>NC_138107.1:28760268-29984219 GCF_964146895.1 Miniopterus schreibersii
GATAGATGATAGATTAGATAGATAGATAGATAGATAGATAGATAGATAGATAGATAGATGATAGATAGATAGATAGATAGATGATAGATAGATAGATAGATAGATGATAGATAGATGATAGATTAGATAGATAGATAGATAGATAGATAGATAGATAGATAGATAGATGATAGATAGATAGATAGATAGATAGATAGATAGATGATAGATAGATAGATAGATAGATAGATAGATAGATAGATAGATGATAGATAGATATAGATTGATGCAGATATTTCTTCTGACTTCTGCCTTGTATATTTTAACACACACAGTTGTGTAGTTTTGTTTGCTAAGGCTCTGGTTAACACTTGTTCTGGAAGGCATAAACAAAGTAAAATTATTGGAAGTTTCATTGAGCAACTCAGGGAACAGAAGCAAGTAGAACATGAAGGTCTTGGCCAGGACAGGATCCAGAACAGCACTGAGACCTCAGGCGCAAAAGTTCACAGGAAGTATCACTAAGGTTCCAACTTTTCTTTAAGATCTTAAATACCATGAGTCCCAATGTCTGTATTTCTGTTCAAGTCTCAAATTCTGGAAAAAAAAATATGGTTTGACTAAATGGGGTCAGTTTATATTTTGTAGGTTAAAAACCATGGTCAGGGGAACAACAGGTCCTAGAGCATGGATATGGCCTCTGGGGCAGCTTAGGTGTATTTGGAATCATTTTGAGTGCTGACACCCAATACTAATGTTATGGACAGAATTTTAAGTCATGAAGGACAATTTAGATAGCATATCCCATCTTAGATAGCCAGTTATTAGAGACAATAATGAGGTTAATCAGAGATATTTAGAAACAGGTAGGAGGCAGCTGAACATAGAGATCCAAATCCAAAATTCTTTGGACAAGAGCAATGGCTAGGAATAAGACAGAACAAGATTCACTGTTCAGGATCTCATCAAGGCTAAAATGGAAGGGCAGTGAGATGTCACATAGGGTTAGAGGACATGGAATAACTGCCTCAGGTGGAATGAAAGTATCTCAGGTTTGGCTTATTGTACATAACTGCATTAGTACCTGGATGGATCCTGCTAGTTTAAATGTGTTTACAAAACAAAGTTTCTTAACAACTTAGATTGTGAGGGTAAAAAAGTTGTCAGCCCCAGTGATGACTGGAGTTTTGATCCCAGGGTATATGCACATCAAAAATATCTCTCTCTCTATCTGACTTCTTTCTACAGATTCAAATTTTCATTTCCCTTAGCAATCATGTGACACCACTAATTCTGTTAGAATAAAAGCTAAAATATGTTATTTTCTCCAAAACATTTCCCCTTTCTTCTCACATTCATAGTTTGTAATTTATTAAGAGCATCACACTCCTTGTCACCTAGGTTCAAGTCTCATATTTGGTTTTAAATATATATATTACACATATATGTAATACATTGATTATATCAGAAATACTTCTACATGCAAGTTCATCACCCCAGCTTTCTATACAGATAATCTGGGGCTTTCTTTCCAATTTATTGTCACACTTCAGACAAGTGAAATCTAACAAAGCCTTCCTCTTAGACTTTATCTTGCTCTAAACCTTATGGAAAGAGTCAAATTCTCACCATGGTTAATAATTCATCTGGTCTGTTGCCCAGCTCATTTCTTCTTTAACTGTTAAGTGTGCCTTGGAGCTCTCATTTTATGTGCTCCAGGCCAAGAATGCTCCCTTGTATGTTACTGCAAGATGAGTCCAAGTTCTCTCCCCTCTCTTTGATCATGCACAATGGCGTTCTCTCAAAGTGTATTTAACAAATTAAACTTACTTAAAAACAGTTTTACCTCGGGATAAATGTTAATTCTTCCCCTAAGGTCCATTAAATACAACTGTGGCAGGCAACAAGACTATTTTCTTTAAACTTGTTTCTGGCTTTGGATGAAAAACACCAAGAGACATAGAATTATAAAACTGGAATGCCTTTTATAGATAATTTACCATTCATTTTTGCTAATGAGAAAGCAAAACCCAGAGCAGTCATTTGATTTCCCCAAAGACATACAACTAATTGAGGCAAGAACTGGAATGTCTTTCTTAGACTTCCAGTGTATGGCTGATTTTCCCTTTGTTTTTCACTATACCTCAACTCACATCAAACTGAGCCAACTTATGAAGTGCTTGATTTAATTATAAAGTATTGCTCATATTGTCAGATACTTTGCAAATGTAATGGATTGATGAGTTCTTAGAGCAACTGATCAATCTCTCTGCTAATGAGAGTTGGTTGTGAAAAGTCTTAGTCTAAAAATTATTATCTTGTGTTATATTTTTAAATAAAATTATGAAGTCAGAAAATATTAACATCTAAGATTTTTGGCATATATTACCATTTTTCCTAATATAGTATAAGTGTATAACTGTATAATAATTTTATTAGATTTTCTTACCACACCCTGGTCAACACTGAGTAATATTTTTCTAATATTTGTTAATTTTATGAGGAAATAGTCAGATATTATTTTAATAAACTAATATAATTTCTTTATATTCTAAAGCTATGCCGAACAATATGGTAGCCACATATGACTATGTCAATTTAAATTAACTACAGTTAAGGATTCAGTTCTACAGAATCACTAGTCACATGCATAAAATGTTCAATTACCATACACATGCTTACTGGTGACTGTATCTGACAGGGCTAATATAGAACATTTCCATCACCATAGGACATTCCACATCATCATGGAACAGTGCCACTCCAAGGTAAATTAAACCCAATTTACAGAGGAAGAAACTGGGGCTTAGTTACACGCTCATGCTCATACATGTAGTAAGTAAAAAGTCAGGTTCAAAAATCATAGCATCTAGCCCAGCCGGGCATGGCTCAGCGGTTAAGTGTCGACCTAGGATCCAGGCGATCAGGGTTCGATTCCCGGTCAGGGCACATGCCCAGGTTGCGAGCTGCAGCCGATCAATGGTTCTCTCATCATTGATGTTTCTGACTCTCTCTCTCCCTCTCCCTTCCTCTCTCTGAAATCAATAAAGATATATTTTAATAAAAAAAAATCATAGCATCTAATTCTATATAATGCCTTTTATTAAACACTATTTTCCCTTGAACCATGTTTTCCTACTAGTGAGGATAAACATAGAGCTTTTTTCCCCCAGCCAATTGTACCTTCTGTGTTTTAAATTGTTTATTTACATGGATTAAATGTCTACTGAGTAAATAAACACCCTTTAAAAATTTCTATCCTTAAATTAATAACTTTTGTATTTTGTTTTTAGGTTAATTCTACATTATCAAAGAGCAAATATAGTGTCAGAATCAAATAGAGAATAATATAAAATTGGATTAAAATTGTTAGCATTGCTCCCAGTTCCTCTTCCATTATCCACTAAGAAGGAGCCTGCATTGGCTTTTCCTTGCATAACCAGTTTTTGATCTTCTGGGAGGAAAAAAATGGAGTTGTAATGTGAGAGGTGATAATGAAAGGAAGACATCAGAGGTAGTTATTCAAAGGCCACAATAAAATGCATACAGGAACACGGTCAGTGCTAAAGTGTCTAAATATATTTGGGAAGGGATAAAATGTGAAGGCTTTAGATTAATTGCAGTAGCTTCTGCGTATGTCCCATTGCCCTTTAGGAAAGGCAATGGATGATGATAAACTGAGTTATATTGGACCTAGCTCCTGGGCGCTGAATGGTGCTTGACGGCAGTTTTAGACTAATTCCTCTGGAAAACATTATTTTTCGATTGATAAATGTGGCAATGTACTTCAGCAATAAAAACAATTTAAATACTCTACTGCCACATATATACCACACTCAACTGAAAGAGTAAAGTCCTATGGTAAATATGTTATTTCATTAATTTTAGTACTTTTGTTAACTGGTATAATTTTTTTTTCTGTTTTATTCCCAAGAAATTCATACATTTTAGGAATTTGGAACCTCACAGTTTTCTTTTGAGGAAACTCCAAATATTGTTGGTGATTAGTAATATTTGTGAAATAAAAGATGGAATATATATGGTAACTATTAGGAGTTGGTCAAAAGAATGGCCAAACAGGGACTCTGATTAAGAATTATTTGATTCCCTTCACCTCGATTGTCTAACCAATAAGCTGTACAACTAAAACCAATACAAAAAAAAATAAAAAAAATAAAGAATTATTTGATTATCTCTTTCCCTCTCTCTCCTTACCTCTCTCCCTCCACTGTTCTCTTCATGTGTACTGTATGTGTGTGTGTGTGTGTAAATATGCTCTCCTAAATTAAATGTGGCATTTCACATGGTAATGGTGGTGGCAAACACAAATGGGTTTCTTAATGAAGACTATTTTAATAATAATAAAAAGCCCTGTGTTAAAATACAAATTCCCAGTGACTACTTTCACAAGATAGATTATACTCTTTTGGTTCTTTTCCCACATTTTAATTGGTTGAGCTCAAAGCTATATAATAGCCTTGGCCAGAAAATTATCCAGGGAGTAACTTCCAAATGTTATCATCTGTATTAAAAAGACACTCATCACCTGGTTTTTAAACATCAAAAGGTTCTTGGGGTCTTGCTTCCTTTAGTCACCACTCACTTCTTCACAAATGGAAACGGAGTTTGTCTTCAGATTATCCTATAAAGTTCCATTCTCTTCCTGGCATGCCTGTTTTCCAGCCCAGTCTGTATTTAAATGCATTAAAATAGGATTTATAGGAATTCAAAAAGTTAGAAGCAGCTCAGGGCAAAGTTGCAGTAAAAGTTGATAATTTAGTTCTCAAGCAAGGCCATGTTGCACATTTGTATTTCCATGCCAGTAAAATTCTATGGTTTTGTTAGAACAGAAGAGTAAATACACAAAAAAAATGTACTATACTAAAATGTACTATATTATACTATATTTTAGTCAATATATTAAAAAATCTCTTTTAAACTTGCAGGGTCGATGCATACTCAGGGCAGGTATGTATGCCTCCATGTCAAAATCTTCGGGAGATTAACAACAACTGCCTCGAGGTGTTCTTGGTTCCATTTCACCACTTTGCCATCTGGGTAGACATATGAGGATCAGTTCAGCAGATCTGGGAAGTGATTATTATGGAGGTTATTCTTTTTAGCAGATGATTTTTTGTTTTGCTGCTCCCACATAAATGTAAAACAGAAAATATGTTCTAAGAAAAGACAAATATGAAGCATGCTTAATTCAACCACCTCTCCAGTAGATAAAAGTACTGCAAACTGAGCTTGACAATGCCCAGTCACAGCATGAAGGACAAACTTTAAACTGAGTGTACATTAGTGTGATGTATAGTTCCCTTCGCCCCCCCCCCCCGAAAGTAAATTACCTTCTTTCAAGATAAATGTAAATATAAGAACAAGCTTAATGCTACTTGGTAATTTAATTCTCTTTCTAGATGTCCTTGAAACTTCTAACAATGCAGTGAAATGTTTTATAAAGAATGAATGCATAAAGTATCAGTGCTACATGATTCCAATAGGTTTTCAAAATTAGACAAGCATTTCTTTAAAAACATTTTTAAGTTTGTGTTATTTATTAATATTTTCTTTGTGTATAGAAGTAATTTTATGTAAGATGCAGATGTCTCTATCCTTTAAAATTTTAATACAAAGTGCAGTTTGTTGTTACATCTATCTTTGCAGACAATAACTGATAACCGCACAGTCATTACAGACTTCCAATGAATTTAAGTGGAATTTTCAAAGAAGAAGAACACAGTAATAATTTTGAACTTATTTTTATTGATTGATTGATTTTAGGGAGAGAGAGAGAAAAAAGAGAGAGAAAGAGGGAGAAGTACCCGTATTTATTGTTCCTCTCATTTATGGATTCATTGGCTGATTCTTGTATGTGCCCTGACTGGTGATAGAACTTGCCACCTTGGTGTATGGAATGACGCTCTAACCACCTGAGCTACTTGGCTAGGGCTGACCTTATTTTTCTATAGATTTTATTAAGTAAGTATCATACTTCTCAAGTTTAACTCTGGTCATATAAGAAATAATGTATTTTAAAATGTAGCAATATATAAAATAGAAATTATATTGTGTATTTACAAAAAATCTGTGTATGCTGATTCAGTCTCTGCAAGTTTCTTTTATTGGCTCATTTCCTTTAAGTAGTGGCTCTCAAATGGGGGCACTTTGCCCCCCACGGAACATTTGGCAATGTCTAAAGAAATATTTAGTTGTCACAACTAGGAGGTTGGCTATGACTGGTATCTATGGGTGGAGGCCAGGGATGCTGCTAAACATCTTATATTGCACAAAACAACTTCATCCCCACAACAAAAATTTATGCAGTCTAAAATGTCAAAGTGCCAAGGTTGAGAATCCTACTTCAAAGAATATATGTAAAGATCTACATGATATGATACCAAAATTTAACAAATAAATGCAAAAAAATTATACACAAATAAATATTTAAGAAACTCAAAATCTTAAGATGGACAATCTGCTGTGACTGGTTTACACATGCATGTGCACATACATACACTTTACATGCACACATTATACACATATATGCATATGTATTTGTGTGTGTGTATATACACACACATATGTATGTATATACAGTCAAACACACATATGACAACTGATGCTCAAATATATTTGAATAATGCTTTGAAACAATTGCTCTTCTCCTCGATTACTAAACTAGTATCTGGTCTAGATTCTTTATGTATCAAAGAATCAAAGCTATAATTTGGAGCTACATAGCCTTTCTCCTGGTTAGTAGGCACCTATAGAGACAGAGCTTTTCTAGCATGGGGCACATATTCAGAAAGCTATTTTTTGTGGGCCTATTAGATCTCTGGTTTTTTATCTTCAACCTCTATGATATATATTCATCTTCTAAATTAGATGTTTTTCACTCTCAAGATTAAATGTTATCTTCCATCATTTACTAAAATATAATTGTTGCTCTTGATAACCCAATATGTGTATAATCTGATTATATAAGCTGTGACTAAGAGGAGACTGAGCTGTCTTATTTTGGAAAATAAAGAGAACTATCATCCCTGTCTTCCTCTGCACTCCAATCCCTACAAGGTAAAGAAGCAAAATTCCATAGCTGAGCTACTGCATCTGGAAGGAAGCAAATATTACATTCTGAACACTAATCTGTCATTCAAACAAAAGGTCCTCATTTATTTTCAGTTTGTATCTTGAAGACCTTAGAAAATTCTCTCTGAGTTCTGAAACAAAAGAGATTCTGTCCTGGAGCTTGGGGCTGGTGTTTTGACAAGGGGAAGCTTTCTGGGTCCCCAACCCTGAAGGCTCTCCCAACCTGCTCCTTTTGGGGGCTGATGCAGGCTTCATTATGCAGACATAATTGATTAACTCATTGACCATTGGTAATTAATTCAGCCTCTAGCTCTGCTCCTCTCCCCAGAAATGCAGGAGCCGGACCCTCTATTCACAGCTGGTTCTAATGGCAACCAGCCCCATTCTTAGGTGTTTTCCAAAAGTCACCTTCTTTAACATAAACACAGTTCTGGTGGAAGGGGCTTGTTGTTCACCTTTATGACTCTGAAGGGGAAAGTTGAGGTAAGAAATCAAATTTTTTTTTTTTAAAGATGCTTCTGTTGCTTTTATCACTTGGGAAATTCCAAGGGTTTGGGGAGTTGTGAGCCAGGAACAGTGAATAAACACCAAGAATAAGGGAGAAATATATCTTAGTCATTCTTATAAATCAAAATATCACAGTAGAATTAAAACATGTTTAAAGGGGGATATATTGAATTCTGGGAGACAAGTAAAAATAGCTGTTGTCATTGTCAACAAAAATATTACATGAACTTGAACATAATTCTATTGGAATATTTCAATCCAATCCTGTGAGAATAAAAAAAGTAAGGAAATATACAAGAGATTATTTCAAACTGATATAATTATACAATCAAGGTATTTAAACTTAAGTGCCATATATATGTATAAAAAATATCTCCTGGCCTCAGTTGAGTGGTACAGTTGATTGGAGCATCGTCCCGTGCACCAAAAAGGTTGTGGGTTTGATTCCCAGTCAGGGCACATGCCTAGGTTTTGGGTTTGATTGCTGCGTGGGGCATATACTAGAGTCAATTGATTAATTTTCTCTCTCACATCTAAGTTTCTTTCTCTCTCTCTCTCTCTCTCTCTCTCTCTCTCTCCCTCCCTTCCCATCTCTCTAAAATCAATAAACAGTGAGACAGGCCAGTAAGCCAGGAAAATTGGAACAGGGAAACTGAGACATAGCTGAACAAACTAGCAGAGCAACTTACAACAGATACAGAAGGTCTAGAAATAACATTTAGGCCTCAGTTGTATTTTAACTCCAGACCCCGAAAAGCAAAAAAATGAGGCGGGTGACACCAGGACCAACTGCGATGACTGACTACCCCCTGCCAATCAGTGAAGACCACAACCTTGAAGAAGCACACCTAGAAAACTGATGAATATTCTGTTGAAACCCTCCCCTGATACCTTCCCTGAGATTCCTGCCTACAGGAGTGAAATAAAAGCCTCAAGACAAAGGACCCAGTGTGTACACTCCCTCTGGGGAGCACCCCCCATTCCCTTTCCCCTCTTCCTCCCCCACTTCTTACCCTGGACATGCATCTCCTAAACCCTAAGGGACCCCATAAGACTTGCAACCTGGGGAACAATGGGCAGCAGCAGCTTGTCCCAGGCTAGTCCCCTGAACCTGTTCCTAAGGCCCGCTTTTCTCTGACTTCCCAGAAAGCTAAGGCAGCCCAGCCTAGGCTCGCCTGTTGCTTCTTCTATGCTAAGCCCCTTTTTGTTTTACTTCCCCAGCTTTAATAAATGTTCGCTCATAGTCATTTGGGCTCTTGTTGTGAAATTTTTCCTGCACAAAGTCAAGAACCTACACACTACCAGCAGGCCCTAGGCAGACCCGTTTAGGCCAGGTCCCCTTTCTGGTAACAATATCATCCCAGCGTGAGGTTTAAAAAAAAAAATGCTGAAAATTAAAAACATTCTTTTTTTCCATTATGTTTGTGGAACTTTTATAAAAATTGAGCCTGTAGTTAGACATTAACAACAAAAAGACACAACAATTTTAATATTTAGAAAAGTTCACAAGCTACATGACGATAAACTATTATTATTGATTCAATAATAAAAAATAAGATTAAAATAAGTTTGCAATAATTATGATATATATTATTAAACTTCTTGTTTATCAAAGATAAAATCTAAATTAAAATTAGCATCTATATAGAAAGCAATAAAAAGAATAATCTATTAAAAAACAAAATTTGATGAGTATTTTGAAAATCTAATTGGCTTTATTAAGCGGTTCATGAATTGAGTAGCAGCCCATCGAGCAACTAAAAGGGTACTCAGAGGGGTTGTACAAAATGGAAAGTTTTTATAAAAAGATGGGGAAATGGAGCCATTCACAAAATAAAATAATTATTTTGGGACATGAATTTCTTTCTTTTTTATTCCTTATTGGGGGAAAGAGAAGAGGAAGGGCTTTTATCATGTAGATTGTCTCTTTTTTCTACAGGGGGAGGAAGGTAGAGGACCCCCATGAGAGATCACCTTATTGGCGTTGACCAAAAATTCTAGAGCGGCTGTTTGATATTATGTTTCTTGAAGAGGTTGAAACTGCAATTAGATTAGGTATTAAATCTAGGTTTGTTATAATTGCTTTTTAACACAAGTGGTACCTTTTTGGGCCTTTGGTTATCTCTTTAAAACTTCTAAATAAAAACCAATGGAATAAAGGTAAATATATTTTCAAATATACCGATTGCCTTCAATTCTGCAAATTTAAAAGTTGAAAGCAAAGGAGGTGTTATAAAAAATTAAGTAAGAAACAGAATAATCAATCAAAAAAATATGAAAAAAAGCGATCAACTTGAAAGCTGGGAGTTTAAACATTTTTAAAGTAGAAACAATTAATTAATATAAATCTAGGTTTTAAAATATATATATATTGTAAATAAAAGTGAGCAACTATATGAGATTAGGACTAAAACAAAAAACAAACAAAAAACTCAGAGCCCGGCTGGGCGTGGCTCAGCGGTTGAGCGTCGACCTGGGATCCAGGTGATCAGGGTTCGATTCCAGGTCAGGGCACATGCCCGGGTTGTGGGCTTGATCAATGACTCATCATTGATGTTTCTGTCTCTCTCTCTCCCTCTCCTTTCCTCTCTCTGAAATCAATAAAGATATATTAAAAAAAAAAAAAAGAAGAAAGACATTAAAAAACTCAGAGACACAAAAATGTAAAATAATCACAGTAATAAATTAGACACAAATCTATGGCTGCAAATCTTAAAATACCATTCAACATAAATATATAACTAAATATAAAATACAAGAACAGATCTAATAAAAAAATGGAATACACAGCTCTCTAAAGATTGTAAAGTGATAAACATTTAAATATACTTTTTGGCAAGATACACCGCATTTCAGTGTAAATTAATCCGGATGAAAGAAAATGAATACTCCCAATTAAGTTTATAAATTTAGTATAACTTGCTTTTGATAAAGATAATATGGACAGGAAATGCATACAAACATTTAATTATTAAATATGAAAATAAGCATTTTAAAAAGACTAAGAAAATTAAATCCAGTTAAATATAAAATAATGATTAACTAAACAATATTCTAGAAAGGTAATTATGGTCCTTCATTGTATATAACTCATTACATCAACTAATTAAAGAAGTAAACAATATGATTATGTCAATGTCAGCTTTAAAGAATTGTAAATGAAACAAAAATTAATACAAGGTAACTGTTAACAAAGGACAAGAATAGATATCATTTTAAATTGCAAAATAGTAAAGCCATTTTCATTAAAAAGTCAGAAGCAAGAAAGTGTTGTCCTCCATTACCATTTTTATTTAACACAGTTTTGTTTTTAATTCAAGAAAGGAAATAGAGAAATACATGTATAAATATTGGGAAATGGAACAAATATATTCTTATTGATAATACAGATTATTCCTGAAAAGAATCCAACATATATTGTTAAGAATAAAAAATTGATTAGAAGAAAATTTGTTAAAATGGCCAAATGAAAGATAAATATAATTTAAAATATTCACCAACCCCTTTTTCTAAAACACTGAACAATGGAACTGTGAAAGATTGTATTATATGCAATGTGATACTACCTAAGAATACTTAAGATAAATTTAATAAGTAAAAGACTTGAACAATAACCATAAAATATTATTGAATGTTATAAAGTTAGATCTCAACAAATTAAAAGACATGACATTTTCTTGGATTGCAACACTCTCCATATTAATATATAAATTTAATAAAATTTTAGTGGATGTTCCAGAATGAGGAAGTAAAATAATACTAAAGTTCATATGGATACATAAATGAATGACAATAGCCAATAAAATCTGGCATACCATAATTTGGCAAAACATAGTTTTGGACTTCTACCTTCATTGATATATTGTCTCATTCTAAAGCAGTGTTTCATTCATTTAATTAAAGGTACTTTATAATATGTTTATTATCTGGTTGGCAAATCCTTCTTCCCATTTTTATTTTTTTATTTTTTTGTAATGCTGCCTACAAACTCATAGATACAGACAATAGAATGGTGTTTACCTGAGATGGAAATAGGTTGAGGAGTGTAAATTGGGTAAAAAGAGTCGAATATATGGTAATGTTATTATCATAACTAGCCAGTCATTAAAAGGAAGGCGAGACATTATAAGCATGGCTGTCTGGGCGGCTTCACCAGGACGCAGCAGTGTCACACTCCCCACAGAGAACTGGTCTATTCCTTGCAAATCACTGGGGGAAAGGGTCCAACAGAGGGGAAGGTGGGCACATGGACAGTGAAGTCAAATGATGTCCATAGGGAAGGTGCTTGCCTATCAATCTAACCTGGGAACAAAGATCCCTGGCTAGAAGGGTGAACCCCAATGTAAACCCATGATAATTTGGAAATACATAATCCCCAAACAAAGATATTCTTGCTCTCTTGTTTCTCTTGCTTCTCTGCTGCTTCCTCCCACTCGCCTGTGCTCCCTCCATAGCTATGTGGCCCTAGAAGCCACATGGCCCGTGGCTGTGCAGACCCCCACTCAATGGTCTAATGCTGGCAGCACAAGCTAACCTAGCTTGATAGTAGACTAGACTGGACATTAATATGGAGCAGAAACTCAGGGCAGTAGCTTTAATCCTACCTCTGCTGAAGACAAATTGGGGCTTTTTCCATGGTGGAGCAGAGGGAGATGGGACCTTAGAAGGGAGTTACCTTAATGTTACATCACCAACAGAGCTTTTTACCATAACTCACCCTCCCTTGGGAACCTTAGTAAATTCGTATTCCCATGGTGACCTAAGAATCCCTTCACCAACAACAGGTGGGGACATGGAGAACACCCCCCCCCCCCCGAAATAACAGAAACAGAAGAAATCAGACTTCTGGTGGTGAGCACACAGTAAAGTACACAGGTATAGAATTATAAAGTTGCACAGCTGAATTTTATATAACGTTATTAACCAATGTTACCACAATATATGACAAAATTATTAAGTCTATAATAAGTAGAGAAAAAGCCGTGGTACATTTACACAATAGAATACTATTCTGCCATAAAAAGTGAGAAAATTTCACCCTTTGCAACAGCATGAATGGACCTGGAGAACATTATGCTAAATGAAATAAGCCAATCAGAGAAAGACAAGTACCATGTGATTTCACTCATATGTGAAATTTAATGAACAAACTGAACTACCAAGCGAAATAGAAACAGACTCGTAGATCGAAAGCAGGCAGACAGCTTGGGGGGTGGGGGTTTGGGGGATGAATTGAATAAAAAATAACTTATGAAAATGGTCAAGAGCATGGTGACTGTGGGGGGCTGAGGGGAGGTCGAAGAGGGCATAGAGGAAATAAATGGTGATGGAAAATATAAAATAAAATAATAAATAGAGAATTTCTAAAAGATAATAAGATATAAACATTTTTAAATGAAAAAATATATGAAAAGACAAATTAGAAAAAGTGCTAATAATCAATGAAACTGCACTCAATAATCTTTAAAGTTAGAAAAAAACAATTAAAGCTTTTATAAAATATCACTTCTCACACATACATTGTCAAAAATAAGATCTGTGATTCCTATTTTTATTAGAAATGTGGTAAAAGAAGGTACCCGTATACTATTGTCCTTAATGTATACCTATTTTTTAACCTTTTGGGAAAGCCATTATATTTAGTCTTTTAAAATTAAAATGCATACACATTTCACTCATTTCCAAGCTGAGAATATATATATTATAGAAAAAAGCCATTAATATGTAAGTATTGCAGTAAAACTATTTATTAGTTTTGAAACCATGAGAATATTTGAGATCAACTACGCCTAGGAATGTATGTAGCAGCAATAAAAAGAATGAATTAAATCTGTGCCATTTTATTTAAAGAAATATCCCAATGTATTTTTCTATGGTAGAAATATTTATTCTAGAGATATTTACATAATACAGTTTATGTAAAAGCAACAATAACTATCTGCACATATGTTTTGCATGTATTTGTTTCTATGCATTATGAACAAATAAAAAGTTATTCCATATCTTTACACCAGCCCTAAAATACTGGTTCCTTTAGGAAGCATAGATAAGCAAAAAGTAATGAGTAAATAATAATAAAAAGACTAAGACTTTGAAACTAATTAGAAAAGTCATTAAGATGCAAAACATTGAAACATAACATGGTGCCATTTTATTAACATACTAAATGTTGGAATTTCTGTAATGTTAGATGAATGAAAGTGTTTGCCAATAATATGTTGACAGTATTTTTCTCTAGGTTGTGAAATTTCATTTAATATATATTTTCTCTCATAAAACTTCCTCTATTGTTTGTTTGTTTTTTCAAAGTAGTTATAATATGTGTTTACATTTATGTATTACATATTGAAATATATTTTATATTGCATATATTTTTAAAAATATTGCATATATTTTAAAAATAAGCCTACCATGAAATTTATTTTGCCACATGTAACAGTTTCATGTTGAAAAAGCCTCAACATAAAAAATTACCTTAAAAACCCACTGAGACATTCTCACATGAACCAGCATATTTTATTAGGATATATATGTGTGTGTGTGTGTGTATAAAATTTTTTAAATGTCCACTAATATAAATAGAAAGAAAAAGCAAAATAAATATTAGTAAGCCTAATCAGGGTTTTTAAAAAATGGATTATGGAGGTAGGTAGATAAGAAGACAGCTAAATGAGATTTGCAGGGACATGTAGGAAGGGCAGAGGGTTTGAAGTGACATTAAAGTTATTTAATAATTTCAACATGACCTGAGATTTCTACTAACTACAGTATTTTAATCTTATGTATAAAACTGGATCTTAAGAATACCTAGATTCCAATAGAACTTCCTCTACTGTATTTGTGCTGTCCAGTGCAATAACCACTAGCCACATATGGGTCTTGAGCCTTGACCTGTGGCTAGTGCAATTTAGAAATGAGCTTTTTATTTTATTGCATTTTAATCAATTTAAATAGCCATATATAACAAGTAATTATATATAGGACAAGGCAGCTTTAGAATTTCAGCAAATAAATTAGCCACAAACTATTTTCTAAGGGTAATATTTGAAAACAACACAGAAAGTTCGTTACCCTGATATATTGCTCTTTAGACAGACAAAATGCAGAAGATCGGTTTGACTGCAAATTAACGTCCAGAACACAGGTTGAATACTTATTTCTGACACAAATTAGTTGTTTGTCCTGACATGCTAGCACAGTACAATTGTTCCTTCTTTGTTTTTCTTAGATTGTTTTTTTCCCCTCAACTAATTCTGAAAGAGTACTCTGCCCACTCCAGCAAGTTTCTTAAGACACTGAGATGAAGCTTTTCTAATTCATTTCCTTTCTCTAACCAAATTTGAAATTGTATACCCTTCCTGCTTAACTGCCTGAGATAATGTTATTCCCAAATTTTATTTTCTCCAACTGAATTTGAAGGAGTGCACATTCCTTAACTACATATAATACTTATACTACTGAAATAAACAAACTCCTAAGTAATGTGCTTCCCCCCTAAATTTGAATGAGCATCTTTTATAACTTAGAATATTGCTTAATTTGTAAATTGGGTTCCTGAATCCAATTTCAGTGTGTGTGTGTGTGGGTGTGTGTGTGTGTGTGTGCATGTGTGTGTATTTGAGCTTCCCCACACTGACAAGCAATTAATTCTCAGATATCAGCAGAGTGTCTGAGAATGCAACTCAATTCTCACATATCTAGCTGGAGATACCATCAGATCACACAGGTTAAGGCTTTAGTCCTGCAAGACTGTCACTCCTTTTAGATGCCAGTCACAAGCCCAGGGTGTTACATGTTACTTCAGACCAACTGATGATAAATCAGAGGTTCTTAAGATCCCCTCCTTTCTTGGATTTGATTAATTTGTTAAAGCTGTTCACAGAACTCAGAGAAGCAATTACTAGTTTATTACAAAAGGATACAATGGAGGAATAGCAATATGGAAGAGAAGCATAGGGCAAGGTTTGGGGGAAGGATACAGAGTGCCCATGCCCTCTCCAGGTGCCCCACGCTCCAGGAATCTTCACATGTTCACCAAACAGGGAATTCTTCGAACCCTGTCCTCTTGGGTTTTTATGGAGATTTCATTACATAGTCATGATTGATTAAATCGTTGGCCATTAGTGATTAATTCAACCTCCAGGCCCTCTCCATTCCCCCTGAGGTGGGGGTGCGTGGGAGGGACTGAAATTTTCAATCATCTAGTCTAGGGTTGGCTCCCTAGGCTATCGGCCCCCATCCTTGCTGCTGTTCAAAAGTGACTCATTAACATAACAAAAGACACTTTTATTACCATCAACACTTCAGACATTCTAAGGATTTTGGGAGCTGTGAGCCAGGAACTATGGACAAAGACCAAATATATATGAAAAATGTATATTATAAATCACAGTATCACAACCTGCCTATAGAGTAATACTTAGGTCCATATTTCTCTACAACTAGAATTCAGTTGAATATCTAGATTAAATTGGGAAAAATTGATATCTTAACACTATTGAATCTTTCAACATACAAGATACCACCTCCTCCATTTCTTAAGGTCTTCCTGAAATTTTTTTAGCTATCTTTTGTAATTTTCTACACTTTTTGTTCAGTGTTTTTCTGAGTAATGTATTGTTTTGACACTATCATATGCTTACTTTATTTTTAAAATATTTTGTTAAAAAACACATACATAAAATCTACCCAGTTATTAAATTTTTAAGTGTAAAGTATAGTATTGTTAACTTATGCATTGCTGTACAGCAGATCTCCAGATATAAACTCACAATTATAGGATTAAGATATTGATCTAGAATCTTCATAACATTGATAGAATATTAACCACAATGATCTGGGCTGAGAGAAATATAGGTTGATCTATCCATATACACCAATTATTGATTTCTTGCCTCTGAATAACTTTCATTATCTGGTATATAACTGAACTCCTTAAGAATTTCTCCTTTACAGTGAGAACAATGCTAGCATTATCTACATAGCCTACTGAAAAGATACAGTAGAAAAAAAGGATGTTTCTCATTGTGGTGTGTTGTGTGTGTTTTGTGTAGTGTTTTTTTTTACTCCTGTTGCAAGTCATTCAGAGGTGCAGGTATGTGGAGACATCTAGTGGTGACCTGTCCCAACTGCATGCCCAAAGTCCCTCAACAACCATAGACTGTCCAAAGGCGGATTCCTGGACCACCTTCCCAAAGCCCTCCCAAAGCAGACACGCCCAACTCCAGTCCTTGCATGTGCTTCAGTGCCTCGGTTCACTCGCCTACCAGTCTTGGCTTGCTTGTACCCTAGATGGTTATTTCCTACTTCACTGGCTATGGCAGACCACCCCTGGCTCATGCAACCCAACAAATATCTCTGCCATACAGTGGCTGCAGCCAACACCTTCTCCAATGAGGTCCAAAACCCAGCTCGGGAACAGAAAGCTTTCCTTTTAAAACTGTTCTTTCTCAGGTATGCTACCTTAGCCCTAGTTCGACGTTTTGAATTATCTTTATATTTTAATAATCTCCTCTCATTACTTAATTATCCTTTATACCCCTTTTAAATTACTGTGTAGTTTGTCTCCTAATTAAACTCACATCTATACATCATGTAGCTCTTTTGTAGAAAGAGATGCTTACCACTTTTAAAGAAGATAAAAGGCTTTTCTTTTCACCCACTGGACTGTTTCCAAAGAAGATCAGAGTTGGAAATTAGGCTACATCCCCCGCCCTCCTGACACTGTTTTTAATGAAGTAGAGTTTGTATGGCAAACAGAATATTGTTTCTTCACTCCATCACTAAATTTTATATTTTCATTTAAAGTTTCAGAAAAGTGGGGCAGAAAATGAGACTAGATAAGTGTTAAAATGTCATTCTGTAAATGATCATCGAGGCAAGTAAGCTATTGTAAAAGAAGCAGAAAATAGACAACATATGGCACAAGACGATATATATCTCAAAAATACATTTAAGACCAAGCTAAGAACAAAGATTTGGGCTTAAGAATTATTTAATCTTTGATACCCTTAATTCTTCTTACCTGGAAAGTAGAGTAGGAAAAAGTATGTATTTGGAAGAGGCCATGCAATCCATTGCTGATTCTTGACTTCATGACCTCTACTGAAGGAAGAAGTTAGCTTACCCAGAGGGTGCAGAAAACTTTGAATTAGATTTTTGAGTCTGTAGAAAAACATGCCATAGATGATCTGTAACACATGGAATTGTGTCACGTAAGTGACCTTCAACTGATACATTTTATTGTGGTTTGCTTCATGCTTTGATCTATTTATTTGGATATAACCTTGATCTTCAGAGACAGAAAGAAGCATAGACCCGGGACTCCAACTCTTGGATCCTGCTCTTGAGATATACCTCTTATCGGCACCATCTTTCCATCTATCAACTTAGGCATTTTGGCTTCCTGTTTTGATTATTTTTTTAGAATCATTGCTTTCACATATATATATATATATATATATATGTATATGTATATATATGCATATGTATATGTATATATAATGTCTATATCTATATCTATCTATAAACTCTATTTGAGCCCTAACTTACATTTATTAGTCTTAATAAAAATCACCTTCTCTGCCATATTCTTAGGATTTTTAGATTTGTGAGCTTATACTATGTGTAACTAAACTATAAATATCCATTGTCATGAAAAGTATTTCCAATATACTGTTAAGTTGTAAATAACATCATTAGAAGTTCTAGACAGAAAATACAAATGGGGCAAATGAGTATATAAGTCTTCCAAAATTTGAGAATTGTTTCTCATCTCACTTCTGTTATATTGGAAAAATTTAATTTTAACATAATCCTTTCTGTGTATCTATTAAACAATGGGGGTGGGGAGCTATCCAACTGGGACTGCTCTAGAGCAAAGGTCAGCAAACTACGGCCTATGAACAGAATTCAGCTCATTGCCTATTTTTGTAAAAAATTTTATTGGAACCAAGTCATGAGCATTAATGTTACTGAAGTTTGGGGGAGTTAATGACCTGTTCAGAATCATAAGCGAAGACAATTAAAGAATAAGCCAGAAACAATCCACAGCTCTTTTCACTTTGTTATTACATCTGCTCCCTTAATTTCCTAGCACCCTTAGATGTAGCCAAGGGTATTATTAGCTCGAACCACTGGTCTAGCTTGATAGTGGCATGTGTCACTCCAATCGAAGGAGAGAAAAGCTTCCCTCTGTCTTTTTCCTTGTTATTGTGACCAGGGAGGCCATATGTTGTAAGTAGTACACTAAGAGCCTCCAATACACTGTGTCCCTGAACGTTTCCATATGGCTGTCTCCCAGCTGGCTGGTTTGGGGCACACAGTATGAATATGAAATAGATGTTACTTTGTATTAAGCCACTAAGACTTGGGTAGTTTTCCCACATCAAATCTTGTCTATGGTGACCAACACACTGCTTCTCAAAGACTAGGAATTCTAGATTAGTGTTTTCAAATATGAAATTAATTCTAAAATTTTAAATTAAAATAGCTTGCTATAATAGAATTTACTATAGCCCAGTGTCATATGTAAGGCCATCCCTCTTTAACATTATTATACATATTTTATAGATTATATTTTTGTGGCCTTAGAATATGTATCTTCCGATGCCATGTTTATTTAGGGTTATTTATAAATAACTCTCTAAAGCTCTAAATAAAAGAATTGTTTGTAATTTACATCATCTTTTTTATATGCAACATGTTGTTTAAAAGTGTTAGTTCATTGAAGCAATCATGCAGTACAATCCTTGTAAGCCATTAACACACTCTGCAGCAAAATCACGTTACAAAGCCTTAAAGTTTAATTCATTTTGAACTCCATATATTTTCTTCCTTTGTCTTGTATTTTTTACTTTTATGCTATTTTTGTTTGCTTATTTGGATTTTATTAATTTAAAATGTATACTATGATTGATGTTTATGCTTTGCTTAGATCTAGAAATGTTATAATAGACACATTTTGACCACTTTTAAAATAAATATGTTTTTACTCTAAAGAGAGACATTTTGTTTGTTTTTGTTTTTGTTGATCCTCACCTGAGGATATATTTTCCATTGATTTTTAGAGAGAGTGGGAAGGAGGGGAAGAGAGACAGAATGAGAGAGAGAGAGAAAACATGGATGTGATAGAGACACATCTAATTGGTTGCCTCCCCCATGCCCCAACCTGGCCGGGGATCGAACTGGCAACCCAGGTACATGCCCCTGACCGGGAATCAGTCGGGAGACCTTTCAGTACACAGGCCAACACTCTAACAGCTGACCCACACCAACCAGAGCAAGAGAGACATTTTTTAGATGTAAGCTCATCCACTTCTTGATGAATATTTTTATTAAAATGTTTACTTTTCCCTATAAACAGGCATTAAGACTGGCATAGAAATAAACTTATTATTGAATTGAATCAATACTGAAATAACCCTCAGTGTTAGAAAATACAACCTTAATCTTCATTTCATTTGTGTGATTATTTCAATTTACTATTAAAATTAAATGTCTGTATTACATATTGATTTGTATTTCTTTCATTTTTGTTTATTTTTTATTTAAATTCATTGTCTCATGATCATTACCGTTGTGTTTATTGCCCTCTATGGATGCTTTGTTTTATTTATCTGTATTTAATGTATTAGTATTTTGCTTAAATATCTATAGAATTTGTAATTATTTGAATTATTTTATTGAATTAGCTTAGATTATTTTCTTTTATTTCCCAATATCTGTGAAATACATAGTGTAATTAGATAAATATGAATATTTATTAACAGGCATATATTACATTACAAACTACAGTGAAGAGCCCTTTATTCTCATTAATCTGATCTTCCTTTACCTATAACTATAATGACCACACATCAAAATTTTGCTTCCGATAGGCCCAGTTTACTCCAGTTATCCTGGCATTATGATTACTAATACTTCCCTTCAATGTCAAATGTTGGAACTTATACAACAAATGTTATGGTCACCCTACCAATAATCATTATGATAATATTTTTCTTCCCAACATTACATATAGTAGAATAAATGACACAACTGTTTTCCACCCATGGCATCTCATCCTTAAAATTTAAGATGATAGGCATTAGCAAATTTCAGTGATTTTAATTAAAACATAAGTCTTGGCAACAAGGTTGTTGGTAAGGGGCTCGTAGCCCTTCCCTACCTAGCATTTGAATGGCGCAATTGGATAAGCATTGTAGCATACACTGTGTGGTTGCTGTTTATTTCCGTGGTCAGTAGAACAATGATTTCCTTTCTTTCAAGAGTCCTGCCTCTTGCCTCTGAATAGGACTTGAAAGACATGGCCATTTGCACAGGGCATTGAGTCAGTTGTCCATTAGTCACTTATGTATGTTTTCACATACTGGTATTCAAACACTAATAAGCAGTGATTTGGGCAATCCTAGAGTAGCAAGGAAAGAAACAAACAGGCTAATTTACAAAATTGAATAATCTGCTCCAGCATAATCAGGTTACTATGTACAAATTTCATTTGGAACTGGTACTATTTCTCCTAATTTTCTTTTTAGTGAAATTTTGTCAAACCCTTTCATCCTCTGACCTTTCAAAATCTATTTTATACTAAATACTTCTCCTCTCCTTGAGACTTAGTTTAAATGAGTTGCCTGACACATCATTTAACACCATTCCGCTGTTTTGACAAACCTTTCCAGTAGAGAGGTTACCTCATGCTGATTCAATTATTATTATTATTTTTTTTATCAACTCAGTCTCCAAGTCCCATTCTGAAATTAGGAAGGAACTTCTCTAACATAACTCCCTTCCTATCCAAAGAATCTCACTGGGTTCACATTGAAAGTAATTAGACAAACATCCACTTCTCCATTTTCATGGGAAACAAAGGAAAGCCTACGTTAATACAGTTGTTTCTAAGCCACAATTAACCGTGAGCACAAAAGTGTGACATCAATGTACTTTAATGCAATATAACTAATTCACTGTAGCAAAGCACTACAGAGCATAACAGAACTACTCCATTGGGTACCCAGATCCACTCATAAAAGCCAGAAAAGTATTGTTACTGGTAAGAGCAACGCAGATCATGTATCATAAAAATGTACACTTGAAACCTAGATGATCTGATTAACTAATACTACCCCAATAAATTTAATTAAAAAATAAAATAAATGATAGGGGGAAAAAAGAGCCTACCGTTCATAATGAAGCTGACTCTCTCCCACTCTGTGGATTTATGAGGATGGCAGGCTCAGTATCCAGGTGCCTCCACCTTCTGAAGCTCTTCTCCAGCCTGCTTCCTGTGAAAAGGACACACTGCAGGTGCCAAGTTACACGCACATCTTTAATCATCAAGATGTGCACATTCTGAGAAACCTCTATTAATCATCACATGCGTCAGTCTCACAGCTTAAAAACTTCATAAGTCATTAGTAAAGGAGGTTTTATTCCATGTCTGTGTATTTTGTTAGAACCAGTGAATATATAAGTATAGTATTGATATTTTCTTTAATATGAAGTTTTCTATTATAATATTTTTAGCAATTTAGGGAGACTGAGCTTTATAATTTTTAACTTTATAAAAATTGTATATGCTTTCTTTACAGTAAAATGATTATTTATCGAGTTGAAATTCATATAATATAAAATAAACGATTTTAAAGTGAACGAGTCTGTGACATTTAGTACATTCACAATGTTGTGCACCCCATCTGGTTCCAACACATCTTCACTCCGAAGCAAAACCTTTTACCAGTTAGCGAGTTCTACCCATTTCCTCCCCCTAGCCCCTTGCCCTCCTCATCAGCACTTATCATTTCTGTTTTTCATATGCATCCTAGTGAGTGTGACGTAGTACAGCACTGGGTTTTGACATACAATCCTATTCCGTTGTGCGAGTGTTGTTTTCCTGAGTATTTGGGAGCTCTGTTGTGTAGGGTGTCTATATTTATAATTCATATACGGTTGTTGTTGTTGTTAATCTTCACCTGAGGATATTTTTTAATTGATTTTTTAGAGAGAGTGGAAGGGGAGAAAAGGAGAGAAAGGAGAGAGAAATATCAATGTAAGAGAGACACATCGATTGGTTGCCACCCAAACGTGGATGGAACCTGCAACCCAGGTACTTGCTCTTGACCAGAAATCAAACTCGAGACTTTTTGGCTCTCAGGCCTATGCTCTAACCACTTAGGCACACCAAACCAAAGCTGATTCTTACATTTTTTGATCACTTGACCTTTTATAATGTTCTTTGTGTTATAATAATTGACTTAAAATCTGTTTTATCTGACAGTATAACCACCTCAGATTTCTTTTGATTACTATTTCTTTGAAATTTATTTTTGCATATTTTTATTTTCAACCTATGTGTTCTGTATATTAAAAGTAATTTCTGAGATATAGATTATACTTGGATTATGATTTTTATCCATTCTACCAATAGATGTTTTGTTTGATGTGATTAATCTATTTAAATTTAAAGTAATTACTTTTTAAGAAGGACTTATTGCCATTTTGTTGTTTTATGTATGTCATGTATATTTGTCCTAATTTCCTTCATTGTTTAGTGTTCAGTTGATTTTTTAATTTCCTTTTCATTTCTTTTTATGTATAATTTTTAGATATTTCCTTAGTGCTAATTTAAATGGTATTGTGTTTTTAATTTCAAATTCCACTTGTTCATTGCTGGTACATAGGAAAGCAATTGACTTTTATATATTAACTTATATCATGCAGCCTTGCTATAATTGCTCATTCGTTCCAGGAATTTTTTTGTTGCTGTTGATTTTGTTTTTGAAATTTCTACATAGAAGATCATGTCATCTGTGAACAAAACAGTTTTATGACTTCTCTCCAACCTGTGTAGCTTTTATTTTCTTGTTTGTCTTACTGAATTAGATATGGCTCCCAGTTTGATGTTGAAAAGCAGTGGTGAGAAGGAACATTCTCCTTTTGTTTCTGTTCTTTGGAAATAGTTTCAGGTTTCTTACTATTAAGTATGGAGTTAGCTGTAGCGTTTTTTTGTGTGTGTTTTTTCTATATATTCTTCATTAAGTTGAAAAACTTTTCTATTTCTAATTTTTTTCTGAAAGTTTTTATCATGAACAGGTGTTGGATTTTGTCAAATGGTTTTTCTGCATCTATTGATAGGATCATACGATTTTCTTTTTCAGCTTTTTAATGTAATAGATTACATTAATTGATTTTGAATGTTGAACCAGTGTTGCAAACATAGGATAAATCCCATTTGGTCATGATGTATAATTCTTTTTATCAATTGTTATGTTCGATTTGTTAATATTTTGTTGTAAATTTTTGCATATATATTTATGAGATATATTGGTATGTAATTTTTTGTTTTGTTTTGTTTTTATTCTTATAATGTTTTTTCAGTGCTGCAGAATGCCCATGAAATTTGATCCCAGAAACAAAGCATTTCTTAGAATACAATGAACACATAAAACTGGAGAGTAATTTTTAATAGAAAGAAACTCCTTTTTAAATATGTTTTTATTAATTTCAGAGTTAGGAAGGGAGAGGGAGAGAGATAGAAACACCAATGATGAGAGAGAATCTTTTATTGGTTGCCGCCTGCACACTCCCTACTTGGATCGAGCCCACAACCTGGGCATGTGTCCTGACCAGGAATTGAATAGTGATCCCCAAGTTCATGGGTTGACACTCAACCACTTGGCCACACCAGCCAGGTGGAAAAAAAAGTTTATCAAGTAAAAGATATTGATTGAAATACTTTATTTTATGCTTTAACTTAATTACATTTAATTTTAAATTTATTTTCATTTACACTGGAGAAATGTTACTTTCGGTTATACAACATAGTAATTAGACTTTATATAACTTATAAAGTGATCATCCCAATAAATCTAATACTCATTGACACCGTACATTGTTATTGCAACTTAAGGACTGTTTTTATTCAAATATTTTGTTTTACTTCTAATGGGTCAGACTTTCCTGTTTCTTTGTATGCTTTGTAATTTTACTCTGAAAACAAAATATTTGAATATTGTAATGTGATAAATTTGGCAATAAAATTCTCCTCATTCCCCAGGATTTGCTATCATTGATTATTATTGCAGGCTGCAGTATATCTGTGTGTGTTTCCCAAACAATTTTTGCAAAAACTATAATCCTTGAAGTATGCTTTCAATGCATTCTCTTTTCCTTTAGTTTGTGTTCAGCTAGTATTTTGACAGAGAATCCCTTGAATGCCAGTAACAAAACAAAACACAAAACAAAACAAAATATGCCTCCCCCAGCCTTTGACTGTGTGAATGAGATTCTGCTTTAACACTTGGCCAGGTGGTTTATTTTTCTGCTTTAGCTTCCATTTCCTGCTTTCCCCAAACCTAGAGGTCAGGCAGTAGTAAAAATTTAGAGTTCTTTTAGGTCTTTTCTGACAGTGCATTCTGTCCTGAGTACGTGCATGGCTTACCAAATTTCCTTTTAATGCCCTAATTTTCCAAAGAAACGCTCCCCTCAGTTATTCCTCTCAGACTTTATACAGTCTATTGTGTATCTCACCTTCACTCTTTTGCCACAGATGGCTGCAAGTTTCTCACTTGACTTCACATTTTCAAGCAACACCTGCTGCTTGTCCACCTAAGGTAGGTGAAGCAGAGACCAGCATCTTGCCTTAGCCCTTCAGGTAGTCGTTAGATAAGCTAGAAGAAACAAGCATAACTTGTGAATAAGATCAGCTATGATGTCTCCAGAGCTGGGGACCATGGAGAACATGGACTTCCAGCTTCATCACTGTTGCTGATCTGGAAAAGGTGATGGGTAGGGTTAGGTTTAGGGTGGATGGAGGCAAGTAAAAATGTCACATAGCTATCCTCTCATTTTTAAATTGCCTCTCTTTTGATTAAGCATTTCCTTGGTTTTAAATCTTCAACTATTTTCTGACAAAGCTGACTCTGACTGTTTCTATTTGCTTTTGATTCCTTTGGCTCCCTTGTTGTTCTATTACATTTATTACACTGTCCAGGTTTATCTATGTACACGTTTCAGAAGTCTGAGAAGTCCCTGAGAACAGGAAATGGATAGATGATACATGGATGATAGATAGATAGATATTGAAATAAATATAATTCATATGTATTTTCCCAGAATTTAACATTTGTTTGAACTGGATTCAAAATACATGTTCACTGAATTAAATTATTAAGAAATGCACTAATGTTTCTCTTGATAATGAGTCTGTAATTTCTGTCTCCTTACATATTATTATTGAACTTAAAATTACAACAGCTATAAGATAGTATTTGTCTATTCTTTTTTATTTTTCAGTTTGCAAGCAAAATAGTGAACAATTAGTTATCATGGTGCATTATACTATTTTGAACTGTTTTCTTTCTGTTTCGTGTGTAATTTTCAAAATTTGATGCTAAAATTTTAATAAATATGATATATTTAGTTTATTTATTTATCTATCTATCTATTTATTTATTTTTAAAGCTGGTGTTCCTTTAAGTACCAATAGAACAATGCCTGCAAGGGAGGTTTTGGAGACACCTATTGTGACAGAACATACCTCTCATGAGAATAATAAGCTTGGTTCAAAAACATTATAGGTTATATATATAAAATTTATTACTGCATTTAAAATATTGTCTTGTAATTTTACACCTTTATGTTATATTATACTAATAAAAAGAGAACAGGCAGTTTTATATTCCTTGGGCATTAAAACAATTAACCACTAAGATTTTGGATTATTCTTGTTAAATGATGCAGTAGATATATTGAGGATACACAAATTTAAGCTTAAAATAAGTATTTTAATGCACATTTAAAACAAAATTTTAATTAAACATAAAAAAGTTATTTAATCATAAGAAAATACTTTGTTTCTTACACTTTTTTTTAAGAAATAGTATATGCAGTTCAAGAAAATACACATTTCAAGTTCAATATTTTTTTCTGATAACTTTCTCACACACGATTTAATATATACAGTCATGGGTTCTACTTAAAGTTGTTTTTTTTTAAGTTGCAGCTCATTTAAGGCTACCAATTTGAGTGTTAGAAATATGATTTTTTTATCATAAAAAATTAACATATCCTTCACATTAAAAAAAGAACAAATACTGTTTTTATTGGCTGAGAACTGATCTCAGCTTTTATAACTATATAAAAGAATATATAAAACTATAAAGAAAAATTTTAAAATGCTATAAATCAAAAGCATAGTAAAAGAAATAAAGAATGCCTTCAAAGTGCTCCTTAGTAGACACAATACAGCCAAAGATAGAATTCAGTGAGTGGCAGCAGGGCTATATTCCCTCTCCAGGTTTAAGGGGAATATTCATTTCTTTGTGTGTGTTTTTTCTAGCTTCTAGATACCTCCTTGTATTCTTTAGCTCATGATCTATTCTTCCACCTTTGAAGTCAGCAGCACAGCATTTATCTCCTCTCTGACTTCCTGCCACCAGTTTACAAGGACTTTTAAAAAAAAAAATTATTTATTTATTTTTTATTGCTTTCAGAGAGAGGTGGGGAGATGGAGAGAGAAAGATAGAAACATCAATGCTGAGAGAGTCATTGATCAGCTGCCTCCTGCACACCCCTGACTGGGAATTGAGCCCAAAACCCAGGCATGTGCCCTGACTGGGAATCGAACCACCATCTCCTGGAACATAGGTCAATGCTCAACTGCTGAGCCATACGGTCCAGGCACTTACAAGAAATTTTGTGATTACTTTGGGCCCACCCAGATATCTCAAGATAATCTCCTCATTTCAAGAATCCTAACTTAATCAAATCTGCTAAATAATTTTCCCAGATAAGGTAACATATTCACAGGTTCTGGAGATTAGGACATGGATATTTTGGGGAAAGGCATTTTTCATTCTTCAATGTCCAGCAAACAAAAGCTAAGGAAATTTATTGCAAATAGGCTTGCCCTATAATGAATGTTAAAATAAGTGATTCAAGCAGAAGCAAAATGATATAAGTCAAAAACTTGGATCAGAAAGGAAAAGTATATGAAAAGGGATAAATAAGATAGTATATAATCTTTTATCTTCCTTATAGTTAAATTCTCGTAAAGAATTAAATGTTTAGCCCCTCCGGGCGTGGCTCAGCGGTTGAGCATCGACCTAGGATCCAGGCGATCGGGGTTCGATTCCCGGTCAGGGCACATGCCCGGGTTCCGGGCTCGATCCCCAGTTGGGGGGTGTGCAGGAGGCAGCCGATCAATGAAGACTCATCATTGATGTTTCTATCTCTCTCTCTCCCTCTCCTTTCCTCTCTATGAAATCAATAAAGATATATTTTAAAAAAGAATTAAATGTTTAAAAAAATAGTAACAATACATTGGATGATTGTAACATATGCAAAAATGAACTAAATGACAATATCATAAAGGATAGGAGAGAGAAAAAGGGACTATTCTAAATTACATCTGAAATGTCATATTTTATTTGAAGGTAAACTTAGATGATTTAAAAATTTATGTTGTAAATTTCAAAGATACTGCCTCAAGATTTTATTATAAAAATATAAATGAAAAGTAGAGGAGATAAAATAGAATCATTAAAAACTTGCACTTAAAGCCACACATTCACTTACAGCTGCAAACAGTAAAAGTATAACTCATTTAGCAATGATGGCAAAAGTATGACAAAGTTTTCTAGAAGTTTGATCTGATTGTGATATTTTACTTGTTAAAACGAAGGAAAAAATGAACATGTGCATAAAGAAAACAGAAAGATGACTGACTATAAACATGAAAGATCTCAACACACTAGTTCAAAGGTAGATATTTTTAGATTGGATTTAAGAAAGCAGACTGATCTATAAGAACTTCACTTTAAATATTAAGGCTCTGCTAAGTTAAAAACAAAAGGACGGAGACAGATATTCCATGAAAATACTAATCCAAATAAATCTAGTCCTGCCAGTGTGTCTCTCAGTTGGCTGAAGCATCTTTCCATACACCAAAAGGTCTCAGGTTCAATTCCTGGTCAGGGCACATACCTGGGTTGCAGGTTTGATCCCCAGTTGGGGCCCATTCGAGAGGCAACTGATCAATGTTTCTCTTTCTCTCTCTCTTTCTCTCTTCCTCTCTTTCTCAAATCAGTAAGCACAACCTTAGGTGAGGAAATAAATAAATGAATGAATGAATGAATGAATGAATGAATGAATAAATAAATAAATAAATAAATAATAAATAAATCTATAATAAAACATCTAGTATAGCTATTTTAATTTCAGAAGAAGCAAAATTTGGAACAAGGAAGGTCATCTGGGGTGGAATAACACTACATAACAATAAAGTGTTCAGTTCTCTACAAAGTTACAATGATCAAATCACACAATACATTAGGGAAATTATTATATTATATAAAGCAAATATTTGGGAGTAAATCATTTTTCTAATACTCATAAAATATACCTATGAATGTTCTGTTGATTGATTCATTTACATGATATTTGTTGAATTCTTCATGGATTTGACAATATTATTCAGCATTGAGAAAATGTTCAGTAGAGCATTAGAGAAAAATACAACCACAAACGATAAAAATATAACTCATTTGGTATAATAGCAAAAATATGACAAGTTTCTCTAGAAGTTTAATTTTATTGTAATACATTACTTGTTAAATCTTCCTCTAAGGGGTGTCATCTGTTTTTATTTGATGCTCTGCGTCTAAATTCTAGAAGAAAAAAATAAAAGAAACAAAACCAAACATTTCTGTTATCTTATGTTGTTGCTCTACTCCAGTCCCTAATAGGCTGCTCTGATTTGGGAATGTCCTCATATTTTTGGCCTAAAATTATAGATAACATAGACTATATTCTAGCTGGTATCTTTTTCATTCACAGTGTAGTAGATTCCCTTTTCCTCAAATACAGGCATAAGTATAGGGTACTCTGTTTTATACACCAAAGTAATACATAAGAGAGCAAGTGTTTACTAAAATAAAAATCAGTTTGATTTAGTAGATGCCAGGGTTCAAAATAAATGTTTTAGTGATGTATTTCATAGACAGAATGTTCTTTCTGCCATACATAAATGTGTATATAATTTCTATTAAACATATTTTACTTTTAAATAAATAGCCATCTAATATTTTAGCATCTTGTCAAATATTATCATATTTAATAGAACTGAAATAAAACATCATTCAATATAAAATACTATTAATATGACTTTTGCAAAATAAATTATTATATCAGTTATTGGTGTTTTTATGTAAATTTAAAAATTGTGTAGCTCCCAATTGTTGAATCATGAGACACTAGCCAGTTTCACCTTCTTGTATTTGAAAATAATGTCCTGCTATTATGGTAAGTCAAATTCATATCAGTTAAATTTTATTTTAATAAGTTTTTGATCTCCTATTACATGCTAATTTTTTTTAAATGTATCTTTATTGATTTCAGAAAGAGGAAGGGAGAGGGAGAGAGAGAGAGATAGAAACATCAATGATGAGAGAGTCATTCATCGGCTGCCTCCTACACGCCCCCCACTAGGGACCAAGCCAGCAACCTGGGCATGTACCCTGACTGGGAATCAAACCACAATCTCCTGGATCATAGGTCAATGCTCGACCGCTGAGCCATGCCCACTGGGCCTAAATGATAATCTTTGAAGTTACATCATATGCAGTAAAAACATGTTTCTTCTTTTTCTGAATAATAGGCAGCCTTTAATATGGCTTCTCGTGGCCCCACCTGGTGTACAATGACTGTGTGGTGCCCTTTTCTTCATTGTAGGCTCAACTTAATGACCCACTTCTAAAGAATAAGATACAGTAAAAATGATGGAATATTATTACTTGTGAAATTGTTACCAAAAGAATATGGCTTTCTTGCCCTTTCTCTGGCTTGCTCTGAAGGAAGCCAGCCCCTGTTTGGGAAACAGCCAGTGAGGTATTGAGGCCCTTAGCTGAACAGCTTCTTAGGAACTGAATCCTTCAAACAATCACATTATTGAATTTGGAAGAAGGTCCTCTACCACTTGACTCTTTAGATGAGTTTTCAGCCCTGCCTAAAAGCTTGAATGCAACATCATGAGAGCCTTTAGAGGAAGGGGTCAATGGGGGGGGGGGGGGAAGGCATCTGTAATACTTTAAACAATAAAGATAAATTTTAAAAAATATAAGTCTTGACCCACAGAGACTGTGAGGTAATATATATTCATTGTTTTCAGTGACTACATTTTGTTAATTTGTTATGCAGAAATAGAGAAATAATGTAATAGAATAGATAATTCATGAGAGAAATCAAATATTAATTAAGCAATTATTGAATCAGAGTCAACAGTTTTGCCCACCATGGCCAGTTGTCAGAAGACACTATAAAAATTGACCTTAATTTGGATTTTGTAGGAATTTTGTATATGAGAGTATACAAAATTTTGTATTTGTAGGAACATTGCATATGAGAAAAATAACTCTGATTTAGTAAAATGTGCACCTAATGATTAGAGTAATGGGGAAAAGTAGATATAATAGTTATCTTCATTATCTGAAGTTCATGGAGCACAAATGACTGCCATAGAGAAACAAGTGAAAATAAAATTATTGGGAATGAATATAACTTGAAAACCCTCTCTATGTAAAGTCGCAATTTGGCCCCAGGTGGGTGGAAACCAGATGATAACTAAAATCTGTTTTCCCACTTCAGTATGATTGAATACACCCTGTAGAACTTTGAAGTCCTCTGCAAAAGTTCTGTTAGTATCCTGGGATCTTACAATCTCATAATTACCTCTGCATCTGTGTCCTCTTCAGGGATCACCTGTTAGTCTATATGCCATTGATTCAGACATGGATCTCAAACATAAAATCTATGAATAGAGTATAATAAATTAGAATGAAAACTGAACAGGCAGAACAGGATAATAAAATAGATATTTATGTTAAAATCATGCATACAATTTACTGGGTAAGCTCATTTTTAAAATGTCTCATACACAACCACTGCCTTTTCTTTTGACCCTTCATTAGACATAAACACTATTCATATAGAGTATCTTTGGCTTCACACTTTCTTCCCTTTCCTCTTTTATCCCACAATAAAAAAGTGCCTCTTCTACATCTCAGATAAAGAAATCAAATTTCAATGATGCTGGTTGCCTGTGTTTCTGCTGACATTTATACTTGTAAAACCTAATAGTCTATTCCTAAGGTATTTTCATAAGGACACTTTTCTAATCTAAGAGGATTTCTGGAGCAGACTGGAAAATTATATACTTATATATATTCCATTATTATATATAATCCTCATATTTCTGGGTTCTGGAATCATTTTTGGTTTATATGCATGCTGCTGTGATGAATAGTAATGCTCTACTTCTCCAACTGCACCAAAAAAAAATTTAAATGAATAAAGTTCCCCAAAGACAAGTTGCCCAGTTAAAATTCATTTATCATTGTTTTCCTCTTGAATTCCCAGTTTTTACTTCAACCTCTTATAACACGTTATTTCCTAACTATACAGTAAAATGAAGAGGCTGTTTCTTAAAAGAATGAAAGAAATAAAAGGGTCAAGAATTTGTCACTAGAAATTTATAAAGACCACTGCTGAGGAGGAGAATAGATAACTGATTAAGGAATGAAGCAGTCTATTAATAAGAAGCTATCAAACACCCATTTTTTCCCCAGAGCTAGGATAACATTGAACAATGTTTTATTTTTATTTTAAATTAAAGAAGAAATAAAAGACATGTAGAAGTGAAAGGAATTAGGGTTGCTCTTATTAGCAGCTCAGGAAAGTACAAAACTAAAGCCAAGCCAAGTCCAAATACATGGGTATCGAAAGACAAGTCAGTCATGGATGGACAAACTTAGTGATGCATAGGCTGGTAGCTGGAATTGGCGGCCTCAAGTCTGTCTTAGATTATTATCAGTCTCCATATCCTGGGACAAGAAATTGTTTGAAAGGTAAAAGTATTGTGGGTGAATATATGTTCTGGAAATACAAACAGTGTGATTCAATAAGGCTGCTGTGATTCAGTTAAGATTCAATAATCAATACATGACTTTGGTAGTAAAGACTTCATTTAGACAAATGAAGTAAATTTTCAAGCATGTAGTGATGGTCTACTAAGTTTGGAAATGTGTTGGATGTAGTAGGGAGGTAAATTTGGGGGGGGGGGGGGAGCCATGATTCTCCAATATGGTTAGTGAAAACTAAAAATTTGAGATTGTAAGAGCAATTATGAGACAGAATTGCAGTAACAAACTAACATCCAGAGACAACAACGTTAATAAGAACAAAAATAATTAGGATCACAGGTGACTTCAGCCTCCTAAGTATTGCTACTTTTGTTTATAAACTGTATTTCAAATATATTTTAATTATGCTTTTAATGTCTTCTCTACTTTTTTAAAATGATAAGATCCCATCTGTGAGTTATGGTCAACCAAAGCACCTGGTCTTCAGCCTCACTTTCATTCTACCAGGAGCAAGGAGATAGAATGGTCCAGTCTAGTCTAATCTTTGCCACATTGGGCCTGTTTCTATCTTGGTCTCTTTGGGAAAGCAAGTGCAGTGTGGGTGGGGATAAATAATGTGCTCTGCCCAGCCTCTGCCCTGTCCTCCTCTTCTGACCTTCCCATGAGTGTCATGTGTGAATATGTAGAGGCTGTGAGCAAATATAGGAAGAGCTCTTCATCTTTCATGTTTTATCCACCTGCATAGTATGGGCCTCTGCAGGCCTCAGGTATATTGGTTACTTATATTTTGGGATCAGATTTCCACCTCTGTCTTGTTGCCTATTCTGGTGCTAAAATTCTGCCTACAGTATCTATATTCAGACTATATATTTGTAAAATATATGTATTCTGAAATAATTTATAGTTAAATCATATGTTTTATGGCTTATCAATGTCATTTGGGCAAGTACATTGCTTCGTGGACTCACAGAACCACTTTTACAACTGCTTGGAATGACTTGTGTTAAAAAATGTTTTGAGCCCGGCCAAGCGTGGCTCAGCAGTTGAGCGTCGACCTAGGATCCAGGCAATCGGGGTTTGATTCCAGGTCCGGGCACATGCCCAGGTTGCGGGCTAGGCAGCCGATCAATGACTCTCATCATTGATGTTTCTACCTCTCTCTCTCCCCCTCCTTTCCTCTCTCTGAAATCAATAAAGATACGTTTAAAAGAAAGAAGAAGAAAAAGAAAATGTTTTCAGAACTTAAATTATTATGTTTCTTAAACATAGACAGTTGAATTCACTACATGGAGATATTTTTTCCCTTTTTATTGAATTTATTGGGGTGCAATTGTTTAACAAAATCATACAGGTTTCAGGTGCACAATTCCCACAACACATTATCTGTACACTGTAATGAATCTTCATCACTCCAAGTCAAGTCTCCTTCCATCATCATTTACCCCCCTATACTCTCCTTTACCTTCTCCCACCTCATCTCCCACTGGCTATCACCACACTCTTGTCTGTGTCCATGAACTTTTTCTCCTTTTTATTCATTTTTGCTCAAATCCTCAATACCCCCAAACCCAGCCCCTCAACCCTTAGAGATCTTGTTAAAATATCTACCATTTACTGATGATTTGGTACATTAGAGGCTCAATAGTTTTTCCTCTTTAAAACTGCATAACATTGGCACTATTATTCTAATTTATAGCTTGAAGAAACTGAGGCTCAGCAAGGTTATTGACTAAAATTACAAATTATTTAAAGAGGTAGAAAGAATTCACACCCAAATCTTTTCAATCTAAAGTCTGAAATTGTTCCTCAATACCACTGAACAGAAAACAATATAAAACAAAGCAAAACAGTATTTAGAGATTCTGTTATTCTGTATTAATACATAAAAAAAATTAGAAAATATAAGAAATGAGAGAGTGTGAAGCTAAGCTATACACTCATTTTAAAGATATCTGTATTTAATTTAAGGAATTTAACCAACCATAATATAGCTGATATTTTCTCCTAAGGATTTGCAGTTGTAGATGAGAGGATTATCCATGAATGAGACAAAGCTTTGAAGTCATGAAGACTAGTTTGCGGGTGTATTTCACCCTTCCATACCTACCTATGTAGCGGTAGTTGCCACTTCAGAATAAATGGCCATACCGTTTGGAAAGGAAATTTGTCTGACTCATTCAAATGACTGTGGCTTATGTGACTTGGTTTACTGAATGGAATTTGTATTTTGTTTGTTTGTTTGTTTGTTTGTTTGTTTATTTTGATTTGTTTTGTTTCTCCCTTGGGGGGGCAAGGGAGGGAAACAAGGAGTAATTAGAGTCCATATTTAACCTGCATTTGACCTAAAATTATATTTCCAAGGAAATTGGACTTTGGATCTGAAACCATAAAAATTCAGCAGCATAAAGCATAAAATATACTCATTTTAATCAATGTAAATTACACTGGTGGAAGAGATGTGGATACGCAACCAACAGCCATATAATTTTTCAGAAAGGCACCCTTTGAATAAATTCTTACAGTCAAAATTTAATGAATGAGATTCCAATCCACTTTTCAAATGAAAAAGTTGAATGATCTATTAATTTTCTGAGCTTTATGTTTTATTTAATTGAATGGTAGACCTGTTATTTTCATTTCATCTGCCCTTGGAAGCTTCTGGGTATATTGCTAGTTTTTCCCATTTGAAACCCTGTGAATAAGTTTTTAAATCAAGAAAAAATACAGTATTAAAACAACTTGCAAGGTATTAATTCTTAAAGTAAATATGATCATGGTAAAGGGAAATTGTAAACATAACAAAATTTAATCTTTGACAATGTTACTGTCAGCTATTGTTAAAACACAGTAATTGTTTTCTTAATCATATTATGAATTATTCTTCATTCCGTGAATACCAATTAGTAGGGTTTTACTCATAGTTTCATCACTGTCACTAATCTTCTCTGAATTAATCATAAACATTTAAAATATCAGAATTCTAGTTTGATATAATATACTGAAAATAAAACTGTCTTTATTCAGTTCAGTTATGATGCACTATCCTACTAATAGAATTTCCTAAAGAGAGAGAAAAGCCTCCTCCACCTAATGAATAGTCTGCACAATCACTAAAACCTTCCCACTGTAATCAGAATTGTGTGAGTTCCTGTCATTTCCTTGATTCTGCTTTCTCCAGTGTGCATTATGTTCATCCTAATCATGTAGACTCTCCGGCACTCAAGGAGAACTAATGCTAATGCCTAGTTCATGCCATCTCCAAGAAAATGGTCTATAGTTTCTCCCATGCCAATCTAATTAAAATTACTTTAGAAAACAAAAGTGACATATGTAGCAGAGCATAGAAGTGTTTACATAGCAGTTTTCAGGTGTATAACAACACTGATTAAAGTACTATACTGTTTACTCATTAGAAGCCATCCAGGCTCAGCTCTATGTAAAGCAAGATAAAATTTTTCTTTAAAGTACTCTTATTGGAGTTTAGTGTCATTCAATAATGAGTGATGGAAGGAACTACTAAAACAATCCAGCAGCAACTTCAACAATTCAATTATCTTGTAGAATGGCTGGGACAAGACCAAATGCTAATGTGATCTAAACAAGAAGCTGTTTTTTCAAAGATCTCTCATTATATGTGATGCTCTTGTATTTTCTTTTAAAAACTCTAATTTTAATTGGTTTATAAAGAAGTACCAATACAAGAGAGACTTTTCATATTATCTACCTATCTAAGGGAGGTAGATATTTTCCAGAACATTTGTTTTTCCTTGCCATTTAATCTAAACTGTACTACACTAGACCAAATGGACTGAGTATAGAATTAAAAATGCACAAATTGGCTAACAGTGCTGTAATTCTAAAATTCACATTAACTAGGCTTTTAAAAAATTTGTTAGGGAAAGGATAAGGCACATCCATGCTGTATGAATCTTACCATGGAAGTCCAATAAATATTCATAGGTGGCCATGATGAGGCAGTCTAGCCACCCATGGACAAGCAAGCATTACCGCACGACTGGGTCATCCATCTCCTTTTACAATATGCGAGCAAAATTTCATAGTCCTGCTTCCCACTTCCTTTTAGATGTGACAAAATACTTGCATTTACACATTATACTTTTATCTTCTAAGTACCACCTCAAGTCGTGGCACCTTTTCCTGACTTTTAATTCTTCCTGACAGTGTTAGAATATAAACTTGAAATGATTCTAAAGTTTTTCGAACGAAAGTGTGTGCACTACTATGTGACAAACTGACTTTAGGTAAAACTTAGGTAAAGACATTCCCATAAAAGCAGTATTTGAATTGCCCTAAGGGTGCACATTAGTTCATTAATATTTATGTTACTTAAACTGCTCTCTTAACGATGTGTCATTAGTGTGGTTGTCAGAGAAAAGCTAAGTAAGCAAAAGAAAATATAGACTAGATGGCCCTTACAGAAAGGAATAAATGTATATTTATCTTGAATAATCTAAGTAATTTTTATCTTACATTAGGGTATGCCAGTGATAACAAACTCTTGGGTAACATATCAATATTTCTCATCTTCTTAATCAGTTAATCAAACAATCAGCAGCTATTTCTACTCTGTGCAACAGATATTCTACTGGGCTTTTTTGGGACACAAAACTCACATAAGATCTGGTTTCTACATCCTGAACTGAGAAGATAAGTTATTTAAGCTAGAAAAAGCAATATCATCACTAGGTAACATATAAAAGAAATGAGAGAAATAGAGAACAGAGGCTTTATCACCTGAAAAATGCTCAGGGAAATTGGAAAAAGAGGGTAAAAAACCAGAACCTTAAGACAAATGTTTCTCACAATGATTTTAGGTTGGTTTAAAGAAACACCGGTAGAAAAAAAAATGTCAAGAGAGTGAAGTGAGCAAAATTCAATAGCTTTCTTCTTGTGTCACTTGTATCATTTTTCTTTGTGTTCATAAAAATTCACAGACAATCCAGGTGTAACCAAGATGCTTTGAAAAAATTTTGGAGGGAGAGTGACTTTAATAATCAAGTTCAAGAGTATTTCAAGGCTTGAAACAGTCCTGCAGAACGCTCTTGGTTCAGCTGCTCTTTCTTCAGCTGCCTGTGGTGTCTCCAGCACCTATCCTGGGTCTCTCCTCGGGCCGCCAGTTAATCAGCAATTCTGTATAATGCCTTTGGTCTTTCTCTCACAAGGGTAGCAATGCGGCTGTGGTATTTTTGAAATACAGATGAAGAAAATGTGGAGATTGTTTTCACAGTCTGCCTCTAACATTTCAAGGTTACATGTGCATTTCAGCAAAGCCTTTGTTTTCAGTGGCGTCTCGATTGCCCTGCAAGCTACTCACAGCATCCAGCGCGAAACATTTTGACTGGCACCTGTCTGGAGCTTCACTTAATGGATATCTTCAGTTTTCAAATTTCTGGGCTGTATAAAAATGTGTGCTTTGGATAAAAACTAACTGAGCATATTTTTCTCTTTCTTTTTCTTCTTCTTTTTTTGTTTGTTCATTCTGAATTGGTTGATTAAAACAGAGTTTGGAGTAAGAATGTAAAGTGCCAAGAAAAAAGAATAGTTAAAGTGGAGTAGAAAAAAGCTCAGTTAGGAAAGGTCATGTTCACATAAGTTAGGGGGTGTTTCCAGGCTTGATTAGCATTGTAAGTGAGATCTCTTTTTGCTAAAACTGTCTGGAAAAATACTCATTCCTCAGAAAGACCCTTTACACAGGAAAGCAAACCTGAACACCAATAAGCTCTAACTGAATGGGAATAAAAGCAGATTAACCTTTAAAGAAAATTGCTTTATGTATATAATAAGCTTGCTAAGGTAAATTCTTCATGTTTAACTATGGCAGTTTATGGTTCATCATTTAAAAATTAAAAAAAACACACCTGTTTGGGGTTATCTTTGAACTATAAATTTATTCAGTTTTTATTATGGAAAGTCTAGAAAAGTATAATCAAAATGTCAATAATTTTATCATCTTAAAATAATTTATAAGATTATTTTTTCATACATACTCATACAATGACTGTATTTGTAAAATTATATACATATAATAATTGGTCTCTGTTTTTGTGTTTTTAAAATTCAACCCATTGGGCATCAAGAACTCATTATGTATTCAAAATAGTTTCTCTCTGACACTTATGTGTCACATATATATGACTTTTAGTTTTGTTAATAATATTTTTGACATTCACACATTTAAAAATTTTGTGCTAATTAGTTTATGAATATTGTTTTTAGTCTTTTCTTCATTTGCATTTTAATTATATAGTTTATTATTTCTGCCATATTACTTATTTTCTTCCTTAGGTAAATGTAACCTCTTAAAATATATTTTTTCAATTGCACCATACATACTTAATCATTTCTCACACTGCTCTTATGATTGCATTCTTCTTAATTACATTTTTGGAGATAGTCTTAATTAGTTAATTGGTCTTTCAAAATCAAGTCTTTTTTTTTTCTACCTCAATATAGACTCAGATCTTAGCTCTTTAGTTTTCTTAAATCATTTCTTATGTCTTATACTTGTCTTTAATCTCAGTTCATTTTATTCTTTTTTTTAATACACCTTTATTGATTTCAGAGAGAGGAAGATAGAAACATCAAGAGTCATTGATCGGCTGCCTCCTGCACGCCCCCCACTGGGGATGGAGCCTGCAACCCAGGCATGTACCCTGACCGGGAATCGAACCCCGATCTCCCGGATCCTAGGTTGATGCTCAACCGCTGAGCCATGCCCGGCCAGACTCATTCCATTTTATTCTTAATGGTTTTTAGTTTGTAAATATTTTTAAAAATTTCTTGAGGATGCTAAGCAATTCTCTGTCATTATCCCCTTGAGTAGATTGTTTTTAGAAGTATATCCTTCTTCAGAACAACTTTGGCATTGTTCTGAGCATCTAAAGTCTAAAGTAGATTAATTTCTTATGCTTGATCGACCTAACCAAATTATATAATATTGATTCACATCTTAACTGAGATACCTTATATCTCCAACTCCTTTTCATCACTTTTACCAAATTATTTCAGCAAATATTTTATAGACATTAAACTTGATAATAAATACTAAAGACAATTTTAAAAAGATAAAGGTTACCATCTTATATTATAACTGGTACTTTTATTGTTGAAGGCATCCTTGTTTGATCTACATCTTGTCACCATTAAGTGAAGCAGGCCTGCTTAGATTTTGCAGGTTTATTCAATATTTTTATTCATTGAATCTGTGCTCAAGAACTTAATAACTGAAGCATAACTCCATCAGTTTTACACCCTGTCTCTAAATCTATGGAGAACTTTTTCAATTCAAAAGCTGTGATTCTTACCTAATGCAAAAAAAAAAAAAGAAAGAAAAAAGAAAATAAAATTAGAATGTGCTCATTAGAATCATCCTGAAATTATAATGTCAGGAAAGCTGCAATAAAAAATTATACTTGCATCCTTAAATTGTATTCTTATTTACCATATTTGGAGTTCACTAATGTTTATGGTTGAGGCAGAAGTGGGTTCATTATTAAGTCAAAACAAACCAAATTAAAACAGTGAGATACCATTACACACCTGTTAGAAAGGCCAAACTTCAGACCACTGACAGCACCAAATGCTGGTGAGTTTGTGAGAAAACAAATTCTTATTTACTGCTGGTGGGAATGCAAAATGGCACAGCCACTTTGGAAGACAGTTTTCACAAAACTAAGCATACTCTTACTATATGATCCAGAAATTGCACTCTTTGGTATCTACCCAAAGGAGTTGAACACTTATGGTCGCACAAAAGCCTGTCTACAAATATTTGTAACAGCTTTATTCATAATTGCCAAGTTCAGAAGTAACCAAACTGTTCTGCAGTAGGTGAATGGATAAATAAACTGTGGTACATCCAGAAAACGAAATATTATTCAGCACTAGAAAGTGATCTATCAAGTCATAAAAAGACATGGAGAAAACATAAATGCATATTATAAGAAAAGAAGCCAATCTTAAAAAGCTACTTACTATATGATTCCAACTATATAACATTCTAGAAAATTTAAGTCTATGGATATGGAAAAAGGGTTAGTGGTTGCTAGGGGTAAGGGATAGGTGTGGGATGAGTAGCTGAAGCATAAAAACTTTTAAAGAAGTGTAAATATTCTATATGATTCTATAATGGCAGATATCTGTCATTATACTTTTGTCCAAACCCGTAGAATGTACAATACAAAAAGTAAACCCTAATATAGACTGTGGACATGGGTTGATAATGATGAGTCAATGTAGGTTCAATTACAAAAAATGTATCAATCCAGTGGGGATGTTGAAAATAGAGGCTATGCATATTTACAGGGAGCATATGGGAAATCTCTGTATCTTCCTCTCAATTTTACTATGAGCCTAAAACTGCTCAAACAATTAAGTCTTTAAAAAAATCAAACTAAGATCAGTTCAAAATTATTTTTTAAATGGTCATAGACATCCCAGTTGAATTACTGGGATGTCTATGACCTTAGCTTGGAAGACAATGTCATCGGTGAAAAATCTGATCCTAATTACTCAAGGATCATAGTCAATGTCTCATTATAATCAAAACAAACATTTTTATATTACAAATATAATATGCAATAATAACTGCATGCTACATTAAATTTACAGTCACAAATTAATTTTGTTAGTATCTCCAACTCATGGATTAATATTTTGGACTCAAAAAAATGAAATGAGTTATATCACATTGACTTAACTAATGCCACATTGACAAAGCTGTGAATGAAACCTAGCTCTCACCTTAAATCCATGTATTCTTGTATGCGTTCTACTCAATGGAAAGATTATAAGAGCCAGTTAGCTGGGTTCTAATTCTGAATCTGGTACCATGTTTTGGATCTTATTTTAATAATTTGAGTATTGAAAAGGCTAGAGAAACTTATCGACACTTGCTCACTATTGTAATTCATTCTTGTTAGTGTATAGTAACTCACCTACACTTGTTGCCACACAATTCTTTCCCAATTAGAAAAAAGGAAGCTAATTTTATATGAATTAGTACACAGTTATACATAATACTATAAGTGCAAGGAGGCAGCATAGAATGCAAATATAATTCCTTTATCAATTATGCACTTTTGGACTAAGAGTAATATGACCAGATATGGGGAAGCCAGAGAAGGTCTTTCAGAGAAATGACACTAGGCAAGGTAGATGAATAGAATGAATGCTGCATAAAGGAAGCACCAGGCATAATGCTGGAATATAACTGGTGCTCAGCATAAATGTATGGAATGTATGAATGTTCAAAAAGACCTTCAGACTTAAGTCTTTTTTTAGTTTGGGGTGGGGAAGGCGTTAGTGGGAATTCGTGGGATTTTTTTTATAATGTAACAACATTCTCAGCTCTAGGTGTATGTACATACATTGACACAGTTGCATACATACACAAACATATGCACATACAGGGAATTTTTAATCCCTTGGAAGATATATTAGGACCTCATTAAAAATAAGTTCACAGAAAAAAATAAGTCTAAATTATTCTGAGGACATGCAATCCTAATTTGTGCACTTTATTCTATGTCTTCAAGCTTCCCTGTAATAGAAATTTCCACTAGACAAGAGAAATTATGCATTGTCAAACCCACACTAGAGTTTATAAAACCTGAGATAAAACTTATAGAGTGGTGAAAACATGTCATTTCCTCTTGTGCTCATAAATTTTCAACCTTACTTCTTGAAAAATTTACGTATTTCTGCCAGACGTGTAAAATCCTAGCAGAAGCCCTGCTGTGTAGAGCATGCCAAAATCCTTTGAGCTAATAACTTCATGTGGCTTAAAGAAAAGATTTGTATTTTTTCCAGTGAACATTATGCATTTGTACAAGTTTGCATTTTCAAGAAGTTCCCAAGGCTTATTATTGCAAAAAAAGGCAAATGCACTTTTCTATATCAAAATGTTTTTTAAAATACATCTTTATTCCTCCTGTTTAAGTCTTAAAACACTTTACACATATAGCTAAATAAGCAAAGGTAATAGCATGTGGAAAGAACATTGGTCTTAAGTACTGTGTTTCTCAACTGATTAGTTAGCAATTTGTACAATTATACTTGAATGGGTGCAATGCTGATATCACCTCTTATTTTATTATAGCAGTAAAACAGGTACAGTGCTATCTACCCTGCTTGTTCATAATATGACTCATAAACAATTTTGTGTACACTCTATTTCAATTTCCCAGCTTGATTAGCTAACAATCTGCACTAAAACATTCAAAGTAAAATAGAAAGCTAATTGCATAGAAATTTAAGCTCATTTGCACACAACAGGATTTATTAATACCAATGAAGGTGAGAAAAATAAAAGTATGATTTCTCCTGTATCCTCACTAATTCCCTCTGCTAATTCAAAATGTCCACAGACAACCTAAATGAGATAGAACATAGAAACATCATGTTTGGTAAGGGCAGTATTTGGAGAAACAAAAATGTTCTTTTGGTCTATGTACAGTTTGTGAATTGATTTTATTCTGGAGTATTGCCTGAATTTTAGAATGCTGCATCAAATGATGTAGAAAAAGGTAAAACTTCTTTCTATCAAGGGCTGATTTCAATTCATTGCATTCTTTTATAATTTTCTATTAAGTTTCTCTGCCTTACTCTGACTAAATGAATGATACCAATTTATAAGATATCAAAAAAGAAACCCAGGTGATTAAAGGCTCAAAATATATAACTCAGCAGTAGCATAAAAATCTATCTTAAAATGAAAAATAGAAAAGTTTAAAATGAAATTTTTTAAGTAAGGGAAACCAAACCAAAGTTGATATATATATTTTTTTAAACTTTGAAAGCTTCTTTAAAAAAATGTTTTAAAATATAATATTTTAGTGCAAAGTACTATTGATTTATAAAATTTTAAAACTAGCTATCACAAATATTTATAAACTTAGAGGTTAATAAATTGAAGTACGTGTAATTGTTTTCTCCTTTTTAAAAGTACATTTTAAAAGAAAAAAATTCTGGTAGGTATTCCATAAAAGGAAATCTGAAACTTTTTGTCAATGATCTAGTTAAAAGAATTTTTTAAAATGCTGATGTTCACTCTTAGCCTGGAATAAAATTAATATATAGTCTACTAGTCTTCAAATGAAGCATTTCCTTGGGGATATTAAGACATATGACTTTTTATTCACTCTGCAGATCTTCCTTCTACATCCTTTTTTTCCTGCCCCTGGATGAAATCTCAGTATTTCATCATTTTTAAGAAGTAAATAAACTGTCTTCTTCTGGATGTCTGAAAGAATACATGGTCCAGTGTAGCATCAAACCTGCAGACATTTCTTCGATTTTAGATTTTATCTGTCCCCAGCTCTCATCCTCTTTAGTTTTGTGCACTTTTTGTGGGTGAACTGGGTGCTATGAGCCCTTGTTTCTTTTTCTTTCAGTTCTTTCTCCATCAAAAGCTGCAGTATTGGCTCCTGCAGGGGTTTCTTCTCCCTGTATGGATCCCAGTGTTTGATTCTCTCCAGTATTGAGGAGGAGGGGATGTTGCTTGGGTGTCTCTCATTTCTCTTCCTGGGTTGTCACCACACCTGGGTTGCTGTCATCTAGTTTTTTGTTTTGTTTTTAATTAAGTCATGCTTCCTCTGACTCCTTACATTTTCTCTCTGTGTCACCTTGTTTCTGAAGTTGACTTCTCCTGTCCCTTTTACCGTCCCCCCGGGCAGAATTCCACTCATAGTGGCCTGGTCCTGCTGCCTTCTCAGGAAACACATCATACTTATGTTGTATATACATGAAACCTCGCCCTGCCTTTTATGCTGAAAGTGAAGGCATTCACAAACAACCATCTTTATTTTGCTATGTCTGAGTGGTTTGCTAACCACTGACTCTGAGACTTCAGATTTTTCACGATGTGTCCGGCATCAGTCCCTCACACTTCAGAGAATAAATATCAAATTCTCGTAAAGTGAGGGACAATTATCCCCCCACCAGTTATATAAAAGTTTGAAAACTGAGCCTAAAAATATGTTCCTCCAAAAATAACACCACTCATAGCTGTTCAATTGCTCAACTAATACTATGCCTTCTCTTATACAGACTTGAAGTCACTGATGGTTTAATGCTGACTAAACCAGTTTCACAATCTTTTATCAGCACCAATCTAATATATCATATTGGGATGTGGGTACATGATTTTTATTGTGTTCTTCTTTGGAAACTCAGCCATAATACAAAAAGAGATACATTGCTGCATCTCTCCCTTTCTTCTCTCCTCTCCTCTCCTTTCTCTTCTCTCTCTCTCTGTCTTTCTCTCTTTCTCTACCGCCTTCCCTTTCTCTCTCCCTCTCCCCCTGCCTTTTATTCATGAAGTAGACCAAATTATTCATCACTAGGTTCCTGTGTATATTTAAGCTTTCACAGAAGGAGGGGTAGAATTGCCACCTACTACCATTGATGTATAATTCCAAATTGTTAAAAGACTTTGCAATTTATCTTACAATTTTTATAAGGTTGTCTTATTTCTTCATTTTTTGTCTTTAATGTACTGAAAACTGTTTTATTTATCCTAATGCAATTACACATAACACATACCTATTTAAAAATAGGACAAATTATTCAAACGTTAGTAAAGTGTACAGTTTTCCTCTCTGGGCAGTTGCTGAAAGTCTAGTACTAGAAGTGAAGTTAGAATGTGAAGGCACTGCATGGCGTTGCAAACATGTATAGAGAATGTGCCATTCCTTTGCTGACCATCACCCTTTCCCAACCTTCTGCAACTTTCCAAATAAGCCATGTCCAAGAAATGAAAAGCTTAATGAGAATTGAAGGATTACTTTAGTAACTACTGCACAAGTTAAAGTGCACAATACCACATTCACAGCCTTATTAAGTTCAGGATCAAGTCCTACTGGGCTCTAATCTAAATACTGGGAATAATATTTATACATACTTGTGGGTATTTAGGGGCAGGGAGGAACAAAATCACACACACACACACACACACAGACTGAGAGAGACAGAGAGACAGAGAGAGAGAAAGAGGTTACATTAGCTAGTATAGAACAGGTATTTTACCATAACAAACATCTATACAATTTCAGTGAGTTACTGTAAGAGGTTTATTTTTTGTTCACACTACACTTCCAATGTGCATCAGCATGTGGGTTCTGCTTGTTGCTAATACTCAGGAACTCAAGGAAGGAAAAACAGAATGTAGAAAATGTCATGCTGCCTCCCAAGCTTCCCCAGAAAGCAACATGCACTGCTCAGATTAAATTTTATTAACTCAAGAAAGTTGTCTATCTAGACTTAACTTCAAAGAGGACAGAATAATTCTATTCTACCTGTGCTTAGATGGAGAAGAGAATCAGAATTTTTGGAAGCGTCCCTAATGACTTCCGCAGGCCCATTAACCCAACCAACTGCAAGGATCAAAATAAATAGATTACTGGGGTCCTGCTTTTAAAGAATAAGAACTGCATTCATTTTCAGAGCGTGATCTAAGGCAGTGGTTCTCAAAGCATGGTCCTTGGACTCCTGAGTGCCTCCAAAACCTAAAATATTGGTATAAGAATTCTGGGATATTATTTCATTCATTCTCTCATTAGTTTACAGTGAAAATTTCCAGAAATTGTACGGTATGTCATACGGCAACAGATTGAATCCTGCTTCTCTCTATTGAACCAGAAATTTAAGAAAATTTAGGAAAGCATAAACAATGTCACTCTTCTCACTAGTCTTATGAAACTACATTCTTTATTTTAGTATATACTAATGGTTTTATTATTTTTATTTTAAATGAATTAATAAATACCTGATTCAAAGGTGAGAGTTCCCCATGGGATGTCTGTGACCTTTGTTGTTGCTGTAATACAGTTAAATTCCCTTCTCTGCCAAGTCTTCCTTCCGTCTCCTATAGGTGTTGTTTCCAAAAACACTCCCCTCCTGATTCTTACATGGGGGCCTCTGTCTCAGCTTCTGTTTCTTAGACACAATTTAAGAAAGTACAAAGAGTGATCCAAGAAAATTGAGTCTAAGGTTGGATTTTAGAGCTCTGTGGGCAGTGAGAGTTCTGTCATTGGTGGTAAATGGAGTACCAATACACCTGTTAAGTGGTAATAGTGCATTTGTTAACACTTTACTAATTGTGAATTGGGATAGTAAACCAAGAGCGCAGTGGTGGGTGCTGTGTGCCAGACGCTTAGGAAGTGTATGATAAATAATAATATGAGAATTAGAGAATTGAGTAGATCTTCTGGAGCCAATTAATGATATAGAGAAAAATATACTGAGCATGATTCATAAGGGGAGGCTAAATGGTGATGGAAGGAGAACTTAACTTGGTGTGGGAGAAACACAATACAATATACAGATGATGTCCTATAGAATTGTATAGATGAAACCTATATAATTTTATTAACCAACCTCACCCAAACAAATTCAATAAAAAAGAGTGATTAATAACCAACTAACTTCAAAGAATGAAAGCCAGAGAGCCTTGGAGCATATAAGTAGTTAGTTCTTATAGAAGGAAGGCAGAAAAAGCTGATGATCAGCCCAGAGTGCAATCATGAACAGCAGAGTCATGGAAGAGCTTAAATTTTAAAGTCAGGAAGCTCCTACACCAATGTCAAGACCCTGGAGTAAAGAAATGGGATCCTGAGATATTATGAACTTGAAAACCTTGAATCCTCCTATTTATCTGAACTCTCTTGTAGCAACACAATTGCCAATGCTATGCTAGACATAGTATTTTACCAGAGCAAATTAACATCTCAGGAACATGTTATGTGACCATTGGTCTGACAGAAATATTTTTCTATATTTCTATCACAAAGTAGAGCTAAAAATATTTCATATAAATTTGGAATGGACTACAGTGAACATTTAGGGTCTTACTATATAAACGCCCTTACCCTTTGTGATAATGTAGTCCCTAGGGACCAGAAACTTCTGGACATTGTACAGAATATCATATCTGTCTATACTACAGATATTAATAGATATGACTAAGTAGGATGTTACACAAGCTATAGGACACGTAGACAAATTGGAGTTTATCAAAATTTTTAAATCTCTACTCTTTAAACATAAATGTTAAGAAAATAAAAAGAAAGCCACTGTGAGAAAATATTTGCCAGTCACATATCTGATAAAGGATGTTTATCTAGAATATTTCAATATATAAATCTTTATATCAATAATAAGAAAAAAATGAACAAAAATTTGCACAAATGCTTAACCAAAGAAGATATAGGGTGTGGGGAATAAGCATAAAAAGTATTCAAGATTGTTTGTAATTAGAAAAATCAAATTAAAACCGCAATGAGGCACCACTACACAGCAGGCATCCAGATAAAGGAACAGAGGCATGAACACTAACTTGCTTATAATGTCCCGGCCAGGAGCAAAAGACCTAGGATAAAACCTAGACCTGTCTGACTCCCAAAACTGGCCCTTCCCACTATACCATGTAACACACTTGAGGCAACAGAATCATTTAACAATCTTCTCATCTTTTGCAGGGAGTTGTTTTGAAATAAGCAATTGTGATTTCCCACATATTCATACAGACAAAATCAATCCCATCAACTTTTTAAAAATTTGTTGACTCATTAATAATTTTTCCCTAGTGGGTTCTTAAGTACTCTTCAGCATTTGTTAGAGCCATGTGCTTCATTTAAAATTATATAAAGCAGTATTACATAGCAGTTAAATATTTAGGAATTAGTTTTTCAACTACAAGTTGGAACAGATAGCTGCAAGTAGAATTAAAGGACCTACAATTTCTCTTGTCTATTTTGGTGGACCCCCACTTCCAATCATACATCCACTTCATCCCTGGCTATGAATATAAATTTGTGTTTTAAATCATGTCTTTATCATCTTGGAACATTCAGGAAGCAAATTGTGTTATGCCCCACCAGCCTGTCAAAACTACAAAACTGCTTTATTTTTTTGTTTCAATCTACCCCTCTAAATTTAATATTTGAACTCCATTGTTGCCTTCTTGTGCACAATCCTGCAGGTTTTCTCATGAGTAAAGCATAGTATTACTTTTACATGAACAATTACTTTTACATGAACAACAGTGTGGCTTGTGAAATCTCCTCCTGGATTAGTAGAGTTTACAGAAGTCCAGTGTTTGCACTCATATGTACAGAAGTTCAACTCTAAGGGCTTATTACCTATGAGGTCTTTGAATTCATTTCTCGATCTCTTAGAACCTTTTTTTGCTTACTTGCTAAATGAGAATACTAATACCTATATTTTAGGGTGCCCAGAACTAAATTAATTCAAGATATTGGCATGCAAAACTCAATTTTTAAAAAGTATAAACATTGTGTACATATAAAAGAAAAAAAAAAGATTTTAAAAAAATATTTTAAAAGATTTAGACTATGCAAATGTCATTTTTTTTTTTTGCTGATTTGGGGAACTGTGGCTAGACTGAGTAGAATTGGTCTGCAAAATGGAGGAAGGGAGTGAGGAGAAGAAATTAGGATCCCCCAAGACCATTAGGTGGGGAGAGGAGCCATAAGAAAAGGAGAGAGAAGGAGGAAAAACACAGGTCTAAGTTTATTCCAGAAAAGCTGAAACTGTCATTACAAATGATAGTGCCAGTGGTAGAGAAGGTAAAAAGACTTTAAAGGACACAAATATATAATGTGTATTTTTTTTTACCTTTTATTATGAAGATTAGTATGTATCTGTCTTTCCCCATGATTTTATATTTTTAAGTACAGTTCATGTTTTGATATCTGTTGCAGTACTGTTAAAGAGAATAGAGGTGTTAGCGGTTTGAGGTGTCAGGTATGGGGCTGATATAGGAGAGGATGTTGTCACCACTTGGGTCAAATGTAAGGAAAAGATAATGGATGACTAATCAAAAGAAGGTAGAAAATTAGAGGCAATGAAGACAAGAATGAGTGCTCATCTGGGAATTTTCTGACATCTTGGCAAGGAAATGTCAATTGCTATAGAAGTCATGATGACCTGTTTAATATTGTGATGATGCAATCATATTTGTAAGATATGTATACTTATAATTCTGTATATTTTTGCCTATATTGTTTGTGCTTTAATACCTTTCTCTCCTGATGATTCTTTTTCCATTAATGACCTTAAGACAGAAAAGAAAATCTAGGCCATTAAAAAGGAGTTCATCACCACCAAACCATGTAATGTTGAAGGGCCTTTTTATGTCAGAGGGAAGAGGGAAAGGGGGTGAGGGGGTGAGGGGTGGGAAGAGATTAACCAAAGAACTTATATGCATATATGAATAACCCATGGACACAGACAATAGTGTGGTGAAGGCCTGGGAAGGGGGTGGGAGTGGGGTGGAGGAGGTCAATGGGGGAAAAATGGGCCACCTGTAATACTTTCAAAAATAAAAATTAAAAATAATAATTAAAAAATAAATAAATGAAATAGGCTTTTTACTTAATTCTAGGGTGTGTGTGGCGGGGGGGGGGGGGGGGACACAGTACAATACACCAGATAAAAATATTGAAGTTTAAAGAATTTCCTGGGCCTCTTATCAAGGTCTAGTGTTATCTTTCCTCCCACTTTCTTGTCCCCAAGTTACATTTTAAACCCTAGCCAGGATGTGATCCCCAGAGCCTTGTAGAATATACTGATTCTTAATCTCCTTCATGACAGATAAAACCTTCTGTAGCCAGTACAATGTGGTCCCTTCCCATTAAGTCAGCTGTGCTGAAAGCAAGCAGTCTCTGTTTCTTTCAGCCTAGTAGAGATTTTGCTTGTTAATCTTTAAAATAATGCTTTTATTTCCTTGAGTTTCTGCTGGGCTGCAGTTGTTTTATTAGTTCTCAGATGATTTATGCATTTTCAATATACAAGTGCCTAGAGGCTAAGATAAATAGAGGTATTTTATGGTAAAATTTGAAAAATAGTTCAAGGCTTAAAAAGGCAAAGCTTATTAGGTGTTCAAAATTAAAATAAATGCTTTCTCTGCCATGCTATTTTTGCAAGGGACAAAACAAGACATGTGAAGAGAAGGTTTCTGATAAATAGTCTAATTTTTGCTCTTTACTCACATTGCATCAATGTCTAAATAAATATTAAGTCTTTTACTATAAGACATCAGGATACTTTAGAAGAGAATAATCTTGAAAGTTATAACCCTCAAGCTCAGGTACATGAATCCTGGCATATCTAAGCTTCTACTTTTTAAGTGTTAAAGATAAATGCCAGTCACAATACCAATGTGACTAATACAGATAGACTTTCTTATGACATTTGTTCTTTATGCAGAAAGGTCAGATTTCGGTGAATCCATTGATGTATTAACCCATTTTAGTATGATTCTTAACATTAGGTTAAAAAATGAATCTCCGCATACTGTATACTTCTGTGTTTTGATCAATTATATGTGACTTGATGTTTTAATGTTTCAAAGGGGCACCTTCCTGCCTGTGGGGGTGGAGAAGGCATCCCTGCATGCCATACATCATTACAGAGAGAATACAAAACCTAATTTCCTTAAAGCTCATTTCTGACTACAATAGTCCCCCCTTATCCACAGTTTCATTTTTCATGGTTTCAGTTACCAGTGGTCAACCACGGTCTGAAAATATTAAATGAAAAGTTAAAGAAATAAACAATTTATAAGATTTAAAATGTTTCCATTCTGAGTAGCATGATGAAATCGTACTCTGCCCTGCTCTGTCCCCAGGATGTGAATCATCCCTTTGTCCAGTGTATCCATGATGTATACACATGGATATATGACCCTCTTTTAAGTCACTTAGTAACCATCTTTGTTATCAGAGTGACAGTCACAGTATACAGTGCATGTGTTCAAGTGACCCTTCTTTTATTTAATAATGAACCCAAAGTGCAAGAGTAGTGGTGCTGGCAATTCATATGTGCAAAGAGAAACCATAAAGTATATGTATGTATGTTTAGGAAAAAACATAGTATATAAGGATTCAGTACAGTTATCCAGTGGAGGTATTGGACCATATGTCCTACAGATAAGGAAGGACAACCATACATTATAAGATCATAAAATGTTGCTGATATACATTCTTGGGGGGTGTAAAAGGAAATGGAAACTTATTTTTTTTAATTTTTAAATTAAATTTATTGGCGTGAAATGGTTAATAAGATTATATAGGTTTCAAGTGTGCAATTCTATGACACATCGTCTTTATATTGCATTGTGTGCCCACCACCCAAAGTCAGATCATCAGTTGTATAGCTGTAACATTAATCTCCTATAAAGCTTAAATAATCCTCCAATAGTTCCTGATGCTGAATATACTCTTGAAGATTATTATTTTTATAAGGTCACACTCATGTTTCTTTAAGTATATATAAATTATCTCTGGTATAAAATTTAAAGCTAAAAATAATATGGAACGGGCTAAAGAGAATCCTCTTAGCTGAACTATTATTAATGAAGTCTTCTGACCAGATGAGTACTGACTATCACTGAATGGTGGAGAAATGTTCTGGAAAGGACTGAGGTCAAACATGAGTTGCTGATGCAACTTATTACTTTCAGTAATAGATACAGCTTCTAATGTTGGTTCATAACCTATATGAAGGTGATTAAAATAAGCATCCTGGCAATCAGCAGGAGTTTTGATGAGGTATACAGGGACAATGAATAGAAGGAGAAAAGGGTTACAGTCGGGCCCTGATGAACATGGATATGAAAGAAGTAAGTAGGGGGAAAAAAGCCAGTGAAAGTACCTGAATGAGTCAGAGATGGAGTAGAAAAACAGGAGAGAACGTTCTCAGGAAGTGAAAGAATGAGGGATATTAGAGAAGATAATGCAGAGGCCATGCTGGAGAGGGCAGTTTCTATAGAGTGGTGAAAGCAGAAGCCAGAACATGTGAGCAAAAGTACAAATAATTGGGAGGTGATAAGTGAATAAAGAGCTGATTAATTACTTTGAGAGTTTGTCTTAGGATGACAAAGAAGTCATCAAACGAAAGGAAAAACAAGTTAAGATGAAATATGCTTTTGTTTGTTTTCAATATTAAATAGACTTTGTTGTATGCATATGTTTGCATACGAGAAGAAGACAAAGGCTGATAATGCAGGAATGGGAAAGTGTCACTGATGGATCAAGGTATCTGAGATGTAAGAAGGAGGGAAACCAAAGCCCATGTGCAGGGATCACCACTGCCATTGATAACGGAGAGCAGTTGGAAAGTAAGTGAATGACTGGCTACTCATATGTAAAGATCAGGGAATACAATATAAAAATCTGTTTGTTTCATTGTTTTAATGAGGTAGGTAGGAAACAAATTTGGGTCGAGGTTGGGAGAGCAGCTTGTAGGGTGAGGAGTATGAAGGTAAGTTCAAAATTTGGAAGACTTGCTTAAGTAAATAAGGGAGATATCTGGCTAAGAGATTTTTCAGAAGATCCATGGGAATTATTGGGATTGCACATGTGATTGGAGAACAGAAAGTTTTAACGACTTAAACAATGTTGGGTCATTTTCCCCAGGCACACTCAGTGAACCAGGTGAAACAATGGCTATGTGGCTATGTCAATTCAAAGCAGTTAAATGGAACACAATTAGGTAGAATTAGGATAACAGAGAAAAAGAGACTGTATGTACTTAGTTGGATGATGGTATAATTTATCATCCAAACTGGGTCATATTTAAGACTGAAAAAGACAATAACCAAACGAGATGCTGGGAAAACAAAAATAAACCGAGTCTGCCACCAAGCAAACCAAGATAAATGACATTCATGTTCATAGTGATCAAAACTAATTAAAAAAACAAAACAACAACAAACCTAGATATATAGAGTAAGGAAAAACTTCTAGTAAATGGTCTAAATCTAGAGTAAAAAGTTGGGTTGTGAGCAAGAGAATAAAGATCCTGGAAGTGTCAAGCTCCACGGTTTAAAAAAATGGGCTATATGTTTAGATCTCAGTTTAATAGATACAGTGATTCTGGTTAATGAAACAATTGAGTGATGCTGGAGTAGAGAAGGTGAAAAGTCCATTGGAGTTCAGAAAGTCACAGTGGTCTAAAGTTAAGGTGTAGATTTTATTCTCCTACACACTCTTAAATTGTCCAGGAAGATAGAAGAACTAATGGTGAAGAGAAAGTTTATAAGCCAGGGGCTGGAGTCCTAAAAGAATGTGAAGGAATGAGCTGAGTGAGGTCAGTAACAAGGATGAGGTCTGGGTGACATGAGGTTCAATGAAGATAGTTTTATGAAAGGGCATAAGAGGTTGGTAACAGCTATTAAGGAAATGAATATACTTGTCATTGCTTCATGTCATTAAGTATTTGAATCACCCTTGATCCATGCTCATCCTCAAACTTTGATTACAATTTTACTTCCAATGCCCACAGCAAGAGAATTCACTGTTTGTACTAACAAGACTGTCAAGTTCTACATATCAATTATAATTCTGATTTTAAATTAATAACTTGGACTTCTTGATCATGTTTTAGTTTTAACAAGAATTCATCCATAGAGGTCTTCCTTGGCAAGTAAGAACAAGATTTGTTAACTGCTGGAATCACACCTTAGACTAGAGAAGATATACGAAGTTAATTGACAAATTTTGCAGCTTCTTAGAGGTGTTTTTAATCATGAGATACTGACTCTTTTCTTTCTTTTCGTATCTTTTTAAAAAATATATATTTATTGATTTCAAAGAGAGGAAGGGAGAGGGGGAGAGAGAGAGAGACATCAATGATGAGAGGGTCACTGATCACCTGTCTCCTGCACGCCCCCTACTGGGGATCGAGCTGCAACCCAGGCACATGCCCCAACCTGCAATCTCCTAGATCTTAGGCCAATGCTCAACCACTGAGCCAAGCCTGGCCGGGCCTGACTCTTTTCTATACACCAATTTTAAATATCAATAGAAGTTAAAAATTGAGGAAAAATGTATTCACATCTTCTTGTGACATCATAAGTACTTGATATATTCATTCTTTATCTCTGATGATAATACACACAAAAAATGTATTGCACATATTGTATTTTATTTCTTTCTACCATTACTGAAAGAAATAAATAATTACTCACACTTATAAAATGTCTCAGAATATCCCAAATAAGATGTCTTTAACAAGAGAAAATTAGAGATTAAAATATTATTTGAATCTTTCCATTTACGACATATATGATTTTTTTCTTTACACTAAAATCATAGCTTATTATCTATAGCAGCTTTTTTGAAACTTTGGAGAACTTTGCTAGCACAAAATTTTCATCACTCAATGAACTTCAAGTAAAATGAGTGATTATAATTCATCAGTATAACCAAAATTTTAAATTAAGCAGATTATATTGGATTTTTGAAATTATAGCAAGTTATAATAGGCCAAAAGTAACAAAAAATATTACCTTAATATTTAATGAACATAATAGTTGTTTAAACAATTGCTACAGTAATTGTTGCATTAATAACACTTTAATTATATAAAATGTGTTGATACTTAATTTGGTAGCTGAGTAAATCTCCCTTTGGCGCTTACCTTTTCTCCTGAGGGAGGCTAATTCATGAGAATTTTGGCTTTCTTCTTTCTCCTTTTTTCACTCTGAGGTCTATCAGTAGAGTTGAAAATTAATGTTTCCAACTCCTCTATCAAGCTTCCAAATTTTACCACGTTTACATAGACTCTATAAACTTATTTCACAAACCCTAGCAATCTGTAAGCTTGTCCAATGTAGTCAACCACATGACTAACACTTTATAAAGATGATATTGTGTAACCTTAAAGTAAGCTAGCTTTAAGTTGTATCTTCATCAAGTTTTGCCTCTTTCTTTCAATCACATGGCACAAATCTGTTATCAAATATGTTACCCATATGAACAGATGATGTGACAGGGAGCTTCGAAACTTTATGGTAGTGTTGCTGGGGACAACTCTATGAGTTTCATATGAAAAAGTTCAGATTTTTCTTAATCGTGGAAAAATACAAAACCAAAAACACACTTCGGGAATCATAGAATCGAACCAGTCTGTTCTTTTATGTTAATAAGAAGTTGCAGCTGTTTGTTTGATGATCCTTTAAATTACTGTGCTTATTTTAAAAGAGAGCATAACCTTCCCTGTAAAAGGAAGCATGCTCAATTTTTGACAGTACAGAAATCTAAGAGAAATGAAAAAAGATTGTTATAAAAATGGTGGCACCAAAAGGAACGAGTTCAGAGGAGAAAGGAAACTTTGACATACATTCTACATCATATTTAGATAAGTCTTGTATTTATTCACCTTTCCCCCAGCTTTATACCCTGCAAGGCATTAAGTCTTAATAGTCTCCTGTTTCCTTAAAACTCTCCTTCAAACTCTGGATGCCTCTGTGTTGGGTTTTAAAGATACATTATGAGAGAATAAGCAAAGGGCAAAGCACTGTGCATTTTATTATCTCTTTGTTAAATTGTGTTAATTTGTGGTTCTCAAAGTGTGATCCCTGGACCAGCAGCATCAGTATCACCTGGGATATGCAAATTCTAAGTATCACCCCAGATGCACTGAATCAGAAACTCTGGGCATGGGGCCCAGAAATATATGTTTTCAACCAGCCTTCCAACCGATTCTGGTGTATGCTAAATTTTAGAAACAACTGGGTAAAGGAATGTAACTAGTTAGTGGTCTTTTAGCATATGAATTTTCTTCTATTGATAATCACAAGAAAAGGTTAACAGTTTATCATCAGAGATAGAAATCTGGAAGGGAGGAATCATTCCCTTTCTTTACTGTTAGAATTTTCTAACAAGGTTCAACTAGTATTTTTATTTCCTTCGGACTTATCTATATACTGGGATAATGGGCCAATTTCTTGTTTGCATATTTATAATTCCCTACATATATAAAATACAAGTGGGGAAAAAAAGTAAGGACATGAATTCAATTCAGCAGTTTTCAGATCCTTTATTCATTTCAACAATCAAACTTGCTACCTTTGCAAGTTCATGCTTTGTGACAGGAACTGTGCTAAGTTTTTAGGTAAAGAAAATGAATGATGAATAAGACATAACTCTTTATGCCCAGACACTTACTCCAAAATCTGTTTGATGAGAGAAAGGTAGAAACTAGTATAGTTGTCTCGAGTTGGGGAGGGAGGAGGCTAGTCTGTAGTCTTAGGCTCTTTCTCCATAAAAATCTATATTAAAAATTAAAATTTTTTATCCATCATTTTTCCAAAAAGGCTTTGAGTGGAGTTCTGTTATACATTAAACAAAACTGATAAAATAAAATGTCAGGACTATGGAAAGAAAAATAAACAAAAAAATGCCAACCCATTTATTTTTCATTCTTTCAAGAAACATGCCTTAAGAGCCAACATTGTGCCAGGCATTGTGTATGATATGCACTGGGGATTCATAAGATGGACTATTTAGCTTTAAGCACTTTCTTTCTAGTAGGAGTGATGAAAAGCTAACTCAGCTTAATAATAGTAAATCCTTAACATTCCGAGGATAAAATATAAAATCTTGATAGAATATAAGGGGTTTAGATGACAAAAGGGAAATCCTGTTTATTTTCCTGGGGATCATTTTTGTTTGTTTGTTTGTTTGCTGTATTCTTAAGTTTATCTAATGAATTTTATTCCTTTGTTTTCAAAATATAAATCTAATAAAGGACAAAGTAACAGAAGGGAACTTTTGCTCTCATAACTCATAAGAAAGCTCTTTAGAACGGTTGTGTATACTGTTTTTGCTCTACTTTTCTATCAATTTTTCTGCCATAGTTGAGTTTATGTTTCATCTAAAATGTTGGGTACTAATTTTTTCAGCTAATGAATGAGAATTTTTAAATAATTTTTTGCAATATCCTTTAAAATGGCTAAACAATATTCTATCATAACTTCTTAATATACTTAACCACCTCAAAGTTTTGATTGTTTATTTCTCTATAGTTTATACTACCATTAAAAATTTTATAGTGTCTACAGGTATTTACATTGTATTTGTATTTACTATCCAGATATAAATTTGTGAAATTGAAAAACATAAATATTTTTAAGGTTCTATAGATGTGACTTCATTGTTTTACAAAACAATGTACACCCTCAAAAAATCAATTTTTTTGTTCTGGAAATCATGCCAGATAAGGAAAAATGGTGCTATCTACCTTGCAACTATGAAGTGAAACAAATGCATTAGTTTTTGAGTAGAAAAATATTTTCTTGACCTTAATGGTAGACTAAAAGCTCATATGATCATTTATAAAAGAAAATATGTGTAAAAAACATGGACAATATCTTGATAGCAACTTAAGATTTATTTCATGTAATCTTTTCAGTATAATCCTGTTCCTACAAGTGTAGGGTCGGGAGTCAGAATGCCAGGAATTAAGTCCTAGTTTGGCCACCAGTAGGCTATATTATTTGAGCAAATCATTGAATCTCTCAGAATTTGTTTCCTAATTTATCAAATGGGGTTAAAATATATTGCTTTAAAAGGTGCCTGAGAAGATTAAAGGAAATGAAGTGGCCCTGCCGGCATGGCTCGGCGGTTGAGCATTAACTTATGATCCAGGAAATCGAGGTTTGATTCCCAGTCAGGGAACATGCCCCAGGTTGAGGGCTCCATCCCCAGTGGGGGGCACGCAGGAGGCAGCAGATCAATGACTCTCTCATCATTGATGTTTCTATCTCTCTCTTCCTTTCCCTTCCTCTCTCTGAAATCAATAGACATATTTTTTTTAAAAAATAAAGGAAATGAAGTGTATAAAACACTTAGCAATAAATGCAAGCATATGAAGAAATCAATAAAGGTTAACTATTATAATTATTGATGGCCCATGGCAAACGTAGATGTCAGATAAATTTATTTTTCTGTGTCTCAGTTTCTTTGTATAGAGAAAGGTCTGTATTAGTGTATGTCTAAAACCCCTATACTAACAGCTTCTAAAATGACTCCCAAAGATTTCTGCTGCCTGTCGTGAGAAGTGTTTCTATAATTCCATGCCCTGTGCATGAGCTGAACTTGCTTATAGCTAGTAGAATAGGACAAAAGTAAAGTGATGTTGCTTCTGAGATTAGGTTACACAAGTCTGTGACTTCTGTCTTTCTTGCACTCTCATGCCCTCTGACTTGCTCACTCTGATGAAGCCAGCTTCCACATTGTGAGCTGTCCTAAGGAGAGGTCCACATTGGTGAGGGAAGTCTCTGAGAAACAGGTTCTCTTTTCAGTAGCCTTTGAGGAACCCAATCCTGCCAATAACCACACGAGTGACCCTGAAAACCGGTCTTTCCCATTAAAATTTTTGTGAGATGTCCCCAGCTCCAGCTGAGACCTTGACTATGGCCATGTAGAAGTCTCTTTTCTATGCCATGCTTGGATTGCTGAACCGAAGACATGGTGAGATAATAAATATTTTAAGCCACTAAATGTTAAGTTAATTTTTTACACAGCTGTAGATAACTAATACAATCCTTTCCAGTTCTAGAGTTTTATGAAACAATGGTTAAAAACAAACCTTTCAATTTTATCTTTTATAAATTATATATATTGGTGTGTCTTGTAAGAAAGTCTTCACTGTGAAACAGGAATTTACTTAAGAATTTATCACACAAGTATTTATCATCACACTTTTGTTAAAATCTTTGGAAATTAGTTCTTCCTGTATTAGCTTTAAGGAGGTAGAGCATTTAATTATAAGTACCTCCAAATATTTTATTAGAAATAAAAAAATTATTTCTTTTATTTGCCCACTAATCTTTGTCAATATATCATCCTAGTAACTATATATATGTTATTCTGGGATTAAACCTAGCTTTAAATTCTTCCAAAGGAATGTTGCAAAATTCTAAAAGAATGTTTTGAAATTCATTTGTACTCATGTTAATTATAAAAGGAGAGAAAATGAAAACTGAAAATAAAGGAGGCAAAATTTAAGGTGGTATGAAGCACTTATAGATTATTTGAGTAATAATTTTAAATTATATTATTAGTCATTTTATATCAAAATATATTCTCCTTAGTTAATATAAAAGAGTTTAAAATATGTAGTTAATATTAATAATTGATTTGTTATCACTAGGTTATAAATTATCTAACAATCAATAATAATTGAAATGTAACCTTTAAATGACTTAAAACTACACACATAAATGCTTGTTTAATGGATTTTTAAATTTTTGGTAAATACATAAATGTAGCTTCCAAATAATAGAAAATGGCCTATCCTACAATTTTGTTCCAGGAAAAGATCCTCTAAAGCCACAATTTTGGATGATTTTCAATATTATACTAAGTGGAACATATTAATAAACCATTTGGAAAAGAGGAACAAAAAGTTCTGTGCTTTCCTATGTCTAATTCTTCTTCTTTTTTTTCTTTTTTTTTTTTTGGCTATCCTAACTTAAGGAAAGAAGTTTCGGTGGGAATTGTTTAATAATTTAGTGAGAGATGGGCATGTTTTGGAAAGAGCACTCAGAAACAGAACATTTAATGGCCAGTAGGAATATGGGAATGAGAACAGCTTGCAGAATGGATACTATAAATAAGAAATAAGAAAGATTTCTGGACTGTCTCTTAAAACTAAATACATGCAAATCCACACAGTGTCAAAATTAACTTGATTTATTTTTCAATGGGAAAATAAAAGAGTAAAAAATAAATGAGCTCAGCTTTCTGCAGTACCTAATACTTCATGATAAATAAGAATAAAAATGACTCCCTTCAAACTGTTAGGTGACTACTCTTATTATGGTTGATATAAAGATACATAAGCTGCTAAACAGCACTTTAGGCAGCATTGTCTATTTCAATTACTAAATCTACCACGTACAAGCATAAGAGACCATTAAAAAATGGCTACACAACAAGTCAAACTGGAGCTTCTCAAGCCAAATAAACTTAGTTTGTGCTCAGAATTATGCAAATATGTTTACCACATTGATGTAATTAATTAGATGCAGATCTTTCCCAAATTATAAATACTCATGTGCATCCTATACATGTAAATATGAACTTCTAGGGAAGGAAAGAGGTTATTCCAAGTGACTTGGAGAGTGCAGGAAACACCCTCAAGTTAGAGAGATTGCCATTCAATTAGAATGAGATCACCCCACTGCCCCATCTTCAGCAAGTGTCCAGGAAAGGTACGAGGATCCTGGTACCTGCTGTAACAGTTCAATGCTTACACTGAATTATATAATAATTGGATTGTATGGGCTTCCCTGGAAGCCTAACTACTGTTTGTTACATTGTTTAAGTAAGATAATGTATTTGGATTCCAAAAAGCTGACTCAAATAAATAAATAAATAAATAAATAAATAAATAAATAAATAGGTTTTGGAACAGAATCTGTTTGCTAGTTGGGACCTGCCTATAATTGCTAAATAGACCTTCTCTTTGAGTTTTGTGAGTGTAGCCATTGACAGACAATCACATTATGGCTCCCCTGTGACCTGAAAGAGCAAATGCACTCTCCTATCTCCCAGTGGTTGAAGAACTTGGATGCTAGACAGAGTCTGGCTCAATAAAGTCTTAAGATATAAGGTAGCCTGTAGGTGAAAATCTAAAGTTGATTTTCAATCTTATAAAAATGATACTGATTTCTGTACTGTTATTCTCCCTTTAGTCAAACACTAGCATTTTTTAAAAATATGAACAAGTGAAAAACCCTACAATGCAATATTTTTTCCATTTTGAACAAAGTAAAAAGTAGTGTTGGGTAAGTTAATGACAGCTGTTTTCTGAAATAAAATTCACACTTTTGATGAGCAGGGGTTTTGATGCCTATGGCCATTTGGAGCTGTCCAACTGAATGAGACCTCCCAAAAATATTATGTACAGATGATAAATATATGCTATATATAAAAGTCATATCTTAAATGTGTCAAAGTGTATATTTCTGGAAACATCAGGTTTGGTTTTTCTGGTAAGATTGACTAATGGGGAGCTGACTCTGGTTAAACCATTGGCCTCCTCTTTTCCCTGTATTGTTTTAAATACCCATGATGAGCCCTTTCATCGAAATAAGACAGGGGAATTTTTTTTATAAAAGACTACTGGTAAGAAGCTATTTTATGCAAATTATCTCCTTTGATTTTATATATGGAATATGTGCATTGAGCATCAGTTGACCAGGGGTAAAATCCTCTTTCACTGTGTCAATTCTGGTACAATAGTCTTTTTTCCTACTAGAAGCTGCCACACTATTCTGGACTTTGCTCTCTATATTCTTACATAGTAATGAATCAACCCCAACATCTCTATCATTTGGTCATCATCAACTCCTTATCCTAAAATCAACATTTATTGAGACTACAACTTACAAGGGCATATGAAAGGGTTTTCCATCTCTCTGAAACAGATCTATGCCTAAAATTAGAAACTTAGATTTCCCTTAAACAAGAATGCTGGTTACAATTAAGTCAGAAAGAAATATATTACTATAAATCGTCTTCTGCGAAGATATGAGGGAGATTATACCTTGAGAAAGGCTGGTGTCCTATGTCAGGACATTTCTTGAAGATAACTTTGCGATCTACATTATGAACTTGTATTTTTTTGCCCCCAAAAGGATCACAGTAAGATAGCATTCAAAATAGATTCTTCTGTTGTTTCAAATGCCAGTAACGATTAGCAAGATACAGGCAACTCACCTAGTTTCATGATATGGCCCAAGATTCAATTTAAAGATAAAGTTTAGAAAGTGTCCCCTGTGATGCTACTTTCAAATATTACCAAGATTTTAATGTTAGAGGCTAAAAAGTTGTGTCAGTTTTTCATTTACATTCTTTGATTTAATAAAGTAGCTAATATGTTTTAAGAAGACACAAACAATTCTGGCTTGGTGGCTCAGTTGGTTGGAACACAGTTCCATACACCAAAAGGATGCAGGTTCGATTTCCCATCAGGGCACCTACCTAGGTAGCAGGTTCAATCCCAGGTCAGGCACTTATGGAAGGCAACAAATTAATGTTTCTCACATCAATGATTCTCTCTCTCTCTCTCCCTTCTTCTCTCTCTAAAAACCAATGAAAACATATCCTCAGGTAAGGATTAAAAAAAAAAAAAAGATACACACAAACGTGTGTTTCAGTGTGACAAAACAGAAGTTTTTTTCTTTGAAGAGATTTTCTACTATGCTTCCTAGTTTTTTAAATTTCTTAATCAACATCCAGACAAAAAATAGATAGTTCACTTCTTCTCCAAATGATTATGTAGTAAAAAATCTTCTTTCACCCAAACTCCACCTTTGACCTTTAATTCAGGTCTAGAGGGCCATATATATCACTGATAAGAACATAACCTTTCTGGGGAAAAGGAGTGGTTGTAATGACAGGTACATGCTTATTGGAAAGAAGTGATGCCTAGGAAAAGAGCTACTTTCCAGGCAGAAAAGCAAGTAAAAACTTTCTAGCAGTTATAGAAATACCAACATTATATCTTTATATTTGCCTCCTGGCTCACAAAGCTTAAAGTATTTACTATCTGAACCTTTAAGCATAGTTGCTATTCCTACTCTACACATTATTATTTTCAATATCTACATTCCCTCTACAGTCTCAATTTCAAACAAGAGTTTGGTCACCACTTCCAATACTTCCAGTTTACCCCCACTAGAATCCTGACTCACTAAATTCATTTGTTTCACCAGGACCATTGTTCCAAAGTGCTTCACTTGTCTACTACAAGGTGCATGCTTAATAAATATTTGTTGAGTGAATGATGTTGCGGGGGGGGGGGGCTGGGATCTGCCTTATTGCACCATTCACTAGTGTGAACTTTCTCTTTCTCCTTCTCTTACCCCAAAGAAACATGCCTGCCCTTATTTCTCTCCCTTGGTACAGGCAATCTATGCCTAGGATATAAAAGCTGAAAAGAAAAAAAAAAAACACCGAAAGCCCTATGTTACAAATAGCCGTTATAAATATTAGGTACCAGACACTTTAATACAATTTTATTTGAACCTCTCAACAACTCCACAAGATATGTATTATTCATTATTCATATTTTATAGATGAAGAAAATAAGTCTCCAAGAGGCTAATTGCTCAGATTCACATAACTTGTATATGCCAGAGTTCCAGTGAGGTCATTAGAGACCAAAGTTCCATGTTATTTCTACTCTGCCAGGCACTGCAAATATCAAAGAATGGCTTAAGGGGTGGGCATATCAGTTAATGCTGGGGGTAGAGTTTAGAGGCCATAGTAGGCTTGGGAAGAGGGTGTGAATGTCAATAAGTAAAAGGGTTGAAGAGTATCTCTCTGTATCTTTAATCATAGCACCTAGAAACCTATGGAAATGATCAATAAGACTCACCCACCTGGCTTTTCTGTGTCACAGCCTGAGAGTTCTTTTAAACACATTAAATGTTCAAGAAAATTCATTTATCCCAAATATTACTATATATCAAGAAGCTCAGCTGTGCTCCACAACCTTGTAATTTTCTAGCTGGGAAAGCATGACGGCTTGACAGGAAGATCTTCCTGCTGAACCATGGAGAAGCTATTTCTTCCTTTCTTACAAAATTAGAGGAGGAACCTACTGGGGGAAAGGCCACTTAATATAATAATTCAACAGAGGTTAAATTATTTTTAATTAATGGCTTTCTTCTTCTAGCCTAAGGTTTTCTAATAAGACTAACTAGTTCCAGTAAAGAAATTGATATCTGAAAAAAAGTAGGTAATTCTGGTGTGTAGTTCAAAATAATAGTGACCTATAAAATTATTCATATGATTGCTCTTTTTAAGGTTCTCTCTTTTAAAAAAATAAAATAAAAATATGTGTACTTCTGAATGCCCCCACAGCATAATCTGCCTTGCAACATTCTATTTAGGAGTTGGTAACTTTTTAGAAGGGCCTCTGACATCCTTTGCCACTGACATTCTCTTGCTTTTGATCTTTGCCATGCCCAGATCGGTATTTAGATTCAGACACCCAGTTTCTTGTCTGAGCTTTCTCTGTTGTGTTTCTTTGGAGCTCTAAGTTGGATAGTCCAGTATTCATTTCCAATTTTAAAATAAAAGCAATTCCTCTGTGTACAAGTCCCCAAATCTTAATCTTATTCAAGCTTAACTTTCCCACGTAAAATCAGAGCAACGAACTCTTTACAAACATACAAGATGCCCTCTACAGGCAGAAGATTGAAAGAATCAGAATTTTCTCAAAAGATCCCTTTTTTTGTAATTTTTTTTTAAATTGACTTCAGAGAGAGTAAGGGAGAGGGAGAGAGAGATAGAAACATCAATGATTAAAGAGAATCATTAATCGGCTGCCTCCTGCCTGCCCCCTACTGGGGATCAAGTCTGAAACCCAGGCATGTGCCCTGCCCTGGACTCAAACCATGACCTTCTGGTTCCTGGATTGACACTCAGTCACTGAACCAAGCCCATGGCAGCCGGGCTCCCTTTTTACATCAACATTCATTGCATATTTATTGTGCTAGACACTGTACTTCCGATGTATTAACTCATTAAATGTTCAAAATAGGTCTATGAATTAAATATTACTATTGTTCTCATTTGTACAAACGAAGCAATCAACTAAATGCAAAGAGATTGAATAAATTGCTCAAGTTTACATAACTAATATGTCAGATCAGAGATTAAAATTCAGCCAATCTGACTTCAAAGATTGTTTAACCACTAAATTATATACTTCATTAGGAATGTTAGCTGGTGGGCTTTTTAATGAAGGTTTGTGTCCTTTTTATTTGAGTGAGCAGAATTCCTTCATAAAATGGGCCTCGTTAAAGTATAATGTATTTTTTCTTCCCCCTAAGTGAATGTGCATGGAGTTACCAAATGTCTAGAGACAAGCTTTCAAATGCACTATAAAAATTTGTGTTGCAACCCAAAGATTCTTTTCCAACCTTCATGCTAATTTTTCCATCTGGCCTTATTGCTTTAACTTATGGCTTTGAAATATGCAAAAATACAAAGGTGTACTTCTAAACTAATGTATTTTCCAACCACAAGATCTGGCACAGAAGCACTTACTAAATATGAAAGAAGTATTTGTAAAAAGATTTTCATAGAAAGGAGGGGACAATGATAACTGCTTTTCTGAAGCTAGTGGGTACAGTGAAATATTTTAAATTTGTATATTTATAGTATTTGTAAATGTATCTATTTAAAATTTCAGTATTAATAAAATTAATTTATAAATAAACGGATTCTAAGCCATATATTTTAGACCATATGTCTTTGTGTTGACAATACCTAACCTGTTCCTCTTTGTAGAGAAGTTATTTTTGCTGATGATATTGGCCTTCATTGTCCTCAACCCCTTACTAAGCAAGAGGATATTGAGGACAGAGGCAGAATTGAAAGCAAGTTAACTTCCCACAGCAAGAAACAAATATTTGTTCAACATAATTCAACATCTCATGCTTTATAGATATTCCCACCAATTTTTAAAATGTTGTTTTTGCAAGTTATGGATAATTTTAAAATCCTTAATTGACTGAAATTCAAATTTGATGTCTTTGGAAAGAAAGAGAATTTCACCAACCTTCTCTTAAAAATAAAAAGTAATTACCAGTTTCTTTTATTCAGATCTTCCAAAGTTTCTCAGCTTTTTTGGCCAGACAGCAAGTTCTGTAGCCCTCAGTTCTCAATCAATAATAATAATAATAATAATAATAATAATAATAAACACAAAAAGCGCACAGTGCCACAAGGTGGATATGTCTATGAATCACACTGAATTCAGGGAACACACACACACACATACACACTTACTGGGAACCTTGGGGATTTATTTTTATTTTGTGGAAAACATACCTAATTGTAATGTTGTATTCTTTTCCAAGTGCCATGTCCAATCATTCTCAAAGAAATCCTTCAGCTGCTGCTGGAAAATAGGCTTGCTTATATAGTAGTTGCTCTTTTATTGCTGCTAGCAACAAGTCTAATTTATCTTCTCAGTACATAACTACTATACCTAGACTTGTTTTTTTTTATGAGACAGCCAGATCCCTCCTGTATTTGTGAGTGGTGTGCGTGTGTGTGTGTGTGTGTGTGTGTGTGTGTGTTTCTTTGACCTATTTTAACTTTCAGGGAAATCAACATCCACTTAAAACATCGAGTGTGCCCACAGTGGAAGTTCTGAACAGGTCTATAGAAAGAGGCCATAGCTCAAACCCTGCAAATTTTAAGTAAGGCTTCAGTAAGTGAAACCTTTCTTTCTTTCTTTCTTTCTTTCTTTCTTTCTTTCTTTCTTTCTTTCTTTCTTTCTTTCTTTCTTTCTTTCTTTCTTTCTTTCTCTTTCTTTCTTTCTTTCTTTCTCTCTCTCTTTCTCTCTCTTTCTTTCTTTCTTTCTTTCTTTCTTCTTTCTTTTTCTTTCTTTCGTTCGTTCGTTCTTTCGTTCTTTCGTTCGTTCTTTCTTTCGTTCGTTCTTTCGTTCGTTCTTTCGTTCTTTCGTTCTTTCTTTTCTTTCATCCAGTGAATAAGCATTAAGCTTAACCTGCTGTAAGCTTGGCAGAGGGTAAAGTGCTAAAGATATAATAATTAGCAGACTTTTCAAGGAGTATAGCAAAGGATATGGACACATACTCTAATAACTAGTAAGTACTGTATTACAAATATCCATGTGCTAGAAATAAGTATGGAATATTATAATAAAATAATATGTAAAAATCATATGCTTGGTTTTGCTCAACAAAAACGTATTCTGTGAAATGAAAATATTCCTGTAGATAATAAAATATAGAAAATGATATTTCATATAACATGGAAAAATCCCTTAATATCCAGGTAGATTATCACAGGTAATTTAGACAGTATGACTTCACCAGAATGAAGAAAAATTGAAAGAACCTCTTTAACAGTGATAGTTGTAAGTGGATATAGATATAGACACAGAGAAAACAGACCCATTAGTTAGATATACTGTCTACTATTTAAAAATTTCATAGGAACTGATAAACATATAATTAAATATTATCGTATTTATACATTGTTAGTTGACTACCTGCACTCTGTTGCTTAAACTCATGCTATTCCTAATCTCATTGATAAATAAGACAATACTGTCTAAATGTGTTCAGACTGTATTAAATTAGGCAAAAATTGCTGCTTTTAGTATTTATCCGGGGGTATTCATCTGGTCAGAGGTTAATCTCAGAGACCTTGGAATATAATATTAATTTAAATTAAAAAGAAGAAAATTATTTGTATATTTTCCAGTATCTATAAACAATTGTGGTAGTCAAAAGTTTAATTTAACCTATAAAGTCACTAATTAAGAAGAATGGATACCAACTGTAAACCATCAATATTGGTGAACTATTGGGCATTGGTCAAACGTGAGATGCACTGGGTCAAGTTGTTTCCTTATCTTTATATTTTGAAAATTATTACATAAATGCTGAATAATGTAATAAAATCAATGTACCTTATCTGTTGGCAAAAAAAAAGAAAGAAATTAAGGTCAATTATTAAATGCTTTCTTTTTCCACAAACCTAGGAGTGAAAATTATTCATATTCAAAAGATTCCATATGTGATTTGCCTAAATATTTAAAGTGAAGTCATATTAACTAGGCCATAAAGCAGAGCGTTGAGTAAAACAAAAGTCTCCAGATTGGATTTTAAGACATCTGTAAAAAAATAAAACATAACAAAATGAAAAAATATGATGCAGACCATAGGCAGGTAATTTGGATGTGGCAATAGTAAGCTGCTTCATAACAGCATTTATAATTATTTTCTTATTTTATTTATTACCATGAGACAAAGTTTATATTTTTTAATTGGTACAAAGAGTATGAAGTGGATTATTTTATTTCATGTAATTTCAGTGGTCCTATAATATGTCTCAAATTTAGGTTCACCTCCCACTGCCCTATGTACCACACATTCTGGAAACTAACACCATCATTACTTTGGACGTCTTTTGTTGGGACATTAGTTGAAGAGGTATTTCCCAGCACTATGCTTGTGTAGAGAAAAGATTAAAAATTCCATTGTTTAAAGCTCCTCAAATAGTTAATACTGAGAAAGGTAAAAATCTGTGTCCCATTGGCACACATTTGAGATGTAATAGTGAAAGAATAAATGGGCACATAGCTAAGGAAATTTATGTATCTTTGGTTTTATCTTCAAGCAGAGGTAAAAAAAAAAAAAAAAAAAAAAGCAATAACAAAAGCATTTTTATTATTTCTCCTCTCTATGAAGGGATAAAGTTAGACTGCTTTTCCTCACCTTCCATCAGGTTCCAGAGAACTTCAGCCATTTGTGTGGTTATGAGGGAAATAGTCACAACTGTAGTATTTCTATACTTTCATATTTGTGTATTTGTGTTCTGCGTCATTCTCCTAACACAGCTGTCTTTCTGAATCATTGTCCCTGACCCATTCTTTTAGATGTGACAGAGCACATTTTAGACAGATATAAAAAGAAGATACCTGCAATGATACTGGAAAAAGTACTAGTGAGCTCCCAATTTATAAGTAAATTACATTAAATAGTAAACACATAAATAAATACCTTCCCCTAAGTTATTAATAAAACCGTATAAAGCCAATACTAAAATATATGAAATATTCAGATTATTTAATCAAAGAAAAGTAATAAAGAAAATTCTATTTGATTGTGTACGTAGCATACTATGAGCCAGAATTTACAATGCACATATATAGTTTGTACATGGCAACATTTAATGGGCATGAAAAGACCCAATAAAGTGAAATTATCTCATACAAGCCTGCTAGGTCATCTGAAACATTCCCCATAAGATTTATTTCTTTAGGTAGGACATTGCTTGCTAAAGTTTAGTGTTAAAATAAAACTTCTTATCTGGGAAACTTATATACCCAAACAGCTGCTGATTTATATTCGTTTTACCCCATTGTACCCTTTCTGTTAGATGTGACCATAGTCCTAAGGGAATAGGATAAGTGACAGATACAAGTTGATATTAGGCAAATATTAAGATATGGCACATTGCCCAGAGGAAAGTTGTGCAATGGAGGGCCTTAATATAAAATGGTAAGCATAAAACACTTCATGAGGATGTCAATAAAAGGAAAGGACAGAAAGCACCCACTATGAATTGCTCTAGGGTCCCTCCACATTATCCATCTGTTACTCTCAATCGCTCCACGTGCCAGAGATTATCTTCTCCATGTTATAGATTAGGACACTGACGTGCAGGAAAAATCAATAAAGTGAATAAGTAACAGGGGCAAAAATAGTGGTAATAATGACAAGCTTTCTCTGGAAAAAAAATCTTCATGTCAAGGATAATATAAAAATTATCCTAATTATTAATGGGAGAGAGTGAGAGAGAGAGAAAGAAGGAGAGAGATTAAGAGGGGAGAAAGGAATAGGAGAAAAAGAAGAAATACTTTTTAGGAAAAAGAGAAATAAGTAACCAATTGTTAATTATACACACACAGCAAATACTTCCAAAATTATCCATAAAATAATGATGATTGTAATCATGATCATAATAAAAGGGCACCAAACCAGACTGTGAGAGAGTAAATGTAGGTTGTAGCTGGCCTATGATATCACCAAATCTTTCTTGAAATTAGGGAATGTGTTATCTGCCATCCTCTGATCCTTCTCATGATAAAATGACTAAACTGCCCAGTAGTGCTTAAACTGTCCTAAATATTTATTTTTATTCTTGACTAACTTCACTGACTAAAAATTTTCAATTATGCTTATGTAGCCAAATTCTCTGTCAAGAGAATTTTTATTTTCTGTCTCATCTTGTTCCTGGAGTTTATTTCTTCACTGGAAGTGGTTATAAGGGATTGGCAGGTATGGAAACATTGGATCAGCTCCCACAGAACCACTTCTTTGTATAGGAAATACAATAAACACCTGTTTACACAGCATGGTTAGGATTTGGGATGGTTTGGTTAATTGTATATTCTAGTTAGCTGAGGAGTTGTATGACCAGGGAGAATTAACAGATAGTTATAGAAATATAGTGTGTGTATTAAACCTAGGAGGCCTATCCTTACCACTTTTTTATTCATTTTTAATATATCAATGGAAATAATTTTGATGCTGTGTAAATTAAGCATCTAGCATTCAGAACTTATTTATAAGGTATATAGAATGGAGGGTAAAACTTATACCTTATTGCATTTCTGAGAGTGTGAACTTTTTAAGATTTTTGTGTTTATCAATCTGCCATGATGACTGATTTCTTACCCATGAAAGGAATCAGTTGTTATTGTGGGAATCATTGCCCAAAGCTGGCTTTTGTTCAGAAGATCTGAGGCAGTGGTATTCAGGGTACCTCTACAGGGGCCACTTTTACTTTCAATAATATCACATTATTTTCTCCCCAAATATCATACCTAACGACATCTATAATGAAGCCATGGACAAATTTCATATGTCACTTTTTATTTTATTTCAGCAACAATTACAAGGAACTGCATGTCAAATACAATCAGCATTCTGTGAGGCTTTCATTTCATTATTGACTGTATAATACACATATCTGGAGAACAGTAATTTTCACCCACCTGGGGTCATTTTCATTCATGGGTATTTCACAGACCAGACATATCTAAAGGCCTGGGGTCCTTGGAAACTCAACTATAAGCTGTTCATTAAAATTTCAATCATTTCACACCTAGTAGCATATACCATATGCTAGATATCCTGGAAGAAATTGCATAGCACTCTAAAATTCCAGTGTAGTCAGCTTTGGGCAGCTCTTTGTGCAGAGGCTACCCTGAGCGGCCTACCATCCTTCGAAGAACAGCAAGCATGTGGCTACATTCCTATTCTTCTGAATAAAGAGAAATACCACAGGGTAGTTATATGGCAGATGAGAACTGAATCTCTTCAATAGCTACAAGGTTCTATGGCATTGTGCAAAGTACAGTTAGGTTACTGGAGAATTGTCACCATTCTATATTTCTTTATTGAAAGCAGGGTTCATTTTTGTAGAATAGTGAAATAAATATATTTATAAGGAAATATCACTGAAGGTGGGTATAACATTATAGCAGACTGAGTTGGGTTATCTTATGAGAAAATTTAGGTTTGGCTCCTTACATTTTCATTTGATGCATCAAAGAGTGGGGACTCAGCCATTTTCTCTAACCTGTTACATAAAATCTTCTTCAGAACAGATTTCCTCTAAATCAGTGGATCTGAACTTTTCTTGGAATCATTCCACAATATCCTATAAAATTGCACACTCTCTCTAATGAGACAAATATATATGCATAGATATATTCATAATAGTGCTTCCATTTCAAAGGGTTCAAGAAACAACCAGATCACTTTTGTGTGTCCATGAACTCAAGATCTACAACCACCCAAAGGGGAAAATGAGGCATCAGTGAGAAATTAAACCTCAATCGCTCAAGGCAGAAGCTGTATGTTAAAAAGCCCCTAAGATAACTCTAAAATGAGTTTCTCTTTCCCAGTTCAAGGTAGGGCTTTCCCGAGGTGTGTTTCTGGAGCCCAGAGAAGAAACAGCTCTCGCTGGAACTGTCTGAGGGAGTCAGGTGCTGTATGTGCCCTTGAGACAGCTTGTTCTCCCAAATGCAGAGGAGGCCAGCTTACATAACCACTCCTTAAACATTTGCTTCGTTTCCCGACTAAATGTACTCATACATGTTGAAGGAATTTAAAGTACTCTACTGGAATCTACTGAAAAATACTCATTTAAAAGTTTTATTCAGGACTTGCTCAGAATATTCTCTAGCTCAAGATTCAAAGTTATTGATTTATATTAACTGTAGACAGAGTATTTTGAAAAGCAAGGAGATTTTTAAGAATTTTAAGGTGATATTAAAAACACAGTAGAGGTACGTATTTAACTAATGACAAATTGTAAAGGACAATTTGGCATATAAGAACATTTGTGCAGCACATTTCACTGTATGTTGTGTGTCCCAAATCCTGCACTGGAGAGGAGAGATGCTTCTTTCATGCTTCCATACCCTCCACCCTCCTTAACACAAATAGCACAAATTTCACACGATCTACTGGGATTGCTTCACTAAAAGGAAGCCCAGGCATATCTCTGAGCCAAGCCAACCAACGTAAAGAAAAGTATGTTCTGAGAAAGTGTGTCTTTGTTTCTCCAGGAAGGCCAGAGCAGTGCCTGGGACCAGTCCAGCATAAATTGTGAATGTTACATCTATTCCTTTATTTGGTTGCCTCAGTTGATGTCCCCCTCCTTCAAAGTTTTTAAGATATAACCTTACTGCCTCTCCCCCATCCAAGCATATGTGTCCACATTGAAATGGATCACTCTTTGCCTTCACTGAATTTCATCTTTGAGGAACCAGGCTTTCATCATATCACAGTAATGCTACTCAGCTCTTTTGTTTATAGTAGGACTCCCCTTTTCATACTCCCTGTCCATGGGTGAGTATGTGTCCAAAACCTGGTGACTCAGAGCACAGCATTAATCACACTACACTGTCTCCTTGGCCATAGTAAACATTTTAGAGAAGGACAATAATCCAATACATGCTAACCAGAGTCTTTCTCTTATAATTTTGTCACTCTTGGGGTAAATGTTTCTGTTCATTGGGAGAATATATATATATATATATATATATATATCCCCAAAAATGTATACACGCTGTAACAGCTGATAGCTAAATTTTGAAAATAAAATATATTTTAATAAACACTTCATTTATAATTATTCAAAGTGTGTGTATATATATATGGAAGATATTGGAGACCACTAAAAAAGTTTGGTAGTCAAGACAAATAATATTTTAATAAATCAAAATCAATACAAAAATTGTATGCTGAACAAAATACAAAAACTGTAAAGACAGGGCCATACCCAAACAACCATTGTGTACTTTCAGCCTGAAAAAGAAAATAAGAACCCTCTTGTAAAGAATCGTGTACTCCCATGCAGTGAGGAGTTCAGGGACAAATTTGTGGCCTCACTGCTGCAGGCGGAAGCAGTGAGATGGGTTGCTAAGAGACAGCAACTACCAGAATGAAATTAAGATTTAAGATGAGACTCATCAAGCTTAGACTCTGATTACCAGTCTAGGGAGGAAGCAGGAAACAGTCAACTAAAAGTCAGCTGAAGTTTTAAGGGCAGCACTTAGTCAGAGAAACTTTAATCTGTTTAACTTTTCAATATCTAAAACCAAACAAATATCCATTGAGTTTACATAAAAAAGGAGTTATCTACCAAAGCAGTATTGTCCCAAAATGGAACCACTCCAATAATCTTCTCAGTGGCAGCCATGGAGGAAAATGGACAGGGGACACCCTGCAATAGGACACAGAGCCAGTCTGACCAAGAAATTGATTCAACTGGCATAGGACAATGGCCTCAGGTTCCTGTCCAGCAGGAGTGATGTGCTCTAGCTCAAAGACCACTCTATATTATTTATTCTTCTCCTTTTTTTGTGTAGGAAATTATTTATTCTATGTGTTCCATTCTACCTACTTCACTTTGGACTTGATGTTTTGGGGCTGCTCAGATTTAGCATGTAGCTGCATATTACAAATTTATTTAGGACAACATCCAGACTGAACAAGAGCAAATTAGATCACCCAAGAATCCTGGTCATGGAACTGGGTGCAGAAATTGAATAAGACTTCAGGCTGTTAACCTTTGGGGAGAAAGTAAATGCATTTTCCATATTATGTAGAAGTAGTTACATTTGTTAAAACTAGCATCTTTTTTTTTAAAGCATATATATGAAAAGAAAAATGTTTGTGGACTACTATGGTATGAATCTAATGGACATTTATTTTTTTATATCTAGATACCCTTTGACTGGAAAATAATTATCCTACATTGCATAGTAATTCTATCCAATCCAGGTGTTTTGTGAGACCACCTTTACCTTTCCTTATGCTTTTTTCTCTAGTCTACTCCTCCCCCAAGAACTGAGCCTAACACCCAGGTCTGGACAATCAAACTATTCCATCCCTTTGCTGTATCTCCTCCCCACATCCAAATCTTTCATTTTAAGCTGTCTTTCAGACCTGACTAGCATACCCATATTATGTTATCTGCCATCTTCATTGTCCTCCTCAACCAGGCAAATGATTAACATAATACATTTAACTATTAAAAAAAAAAATCTAACTAATGAAATATGTCCTTTGTACCTATTCTGGTTATACAAAATAAATCTCTATTTTCACAGTAACCAAAACAGTCAACTCTCTACTTTCCAAAGAGGAAGTTAATTTATCAGAATATAGAATAATTATACAAATAGAGAAAAAAAATAGAGGAAAACAGCCTCAATGGTTTCTTATACATTGTACAAATAATTCATAACTCTTGAGTTCCAGGAAATATGATATAAAGACTCTTATGATCTTTATTATTTTAGAGATGACAATAATGAAGCATGGACCCTGGGCAGTGTGGCTCAGTAGGTTGGGGGTCATCCTGTGCACTAAAGGGTTGTCGGTTCAGTTCCAGGTCATGACACATACCCTGGTTTCTGGCTGGATTCCCCAGTCAATCGATGTTTTTCTCCCTCTCCCTTCTTCTCTCTCTCTCTCTCTAAAGTCAATAAGAACATATTTTTTTAAAAAAGGAAGCAGCCTGGCCGGGCGTGGCTCAGTGGTTAAGCATTCAACCTAGGATCGAGGCGATCAGGGTTCGATTCCCGGTCAGGGCACATGCCCGGGTTGCGGGCTGCAGCCGATCAATGACTCTCTCATCATTGATGTTTCTATCTCTCTCTCTCTCCCTCTCCTTTCCTCTCTCTGAAATCAATAAAGATATATTTTTTAAAATAATAAATAAATAAATAAATAAATAAATAAATATAAAAAAGGAAGCATGGTTGTTCATATTATTTGTTCAAAATTCCGTAACAATAAATGTCAGAGCTGTAACTCAAATCTACACAGCCTAGATACAGAGTCCAGGCACCTAACCTCTTCATAAATTCCACGTATTCATGGTGGAGGTGAGTAGAACATTGGAAAATGGATGAGAGACTCAAGCCTATTTCAGGAAAGACAAACAATACACCTAAACATTAGAAGAAAGACATTCTTAGTTAAAAGGGCTTCGTGTCACTTTGTGTCAGGCCACACAGAGGGACATGTGATCAGCACCTAGAAAAGCCATGTCCCCACAGGCAGAGGGCGCGCTGGCCATGTTTATAGATGTCCTCCCTCCCCATCAGAAAGAGCGGAATTGCCTCCCTTCCGAGTTCCAGTTGTTCGTCTTTTGTTGCATGCCCTGAACATGCATGCGGACGCTGCCCGCAGCACACTTAAGCAAACGCTGCCTCTGAGCCTCTTCTGCCATTTGCGGTTCGAGTATGCTCGGCTATATGCTGCATAGGCCTTATTTCTTTGTTACTTGCAAAATAAAAACTGCTCACCGTAAGTGCTTTATTTTCACTGTGCTCCCAGCTAAATCCTGCACAGTAAAACAAATTAAGCAGATGGCAGACTTAAATGTTAAAGATAGGGGGGAAAAGTAGGGAGGGATCTTGAAATGAATTAGAATGTAGGATAGAATATATTGAAATGTGATGAATCAGAGGTTAGAGTCACAGAGACTTTTAAACAATTCCACTTCCTTGAAGATATATGAATGATTCAGGACAGGAGCTGAAAGTGCCCTTGCACGACAAGTGTGCCTCTGTAATGCTTAATTCCCCAATCAGTCAAATGCCTTATTATGTGGCTCTCTTGCTTCATGGGGGCATGCACTTAACCATTGCTCTCTGTCTCTGCAGGGTAAAATGCTCACGGTCTCAATCAGCATGGGGAGGGACAAAGGACAGAGGTTTATGTGATTTCATAGGAGTGACACCCTTGGAGAGCACAAACTAAAATTAAAATAGATTCTCAGGTGCTGTCCACTACTGGTTTCCCCAAATTTTACTAGTAGGGAATGTGCCTTCACTTTTAATTTTGAGCTCTGTTAAAATACAGATTTGCCTGAGAGCATTCAATCAGGAGTCATTTTCAACTATGAGTAAATGAAATTAACAGATCATTTCGTAAGAACTTTATTCAGTAGGAAGAAAGAAGTACATGAGGCCACCAGGGAACTGGATTAAAGAAGAAAAATGCCTAAAACTAAAGTTCCTAACATGGTAGAGTTCTAAAGTCAAAATATATCTCATAAAATATATTTCCAGACAAGTCTTATCTGTTTAAAGATATTTTGTTTAAAGAGAAGTAGCCCTGTGTTGGTTTCATTTAAAGAGGAAAGGTGAACAAAGAAACAGAAAGCAAAGAAAATGACATATATTTTTATTTAAGTATAGTTGATATACAATATTATATTGGTTTCAGGTGTATAAGAAACTAACATTTATTAAGTGTTCATTATATACTAGGTATTGTATTATCTCTAACCATCACAACTCCGAAATATTCATGGATCCTACATATAAGGAAAATGAATCTCAGAAACGTTGCTTTACCTGATGACGGTCACACATCTGATAAACAGTGCAGAGGAAAAAGTCTGGCTCCACTCTGTCTGCAAGGCCCTGGTCCTCTCCACACACCAAATGGCAATGGTTATCTTGTTTCAAATCCTCTAATTGCATCACATTGTAAAATCACTAAACAGGGAATTGCATATACTCTCATTCCATAAATAAAGACACTAAACACATATCAATGCCAATAAGATGTAACAAATGCCTTTGTCTGTGATCAGGAAGAAGTAATAAGCAAATGAGGAAGGATTTCTGGAAGGAGAAAAAGGCATAGCCAGGGGGACTCAGGAGACAACTTAAACTAACATAATTGTACCTGGGTTAATGGGTAAGGATCCACTTGAATGCTCACATAATTGCCATAGACCCAAGACTTGCTTCTTCTGACACAGCATATTAATCTAAAGATATAACTGAAGGGGTTGAAGAAAGACTTGAAAAATCCTTTCAAGGTAATTTAATGGTAAACAAAGGAGAACATTCCAAAACCATATTTAAGACAATATCTGCTAGTAATGTTTTACTTTTACAGTATTGAAATTCAGGCATGTCACAGTCAGCCTTTCTTTTCTGTAGTTAAAACTTTCCGATATTCTATGAGGCAGAACTAGTAACAATATAGTATAATTAGATTGGTCTCCTTTTGTGGCTCAGACTTTGGGTAGAGCAGAAGCATTTCCTCTGAAGTATAATTTACCAAGGAAACCTGTGTGGGCATGTTCAGGTAAATAGCGAGCTACCCTTTAAGTGTTTATGTCAGAGAAGAAAAGGCTCTAATAATTTAGGTTAACCGAAATAATACCCCCAGAAGATTTGATTAAAAGAAAAGCATTTATAAGAACCAAGAGGTGAGAGCCATATGAATACCTATGCAGAACAGGCTATTTGCTTGAAGAGTTTGTTTAAAAAAAAAGAAGAAAAAAAAAAAAACACGTTTTAAATAAACTTATGACAAAAATATAATTTTCTCAGTAAAGTGTGAGAATCTTTGAATAGCCCAAACCACCAATACAGAAAAAAACACATTCTGTCCCCAATGGTACACATTCTCATATGTATCATCAAAGCATGTGAAGCCACAGGCTTATTAACCTGAATAGCTTCTCATAGACTCTGTATTCTTAGTAGTAGTGGTACATTTCTGTTTGAAATATTATTATATTTCTAAGGTTAGTATTTAATAAGGTATCAGCCTTTTATAAAAAATTAGGTAATCTTTGCAGATGAAGCCATAATTTTCCCTCAGGTATTTGTCTTGTAAAGTAATCATTTCAGAGCCAATCGAGGGGAGATTCCTTCTGTGGACAGCTCCTCCACACAGTCTTCAGTCTCCCCCCACTCTGCTCACTCTGTCCCCACCAGCCCCATTGGCACAGAGGCACACAGGTGGTCACAATTGCACAGAAGTGTGCAGTTAAGACCACCTGTTCTAAACCCACTGACTGCCAGTTTACTATATTTTAAATAAATATGAGCAGCATTTTAAGCAGGAATCACAAGAGGCTCCTAAACATACTTGAGAATAACTTTGCTTTTAAAGTCAGCCTCAGGACAGAGCCCCAATCGGGACCAAGTAAGTTGAATCACTTGTGGATGGGGAAGTATGTGGACTGGCTCTTTAAACTCTGGAGGAGATACCTAGACACATCCTGTCATTGCAAATCTTTACAAATCTCCATTGTGCTAATAATGCAAATACAGTACAATACTTGATATGTTCTAGTTTTCAATGAATTTCTGGCTTCCTCTGTTGATCGTTTTTAACAGAACCTAGAGGAAACAATAAAGAAACTTGTACTTTGAACTTTACTCTGACCAACAAGGGGGGACAGGTTTATAAGTGGAAATGACAGAAAAGTTTAGGGAAAATGTCATTCTTCTTTTATAATGTAATATAGTATGTATTTTTAAAATAAATAACCAACAATTTAGAATGTTTACCCTCTTCTTTACCTTGAAAATAAAATAGTAAAAAGAGCCCGGCTGGGTGTGGCTCAGCAGTGGAGCATCGACCTAGGATCCAGAAGATCGGGGTTCGATTCCGGGTCAGGGCACATGCCCCGGTTATGAGCTCAATCCCCAGTAGGGTGCATGCAGGAGGCAGCTGATTGATGACTCATCATTGATGTTTCTATCCCTCTCCCCCTCTCCCTTCCTCTCTCCGAAATCAACAAAGATTTTTTTTTAAAAAAAAGCAAAAAATCTCCACATTATTTATTATTATCTCCAATTTCCAGACTCTAGACAAAATGATTTAACTTGATTAGACTGTAGAGATATTTTAATGGAAGTGTGTATGTATAGAAGAGTGGAAATAAAAGGTAAATAATACTAAATTGGCATATTTAGTTCTGAGAAATTAAATAACCTAAAGGTATTTCTTCCAAAGATAAGAAGGTTTTATCTTCGGACTGTCTTTCACTCTAGGAGAGGAAAGACTATCATATATCCTATGTCATGCTAATTTATTTTAAATATGTATTTTTTATTTTTACTATAGCATTTTGATAATTCAAATATTAAAGCATGCTCAATGCATAAAAGGACAAAAATTAACATTACCACAAATCCCAACTCATCAAAATAAAAGTATTAACAATTTGGTGTGTTTCTTTAGTTACATACATTTAATATTTTTTTTCTTTTACAAGGTGTTATTCTAGACTGATACTCTACTGTGTGGTAGCCTGTTTTATATCACTTTGCACTATGTCATCAGCTTTTATTATGTCATAATAACATTATTTTATTGCCATAGCATTACTTGTTCAACCAATTCATATTCTTAGACATTATTTGCTTTCAAAGTTTCATATTTATTTATTTTTATCTTTATTATTAAAAGTATTACAGATGTTCCCTTTTTCCCCCCATTGATCCCCTCCACCCTGCATCCACCCCAACCTCAGGCCTTCCCCATACCAATGTCTATGTCCATGGGTTATGCTTATAAACATATAAGTACTTTGATTAATCTCTACCCACCCATTCCCCACTCCCCACCTTCCCTCTGAGATCCCTCAGTCTGTTCCATGCTTCTATGTCTCTGGATCTATTTTGTTCATCAGTTGATTTTGTTTATTATATTCCACCTGTGAGTGAGATCATGTGATACTTGTCTTTCTCTGACTGGCTTATCTCACTTAGCATAAGTGAGATATGCTAAGGACCCTCCAGGTCCCTCTCCAGGCCCCTCTATGCTGTCCCAAAGGGTAAGAGATCTTTCTTTTTTATAGCTGCATAGTATTCCACAGCTTTTTTATCCACTCATCTACTGATGGACACTTGGGCTGTTTCCAGATCTTAGCTTTTGTAAATTGTGCTGTTATGAACATAGGGGTGCATAAGTTCTTTGTGATTGGTGTTTCAGGTTTCTTAGGATATATTCCTAGAAGTGGGATCACTGAGTCAAAAGGCAGTTCCATATTTAATTTTTTGAGGAACCTCCATACTGTTTTCCATAGTGGCTACACCAGTCTGCGTTCCCTCCAGCAATATATCACACCCTCGCCAGCACCTTACTCCACACCCTCGCCAGCACATGTTGTTTGCTGATTTGTTGATGGTAGCAATTCTTACAGGTGTGAAGTGATACCTCATTGTGGTTTTAATTTGCATCTCTCTGGTGATTAGTGACTTTGAGCATTTTTTCATATGTCTCTTGGCCATCTATATGAAGAAGTGTCTCTTTAGATCCTTTGCCCATTTTTAAATTGGGTTGTTTGTCTTTCTTTTGTTAAGTTGTATGAGTTCCTTATATGTTTTGGATATTAACCCTTTATCAGATGTGTCATTGACACATATGGTCTCCCATACAGTGGGCTCAAAGTTTCGTATTTATAATGTCTTTTTTATATTGTCAAATAATATTACATTCTTGATACTATTATGTAAAACAATCATTTTCCTACATATTCCAAACATTAAGTACAATATTTTAAATTACTAATTTTCTACATCTTTTTGTATAATTATTGTCCTTTTTAATGTAAATGTTACTCCATATACTTGATGTCCATATTTCTCTGGATCAATTTTGACATTCTAATAAATTATCAATGTTACATTTTTGTCTTGAATGTTGCAACTATTTTTCAAATATTTGACTTTCATTTTTTTATTTTGGTGGTTTGTGACACACACAGTGTTTAATTCTACATAGTCAAATATAATAATCTTTTAGTTAATCATTACTTTCTTACCTGTGTAGTCAGTTTTTGCTAAATAATTATAATTATTCTGATGGACTCAGTGTTGATATAGAAGATAACATAAGTATCAATCTATGTATCCACGTGTTCCCAGATTTTTCATATTTAGAGCAGAAAACTACCCTTCTATAACTAAAACAATAATTCAAGATTTTCATATTTAATATTATAAGTTATAGCTCCTCTTCAAGCCTCAATCAGAATCTCGAAAAAGCTTACACATCCCATTTGTGGCTTGTTCTATTTAACATTGAATACATATGAGGAAGTCCTTACTGCTGTCATCTACTATATCAATTCATTCCCAAATATGAATGATAGTCCTATACTTTGCAATTCAAGGTTAAACAAGGCTGCTGATTTTTAAAAATGTTATTAAAAGTACAAGGGTATTTAATAATGGATGTCATTTACCCGTTGTTTATGCACTAGCGCTGTGTCTCTAGGATTTACTGGTAAAGCTGTTTGCCTCTGAGCTCAAAGCCCAATGTGGTTAGAGTATCTTCCTATATGGATAGAAATTCTCTCTCTCCTGCTGTTTCTCCTGTCTTTAAGGATTTACTCACACCTCTTGCCTTTAAAGGATGTCCATAATTAGCTAACATAGCAAACTCTAAAAAGATTTTGCCGTGTCATCAATAAAAGCTACCTATGTATAACAGTAAAGTCATATTTATACTATTCGTTGGTTTTTTTTTTCAAACATCAGAAACAAAAAACACACTGCATGTGATTAAAAAAAAAAAGAAGAAGATAATTCATTCTAAAGCTTATGTAACTATGGAAAAAGAAAAGGCCTCTGGGGTGCCTGGACTTAGAGAAGGGAACACTGCTACAACTCTCACTCTACCTCACTCCCCTTTCCCAGCACATGCAGACCACTCTCACTCCATTTTCTCATGTTCTCTTCAGTTTTTCTGTGAACTAGCCTCCTCTACATAGTAGGCCTAGAGCTATCAGCAGATCCACACTTCTCATCTCAAACCTTCACTACCAAAACAGGATGGAAATATATTTTTACAAACCAATTTGAAAACAGCCCTGCAGTTTTTAAATAACCATTTTATCCACATTCAGCAATAGAAGGCTCAGAAATATGAAGTAAAGACTTCGATTACCAAATAAATTTATTGACAGAAGAAAACTGTATACTTGGATCAATCAGATTGAAAAATTTGAGATTTTAGAAGATTCTAAGGATCTTTCCGATGTTAATTGTCTGGGCACACCAATAATTGATTCCTTCTTTAGAACTTCATTCCTACTTAAGACCTTTAACTTTTTGGAGTCTAGATTTTTCTCTGCGTAGACTGTACAATGGTGCCATGGCATTATGATACAAGATAAGGCACAATATACTACTGGATATAAATTTATACTGCATATAAATCCTGGCTTTGCCACATACAATGAATAATTGCTGATTTTCTCTAGTCTCAGCTTCCTCATCTTTAAAAAAGACATAATAATAGTACTTACGTGTCATATAAGTTTTTTTATGATTCTTAAATAAGATAAAATATGCAAAGGACTTAGAACATTGCCTGACACATATTAAGTATTTAAGTAAAATAAATGTATTATTTTTAGTTATCAAATCTTACAAATATCAGAACAATATCAACCAATATTTTCTATGCAAGTTACAGATTAAAATGTAATACTTCAGGGATGATAGTAATTTTTCCTTTGTCTTATTTCATTTGTTATGATTTTGAAGCATACATTTAACACCTTTAGTGAAAACCTTTTATCCCAATACTTAATTGGAATAGTTTCAGGGCCTGGTACGCAAAGAGTTTCTTATATTCTACAACCTCACTTTCTACCCCCCAACCAACCATCAGTATTATCAGAGGCATGAAAATGTATTCCTCATAGGAAACCACTTACTAACCATTTAACTCAGTGACTTGCATCAACAATCTTGAGTTTTAGTTAAGCATCCTTGTACTATGGTAACTCTCATCCCTAAAATGACAAAAATTAAAGATCAATCATCCTTATTGCTAAATATTAAGAATCTATATATTATACATGACCCTGGTCAAAACACTATGCCAACAGCAAATAAACAGCAAATAAGAAGTCACTGTGGGGAAAATCTAAGAATTCTTAGAACTTCAACTGTTTGTTGTTGTTGTTGTTTTCCCCCTCTAGGAGTTTACTTGGCTTAAGTTGAAGACACTTATTGGTCTGATACATTTGACTTGACCAATACTACAGCTTCTCAAGTTCCATAAGCAGTGATTTATTAAAGCTACATGTTTTCAACCTCCTCTTATTCCAGATAAGAAAATGAAAACCTTTCCAATATCTTTCCTCTTCCTCAATAAAGTTAACTGCTTTTTATTGAATTTATAGTCTGACTTTTATTTGCCACTACTTAAACTTATTTTCTCCCAAAATGATTAAAATGTCTTAGCTTTAACTGGCATTTAACATCAGGAAAATTTGATAGTCTCTCTATTAGACACAGACATACAAGAAAGTTCTCATGATTTTGTTTATCCCAAAGCACAAGGTTTAGCTTTGCCAACCTTTTGATGGCTCATCCAGAAGCCCCTATAAATATACTAGTTTCTTGGGACAGTGTACTACATTTTTTTCAGTCAAGGTCTACCCTGGAAAGAGAAGCAAATTTAGATATTTCATAAAGATATTTAACACAGAGAATTTATTACATTTGTGATACTTTGAAGTCAAACAAGGAGTGGTAAGCAATTTAAAGATTAGCAACAGCAGAAAAACTCTGTCAGCCTCAGGTCTAGAAAAGCGAGAAAAAAAAGTGATTATTAGTACCTCTAATTGATCAGTGTTGCCTGGAAGTGAGAGGGCAATGGAGCCTGGGAAACGTGGTTCCCCACCATATAGTGCAGAGCAGGGGTAAGGCAGCAGATGGGGCCAGCAGCAAACTGGGCATCATCAGTTGCACAGGGAGTGTATAAAGTAAAGAAAGTTATCTAGCTCTTTACTGTGTGATTTTTCACATTGCAAGCATCAGTACAACCCAGGAGCCTTTTTGGGAAGGTTAAATTCTTATGTCCCACCCAAACGTACAGATACAGAATATCTGAGGGTTGGTCCAGGCATCTGTGTTTTAGCTTTTATTTCAGTAAATTATCAGACAAGTTTGAGGTTAAATAAACTTTCTCTTTTGCCTCTCCCTTTTCTCTGCACTGTAATATTCTGGGGTGATAATGCTCAGATAGGTCAGCATTTTTTAGGCTTGTGCCAGTCTATTAAATTTTCTAGCAGGTTTACTAACTAGAATGGAACATATTGTTCCTAGTTCCACAGCTCATTTAGAAAACAGTAGAGATACCTCTGGAGCGTAAGTGGCTACTGCCTGAGTTGTTTATATTTTCTGAGAGGGCAATTGAGGGTCCGGCTGAGTCATTGTAGCCAGCTCTGATTGGATGTGGTACTAATGATTCTGGGCAGTGACATATAGAAAGAAATATGCCTCAGAAATCTGGGCCTTTCTCTGTTGTTCTGATGGTAGCAAAAAATAAAGTGCTTAGCAAATCTCCTTTGCCTTATCCACAAGATACAATTCTCCTCTGTCATTTTAGAGGGCCAATTTTCTCTTGTCTCCTGTCTGCTATGAATAGATTTGAGGAATACAATATTGTTAGCTGAAATATTCTATTCAGTTTGACACAGTAAATGTGCTCCATTATTTTCTATCTTAACTTGCATTTGCTTACTTTTCCAAATCAGTTTCAAAACTTTCAAGAGTCTGGGGGAGCTTCCTGCCTAAGACTTATGTTGCTCATTGAATCGTTTCATTAACCCCAATGCTGTGCACATTTTTCTTTGTTAGTTACACCCATAATGATTTTGAATAATAGTTTCAGCATTCCAGTGTACTTGTAAATTTCCATTGCTTGCATTGTCTTTAATGCAAACACAGACAACAGAGCTTAGCAATTAGTAACTTTCTCTTTTGGCTGCTCAAAATTTCTGTAATTATTAAAATTGGAAATACATCCAGTAGAAAATATTTAATAACATTGCTATTAATAATCTCAAGTTTGGATATCTTTGTACCTTTTAAACTATTATACTTAGTTTAGAAAACTACAGTGAGGAGGGACAAAGGAAACTATATCTTAGTATTCTTATTTTACAAATAAAACTATAACACATTACAGAAAAATAAACAACAGAGTGTGTTTCATATAAATTAATAGTTTTTATAACTATTGATAGTCAAATGTATTTTGTACAAACAAATCCCCAAATAGCAAATATATTGTGCAGCTGACACACAAGCAAGGTTTTTGATGAGAAAAAAATAAAGTATGTAAATATTTTCCATACATTTCAAAAAAAAAAACACAGTAAAAAAATGAATTTGTGAACTGGACTACAAGATCTGTAGTCTCATACACATTCCCAGTAAATGCCTCCTGTGATCAGTTCTAGTTTCAAGGAAAGGATGCCTGGTAGGAATAAGTCCATTGAGGGAGGAGGCTCCATCCAGGAGATCAACCTAGGAAGGGTATTGACAGTCCTCGCAGCCTGAAGCTCTGAGAAGAGAAGCAGAATACTTTTGCAGAGAATTGAAGTCCATATAGCAAAGTGTCACAAGGGCTGTTAAATACCCAATTGTGGGGTCAAGGGGAAGAAAGGAGCACAAATAGTGTAACTAGACCTGAGGCCATTGAATTCACAGTCATGATCAATAATGTTCAATGACCATTACAAAGAACCACTCAAACTTAGGGCGCTAAACACTGTGTGCTGTGATTTTCCATACACGCAGCCCTTGCTGACACTGAAAAAAAGTGGAAGGAAAGAAAATAAACAAACAAAAAACTAAAGGTGCTATAGTAACTAAGAAAGAAAATGGGGCAGAGGTTGTAGGAATGTCAGGAAAAAACAAATAAGACAAAGGCACTACCTGTGGAATTAAAAGGCTTCAATGTTCTCATTAAAAACGTGACGCATTATTGTTACAGAATCCCTGGTTCAAAGCAGAATACAAACAATCTTGGTAATCAGTTCTGCAAATCCCTCTTGTGAGAGCTATCTGCTTCGAGGATTTGCAGCTCACTAGGGACACTCTCCCTGGCAAAGAGAGATACAGCAATATTTGGAAATCTGCTAACCCCAAGTCATTTGTTGCAAGGATTTCTGTCAGAGAAATACATTTTAGTCAGTGCTTTTCATAGACTACTGACCTTATAGCACCTAATATAACCTCTTCCATATATAAAGAGTTCAATGTATTGTGCATAGTTGAATTAAAGGGTGTGAAAAATGGTTTAATCTCTGGGATCTTTTACACATCTGGAGTTGCCCTGGACCTTGATATCTTGAGGACAGTGTCAGCTATCTCTGAATCTCCTCCTACCTAGCACAGAACTTGGTGTCTCGCTGTCGCTGACTTCAAAACATGTCATTCCCATGAGAGGCTCTAATTGGAAAAATATAGCCATGTGATCTTCATAGTTCTCACTCTGTCTTTCTTTACCTTCTACATTTAATATAGACAAATGGGGTCAAGGAAATATAGGCAATAAAGAAAGTAAAAGGAAACAAATGAGATAAACATTTTTCTTTTTCCAAATATTGTTTTTCTCAAATAGCTAATCAACAGGGTGAATGATATCACAAACAAAGATATTTCTCCCCTAAAATAATGGCTGCACGGGGAACAAAATCTCAAATGGTCTGGTGGATAGAAAATAAAAAGTTATTTCCATTCCACCCCTTTCCATCCTTCTAGTTCTTCCAAGAAGCAATGATTGGTACCAATATCTTGCATATAATAATCACAATTATAAAATTCTTTCATTATTTGTAATGACTGCATAGTGTTTAAATGTCAAATTATTATATCTTATCACGTTCTCTATTAATGGTTCAATGAATATTGCTATAAATAAAAATTTTACAAAAATAAGTTTATTTGTAAATACATTCCTAAAACTTGAATTTTAGTGATATTGCCAAATTATACCCAAAGGGGTTGTTCCAGCTTACATTCTCATAAGGGCTGCATGGTAATAGTGTCATAGGCCAAGTTATTGAGCTTGGAACATTCATACAGGAGAAAATTTCACCTAAATATGGTTATAGTTTGTGTGTATGTTGTTGTAATAAGGTGTAGTTAAGCATCTTTTCATATGTTAAAGTATTTCTTTCCTATTAATTTTCTGTCATCTCTTTTCCCCATCCTATGTGTTTGGTATTGAGCTTTTACCCCCACAGATTTAATATAGAGATTTTATATAAAGACAATTATGTTTTTGAGAGATGACTTATAAATATTTCTTTCCAATTTGTCTTTGGACATAACAGTATTTTTCCACACAGAATTTTTTCATGTTTATGCATTAACATATATTATATTAATATTCTTAATTGTAGGGCTTCTGCATGTTTTGTCTTGCCTATGACTTTCACTAAAGGAACATGAAATATAAATAAATCCATCAATTTAGAAGCTCTATTTAATTTTGAAAATTATATGAGTAATAAGAAAAGTGCTACATATATATCTTTTTAATAAAGAAAATAATCATAATAATCAAGGATTATAGACAAATACACTCAATTTTTTTTTAGGTCACCATTTCTTAAAGTTTAGTACATAAAACTCTAGTTGGTCTGGATAGTAATATGAAAAGATTTTTTTGTGGTTGAATAAATTTAGAGTATGCTGACTTATGTAGGGATAACCAGTTTCTTTATTACAGTCTTTCTCAAAGTTTTTAATAAGATTATATGAAGAATTCCATCTATATTTGTTCTTAGACTTAGAATCCCAGCCTTGTTGTCTCCCCCAAAAGGAATCTAAGTCAAGGATTTCACTGCAACTTGTTTATTGGGAAGTTTACTCCAGGAAAACACTGGTAGGAGAGTGGGGGAGTGACACACAAAAGACAGGAAACCACTACCCATGGCATACTGAGTAGAGTCTCACTGGGCAGCTGGGACACATTCTCTCTGGCGAACTCTGAGAGATTGGACAGAATATACCAGAGTTGTCCCACACAGAGATGAGAAACCTGAGGTATTTATCCTTTAGTCTCTCTCTGTTATTAATTGAGATACATCCCCAGCGATGTTAACTGCCTGGCACCACCTTCTCTCTAAGGCAGGATGTGTTGCTCTCTGCTTGGTTGAGCTACAAAGTTTAAGATGTATCACATTTGTAAATAGACAGGATAGCAGCCTTGTGTTTATGATTGTCTTTGAAATTTTCCTTTACTCCTGCTTTCGGTTCAGCCCCAGAACAGTTTAACCATATAGACCTCCTCCTTGTAAGCACTCTTAATTAAATTAATGATTGCTTCAGATCCTTATACCCAAGTGTCTAGCCTAACAGTATTAAGTCACCAAGATTTAGATTTTGTTAAAGAAAGACATGCTTAGTGTTAAGTGTTGCCTTTGCTCGCTTATAGTATCCAGTTATTTAACACTAGTCTGGTGACACCATGACAGTATTTTGTAGATGTGGATAACAGCTAAATTCCGTGACTTTACGTAAAAAATATTACCCTCAATTATGTGGTGGGCTTTATCCAATCAGCTGAAGACCTAATGAGCAAAAACTGAGGTTTCCCAGAGACAAAATTCTGCCTCAAGACTGAAATATCAACTCCTGTTGGCCTGCTGGCTTGCCCTACATATTTGCTGAAATCCAAACTTACCAGAACTCTACATTTGACTATCAAGCCAAGCACTGGTCCATCTAACAATAACATGGTCTTCCCCTCCCATTATGTTATGACTCCTTATTAGTATAAGCTCCCTCAGAACTTTCCTAGGAAAAGAATTGGCAAATAAAATTCAGGTAGCCTTTAAATATTAAGGCAAATACCACCTAACATTACAAAAATTACATCTTAACTTTTAGTAGACTCATGTTTTTTTTAAAGTAGTTTAAGAAATTCAGTCTTGATCATATGATGCTTTCTGTAATCCTACAACTTCAGCAGTAAAGACCAATTTGACTACTTACTACTACTACCCCAGGTCTAAAGAGCTTATTCTCTCCTATTATCTTACTTGAGCATAATGACAGTTTGTTACTTATTTGTTTCAGGGATATTGTTAATAGGGAATTATCATATGGGTTACCTATATTTAATGACTATTTGGCTAGATTATATGTCTCACTTATTTATGATATACTGTTAGAATTAAATACTAAACTTTCTGTGATAATCTTACATGTTTCTTTATTTTGTTATAATTAGGATATTTTGTTAAATTCATATTGTGTATTTTAGCTTTATGTAATTTCAATTGTTTTATATAAATAACTTCATGTAATTATAAAACCAGTCTTCAGACCATGAGTCCTGGTAGGCAAAGTGCAACTGGAATTTCAACATATAAAACAAGAATAAATGCAATAATTTTAAAAGTAGTGAAATGTAAAAAATTATTAATCCTGAGAATAAGTTAAGAGAATATATTTCCTGGGAAGGAAATTAGCAAGAAAATGTACTTAAATCTGACTGAGAAAATATTAAAAAACAAATATGGGAAGCAAGGTAGAAGAGGTCATGAGATCTGGTTACCTTTTTTATATGTAGAATTTGATAATGTTTTCTATTTAGTTATTTCCCAGAAGAACTTGTAAAGGACAAGCTAACACTGTGGAATGACAGTGTGGGGGCATATTAATTCACAATATTAACAGAATAAACTAGGGAAATAGTAACCGATAAACCAGAATTATTAAATAGATAATTATAAGGATGTATATCCATAATATTCAAAGAAAAAATCTAAAAGAAAACACAGTATTTTTTTCATGATGTAAATTTTACTTTTAACTATTTAGTTTTATAGAGGTAACTTTCCTTAAGATATAACTTGATCAATTAGGGGCAACTAAAATGCCTTTGGTGTTTTCAAAACCAAACTATCCTGTTCCTAGGAAGTATTTCTTTGGATTGTGTATTAAATCATACACATTTAAAAAACAATACAGTAAAAAATATAATCCTGTGAAATTTAAATAAGCATTGGCTAATACATTTTAGCTACAATCAAAAGTCAGGATAGGCTAGATTATGCTGTGGTAACACACAATCACAAAATCCCACTAACTTAACACAGAGACTTTAACACTTGTCAAAGGCTTTTGTGGGTCTGAATATCTTCCCGGGGTACTTAGCTTCCACGTGGCTTCTCAGAAACCTCTGTTTATAGAGGCTCCCCCAAGCTGCTGCTCTACCTGCAATGTATGGCGTCCTTGGTCGGTGCAGCAGGAAAAGGAGCACTGCAGCTCCTCCTTTTAACTAAATGCTTTGTCCCGGGTGTGATACATGTTACTTCTGCTCAGAAATAGTTACCTAGAAATAGTCACATGTCTGTATCTAATTTCAACATGCAAGTCCATCATTCACCTAGAAAAAAAGGCGGCTAGGACGTGAAAACAAAAACAAAAATGAGACGTCTTTACCCCAAGCTACGAGACTTTAAATTAAAGCTCCATGCAGAATCTGCAATGCCAGAATGCCCAGTAATTCTTCCCAGTTGCCTAAGATTCAAAGCTTGAATTACTAAACATGCAACATTTTGTATTACTGAAACCATAACGCTGTAGTAATGGATATGTTGTTCTGTGTATCTGAAAGTCATGATATAAAACAATTTTTGGAATGACGTTGCACCAGGTATGAAGAGCAATAAAAATGCAAAAATAAGAACAGGCACACACATCATTAATGTAAAAGTTTCCATATATTATTTTAATGTCTAAACAGAAAAAAAAACTTTCTACAGAAGACATCTGTGAATGTCAAAAAACTAAATAAAAATCTAACTTTGCCACATATACACAAACTTATCGAACAGGTTAACGCTTCTGCTCGGTGTTAGCCCATGGTAATTCTACAGGGCCTTTTCTTTTCCCAGGGTGGTTTCCTCCAGTGAGAAGACCTGGCAGTTGCTACAGCTGTTCCTGCTGAATGAAAATGTTATTATATCCATGGTAACAGATGTTGCACCTGAAGGTTTATCTTTTACTTTCAGTAAAATTTCACTCCAGAACAGGAAGGCTTATGAAACATCAATAATTTCACAAAATAAATGTTCAACCTCAAATTTAAACTGTTTGATTACAAAAAAACACATGCTTGAATTTTACACAGTTAATGTAATTAATTGAAGTTGGTCATTATTTCAAAAACTTTAAAGTAGCACCACTAGATAAAAAAATGAACATTTAAATACAACCAGCTATAAATCTGGAATTATTTGCATGTAGGCTCTCTCTCTCTTTCTCTTCCCCTCTCTCTCTCTAACTTGATTATAACTTCTAATGGTAGAGTTGGAGTTAACTATATTTTTATGTTTGTGATTGATTGTGACTGAGGTGCTTAAAATTTCCCACTTCACTATAACCAGATCTTTCTTTAGCTAAACCTTCAAAAGATAGAAGCATATAAAGAGATGATTTAAACTAATCCCGTTACATCATATTATATAATTTATCTGACATCTTTGATGACCTTTTAGATAAAGCCAAAATGATATTAATTCAAAGCCTGAGCACCACTTCATGTACAATCTATATTCAATACACTTAATTCACTAAATATATACTGATGACCCACCATGTATTTGCTTTGAGCAGATGAACATCCACTGGAAAGCAGAATCAGAGAAGGAGGTTAGGTCTCTGACAGTCAAAGAGGCTTGGTCTTCTTATATCAGTCATTGAATGCACAAGTCCACGGGAAAGAGGCATGACCTTGGGTAAGACATCCAGCAGCTCTCTGGAAACTGAGTTAGTAAGTCCAGAGAAGTAGGAAGGGTATGGATTCAATCAGTCCAGTGTCCATATAATTCCAGTGTAAGCATAATTATGTAACATATATTAAATACAAGTTTAACTGTGGGTTTAATTTTAATTTTTAATTTCTTTTAATGAAGAGACTGGTGAAATTCCTGAAGGTTAAGTATTAGATCTGTTTTGGTTTGAATCACCTTTCTCCTATGTATTCCATTACCAGGTAAGCATGAATAATAACTTCATATGTTAACTCTGAAAAGTATGGATTCAGCTATAGCTTTCACACATTTTTTTCAATTGCTCAATAGGAAAAGAAAGTGGTGCTATATTTACTGTATCTTATTGGGGTACAGAAGAATTTATGTACATAATACAGTATTCATAAAATTTTTGAGATGAGGGATAATGTTATGATATTCCACTTGGAAGCATGTTAATAAAAATGATTTAACTATAGTGTCATAAAGAATGGTATTACACAAAGTTATCTGAAGCAGACACTTGATATTAATATGAGCAGAATCATGTGGATTTGCCTACATCACTTACAACATGTAATTTTAAATGACTATTTAACCTTACTGTGGGTCCAACTACTTTTGGTTCAAGATGGGATTAAGGGTTGTTCAAATGTGGTCTAAATGGAGATGTCTAAAACTGCTTGTAACTGCATTTAATTGTGTAGTTATCTTACAAAAAAGTCACCCTTCATGGGACCTGACCTCCAGGATATGTTTTCCATGCTCAAAGGAACATGAGGTAATAGAGGTTTTAATGCAGCTATTCTGAAACTAACAGAGCATTTTAGTTTTTTTAAAAATAAATGTTCCCTCTGAGAGACATATGTTCAGGGAGATAGCTGAAGAGCATAGTTAGCCTGTTGATTCCTTGGTTAACAATCTGAGCACCTAGTCTTATCACATGACTTAAGGCATAAAATCACACCATACTATAGAGTCAAAGAAATAGCAAATTTATTTTCTGGAAACATTCCATGTGAAGGCTAGTAGTCTAGGATTATACTTCCACTGGGAGTATGTGATTTCTTAGACCATGAAGGCAGTATACCAGCAAGATATACATGGTTTCTTAGTATGTTAACAAATAAAAAAACCAAAAAAGCCAGAAAGGCCAGAAATATATATATCAGAAATATTCAAAATTTTGAAGCACATTTTATCAAACAAAGCTGGTATGATAATCCTGGCAGTGTATTTGGAAATACTTGGCACCCAGAAAAGCAAAGTTACTCTTATATCTGCAATATATATTGACATAAAATGATATTAATGTTACGTACTGAGTATTTAATGTAAATAAAATGTGCAAATGGTATTGAATGGGAGTCACTGTGACAAAGTCAGAATTGGAATCTGCAATTATAACATCCTTCCAGATGTTTCCCTTCCCAAAGTATAAAGTATTCATGATTCCAAATAGTGACAGAGAAGGAGATACTTTATATAATATTTTTGGTAGAGCCCATCAAAATGACCTACATGTGTTGAGTCTCTAGATGAAGGGAAGCCTACATGAAAAAAGTAAATACAACTCTCATAGCAATATCCACAACAAACAGATGTCTCATGTCAATGTAAAACCAGAGAAAGTTCTTGAGGAGCTCAACTTCTGCTGTGTACTCAGTGAAAAAATATTTTCAATCAATTTATACAAAAATTGTAAGACTACACCATTGCTATGTACCAACATGCCACAGGCTTGAATTCTCTCTTGGCTATTGCTAATTGTGTCAAGAGGAAAGAATTCCTGCAGCCCAAGATCAGCGTATAAGAAGAGTGAAAGCATTTCCAGGGATTTAGGGAAGGGGAAAGGGCACCGTGCAATAACAGCATGGACGGAGTCACCAGCGGTGTTTCCATACATTTTCAAGGGGCCTGAGAATGTCTGACCTTGATGCATATTGAAGACTGCTCCCAGAGAGTTGCACATTAGCTGTACTCATCTCTTCCTAATGAGCAGCCTCAGGGAGTGGGGTAACTAACTACACCTATTCCTTAGAAAAAAGAGTTGTGCTTAGAATAAGGGGATCAAGAAGCAACAGAAATTTTTAGTTAATTTAAACAAGAAGTCAAGAATTGTTGGCCTTCAGGTTTTATTGATCAAGCAGATGAGTTTTGATTGACCGTTGGTGTTTGTTGTTGGTGTTGTCTTGTTTTTTCCTATTTTTAAATTTAACGAGTTGTTTACAATTAAGTTGGAAAACTTCTTCTATCTCATAAAAAATAGATTTCTGACTTCGATATAACAACACTGAATCAATATCACCGCATCACATAATCAACTAGCACTATTGCTTTCAAAAAGACATTTTTCTTCAGTTTTTCTTGTTTCCCAAAGCTTAAATAATATTCACGAGACAGATTCGCCAACCAAGAGTCAGTTGTTATTTTCATAGAGATTACTCTATTTTTTTTTTCTTGTTATAATCAGCTGCTTCCCTCATTTGTTTTCTGCTGCATTCTTATATATCTGAGTCAACTGCAAGTCTAAACTTAGAGAGCCTGGCACAAATACTTACAATGTCAACTTTGAAATGAACAGAAATGGGAATATCTTTACAGACCGAGACTAATATAGATTTTACAGCTCAACCTTGAATTAAAATCAGAATGTTTTTGAGCTCAGGAGAGGAGAGAGTTTATTGGCAGTTTAAGCAATTCTGTGAAACTAATGGTTGAAATTGGCTTATTTACTACGAATTCTCCTTCCCGCAGGGATGCTCTTTGGAGATTAAAAAAATATGCATAATGAGGTTTACTTCTTATAATTTGATACATATTTCCATATGTTCCCATATGTTAAGCAGGTAGGCCAATAAGATTGATTATATATTGTTTTATTGTTTCCATTATATGGAAATAGGAGTCATTATTCAAATTTTTAAAAAATAATATTTTAGATAATATTCTAAAATTCTGAGTCTTATTGAATTAATCCTCTCACAACAGTACTGATATAATGTGGAAGATACAGAATTAAGTCATTTCTAAAAAATCACCTTTGCATATATGTAATCTTTTTACTTTGAAAATTATTGTTTGATAACTTTATAATATTTGCAATGTTATATGAAAGTAACAAGGTACAATAATTTTCTAACATAGGCTCAAATACCTTTCTTTATTCTATATTTATTAATTTTGCCCCTAATACTTATTTGACCTATTACATAATCTAACAGCAAAGAAAAACAAAATACGTAGATAATAAAACAAAATGGAATCTTGATAAAATTAGAGTGAGGGAGATATTTTTATTTTCCTTAAGATGAAATACTATCCAAACTAAAATGCATTTTTTTCTGTTGAAAGCATTATATGTGTGTGTGTGTGTATGTGTCTATATGTATGTGTGTATTTATATTCATGTCTGTTTTTAGAGATAGTTTTTAGACAGTAGTCTAATCCATTTGTAGTTTGGGGGTAATGTTTAGTTTGAAATGACTTAGAATTGGATCAATTTTTATGTTTTTATTGTAAGTAGCATAGATTACTTCAGCAGGGTAAAACATATTGATATATTGTTTGCTTTAAGAAAACATGATGAACTTGCTGCTACTGTTTTTATATAATGCACTTAGTATAAAATTAAGCATTTCCAATTATATTACAAAATGGAAAAATCTCAAACAAATGAAAAATAACAGAGAATTATTATTTACTGAACATGCATCATTTCAGTGTTCAGTATAATTATACACTATTAAGGTCTAAATAATAAAAACTAGTCATAGTTTTAAAAAATATTTTAGAACAATATTCTGAAGGAGAAAATACCTGTAAAATAAGCAAGGAAAAATATAATTTTTAAATAACATATTGCTAAAGGAACAAGGTTTATGTAAAAAAACATATTTTAACAATCTGTGACATACATGCTGAAATGTTTAGAGGTGAAGTATACTGACACCTGCAACTCATTTGTGATGTATAAAAAAACAAGGTGGACTAATGGGTGGATAAAAAGATGAGAAAGGTATGATAAAGAAAATACAGTAAAAATGTTTACTATAGAATCTAGTTGTTCTCCTCATGGATATTCACTGTCCAACTTTTATGTGTGTTTAAAAATTTCTATAATAAAATGATGAGGGAGAATTGATTTTACTAGTTTATTATTTCCTAATTACATGACAGAATTATTGAAAATTTACAATACAAGAGACAAGGATGGAAGTAATGGCCTGTTCATGCCAAAGCCATAAATACACCCTGTCCGAACACAAATGATCCTGAGGAATGTAGCCTCAGTTTCCCTGGAACACTTTCCATTACTCCAGACTTGAACAACTCACAAGCTACAGACCCATTTAAATAAGGAGTTTGAAGAAAGTGGACAAGAAAACTATTAGCAACTCAAGAATGAAAATGTTATTGGAATCCATTACAGTATTTTCTGCAACGATTTGAACAATAAGAAAAAATCATTTTTCGTGACATTGTTCCTAAGTTGCCATTTTTAAGATAAATTTATATATCTGGGAAAATGTGAAAATATTATAAAGCATGTCACAATAAAGGGAAATAAAATAATAGCTTTAATGACTAACTTGTAACAGACAGAAGCATCACTATTGATGCACAGAGTCCTTGTGTTTACCTAGTTTTTTACATAATTGAGGGTAGGAATGTGTGAACATCACCATAAAGTGGCATATACGTCATTGATATTCTGGGTCTAAAAGACATATCAAGTAAAAAGTCATCTCTTGTCACTGTCTAGATCAAATCTAAATTTATCTTTACTGCTAAATCTTTCTAATTATTCTGTGTGGACCCGGGATATCATATATGTTTTCAGTGCGAAACTTTGAGAATCATCCCTCACAAGAAGAAAGTCCCAAGGAACTACCTTGAACATTGATTTTATAATTTCAAAATTAGACTTTTGATAATATCTGTTTCTTCCCTCTCATTTCTACCAGCCTATTGCCCCAATCCTTTAAAAATATTCACAAAATCTTGGCAAGTTTTTGTCGTACCATTTTTATTCCATAAATTAAAATTCAGAATTTCAACTTCTCAGCAACAGAGGGGAAAAAATAAAAGCTATAATTAAATTTAGAATTCTCAAGTGCTCTTATCATTAAAATTTCTTGTTTATTATCTAAGTATGCTAGAGGAACTCTCTATGTCATCCTGCTTAGCCGCAGACACCTTTGGCCCTGTTGGAAACTTTAACTGTGTTTAACCATGAGATGCAATTAGATGATCTCATGGATGGTTCTTACAGACACACTTTAAGGAATAGAGTATTATTAATATTTCACAGAGAGCACACATTCCCAGACTTTCCATTGGAAGACCTGAATAAGACAGAGTACAAGTGTCTGTTTAAAGTCTGTCATGTTTAGGGCTGCTTTAAGCAGTAGATAACTCTAAATATTTTAAATTATTTAAAAAATGTTTCCAACAATGTAATCAACTTACTAAAAGCTAGGGTTTAAGATATTTTAGCCAAAAAAAAAAAAAAAGATATATTGCATTAAGTCTCTACCTCACCTATGACATTTCTGTAGCCTTATGTTTTCCCCAATTATTAATAAACTTAAAAGCCATATTACCTAGGGCTTGTTCATTATAACTCAGATAAGCCTGTATTAATTGGACATGCAAAATATTTAGCTAGTAATGTTTAATAATTTTATAAAAATATTAAAATAATTTAATATTTTATCCAGTGTTTTTCTCTGCCAAGATTCTAGGGATGGATAAAAATAATAGTCTATACATGTTTTAAAATAATAAATAGTATTTCTGAACATTGTTCATTGGGTCCCAATCTTTTATTTCATTAATTGATATCATATGCTTTGATAAACAAATATGGTTTGGTTAAGCAAATTGAACATCATGACATTCAGTCTTATATTCAAATATACAAGTTGTCAGGCAGAAATATTAGTGGGTTTAGTTTTATTTTTAACTAAACTAGGAAAAGCCTACAATTAAAGCTAAACCACCCCTCCTACCAGATGCATGTGGTGTAGTTGGCAATTGTCTTGTCTGTTATCAACACCCCACAGATTTACTTTTCATTTACAAAAATGTGTTCAATGCCTCTGGGCATATCTACAAAATAGCAAACAAAGAGAAATAAATGTTTATTTTTAGTCAAAGAAATGTGTACCAAATTTTAGCTTTTTTGCATATTTGATTAAAAATAAGTCATCTTAATGTAAGCTGTGGAGGAAGGAAAGCTTCCTTTCATACCACAGGATAGAGTAGAAAAGTTTAATTCAGTGCCCAGAAATTAGTTGGCATTTGATTTATATAGATTGAATGAATGGAATGAGTAAAAAATATAAATGAATGATAAGAAACACCTAGTACAGTGGTACCTTGGTTTTCGAATGTCTCCGTTGGCAAACATTTCGGTTTAGGGACGCCCTAAACCGGGAAGGAAATGCTGCAGTTTTCGAACACACCTCGGGAGTCGAACATGCCCCGTGGCTTCTGCTCAGGGCAAGGTCCTGAGGCCCAGCTGTCTGCTATCCATTCGAAAACTGATGGACCACTGTATAAGAAGTTGTTTGTTATAAACCAAGAAAAACCCCTCATTCTGATAACATAATCTGACACTTTTTACTTGACCTGATAAACAACTTATCTTTCAAACCCTAGGGTCATGAAATAAGAATTGACAACATCTAGACTTAGTTATCCTCAATAGGAAGAAACCATTTAAGGAGTTAGAGTGGCATGGGCTCAACTGCCTGTAGCCTCTTGGAATAAATAATAAGGAAGGAACATTAGAATGTAAGAGAAAAATTATTTTGGAGAGAGAGAGAAGTAAATTGACAGAATATATGAACAAATTCTGCTCAAGAGGGCTGATAATCTCAAAAAGTATTATTCCTGGGAAACAATGATGAAGAAGTAGAGGGGCATGCACAGAATTCAGTGAGAGTGATCAGGAAACTCTGAGGACTGGAGAGAGCCAGCATAGCTAACTGATTTTCATGCCTCTTTGAATGTCCAGAGCCTAGTACATACAGCCTGAATGATGTAGGTGCCCAAACATGCATGGGCAGATTACATCTAACACATATTTTACAGGGGTGCTGAGCTTCAAAGCTTGATTACTTCAAATGTACCTTTATTTGCAATTATAAATGACTTATGGAGTATAGCTTATTTTCAAAAGGTCAATTTTAATTCAGATAATTTTTTTTAATTCAGATACAATTTTGAGTTACTAAGGATTATCTTCCTTAACTAGTTTCAATAACCATAGTTGTTAATATTATATGATTTTAAAAAAGCAGCAGTGGAAATTATATTCCCCACACATTCACATGTTATGTAACATATAATAAGGTGCCTACATTTTCTTCTTTAATTTGTCAAGTAAAAGCATTGTATGCTAACAGAAAAAATACCATTAATGAGTTAGAAAACCTTCCTGAGGACAAAGTTACATCTGAAAATGTCTAAGTAGAATGAGGAAAGAACACACAAAATACATTGATTTTTTTAATGAAAAAGCAAACATAGTATTCTTCATATGGAATGTATGCTATTCCAGTGACTGTCACACAAAAAAAATTAGGAGAACTGAGAAAGCTCAAGGGATAGAATAGCAAATAAAAGGGGAGATGTACAAATTAGTCTGGGTGATGGTTATGAAATGCCACGAGATCTACACAGATTATTCAGTAAAGTGGGGCACTTTGAGGATCTTCTTTTAAAAACAAGTAATAACCATTTAAATTGACCTGTTAACATTTTCTGGAAAAATAGAGCACTTTTTGTTTCAGAGCTGGTTTTTAACAATTGCTTCATACTGCTTTCAGAAACGTCAAAGACAAAATTTGCATTTATAGACGAATAGACTAAGTGGAACTACTTTTTGTTATAGTATGCTACTGCAAGTTTTTATAAATAGATGCTCCACTAGTCTAGTTAAGTGTTTATGTATAAATCAATATCTCCTTGAATGAGAGCCTGAGGGCAGAAGAGCCTAAGCCTGAAATATTTTAAATCCCCACTTACTGAAAATGATTTGAAAATAAAGAAACTCTTTAAAATATTATAATTCAGTGGGAAATTTTTCATTTATATCCCCTGGCAAAAATCTAATACTTCTATGTATGGACTCTGATTATTTTATGAATCTTCCTGATGATGTTGATAATGTGCACTAAGAAAAATAAACAAGAGGAGAAAATGAAACATTACTGTTATAAGACTTACTAATTTCCTCTTGTCTCTAATAATATATACAATTTGGCTTACATAACTGTGCAGTGCTCAAGTGTGCTATTATAATTTGGGGAGTAATAATAATTGAGAATTATATTTTGCTTTAAAATGTATATTGAAGTTCCTTATATTAGTTAAATATTAATTTAGATTGATCACCATATTTAGTCCAGAATCACTTCCTTAGTATTAAAAATTAGTGTTTAAAATAAGAAATATGTTATTTTTTTTTAAAAAAATTCTGTTCCAAATAATTAATTTGGGGAGACTAAATAATGCAGGAAAAAAAGATCCTCATTTGGGAGTTAAAATATTAAAAAGTATGGATCATACCTAATAAGAGATATAAGTAAAACCTACTTCCAATGACGCTCTAGTGAAAACTTGACCATAACCTGATCAATAGTCTAAATATTTTTAAAATGATTTTGTTTATTAGATGTGTGTTTGCTAGAAATAGAGGTTTGAAGTGGAAAATCATAGCCAAATGATTGCAATGTGCTCTAACACTATAGAGGGTGAAAGCTGCTTTGAACTAGTGACATAGCTGGGAGAATGGGCTCTGAAATCAGAATACTTGGATTCAAATCCTGATTCTTGCAATTAATTGCAGTGTGCTAGGCTGACTTGTAAAATGGTCTCTAAAGATCTCCATATCCTGTTAGTCATGGCCTTGTGTAATACTGTTCTCTGGAATGTGGGATGGACCTAGTAACTTGAATTTATCCAATGAAATAGAAAAAAGATGATGAGATGCCATTTCCATGATTGGCTTGCAAAAGGTAATCATTTCCATCTTGCTATCAAATCCAGTTTATTGCCGTCTTAATTTACATGCTTTTATGAAGCAAGCAGACATGTGGAAGAGGCCCAGGTGGCAAGTAAGTGAGGATGACTTCCAATAGCACCCTACAAGGAACTGAATATTGTCAATAACATTTTAGAACTGAGTTTAGAAGCAGATACTTCTTCAGTTGGGCATTAAATGAGATTATTGTCCTTGGGCCAACACCTATATAACAGATTCTTGAGACACCCTAAAGCTAAGGCTGGATCTCTGGCCCACAGAAATTGTGCAATAATAGATTGGTGTTGTGTTAAGCCACTAAATTTTGGAGTAATTTGTCACACAGCTCCAGATGACTAATACATGCAGTGTGACCATTAACAAATTTCCTAGTTTCTCAAGACCTCAGTGTTAACATCTGTAAAATGGTGATAATAAGTTTTCCCATTTATGGAAAGCACTGTAGCATTGAGTAAATATCCTAACAATGGTTGCAAGTATTAGGAAATATAGCGGGGACTATATCTAATAAATAATAAATATATTTTCTGACTGAATCTGAAACAATTTAGAAACCAGTTAAAGTAAAGGCAGATGTGGGGGGAAATTCCTTAATGTGGGTAAAGCTAAATCTAAAGCATTATGGCTTATATCTATATGCAAGTAGACTTAAAACTACTGAATCCCAGATTTAGGCAGAATTTTACAACCAGTAACAACTGCACCAGATCTAGCTAGCCCTCCCCATTTGAGAGGTCTACTTCTGTAAGATTTATAGCATGGAGAAACAAAGCAGTATTTGTTTTCTCTGTGCACAGCGTTCCCAGCAAAGAGAGAGAAAAGAGCATGGGGTTGATCTAGGCATGTTAGATTTTTCCTTCTAAATCCACCAGTCAGATAAGGCCACCCCAGCATAGTAATAGAGTGCATGAGAAGACAGAAGACAAAAAAGGGTCTGGGAGGTTATGCTAATAAACATCTTTCCATGGAAATGTCAAGAATAGTTAGTAGTAGTAGTATTATTGAGATACGGTAGTAATGGTGGTAGTAGTAGTAGTAGTAACAGTAGTAGTAGTAGATGCAGTAGTAATAACATCACTAAATATCTAGTTGATGGGGTTGGTAAACCTGACAGAGGAAATGGGCGTATCAGTATTTTTGTAGATAATGCATACTAAACATGAATAGCATTTCATGTTTTACCTTGACAAGCTACGCATATTAAGTAACTTTATGATTATAATTGAATTACTATGAAGATCTGCCTATAAACAAAGTATAGCCAGTGAACCTCAGTCCAATAAACACTTATAAAATATTAAAATAAAAATTAATATTCTGACTTTTATGCATGACTTGTAGCTACCCGTGAGTTTGTTGTCTCTGGCAGCACTAATGGAATCAAATCTCTAAGATTAACAGACACTCATTACAGAAGCAGATCATACCACAAAATGATAATACCAACATACTGCCACCCTGTGGAGACCTAAGTAGCCAACTAGATTCCCTTCGAAAAGCATTCTTCAAATTTCTATAAATGTTGATAAGCCTCATAAGTCACCTGGATTAGTTTGAGAGTACTTAACAGTAATATTATCATCTTTATTTATATATTTGCATTGTTTCACTTAAACCATTCAACTTAACTAGTCTTAGATTTAAAGGGTAGCTCTAGTGACAAAATAAAATAGAAACTTCCAAGAAATTAATATATTAAGTAGACCAGAGCATAGACTATTAAGGTAATCAAAATACTAGAAAATTATTGGAGACTCATACCCAGACAATAGTTATTAGCTAGTATCAATAATATAGTAATATTGTTATGTTCCACAGAAGTCAGTCTCATGTTCACAGATGCTTAAATGATAGTTTTTCATTCCTTATAGGTATAATCATTGATCTTAAAGATAAATTATTTATACCTTGAATAAAGATATAAATGTTTACATTTTTGTGGATTATAAAATGAAAATTTATTATTAACAGTAAAGATGCAAATTCCTTAATCTATAAGGATTAAAAAAGGCAGAAATAACCAAATTTATAGATAAAAATACAGCAGTCTAAATAATATGAAATAATGCATAAAGAAGACTAGAATTTGATTATGCTGTTTATTATATTTATTTCTTATAATTACATTTTAAAAATCTCTAATAATTGGAAGTGTCTTGAGTGTAACCATTGTGTTTTTCCTCTTGGTATCTCTCATCTACAGAATTACGTGAGTTAAAATTATAGATGATAAATGATATGTGCTTCCTTAATATGAGTTTAGCATTGTAAAATTATTCTATTTTTCTTTTCGGTTATCTTTTGTCCAGTTATTTGTGGTCATATAAAAGCTCAAAAATACATAAGAAATATTTATTTGCTTATTTTAAGAATATTACTTTTTAAATTGTTTTTAATTAACTTACCAAAAAAACCAATTAGGTTAATACACCTAAAGTAGAAATAGGGAATTCAGATATAGGATAAAAAGTATGAGAAACTTGAAAATGTTTTGCAGGGAGCTGCAAAAATAAATAACTTTTAGAAAATAAGGACAATGGGAAAAAGCTCAAAGAACTAAGAATTTTAATCAACCTAAGGCAAAAAAGAAAAAAAAGCAGTTTCCATGTCCAACTTATTTCTCCAACCACCTCACTAGTTCCCAATCCTAATGAATTCACTGTAGAAAAATATCACACTAAGAAGAGAACAAAAGGAAAGTGTTTACAATGCAGTATAAAGAACTTAAATTTGTCTGAACCAGAAAAAAAATCAGCCATTGTTGACAAAAGGGTAGTATGGAAAAGATGAATGTAAGGACTAGCTCCCTTTATTTTTTTATTTTTTAAATTTTTTAAAAATTTATCTTTATTGTTGAGAATATTACAGGTGTCCCATTTTCCCCCCAATTGACCCCCTCCACTTCTCTCCCACCCCCTCACCAGGCCTTCACCCCATTATTAGCTGTGTCATGGCTTATGCATATAACTTCTTTGGTTAATCTCTTCCCACCTTCCACCCCCCTTCCCTCTTTCCTCTGAAATATGATTGTCTGTTGCATGCATCAATGTCTCTGGATCTATTTAGTTTGTCAGATTCTTTTGTTCATTAGCTTCTTTTTAAAGAAGACCCTTCAACCTTTACTGTAGTGCTGGTCTGGTGGTGATGAACTCCTTTAGCTTTTTCTTATCTGTGAAGCTCTTTATTTGACCTTCAATTCTAAATGATAGCTTTGCTGGGTAGAGCAATCTTGGTTGTAGTTCCATGTTTTTCATCACTTTGAATATTTCTTGCCACTTTCTTTTGGCCTGCAAAGTTTCTGTTGAGAAATCAGCTGACAGTCATATGGGTGCTCCCTTGTAGGTAACTAACTGCTTTTCTCTTGCTGCTTTTAAGATTCTCTCTTTGTTTTTAACCTTTGGCATTTTAATTATGATGTGTCTTGCTGTGGGCCTCTTTGGGTTCCTCTTGTTTGGGACTCTCTGTGCTTCCTGGACTTGTAAGTCTATTTCTTTTCCCAGGTAGGGGAAGTTTTTTGTAATTATTTTTTCAAATAGGTTTTCAATTTCTTGATCTGTTCCTTCCCCTTCTGGCACCCCAATAATATGAATGTTGGGCCTCTTGAAGTTGTCCCAGAGGCTCCTTATACTATCTTCATATTTCTGGATTCTTTTTTCTTTTTGCTCTTCTGGTTGGGTGTTTTTTGTTTCCTCATGTTCCAAATTGCTGATTTTATTCTCAGTGTCCTCACTCTACTGTTGATTCTAATGTAAATTATTCTTCATTTCCGTTCCTGTAGCCTTCATTTCAAATTGGTACTTTATTATGTCATCAATTTTCTCAGTTATTTCCCTAATAGTATGCTTAAACATCCTTATAAACAAAATTCTGAGCTCAGTATCTGTTAGCTTGCTTGGATCTATTTCATTTAGTTCCTCTTCTAGATATTTCTTCTGTTCTTTCCTTTGTGACATGTTTCTTTGCCTCCGCATTTTGGCTGCTTCCAGGTGTTTGTTTCTATGTATTAGGTAGAGCTGCTATGTCTCCTGGAATTTATAGAGTGGCTTTGTGTAGTAGGTGTCCTGTAAGGTCCAGTGGCTCAGCCTCCCCAGTCACCTGAGCTGGGCCTTCTAGGTGCTCCCCTGTGTGGACTGTGTGCACTGTCCTGTGTAGTTGAGCCTTGGTTGCTGTTGGCGTCACTGGGAGGAATTGACCCCCAGGCCAATCAGCTGTGAGGACCAGCTGCAACTACAGCCTAAGAGCTGCTGTGCTGGAGACACCCCTATGGAGCAGGATTTACTTCAGTGAAGCTTTGGTGTTCACCAGGTGCGCCCCTTGGGAGTGACTTGTGGATGTGGTAGGGTTGTAATCCAGAGTGGTCTAGTCTGACCACCAGGTGCACTGTCTCTGGGGCCTCTGGGGAGGTGAAATGTCAGCTTCTGCCAGTGCCTTGCCCAGGGCCACCCAGCATGAGCTACACAGCAAACCATAGTTAGCTGCTACTTGTGCTGGGCTTGGCCGTGTCCAGGAGAGGCCAAGCTATGAGCTAATGCAGGCTGCCGCTAGTGCCAGGCCTGGGGCCACTTATCAAGCTGTATGGGGCCCACTGCTGCTTGTTTGAGAGATTTTAGGAAAGTCCTAAGCATGAGACTTGAGAGGCCACTTGCACAGAAGAGCCATTGGGAACAGCCCGGAGGAGCTGCAGGTGGGGAGGGGAGGGGCCTCCGGGAATCACGGGGCGGGGCCAACGGTGTGAGTCAGGTGCTGGCGATTCAAACGTGGTTCCTGCCTGCCGGCTGTGTGCGGGGAGGACTCGCCAAAGGAGCAGTGGCCTCGGCCAGCTTTTCTGCCTGGGAGGAAGCTGCCCCTCCACCTCTCGCCCCGACTTCAGGCAGGTTAGTTCCTCCCCAAGTGTCCCAGGTCCTTTCAGCTGCTGCCCGGCGCTGGGCTCAGAGGGAGCGCGTCTGAGTGAGTCCTGCGTGGGCCCTTTAAGAGGAGCTGCTGGGGCTCCTGCAGCCTCCATGACCCTCAGGGACAGTCCCCGCTGGTTTCACAGCCCAGAGTTGTGGGGACACCTCTTCCCAGTCCTAGAGCCCTGGGCTGGGGGCCTGCTGTGGGGATGAGACCCGTCGCTCCTCCTGGAAACCTCCACTGCTGAGATTCCCTCCCAGGCCTAACCCGCGGCACTGGGTCTGCGCCCGCGGCCTCATCTCTGTGATCCAGCCCCGATCCACCCGCGTCTCCGCCCCTCCTACCTGTCTCGATGCTCCTTCAGTTCCCTGGTTGTGGGGCTTCTGTTCAGCCAGATTTCAGGAGGCTCTGAGTGATGGTTGTTCTGTATTTTAGTTGTAATTTTGATGTGGTTGCAGGAGGCAGCGGGCGCAGCTGTTACCTGTGCCGCCAGCTTGTTTTTCTCTCTAGCTTCCTTTAGAAAATTGGCATATGACACTCAGGGATGAGGCTGGATATTGTCTTTTCTAAGGAGGTTTAAGGGCAGACAAGCCTCTATTAAAATAGTCTAACAAGTTCTAATACTGAAGAAAGCTTTGAATGTCAACTCTGCCCATATTAATATAAGAACTCGGTTTTGTTCAATTAGTACAGATTGAGACTAAAGGGAGAGGAGAGAATGGTTTTTCAGTTGCTTTGCAGGAGCTAGAATGGATTACTCAAGTTGAAGGATGCAGATAGTCTCCAGAATGGTCAGATGCATTAAGCTGATTAAGATAAAGAAGAGAGAGAGGACTGCTATTCAGATGGGATGGAGGCTCATCATTACAGAATGTCACATGTCCTGCTTATTAATAAAGGACTTCTGTCCTAGCCAGTTTGGCTCAGTGGTTGGAAATCTGCCCATGGACTGAAGGGTCTGGGGTTAGATTCTGGCCAAGGGCATGTACCTCGGTTGCAGGCTCAATCCCAGGCCCCAGTAGTTGGGGTGTGTGCAGGAGGCAACCAATTGATGTGTCTCTCTCTCATCTCTCTCTCTCTCTCTCTCTCTCTCTCTCTCTTTCTCTCAATATCTCTGAAAAGCAATGGAAAAAATATCCTTGGATGAGGATTGAAAAAAATTTTAAAAACTAAAATAAAAATAAAGGATTCCTAAATTTGTCTACACTGGGTTTCTAGTGATTTGTGGACCTGGCAGGGCTGCACATGAAGAAAATAGCTCTTTAGCATTAGTAAGGGGAGGCACAGTCTGACACAGATTCACATTAGGAAATTCATCTTAAATATCCTCATTAATTCTCTGAATAACTGTATCCCAGTACTTAGTAAAAAGTCAGGATAATCCCTCATATCTTCTTTCCACATTTAATATGACTGGCACCAGTGCTCAGAATCATGGTAATATAACACAAGAAATAATTATCTTTTTTATTTCCTTTTTTTTTAAATATATATATCCTTTCTAAGGCAAGATAGAGGAATCTTAAAAGTTATATCTAAAAACAGTTAATCGTAGTTTACCAGAAACTAATTAACTATCACATTACTTTTTAGTTGGTGGAGAGTTTACAGTGAAATTAATCATGTTGTTCAGTATTTTAAAAAGAATTGCAGAATCCTTCTGGCAGACATTGAAGTAGATACTTCGTTTAAAGTGTGAAAAGAAACTGAATATATTATACCTTTCAACCTTGGTTTTGTGACCTGATATAGAATATAATTCATTATAGTTTAAATAATGTAATCTAAGGTATGGAGAGCATAGACTGTTATTTTATTCTTTATCAGTTTAAAAAAGGATTTTCTTATATCTCCTATGGAAATTTTATTTATAGATAGAGCTGATAGATCCTATGTCCATATTTTTCCTATGAAATAAATTGAAATTCTTTTTTCAAATGTAAATTCTAAAATGCAAGATTTATTCATTTTAATGGCTATACATACCTGAGATGAAAACTATCTGGAATGAAACATTCATTAAAATTCAGTGGCCTAACTTGATTTAAGAACTGAAGTACAGGCTGCACTTCATTCGGTTGTAATGTTTATAAAGTGCTTCTTTAAAACTCAAAAGCATCTGTTGAGTGATTATGAGGCTTTTCAGATTTTTCTAAGACTTATAGCCAAAAAAACCCACCAGTATATATTTTTTTAGAATACGTTTTTATTGACTTCAGAGAGAGAGGAAGGAAGAGGGAGAAAGAGAGAGAGATACATTGTGAGAGAAACATTGATCAGCTGCTTCCTGCGCTCTCCCTACTGGGGATCGCTCCCGAAACCCAGGCACATGCCTTGGTATGAAACTGAACCTGTGACTTTTTGGTACACTCAACCAACTGAGCCAAATGGCCAGGACTGCAACAATATATATTAATATATTGTAGATATTTTTTGGTACTATGCACCAAGACTGATACATTATGAATGTGGCTACTACTAAAATAAATTTTAATCTATGCCCTAATTTATTATGTCGTTGAACCAGAGTTAAAGTTCCAAGTGGCTCAGTTTCACTAACTAGCCAGCACGCTCTGTGCCAGGCATTAGAGAAAGTCAGTTTATGTTCTTCCAGCCTGTAGTGGAAGAGAGAATCTTGCCTGTTACTAGGTCTACAGAATGGCTTACTGCTCCAATTCTAAAAAGAGTTTCAGATGTCACACTGTCCCCCAAAATAAATATGCTTCCTGAAGTACATAATGTTGGAAATGTTAAGAAATATTAATGGTAGTATGTATATTAACACTTATAAAGATAAATGAATGTTACTCTTCAGTGGTCTCTCCTAATATGCTGCTTTTACAGAGCATTTTTTGCAAAGTATGCATAGTTTTATAATAAAGTGTATTAGACATATGTGTCCCTTTATCTTTCTGTATTTTATATTTTATTGGCTCTAGGTCAAGTAGATACTTTTGGTTCTTGGGTCATTTACTGGATACATTTGAAAGGTCTCTTTTGGGGCTCATTATTATTTATGTGTTTTATTTTAATATCTATATGACAACTAAAGTGGAAGAATGTTCTATAGATTGTTTTTGAATAGACTCTTTGCCATGATTTTATTTTTGGCAGCATTAATGGTTAAAGTATTTAAACTCTGAAAGCTACCAAGCATTATCAAAAATTTAGTAATTAAATAAGTAAAATTCTCTTTGGAATTTGATTTACTATTTCAGATTACCTTCAGAATGATGTTCTTTCTACAAAAGAACTATTTTCTGAATGAGAGATGATATGCAGTTATGATAAAAGAACAATATTAGTCTTAACATGTAATAAAGGCATTATCTTAAATTGGCATTGCTATTGTGTTTACTAATATAGGTATTGTTATATTGCACTAACAGATTACCCCCAAAATTCCTGTGGCTTATCAAAACAAATGTTTATTTTTGCTTGCACTACAATGCTGATGCAATGATTGTGTGGGATTGGAGGGGAAGTCTGTGCTTCCTGTACTTTCTCCAGGGCTCAGACAGACAGGAGTGCCATCATCTATGGCTGCATTTCTTGGACTATATAACCTCTTTAGTTGCCATAAAGCAGGAAAAGAGACTGTAGAATTGTGCATAGGATCTCTTGTTTTGGCCAGGAAATGACATGCCATTCCTCAATTTCACTGGTCAGCTCAGTTATGTGGCTCTGTAAGAAGGGATGGGAAATACAGAGGAGTAAATGGATCATTTGGTGAATATTTTTGTCTCTGTCACAGGCAATATTATATTGCCTTTATCATGTGATGTTATGTTCTTCACTTTTAAAGCCAATAAATTTGATTTTTTCTCAATTGGATGCATTTAAGGGCATATGTTTAATGCCATTAGATTTTCTGGCATGGATTTTAGCTCTCGAAGTATTATTTTATCCTATATCTGGATAATGTTTTTAACCTACCAGTAGAGTTTAAAGAAATCATATGCAACATTACCAAAAAAAAAAAAAAAAAGCTATAATAATACAAAAGAAGGAACATTATCATCTGTTTTCAGATAATAACAATTCCATAAATTAAACGTTTTTACAAGTGGTACTAAATATCAGATTCTCTTAATAATTTGTTTTAACTCCTTAATATATATATGTAGTCATACACATCTATCTATAGATGCACATATCAGGAAAAAAAGCAATGAGAAAATAAATAAATTAAATTCAGAATACATATACACAATAAATCAAAAAGCAACATTTTAAAACAGAAGTCCTTTGCTTGATGGTTCTTTTTCCTTCCCCCTCATTTTTACACTATCTGTTCTTTTCTAATTATATATATTATGTATCAAAACTTGGATGTGCAGAAAAAGCATGATTTTCATGGAGAACATAAACGTCTGTTGAAAAATGATCAAGATGCATAAGAAGTGGGAAAAGGCTACCCAAATAAATAAGCAATTAGATGTAAATAAGGTGACGTCGATTTTAAGAATATACCCAAATCTAAACTCATGCTTAACTAATTGTATTTTACATTACAGATCTACATATATGTTTATGTGTATTTATACATATATACACATCTATGGATCTGTACCATATATCTCTGTGTGTGTAGAGAGAGAAAGACTTTCTACTTCCAAATTTTTAGAAAATTTATAAGTCCAAAAAGTAACATTTTAAAAATTCAGGATGACTAATGTTCTTTGTTTGTTTGTGTGTTTTTTTAAATATACTTTTATTGATTTCAGAGAGAGGAAAGGAGAGGGAGAGAGAGAGATAGAAACATCAATGATGAGAGAGTCATTGACCGGCTGCCTAGCCTGCCACCCGGGCATGTGCCCTGACCGGGAATCGAACCTCGATCGCCTGGATCCTAGGTCAACGCTCAACCGCTGAGCCACGCCCAGCTGGGCAGGATGACTAATATTTTTAAAACAATTATTCACTGTGGTATAACCCATAAACATATGTGTGTGTGTGTGTGTGTGTGTGTGTATATATATATATATATATAAAATGTATGTGTGTCTGTGTGTGTTGTGTGTATAGACACACACAACATTATAGTACATAACAAGTAAGACTTATTAAAAGATATATAGAAGAAAATTAACTTTGCTAAAATCACAAACAAAGGTATAGAAGTGAGTATTCAAGTTTCTTTAATTCCATTTGACTGAATATAGATTACTTACGGGGAGTATGATTGTGTTAGAGAAGCCGGTGCCCCATGAAGGAAGTAATTATTTGTCAGACTTAAGAGTTAAGCAGACGTGTTATGGAGCTTCCTAAGCAAGGAAATGTTATGAAGGAAGACACATGTTAGGAAGATTTATTTCGCATTCTGTACAAGATTCATAATGATCTTGTAATGAGTTATTGGTGCAGCCTAGGAGAAAACAATGATCTATTTTATAGCATTACCGGTGGAATGGGTTGTGGTGCAAGTACAGTAGGTTTGAAGGAAGGTCGTTTTTGTTTGTTATGTTTTCCATTATGATAGGCAAGAACAAATTTACCTTTAAAATAGTCAGTTAAGAAAGGGTTTAAATGTAGTTAGTAATTGTTGAAACTGGATGAAGTAGATAAGGCAGATAAGGCAGACGTAGGACTGATCACACAGGCAGATTCTTAGTTGTGGCAAAAATGAGGGGTGCTTCTTGCAAAGGGGCGTGGACTCTGTCATCATACAGACCTGAGTTAGAATCGGTACTGTCATTAGCTTGATGTGTACGCTGTTCAGCAAACCACTTGCTTTCTGTGGGCCAAATATTTTCATCCATAGGTGAGGGGATGATACTAACATTCAGGGCTGTTTTGAGCACCAGAATATGAGTAGGTTTTCCAAAAAAAGGTTAGTTTCTTCGTTTCCTTCCCTAATTCTCCAGAGAAGTAGAACATCAGCAATTAAGGAAGTTGATAATGGCCTTCATGTGTTAGTAAAGTAAGTTTGGGTGTATAAGGTAAATGGACAGGGCTCTGGACAACTTTCATGGGGAATGTGGTGGGGAGGGCAAAAAACAAATGAGAAAAAATTAATTGGCCGGATTTTGTGAGAGTTTAGTTGAGTTTAGATAATTTGTGAATTTACGGAGACAATTGCTTGCTAAACACAACCCTGGATTCTATCACATTAATGCCACCTTTACTACTTCCAAAAGATACCTGGTTCCCAGAAGAGTTAATAACGCATGAAAACAAAGAAGAGACTAGACCCTGAAACATGCCTGCTCAAAGAGCACATAACCAGCGTATGTGGCTTTCTCTGAGCTGTTACAGATAACAGCTCTCCAATAACCTTCAGGGGTCCAAGTTTTATTTCAGATCATGAATTTTAAACCATTCATCACTTCTCAAAAGAGCATGTGGCATCTCCCTGACCAGTGAGTCATTTACACACTTACCGATGGTTGACAGTACTCTGTGTCTGAGAGTGAGCAATGAATGCTATTTGGAAAGAAAAGACGACTCTTATTTTCCCTCCTTTATGCTTAAAAACCTTAGATTGCTAGAGAGAAAAATAGTATTTAAATATCTGTAATTGAATGTGAGAGGAAGATTCTCCATGTTTAATGAGGAGATGTAGCACAACACATGAGGACTAAGTTTGTTCTCTGGGCAACGTATGCCCCAAATTGTTTCATTAATATTAATATTATCCAAGGTTTGCAAACCTCCTCAGGCCAGCATGTGTTGTAACTCAGAGAAGAAAAGCACATAATAACTCACATAGTCTACAAATTTATCTTTAGAAGTGAGAAGAAAAATGCGAGTAGAGAAGTAGTGTTTTGCAGGTAAGGCAAAGGTTTTCTGCCACAGGAAAAATGCTGCTTCTCTTCAGAGGAAAATGTGGGTATATTTACATTTGTGTAACATTGACACAGGATTAAATTTGTAGCATGCACTCTTTGCTCTAGGGGCTTATTTTTTGGCAGGTAAGCAATGCAACATATGGCATTAAAAATTAGGCAAAATGAAAATTTTTATTTTATATAATGTGTTCTTTTTTAATGGGCATGAGTTTAAAATGAAAGTGATGTTTAGCTATATACTGCTAATAGTAATATCTAGCATTTATTGTGCTAACCGTTTAATATGCTATATCATTTAATCCCCATAACAACCCTATGGGGTAGATAAAATTAGTTCCTGAATTTTAAAGATGAAGAGATTGAGGGTTAGTAAGGCACATTAACTTTATCACAGTAAAAATCAGTGGAGACCAGGGCAAAATTCAAATTCATGCTCTCAACATTTATTGTAGATAGCAGATATATATTTAATTTTATAGCAAATACTCTTAAATATTTGCATCAAATACAATGAAACAAACATATGTCAATCTTTCATAATATTGTTTGACTTACTGTCTATTTGTTAATCCCCAAATTTTATTTTCTCTATCATGGTCATATGTTTTAAAGTGGTGGGGAAAAAGCAGACATACTATTAAAAGAACATCTTGCATTTTTGGCAAGGTAGGTATGGAAGCTATTTTAAAGAACAGAATTAAAAGTATTTGCTTGTACAGTTTTAAAGCTTTGGCTATATTCCATTTAATTTGAGGGAAGGTAAAAGGTAAGCTTTCATTGCTTAAAAATAGCTTAATTTTTTAAGAAATTCAATTTAGCTCCAGGCTTGTCTTCTCTCCAAACAAAAAGTTGATCTCTCTTCACCATTGTACTGGTGTAAATAAACTGCTAGATGTTTAGATCAGCTTAATTATGAATTTTTTATATAATTACATGTGTTTGCTGTTAATGAACATGCCTTTTTCTTTCCGCAGTTAAAAGAATTTTAAAATGCCCCCTAAATGAATGAAGCAAGTTGATCAAGATTTGAGTGCATAGCAAGGCATTTTTAAAGAGAGCCTGCTTTATCTATTGGTATATAGAACACAGTTTAGGCCTCATGATCTTTGAGAAAATTTATTTACAGAATTATGTCTCAGAAATGTGATCATCAGGAAATTTTTTATAGGGAAAAAGAATTATGAAGTTTCTGCAGCTCTGCATTTGGTGATCTTTTATACTTAAACATTTTATTTTAGACTATTACATGTTTTATGAATAGATGGCCTGCTAATTAATGCCAATTTTATATTGCTTTTATATACAGTAATTTGGTATCTGGATAATTATGGATATTATGAACCAAATAATTTTGCTGTAAGAAGTTCAACCAAAGGTCAGTTATGTCAGTGGGATGTACAAGCCAGTTGGGTGGAATTGTGTAGATATAAACTGCACTTTCAGAAGGATGACATTAAGCCCTTCCTCTCCTAGCTGTATGCAAGGTTCTGGGGATATAGCAGAATTCAGTACAAACATAGAGATTACACTCTCCTTTGGTGGTGGTGGTGGGGGGATCACATAATAAATAAGTTTTAAAGTAAATTAATTTCAAATATGTTAGGACAGTGAATAAAAGACAGTAATGTGTATAGAGAATGACTTAGCAGGTTTGGGATGGTAGGACTTAGTGTAGTTGGGTTGAAAATGTGATGAGTACACAAGTTAAATGTTTAAGGATTAGAAAGATAGGAAGTTCTCTGTATCACATAACAAATTGCTATGAATTTAATATACTAAAAACATATACACTTCTTATGGTTTCTGTAAATTGGGAGCTCTCAAAAGACTTATCTGGTTCTCTGTGACTGCAATAATGATTTTGACTAAGACCAAGTTCTCATCTGAAAGCTCATTTAGACAAGAATCTACTAAGGAGCTCACTCAGGTTGTGGGCAGAATTCATTTTCTTGTAGCTGTAGGATTCGTCGCAACTTGCCTCTTCAAAGCCAAGGGTTTTTAAAAAATACAACTTTATAGCGATTCTGCTAGCACAGTGGAGCCTTATTTAGCATACCATATTCAAAGGTGTGATACCCCATCACTCCTGTGAGTCATATTCTATTGGTTAGAAGTAAGTCACCAATCTGCCAGCACTCAAGGACAGGAAATTATATAAGGTAGGGACATGTATAATTATATAATTATATGGAGATTATGGGGACCACCTGATGTCTGTCTGCCACAGGGGGGATACAAAATGTGATAATTTTGAGGAAATGATTAGAGGATGGATAGACATGGCGAGCTATGTTACCAATAGTAAAATGTTTTCTCTGTATTTTAAGATTTTAAAGCTTTGGGGCAGGTTATTGACATGATCTGATTGACCTTTTAAAAGATAACTTTTGAATATATAAAACTAATTGTTGGACAGCTACCTATATATCTCTTTTCCCCTGTGTGTTGAGAGATAGGTATTTCTATTTCAATTATTGGAGCACTTATATAAGGACAAGTATGAAGGAATCTCATGAGTTAATGCTTAATATGAGTCAGGCCCTATGCATAATCTTTTTTTATTTCATCCTCACAATAGCATTATAAACTAAATACAATCATATCCTATTAAATGTAGGTATTGGAGAAGAAAAATATTGTTTTGACTGGTATCATAGGGATAGTAACTAGCCACACCTAAATCTGAATACAAATTCATATTTTCCCCTCTTAAGTCATGCTATTTGCAGGAAATCAAGTTTATTTTTAAATAAACATTGTATATTGTTAAGGCATGTAACATAATGATTATATATATATACTTTTTATATATAATGAATTTATATATATATAGAAAAATGACTATGACACTCAAGCTAATCAACATATCTTCTCACAGTTACCATTTTGTGTGATGAAAGCACCTGAAATCTATTCTTTTAGAAAATTCCTGGTGTTCAATACAGATTTATTAACTATAGTCATCATGCTATATATTACATCTCTAGACTCATTCTTCCTACATAACTGCAACTTTGTACCCTTTGACCAACATCTCCCCATTTCTTCCACCTCTCTGCCTCTGGTAATAACCATTCTACTCTCTGATTCTATGTATTTGACTTTTTAATTTCCAAAAATGACATAATGTAGTTGTTTTCTTTCTTTTTCAGGCTTATTTAATAAGTATAATTCTTCCAGATTCATCCATGTTGTTGCAAACAGGAGGATCTTTTCAAGGCTGAATAATATCTGTGTGTGTGTGTGTGTGTAACATTTTGTTTATCTACTAAACCACCCACAGACACTTAGATTGTTTCCATACTTGGCTATTGTAAATACTTCTGCAATAAACATAAGAGTGCAGATATCTCTTTGAAGTACTGATTTTATTTTCTTTGGGCATCTACCCAGAAGGGAGATTGCTGTAGTTCTAGTTTTAGTTTTTTGATGAACCTCTGTACTGTTTTTCATACTGGCTGCACCAATTTACATTCCCACCAACAGTGTACAACAGCAACAAATAATATGAGTACTTTGAAAAAGCAAGCTGCAATAAACTCTACATGTATAATAGAGTCAAGTTTTATTCTTAATTCAATGTTTCTACCTCCCCAAAAGCTGAAAACTAGAGAGAAAACCTTTTTAAAAAATACCAGGCTGCTCTGCCGGGCGAGGCTCAGAGGTTGAGCATCAACCTAGGATCCAGGAAATCAGGGTTCGATTCCCAGTCAGGGCACATGACTGTGTTGCAGGCTCGATCCCCTGTGAGGGGCTTGTGGGGGGCAGCCGATCAATGACAACTCTCTCATCATTGATGTTTCTTTCTGTCTCTCTCCCTCTCCCTCTCCCTTCTTCTCTCTGGAATCAATGGAGATATATTTAAAAGAAAAAATGCCAGACAATCTTAAGTTCATAATTATACACTTATATCCAAAGCTTTCTTCAAAACATATTGGAATAAATAAAAAGTTGACCATTAGTAAACATCTATGATCCTATTGCAGTTACAACAACTTGCTAACTGAAGATATTCAATAAATATTGAATAATAGAAACTTATTGAAATTCTATTTTTAATAATTTTAGCAATATTCAAGTACTTATTAAGTCACCTATCATATTGCACTATTTTTTAACAAAAAAACATGGATGAAAATATTATTTTATCCTCATTTTGTAACAATTAACTTAATGTAAAATCACATAATCATGAAAAAGACAGACTATTTAGGATATTTTTATGACACTCTTTAGGGGTAATGCCATTATACTAAATAATAATTTTTTAAAACATGAGAAACCTATGCATAGTTAGGCTCATTTTTATTACCATTCTATATATCTATATAATTTTAGGAGAATTATCAGAACAATTATCTTCTACACACAAAAATTGTTGGTATACAATCAGAATAATGAGAATTATAATTACTAATATTTATTGAGGCTTTATCACGTCTCATGTATTCTATTATTAAATTTTCATAACCACTACAGGATAAAGTTACTCTCATTATTATATTGTTTAAGTAAATTAGCCTAGGACATTTAGCTAGTAAGGAGTTGAGTTAAAATGTCATTGCTGGGTTTCATGTGTGCTATATATGCAGCATCTACATAGTATTTGAGATGCATCAGTAACAGTATAAACAAATAACTGCTTCTATAACCTTTGTTTGACTTAAGACTCCATCTTATTTAATAAAAGTATTAAATAAGTATTTCTGAGGAATCTACATAGAAAAGACCAAGGATAGTCTGCTAGTGTCCCCTTCCATAGCTGCCCAGGGTAGATACCACTGATCAGTCAAAACCTATTTACACTAAGCCAGGATGGGGTCTTAAACTTCTTTTGAATATAGTGATAAAGAGTTTCAATCACTACATTAAGCCGGTGTTAGCAAATGTAAGAGATTACATTGGTCATCCTTGGGCTGAACTGTAACTAAGTATACTTTTCCCCCCATTAGAACAAAGCAACTGAAATCAGAGGCATTGTTGAAATTTATAGCAAAATCCTAGAATCTCTGAGAATGATAGATCTCAGTGGGTATTATCTTCTCAAGTTTCTCACTCTAATTTTCTCTGATAGATGTGAAAATTATTGGATATAGAAAATGTAACTGAGAGAAGGCAATCAGATTTGTTTTCTGCTTTAGGAAAGTAGCAAAGTGACTTAAACACTTTTGTAAAAGAATTTAAAACAACCTATAGCAATATAATACACATTTTTATCCTTGGAAAAAGTGACATTTTAAATGTTCAATTAATAATTAAGCTATTTCTAGCTCCTCCCTATGCTTATATTTTGTGAAACAAAATGTATAGGAATCTCTTTTGTATGTGTACATCTTTTCACTTTTTTCAGGATTTCAATATTTTTAATGTAAAATCTGCTAGCAGTCATTCAACATGTTTATAAAAATTTACAGTTTATAACTTGGATATCACCCTTTATTTTTATTTTTAAAGTGAATATCATATCTTAAAATTTAAAAATTTAAGTGCCAAATAATTTTAAGTTAATGTAATTTAATTGTTTTTGATTCAGCAAATATTTATTGAACTTTTACTGCACTCAAAATCTCTGACACTAGACAGCTTGAAATGATAGAAATCAAGTGAGTCATTAAACTATGTTAATTAATTCTTCTACCTTTTATGTGAACCCAATAACTGAATTCTGTTTGTTTTTATCATCAATTAAGCAGCATGTCAGGAAGGCATAGGGTTTCTGTCTACTACTAAGCTATAACAACCTGAAAATACACAAATATATGTATATATGAGAGGTCTGAAAATGTTTTTCTTCTATCCAACACAGTGATGCTAAATACCAATAAATTTTAATCAACATAAAAGATTTTTTCTTTGGACTGCAATTTTTTATCTGAAGAAGTAATCTTATTTCCAATATTTAACCTTTCAGCTCACAAAATCTGTCTAGTCAAAGAACTTGCCACAAAAGATTGCCATTGCTTAGTGCCATGTGCCCTCATGTGCCTGGCTTATGAAATGCATGGCTTCAAGACCTCCAATCAAACACATGTCATGAGGTCACATTCTAATAGAAAACACTAAAAGCCATGATTCAATTACATTTGCTATCATACTTTCAGTGGCCCAGATAACATAAAGTCCAGCCAAAAATGAAAAATAATATTTGAATAATTTTGAAAGTTTTTATAACTGAGCACCACCAGCTAGATGGAGGTAGGTCACACCCCATTGGTTTCTGTTTGTGTGGAGATGTGCAATTAATATACTAAGCACAATGCAGAAATGGCTTATGGAAAATTTAAGAACACTTTTGGCTTTACTGAGTCAATCTTTTTAAACATGACTTTTACCATTATAAAGAGTTTGATAATGAAGTATAAAAATTACTATAAAGTCACTATAATTTGATCAATAACTCTTTACAATAGTTTATTATGTGTTGGTGATTTTTAATATCTGCCTTATATTCAAATTATACTAAGAATATGATAACTATGTTACATTTGTGTTTTCCACTTTGCTATTTATTTAGAACTAGAAAAATCTCTGAGTCACTCTCTGCAATCAAGCCAGCTTAAAGTGAGAAGCCTCTTAATAATTAGCCTGCATTGGTATATCAAACATACATAATACCTATCTGCCTGAAAAGGTGACTTTACACAATTCTAAACAATAAAAATTACAGTGATAATGATGATGATGACGATAATGAAGAGAATAGTTGCATTTGTTGAGGGTGTGCTATATTCCAGTCACATTATAAATCATTTCCCATGTATTATCTCACTGAATCTTCACAACAATGATGAGATATATAATATTATTCCCATTTTACAGACAAAAACTAAGGTTCAGAGAGGTTAACTGACCTGAAATACAATCCTGCTGAGAGCAGTCTTCCAGCTCTAATTCTAGAAGTTTAAAATTACTCTAAACTGGCTTTTCATCATTAGTTCTACCACGTCTTGTGGACCAGAAAACGGCCATTATCAGAGAGTGCTTCTTTATGGCAAATATCTTCTTGTAATGGAAATATCCACAAGCAATTTGCGTGACTGTGGGCTGGAGCTTGTGTATGAGGATGTTTTTTACTTTTTTTTTTTTTAATCTGAACCTCATAAAGTAAAAATGTTAGTATGTTGTTTTTAAGAGTGTGTACCTAGCTGGATGCAAATCTTATTTTGTAACTTTTTTTTAAATTTATCTTTACTGTTGAAAGTATTACAGATGTCCCCCTCCCCTCCCTCATTGATCCGCTTCACCCGGCATCCTCCCTCTTCCCTCCAGGCTTTTGTCTGTGTCCATAGGCATGCATATATGCATATAAATTCTCTTTAACTGTGAGGTCTTAGATCAGTTACTTACTGTGATTCTCAATATCCTAATCTGTAAATTACAGCAATTCATAAAACGTAGTTTATAACATGTCTTAATTACTAAGTAGAAAGTGCTTAGCAGAGAACTAGACATATTGTAAGTGTTCAAATGTTAGTTATTGTTGTTGTTGCTCTTGCTGGTGTGCTGTTTTTAGTAATTTTCCCATCAGTAGGCCTCAGATGGACATTTATTCGTAGTCAGCTTCCTGTTTTTCCCCTTCTACATCCAAAGATTTTGCTGACACCAATCAATAGTAGAGGCTAGCTTTAGAATAATGAAATAAAGAAACAAATCAATATTACTTGGTATCAAACAGAAAAAAAGACCCAATTGCTTGCCATGACTGGCACACATGAGAGGACAATGATTTAAGAGGATGGCTGATATCTGAATCAGTTATGTTTTCTATTTCATAAATTCTTAATGGTGACATTTAATGATTTGAAGAAAAAGACTGAGAATAGTTATTTGCTACACCTACTGTTTAGAAAATGCAAGCAATCGACCATTTCTATTCCAAAACGTAATGAAAAGAGGGCAAACTCAATCAAAGACTAATCACACAAGTATTCTAAATTAAAACTAATTATACTACTTCCTCAGTCATCTATTCTTTCAGCAGCTAAACTGCTAAATTTTCAATAAAAATAGGAGCCTTAATTTATTTTAATGAACAAAACAGATCTTAGAAATCCTCTCCCCCAAATTTAAGTGACATTTTCAAATAGACTTATTACTTACATCTTAGAATGACAAAAAATTCTATTTCCCTATGACAATAATGTCACGTTTTACTATAACCAACTTACATTTCTCTACAGTTCTCTCTTAACTTCTCCAGATATTCTGTATTTCTTCAGCTTTTTTATTTCTTTTTAAATTTTTGATAAAAATACATATATTTAAAATGTACATGGTGACATGATATATATGTACATTGTGAAATGATTCCCATAACCAAGTTAACTGATATATCTATTATCTTACATAGTTACTTTTTGTGTGTGAGAGAATACTTATGATCTACTCGCAAATTCAAATATACAATTCAGTATTATTAACTACAGTCATCAGACTGTACATTATATCCTCAGAAATTATTCATCTTCTAACTGGAAGTTTTTACACTGTAACCAACCTCTCAGTTTTCCCACCACCTAGCCCTCAGCAATCATAATTCTACTCTCTGTTTAGAAGACTTCCACTTTTTTAAAAAAAAAGATTCCACATATAAGTAATACTATATGATTTTCATCTTTGTATGGCTGTTTCGTGCAGCATAAGGCCCTGAAGGTTCACACACACTGTTGCAAAAGGCAGGATTCCCTTCATTTTTAAGATTGAATAATATTTCATTCCATATATCTACAATGTTTTCTTTATCCGTTCATCTATCCATGGACACATAGATTGTTTCAATGCCTTGGCTATTTAAATAATGCTGCTGTGAACATGGCAATGCAGATCTTTTTGTTATAGTGAGTTTGCTTCCTTTGGATATATATCTAGAAGTGGGATTGCTGGGTCAAATGTAGTTCTATTTTTAAATTTTTGACATTTTAATATCATATGTTTGAGATATTTTTTTAAATTTTTCAATGAGTGTTGACTTACAATACTATAGTACTTTCAGGTGTACAACCTCGCAATTAAACATTTACATAATTTAGGAAGTGATCACCCCCATAAATCTAGTACCCGTCTGTCACCATAGTTATTACAATATTATTGACTATATTCCTTATGCTGTACTTTACATCTTCATGACTATACTATAACTACCAATTCCTACTTCTTAATTGCTTCATCTTTTCACCCATCCCCCAACTCCCCTCTCATCTGACAACTGTCAAAATGTTCTCTGAATCTATGAGTCTGTTTCTGTTCTGCTTGTGTGTTTATTTTGCTTTTAGATTCAACATATAAGTGAAATAATCTGGCATTTGTTTTCTTCTATCTGACTTATTTCACTCAACACAGTACCTTCTAGGTCCATCCATGTTGTTGCAGATGGTAAGATTTCATTCTTTATTATGGCTGAGTCATATTCCATTGTATATATACACCACTTCCTCTTTATCAATTAATCTAATGATGGACAATTAGGTTGCTTCCATATCTCGGCAATTGTAAGTAATGTTGCAAGGAACATATGCATGTCTATGTCTTTCTAATTTAGTGTTTTAGGGTTCTTTCAATTAATAGCCAGAAGTGGAATTTCTGGGTCCTTCTCTGTCTCTTCTTATATAGACTTTGTTTCAAAGTCTATTTTATCTGGTATAAGTGTTGCTACCATAGCTTTTTTTCCCCATTTCCATTTTCATAAAATATCTTTTTCCATCCTTTTATATTCAGTGTGCCTGTGTCTTTCGAACTGAAGTGAGTCTCTTGTGGACAGCATGTGTAAGGGCCTTGTTTTGTTATGCATTCAGCCACCATGTGTCTTTTGATTAAAGCATTTAATTCATTTTCATTTAAAGTAATTGTTGATGGCCTGGCTGGGCATGGCTCAGTGGTTGAGCGTCGACCTAGGATCCAGGCAATCAGGGTTCGATTCCTGGTCAGGGCACATGCCCAGGTTGTGGGCTCAATCAATAACTCTCTCATCATTGATGTTTCTATCTCTCTCTCTCCCTCATATTTCCTCTCTCTGAAATCAATAAAGATATATTTTTTAAAAAAAAGTAATTGTTGATGAATATACATTTATTGCTATTTTATTATTCATATTTTTTATCTTTTATTCTTCTTAAAAAGACCCTTTAACAATTCTTATAATACTAGTATGGTGGTGATGAACTCATTTAGTTTTTTCTTCTCTGAGAAGCTCTTTATCTGTCCTTCAATTTTATTTTTATTTTTAAAATATTTTTATTGATTTATGGAGATGGAGAAAGAGAAATATCAATGTGAGAGCAAAACATTGATTAGCTGCCTCCTACACACCCCTACTGGGGATTGAGCCTGCAACACAGGTATGTGCTCAGACCAGGAATGGAGCCTGCAAACTTTTGGTGCATGGGATGATGCCCAGTCAGCTGAGCCACACGGACCAGGGTTATCTGTCATTCAATTTTAAATGATAGCTTTTCATCACTTTGAATATTTTGTGACAATTCATTCTGGTCTGCAAATTTTTTGTTGAGAAATCAGCTAATAGTCCAGAGGGAGCTCCCTGTAGGTGTCTAACATCTTTAAGATTTTTTACATTGTCTTTAACCTTTGGTATTTTAACTATAATGTGTCTTGGTGTGTACCTTTTTGTGTTCATCTTGTTTGGAACTCGGGTTCCTGGACTTGTATGTCTATTTTCTTTACCAGGTTAGGGAAGTTTTCCATCATTATTTTTTTCAAATAGGCTTTCAATTTCTTGGTCTCTCTCACCTCCTTCTGTTACTCCCATTATGCAAATGTTGGTATGCTTGAAGTTTTCCCAGAGGCTCCTTATACTATCTTCATTTTTTTTAATTATTTTTTTCTTTTTTGAGGTTCTGAATCGGTGTTTCTGCTTCCTTATCTTACAAATCACTGATAGGATTCTCTGCTTCAACTTCTCTACTGTTGATTCCCTGTAAGTATTCTTCATTTCAGTAAGTGTATTCTTCATTTATGACTGGTTCTTTTTTATGTTTTTATCTCAGTTTTTGTTTCCTATCTCTTTGATGAAGTTCTCACTGACATCATTGAGCATGTTTATGACCAGTCTTTTGAACTCTGCATCTGGTGAGTTGCTGTTCTCCATTTTATTTAGTTATTTTCTGGAGTTTTGTTTTGTCTTTCCTTTAGAGACATATTTGTCTCTTCATTTTTATTGCCTTTCTGTGTTTGTTTCTATGTATTAGGTAGAGCTTCTCTGTCTATGGGTTTTGGTAGAGTAACCCTAAAGGAGCCAGTTTCACAGCCTTCCTAATCACCTGAGATGGGCACTCCAATTGTGCCCCCCTATGTGGGCTGGGTGTACCCTCCTGTTGTAGTTGAGTATTGATTGCTGTTGGTACATAAATGGGAGAGACTTTCTCCCAGTCTAATTAGCTGCATGTACTGGCTGTGACTACCATGGAGGACCTGCTGTGCAGGCCCAATCCCACAGAGCAGGACTGATTTCCAAGGAGCTCTGTCATCCCTTGAGTTTGCCCCTTGATTGCATACCTTGTGGAGATAGTTGGGTGGTGTTTCCTCATTTTCTGAAGCTGTCCTCTGGGTGCGCTGGCTCTGGCGCCTCCTGGGAGGTGCAGCTCAAGGTCAGCTGCCACCTGTGTTCTGCCCATGGGCACCTACAGATGGCTGTTACTTGCTATGGGCTTGGAGGTGCCTGGGAAAGGCCGAGCCTTGAGCCAAGGCTTTCTGATGCTGGTGCCAGATTTGGGCCCACTTAGCAAAAGGTACAGGCACACTGAGCCCAGATGTTGACTATTTGAGATATTTTAGGAAAGTCCACAGCATGAGATAAGACAGACTGTTTGTGTAGAAAAGCCATTGGAAACAGCTTGGGTGGGCTGGCAAGTTGGATGGGGTGGAGTCTCAAGGAATCACCAAGGCAAAGCTAACAGTCTTAGGTTGATGGAAACTCAGATATGGCACCTGCCTGCCTGTTCAGTGTGAAGAGGGCTCAGAAAAGGAACAGTGACCTCTGCCAGCACTTCTGTCTTAGAAAAAGCTGCCCTTCCAGCACTCACTGGGCAATCCATTGCCTCCCAGTAACTTCCTGGTGCCTTTCTAGCTGTTGCCCAAGTGCTGGAGTTAAGAGTGAGTGAGTCTGAGTGAATTCAAGCAGGCCCTTTAAGAGGAAAGCCTAGGACTCTAGAGGCCCACTGTCTCATTCAGACATAATCCTTGCTAGTTTTCACCACCAGAAGTTATGGGCATTTCTTTTTCCAGCACTAGAACCTTAGACTGAGTGGCCTGCTTCCACAGCAAGATATCCCTCCTGATGTTTAATGACCACATGGAGGGGTGGGACCAACTGGTTCCACGTCTCTGACCCTCCTACCTGTATAGCTGTGGCTTCTTCTTTATATTTTATATAGTAGGGCCTCTGTTCAGCTAGACTTCAAGTGGTTCTTAATAATAGTCATTCTATAGTTTAGTTGCAATTTTGATGTGGTCGAGGGAGAGGGTGAGTATAGCATTTACCTACTCTGCCTTGACCGGAATACCATTTATAATTTTTTAAGGGAACTCTATACTGTTTTCCATAAAGGCTGTACCAATTTACATTACCATCAATAGTATACATGACTTCTTTTTTCTCCACATCCTAACCAACGCTAGTTATCTCTTGCCATTTTGACATCTTAACAGTTGTGAGATGATATTTCATGGTTTTGATTTCTATTTTCTTGATGATTAGTGATGTTGAACATCATTTTATATATCTGTTGGCCATTTGTAGCTCTTCTTTGATGACAAAAAAAGTCTATTCTATTCAGGTTATTAAACCATTTTTAAATCAGGTTATTTATTTATTATCTATTTATTTTTGCTATTGAGGTATATAAATAATTTATATATTTTGGACATTAACCCTTTATCAGATAAATGACTTGCAAAGCTTTCCTCCTATTCCATAGGTTGCCTTTTCATTTTGTTGCTTGTTTTCTTTGCTGTACAGAATCTTTTTAGTTTGCTGTAGACCCACTTGGTTTGTTTGTTTTTTGTGGGGATTTTTTTGCTTTTGTTTCTTTTGCTTTTGGTGTCAAATGAAAAAATTCATCACCAAGACCAATGCCAGAAAGTTACCCCTTATGTTTTACTTTAGGAGTTTTATGCTCTTGGGTCTTAATTTTAAGTCTTTAGTCCATTTTGAGTTGATTTTTTGTGTATTGTGTAAGATAGAGGTAGAAATTCAGTTTTTTGCATGTTGCTGTCCAGTTTTACCAACATCATTAAAGAGACTATCTTTCCCCTTTGTATACTCTTGGTGCCTTTGTCAAAAATTAGTTGACCATATAGACATGTGTTTATTTCTGGCCTCTCTAATTCTGTGCTATTAATCAATGTGTCTGTTTTTATGCCAATACCGTACTATTTTAATTTCTATAGCCTTGCAATATGGTTTGAAATCAGAAAGTGTGATACCTTCAGCTTTGTTTTCTGTCTCATAATGTTTGACTATTCAGGGTCTTTTTTATTCCACCCCAATTTAGGTTTGTTCAGTTTTGAGGAAAATGCCACTGGAATTTTGACTGAGATTTCATTCAATCTGTAGATTCCTTTGGGTAGTATAAATACATTAATAGTAATAATTCTTTCAATCTATGATGATGGGTTATCTTTCCATTTATTTGTGTCTTCTTCATTTTTTAAGTCAATGTCTTATATTTTTAAGATACTTTTAAGTTCATAGATCTTTTACCCCTTTGGTTAAAGTATTTCTAATTATTTTATACATATAATTTTTTTATGATATTGTAAATGGGATTGTTTTCTTAATTTCTTTTTCAGATAGGTCATTGTTAGAATACAGGAATACAACTGGTTTTTTTCATTAATTTTTGTAACCTGCAATTTTACTGAATTTGTTTCTCAGTTCTAATCTTTAAACTCATGAAATCCTTAGTAAAAGAACTTGCTACAAAAGAATTGCCATTGTGTAGTGAGCTTCTTTGGCTATTGTCTCACCTAGATTACAATCTAAATTTAATCAAAGAACTTAAACCACATGGCAAGGAAAACCTATGTTTGGGTTGACTACTTCATAAATTACTTTATTACTATACATTTTATAATTAATCTGCCAAATGAAACTGTTCCTAAATCAAGAATTTTCATTTAATTTTAATTAATTTAATTTATTTTTAGGTAATGTGGATGTGTAATATGATAACTTGCTTCCTTATTAATCATATTTGTCAATTAAATGAGATACACTTCTGTTATATAAATGCTATGTGTTTCATTTATTATACAAGTTGTATGTAGATGTTCGTCCTTCTTCTTGGCTTTTGATCTTGATTTCTAAAATTACACTGAGTAAACTTAGCCTATCAGATGTGAATTCCCTTAACCTATTATCCCTAAATCAAGAAATTATTTTTGTGTACTCATAACTTCTTCAGTTCTCCAAGAAATTTGTTTTGTTTGGCTTTGGTTTTTGTCATTCTTTCACCTGTACTCTGAACTTCTTTTAATGTCCTGAGAATTTTCTGCATCTTTTATCTTTAGGCTTGTACTTATTGTAACCTCTTCTTTTTGTTGCCTCTTTAAGGTTCTCTTATCTTTCTTTATTAATCCCCTGTTTTATCTTTCTTTTGATAGGAATTTATTCAGGATCCTATCTGTCAGTTGACTTATTAATGCTGACTCACTTAATTTTCATAAAGACTATAGCTTCACCAATACTATGGTGTCTTCTGTTAGTTACAGTGTTGTCCTCCAAAATCATTCCATACTACAATATTCTTTTACATTAATAATATATTATTAAGCTTTCTACAAGTAATCCCTTATTGAATGCACCACATCACCTCTACTTACCTATATTTAATAAACTCTCTCTTTCCCTAAACTGTGTCCCTTCATTGTTCCTTATATTATGGTAACATCACTTACATAATTGTAAGAGAATCTTAGAAATAAAACTAAATTAATCTTCTCCTTGTTATATTTAAGGACTATAATTGGATAAAATTTCTCTGAAACCATCACCACAATGAAAACAATAACTACATTCATCACCCAAAAAGTTTTCTTATGGCACTTTAAAAACCATTCTCTGCTGCTCCTGGCAGTCTTAACCCCACCATTGTGTCCCCAGGTGTCCACTGATGTTTGTACAATATCTTCTATATTTATGTCTTCCACGCCTCTGCTTAACATGCTCAATTTTTCTTCTAACTTCATAAACATATGGAATGCAGTTATAATGGTTGCTTTAATGTTCTTGTCTACCAATTATGTAATCTCTGTTAAATTTCAATGTCTCGATTGATTTTTCTCCTCATACTCAGTGGTATTTTTGTCTATTTGTATGTCTAGCAATTGTTTACTTGATGTCAGACATTTTATGTTTAACATGCTAGGTGCAGCATAAATTGTGTTTCTATAAATATTCTTGAGCTTTGCCCCGGAAATCATTGTTACTTATAGAAAAAGTATTATGCTTTCAGGTTTGTTTTTTTCTTCTTTTTTCTCAATCTGAGACAAAATGTGTAGTATACCAATGCCCTATAAATTAAGAGATTTTCTACCCTAACTGGTAGGATCGGGAACTGTTCTTGGTTCTCTACTCCTTTCAGGTAGTTCTTTCCTCAGCCTTGGGTAATTTCTCATTGCAAGGATGAGTAGTCTGCTAAAATTTCTGCAGCTTTTCAAAACACACACCCGCTCTCTCTCCCTTTTTGTCTCTCCCCGTCTCTCTCCCTCTGCAGTTCTCTTCTTCTCAAGTGTTCTTCCCTAAAGACTCTCCCAGTTCCATTTCTGCAAATCAGAGAGATCACCAGTCTCTATTTAGGTCCCCTAGCTCCCTGTGCCACAGACTGGAAATTGTTTCCAACTTGTAAGTTAGGCAATTGTAGGACTCACCTTATTATTTTCCTGTCAGTCAGAAATCACTGTAATTTTTTCCTGATGTCCAGTGTCTTAAAATCTGTTTCATATATGTTGTCTATTTTCATTAGTTTCTTCAATTCTGGCCAAAGCCCAAGCACTCCTTGATATCTTACATACTCTTTTTCTTTTTAATCTATGTAGACTAATATATTTTACTCAGGATTTTACTCTCTATAACTGGAGTCCTTGACAACATTTTCATGCTACCAATCAATTCTCCACCTAGTACTAAAATATTTCTTGTAAAACAAAAATAGGTAATGTGTCTCTCCTTTTCAGTTATATGCTCTTTATAAACCTTCAGGGAAGGGGTTAGTGACTAGGACAAGTCATGGGAAGGTGAGTCTTATGATATGATGGTAATTCTGTTTTGTGATCTTGATGCCTTTTACACAGTTATGTAAAGTCTGTGAAATTCAATTGTGAATGTTAATTAAACTCATTTTATGTGTATGTATATGTGTATTATACTTTAAAAAAACTGAAGTCAATCATCAAAAGGTATCTTATTTTCTGGTATTATGTGTTCAATTTATATTTCCATTTGTAAGAAGATTGGTAAAGTCAATGATGTCTTCATTCCACATCATGATTATTTTCCCATATGTAACACAAAGAAAAGCAAATAACTTAGCATCTGATATTTCAGGAAGCTACATTCAAGAATAAAGAAAATCTAATGCAGTGGTACATGCCATCAAAATATCGCAAAAACATATACTTGGTATGTAAAAATACTGAAGCTGTGTTCACAATTCAGAAATGTAAAGTCTATTTGGACAACATAATTTATTTAATAGACAGTTGATACTGTAATTGTCTGCTAGACAAAAGCATGACAGCACTTGCAAAATTACATTATAATTAGTACAGTCCATTTTTTTCTCTCAGCAAATTATGAGGTCTCAAAATAACAGAAGCTTAGAGTTGACAAGTGTAACTTCACTAAAAATACACACCCTGTATTCTTGCCTGGTTGGTGTGGTTCAGTGGTTGAGCATCAACCTAGCATCCAGGAGATCACAGTTTGATTCCTGGTCAGGGCACATGCCCGGATTGTGGGCTTGATCCCCAGTAGGGGGCGTGCAGGAGGCAACTGATCAATGACTCATCATTGATGTTTCTATCTCTCTCCCTCTCCTTTCCTCTCTCTGAAATCAATAATGACATATTTAAAAAACAACAACAACACAACCCTGTATTCTTAAAAATTATTTACAAATATTGTTCGTAGAAGTGTAATAATTCTTATATTCCTAATAACGAGTTAATGGGGGGAAAAATGTGCCAACACTAACTATGTATTTGTCTAACATATAATAGTGAGTCCAAAAGTTTTATTTTCTGAGGCACACTGACAAGATCCTGTAAGACAATCACAGTTCAACCAATCTCGTGGCAGCAGGAGAATGAAAGATATATTTCACTTAACATTCAGCATATTTACCATTGCACAGAAAGATAGAACACGTGAAATTTAATTCTACTTCAACAAATGTTATCGAATGTTACATGAGCCAGCCACAGTTTGTTGTTTGTTTTTTTCTTCCTATGGAGTTTAGGTTTTGTGTTTGTTTTTACAATGCTAAATAAAAAATGCACGGTCTGTGTTTCTGTGTGTGTGTGCCCGCACGAGTGCGTGTTATGAGAGGAAAGAGAAAGGGCAAATGGGGAAAAACTAAGGCAGAGGTTTCTATTTAATCATCCCAGACACAAAAGGGAAGAGATTACAGCTTCTTTCTGAGTCTAATTACTTTCTTCTTTGAGCTCATCCTCCAAGGTTGCACATCTTTACCACCACCTTCAATTTCCCTTCATCTTTTTTTCTGGATTTATTCTCTTTTCTGTCTTAATCTATCTGTAATAGTTTTCCCAGAGACTTATCAGAGACTGTAATTCACGATAACCTGCTTTTCTCCTGCAATTTGTTTATTTCTTTTTCAGTTCATTTTGTTTACTCTGCTTATTTCCAGAGAATCCCTGAAATGAAACAGATAAATCCTTTTATTTGCTGCCACCATCTGTTCAGTCTGCTTCCTACGGAGCCCCTGATGCTTGATACCTGAGCACCTCCATCAGTCCTCTCACCTCCCTCCCCTGCCCTGGCTTGGGAAATGCTCACCCTCTCTGGGATGTGCCATGGTCTGCAGACCCCACACTCTTTTCAGATCTATCGGTTCACTCTGTTTCCAGCTGACTGCATGACTGGCAGATACAGAGGGGTGTATTAATCCTCTATCTTTCAGGAAGCCCCATCATTTGGGAAAGGAAATGAATGAAGAGAACTGTCACCTAGAGTATAGTCCCTCCTAGATATAAACGGCAAATCTCATCTCTTGTCACTCGTAGGTGAGAGGACAGCATCACCGCAGAGGCTACCCCATCACTGGCCACGTATATGAATTCTGCACACTTATTACATTGCGCCCCTTAAACTTCATTTTTTGTTTTGGTCTATGTTCTTACAGAGCTTTCAGTCTGGTAAAGACAAATAGACATTGCCGTTATGGCGTATTCCCATAAGCTCCAACACATGGGAATAGGGGAGCTGTCAGAGCACAGAGAAGAGGCACTGGAAAAGACCAGAGAGGCCAGAAACTTGGATCACTGTCCAGGGACTATAGAGTGACAATGTGAATAAACTGGAAAGAAGTTTAAGAAATGGAGTCTATAGGACACAATAATTAAATAGGTAATTGTGCCCTAAGGAAAGAGGCAAGGATTAAAATAAAGTTTCTCCAGAACTGGGCAGATGTGGATTATGTTCACCAGGATTGGGATCATAGAAGGACATGTACTTTGGCAGTCGTGAGAAGGACATGTACTTTGGCAGTGATGTTGGTAATGGAATGATCTTGGTTTGGGGATGGGTGAATTCAGAGATGCCCTAAAATATTCTAACATTCCACATGCTCAGGATTTCCTACCGAATCGTTCATAGATATGCAGATGTGAAATCATGAATTTAAAAGGAGTTTCTATCTTTTTTGGTGTCTCTTGAAGAATTATAAACAAGATGATTTATTCATTATAGAAGTGACATCACTCATAATCACCTTCCCGTGCCCCTCCAGTTTCATTTATCTGATGGCGGTCCTGAGGGAACACTCCCTATATCCAACCTGCAAAGTTTTTCTCACTTTTTCCTTTCACTGTGCTTGCCTTCTAATTCATTATCTAGATAAATTCCTCTCTTTGTTTTCTTTTGCAATTTTCTTACCTCTTTATATTTTACATGATTCTTCACAAAAAGAAGAATGTGAGATTGACATTACTCTCTAGAAACCTTTTCACCAGTTTTCATTTTTTGCCAAGAGTCATCTGTGGCTCTAAGGATGAGTCTAGAGCAGAAGCCAGAACAACAGACACCAAGATAAAATGACTTAGTTGAAGACTCTTTTATTGCTTTTATGTAAGTTTCCATTCACATGAAACTTTGTAAGAAAAAAATGAATCTAAGTGAGCCTCACAGCCTGGAAATTCTGGTGACTTCTGTGTAACATCCAAGTCAGGCTTGTAATGTAGCTCACGGCATTGTGCCAAATCAACTTCCTGGTTTTGAAAATTTACTATAGTTATATGTTATCATTAGGGAAATCAGGGAGATGGATACAGAGAACCTCTCTATACTATTTTTAACTGCTTGTTTGTTGATATAATTTCAAAATAGTAAGTTAGAGAAAAAGAAAGAAAATGCAACTTCATCTATTGTAACAGAACCATCTCAGTTTAGTGGTTTAAATACACACACACACACATATAAATATAAATATATATTATATATATAATATATATATAATATTGATTGCATTGATGGTTTTAAAGATCTATGCATATGTCAAAATGCATCAAATTTTGTAATTTTAATATGTGCAGTTTATTGTATGTCAATTTTACTTCAATAAAACTTTTGAAATCAGTGATATGAAGTATGTGTATAGGGTGATTTAAAGCATGGCCCAAAAGAACTGAAAATAGTTCTGAAATAAGAAGCTGAGAGAGAGAGAGAGAGAGAGAGAATCTAAGGTGTAACCTGCAGCCTGCAAACTTCAGGGATAACTCATATGGAAAGGAGAAGCAAAAAAGAATGTCAAAAGAGCATGAACAGCAAACAGGCTAAGCAAAAGACTGAGGCAGAAAAAGAGTTTGTTTTTCTTGTTAAAACTTAAAGAAACTGAAAAATTATCTTTGTGGAGAGTACGGTGAACTCAGAGATAAAGCAGGAATCCTGAGACTGAAAAAAAGTAGGCAGTAGCAATATTTAGTACATTTGGATTTTGTTCCAAAAGGAAATTAAAATTTAAAAAGTAAAGTTCTCTCAATCTCTGACATATCTAGTATTCTTTTTTCTTTCAATGAAATAAGACATCATCAAGATAACATGTCAAATCTCTAAAATGCCTGTCATATTTGTTATATATCAAATTATGGGCAAATCTCTAAAGGAAAGGGTTATAATTCTTCTCTAATTCTCTCCTTTCCATCTCTCCCTAATGGTTTCTCAGCACTCTCACTGACTTCCTTTTGAAATTAATGTAATCAACAAAGCCATAGCTATCCAGGGCTGTTTCATTTTTGAATAGGTAGACTCTGAAAGAACATTTGCCAAGAGCTACACCAGCAGAAGCTGAGGAGAGACAGAAGGGAGAACCTGGATATACTGTTTCTGCAAATATGCAAATGTTTCACAAAATAAGGCAGGTTTCCAGTTCCCAGACTCATGTCATGAGTCCAAGCTGTTCTTTTTGAGCAAGCCAAGCAGAGGTTATCTCCAACTTGATATACTTTGTTGCTGTAGTGGACACCTCTTTACTGTCCATGACCCATTCCCTCTCCTTCCTGACAATAGCATCCTGAATTTCTTTTGAGGAACCACTCCCCCCCACTCATAAACATGTAGATTGGATAGGATTGGGGCTCCCTCATTACCAGGAACAACTTTGTATGGTTTAAGACTGTCTACAACAAACTCTCCCTGGGCCACTATAATTGGTTCAGAAATAGGCTTGTCCCACAATTTGTGCCAAGGATACTCATGATAGATACTCTTACAGAAAACTCAGGGAATGGTCAGTGATGGTCCAGAAGAGTCCTTCCTCTATCTCCATTGCTAGGCACATGTGTAGGATGTTCGGAAGTAGGTTTAGACCAGACTGGCAGGGCAGTGGTGGCAGAAAGATAAAACTTGCAGATAGGAAACTGAACTTATAATTTAGTGGATGTTCAAGTCAAATGAGTTTTGTTTTTAAGAAGAATATGTTAGAACCCAAACCTTCCTGAAATTTTCCATTTCTGCCAATGGCAGAGAAAGATACCTTGATGTTCCATGAAAATCAATGACAGGGAAATTTAAAATCTACTACATTACATATTTCAGTCACTTTGTGTTCCACTCTGCGCTGCCATATGAAGCAGACTGTCTGGGATTACTAAGAACCCATGTGCTTTATATATCTGCTCCATGGGCTAATTAAAAACGCCAAAACCAGAACTAGGGAGCCACGTAATTTAAAGACAGGGTTGCAATCTCGTAAGAGGAATAAAGTGTAGGGCAAATATAAACTAATCAGCAGGTAGAAGAAAGGAAAAAGCAAGGAAGATACCTTATGGTTAGCAATAGCATCCATGACCACAATAAATAAATATGAAAGCTTAGGAAATCTATACATGTATATACACAAACATATATGCATGCATACATGCATATACATTTTTTTCACAAAGTGAGAATAGATTTGAGCTAGAAAGGAAACCCACTGATAATGCTGAAGCTCAGACTAGCTTGAGCTCACACGGTTTAAGTGACTGATGTCATGCTGGCCTCATGAGTGGTCTAGGGTTCACCAGCCCTATTTCCCCAAGGTCCAGAGACTGGAGTATGAAGGAAGTGGCAGTAGGAGGTAATAAGGGATATATATTATTAATTAAGGTGATATATTTTGAGCTATTTCAAAAATATGTTAGTTAAATAAAACATTCATTATTTTATATGAAGACAGTTTAAATGCTATGGAGACAATCACACAGCATAAGAGATGGTCTGACTGTATGATGCTACTTAGATGATTTCATCAACAAAGTGTGTTTGAGAAGCTGATATTTGAACTGAGACTTGAGTAATTTCAAAAAAAAAAAAAAGATATTCCAGCCAAGAGAAAATATGGAGAAAGCATTTCAGGCAGAGAAGATAGTAAAAATAGTTTTTTAAGTGAGTAATTAGCCTGGCTAGTTGAATTGCACAAAAAAGCTTGTATACGTGCAATATGCTGAACTTGAGTGAGAATAATATAAGTTTGGAGACATAGGCAATATCAGATCATGGATGTATTTTACATGGGGATGAAGAAGTTCAGAGTAGGGACTATAGTCAGGCTAAACCATTGAGTGTGTCACACCCATGCTTATTAGTCTACATGCACACTTGTTACTGCTTTAGTTCCCCCCCCCCCCCAGGTAAAATTCACTCTAGCTGCTGTGTGAAAAAATCTGGGATGGAGGAGTGAATTAGCTCCTAGGAAGCTATTAACTTAGCTGGGACTAAAATGTTAGAGATAATTTAAGGTGAGCACTTTTTGAATCTATAACCAACAGGCTGTGCCAATGGACTTGATGTTATGCTCTGAATATGCTCACTTTGGGATACTCAAGGAAAGGTTAGGTAGCAACTATTTAGCTGAATCTGAAGCTCAGAGGATACACTCTCAGTAAAGATGGGGCTTCATCTAAATATTGATGGTTAAAAGGAGAGGGCCAAAAAAATGGCCTTGCAATCTTCCAATACTTAGAGGTCAATCAAAGGAGGAGGGGCCAGCAAAGAAAACTAAGAATAACAACCACAGAGGATAGATGAAACAATAAAAAAAAAGTTCATTAAGAAAAAAAAGATATTCACAAAAGTGAAAATCGCTCCTGAGAAACATTGAGTATTATGAGAACAAATGATGTATTAGTGTCAGGCACGACAAGGCAATGGTATATGAACACTTGCATTTATTTAAAAATATTTGCACAGGATTTGGTGAAACTTCCATTCCTAGAGACTATATTTGGGAAGTTTCCCTGGTTGAACAGCCTAGTTGAAAAACTGCTTAGCAGTTTTGTGGAGAGATTTAAGTGGGTAAATACTATTTAATCTTATCTTTTGGCCCCTTAGAAATTACTCTAAGAAAATAATCTGAAATGTGACAATTCTCTACACAAGTGTGATCATTATAACATCAGTTATGAGTGAAAAGCTATAAGTTATTTCAGTGTCAGTCATTATGGGAATAGATAAGCAAACTGTCACACCTACTTAATAGAACTTGAAACATATTACTGAAGAATTCATAATGACATGAAAAAATACATATAATTATAGTCAAATAAAAACACAATTATATAAATAATGCATAGGATTGATTTTTTTCAGAGAGAAAATACACCAAAATGTAAAGAGTTGTTTCTTTAGGTACTTTAGGTAGTAAAATTATAGCCAGTTTTACTTTTTTTACATATTCTATATTTTTTCAAAAATTCTTAACAGAGTGAGCATTACTTTATAATAGAAAAATAAACTGAAATAAAAAATTGGATATATTTAAATACATTGTATCGTGCTAATTTTTAAAATCAATTCTATTTTATTTTCTATAATTTTCCTGAAAGTTCCCACTGTTTACTGTATCAAATGCAAAGCAGATTTCCGTAAGTTTGGTTATGGTAGAATTAAAATTTTTATGATTTCTGGATACAGAGAACAAACATGTTTGCCAGATGGAAGGATGGCTAGAGTGCTGGGTGAAAAAGTTGAAGGTATTGAGAAGTACAGATTGTTAGTTATAAGATAGTCATAGGGATGTAAAGTACAGAAGAAAGGCTATAGTCAATAATATTGTAAAAACTATGTATGGTACCCGGCAGGTAGTGGAAATATCAGGAGGAACATTTTTTGAAGTATATAATTGTTTAACCACTATGTCATACTGCTGACACTAATACAAAATAATATTGAATGTTGACCGCAGCCGGTTTGGCGCAGTGGATAGAGCTTCAGCCCTTGGACTGGAGGGCCCAGGGTTGGATCCCAGCCAAGGGCACATACCTCAGTTACAGGCTTGACCCCTGTCTCTGGTCCAGGCCAGTGCGGGAGGCAACCAATCAGCATGTCTCTCTCACACTGATGTTTTGCTCTCTTTCCCTTCTACTCTCTCTGAAAATATCCTCAGGTGAGGATTAAAAAAATAAATAATACTGACTTTAAATTATAATTGGAAAAAAATTATAAAAAGAGAAAAAAAGGAAAAGATGAAGTGATTAATACATACAAATTGGCAATTTAAAAATGGTTATGGGATATGAGTTACAGTATAGGGAATATAGTCAATATTATAATCAATATGTATGGTGAGAGGTGGGTACTAGACTTATGGAGGGAATCACTTAATAAGTTATATCAATGTCTAACCACCATACTGTACACCTGAAACTAAATACTGACTTTCAACTGTAATTGAAAAATAAAAAAAATAACTTTTATGATTTCAATGGGAAAATGACTTTTGAATATCTGAATTAAAAATCAACCCAGGAAATTAAGATGAACCTATTCTTTTTATAAACTACACCTTTATTTCAAAAAATGAATCTGAAAGAAATAATTATGCAAGTATGTAAAGCCATCTATATAAAAATCACCTTTCAGCACTTTTTATAGTAGGCTATTTGGAAATAAACTCAGTGTTCATCAAAACAGGATTAGCTGAATACAATGGAATGTGATCTACTTATTAAACAAAGGAGAAGCTATATATACAGACAGAGCAGCAGTCAGTAATACATAGTTGATCTGAATAATGGCAGATCACATGTACATTTTCTCATTGAATATTATGTGGTAAGCATTTCCCAGGTAATTAGTGACCTTTGACAATATTTTAATAAGTAAATATTTTCTATTTTATCAAAGCACAGCAACTTATTTAACCATTCTCCAGTTGTAGGTGTTAGAAGAAAATAAACATACAAAAAAAGGTCTCTATAAATATAATGTCCATTGACTCTAGCATAGAGTTGAATGGATTAAAAATGTGCTATGTTACTTTTTATTACCAAAAGAAACCCTTAGATTTTTTTGGTACAGAAAAAAACAAACAAACAAACAAACAAACAAACAAAAAACAAGCACCAAATTGTCACTGGGAATATAAAAGGTCTGCAACATTATACTTTAATGTAAGATGGTTTCTTAATTATGCAGAAGGCCCTAAAAACTAAAATTGTTTCTTCAGACAGTTGACTGTCTTGGATACCAACTGTTTATCATGTATTAGCAGAATATTATGATATTGCTCAAATAAAGGAAAGTAGAATTAAGGTTTTTACAAAGCCACTTTAAATATTAAAAGAAGCCACAGGCATGCGTCTACAGAAGCTGAGCAGGGCTGTTAAGGATAAACATTGTGAACACTGCTCATTCATAGGGTCACAAAGAGTTAGAGCTGACTCAATGGCACTTAACACACACACAAACTTCCAGTTATAAGTTTTGAGCATATAATGTTCAGCATTTTAAGTATAGAAAAACAAATTTTATGAATTAATGAATTATATATATTATTTATTCATTATTCACTAAATATAGCATTCAGAAAAGTGATGTTTGAGGTGTGTAAAAATTTTGGTAAATAAATAGTCATACACCAAGTATGAAATAATTATACAGTAACTTGAATTTTATTTAATTAATTATTTTGACATTGAAGCAAATGTATGGTTACATATCAGAGACTTTAGAGGTTTTATTTATTAGCTTAAAGTATCATTTAAAAGTATATTTTGTCACTACAAAGGAGAAGACTGAATCTGAAAATTGATATTTTTTAGAATATCAATTCTAAAGAATACTATAAAACCTTTTTCTTTTCTAATTAAATTATAAATAATACAATGTTTTAATTGTCAAATGAAAATTTGTTACATCTAAAAATCATAGTTCACCTTATTTGTAAATATTGCTTAGGAATGGGACCTTAAAATGGAAATAAAATAAGAATGTAATTAATATTTTAAGAATAAAGATTAGATTTTTTAAATCACTTTTCCTGCCAATTTCTTAATCCATTATGGGCTTTAAGTATTAGTAAGATTCAAGATGTAAATGAATAAATTTAAATATTGAAGAGACATCTAACAGTCTCAAATGCATGAAAAAATTTATAAACATGAGATTAAAATCACTGATGCAAAATATTCTAAATCCTTTCAGTTTTAAAGATGCATCTAAACAAATGTTATTTGATTCTGTCTCATAGCTTGTACTTTATTACCCAATAAATGTTTAATTTATTTTCTAATAGGGTTTAGAAATGAAGTGGGGGGAAAGGCAGTAAATAAAGAATGAAAACTCAATTTGCATATTTTCTGCCTAAAATCAACTATGATTTATTTATTGGATTCCCTATATGTATCTCAGGAACTTCCATTTCCTAACTGTGGTACACAAAGAATGTTGTAGGCATAACAGTTTCTATAAATTATCTCAATGAAGAGCACCATTGGCCTCAAAGTAAGCTTTATATTTTGAAACCTGACATAGCCTAGCAATGCCTCAATATTCATACGTGTTCTCTTGCATGTAGCCACTCAAAGCTCTTTCAGAAATTAAAGTACAGATGAGGTAGGCTCCAAAGTTATCACAGAGATTGAATATTCATGCTGGCCTTGCCCCTTGGTGATCTAGAACCTGCTGCTAAAACAGAAGTACTCATTAGCTACCTTCATTACAAAAATGACCCATAGTCCAGGGGTTTGCAGACGCCCAAGAACACTCTATGGAGTGTCTACAGAACAGAAAGCCATTTCTTAAGCCCATCACAGTCTCATCTCAAAATATACCCAAAAGTGTCATTCTAGAAAAAGAAGGAGGCAACTCAGAGCTCAGAAAATAAAGACAATTCCAAGCCACAAGGAGCTCCTATTCTATTTATCAATCAAATCATTTAAACCAAGTCACCGATATTCTTTTTTTAATTTGTTTTTTCCTCTACAAATGTGAATGTTTGATTTCAGTATAAGATGTAGAAATAAATGGATTTTGATAATGTGCTTTGAATATTATCACCATAAAGAAATATGTAATATACAATACCCCAAAAAAACCTATGAAAATTAAAATAGGTTAAAATTCAGAATCAATAAAATACAATTTCTGCTAAGAGGAAGTTGTCAAATTTATTTAAAGATATTTTCAGAGTTGGGGGAAATCACACGATGCTTATATATGTATATCCTGACTCTTAGATGTAGTAGGCATGTCACAGGCTTGAAGTGAGATCAGGAATACACTAATTTAGTAATATTTTCATAGTTGATTCCACTAGTGAGAATTTGAAGCCTTTTAAAAGTGTGTGTCTTACCTTAAAAAAGAATCTGAAGGCATTGCATTAATTGTTACTGACACTTTCAATTTTTCTTACCAGTCTCTGCTAAAGTGGGAGGCAGCTGGTAGTCTTTGGAATTCAAAATTGAATATGTTCATGTCATGTGATTTTGTGGAAATTAACCTCCCTGAACCTTGGTTTTCTGAACTGTAAAAAGAAAATAGCAGTACCTACTCTGTTTGATTATAAAGATTAACATAATAGGGTTTTACCATGGTTATAGTCAGGCGTTTATTTCTTTGAATAAAAAATCAAAGACATTCTTAAATTAAGCCTTTTAAGTTAAACATAATGGTTTACATTCCATTCTACACTCCTCTCTCAAAAACATTTATAGGGTAATGCACTCTTCATCTATTAGGTGACTATCTTTCAATATTCTCCAGTGACCCTAGAGATTTAAATGGCTTTACAAAACTGAAGGTTGCCTTTTAAAAGATGTATTTTTATATAATAGCATTCACTATATTATAATATTTGTACTATATCTTCTTATTGGTAGAATAAATGTGGGCCATTTTAATTTCAATTTTTGCCATTATGAAATAAATTTCTCGTAGTTTGTGGTGTATAAAGGAGCCAAGAGCTGGCTAATACCTTAATGTTTACAATGATATTTGTATTCTACTAACTGCAGCTTGATCCTAAAGGTCAAAAACTAATGTTCTAAGCATAAATTAAGGGTATGAACAGGTACTAGGGAATATAATTTGCTTTGGCTTTACTCTATTTTTGTATCCTGGACCTTAAGAAACTCAATCCTGGTTGATGTTTCCAAGCCCATGAGGGTTTAAGAATGAACTCTAGAAAATGAATGTGTATCGAAGAGATTGGAGTGCAGGGAGAGGGATTTTCTCCTCTGACAGGGTCTTCAGTCCACCTGTGTGTTCAGATACCAGAAGGCAGACTAAGACCAGAAGAAATAGTTTCTGTCCTTGCCAGACACAGCAAATGATTGCTCAGCAGGGCTTTTCAGGTTGTAGAAAAGTCTAGTGCATCCAAACTGCCTCCTCCATAAAGCAGCTACATCGTTTCAGTGTTCTATGAAAACATGAGAGGCATGATCTTTCTTTTCCAAAACACCCTTTTCTAGCAGCAGCCCTTCATATCCAAGGGAAAGAAAGCTGTATTTTCAATCCCAGGGGAAATGACAGCACATGTTAGAAGCATCAAATAGACTCTAGCTCTCAAATTGATAGCATATACTTCACCCTCCAAGCTTTGTATATTTAATAATATACAGAGAAAAAATCATATAAAAAACATTTACAATCTCATTTATCCTCATAAAGTTTACAATAGGTATGCAGCCTCCTGGGAGGAGTTAAGTCTAGATATCAGGGAAAGACAAAACAATATATTTCAAAAATTCTGCTTTGATATAGTAACTATAATCTGTCATTGCTATGAGATACTGGGATTTATTGAATTCTCTACAGTGAAACAAAAACTTACTGACAATTAATATGTGAGATTTTTTTTCAGGTCTTATATACAAATAAAAACCTTTTTGATCTTTATGAATTACTAGTTACATTCAAAATATTATAACAATTTATTATAACAGTTTATATTGTCCTAGCCATATTAGATTTATTTTCTTTGACTATTATGTGGATACTTCTCTATTTACCTCTAGGTCAGGTTTTGTTGAAAGAAGACCAGAGAAACCATAAACAATGCTCTTAGGACTTGTCTGCATTGAAAAATTATTTATAATATGTTATATGTCTCTAGGTTCAGGAGTAAAAAGACTGGACATGAGGACTACATCTTATATTTAGGCATATGAATTTAAACTCATAAGACTAAAAATTGTGTTGTGAATATATTTAGTTTCACAAAGTCCTCAAATGCCAGCGTGCTTAATTCTTATAAAACAAAAAATCCCATCATTCTTCCACTGATAAAATATAGGACAGCAGAAATTGCAGAAATATTTCATCATTATCAGGTGAAAGTCACCATTTGTTGCCAAACATAAAAAATATCCCTGGCCAGAGCTCCTTCAGAGGGATGAAACTTGCTTAGGAAGGTTGTTATCCTTCTCACAGAATATATGATAAGGAACTCTAGTGTCCAGTGCAACTTTGCTAGCTCCTGCCATATTTATCTCTACAATATTTTTAAAAAACAAGCATAAGGTTGGCCATGTGCACTGTAACTCATTTCTCAAATGTGAAGCTTCAAAGATCAAATGAGGGACAGAGGTATCAGCAGTGAGTAGTAGCCTTGAAATAAGCCCTGCAGCTTATGAGGTTTCCAACACAGTTCTCTGTAACACTCTGCTGGTGCTTGCTGGGAAAGAGGGGGTACCAAGCATATGCCATTCTGATGAGTGACATTGAACCTTTACATGCCAGTGTATGTGGTCGCATTCACTCCATTAAACAAGAGGCCCCTCCACAGATCTTTCATGGATAATCCCATCTCCAATTTTGGCTTCTCCTGGTACTACTGAGAGGATCTGAGTCACACACTTATTGTTTTTGCAGACTTTTGTGTGAAAACACACTCGAAACTTTGGATCTTTCTAAGGTATTAGCAAAAGTTTTCCCAGCCACATGTTTGTTTATTTTTTCCCTAGTGTTCACTTTCCCAATAATGAGTCTCTTAATTTTAGAATCATTTACAATCTGCTAAAATTTTCCCAAATCATCCACTCTGGTTTCTTTTCAATTCTTCCCCAACTTATATTTTTTATTTTGTATTTTTCTATAAGCATCAAAAAGAAACTAAGATACACCTTCAGTACTTTACTTGGAAATCTCCTCAGTTAATGTTCAGTTTCATCATTTATAAATTCTGTTTTTCACATGACTGCAGGGCACAGTCGTGCTAAGAGTCTGCCACTATATAATAAGCAGCTCCTTTCCACCTTCAACATTATTTACCAACAGTCATTAATGACAATTTAGATGGTCCCTAAGGCAATAAATATTTTCTCTCCCATACTTTACACTTCCTTCTGAGTCCTCCCTTGCAGAATTATTAACATCCATATTTCTACTATCAGTCTACTCAAGAACATCTGGGCATTTTCTATCCTGTTCCCCCAAATTGTTCTAGCTTCTGTCCATTGCCCAATTGTAAAGCTACTTCCTCATTTTTTGGTATTTATTACAGCACCACCCCAATTTCATGCACCTAAATATGTATAGTTTCAAATTACTGTCATACCAAATTGCCACAAATTTATTAATTTGCTTACCACAAATCGATTATTTTACAGTTCTGAAGGTTAGAACTCTAACATGGTTTCACTAGGCTAATGAAGTATTCACATTGCTGTACTCTTTTCCATGGCCTCTGAGTAGGGACAGTTGTTCCTTTTCAAGCATCCAATGGCCACCACTTTTTTTAGCTGGCTTCCGTCTTTGAAGCCAACATCAGGCCAAATTGTTCTCATGCTACAATCTCTTTGGTTCTTCCAATGCTCCTTTCCACTTTCAAGGACTCATAATTATATTGCGTCCACCTAGAAAATCCAGGATAATTTCCCTATAACAAGATAAAATGGTTAACAACTTTAATTTCAACTGCAACCTGAATTCCATTTTTCCATGTAATAATATGTTTCAGGTTCTTTGGATTAGGATGTAGACATCTGTGTGGGAGGCAATTACTCTGTGTACCACATCTGGTGCCATTAATTCAAAAATATTCAAAATACAAGGAATTTCAGAATCCACCAATGCTCTCCCAGGCATGCCAGAGATTTTGTCCCACCCAGGGCTCTATGGGAAATTGATGGACACATAGCACTTCTGTTATGACCCTTCAATGAGCTTGAGCTTGAGCAGCTTGTTTGAAGGACAGACAATCATTTCTCTGGCTGCTTGTTAGGTTGCGAGTATTTAGCACATTCTGACCAAGTTCCCACCATTGTAGAATACCAGAGCAAGATATCAATCAGATAATTCGGACATGGTTTATAACTCTTCTTATAAACGGCTCTAGATCTAAAAATATTCTTTGAAATAGGAGTTATCATAAGAAATAGTTTTCAGTAGTCTATTTGTCTGGTATTTGTGACTAAAAATAACACAGACCCTTCTTAATTGAGGGAGTTCCAAATTGCGTTATCTGCCAAGGGACCAAATATGTAGACATTAGCGCCCTGCATACTTAGCAAAGCCCTACCTGGGAATATATCAGTAAATTCCATAAGTAATACCATAATCCACACAATCACTTATGATTAATTTATTTTATTTAAACGTACCCACTAAAACTAACACATTTTCTTCTCCCAGCACTTCTGGGAATATCAGAAAAACAAGACAAATTAATCACTACCTAGTTATAGTAAGAAGTTTAATGACCAGGGAGTACATTTCCTTCATATAATATTAGAAACATGGAGCATGACTACGCCAATAATCTCTGAAGGGTTTAGAATAAAAAGCCTTTCCTCCTCGCTTTTATGAAAAATTTGCAATAATATTGTGCCTACAGTACAGCTTTGGTTTCCCTCACTCACTCTCACACAACTCTACTGAACTCAAATCTATTTCCCCTTCAGAAGTTTCTTCTGCACTGCATGTTTCACATGCCATTCCCCAATATACAGTATGGAACGATTCAGGGAGCTGGGCTGAAAACTTTCCTGAGAGTTGTAGATGATGGGGACCTGTACTTACAGACACTGGCCTTGAAAGTATTATAGCCCTCACAGTCCTTGATGCTATAAATCATGGAAAAATTTTACCTGTAGCCCAACTGATCCTTAATTCAGTAGATGGAGTAGTAAGAAGAGGAGGTCTATTGATTATTTCATTTTCTGTTTTACTTTGTCAAACTAAACAGAGAATGATTAAAGTATATTTCACAGGTAACTTCTACAGATTTTCTCCCACCTCAAATGAAAGGAATACACTTAAATCCTACAAAGTAGGAAGCTGACAAGAACAGTAGCAACATGGCAGGAATCAAAATGTTGTTTCTATTGTGTTAATGTCAATTATAACTGTCCAATTGAACAGTTTTAACTAAAGCTCTTAAACATAATTAGTAAATTAATAATAGCAGTTTTAGTTTCTTTAGACAATAGAATTCCTCAGCATACAGTAAATCAATTTAATCCCTTCTTATCAGTGGATATTAGTTTTATTCCTGGATAATCTGTAGGTCAAGGAAAAGTAAAAGAACATGCATGTATAAATAGATGGCTTTATAAATGCGGTACATGGAATATATTCATAGATGACAGTGATATTTATTTGGAGAGAAAATGAGGTTCATGCAACTACTAAGAAACCCATAGGAAGAGATGAAATTTAACAGTATATTGACCTCTGAATGTATAAATTTTGCTCTTATCTGCTGTTTTCTATTGTATTTATGATGGCTGAAAAGCTTTAAAACCAATATCAATTTCTGTTGAGAGAGAAACAAATTAATGTTGCAATATAAAATATTTTAACAAAAATAAATAAGTTGAGATCAGGATTTTAGATGTCTTCTTCAGTGCCAAGTTTAAAAATTGAAGTTCTTTTAGATCAGCATTATAAATGGTCCGAAAATTAGTTTAAAACTTTCAAGCATAAAGAGAATCAAAATGAGAAGCAGATGGGCCCATGCTTCTTTAGAGAAAAGCTGTCTGTGTCTCCTTATGATCAACAGAAATGCAAGAAAGAAGAAATGGGATAGAACACTTGAGATTTCACACACATTGCTACACACTGCCTTGTATTCATTAGATAGCCAGATATATTCAAATTAGAACATTCATTCTTATTCAATATGTTCATACCATCATTTTTGAGTGCTTAATTTTTTTAACTGATTAAAGCTAGATATCTTACACTTAAATTATTTAGGGTAGATATTAATCTAAATTTTGCTTTAGTCTAAGGTTTATGATAGTCTTATAGTATTTGGGGAGATTGGAAATCTTAAATTTAATCTTAATCTTCTTAACATTTAATTTAATCTTCTTACATTATTTCAACTGTGACATAAAACCTCTTACAGTCTGTATTGTAATAAATATAAAGATTGTTCAAAGGCATACTCACCATATCTAAATGGTTTGTTTTTCTTTATTATGTTCCTTATAAAAAATGTGAAACACTGTATTTTTAGCAGTAATCATTAATCCCCCAAATTCTAAGGTCATTAGTGTGATAGAAACATCTAGTTGTCAAGGTTGATGAAAAACATTTGGTAATGGCACCCAGACAGAGAATTTGATATTAAGAAATAAGTAAATGATAAAAGAAATGGGGAAAATAACCAAGAATAAACTTTTAAGATTTATGAATTCATTGTCCTTCAAATAAATACTTCAAGCTTAAGACTATAATCCATAAAGGTACCAAAAGTAGAGCTAACCAATAAAAATTTGCTTCTCCGCTCTCTATCACACATGCTGCAGAAATACATCGCACTATCATCTTCTGGCTCCCAGTACATCTCAGCATGTTATTTCTCAGATCACATTTCTGCTGTAACTTCTTTGTTCAGGCCGACGGTTTACATGATTTTCTCAATCTCATCCTGGTGTATTACCCCAATGACAAAATACATCTGTTCCTGAGACATTTATAAAACACATTTATGTGCAAAATTGTACTTTCCTTACTGAATTCTATTACCATCAAATGTCCTTATAATAGAAATAATTTTATTTTAAACTAAAATATTTGCTTTGCATTTTCACTGTTTCATGTCAGGAGATTTTGATCACTACTTATAAGCATTTGTCTTTCTCCATTTCAAAATAAAGCATCTTTCACAAGGCTGTTATTATTTCATTTGGATGTGTAAGTATCCCCGTGTAAATATCCTCCATTCCCTTCTACAGTAATCTGGACTTTATTGCCTGTACATGAATAAGTCCTATTTCATTATCCTTAAATCCTCTTATTCTGTCTTTTAAATATCTCTCAAATTCATTCTTTTCTCTTTTTCTCCAGGAACATCGCTTTGCTCAGGAACTCATGATTCCCTTTTCAGACTAGTACAATAGCCTAATAATTGCTTTCAGGCCTCCAGTCTTGCCAAGTTTTCAACTTAATATGACTACTAAAATGGACTTTTGAAATACACAGAGCTCATTGATTTGATGCCATAGTCAAAGCTTTCTACATAGCGCATAACGGTGTCTTCCATATTGTGTTCCATAGAATATCAATTGAAATCCAAAATGGGATGGGGGAGGGGTGGGGAACAGAAGTTCCTTGGAAAAATAATTTGAGGAAATTATGGATGTAACTGTTCTTATTACTGTAGACTTCAAAGATTATTTTGATGTTATTAGCATTTTTAATATCCAAGAAGATTGATTGGCCTTCAGCATTTCCCAAACCTATTTGCTCATAAAATCTGTGGCAGAGAGGGGAGAGGCATAAATGCTTATGAACACAATTTGTAAATGCTATTTTATGGAATAATTTCAAACCCTCAGGTGTGGCAATATACGAGTGCTTTTAATCCTGCCCCCTTCTGAAATCTGCTCATATCAACTCTTTTCTGTGATTCCTCTTACAATAAAACACTTATATCACCTCCATTAATGATCACACCTGCTACTATATTTGCTAATTGACTCTCTTCGGGGTAAAACCCTGCCTCACTTTCAAAACTCAGCACAAATATCCTTTTCTTTAACCTAGTATTTTCCCCTACCTGTCTCTTCTTTAGAATTATTTAAGAAATCTATAGGAGTCCTGATATCTAATTTTTTTTTTTTTATCCCTGAGTTTGATTCTGAGAAAGTGTGAGTATTTTGAACCATTGCTTTGATTTGTCCAAATAGAGATCATTCTGGCATTGCACAAGCGATTTAGCTAATGCCCTATTACAGCACTCATCATACTGTCTCAGACTTATTTGCTTACATGTTTTGTATTTAAATCAGGGCTGCCCTGGCTGTGTGGCTTAGTTAGCTGGGCATTATCCAGTGCACCGAGAGGTTGCAGGCTCGCTTCCCGGTCAGGGCACACTCCCAGGTTGTAGGCTCGATCCCCAGTAGGGGGTGTGCAGGAGGCAGCCCATCATTAATGTTTCTCTCTCTCTCTCCCTCTCCCTTCTTCTCTCTATCTAAAATCAATAAAACATATGAAAAATAAATAAATCAGGAGTATTATTATTGATTTTTGAGTATTACTACTCTGACACAAAGTAAGTATTCAATAAGTATGTATTAGTCATTATTTTTAAAAGTTAGTCTAACATGCATTTTAAGTTTCTGTAGTGATGTGTATTTTTATAAATGTTTATTATTTGGCCTTAACATAATAGAAAAGCAGGGGGGAAAAATCCCCTAGAACTGCTATCATCATAAACATAAGACTATCTAAATCAGTAAAATTAGAAAGAAAATGTCATTTTGAAAATTCTGTAAGTAGAAATTTATCTTCTTATGTTTGTAAAACATCATAAAGTAAACAAACCTGGGAGGGCCAAATTAATAATCATAAGTATTGAAATATTATAAATCACTTGAGTTTTGGAAAGATAGATTACACAAAAACTCAACAAATTTTTTGTAGTAATAGTCTTTAGCATAATGAGATGAAAATCACTTTATGGAAGACTGCATGTGAAATAAATGATTTATTTTGCCAAGAGCACAGTATAAGTTTAGGGGAATAGCTATTAACAGAATAGGCCTGGAAAAATAATTGTCAAAGCAATAATGAAGAGAATCAACTCTAAGTGTAAACAGTGTGTCTGACTATTACCCATCAATACTAGGAGCAACACTTAGGCATCTAAGTAAAGATAGCAACAGCAGAAACCAATCAGAAACATTTAAGTAAAAATAAACTCTCAAGCATAAAAAAAAAAAAAATGAAGCAAAATTAAGGAATTTATAAACAGATTATCAGATTTCTAAAAAATAGTTAGCTTATAACCCAATCCTACCGTGAAAGAAAGTTTATTGTCCATCCCATATTCATTTTTTTTTCTTTCAGTATCAAAACCCTGATTTTATAAGGGTTGCAATGTGTCCATCTATAAAATCCTATATTTCCAGCTTTTTTAACAGAAACAATGAGATGTGAATGAAAGTTTTGGGTGAAGCTTTTGAGAGGCAAATTCGGCTGGCAGGATTCTAAGGTCCCTCTACCTTTCTTGGAGACATGGCTAGAGCTGCAGGACTACCTATGACAATGAGATCGCCTTGAGGGTAGCAGTCACTTGCAAAGATTGTATGTTGGAGCAAGAAGATAGATAGCCTGTGATGTGTTGGCTTCGTGGAGTCACATCGACCCCAAACAATATCCTTTTGGACTTTTTTACTTTATTTTGCAAAGCTCATGTCTGTAGCTGGTAAACAAATACAATGCTAAATTAACAGATGATGCTATTTCTTGGGTGACTATCATTTAAAAGGTGCCATTTAGTGCTTCCCCAAGAGCACATCTCTAAATATCTGCTGTACACATGCGAAAGGAGAGGCTAGAGAGATGGAAATGATCAGCCTCGGGCTTTTCTGAAGGTTCTGTTTCCTGAATGATTAACATCCACGATGGCCATACTTTTGAGGAAGAACTCGGCCACTACCCATGAATAGTATATGAGGTATATACGAAATTTCTCCAGTACTGCAGTAAAAGTTACCCTGTGATAAGTTAATTAGGAATCCTCGGGATGTAGAATAAGTGTTATCGTCACCACAGTTGTCTAAATCATTTATCATTTGATTTGAGACATTTTGTATGCACCTGCAATCTGATCAAAGTGACCTAAAAATGCTTTTAGGGGGGCATGACTGGGTCTGACTGTAACTAAGGAAACGCTTATTAAAATAATTACATTTAACTACGTTCAAAGGGCTTGAGGAATATATGAAGAGAGGGGAGATAAACTTTAAAAAAAGGAAGGGACTAAACGGCAAAATGTGGTAATGTTTCTAGCATTAGTCAGAAGAGAATGTGCCTAATTTAAATAAATAAATTTGTATTCTCTGTGAGCTTCTTTAGCACGAATTCAATTCTGACAGTTAAGTGGTAATAAATTCACCAAAGTTGTGGCACCCTGTTGGGATGTATTTGATTGGCCAGCTGGCATTTCTGCGGTGATTTCTCTCCGAGTCACTAGTATGCGGTTTCCTGAAACACACCATCCCTGCAGGAGTGTGGCTTTGGCCCACACCTTCCATTAAAACCATTTCCCACTATAACCTGGTTATTCTGAAACCCCTGCATACAATAATACTATAGAGAAGAAACAGGGTTTGGGCAGTCTTCTTCTTGACTTCTGTACAACCTCCCTCTGATCGCTCCTTTGCTTGTCTCTAACTGTACGTGTTCTATCACATAAAATGCAGCTATCCCCGTTTTCCTTAGGGTTAGTTTGCCCCTCCCACTTCAATTCCCACTTTAGTGGATGATGTCCTTCTGCGTGCAAACCCCTCCTGCAGAAGTCTCCGCGCCCGAGAGGTCAGCCTGGTTTCCCTGCGGCTGTGCAGCGGCATGCCTCCAGAGTTGCTCGCCATGCCCACTTTTATTCCTCTCCCTTCTCTGCTTCATCCACTCCAATCCCACTTTACACGCATCTCTCCACAAAACTGCTAACTAAATGTCACCGGCACCCTTCGTGGTGCTCAGTCCGAAGTTTAGTGTTCTGTCTTCATTTGACGTGATCCATCAGCAGAACTCTGCACATATGATCACTCTCTCGTCTTTTGCTTTCCAGAACCCAATGTACTTTGTCACTTATAATTAACTGATGGTTCTTTTTAGGCTCTTCAGCTTATTTCTCCCTTTTTCAGCTCTTCACATCGCTGTGCCCAGGGCTCGATCCCCTTTTGTTCTGTATTAACACACATTCTCTTGGTATCCTCAGGGTTTTCAATATTATCTCTATGACAAGAACTCCCAAATTTTGTATCTCCCACTTAGACCTCTTTCTGTCACATCTCAGATGGCCTACTTGACATCTCCACTTGAAATTGTATCTAATGCAAACATTATCTATAAAAATTGAATTAGTAATCTTTCCTCAGAAGCATGTGCCATTGGAATTTTCTCTCTCTCTCTCTCTCTCTCTCTCTCTCTCTCAGTTGGTGACAAATCAATTATCCCAGATGCTCAAGACCATAAATAATAAATAAATAAATAAATAAATAAATAAATAAATAAATAAATAAATAAATAAATAAATAAATAAATATTTGGATCCATCACTGGCTCCAGTCTTGTTCTCAGGCCCCATAACAAATTGGCCAGGTAAATTTTACTTACAATTTCAAAATACATTAAGTTTACCGCTTATGATTACTTGTACTGTTCCCATCCCAGGAGACATCAGTATGATCTCTCACCAGAATTGTTGCAATAGCCTCCCCTCCTGATCTCTCTATTAGATTCTACCCTACCTTACTATACTTTTCTCAATGCACAAATAAATCATAGTGACCTTTTTAAAAATGTAAATTGTAAATTGATCCACCTCACAACCTTTTTATGGCTCCCCTTTGACTTAGAACAGAGTTTTGCCTGCTTTGCCCCCTTGTTTCCTCTCTAATCTTATCTCCAGTCACACTGGGCTTCTCCACACACTATTCCGACCACATTGGGCTTCTTGTTGTACCTGGAACATACCAGACAACTCTTCCTTCATAAGGAGCTTTACACCTGTGCGCCCCTCTCTTACTGCAAATATCTACATCTCTGTCTTAAAGTTTTTACTCAAATGTCAGCTGTTCAAATGAATCTACTCTAACGACTCCATGTAAATTACAAATACAATTCTTCCTCAAATCCTCCCAAATCCCAATACCTCCTTTTTCTATTCAACAAAGAACTTATCACTTTGTACAATATATAAATTTACCTACTTGTTACCTTTTTTAAGTCTATGAGTGTCTTCTTCCACTATCACATAGGCTCCATCAATAGAAATAAACTTTGTCATTTTGTTCACTGCAGTAGCCTAATGCCTAGAACTGATCATGGTGTAAAAGAGCTGCCAAGTAGCCCAGGTCAGTGTGGCTCAGTTGGTTGGAGTATCATCCCATACACCAAAAGGTGGTGGGTTTGATTCCTGCTCAGGGCACATACCCAGTTTACAGGTTTCATGCCTTCGTTGGGGTGGTATGGGACGCAACAGATCGATGTTCCTTTCCCTCTTTCTCTCCCTTCCTCTCTCTCAAAATCAATTTGGAAAAAAAAGAGCTGCCAAGTAAATATTTGCTGAATAAATGAATGAATGATATTGCCCATGCCTCTGATTTATTTGTCATTTCTGTGATTATGACTTCTGAATATTGTCTGTTATTTGTGACTTCTAAGTCTAGTCTATCCAAGGGAATCATAATCTCTTTTAAAAAATAGCATCCATGGGACATACTTTTTTTGAGCCTCATTGCAAGTATATATTCCTGGACAAAGAAGGCCTTTAGTATTTTATTTTTCTGCACACATTGTACATTCTCTGAAAATGTTTTTTTGTTGTTGTTGTTGTTCTAGCCAAGACACAAGAATATTTCAGCAACATATATTAAGAGCCAAAGGATTTTTCAAAAAGGAAGCAAGTAGAGATGGTTGTGAAAATTAAATGTTAATGTATGTAAAGTAAATTTAGCTTGGCACATAGCATCTCTGTATGCTGGTATGTTAGCTCTTCAGGTATGGGCTGAAGTTTTTGCATCCATTTATCTGAGATTTTCATTTTTGCTGCTTCCCTAAACAATCTCTGTGACATTGAATGACTCACCTAAGTGCTCTGAGCTTGGTTTTCTTACCCATAAAATGAAGAGATTGACCTAGAAAACTTCCCAGGCCCCTAACATCCTAAAGATTTATGCTTCTCTGTATGTTCAGGATTGAGACAAACTTTTCCACACCAAATTCAGCCCTTGGCCATGGGTCATAATAGCTCTGGGATGATATTTATTTTCATATTGATGTTAATGGTTATGTTTAGAGAAAGGATGAGATGAGTAGTTATACATTGATTTAGGAAATTGAAATGTAGCTGATGTTTTCTCATCCCCTGGTATTGCCCTTTATGTTTCATCCAGAACTTTCTGGATAGTAAGAATTCTTGAAAATAAGTAAGAGGACCATCAATGAGGACCAACCATGGCCAATGTTAGTGACATAAGCAGGGATGTTAATCAACATAATTAACAACAGAAACGGCATGGGCACCGACGATGAGACTATCTGTCAGGTATGCAGGTGCATTCATTCCTATTGATTGACATCCTTGAGTGGAGGAATTTTGGGAAGGTCAAGAAAGGTCAAAAGAGACCAGATGAAGGAAGAAATAAGGAAAAATTAATATTATATCACACTGAGAATAATTAAAAGTTAAAAACTAAATAAGGCCTAGAAAGGAGAAATACTAAATTCCCTGGCTTATTAATCCTTTAAAAGACTTTGTGGTTCACAAAACAGCCCATCTTACTCTGTTCAGGCTCTAAAACAAAATACCAGAGACTGAGTAGCTTGTAAACAAAACTTTTCTCAAAGTTCTGGAGGCTACAGGTCCCAGATCAGGGTGCCAGCATGACTGGGTAAGGACTCTCTTCTCATCATAGGTTCCTCAGTGTCCTCACTGAGGGGCAAGGGCTCTCTCTGGAGCTTCTTTTATGAGACACTAATTCTGTTCATGATGGTTCCACCCTCATGACTTAAGCACCCCCCAAAGGCCCCACCTACTAAAACAACCACATCTGATACTAGAATTTCAACACATGAATTTTGAGAAGACACACATTCAGACTGTAGCACAATCCAGCACATAGTCTATCACTCTGAGCCGCCAAAATGGAGAGCTAACTTTCTTAAAGATGACTGTGACTTGAGAATATCCTCTAATGGGAAACAGTGGAGATACTTAAGTATAAGGGTTTGTTTTTATTACTCACTATTAAAAACAAACCAAAACAAGAAATCCTGTTTTAATTTCAGTAGAAATAAATTTACTCTGGCAGCTTCATTAAATTCTGTGCCTTTATTTTTGGTAATATAACTCTAGTGAAGGAGAGGCCTCTTAGATCTGCCTCCTGGCTCTCACTCCCATTCCCTTGCACTGTACAGTAGTAGCAGCTTGAGTGCTCTGAGCCCCTGAGCAACAGCTGATGCTCCCACACTCTCTCTGCCACTTGGCTACTGGTTTCTGGCAGGCCGTACTGGTGAGAATGGTCCCCACTGTTTCTAGGCTCAGAGAAGCAAATGCACATAGCACAGTGGTTAAGAACTCAGGTCCTACTGCCAGATTGCTGGGATTTAAATCCTTTCTCTGACACTTACTAGGTTTATGACATTAGGCAAGATACTTAAATCTTTGTGCCTCAGTTTTCTTTTCTGTATAATCAGGATAATAATAGTACCTAACTTACAATTGCTGTGAGGATCAAATGAATTAAAACATGTAGTGTGTTGAGATCAGTCTGTGGCACTTAGCAGGTAGGTGCTCAACAAATGCACACTGTGATTTATTAAGGTTCAATTAATTTATTAATGCTAAGAATATTTCATAGAAATCTGAGTTTGCTTTTGAAGTCATGTTGTTTATTCTGGAAAGGAAACCTTTTTAAAAATCACTAATATCCTATGAATAAAGATGAGAGCAGCATTCAAAAAATACATATGGTATAATTTATTATTAGCAAGGTACCACTCTTTTAGCTAGCAGCCTCCACATTTTAACAATTCTTATGATTTTGCAATACATTGGTTGCAAACACACACAATTGAAACTTCATTCCCAGTATTTCACCTTTAAAATTGTAAAACTATTCAGAACATAATACTATATTTTTCTATGTGCATTTTACAAATAAACGTGCTTTCAGTGATTGGCATTAATAATTTTCAACTGCACCCGTTGTGCTAATGTTTAAGAAGTACTTAAAAATGGGTTTCAGGCATGCATCAGTTACCATGGAAGTCTGCCAAAGTGACTCCAACTGATTTTGGGTTACACAGAGGCAATTTTTGACCCTGGGCTTGGGATGAAATGAAAAAGAAGGACGACTGACTGTGCCACTATCTGGGGCATTCATCATCATTTCAGTAAGGGAGGAAGGACAAGGTGGTCACCCTAGAAGCTCATTATCTTCTCCTTGCATTATGCCCATCATTCCAGTGGCTGCCAATCCAAAGCCAGTTTAAAAGCATATACTCCTGAAAGCTATATAATTTTACTAACCAATGTCACCCCAATATATCCAATTAAAAATAAAATAAGAACATAGACAATATTTCTTAAAGTCCTGTGTTTTATAAGCCCCTCTTAGGAATTTTGATAATAAAGTAAAGAAGTGAGACATTTTTATGGTCAGAATATTAGTATAGTGGTTTTTTTCACTTTGAAAATTGAAGTGAAGTTTAGAATCAGACAGTGCATATGTCTAGCCCAAAATGTATTATGAAATTAAGCTTTCTTTATTCTGGTCAGGAAAGCTAAGAAGCAAGAGAAATATTCTCATCTAATATTTTAGGTAGATAGAGTTCTCTAAATCAGTTGAAGGAATACATTTAAAGTAGTGAATCTGTTAATTAGCCCTCTCCACCATCCACATATCTTTGGCAGAGGCTTAGGAGGAAAGAGACCAATGAGATGTAACCTCTGCTTTGATACAGTTGCCTTTGGAAGTAAAATAAATGGTAAAAGTTGATCCTACTCTGATTGGTAGGGGCTGGGGAGATATTTTTAAAAGTCTGAGCCCTGATCACAACCAAGGATGACTGACGTTAGGTTATGCCTGCAATAGGCTGGACGAAGATTCAGTCTTAAGCTCCCCAGTCTCCCTGACTGTAGAGAGGTAGGGACCTGGGTAGGTAAGGCATCTCCCTGAAGGAGTCATTATTCCCTCTTTCACCAGAGGGCTTGATCCTACTGAAACTGAGGGCAGGACAAATTCCTCCCACCCTAGAACCAGTGACAAGAATGAAGGGGAAGGTGCTGTACCATTCACGCCACGTACATCCTTTCCTTTTTGTTCATGAGCCCAATAAATGGCTTTTACCCTTTAAGTACATGTTAAAATGTGCTTAGTTTATTTGACCATGAACATGTCAGGGAGATTTGGAATTCAATATTATAAACTGAGATAGTCCAAAAGTCAATCCATAAAATAATTACTTGGTTCCAGTACATAGACCTTCTTCAGGTATGGACAACTGAAGTAATAGAGACAAAAAATATGTATCTATTTTTTTTTTTTTTGTAAATTGTATTATGTTTATTAAAATAACTTCAAGATTTCCACAGCTAGGGTCATAGTAAAGGTCTCATTACTTCTCACTAGATTATTTCAATACTGTTACAATTGGCTTGTTTTCTTTGCTGTGTCTCCAGTATTTGCACGTGCATTGCAGTGACTTCCATTAGAGATCCTCTGTGTTACCTCTAGAATCTGACACAGTGACTGGAACAGAGGAAACACTCAGAAAACAGATACTAAAATAATGAATGACCCCCAGATCAGAGTTTTGAAAATGACAATTCTCTTCTCAAATATTTTAGTGGATTCTTATAACCCACAACATGTAATTTATACTTCCTAGCATATTTATATTTTCTACAACCTAGCCCTCAATTTTTATTCAAAATCATCTAATGCAATACCTGAAAAAGTATGCATTTCAGTTAGACTCTCAATCCAGTTAAAGTGAATAATCCTCGCAGCACACCTTGCCCTTGGATGTCTTCATACAATACTGTTACCCAGGCTAGGATCCCTTTTTCTTCCTTTTCTATGAATTCAAATTATATACATACTTCAAATACCAGTTCAAGTTTCACCTAATCCATGAGTGATTCTCCAAGTGAAAGAAATTATTCTGAGTTTACAAACTCTTCCATTATAAGTTTTTCAGAAACCATGTACTATTTGATTTATAAAATAGTTTTTGCAAACTTTCATGTACACAGGATTGAGCTAAGTGTTGAAGAGCTGAGTCAGTGAAACATGGTAAGTGCCCATGAGACATTTAAGCTGGTAGGAAATCCAGCCAAGGAATGAGATCGCTGTGCTAGACATTCTTTATCTGTTATAAGTACAGGGTTCCAGGCAACTATAAGGAAGGCATTCAACCCAGGATCTTGGGGTGTTCAAAAAGAATGTCTGGAAGAAGCAAAGTCTATTATACCTGGGAGGCAGTAAGTCATTGTTTAAAATAACAAATGAGCTAGAAATTAGAAATGTGATTATACCAATTCCTTCCTCAAAAACTTGTAAAGTCTCCTTATTGTCTACAAAATAGAGCTTATGCTGCTAGGCATTTATAGCATAAAAGTTAGTCAAGTCAGTGGAGGACCAAGAGAGGGGAAGAAAAGTATGTACAGCATGTAAAAAGTCCTGAAGGGGAGAGAACATGGCACACACTTTCTCACCTTCCCGGCCTCCACATTTTGACTCAATCAATGAATGGCAAAACAAGCCTTATTGTCCTTTGTGTAAAAATACTGGATCAACTTTTTATTTAATCTTCACTACCAGATGTTAAGTCTTTTATTTGAGAGATTGTGTGTGTACACACAATCTAGGACACTAATCAACTAATTGTGTTGAATGCAATTAAATATGATAGTAATATTCAAAGGAGAAAGGATCAGTGTAGAGGGAAATGAGGTGTTTTTTTTCTTTTTATACTGTCCATTGCTATTTGTTATTAATTAATATTGAACTTGACTTCTGTCTTCTCTCTAGAAATTACTTTAACTTACTCTCTACTCTGATGCTTCCAGTTTATTCACAGTCAACCACAAATGTGTGTCCTGTCTATCAGGGTTCTGCACTTAGGATGTCAGATTTGATGTAAAGTTTTGTGCTTTGAGCATCAGAAATCTTTCATCTTTGACTAAACTGAGCAAGAGGTTTATCTCTTTTTTTTCTTAGGGTTCTGTTTTTTAATCTGCCTGGATATCTTTTATAGTTAGAGCAAGCATGTGACTCCATATGTATTAACTTGTCCTACAATTTGCAACATGAACTAAAACTAAAAAATCTTGTGATGGTCACTTAGTAAATGTTGCCACTACCTTACCTCTTTTTCTCAGAATGACACTGATGTCTCTTCCATAATGCCACTCAAAAGATAATCTTTCTTATTAGTTCTGCTTTTTTAAAAGAATATTATAAATTACTTTTTTCGCCCTGAACCAGTCTAGAATCAGCTAAGGACTTGATGTCTGGTCACTGCCAAATTCCTTAGTGTGTAGTTCCTAAAAACAAGGATATTCTCGTAATTAACCATAATATAAGGATCAAAATTTGGAAATTAACACTGATTTGTTAATACCATTTGTTATGGGCTGAATTCTGTTTCCCCATAATTCATAAGTTGAAGTTCAAAACCCTAATACCTTGGAACATGGCTGTCTTTGGAGATAGGGCCTTTAAAGAGGTGATTAAGTTAAAACTAGGCTTGTAGGGGAGATTTCAATCTAATTTGGATGGTGTCCTTATAAGAAGAGATACTGTGGACACATAAAGAGACACCAGGAGCAGGCCATACACTGAGGGATAACCATGTGAAGAGGTAGCAACAGGGCAGGATTCTTCAAGCCAAGAGAGAGGCCTAGGGAAAAAAACAAACCTGCCAGCACCTTTATCTTGGATTTTGAACCTACAGAACTTTGAGAAAATAAATCTCCGTTGTTTAAGCCACTCGGTCTGTGAATTTTGATATGGCAGCTCTAGCAAACTAATTCTCTATCTCATCCACAAACACTGTCCACATGTTTACAATTGCCTAATAATAAAATGTGTAGTGAAATATCCAAAGACTGTCCATTGTATTTAGTTGTCATGTTTCTTTATTCTTCTTAATCTGGAAGAGTTTCTTATTATTTCATTGACTTTCATGACCTTGATGCTTGAGCAAACAGTTCTGCACAGCTATTTTATATAAAGACATTCCATTTGTTCTATATTTCCTCATGATTAGATTCAGACAATGCATGCTGTGCGTTATTTCATTGAATCCTATTTTGAACTTTGTTCCAGTGCTGGTGATGTTAATTTGACCACCTGACTATGGTTATATCTGATGTGATTTTCTAGTTAAAAGATAGGCTTTTTTTAATTTGGAAATTCATTGTTGTTGTTTTGTTTTTCATGGGGAGATAGTTTGAGATTATGTAATTGTCCTGGTTCTCACCAAAATTGTATCTAATATTTTTTGCATCCACAGATGATTCTTGCCTGTATCAATTCCTCTGAATTTACAAATGATGAGTTTTTAATTCCTTCTATATTACATGGTTTTCTATTGTAAGGAAAGATTTGTCTCTCTCCATTTATGTATTCATTTATATAATTCATACATTTATTTATTTGGATGCTTAAATCATCTCTAATTTCAATGGTGGGAGCTTCTTCAAGCTCACTTCTATGTTCTTTTGACATGTCCCCAGCATTCTTTGAGGCCAGTCTTCACAAGATGTTCCAAACTCATGTTATATATTTACTGCCCAATTCCTAGAATCAGTTACTTCTTCGAAAAGCTGTGGTTCCTTTTACTGACAGTGGCATTTAGAAGGCTAGATCTAGGCACTAAATGAGCTTATAGCTATTAAGGTATCACTGCTCCCAGACTCTTTCGGTGGACAGAGTTGGATGCTCACACACACACACATTTATTATAGTTTTCTTTATTTCTATAATTATACCTCCATTATCTGACAGGGAGAAATCTTGATCCTCAATATATAGAGTATCCCCAAAAATGTACACACACACTTTGAATAATTATAGTCAGTGTTTATTAAAATACATTTCATTTTCAGAATTGAGCTATCAGCTATTAAAGTGTGTATACATTTTGGGGGGAACACCCTGTATTTATCAGTGTAAATAGGCTCAGTCCTCATTTATTTCACAAGTCTACTGCTGACAGCACCCCAGTGCAGACACCTTCCTCAGCTTTCTCACTCTGATGCTCCTTGCTTGGCCACTACTATCAGTCCCCCTTAGTTACGCCCTTCCCCAGCTCAGGGCAGCAGCCCCACCCACCAGGGCAGTACTAAATTGCTCTCAGTCCCAGCTGAATTTTTCAGGAAGGAATGAGGCAAGTGAACTATTTTTTTTTTTTTCCAAGTTAAAAGTTTAATCCAACTAAAGAATTAAAAACCTAGATGTCCCAGGTCTCACAAAAACGTGAATAAAAATGATTCCCAAATTACAATTAGCCCCTTTTCCTGCAGTTGTTCAATTAAACAATGTTATCTATTTCAGAGTCTTCAAATGAGATTACAAAGAGGTATGCTGTTGGGCAAACACTTTAGTTCTTTCACTGTTTTCTGAAAGCACTGGTGTCTACCTAATTGAACAAAGAATCACCTGGGAGCATTTAAAAACTACTGAATACACTAGTCCTACTCCAAAACAATCATAAACTCTGGTAAGGCCCAGTCACATTCTAAAATTCTCCACGTGTTTCTCCCTTCCATTAACTACTGACTGAAAGTGTTTTTCAAAGAATTCATGCGCATATATGCACAACCCAAGGACACCGACAATAGGGTGGAGAGGGACTGGGGAGGGGGGTGGGAAGGGGTGGAATGGGTCATTGGGGAGATAAAGGGACACTTGTAATATTTTAAACAAAAATAAACACACACACACAAAATTAATAAAGAAAAAAAGAAAGTGTTTTTCTCCTCCTTACAGATTTACTTGTCATTAAGATAGCATGTGATCTAAACGTATTGTGAGAGGCTGATACTGGGATGGAATCTCTGATCTCTACCCCCTGATGAGTCAGCCCCTATACTCTCCTCCCCTTGAGTGTGGGTGCTTCCAGCCAACATAAGGTGGCAGAGAGGAAAGGTTTTTGAAGGTGTAAAATAGGTTCCAAAACTGTTGATTTTTTTAATTAATTGAAAAGAAAATCATCTGGGTTAGGCCTGACTTAATTAGTTAAAAATCCTTAAAAGAAGAACTAGACCCTCACTAATGAGAAGGATTCTTTTTCTGGCTTTATGAAAGTAAGCTGCCACGTGTGAGAAGGCCAGTGGAGAGGGTAATGGAGCAAGGAACCGAGCAGCTCTGGGAGGTGAGGGTGGCTCTGGCTAATAGCCAAGAAGAAAACTGTGACCTCAGCCTCACAGCCACAGGAAAATGAAATTTTCCAACTGCAGGGGTCTTGGAAGATGATCTTTCAAGATGATCTTTCCCCAATTTATCACCTAGATAGGAATGAAATCTGACCAACACCTAGACAGCAGCCTGGTGAGATCCTGAGCAGAGGGTGCAGGTAAGCTGTGTCCAGATTCCAGACCCACAGAAATCTGAAATAGTCTGTTGTTTTAAGTTGCTATGTGTATGATAATTTATTATGCAGAAATACAAAACTAATGCAGTTACCAACCTCCTTTTGGCTGCCAGGCAACATTTCCATTCGTTAGAAGTTATGGATCTTATTTTGAACTGAGGATGAAAAAAGAAGAGCTTTGGACACAGGTAAGTGACAAGCAAATATTTTTTATTATAATACCAGGAAAAAAATATCCTATGTATGATGATCATGTCTGTTCTATTTTATGTACCCAAAGAATATTTGCACTTTCAGGGATCACTTTTGATGTCACTTGCCCTCTTTCTCTATATGCTGGAAGTAAAAGCCAGCCATTTGGCATCATTTTTGTAAAGCAGAGGTGGGGAACATTTTTCTGCCAAGGACCATTTAGATATTTATAGCATCATTCTCGGGCCATACAAAATTATCAACTTGAAAATTAGCTATAAAAAAAGCTCCTAGCCTGGCCGGGTGTGGGTTGGCTGTTGAGTGTCAACCTACGATCTAGGAGATCGCAGTTCGATTCTCTGTCAGCGCACATGCCTGGGTTCCGGGCTCAGTCCCCAGTCGGGGGTGTGCCGGGGGCAGCCGATCGATGACTCTCATCATTGATGTTTCTCTCTCTCTCTCACTCTCCTTTCCTCTCTCTGAAATCAATAAAAAGATATTTTTTTTTAAAAAAGAAAAAAGCTCCAAGGTTTATTGAATTTCGAGTCCCACCTGCAGTTGCCTTGGCAGGGCCAGACCAAATGATTTCACGGGCCATATACGGCCTGCAGGCAGGACATTCCCCATCCCTGCCCTAACGGGTCTTATTTCCCTACATTGAGACATTGGTGGGTAAATGCTAAAATAAATTAGTGGGGGTAGAATATAACACTAAGATAGTTTTGAAATTGATTGTGATTATCTCTAATGAAAATAACATGGATTAAATTCAGCTTGACATTACCCCACCTGTTCATACTTACTGCAACCTTCAATATATATGTACCTTCCCATCTGAAAACCTATAAAAGCTCTTTTTTTCTTTCAACTGACTTAATTATTTCTCTCTTACAATGTCTATTAAAAAAACTCCTTTATAAATATATTTCTAGGATAAAACAATGACTTTTCTCTTGAATGAAATCTGGCCTGTTAGGGGGGAAATGAGATGTAGCAGGCCAGAGCTGGACATTTGAACAACTCTTGAACAACCTTGGAAGCTTTCTGAAAGTACTAGAGTGAACTTTGATAGGGTCGCACCATGACAATGCAAGGGTCTGATTTGCTCTGAGGTTTGCCACTCCATCTGTCCTGGATAACCCCATACTTAGGCCAAACTTGTGTCCTCGTGTCTTATGTTCTCTGAGCCTGGTTTTCTCATTTGAAATGTCCTACTTGCCTTCACATGCATTTCTAACTACTATGCTATTAAAAAAATAAGGAGTTCTGCCTTCTCTGGGAGGAAGACTGGTGCTCCCTTGGACTTGATATAATACAGCTGAATAGCCTCTTGGTAAAAGGAAGGAGAGAAAAAGAACATGAGCAATGCAGTTTCTCAAGACAGCCTGCTATGGGGTTTTCTAAGTCAAGTTGTAAGGAAGGAATTTTCTAAACTCTATTTTTGGAAATATCCAAGTAGTGTTAATTATCCATTACATAAAGGGTTTGGATCAAATAATATAGAGAAATACTAAGTAAAAGAAAATTAAACAAAAACAATGTTTTTCTTAACTTTAGGGCTTCTTAGAACCTCTGACATATATCTACAAGAAATAGGATCCTATAAGCTGCAGGATTTTTATAACTTTTTTGATTATTGAACACCTTTTAACCAAGGAAGACAATTGGGTAAACTAGTACTCAATAACAGTGCTTCTTAAAGTATGTCTCCCAAGCCAGCAACTTCAGCATCAGTATCTCCTGGGTACTTGTTAGAAATGCAAATTTTTGGACCCCACCCCAGACCTACAGAACCAGAAACTCTAGGGTGGGGTTTAGTTGTCTGTGCTTTTTCACTCCGGTTGATTCTGAGGCACAATGAAGTTGAAGATCTGTTACTTTATTCCACATATAACTTGAGTAATCCCAACCCACTCCTCGTTTCAGAACAGATATTTACTGTAAGAGATGTTTTTAAAGAGTAGGAGGATTAACATTGGGAACTGTGCAACCACTGACATTGGGAGCACAATTTCTCCCTGTGGAGTTTTTAAATGCTTAGTGAGAGTAATTGAAGAGACATGAGCAATGTTTAACAGCTCTGAAAGGCCTCTCTAAAGACATTGACTCTAAAATCAAAGGTGTTTAATTGATAGGAAAAATATAGGTATTTTTCCTCACTTCAGTCTGTCAGTCTGATAATTTACAGCCTAAGAGATTTCTTTTCAAATGCATATCCAAGAGGTAAATGTGTTAAACACTAACATCTGTTCTGAAGTAATTTGTCAGCATTGCCATACACAGATGAGGTGAAACTTTCTTAAATGCCCATTTAAGCTACTTAAGGTTGCATATGTTAGTAATGAATGTTAGGTATTTAATGGCTAAAATCCCAGAAAATATGGTATATATCACAGCTTTATAATTATTAATAAAAATAATTATGTAATACCAAAAAGCAGTAAATGTGGAGGGGGCAGGGATTAGTTTCTATTTGTACTACATGGAAAGAAACCTTGACAAAGTTTGGGCTGATGGATTGTAGCTTATTTATATGGCCTAAAGAGCAGAGTGGCTATATGCTGTCACTAAAGTTCTATGTCAAGAAAATAGGTCCCACTGAATTTATCTACAGGACCTATCAGAGATTTAGGTCAGAGCTAAATAAACCAAGACCAGTTCTCCAGTTAACTGGGTTACCAAGTTATAAACTGATTCTGGTGTGCTTGCTCTTTCATCTATATTGAAATCCGAACTCATTCTCATCTGAAAGATCTGCTACAAGGCATACCAGTCTTATATTTCTAGTAGGCTTTTACCAAAATTGTTTCCCACATAATTCAGTCAGATTACAGCAGATAAAACAGTGGGCCTGGGGAGTCAAGTCGCATGTAATTTCAGGAACCTCTCTCACCTTACAAAAATAATTCTGTCAGTGTCAAACCATTGGCAATTCTCTTTTAATTACTCTTATTTTAATATGGAAGTATACAAAAAATGAGCTAAATCTTTACTAACCGTTCACATATGGGCTTTTAATTGTTATTATATTTTCTTTAACATTTTCTACTTTTCAACTTCAGGCTAGCCATGTACAGAAATAATAAGTTAGGTTTTTTGTTAATTGTTTGCTCATCTCCATAATATCAGGGCTCAGACACACTTTTGGGTGACAGATGTGATAAAATATTTTTAAACTCTCAGAAATGCCCAGCATAACTCTTTTCATTGGAGGGACTGATGCTTGGTGCTTCTACCTCCCCTCACCCCGCTGTCCCTCTGGTGATCGCCATGCTGTCGTCTGTGTCTATGAGGTTTTGTTTGCTTGTTTTGCTTAATGCTTTCACCTATTTCACCCAGCAGCCCATACCCCCCACTCCAGACAGCTGTCAGTCTGTTCTCTGTATATATGAGTCTGTTTCAATTTTGTTTATTTTGTTCATTAGATTCCACATTATAAGTGAGATTATAAAGTATTTGTCTTTCTCTGACTGGCTTAATTCACTCAGCATAATACCGTCTAGGTCCACCCCTGCTGCCGTGAAAGGTAAGATTCCCTTCTGTACCACAGGTTTTTATCCACTCACTTACTGATGGGCGCTTGGGCTGCTTCCAAGTCTTGGCTATTATAAATAGAGCTACAATGAACACAGGGGAACATATATTCTTTTGCGTCATGTTTCAGGTTTCTTCAGACATATTTCCAGAAGTGGAATCAGTGGGTCATAGGCAGTGCCATTTTTAAAATTTTGTGGAAACTTCATACTGTTTTCCACAGTGGCTGCACCAATCTGCATTCCCGCCAGTCTGCATTCTTGCCAACATTTGTTGTTTGTTGATTTACTGATGGTAGCCATTCTGACAGGTGTGAGGTAAGATCTCATTGTGGTTTTAATTTGCATTTCTCTGATTAGTGACGTTGAGCATCTTTTCATATGTCTGTTGGCCATCTTTATGTCCTCTTTGGAGAAGAGCCTATTCTATATTTCAATTATAATTCCATTATGGCCTTGGGAGGAGTTGAATGTAACTTCCACCTATTCTGCTGCCATCTTAGGTCCTCCATTCTTAAACTCTTTTAGCCTAAATTTCCCTTCACAATAAAATGAAAATAATGCTGCATACCTGAACAAGGTCTTTTTGAATTAAAATCAACAATATGTGAAGCATTTAAATTAGTCCTTGACACATAGTTAAAACTTAATAAATTATGATTGTATAATAGTAATTATTATTTAGCTCATAGATTAAGCAGAGACATAATTTATTTCAGCTATTATACCATATATATTCCAGAGTTATATTTTTTTATTGGTTTATTTATTTTGAAAGCATGTAGGGGGAAAAAACAACAGATCAATTATCAAAGGGAGTAGGAATAAACACTCATGGGGCAGAGAAAAGATGATTTAATGGTTTAATTTAGTGGTCCCCACGGTAAATGACTTTTTATATCCAAGGCAAAAGCAACTTGAGCTTCTTGCTCTTCCCTGCCTTCTCACTCTCCCTGAGAGATTTCATCTCCTCCATAGTTTCACCAACCACCTAAGGGACCTAAGTCTTTATTTCTAATCTAACTATTCCTAAGATCCAGGCTCATATATCTTGATACCTAGTAGATATCATTTTTGTTTACTTCAAAGATGCTTCAAATTGAACATAACCAAACCAAATCCCCTGCCTCAGTTAAAAATAAATAATACTTACCTCTCTTTCAGTGTTAAATGCTTGAATGAATGATACTATCAATGACCCAAGGGACCAGACTTAAACTTGAAAATCATTCTTCATTCCTCTATTCACCAAAACCTTTATGTCAAGCACATGAACAGACTTTATGCCCTTGGCTTCCTCCCTGCCACCCACAGTCCCAGATTCCACTGCTCTCACTGCATAAAAACATGCCTCTTTCTTTTTGCCTTTGTCTCAGAGACTTTCCAAGTTCTGCCTCCTGATTTGGCCAGATCATCTCCACTATTGCCAAAACTTAGATGATTCATTAGGGACTATGGTTTACTCACTGGCTTCTGCTTCAGAGGTGGCATTTTTGAAACTTCCTATATATAATAATATAATTTGTATTTTTTTTGCTCACCATGAAGGCATTTTACCCTCTACTGTCTCAGGGGATTTGTCTTAGTTCTCATGTTAGAGCTCTTCCCCCAGGGTATTTAGATCAGATGGACATAGTGGGTGATAGTTAAGGTTTCTTAAAATTGTGATGGGTTTGCAAGCAGAATTTTCAGACATCTAGAAGTTAACTTCACCAAGATTTGTGCTGTGCAAAAAGGGGCTTACATGAAGAGAGGAAGAAGTGAGTCACTCAAGGAAGGCTGAGATTCCTCAATGTGGTGATTTCAGAGACAGTCTGCATGCATGATGGAGATAAAACCGCCATCAGCAAGCAATGCCTTATATTTGAATTTGCTGTGAAAAATCAGTGGATACTATGCCCTATACTTTCCAGACAATAGAACTGATTGAAAGATCACTGTGGGAAACTTTGTGGGTAGTGGAGTGTGACAGGTATTTGTGATAGGCATTATTTGCCAAATATATTTGTTTCTCTTTTTGAATGTATGGTGGGATTTTATTTTGCTGTCCTTTGGGATTGGGATGAGGCCTTATGACTTGCTTTGGTGAATGTGAAATATGAAAGGAAGTAGCATGTCCCTTTCTGGTGGAAACTGTAAGAGTCAGTGAGAGACTCATGATGCTTCTTTCTCTCTGCCATGACACCTGGAAACATTCTATTATCCTGGGTCCCAGAGTGTTCACAATGCAGAGCAGAAGCCTCCAGCTGTCCTGAAATGAACATGTAGCAAGAGCAAGAAAAAAGTGATAGTTTCTGGACTTTGTTACTACCACAGCATAACCTGACCAATAAAATATTCTTGAGTTTACTGTGAGCAATGTACTGAACATGAATACCATTGAAGACCAGCTCTTGTTGTCATACTGGGGAGTAAAAGAATCCAAGGAAATAACAGCATCACTATGCATTAAGGGCCTGGCCCTTCCCTGAGATTTTTAGTAACCTCTGTGACCCTTTGAGAGAGAGGGAACCCCAGTGATACCTGAAGTTGAAATTCTTGTATCAGAAGAGGCCTTGATGCAGTTTTAGTATGAAATATGTCTCAGGTTTGTGCACTATGACTGCCATCTGTTACATATGCTTTGTGTCTAGAAATCTCTGCAGCCCAGTGTACTAGGCCTGATCCATCAACTGTAACATTTAATCCTGACTTCTAAGACCAAAGCTTGAGCTAATGCTTCATGTCTTGCTCCCCAAGAAGGCTGTTAGCATTGATTTTGCAAGTAAATATAGCATTAGTGATAATAACATCACTAATTTGTTGAATACTTAAAATGTGCCAAGTAATACGTTAAGCAGTTTACATGGATTATCACATTTAGTGTTTTCAATAAATCTTTAAAGGTGTTATTACCTTCATTTACCATTTTAGGAACTTGGAAATTAGAAAGGTTAAAAACTATCCCTGAGTCACACAGCTGGTAGGTGGCAGAACCGGGATGATAGCACAGGTCTGCTTGGTGCCAATGTCATTGCTCTGTAGAGCCCTCATTAATCACTTCTCACCTGGATTATTGGAACCATTGTCTAACTTCTGTCTCTGCTTCTTGTCTGTTTTTCTTCTTTAACCCTCTCCAATTCTAGGTAGAATGATGAATATGTGCATAATGCAACTATAACCTCTGAAGTTCTTTTATTTAAATTGTACTGGCTCTCAATTGCTTCTTACATATAATCTAAACACCTCATGGGTCATACGAGGCTCTCAAGGACAAGGTCCCAGCCTACTTCCCAGCATAATCTTTCACCACCCCTGTCTTCCAACTTTATGATCTTCTAATGCTAGGCTGCTTTTAATCTATTGATAGTAGTCATAGCAAAATGACTACATGCAGACTCTCCTATATACAAAGTCCAGGGAAAAACCCATGTATTCCTTCATCTAAATCCAACTATCACTTATTAAGACAATTTGGGTATATAAAGTCCTCCATAGAGCTTTTAGCAATATTTCTGGGGTAGATATCCTTATTCTCCTATAGTACTTTATGCAGCTCATTTTCACTATATAAATAATATACTTTAATCAGAAAGTTAGGAGTTTGAATATCAATGTTGCCACTCTCCAATTAAATATGCTGCAAGGTATTTAACCCCTTAAAAACTCATTTTCATAGTTGGTAAAAATGATATAAGCATAGAACCTCTATGGACAGATTTTTTTATTTTATTCTTTTATTCCTCACCTGAGGATATTTTTCCATTGCTTTTCAGGGAGAGTAGAAGGGAAAGGGAGAGGGAGAGGGTGAGGGACAGGGACAGGGGCATGGACAGGGACAGGGACAGGGATAGGGAGGGAGAAAAACATTGATGAGAGAGAGATACATTAATTGGTTGCCTCCCACATGCTCCTCAACTGGGGCTGGAGATTGAGACTATAATCGAGGTACGTGCCTTGACTAGAATTGAACCCGAGACCCTTCAGTCCACAGGCCAAAGCTCTAACCACTCAGCCAAACCAGCTAGGGCAGATTTTTCTTTTATCATACTTTGTTTCAGAATTATATTACATATTGAGTTTAACACAATGTCATACTATAGTCAGAGTTCAATACAATATTTATTGATATTCTTATTTTAATCAACACATTTTAGAATAATTATCTAAATATCAGCTTGTAAACTCCTTAATGTCAACACTCTTCTTTTCCTCTTTAAACACAATGCCAAATATAGTAGGCCCTGAGTAAATATTTGCTAATTGAATGAACAGATGATTTAAAAAATTAGGATGCCATTTAAAATGCTTAAAATCAAATGGATTAGCATCCATTTAGGATTCTCAGAATACCGAAATACTGGCAATCAAAAATACAGTTCTGCATTTTGGAAAATTCCACCCCACTTCATTCTACTGTATAGAAGAATAAAGAAAAATGAGAAATGCTGAGATAACAAAGAGACCCCTTCCGAATTCTGCATAAATGTCCAGTGAAGTAAGAGATCTGCTCTAACTGAGATTAAGGAGGAAAAATTGGAAGCTTATATGCTAAAGAGATTTGGAACATTTCTGAGAACAATGAGCCAAGGAGTCAATGAGGGAGAAATATCGGCATGCTGAGAAGTGGTCAGGGCCAGGTTGCAGCAGGTTGGTATAAACACTAAGAAGCCAGGTCTACTTGGCTATCGTTCTTTCTCCAGCATGAATGCGAGCATACAGAAGGAGTCTCCTCCATGGTGGGTGGCATGGAGGAGATCATCAAGGGCAGCACAAAGATTAAATAGGCAGAGTGCAGAACTTTACTATAAGCCTTTGCAGTGAACCAGTCAGGTCCAAAAGAGTTAGCACATATTCTCAGAACAAGATTAATGGAAATAAATAAATAACTCTACAAATAATTTCTAACAGCCTTTCTCTGCTTGATAATTAAATTTAGAGGGTAGAGTATGGTTTATGATAAAATGAATCATCACTTGACTTTTTTTATTTTTTAGATTCATAATAACCACAATGGAGATAATGAATTCAAGTCAATTTAGAGAATTAACCTATATAAACATAATCTACTTTGATATAATTAAAAATGACAGGCCCTACAGTAAATTAAAATAGATGTAATTTTCCCCTGACTTCCCTTTTACTTGTGTATGCTTATAATGACATAATGGGAGAGATAGACAGAAAGGAGAAGGTAATAGAAAGGGATCAAGGGAGGGAAGCAGTGTAAGCAAAACCTTGAATTTGGGGCCTTTATTTTTTAGAGATAAAAGGGAAAAGTGAGCTTTTTCTTTTAGACAACTTATTTTGACTCTTCCAAGTTCATTAGTGCCTTTAGTAACCATTCACCTTTAGTGGTGCCATCGGGTGGTATGGTGGAAACAGATCATAGGAAGAGCAGCAGGGTGAATGGATGGCCAGGCTTGAACACTTAAAAGTATTTTAATTCCTATACTTGAACTTTCACACACAAGAAAAGTAAATTTAATTCCCATACGCCTCCAAAAACTTCAGGTGCATTAAAAAATATATTAGAGCTCATTGTTTTCAATAACAGGGCTGTAAATATAAATGAAATCACACAATATGTGTTTTTTTGTGCCCATGAAATATATCTCTTTTCATATTCTTGCTGCAAATTATACATAAGTGAGACCTGATTTTCTCTTATAAGAAAAGTTCCCAGGGGCAGAGCTGTTGGCTCCACCCTCCTTGTCAGCCTCTCCAATGGATCAAGAAGCAAGTTCAACCACTTTTCTAAGTACTATTATACTTGCTTACCCCAGAGGAGAAAAGCATGAACACCATTGGAGGTTTCAGCATTTTTTAACCAAAAAGTCATCTCGCCTCCCAGAGGAATCAAAAGTAAGAAATCAAACGATCCCATCGAACTCATTTATTTGTGTCCATTAAGGGACAGGTGGATCAAGCTTCTCCTATTAGGTCTGGAAGGATATCTCATATAGACCTTCCCTGCCTCCATAGCTCCACTCTTCTCTGTTCTTGCCTAACCCCTCTCACCCTGCCCATATGGTGCACCTTCACCACCCAGGTGAGAAACCACGCTCCACCACCAAAGCAGAATGCATGTGATTCCTTGTGGTTTGCACTCGGGTATCTATGGACTTGGGCAGATGTTAATAGAGGTTCTTCTTCTCCCAGGAAAAGGATTAGGTTGGACTCTGGCATAAAACCTATTTTACATTTTTCTGAAGGCAAAGGAGTGGCATTCACAGTATACATGAAAGAGACACATCTATTTCTAGGTGTCAGAGATACTTTAGTGAAGATTTTTTTTAGCTGAGATGTTAGAATAATGCTACAGCAGAAAATGGAGACAAAGAGGTAATAAGAAGGGAGAAAGGGGATACATTAAATAGAGCTTTGCCTTCATGATAGTGTTTAAATATTAATCTCTTTAATTAAGATATACAGGAAACATTACTAATTGTATTTGCTGAAATTAATGTGTATTGACAGAAAAAATGGATATCCTTATTTTATATCATAATTACCTGTCAACAAATATTGCACATTTTTAAAATCTATACTAAAATTTGGCTTTGTCTTTCTTCAAAACAAATCTGATAATAATTTAGGAAAAAAAAACAGATATTAAAGAAATATGAAATGTTCTAAAGTAAAATAACAAAATTTTTCCCTATATATAGAACAACTAAATTAATAATAAAATAATAATAAAGTGGCATTGAATTATAACATATTTCCCAAATGGCATGATTATATAGTAGATGTAATTATGTTTGTATTTGATAATATAATGTATGTTATATTTGTATTTGACTGAGATGATAGGATATGTTCTAAAATTTATGTAACCTGTACAAAATGAGAGAGGAGGGTGCCGATGGCGGTCCTTTTTGGCCAGCTGGATTGTGACACACAATCACATTTCTCTCTTTTCATATTAAATTGGAACTGTGTCCATATGCTAGAGTAGCAGGAAGTACCTAAAGGGGAAGATTCATAGCTCCTTCACCTTAAATATCACACACACACACACACACACACACAGAATTATTTAATAATTCTATGGTATTTCTCATTGAAAAGGAACTATTTATACATTAAATGCATGATGAAAAGAAAACTAGAAAATCCAATCGATAACATGCCACTGCTTTGGACTGCCATTGTTTTTGGTTTGGTGACAGACTGTTGTTTTTTATATTAATCTCTTGTGTGCAGCTGCAAACTCTACCCATTTCTGTGAACATGTACTTGATCATCCATGTGGTAGCCAGGCTGCAGTGTCTGTTCACAAAAGGTCAATCTTATTTTTCTTTCTCCTACTATAGTCACTGAGCTCTGCATAACACAGTCTATAGGGAAGGCAAGGTGAATTCAAGCTGCCAAAACAGGGTGTTTCATTATATTATCTACTTTTATATATCACAGGGTGTGTTTATTATATTATCTACTTCAGGTAATCAGTAAATTATAAACAAATGGGAAAAACACGATTTGTGTAAAACCCACATGGCCTTAAAATAAAAGCAAAGAAGTCAGGTGGAAATAGATAGAACTTCATATGGGGCATGCATGCTTAGTTTATCTGGAACATTTTCTGTTTAGCTAATTTCCATGTCAAAATTTTCAAACTGTTGGGTCCCATTTTCCCCATGTTTTCCCCACCCCTATCAACTGAAAATATGTATCACCATTAAAAATTAGTGCTTTAAACTGTTTCTCAGTAATTTATAAAAAACATTATCAGCATCACATTGCCAATAATATCAGTAATTATGTCTGTTTGAAATCAAGATAGAGGTGTGTATCTCCTTCTCCGGTAATGCTTCATTCATTCTTAATACTTCTAACAGTACTCATTATGTGGTCATTGTATCAGTCAATTTTCTAGATCCTGGGGAGAAAAATGGTCAATATGATACAGATCTCATCTTGAAAAACACTTCATCTGGTAGGGCAGACAAGTATGTTAACTACATAAATTTTTTAGGTGTCATAAAAAGACAATGGTAAATTATCAAAGGAGCACAGAGAGACCAAAGCAACTAATTCATAACGCCTACCTGATGGCCTTCCACCAGAAGATACCATTTTGTATGTGTAGTAAATCATAACAGTAACGAAGTAGGAGAAAAATTATTCTGAGGATTGGCCTACACTAACAAGACCTTAGTCTAGAATATAGGAAACATATAGAAGGTACTTTTGTAGTGGAAATGGATATTGATTAACTACATGGGAGGAGTCTGAAGGACAAATAAGACTGAGTATTCTCAGGAATTCTACATTGGAAACGTTGATATATAAAGAGTAATATTTTTAACACATCATGTAATGTTCTCATTTTACTTTCTCTAGTAAATGATTTTTGATCTAGTCCATCTATATCTAAACTTGAATTTGTTGCTGAAGGGGTACAACATGAATTATTGTTCAGATTATACATTGTGGGCTATTTTAGTAGGAGACGTTCCAAATTTGTTCCTAGCTCTATGCAATCTGACCATTTGAATAGTTCATTTAGGGTAACATTCAGTGTCATTTTGATAAAAGTTTTTTTTTGCTACTGGATTTCTATCATCTTGTTAGTGTAGGGCACAGGGTGGGCATTTAATAATTTTGTACAACTAAATAAAGAAATGTGCCATGAAAAGAAAATATCAAGTCAAAGTCTCTAATGGGGGGACCAACCTTGGTAAGACATTTTGGCTAACACAGAATGAGTTCCAGGGAAGCATATGAAGTTGAGGATAAAAAGGTCATCAGTGGTCAGATCTTGAAGGTTCTTGCAGGACATGATTAAAAAAATTGAAGTATATTTTAAGACGGATAGAATACTTATGTAGGATTTTGCATTCAGTGGTATACGGGTGTGTCACATGACCTAATTATGCTTTTTTAAAAGATCATTCTGTCTTTTGGGCAGATATTATACCATAGTGTAAAGAAGTGGAAATAAGGCCTTTAATTATCCTGGTTTGTTTGAAGGTGGTTATGGTAGAGGTAATAAGCAGCGGTTGCATTTTATTTTTTTTAAATATGTTTTTCTTGATTTCAGAGAAGAGAGAGGGAGAGAGAGAAACATCAATGATGAGAGTGTGTCATTGATTGGCTGCCTCCTGTATGCCCCCTACTGGGGATCAAACCTGAAACCCTGGCAGGTGACCTGACTGGGAATTGAACAGTAATCTCCTGGTTCACAGGTGGACACTCAACCCCTGAGCCACGCTGGCTGGGCAGTGGTTACATTTTAAAGGTAAACCAAATAGGAATTGTGGATGAATAGGTTGTGGCATGTCAAGGACAAATCAAGATTGGCTCTTAGGAAATAAATTACCATAAACCTAGTGGCTGAAAACAACACACATTTATCATCTCACAGTTCCTGTGGATGAGGTGTCAGGGCACAGCTTTCTGGGGCCCTTGCGTAGCGTCTCCCACGGTTGTGATCAAGGTGTCAGACTGTGTCCTCATCTGGAGGCTCTGCTGGAGAAGAACTTGCTGCCAATGTTACTCAAGTTGTAGGCAGAGATCATTTCCTTGTGTTTGTGGTACTGAGGATCCCAGATCTTCCTGCCTGTTGGCTAGAGTTGCCCCTCAGCTCCTAGAGACCACCCTCAGCTTCTTGCCATGGGCTTCGAACGTGGATGCTCACTTCTTCTAAGCTGGCAAGGCGAGTTCCAAAAATAAGTCCACTAGCAAGATTGTATACCATAATTAAAGAAGTGACATCTTGTCACCTTTGCCATATTCTATCGGTAGAATTAAGTTAATGTCCTACCTAGACCCCGGAAAAGAGGATTGTACTGAAAGTCGTGGATCATGAGGGTTCCTGTTTGAGTTTGTCCACCACAGATGGAAAGTGGCCGAGTCTCTAATGACATTATTATGCAGCTGAACTCACCACGGAATCACTTCCTAGTTACTGTTTTTAAGTGATAGAATAAAAGTTCTTACTCTTTAAAGCCACTTTTGGTAAGAAGTTGTGCTACTTCCAGAGAAAAAAAGGCTTGTCTGACATAGGGACAAGAAATATTTAAGAACATTTCAGTTGATGGCCTCTATTTTCTCTTTGAATTAGAGGCAGATAATGTATTTAGGCTTTATCATGAATGAAGGTTGGACATAGTAGCTGTAGTGAGGAGGAAAGGGAGCTGATTTAGGATCACATATGAGGAATTTCAGGTAGTGTTTAGGGCCCAAATGAGATTAGAAACAGGCCAGAGGGGATTAATCACAGCAATGTGCAAACTGAATTTTTTCTCACTCTGCTCAGTAGCCTAGATATAAGTGGAGAAAGTAGATAGTTAATTGGCTAAATTAGAGCTGGTGAGGAAAGGAGGCTTGGGAGAGGAATCTATTGGCAAGAGGATGGATAAATTGACAAGTAACGTGATCTAGCTTGATGGAGTAAGAAGCAAAGAGAATTGTCCTGGTGAGCTGGAGAGAAGAAAGTAGTCAAGGATATGCTCTATAAATAAAGTTAGAAAACAGATGTAAAAGGAATAAAGGAGTGTACAACTTGAAGAAATAGGCAAGGGAGTGCAATGTAAGACTCCAGAAGTAAAAAAATATTGTCACAAAAAGAACTACTCTAAGACTGTGAAAAATGTGGGAGTGAGCAGTATGGGATGGGAAAAAGAGTCTTAGAAATTAAAGGCAAAGAAATGGGAAGCCAGAATGCTCTCAGGCAGCAATTTTTTACCTTATCTACCTCATGGCACAAATAAACTAATTACTAAAATTCTGGGGCTCACCAAAAGTATATACTTTTGCCAATCTGACAAAAAAAGTAGGTATAATTCTGATTGATTTACACATCAAAAAACATAGTAATTGCCTACCATTTTTGTTCTAAAGTAACATTTTAAAAAATCAGGCTCCTATAGTTGTATATAAGAATTTCTGGCACCAAAAATTAACCAATCACATACAACCTTATTCTGTGACGTGAGTGACCAGTAAGGTGCAACTCTATTATATGACCTATATGTTTATGGTTCAAGTCAGGGCATTCACACCAGACGGCTATTGTTGTGTTGGCTGTTGTCATTTTTCTCTCTCACATTGATGTTAGAGAGAAAAGAGGTTAGTCCCCCTGACTAAATAGTCAGGTATTGCCTGTTTTAAAAACTCTTGTAGCACACTGGTTGACAGTCACTGTTCTAATGATTGTCCGTGTCAACCCCAAAATAATGGCATAGGGTAAAACTGTTAACCAGGGTCAGACATTTCAAGTAGGGTGGTTATGGGAGTGTGATATTGACAAGTGATGGGTAGGTGGCAGAGATGAGAAAAGGTTCAAGGTGATAAAGCCAGATAGCATAGGCATCAATGCAGATGTCTATTTACATAAGCTTTGTGTCATAATGGTTTAGAAACACAGGATGAAGCAAGAGGCTGTCTAAGTAGCTTCTACACCCTTTGTTACATGAGCTTTGGGAAACTAAGAAAACTCCCTTTAAGAAACTAAAGTAAGCCATCCTCTTAGGAAAGAACCAGGTGTTAGTAAAAGCAAACAGAGAGAGAACATTCTGTTGCATGGAAAGGGCTTTAAGTACATGCTATTGGGGTTCCCGGAGGTGTGCAAAGGTCTGAGTGGGGTTGGAGGGTGGGTCTGTGTGGGAAAAGGCTGAGACATATGGGCATGACATTATTAAAGAGAACAAATTATCCAGCACTATGGAAATGATCAGATTTTTTTGCTTTTAGCAAAACAAGACTTCCAGCAGATGCCTAGACATTTGAAGTCCCACGTCACTCCTCTGTCTTGCTTCTGTGACAGTTTCATGATCTGTACTAGGGAAGCAGCTGCTGGGCTGAGTAAGCTGTCATCTACTTCCACAGCAATATCCATGATGATTTTCTTTCCTTTTGTCTGTGCCCAAATGTCCTCTTCTGTGATCCACTCACAGATCCATGGATCCCCATTCAGTAGCACACCTCCTTCACACCTGGGGTTCTCCTCCCCCACTTCTGTTTTATGTATTTTTATATCTGCCTCTAAGGCCATTACTATGTTTATTAAATAGGTTTTCAATTACTTTCTATGACATAGTAGAATTTACCTCTTATATCATTGTTTCCTTCACTTCTCTTTCTATATCTTTCCTTTTATTTTCTATAATATTCCACTTTTCAGATCCTTTTTAAAAAGTAAAAACTGTTCAAAAAAAATGTTTTAGCCTCAGCCAAGGATATATTTTTATTGATTTTAGAGAGAGAGGAGAGGAGAGAGAAACATCAATCAGTTGCCTCCCATATATGCCCCTACTGGGGAACAAACCAGCCACCTAGGTTTGTGCTCTGACCAGGAATTGAACCTGCAACCTTTTTTTTTCTTTTTTCTTTTTTTTCTTTTTGGTGTACTGGATGGTGCTCCAACTGAGCCACCTGGCCAGGGCCTGTTCAAATTTTTTAAGTGACCTTTGTACAGATGGTTTTATCCCCTAACAAATTTATTTGTCCTTATTCTCAGGAAATGACTTTTTTACCCTTCTAACAACACTTACTGTTATTAAAAATGTTTTTATTCAAATTTTCTTTAGCCTATCCTGGAGAAGAGTTTATACATAAGATTGAAAAATGTATTTGATCATGAGAACTCTAATAGTCACCAAGTGTCATGGGTCTTCGGTAGCCAACAAACTTTCTGGATACAGCGCCAAAATACCTGAACCTCCCCTTTGCACATGACTGAGCCAAACCATCATGGGCTAGATTCAAAGTGAGTGAATCAGGTTCACTCCTTGCCTGATCATAAACAGAGAGATACAGACTGGAATCTCAGCAGAGATGAGGCAACTTGATGAAAATGCTTTGGTTATAACACCTAGAAATTCCTTGTCCCTGGAGCTCTTCTGGCACCTGCCCTTGCAGAAGTTTTGCTACTCTGCTCTTTCATTGCTTTTTGAGTACCATGCAAACTTATAATAAATCTCCTTCGCACTTGAGTGGGCCAAGGTCCATTGCTTTCCATTGCATGTACCCAAAATAACCTTAACGGATACAATAAACTTGTTAGTGCTATGTAGAGGACTGCACTATGTACAAGGACAGCACATTTAAACTTAGCCAGACATTTAAAAAAATAATCTGTGCCATAAAGAAAAGTAGAATGTGGGCCAAAAAATGTAAGTGAATCAGGAAGTTCATTATTTCTTCCTCCAAAAAAAAAAGCAAAGAACATGTACAGAGCATTCTAAAGGTAGATTACACACAAAAGCGTGCTTCAGGTGTGTTATATGTATGAGTTTTGATTATAAAGATTTATGCCTCACTTTTAAAATGTATTGTAGAAGTGATTTCAGTGCTAGTTATATCATGTTTATCATTTATGAACAAAAATTTTATATGCTGCATCTCTATGACAATTCCTTTTTTGTGCAATTTACCAAGAAAAAAATTGAAGGAATGTAAGATTAATCCATCTCTTATATGTGCTCCGGTTCACTCTATGAAATAAAAGGAAGGTGGTTGAAGATGGCAATTATAAGATTCAGTTTTCTCTGTGAGAAGCTCAAAGTACTTATCGTCCTTATTCAATTGATTTTGTAGAATCCCCTTGAGAGTTGTGGGAAACAGCTATTTTATAACCAGAGAAATTAATGCAGAAAGTCCACAAGCTGTATTAACTATAAGAGCAGGATTAAGAATCACGACCTCTGAGTTTATGAAATGTTAGTCCATTAAATTATGCTGGGTCTCTCCCAGTGCTTATACAGTTCCCTCCTCCTGACTGAGCTAAATGGATCAACATTTTATGAACCTTCTGGTTTAAGGTGAAAGAAATCATTTAGTAGTGTCAATTAACTTCATTCATGGATCAACCCCCATCTTTATCATTCTCTACGAAAGCATGTGGATCACTGTTAAAATGTCACATGCATAATGATTAGGCAAACCACATTAGAAGTTGGTCACTTTTTTTTTTTTAGTCTTCTATTAAGTGTTTTAGCCTGGTGTGTTATGTATATCTATCTTGTCTTTCAAAGTCGCCTGCCTTTGATTTTCTACGTTTACCATTCACTTCAGCCAAATTGTTTTATTTTCCATGAGGTGAATAGACAACTACAAAATGGGAGAAAGTGTTTGCAAATTATATATATAATAAGAGTCTAGTATCCACAATATGTTAAGAACTCTTACCACTCACCAATATAAAGACAAATAACTCAATTTAAAAGTGGATAAAAAATTTCAATACACATTTTTCCAAAGAGATACAATTAGCAAATAAGCTAATGTAAATATTATCAATATCATTAATAATTAGGGAATGCAAATGAAAACCAAAATCAGATACCGCTTTACACTCACTAGAATATAAACAAAAACTGGGAGGATCACACATGTTGGCGAGGACTTGGAGAAATTGAAGCCCTCATATATTGCTGATAGAATAATAAAATGACTTAAGCAGTTTTGGAAAATAGTTTGACAGTTCATCAAAAAATTTAAACGTAAAGTTACTACAAACAAGAAATCTACTCCTAGGTATACAAATAAGAGAACTGAAAACCTATGTCCAGAAAAAAACCTATGTACAAATATTTATAACGACATTATTTATGATAGCCAGAAAGTGCAAATGCCCTTCAACAGACAAGTGGGTAACACATATGGAAACTGATAAACCAAATGTGGTGCTTCCATACATTAGAATATTATTTGGCCATAAAAGGAATGAAATATTAATACATACTACATCATGGATGATTCTTTATTTTTAAATTTTTTTTCCCAGCACCATGGATTATTTTTTAAAACATTATTCAATCTAAGTAAAAGAAGCTAGGGGAAAAGACCATGTGTTGTATGCTTTCATTTATATGAAATGTCCAGAGTCGGCAATAGAGACAGAAAGTAGATTAATATTTGACAAGAGCTAAAGGATGTAGAAGAGTACATGCTAATGGGCGCAGGGCTTTGGGGCGGGGGGGGGGGGGTGGCTGATGAAAATGTACCAGGATTAGATCATGGTGATGGTCACACAACCTTATGCAACATACTAAAATGAATATACTAAAAACCACTGAAGTGTACACTTTAAAATGGTGAATTTTATGGTGTGTGTATAATAGCTCAAATTTTTTATTGCAAAAAATAATAAAGAAAAGATGCTTTATGATCACAAATGAGAGTCACTGACCAGATTTCAGTGGCCTAGGAAAATTTCCAGAAGATTTATTAGCTAAGACCAGGAAGTACATTAGAACTAGCAGTAGTGTGTGTGTGTTTGTGTGTGTGCGTGTGTGTGACAGAATTATGTAAGGATTTTGTAAATCAAATTATTCTAGATTTTTCCAGTAGCCATTAAGTGGTATTAAGCCAATAGTGACCTCATTAGATTTGGGAAAGAGTAAATCTAGTGATAAGAATACTGAATCATTTAGAATGACAGTGCCCAAGTTCAGGTGGGAGGGCATAGACGTTTGTGCTAGGAAAACAGCACTGGCACTAGAGAAAAATATTTCAGAGAGTATTTAGAAGGCAGAATGTAAAGAATATTAATTACTAGAGAAAATTTCAATGTTTATGTCAGGCAGGAAAACTGTGTATTCTATTTCCAGACTTCAGATTTAATCATTATTCCCAAACATTCTTGTAATTGTCTCCAAATTCAATTATGAAAAATAGTTTATACACATTTCTTCCTTGCTACCTCTCGCAAGTCTTTAAAATTCCTGAAATTCAGTTTTAAATGCTTTCAGTTTTCACTAATGAAAAAAGAATGTTATTTTTTAAAAACAAAATAAAGGAATTCACATACACATGTACTTAAAAACATAGTGGTAAATGATATGGCAATTTTATTTTTAAAATAATGCAAACCAGCCCAATATACAAATAAGTAATTTAATCCTATTGATGATAAAATGTGAATGCCTTTTCCAGTGAAATTTTTTAAATATGTAAAAATGATTTCAGAAAGGAAATTTTAGTATCAAATGACCCTGAAATATTATTAATTAATTTTGAAGGTTGATCATATATGTGAATGACTGATTTTTGTCTCCCAAAATTTATATGTTGAAGTCTTAACTATTAGTACCTCAGAATGTGACTGTATTTAAAGATGGGGACAGTAAAGTGGTAATTAAATTAAAATGAGGTCATTCGGGTTGGCCCTATTCCAATATGACAGGTGTCTTTATAAGAAGAGGAAATTAGGACACAGACACACACATAGTGAAGATTACTTGAAGACACAGGGAGAAGTTGGCTAACTACAAGCCAGAGAGAAAGGTCACAGAGAAACCAACACTGCCAGCTGCTTGATCTCAGACTTCTAGCCTCTATAATTATAAGAAAATAAGTTTTTGCTTAAGCTACTTAGTCTATATTTTGTTATAGCAGTCCTAGAAAACTAATAAAATCGATTTTATGTTTTTGTATTTTTTGTTTTAAAATAATTTCACACTCATACAAAAGTTTGAATAATACAAATAATTCCTATATGCCATTGGCTCAGATTCCCCAATTGTAAATATTTTAATACATTTGTTTTATCACTAATACCTCTACATATTTGTACATATTTTTATTATTTTCCTAAATCATTTGATAGTTAGTTGCAGACATGATGCCTTTAACCCTAGATACTTCATTGTTTATTTTCTAAGACAAGATACATTCTTTTACTCAAATACAGTACAATCATCAAAATCAATAAAGTTAATAAAAACTTTTAGCTATTCTATAGATCTTAGTCATAGTTGCCTAAATAGTACAGTTTAAAGCAAAAAATCAAATATTTTTAAATTATATAAAACATACATGTTGTGGATTTGTTCCACTGTTGGTGATGTTAACTTTGCTCACTTAGTTAAGCTGATGTTAGCCAGACATTTTCATTGTAAAATTACTAGTTTTCCATTTTTAATAAGTATTTTTGAGAGGAGATACTTTAAGAATATCTAGGTATCCATTGGTGAGTCTTACCTAATCAAGTATTAATATATGTTTTTCAAATGGTAAGTATCTTAACTTCATCATTTTTTTCTTGACTGCCTTTTTGTTGTTGTTGTTGTTCAAAATATTACAGATGTCCCTTTTATCCCCATTGATTCTTTCCACCCCGCACCCATCCCCCTTCCCAATCCCTCACCCACACCATTGTCTGTGTCCTTGGGTTGTGCATATATGCATATAAATTCTTTGGTTAATCTCTCCTCCCCACCCCACCCCACCTTCCCTCTGAGATCCCTCAGTCTGATCCATGCTTCCATGTCACTGAATCTATTCTACTCATCTGTTTATTAAGTCCTTTAGATTCCACATATAAGTGAGATCATGTGATGTTTGTCTTTCTCTGCCTGGCCTATTTCACTTAACAGAATATTCTCCAGGTCCATCCAAACTGTCCATGACTGCCTTTTTATTTAGCATACTTGTTCAAGGTACATGTCCTTTGTAGCATGTATCATCAGCACTTTTTTTATTATTAAATTTATTGAGGTGACATTGGTTAATAAGATTATATAGGTTTCAAGTGTACAATTCTATGACACATAATCTGTATATTGCATTGTGTGCCCACCACCCAAGTCAAATCTTCTTCCCTCACCATATATTTCATCCCCTTTATTAATTCCCACCCCCTTTCCCTCTAGCAACTATTGTGCTGTTGCCTGTATCTATGAATTTTTTTGTTTGCTCATTTGTTGCTTTCAGTTTTATACCCCACATATGAGTGAAATCATTCTTTATTCAATGTTTGATAATTTTCCTTTAGAACTTACAGTCCTTTATTTACATGTATCACTACTAACTAGTAGATTCTTATTATTTAATAGGTCATAATCTGTTACTATCATTATATGTTTTAATGCTCAAATTTTCCTAGGTTAAACTAGTAGGGAACACTTTAAGCTGCTTATGTGTTTTATTTTGTTTTGTTTTTATGTACTCATCACTCTTTGAGTTTCTGATCCAATGAGATCTTAGGCTCACCTTTTACATTCCATTCCTAAACTGGAAATCTTATTTCTTATAGTGGAGAAAAGGCAAAGACACAGCTGAAGGGAGATTGCGTGACCCTAAAGCTACAGCAATGTGACACAAATTTCAGGTTTAAGAAGCACCCAAGGTTCTTGTCATTTACACCAGCAGTGCTAGGCTTAAGTCACCAGCTCCATCACTTATCAAAACCTGGTTAATATGTTGAAGGGAGCGGGTATGAAATTTTTAGTCACAGGTAAAATTTTAACTTGAAATGAAAGAAACCTGTTATGGGGAGTTGTACCTCTTTGAAAGTATAAGAAATCCTCCTTGGGTGAGGAAACCCCCAAACTTGTATTGTGAGTTTGACACTAAAGCCTTTAGTACATAAAATGAGAGTTTTTAATTTTTAATATTGTTTTTAATGTAACTATCACTCACCACTCAAGAATATTTCACAAGAATTACCCTTATTTTTTCCCTCACAAGAACTATAAAGGGAGAAAAATTGTATAATTTTAACAAATGACACCTCAATTGTGATTCTGTAACTTTGGGAAATTAAGGTGTAGCTGGACTGTAAAAGATCTTGTGAGCCATGATAAAATGTTGACCAAGGATGATGATGACTTGAAAAATTTTTAAATTTTAGAAGTGTATAAAGGAATTCATAAATAGATGATAGATAGATGATAGATAGATGATAGATGATATAGGTGATAGATGAGATAGATGATAGATAGATAGATGATGATAGATGATAGATAGATAGATAGATGATAGATGATAGATAGATAGATAGATAGATAGATAGATAGATAGATAGATGATAGATAGATATAGATAGATATAGATAGATGATAGATGATAGATGATAGATAGATAGATAGATAGATAGATAGATAGATAGATAGATAGATAGATAGATGATAGATAGATAGATAGATAGATAGATGATAGATAGATAGATGATAGATAGATAGATAGATAGATAGATAGATAGATAGATAGATAGATAGATAGATAGATAGATGATGATAGATGATAGATAGATAGATAGATAGATGATAGATAGATGATAGATAGATAGATAGATAGATAGATAGATAGATGATAGATAGATAGATAGATAGATAGATAGATGATAGATAGATAGATGATAGATAGATGATAGATAGATGATAGATGATAGATAGATAGATAGATGATAGATAGATAGATAGATAGATGATAGATAGATAGATAGATAGATAGATATAGATAGATAGATAGATAGATGATAGATAGATGATAGATGATAGATAGATAGATAGATGATAGATAGATAGATGATAGATTATAGATAGATAGATAGATAGATAGATAGATAGATAGATAGATGATAGATAGATAGATGATAGATAGATAGATAGATGATAGATAGATAGATAGATAGATAGATGATAGATAGATAGATGATAGATAGATGATAGATAGATAGATGATGATAGATAGATGATAGATAGATAGATAGATAGATAGATAGATAGATAGATAGATGATAGATAGATAGATAGATAGATAGATAGATAGATAGATAGATAGATAGATGATAGATAGATAGATGATAGATAGATAGATGATAGATAGATGATGATAGATAGATAGATAGATAGATAGATAGATAGATAGATAGATAGATGATAGATAGATGATAGATAGATAGATACATAGATAGACACATAGACAGACAGATAGATAGATAGATGACAGATAGAGAGATGATGATAGATGATAGATGATAGATGATAGATGATAGATAGATAGATAGATAGATGATAGATAGATAGATAGATAGATAGATAGATAGATAGATAGATAGATAGATGATAGATAGATGATAGATAGATAGATAGATAGATAGATAGATAGATAGATAGATAGATAGATGATAGATAGATGATAGATGATAGATAGATGATAGATAGATAGATAGATAGATAGATAGATAGATAGATAGATAGATGATAGATGATAGATAGATAGATAGATGATAGATAGATAGATAGATAGATAGATAGATAGATAGATAGATGATAGATAGATAGATAGATAGATAGATAGATAGATAGATAGATAGATGATAGATAGATAGATGATAGATGATAGATAGATAGATGATGATAGATAGATGATAGATAGATAGATAGATAGATAGATAGATAGATAGATGATAGATAGATGATAGATAGATGATAGATAGATGATAGATAGATAGATAGATAGATAGATGATAGATAGATAGATACATAGATAGACACATAGACAGACAGATAGATAGATAGATAGATGACAGATAGATAGATGATGATAGATGATAGATGATAGATGATAGATAGATAGATAGATAGATAGATAGATAGATAGATAGATAGATAGATAGATGATAGATAGATGATAGATAGATGATGATAGATAGATAGATGATAGATAGATGATAGATAGATGATAGATAGATAGATGATAGATAGATAGATGATAGATGATTAGATAGATAGATAGATAGATAGATAGATAGATAGATAGATAGATGATAGATAGATAGATAGATAGATGATAGATAGATAGAGATAGATAGATGATAGATAGATAGATAGATAGATAGATGATAGATAGATTGATAGATGATGATAGATAGATAGATGATAGATAGATAGATAGATGATAGATAGATAGATAGATAGATAGATAGATAGATAGATAGATAGATAGATGATGATAGATAGATAGATAGATAGATGATAGATAGATAGATATAGATAGATGATAGATAGATGATGATAGATAGATAGATAGATGATAGATAGATAGATGATAGATGATAGATAGATAGATGATAGATAGATAGATGATAGATAGATGATGATAGATAGATAGATAGATGATAGATAGATGATAGATTAGATAGATAGATAGATAGATAGATAGATAGATAGATAGATAGATAGATAGATAGATAGATAGATGATAGATGATAGATAGATATAGATAGATAGATGATAGATAGATGATGATAGATAGATAGATAGATAGATAGATAGATAGATAGATAGATAGATAGATAGATAGATGATAGATAGATAGATAGATGATAGATGATAGATAGATAGATGATAGATAGATAGATGATAGATAGATGATGATAGATAGATAGATAGATGATAGATAGATGATAGATAGATTAGATAGATAGATAGATAGATAGATAGATAGATAGATAGATAGATAGATAGATAGATAGATGATAGATGATAGGCAATCATATTGAAAGCATCAAGACAATAAACTTAGAAAGTTATCCCAATGTGATATATACTTTAAATACAAATTAGATTTATACTGAGCCAATGTTCCCATCTCCTCATCTACATGCATGTTGAGATCACGTGCTCTGAATCATAGAAGACTAAGGAAAGTTATGAACAGCACAGCTTTGAACTCAGGTAGGCCATCATAAGAGAAATGATGATTCCTCTCTGAGATTGTGAATGATAAATGGTAATGCCTTACCCAGTCATCATCTGCTGCATTCTAGATGCTATTTGGTGGCAGCCAAGGCCGATTGAGAGTAAAAAAAAATAACTACCATGATCAAAACTTCAAATAACAAACTGTGCCAGTGAGATATGATGTTACAGTGGATCAAGTAAGCCAAATGCAGCCAATATGACATGGGCAGTGGGTTACGGCATGAAGCCCTGGCATCAATAAAAGTAAAAGCTGCTAAGTCATTTATATTAGTCAGAATTCCAAAAAGAAACAGGTGACACATTTATATTAGGGTAATTTGAGGACAGTCTGAAAGAGAAAATGTGTGAAAGTGGGGACAGAGGTTTAGGAATCCATAAAGCATAGTGCAGCACTTACAGCTGGGAATAGAGAACTGTAAGGGAAGAAAATAGCTCCCAAAATCTGGAGGCAGAGTCTTGTGGAGAAGGTCACCTTTGGAAAAGTTAGGACTAACCTCAAGAAATGCAGTCTAACTGACTAACTATGCAAGGAGGTATCTAGGAAGATACATAATCTGACTTTAACTCCTTTATTCCTGGAATCTCCTGAGGCTCTCCACTAGTGAAAGCCAAATGGAAGCCCAAGGTAATGGAAGCCTGTTAAGAGTCTAAACAGAGCTACCAGCCCAGGCAGAGTAGGGTGCAGAAGGGTGAAGAGCAAATCTGAAAGGGAAAATGGGTAACTAAGAGAGCTGATTTCACTACCCATCAACTACATTAAATAACCAGGGAAGCATCTACCAGTATGCCAATGGAGTCCCCTCAAGTCTAGGCTCCAAACTATTGATTCAGTGAATCAATATTTTATCAATATAGTCATGGTACTTTTTCAGATATTAAAACTAAAAAAGAGCTTGCCTGTATTTTTTTCTGTTCTTCTCATAACCAAAACATATTCCAAAAAGAATGTGATTCCCATTGCCTTCTTTATAAATAATTATAGATATCTTCTATGGTTTTATCTGTCATTTCAGCAAGACTACTTCATAACATAAAGGGCAAAGATATATGTTCACATAGTCATCTATATGTATATTAAAGTTGGTTGCTCTTGCTATATGAATGTTAGCTATTTTTGTGCTTAGCAAATAAGACAATGAGGATTAATGAATATGTGTGCTTTGAGATTCATTAATATTCATAAGGATATACATTTATGTAATAATCCAATGTCTAAGTGCCTAAAACAATTATGTTTCTTTTTTTATATGCCTGAAATTGCTCTTAATGATACATTTCTGTGCATGGAAGCAAAACTATGTGTACATATCTTTAATAACTCAAGCTAGAGTTTCTGCTGAGAAGATGCCCAAGCTATTGGGGTTAACTTTAGCTTATTTATTAAGAATGTATATGCCATATACAGGAGTTGGCAAAAGTAGGTTTACAGTTGTGATGTCATTCTTTTGTGTTAATAAAACTATTATAATAATTATAACCTGTATGTCTTTTTCCACAGAAACAACTGTAAACCTACTTTACCCACCTTTGTATTTCAAACAGAATGGAAGGAAACTTACAGTAAGAATAAACTTAATGCAAAATATGGCCATTTGGGATATACAACAGAATAAAAATTATGTAAATTGAGCAGAGAATGTAGATACTCTCAGGCACCTGAGCTGTTCTTATTGCACTCTAAATTTAATTCTAAACTTATGAAATCGATATTTAAAAATTTAATATATTTGATAAGTACACATTTATATTGCAAAACGCACATACACGCACACACACACATACACTGCCTAATGAGAGAAAAAAAGTTTTTCATAGAATTTTTACTAAAGCAGAAAATTTATCATATAGAGTAGCCCCACTTATTCATGGTTTCGATTTCTGTGGTTTGTTACCCTTGGTCAACTGCAGTCTGAAATTATTAAATGGAAAATTCCAGAAATAAACAATTCATAAGATTTAAATTTTGCACCATTCTGAATAGTGTGATGAGATCTTGCATCTTTCTGCTCTATCCAGCCTGGGATGTGAATCATACCCTTGTCCAGTGTGTCCACTCTATATAAGCTACCCACCCATTAATCACTTAGTAGTCCTCTCAGTTATCAGACTAACTGTCACAGTATCACAGTGCTTGTGTTTTAGTAACCCTTATCTCACTTAATAACAACCCAAATGTGCAAGATTAATTTAAACTTTATCATAGGTATGTATGTATAGGAAAAAAAGTATGCATAGTTTCAGGCATCTGCATGGAGTCTTGGAACATAACCCCCATGGGTAAAAGGGGACTACTGTATGTCTTATTTGTGTTGTAATGATGAAGACTACAGGCAATATCTTTGGCATTATTTTCTCACAGATGCAAATATGTTATTCAAATAAGTAGTTATACAAAGGAGATTTGTGAGATTAATTTCATGCATGCAAAGATCTGTGATCTGTGCAAAGAACATGTTGAATATTCTTTAACAGTTAGTATATAATTATCATTATGAAAACTGACAAAATAACATTAATACCTTAATTGAAACATTGCTTTAGTGACTTGAGAAAATATATCTAATTACTTGATTTCTGGTGATCTATCTTAGTACTGGAATGGGACCTACAGACATAAGAGGAACAGATAGTTAATACATCTGTTGAATTTTCTTTCTGTTTGAAATTTCACAAGTCTTGAGCCAAACCTTGGAAGTTTTTAGATTTTAGTCAATTAGTACTGAAATTTTTAAAGATGAATACTAATGTAAAAATTCTCTGTTGTTAGTTAACTGAGACCCATATGCTTTAAATGCTAAATGTGAGAAGGGGAAAGTTATATCTGTTTGGAAATTATGAGTTGTCCTTGAGTATTACTCATACAGCATGCTAATATATTTCAGTACAGTAATGATAATAGGGCTACCTGAAGACATAGTTCATATTATCGTAAAAAATGTTTGATTTTAATTTAATCAGATTATCACTTTTGTTATACCATTATATATGGACTAACTGGCTCCCAACCAAATAGAATATCAAAATTTCCAAGTTAAGAATGACTTGATAAGAACATATCATTGAATAAAATGACTTGTGAAATAATCATTGGGAGTTTGAACATTTATAAACTTCATGCAAAGTGTGCAAACTCACCTATCCTCAGAAGCCTGGCCTGTTGGGAGTGCCTATCAAGAGATTCCTTGTCCTTTGACTTTCAGTTGTATTTAGCCAATAGGAACACTAGAAAATGCCTAAGGAAGGTAAGTGAATTTAGGGTATTAATTTTTCTTCTTCCTCCTCCATGGTTTGGAGTGGCTGGCTGCCTTTCTTAATTGAAGATCAACTCTACTGTCAAGCTAACCTCTGCACATAGCTTTTTCTCACTGCAGGTTTGAATATTGCTCTTTTTCCTCATGTAGTCTCATCCCACTTGCTCAAATGACCATTCGACATAGCATGGGTTGGAATGCAAATAGAGGAGGATATTAGAAGATCTGTTAGATTTTGCGTTTAGTCATTATGGCAACAAAAGTGACTGTAAGGTAATGGAAATAGCTCATTTGCTCCATAATCCTAGATAGCTTAGATAAGGAAAAGAAGTTGAAAGCTGTATGTAGCCAAATTAGAGTGTGAATGAACAATCAGACAGCCTTGATAGCAGCTATAAAAGTCTCCATCTCCTCTACTTTCAGTGCAGAGATCTATGCCTAGCAGACAAAAAATTTACATAGTTGCAGTGCCAAATAAATATTAAAACTAATTGATCTCCAGCTGATTCAAGAGCCCTGGAGCACAGTATTAAAATACAAAAATGTGGATGGGACATTTAGAAGAAAGACCACAAATCTGACAAATCTGAATTCAAATGTTCTTCAATTTCCCTTGCTGCAAGAGGTTAAACCCCCTTTTTTCTTCATTTCTCCAAACACTAAAAGCTTTCCTCTAAAATAGTAATAAAAGATTTCACTTGGGGAAGCTGCTTTATAAGCAGTTTGTTGATGCTCCCCTCACCCTACACACATACACACCTTTATTGCCCCGTGGTTCTTAATGAGAATTAGAGCCCAACTTTCTCTCTCTTCTCCTTCTGGAACCCCTATGATGAGAATGTTGGTATGTTGATGTCCCATAGGTCTCTTAAACTATCCTCATTTTTAAATTCTTTTTTCTTTTCTACTCTGATTGAGTGTTTTCTGTTACCATGATGCAGTCCTCTTCTTCATCTAATATGTTATTTATTCCCTCTGGTTTTTTTCATTTATGTTATTCTTTATTTCTGACTCATTCATTTTTATAATTTCCATCTCCTCTTTTACATTTTCTACTTCTTTGTTGAAGTTTTCACTAAGTTCATCTATTCTTCCCCTAAGTTCATTGAGCATCCTTACAACCAGTGTTTTGAACTCTGTATCTAGCAGATTATTCATCTCCATTTCATTTACTTTGTATTTTGTTTTGTGCTGTTTTTTCATTTGGGACAAGTTCCATTGTCTTCTCATTTTGGATAACTCCCAGTTTTTGTTACTATTTTTATTATCTAGATCTTCTGTATCTCCTGAGCTTGTCAGAGTAGCCTTATGTAGAAAGTGTTCTGCGGGGCCCAGTGGTGCAGTCTCCCTGTTCACCTGAGCAGAATGCTCACTGGGTGTTCCCTGTGTGGGTTGTGTGTGTCTTCCTATTGTAGTTGAGCTTTAGTTGCTTGGCACATCAGTGGGTAAGGTTGATCCTCAGGCTGACTGGTTGTGAGGTTTGGCCGTGACAATAGTAGATGAGTTGTGTGGAGGCTGACCCCACATGGCAGGAGTAACTTTAGCAATGCTCTGGTGCCAGCTGAGTCTGCCCTTCAGGTATGTCATTTGTGAAGCTGGTTGGATGTTGCTCTGGTGTGGCCTGAAGCCAACAACTGGTGTGTTGGTTCTGAAGCCTCTTGGGCAGTGCTCTTGGAGGTGCCTCATAGAAGCTATACTGAAAATTGATGCCAGCTGCCACTTGTGCCAGGTCTGGGTGGTGGGTAGCACAATGTAAACTCAGGCCAGCTGCTACTTGTGCCAAGCTTATGTCAGCTTAGCTGAAGTTACATTCCTGGCCTAGACTAGTCACTGCTTATGCCAGGCTTGGAGTCACCTGACAGAAATTACAATACAAGTTAAGACAGTTTGCCCCTTATGCTGGGCTTGGGGCTGCTGCACAAGAGATACAAGGCATGCCAAAGTTGGCTGCTGCTTATTTGCAGATTGTGGATTTTTGAGAGATCTGGGGAAAGTCAACAGCAAGAGCCAATATAGGCCACTTGTGTGGTGGAGTTCCTAAAAGAGGCATGGGCAGGTGGGCATGTTGGGTGAGTTGGAGTCTCAGGGAATCACTGAGGTGGAACAAATGGTGTTAGCCAGGTTAATGGAGGCACAGACTTGGCTTCTGCCTGCACAGTGCCATCTGGGTGGGAGGGGAGCTACACAAAGAAACAATGGCACCTGCCGTCAATTCTGTCCCTGGAGAGAGATGCTCCAGCCCCTGCCCCTCCAGCCCTTGCACTGAAATTAGTCAATTTAGTTTCTTCCTATATGCCCCTGGCACTTTTTGCACTGCTTCCCCTGAGCTGGAGCTTAGAGAATATCAGGTGGTTAGTGAGTGAATCTGTGCATGGACCCCTAAGAGACTTGCCTCATTCTCCAGCAGGACACAATTCCAACAGGTTTTCACAGCTAGATGTTATGGGGACTCCTCTTTCTGGTACTGGTGCCCCAGGTTGGAGAACCTGGTATGGGGCCAGGGCCTTTTGCTCCTCTGGGGAGACCTCCACAGCTGAGATAACCTTCTCAATTTTTAATTGCCATACCATGGATGTGTGATCTGCCTGATCAGCATTCCACTCCTCCTTTCAGTCTCTATGTGGCTTTTTGTTTATATCCTTAGTTATAGGAATTCTGTTCAGCTGGATCTCAATGATGGTTGTTCTATAACTTAGTTATAATTTTGATGTGGTCATGGGAGGAGGCCAGCACAGAATTGGGCCAGCACTATTTAACCAGAAGTTCTCCACACACACTTATTTTTCACAGTCTGAAAAGGTACTAATTCTTCCCAAGGTAAAGAAGAGGAACTGTATGTTTTAGAATTATTTAAACTGCTCAAATTTTCTATTATTTTAACCTATGACCTATAATTTCAGGACTAAAAAGTTAATATGCTTAAGAACAAAACTTCCTTCAGGACAGTTAAGTAGGTCACGTTGTACCTACTATAGAATGTATTTTATGATCAATATTTTAACAACATTATAATATCTTTGTCAAGGGATTTAACTGTAGTACCTAGGCTCCAAGACAGGAAGAAAATTAATTTCCACCAGTATTGCATTCAATCCAGGTAAATTTGTATGGGAAAGAATAGAAAGTAGTTCAAGGAAATTTAGAAGTTGGAGGCATTAGAAACTAATTTAACTGTTTGTGTCATACTTTTTAAAAGTACTTGATTATCTCTTCAGTATGAGGTTATCAATATATTATAAAGAAAGGAAGGGAAAGACTAATATATTTATTTTTAAAAGTAGAGGATCAAAGAAACATTAAAATTCTTATAGCAAATTAATTATAGACAAGAATTATTACCTCATAAATTTTTCCTAATTATATTTTATATTTGTGATTTGTGTGAGAGCTTCATTTCTTAATATATAAATTTCTAAAATGCAATAATATTAGTTTCCTTTGTTCTATTTAGGAGAAAATATTTTAACAGAAAATGGCACTACATTTAAAGAAGTATTTATATTAATGGAGGTACCATTTTAATTATTTATCATTTATTTCAGTCACTGCCCCTGCAACTTTCAGTGCCCCAAATTGTGTAGTTTTAGTATCTCATTAGGCAAGTATATATTAAGGATCAACAAATGCCATGCACTGTATTTGCAAAGTAATAAAATCTTTCTGATTGGTTATATTTGCCTTGAAATATTATCTGCCTATTTAGGCACACTCAAATGTTGCTGCCTTGGGAGTAACAATGTGATAAATATTCAGAGAACCTGTAAAAACTGACTGTTTTCTTAACTGACATATTAGAAATTAGGTGTTGTTTAAATAGACTAGCTTATGCAGAAAAGCTATATAGTATAAACGTGAATGAGTGCAAGGGACCTGGAATGTGGCTACCTCAAAGTGAATAACACATAATAAGTTAGACTTCTTGTAAATAGATATTCCCCAAAGGTAGCTGGGCTGTTAGTGATCTGACTTTAACGTTGTAGTAGGTAAAAACTGAGGGCAATAAAAGATGTTACCACAGTGGCAAGGAGCTATGGAGTCATGTGCCTGGTTTTCTAAAGCAGTATTAAAACACTTTCTATTTATTGTTTTTGTTGGAGAATTTCAACTATTATCCAAAAGTTTTGTTAATTTGCTATTGATAGATCCATTTAGTATTGAACTATCTGGTAAAATAATTTTTTTCACAAGTAAGTATATATAAATATATTTTTGTTTTACAAACTGGGAGGCTCTAGGTTAGCTTTAGAATCAGTTTTAAAAATGAAATATTAGCCCTGCCTGGGATGGCTAAGTGGTTAGAGTGTTGGCCTGTGGACCAAAGGGCCTCAGGTTTGATTCTGGTCAAGGGCATGTACCTGAGTTTCGGGTTTGTTTCCACGGCCCCAGTCAGGGCACGTGTAGGAGGCAACCAATTAATGTGTCCTCACGTCAATGTTTCTCTCTCTCCCCCTCCCTCTGCTCCTTCCACTCTCTCTGAAAAAAAAAAAAAAGGGAAAAGAAAAAGAAATATTAAACCACAAATTTAAATGTATACTTGTTTGTGAAAAAGTGAAATAATGAGGTATAATGTCAAGGAGAATTATGTTTAACTTATTTATATTCAAAATGGCCCTTAAAATATCTAATGGTTTATATAGTATATCTACAAATGATGTTATATATTAAAGAAAGCTATACCATGTTAAATTTTCCTTATAAATATCAGTATTTAAAGGTACAATTGTTATATATATGTTTTTTTCTATTTTAGAGAAATAAACAGAAAGAATAAAAAAGCATCTGTATATTTAGTATGATTAAATAGGTACTTTATAAATTAAAGTTAAAACAGAGGAAACCAAGATAGCTTACCTCTTAGAAGTTATTTTAAGCCTTTCACCTCATGCATGAGAATCACACTGAAATCTCACCATGTAACAAAACGTTTATAGGTTGATTCTCAGTTGTTTAGAAAATTGTTAATTATATAAGGTTAGGGAACTAATTGTATGAAACAATTAGCTTTGCATAAAAAAATCAACATCAACAACAGAAAAGCCGTTCTACCAACACAATTTGCACCATTAAATGCGGTCAACCATCCCCAGAAAGGAAGCCAATGGTCCCAATGGGATGGGTGCAACATGTTTTCTCTCCTGGATGAACAATTAGATACACATTTCCAGCTGTTGGCAGTTCAGCAGTGGCATCTTAATTTAGGAAGACATCTTTGAAAGAGAGGTAGCTAAGGGGGAATTATGTGTGATGAAACAGCAGGCACAGAAGTCAGATCGAACATAACTCAGAAGTACAGGGTTATAACTGGACACCTCATAACTGCCCAAGATCTCATGCCCTGTGAAAGTTTTGTTGACACTCAGCAGCCTTTGGAATTTAGAAAGCATTGGATCAGGTGAGTCTTGCAGCTTATAGCAAAAAAACCCCAAACATAGCAGGAAGTGTCACTGTATTTATTTGTAATAGTTACACCAAAAGACTTAACAACAGGGTATTTCTCTGGTGTTCTAATTCCCCTCTGTGATTTTTTCATTTGTCCATCCAGATCTAGTCTCTGCCCTCACTTTATACCTAAAAGACAGACCTTCCTAAGCACTGCATAATTCAGGCTCCTTTTCCAACTATCTTCCTATTGTGTATGGCAAATGGGTGACACGGAAGATCAGAGGGCAGAAAGACAGCCAGGTCTTAGCATTTCTGTTCTTCCCTCTCTGCTGTGAACCACAAAATATGCATGAATAACATTGCTCCCTTTCTAGATAACTACTGCAAACATTTTTGCTGTGGTGTTCGGTGTAAATAACTAACAGTAGAGTATAGCTCTGGCTTTCTTGTTGAACTATCCATTCTTGGACTACACTACCCAGCGGCTCTGGTGCTGCTATTACAGTGTTAGTCATCTCATCTCTCTCCACCACCACTGCTCAAGTGAGGTTCAAGCCCATTGCTCTCCACCAGTTTAAGTACCACAGCAGTGCTTTCCTCGTTTAGAATAGTGATTTATATTGTTACAGGCAGACATGAGATGGCCGGTAAAAATCTCCACCCTGAAGTCTCCACTCCTCATGCAATCCTGGGTAGTATAAGGATATAGTTCCGTATAAGGAAGCAAGATTTGTCATTTGCACATAGGGACTACATACAGAGTGTTATAATAATCCAAAATATTAATCATCAAGTCAATTATGAAGCCATTCAAACCAGTATTTAGATTCTCCTTTATTTTTCCAGCATCCCCTCTTCTGTTCTCTTATCCCCGCATAACCCCTGTATCTGGTATCTGTTCTGACCCTCAGTATTTCTCCCATGGTCCAAGATTTATATTGGTGCTACAATCAGTTCCTTCAGTTTCCATTTTCTTTCCATGAAAAGAATTACCAACTTCCTAATCCGATTGCTGAATAAGTTCCCTTAGAATCTTCAGAGAGAAAGATACCAAACCAAAAAAATCTCTTCTTTGTTAATTTCAACTGTCTCCTGTGTCATATAGCACTGTGGATTTATTATTCTAACAAAGCTTCTGTTTCTTTACTGAGTTCAACCAAAAAAAAAAAGGGGGGGGGGAGAAGTGAAATAGACATAAAGTGACATCCTGCCATATCTGTAAGCATGAAGTCAGACGAAATGCTTTAAAAAATGTGACATTAATCATTGCAATGCTTTATAAACCAAATTCTCATCATGTAAATTTTAAGATCATTTTCCCCTAATGTTTTCCATGTGCCAATTTGGAGGGCTAGTTATGAAACAACAGATGGTAAAATTAGATGAATCACTTAAGAGTTGATATGAGAATAAGTGCACTTAAGTGAACTATTAAAAATAGTCAACAAGCCAAAGGACTGACAAACAACACACTTACTCAGTAGTATTGTCAACCACATATTTGCTCTGCTCTCCATACAGACAAAGTAAGTAACAGAATTCAAAATAAGACCATACAGAATAAATTAAAATGTTACAAATAAGGTTATGTAATGTTTGTAGTATGTAAGTCATGAAGGAATTGTGGTCAAATAGTGAGGAGTCATGAGAAGCAGTTTATAGTCCAGTACAGGGAGGCATTGGAAGGACCTACACAGAGTGAATGGAAAGAAGGTATAGAAACAGTAGCAATAAAAATAAGTCAAATGCATTGTTGTGTTTGAAAAGGTGTTTGTGTTTATTTTAGTACTCATCTCTAAATATATGTAAAGGCATATGAACAATAATTTCCTAAAAATAACACAAAAATAGATCTGATATATTTTATAAGACATTTGTTTACAATAAAAACATTTATTATGAAACATTTTTTTAAAGATAAAATAACCCTGTGTATCATGAAGACATTGTTATGTGATTTGAAAATCTACCTAATAATTGCTAGGAAATTCCTGAATGCATTCCATTTTCTCTCAAGTAACAGTCTTTTATTCTTTTAAAATCTATTTTTCAAAATATATTGTTTAGAACTTTAAAAGGTTATGCAAATGCAGTTTGAAAAGTGCATGTGAAAGCTCAGGGAAAAACTTGTGTTTTTCTGTTTTAATTTGAGATTCCTAAAGAAATGTGGCTAAGTAAATTCCAAAAACATTTTTTCCCCTACTTTAATAAGGTTGTTGGAAGACATTCGGGCAGCAAGATAAAGGAGTATATACAAGACAGTTTTCCTATTCACACTAAAAAAATTATGCTATGACAACAGAGAATATAAGGAATTATAAATTATATTAAATTTTGTTAGCCAGCGTAATATTTTAGTTGGCCAAATCCTCCTTTTGAATTCCATTCTTACCTTCAAGGGGTATGATCATATGCAACAGTAGTCTAAAAATATCTGTATACATTTTCCAAAATGCTATTGAGGGGGGAAAAAGTTAATCCCTTTTAAGATTAAGGGTATGAACACTGAAAGCAGCTCTTTTCAAAATCCAGTAAAACATAAAAATCAGGGAATGTTAGGACATCCACAAGGTCACAAAATGAGGCTGTATATGAGACCAACATATGAGGCAGCTTTTAGGCACGCAGTAGAAGGGGTCAACTATATTATTGTCATTTACACAATAGGAGTAAGAAGAGCCATTTTACAAGACACCAAAAAAACAAGCTCTAAGCCTGTGTCCAAAATAAAGTGCATATTCAGGTATCAGTCAGAGGCAGATTTTGCTTCACCTGATAACTGATGGATTTCGGTGCACATTTCTGACTGGCCCTACCCAGGGCATCACTTGGATTCTGCCAGTGGTCAACGGAGGTAGTGACCATAAGGACAACATAATTTTCAGGATAGGACCTAAAATTTTCTCTAAGTACAGAGGAAAAAAAATAGCCACTTACTTAAAAAACATAAAAAATTAAGAACCTTATGATTTCACTCATTTCATTGAAAACAATAAATGTAAAAAGAACATGGCAAACAAACAAAAACTCATAGACACAGACAACAAGAGTATGGTGGTCACCAGAGGGGAAGGGAGGAAGTAGTAAACATATGGTGGTAGAAGGATATTTGACTTTGGGTGACAAACACAAAATGCAACTTATAGATAATGTATTATAGAATTGTATACTTGAAATCTATATGGTTTTATTAAGCAATGTTACTCCAATAAATATATTAAAAATATTTTTTTATTATATCTAGGTAATTCTGATCCTTCTTCAATTAGAAGTATTTTTTTAGTTTAAATACTTCTACAAAAATCATGACACCAAACTTAATCTCAAAAAGTATAGAAATAGCAGAAAAATGTCTTTCTTTGGAAAAATCCACAATGAGATCAATATATTGGAAGTTCAATATATGCCTACGCTTTTTTTGGTTTTACAGTGCTTCCATATGCTACACATTTCAACAACCATCAAAATATTTTTTTAAACTATTAAGGAAACCTCTTTACCAACTTTATAAAAATAACAATGCTTGTAAAGGAATACCATGAACAGATGTATAGCAATAAATTATATAACTTAGAAGCAATGAAAAAATTCCTAGCAAGACACAAATTATATCAAAACTAACTCATGTTGAAATGGAAAATCTAAATAGACCTATAACAAGTAAAGAAATTATATTAATTTTAAAAACCTCAATCAAGAAAATCTTAAGGTCAGATGCCTTCACTGGTGAATTATACCAAAAACTTTTTAAAGAATTGATGCCAATTTTTCATAAACCCTTCTCCCAAAAAATAGAAGAGGAAAAAACACATTTTTACTCATTCTGTGAAGGCAGTATTATGATAATACTGAAACCAAACAAAATATAACAAAAAAACTACAGGCTGATATCTTCTTTGGCTATAGATACAAAAATTCTCAACAAAACACCAGCAGACTGAATCCAGCAACATATTGAAAGGATTACATACCAGGACCGAATGGAGTTTATCCCAGAAATGTAAGGTTGGCTTAACAAATGTTCATTAATGTATTAAGCCATATCAATGGAATAATAGCCAAAAAACACACGATCACCTGAGTACAGACATAAAAATAAATTGGCAAAATCTCAAACACATTCATGATATAAGTACTAAACAAACTAGGAATAGAAAGAAGCATCACCCTGAAAAGGGCATCTATTAAAAACCTACAGCTAATATTATACTTATTGTACATAAGATTGAGCGCTTTCCCCCTACAATCAGAAAAAAAGAAAAAGACTCATGCTCTTTCAACATTTTGCTGAAGGCTCTCACCATAGTAATTAGACAAGAAAATCATCCAGATTAAAAGAAAGAAGTAAAGCTGTCTCTATTCAGACATGGCGGGAGTTTATACACAGAAAAGCCTAAGGAATCCACTAAAAACTCTTAGAACTAATAAGCTCATTTAGTAAGATTGTAGAGCACAATTTCAGTATGCAAAGTCAGTTATTTTCTACACACTACAAATGGAACTGAAAATAAAATTTAAAAAACAATTTCATTTATAATAGCATCCAAAGTAAATAAAACATTTAGAAATAAATTTAGCAAACAAAATACAAAAATTATGCTCTGAAAACTATAAAATATTATTGAAATAAATTAAAGAAGAATTAAATAAATAAAAATATATCCTATGAATCAGAGACTTAATATTGTTCATGACAGCAATACGCCTGAAGTTGATCAGCAGGATAAATAAAATTCTTATTTTTGCTTAAATTAAAAATTCATTTTTTGTATAAATTGAAAAGCTGATACTAAAATTCTTATGGAAATGCAAGAAATTCATAAATGCCAAAACAATCTCGTAAAGAAAAACAATATAGGGTCGGGCAAAAGTAGGTTTATGGTTGTGAGTATACGAAACAGTTTATTCTTGTATTTTAATGTATTAATTACTGTATTATTTTCCATACAAACAACTGTAAACCTATTTATACTCCACCCTATACTTGGAGGACTTACACTTCCTGATATCAATATTTACTATAAAGCTGTAGTAATCAGGACAGTGTAATAAATACATAGATCGATGAAATAAAATTGAAGTTCCAGACATAAATCCTTACTTTATAGTCAATGAATTTTTAATAGTGCCAAATTATTAAATGGAAAGTGAATAGTCTTTTTAAAAAGTGGTGCCAGGACAATGGAATGTCCACATTCAAAAGAATGAAGTTCAACCCTTCCTCATACCATACACAATAGTTAAGCGAAAATGGATCATAGACCTAAATGCAACTGCTAACGCTATGAAACCCTAGAAAGTAAGTGTCTTTTCATTGCCCATTGATTAGCAAAGCTGTTATTGATATAACACCAAAAGCATGAGTAAAAAAAATAAATAAATAATTTAAACTTAATCAAAATTAAAACTAGTGTTTTAAAGGCATTTTGAAGGTATTTTCCAAATAAAAAGACAGCTCATGTAATTGAGAAACTATTTGCAGATCATATATCTGTGAAGAGATTAGTATCTAAAACATATAAAAAGACTCTAAATAAATAGAGAAATAACCCAAATTTGTGTCATGAGGAGTACCAGAATAAGTGAGAAAGTGGGAAAAAGTTAATATGCTTAAATTTGGATTTGAAGTCCTTATAGTCACCGATGGTGATAGGAAAGAAGAGACTAAGGAAAGGCTGTTAGAAAGGATGGTATTTTGATGGTTCCTCTAGGAGGGCCTAAACTAAGATAAAGGCAATAAGAATATAAAGAAATGGCCAAATATGAGACTTACTTTGAAAGAATCAATAAAACTCAGTGAATGATTGATTCTAGTTGGTGAAGGTGAATTCAAAGCTGACAGCAAACACATCTGTAATACTGACCAGAAACTTCTGATGGAAATAGAAGACTTGCTTGTGTGCATGTATTAGGGAGGCCTATGTGATGACAGTGAGGGAAGCAAATAATATATATATATATGTATATTTTTCTTTTAAATAAAATTTTCAAGAATTTCTATTGTAAGAAATGAAGAAAGATTATTCTTCATTTTTTGTATTCATTTGTACTTCAAAAATATATAAAACAACCCTGCCCAGGTGGCTCACTTGGTTGGAGAGTGGTCCTGTTCACCAAAAGGCTGTAGGTTTGATCCCGGTCATAGTGCAAATGGGGGCAGCTGATCAGTGTTTCTCTCTCACATCAGTGTCCCTGTCTCTCTCCCTTCCTCTCTCTCTCAAATCAATGGGAACATATCCTTGGTTGAGGATTGAATATATATTTAAATATATACAGGTAAAAGAAAGTATCAATAAATGAATAAATGTATGGCAATATTTCTATTTCACTGAGAGACTTTACTATGATACATCAAGTGAATGTAATTCATAATTTGGGAAATGTCAGCTTAATGCAACAAAAATGTATTTGAACTAGAACTCACTCATTCTTCTCATGAGCAAGCTGCTACCTGCAAGCAAATTATTCACTTTCAACGTTGCATCAAACAATAATTTAAGACCATAGGAGTAATGCTTCTGATATTAACTATATTCTCACATTCTGTAGAATTGATTTGGCCTTCAAAAGTATCTGACACCTTGAAAATGGTTTGCTTACTGTAAAAATCAGGTTCTGAGTGCATCTCTGTGCTTTTGGCATTCTGTGTAAGATTCCTAACTTATAGATATTCGCATTATCACTGTTTAGTAATCAGAGCTTTGTGGGGAAACTTACCCTTTCCCTATTGAAACACAGATATAGAAATTACTACATTTGGTCATTTCCTTTTGGGAAACCATATCTAAATGACCGCATACTGAGGCTCAAATAGAAGATTTTAACGTAATATATAAATCCTTTGTAATTATCTGTTTTTAGAATAATTTAACAAAAATAAATTTGTCATATTAGTTGATAGTGTGTCCAATGAGCTGGAATCAGTGACTTGTGTCCAAGGAATAAAGTATAGACAGGGAAAAATAGGAACTATACAGTGAGGAAACCTGGCAAACACCACTTTAGCCAAGATAAACACTACCAGAAGTAAGTTATGTTAATTTTTAATATAGTTTAAAAGTATTTTATATATCCCAATATAATTCAATGAGAAAGCACTTAACAGTGGCATTCTTTCTCAGAATCTATGATCCTGAATTGAAGTACCTTGTACAAAATACTTGACCAGTACTTTTTTTTTCTTTTCTTTTTTAATCCTCACCTGAGGACGTGCTGGGAGGGGGAGGGGGGGAGGGAGAGGGAGAGGGAGAGGGAGAGGGAGAGGGAGAGGGAGAGGGGAAGGTTATATAATATGATAGCTTTGGGGATAAATGGATAATAGGCATATAGAGACTCTCCGTGCTATCTTTGCTTTCTTCTGTTAAGTTTAAAATTATTTAAAACTAAATTGTCTTTTTAAACATCAAAACAATTTAAATTTTATTTTTATATCCTAATTATGTCAGGTGAATGAATGAATGATTATATTCTGTGTATAGCCCCTTTCAACCCAATTTCTAAAATCTAAAATAAATAATTTATTTCAGGCAGAAGTTCATATAATTAATCCACATTAACTTTCTGATGTGTATCTCCAAACATACTATTGGACTATAAGCAATATCTTTACATTAAATGAACAATATGGCGATGTAATGTAATTATTCCTTATTTTACTGGATTAGTATTAGTTTGTCTCAGGGAAACAGGCATAAAGAGTCTGAGTATTTTAGCCTAATCAGTATATACAATATGCTTGATATGTGTGTGTGTGTGTGTGTGTGTATCACATCTTGTTTAGCATCTCAAATATACCCCTGAATAAGAACAATATTGCCTGATTTTAATAGATTATTTTCTTAATGGAAGAAAATCAGTTTATATTTTTGTATTTTTATACTTCACCTATTAATTTCATGTACTGACTGTATTTTATACTAGAGTATTTTTATACTGCAGATTTCTTCTTTTTTCAGTCTTCCTTTGACTTCATTGTTAATGTGTATACATAGAAAAGAGGTAAAAAATGGAATACATTCAGCAAGTTTCTACATGGGCATTACTTTTCCAATTAAATCTCAAAGGGGAAATCTAAGGAAAATGTAAAATGTTCGTGTAAAATACAGTTTAGCTTTATCTTCTTCATCTTTAAATAATCACCTGGTTATACACAAATCATATGAAGGCTGGAAAGGAAGCTTCACTTAATGCATATTTTCAGTAACAGAATATAGACTTTCTCATTGCCCTTTGTCAGTAGAAAATTTTCATATGTTTAGAATTTTTAAATTCTGCACTTTTTCTGTTGATAAGAAAATTTATGTAGAGGATGTTAGCCTGTAATTGACATATATTTTGAAAAAAATCTCTTTTAGTGTGATACAGTGTGCTAATTTATAAACTCCGACTAAATATCAGAACTAAAATATATGAATCTTTGGAGTAGAGTTAAAATATCTCCTGAGGTCATTTAGGTTCTCTAAAGCAAAAACTTCAAATTATTTTCATAATATGTCTTATATTGCTTTTATGGATTCTATAATAACCTGATGAACTATAATAAAGTTTTCCTATTTTTAATATCATAATTCAGTCAAATATAAATAGAAAAAGTTATATAGCAGCAATGTCTCATTATCTATTCAAGGTAGAAGAAAGGAAAAAAACAACAGTAATCATAACAAAAATTATATACTACAGATTTCCAGGCAATTTAATTTGAAATTCTAACCGAATATGCTTCTGCGTTATATAGAAATATTGCAGAAATATTTGTCTTTAAAAATACATAACTCCAAACAGTAAAAGCACATAATAGTAGAGCTATAGAGGCTCATTTCAGACCCATCCCTGTGGGATTCTAGTTTAACAAGGGTGACCTGCATTGTAAAACAATCTGTCAACACACGTAATAAACCAGAAATTTGTGATAGAAGCAAGGTTACAAAGACCTGACTTTTAAAAGAATCTTTTGAATGACCCTGCTCAACAAATTAAATATACTTTATTATATTTATATAAATTAGCAAATTATCAATATAAATATACTTTTATTATATAAGTATAATTATGAGTATGCTTTAGTTTTATACTTTCAGTAAATATAGGAAATATTGATTCCAAGAAATAATCAGACTGAAAATGATATAGGACTTTGATATAAAATGGATAAACAAGCACTGGCATTTACTGATTCTTCTTCCTATAATACCATTAAGAGCAAAAGGTACTAGGCATAACTTCATAGCTATTCTAGAAAGCCCCACCCCTCCAAAAAGAAACACTATGAGTTTTAAAATTGTGAATAATTTCAGAAGCTATAAACTATGTGGGATCATAGTGAGGGCGAAATGAAATAGAGCTAAAGAATTCACAGCACTATTTATGAAAGAGAAGCTTCAAAATGTGAATATTCCTTTAAAAATTTTATAAACCTGAGGTTATAGGTATTAGTGGATGGAAAATGGAGGTCTAAGGCAGGTGGCCAGGTAATTAGAATATAATTTAAAGCTTTAGAGAAACTAGTATTTGCCTCCAGGATAAAACAACAAGTAAAGCTGTTAAGCCATAGTTAAATGAATGTTACACAACACCGAGCTGGATGCAGTGTAAACCGATAAACTCAGGCATTTCCCACCTACTTCTCTTTTTATCTCCCCATCAAATTATTTGAATCAGGGTGCCTGGAATTAAAAGTGTCCCCACCAGAAGACACTTCAGCAGTGGCTTCAGGAAGGGAAAATTAACACCCTCAGGCCAGGCAAAATGAAAAACAAATCAGCATCCACCATTACCATACAGATAAATTTACATTGGGAGGAGAAACCCTGAAATAGAAGCTATTAATTCAAAGAAACTAAATTTACACTGGGATTTAAAAACAAACCACTACCAGCAATAACAACAAATTATTTGGAAACAGAGAGAATTGCATTCCCCTCCATATCTCTGCTTAGGAAGAAATTGAGAGCTGTTGTATAGAGAGATATTTTCTGCCTTTGAAAATAAATACCCTTTTTGAACACTTGCACTTCCGTTGTGGACATTGCCGGTGCCCTGCCCATCCCTTTACCCGACTAATAAGCAGGTCTCCCAGCTGCTCCACAGGCTGCTAATAGTGTTATCGGAGAATTGCACGGATTGCCTTTCTCCATTGCTAGTGGGAATGGGGTACCGCTGGAATAAGAATTTCTGCAGGCCCCCGCAAGAGGATGAGATGTGGTGGAAAGCTTCAGTTATGTGGAATTATATCCCCCGGTTTGCAAAGTCCCATTTCCCCTAAACCAGTCCAGCAGAGCTAAAAGCAAAGCCAGTGTCCAGAGTTTCCATTCCATGGTGGAGCTGAGTGCAGCAGAGCACCCAGCTAGTTCCAGTCCATTCGTCCATTTGGTGTGGGGTCCACATGGCTGTGGGCCCTGTGGGGGGGTGCAGAGCCTAAGAGCCCCAAAGCCAGGCGTCAGGCACAAGCAACAAAAGAGAGAAGGGGAACTCCTTCGTTCAGGAGCTTATGTGTGTCAGATTTTGCCCCCTTGCAGCGGCCAAGCCTATTCTGGCCATTGACTCGCTCCCAGGTGTGACTGACAAATCACCTTTCCTGTGTCATCCAGACTTTAATATTCCGCCTTCCCTTTGTTCCTTTCCAGTTAATTAATAACTGGGTTAATTACAATGATATCAGTAACTGGTAGCTCATCCTAGCCTTCACCTGCTTCCGCCACTTCCCTTCTCAGAACATTTTCAATAAATAGCACAGACGCACATCCCTCACTTGAATTCTGTTTTTAGGAAACCCAACCTAAGAGAATGTCTATGTGTCTTTTTTACCCCCCTTCAACTGTATTCAGTCGAGGTTTTAGAGGTCAGGGTTAGAGCAAACTAGGTTTACTTGGTATAAAATTATGTATTCGAAGGAAGGCAACATGACATGGTTTTATGACCAATGATTCCAATACTCAACCACAGATCCTAGGTGTTAGAATTTTAGACACTGAAAAGTAAAATGAGGGATTAGCTATGGTAAGAAATTATTTGCCTAATTTTATCCAGATACCTATGTTATACCCAGTCTTCACGAGATTAATTCATAGAGACCGACTTGAGAGTTTAGAATTTATTCAGCCGGCAGCTGCGAGGGGCTCATGCCCTAAACAGACTCGCAGCCCCGAGCAGTCTTTGCAGGGAGAATATAAAGGCAAAAACCACATTCTGTTTGGCTAAGGGGGCAGGTGGGGGGCTAGCAAGCGGCAGACAGAAGCTAAAATAAGTGTTAATTAACTTTCTTGGTTAACTAATCCCTGCAATTTACTCCCTGGAATTTTTATGGGCAGAAACCTTTTACAAAGTTTACAAAGAGCCAGGAGAAGGGGAAGAGGTCATTGTTTCTACCAAATTTTGTTGCTCCTGCTTATCTTCAAAGTAGTGGTTGTCAAGGCTGAAATGGGAGTGCTATACTTCACCTAACTCTTTCTTACTAACCCCTAAGTTCAAACATAAGCAATGCCCATATTTGTGTAAGGTAATGTTTTTTGAAGTGAAAATGATAACTAAAATCTGTAGGACTCTGCAAGGAGTTCAAAATAGATAAGTTAGTGCCTGTTGTGACAGCATTACTTCCATTTGTTTTTATCCCAGTCCTAATAACATGCCCCATAGGAAACCAACTTTTCTATTAAAAATTTAGAATTATGCAAACTTATGTAGAAATAAAATCTCTATTATGGAAAGGTAAAAGGAGATGAGATATTTTTCATTTGCATTACTAAAGAAAATAATACTGCATTCCCTGTGCTTTAGCCTATGACTTGCTATTTTTAGACATCTCAGAAAAAATAGGACATGATTTTTGCTTGAATCTTCCTCTACATACATGGTACAGACATGCATCTCCCTGCTATAAGTCTTTGAAACCTTTATTTTTAAAAGTCTAAGTACATTAAAAAAATGGAAAATGCTTAAGTTATTCAAATATATACAAAAAGAGGTTATAAAAAGAGGTTAAGTCAAAAGGTCTGATATTCTTGAGCTTTTTTTTAATGTTAAATCTTATAATGGGTGTGCAAAGGAGAAAAATTCATAAGCATTTTAAGTATAGAAAACTACTGAGTAAAATAAAAGGGAAAATAGGCATTCTGTGTATGAAGGGGCTGTTGCGAGGTATACATAAAAAGCTGAGCAAAGGACAGTGACATAGCAAATAGCCATGTATTGAAGATAAATGAGCCACAGAGATGCCTAAGCATTCAGAAGTAGAAAATAATCTGCTATAGAATATTGGCAAGAGCCAAAGAAGAAAAGAAAATATCTTTTGGAGATCAAGGTAATAGTATTCTAAGTAATAGTAGACTGGGAAGAGTTAAAGTTCCTATTTTAAATTATTCTGTGGGTTTGTTACAATTTCCTACTTTAATATATAATCTATAATATTCTAGTACATTTTTTGTTCTTATGAAACACTGATTTGGAGTAATTATGTAAAATCAACCATTTTTTAAATGAATAATAGTTAAGCCTATTATTCTAAAGCTGTATAATCTCAAAATTACATATATATATTTATATGTTAATATTGCCCCTTGTTAATAATACTTGAAAATACGCTTCTTCTTCTCCTAAGCAGCAACACTAACTTTGTTAAAGAATAGGAGGGCTGTGTGTGTACTCATTTGTTTAGTAAACTTAGGAAATGGTTTAAAAAGTTTCTATTAGTTATGCTTTTTTAAAAATTCAGTGGTTATTTTTGAGAAGCAGAATTTTGCTAGAGAAATTACTGAGGATTTTAAAAGTCCATGAAATAAACAACCCTGAAAAAAGAGAAATATTATGACTAAATAGGGCATTTGAAGTGAGAATTTAAATAAATCAGGTTGGACAGGCAAGTTGTTTGTTATTAGCATTAGGAAATAGAAAGATTAAGCTAGAAAGGTAGGAGAAATAACACTGGATTGAAGTACACAATACTATGCTCTTCCAACTGGAAAAAAAAAATCTGAAATCAATTGCTTGTGGTGTCTAATCAGAGAAGGTTGGAGTAAGTGTCAATATAAACGGTCATTACACAATAGCTTTGCAGTGATGGGCGCTGTAAAGTGAAACCTGCAGCCAATTACCAGCGTGGCTCAAATAAGTGAAAACCAAAACCAAAACAAAGAACCTTTAAGACAATAATTTGAGATCAAATCAATGAATGTTGTTATGGTGGTGAACCTAGTGGAATATAAGTGAGGTCACAAAATTAGAGTGCATTTTAAGAATACTACAGGATTAAAATGATGGCAGATATCTGTACATTATCCTCACAATTGAGGTCAGCTAGAGTATTTCTGCTAATAATCCTTTTAAGATTAGAGCATTAGAGAGAAGAGAGAAAGTGTATATTTCAGTTAAAAATATTAACTTCAATTATTCTCTGAGTGTAGAGTGTAAGAGGAATACCATTTGCTATGACTTTTCCAAACAATTGGCATTATTATAATATATAAATACGGAATTTGACATTTTGTGTGTATATATACTTCTAGGATAATTTTAGTCTAATGTCTTAAATGGAAGGATTAACAATTCTAAAATGCAAATGAAATGAAATAGAAATGTGCAAGTACTTTTCTTACACTTTTCACAAGGGAACTTCATTAAGTATTAAAAACCCATTGTTTTAACAGTTATTCTTTTCCTAATTTGAGGGTTCCAAAAAATGTAAAGACAGGCAGTCACTGCGCAGACCCTGGACATGGGACTGTAGCCACAGCAGTCATGTATGACATAAATTATAAGTAATTGATCATTAAAATTTGGATAGCACAGTGGATCTAGAGGGGACAAGTTGAGATGATAATGTCACATGCTTTTGTACTTTTGTTCCCACCATTAAATTCTCCCACTGCATGCTCCTCTCCACCCTCTTGTCAGGTTCCCAAGAAAAGGAAAGAGACTACAATATATATAAAGATTTCTTTTTCATAAAGTTAATGGTAACCACACACACACAAAAATCAAAACTGAGACACATATCTTAAAAAAGAGGAAACAGAGGAAAGAAATATGGAACACCACCAAACAAAAACAGACAGGAGCACAAAGGAATAGAACCAGTGGAGGCACAGAGCTACCACAAAACAAAGGATAAAATGTCTACAGGAAATCCTCAGACATCAATTACCCTAAATGTAAATGGACTGAATTCACCAATAAAGAGGCACAGAGAAGCAGATCAGATCCAAAAACAAAAACCAACCATATGCTGCCTTCAGGAGACACATCTAAGCCGAAAAGACAAAGTTAGACTCAAAGTAAAAGGGTGGAAAATGACTCTCCAAGCAAATAACATACAAAGAAAAGCAGGTGTAGCCATACTTACATCTGACAAAACAGATTTTGAGATAAAAAAAGTTAAAAAAGAGGCAAAGATGGAAATTCATTTTATAATAATAAATGGGACACTATGTCAAGAAGGCATAACAATCAGGGAGCACCAAAATATATAAAACAACTACTAACAGAACGAAAGGGAGAAACTGGCAAAATTACAATCACAAAATCATAGTTGGGGACTTTAATACTCCATTGACAGTGCTAGATATATCATTCAAATAGAAAATCAATAAAGAAATATCAGTCTTAAATGACACATTAGACCAGATGGACATAATTGACATTTGCAGAGCCTTTCATCCCAGGGCATCAGATTATACATTCTTCTCCAGTGCACATGGAACAGTCTCAAGGATAGACCATATACATACGTTGGGTCACAAAACTAGCTTCAACAAATTCAAGAGGATTGAAATTATATCAAGCATATTTTCTCACCACAATGCTTTGAAATTAAAATTAACTGCAAAAAGGAAGTAAAGAAACCCACAAATATATGGAGATTAGACAGTATACCACTAAAAAAAATTATTGGATCAAAGAAAAGATAAAAGGTGAGATCAAAAGATACATAAAGACAAATGAGAATCACAATACAACATATAAAAATTGATGAATACAGATGCAAGTATCCTAAGCAAAATACTAGCAAATCAAATACAATAATGTATTAAAAAAATAACATGCTGACTGAGTAGGTTCATTCTAGGGACACAGGATAGTTCAACATACACACAATTGATCAATGTAATACACCAAGTTAACAAAACAAAGGATAAACATAATATGATCTTATCAATAGATGCAGAAAAAAGGATTTGATAAACTACAACATTAATTTATAATCAAAACGCTAAATAAAATGAGTATAGAAGGAAAATATCTCAACATAATAAAGGCCATATATGACAAATCCTCAGCCAATATTATATTAAATTGTGAAAAACTGTAATCTTTTCCTATAAAATCAGCAACAAAACAAGGATGCTCACTCTTACCCTCTTATTCAACACAGTTCTAGAAAGTATAAGCCAGAGCAATCAGGCGAGAAATAAAAGGAATCTAAATTAGGATGGAAGACATAAAAGTATCATTTTTTGAAGATGGTATGATTCTGTATATAGAAAACCCTAAAGACTCCACCAAAAAACTATTAGAAACAACAAACAAATACAGTAAATTTGCAAGATACAAAACCAAAGTACAAAAATCTGTTTTCTATATACTAACAATGAAAGTCCAGAAAAAGAAATGAAAAAAATGTTTTTGCAGTTGCAACAAAAGGAAAAAACACACCTAGGAACAAACTTTACACAAGATATGAAGGATCTATACACTGAAAACTGCAAAGCATTATTAGAAGAGATTGAAAAAGGCACAGTGAAATGAAAAGATATTCCATGTTCATGGCTTGGAAGAATCAACATAGTTAAAATGACCATATTACCCAAAGCAATGTACAGATTTAATGCAATCTCCATCAAAATCCCAATGTTATTTTTTAAAGTAATAGAACAAAAAATAATCAGATTTCTATGAAACTACAAAAGACCCTGAATAGCCAAAGCAATCCTGAGAAAAAAGAACAAAGCCAGAGGTATCACACTACCTGACTACAAATTATGTTATATAGCTACGATAATCAAAACAACATGGTATTGGCAGAAAAACAGACCAATGAAACAGAACTGAGAGCCCAAATATAAAACTACATGTATATGGTCCAATAATTTTTGACAAAGGAGCCAAAAACACACAATGGAGAGAAAAAAAGCCTCTTCAATAAATGGTGCTGGGAAAATTGGAAAGCCATGTGTGAAAGAATAAAACTAGATTACAGTTTTTCCCCTTTTACACATGTTAATTCCAAATGAATCAAAGACCTAAATGTAAGATCTGAAACAATAAATTACATAGAAGAAAACATAGTCACTAAACTCATGGAGCTCGGTCTTAGAGAAGATTTTATGACTTTGACCCCAAAGGCAAGGGAAGTAAAGGCAAAAATCAATGAATGTGACTATGTTAAACTAAAGAGCTTCTACACAGCAAAAGAAACTGCCAACAAAACAAAAAGGCGACCAATCAAATGGGATATTTGCAACCAACAGCTCTGACAAGGGGTTAATATCCAAATTATATAAAGAACTCAACACCAAACAAACAATCCAATTAAAAAATGGGCAGAGGACCTGAACAGACACCTCTCCCAAGAACACATACAAATGGTCAGTAGATATATGAGAGGGTATTCAACTTCGCTAGCTGTTAGGGAAATACAAATCAAAACTACAATGAGATACCACATCACAGCTGTTAGAATGGCCATTATAAATAAGACAATAACAAGTGTCGGAGAGGTTGTGGAGAAAAAGGAGACCTCATTCACTGCTGGTAGGAATGTAAACTGGTACAGCCACTATAGAAAACTGTACAGCAGTTTTTCAAAAAATTAAGAACAGAGTTACTATATGACCCAGCAATTCTTCTTTTGGGTATCTAGCCCCAAAACTGGAAAACATTTATTCACAAAGATACATGCACCCCTATGTTCATTGCAGCATTATTCATGGTGGCCAAGATATGGAAGCAACCAAAGTGTCCTTCTATAGGGGATTGGATAAAGAAGATGTGGTACATATACTATGGAATACTACTCAGCCATAAGAAAAGATGAAATACTGCCATTTACAATAGCATTGATGGACCTTGAGAATATTATGCTAAGTCAAATAAGTCAGTCAGATAAAGCTAAGAACCGCATGATTTCACTCTTATGTGGAGCATAGAACTGAAACTCATAGACACAGATAATAGTGTGGTGGTTACCAGAGGGGAGGGGTGAAGGGATAGTAAAGAGTAAAGGGGGCCAAATGCAATGGGAGATGATTTGACTTTGGGTTGTAGGTACACAATGCAAATAGAAATATACACTTGAAACCCATATAACCCTATTAATCATTGTCACCCCAATAAATTAAATTTAAAATAGTTTATTGCTTTTTATACATAATTCATTTAACAAAACATTTATTGACTACTTCATTGAGGCAGTCTTCCTTATAGGCATTGGGGTCCTATGGAGATAAAGACAAGATATCTACTGCTATAGAATCTAGTAGTCTAGCAAGAAACAGTAGGTTCTAACTAATAATTCACCCTATAATTTCAGAGAGTAATAACTAATGAAAACAAAACAAAACAAGAATACGTTAATGGAGAAAAGTATATTAGAAGCCAATTTCAGGTGGCTGGTGGGCAGTCTTTTCTGAGGAGGTGACCCCTAAGACAAGGCCTAGAGAGAGTAGCCATATGCCAGAACATAGTACTCCAGGCAGAGAGTCAAGGCAAAGACCCAGATGCATGAATGACATAAGTGTGTTTTTGTAACAGATAGAAAAAGGCCAATATGTTTGCAGTGGGGTGATCTAATGGCATATTGGTACCAATTAAAAAGAGAAAAGCCAGACTAGAACATGTTTTTCTGCTTCAAAATAATCTTTAAATGCCTAGTTGGTGTACTAGTAGATCTTATATATGATTTATAATCTGTATCTCTGTGACTGTCAGCAGCTTAAACCTTGGACACAACTAAGTTATTTTACTTTAAAAAAAGAAAAAAATTAATATGTTTTTATTGATTTTAGAGAGGGGGGGAAGCAGGGAAGAGAGAGAGAGAGACATAGACATCATGTGAGAAAGAAACATCAATTGGTTGACTCCGCACATATCTGGACCAGAGATAGAGCCCACAACCGGGACTGTGCCCTGACTGGTAATCGAAAGGCAACCTTTCAGTGCAGGGGACGACCCTCAACTGACTGACACACACTGTCCAGGGCCCACTAAGTCATTTTTAAAAATAACTTTCTTCCATTCTCTTTTCCATAAAACAATAATGTCATGTTCTGCCAAGGAACTTGCACCTCTCTAAAAGGCTCCACGTGGGCTAAGGATATGATATCACCTGGTAAGGCAAGGTGAAGGAAAGCAGCACTGATGAAAGAGCACAGCACACGAATATAGAAATCATTAATGTAAATAATGTTTATAATCCTCACCACTTTTGAAAACAGTTTGTGTGAGTCTGTCTCATTTAGAATATGTATAATATTTGTTTTTTAATGTACTCATAGTCTATCTAGATTCCACAGGCAAAAATAGACACATTGAATCATAGTGAATGTGCACATAAACTTTCCACTTGCATCATAACATGAATAACACTTTCAATGCATTGAGGGGATATATTAAGATCCATAAACTTCAGTCCAAACCTCTATCAGTCTATAAATTACATAAACTTGCGTGTGCCTTTGAATTTTTTAAATACTTCAAAGTAATTTAAATTATTGAAAATCCTGTATTTAATGTTTTTCATTGAATTGCATGACAATACAAGTAAAATACCTTAAATTAGAAAATACCATAGAGAGATAATTGATGGACAGTAAAGGCTATGTTTTTAAACATATGCATAGTACTTGATACTGTGTACTTTCTCATAGGTTTTTACTAAACTGTTAAGCTGAGAAAAAAATTAAGAAAAAGGAAAGTGAAACTGCAGTTTCCATAGGATATTGAAGCAAATACCTGGTGGCTTGCAAGGGGAACCTTAGTGTTTTATATTTTTCTGGAAGAAAAGAATAGGAACTAGTTTAAAATCATTGGAAATCCTGCTGGTGGCCTAGGAATTCACTAGAATTATTTTACTGAGCTAGATAAACCTAAAAAGGAATTCAGAATGGCAGGTCTAGGTTTAAGAACACCCAGCCTATAGAATCAAATCAGATTAGGTAAGCTACTCTGGCAAGAAAGCATCTTATGTGGACAACTCTCATTTTGAAAATGATATTTTTCACTTCTCATATGAATAGTTGATGGAATTTATATATTTATATATTTAATGTGAATAGACATATTAACCAGGAGTCAAAAAACTATTAATAAACAGCATTTTACAAGCAAGTTAGAGTAAATGCTGGTCATTAGATTATTTCTAATTTATAATGCACAGACATCTTCATTCTAATTCTGGAGGGACCATTAAAAATGCCACTTGGGGTGCATTAGTGTGAGATGCAAAAAATTAATCAAGTAAACAAAAAATTCCAAAAGGTATTTTAGAACATGCATTAATGTTGCACCTAATTTAATTGAGAATGAAAACTAGAGGGAACATGTGAACATAGGAAAGTCAGTCATTTGTGACACAAACATGTGAAGGCAAAGACTATAAATATAAGAAGTTTTTTTTAATGAGGTGATGTTTTCTGGAAAATGTATAAATCATGTTTTTCTTAATGGCTTTCACAGCAGTCCTGTCTTGTTTACAGTAAGCATTTTTTTTTTTTTTTTGCAAAATAGTACATACCACTGCCCTTTAAAATGAACAGAAATAAAATTCTTTTTTTTTTTTTTTTTTTGCTGTATATAAATGGTTGAGATTGAACTCTACTTGAGAAAAAAAAAAAATGGCTTGCTTGCATTTTTCTTTCTAGATATATAATTTCATAAGGCCATTCCACCTTTGAATGTAACTTATAACCTAACCTAACTTCTATATCAAATTGCCCAGGGTATTTTGATCCCAGCATCATTAAACTATGATAAATGGATATTATAATAAAAGAAGCAATCTAATTTTTTATTATAGTTCTGGTGGTATAATACTATTATGTTAAGATGAAAATTCTGTAGATCTTAGACCTTTATGCATAAGATCCAAGAATAAGGTAAGGTAATAAAACATAGTCTTTCAGCAATCCCTTTGCCATTAAGTTCAAAGTCCTGTGTGCTAAAAGCTTTAAAGTTATTTTATGTTTATTATAATAAAAGCCCACCCATAGGTAGCATTCTTATATACCTTAGATAAGAATTTAAAAAAAACAAGAAGTTTTAGCCAGACTTGAAAATGATTTTTTTTGAATAAAAATTAGTGCAAATATAGTTTCTTTTCCAACAAGTTTATTGTTTTGTAGATAATTAGTATATGAAAAGCATGTTCTTTTACCTTTAAAAAATTCCAGAGAATGGGTTGGGCATGGCCTTAGGTGACTTTTTTATTTCTAGAAACCCTAGTGGAATATTTTCCCTTCTCATTTATTACTGTAATTAATAACACTTCAAGTCTGTAAAGTATTTCTTCAGGGAAATTCAAAACCATGTTGATATTTTTCATAACTACTTTATAAAGCAGAAATATTTTCTTAATAGGTTAAGAAATTAATCATACACAACTTTGCCTTATTCAAGGTCACTAGGATAAATCGGTGTTAAAAACAAGGATTGTAATCAAGATGCGCTGTAAAGTGTCTATTCACTGTGCCCACAACTGCACCAGGTTTTCCTCTCCTTGAACCTTGCAAAGGAAAGGAAAGAATCCTTTGAATGTAAGAACTGGCACTATGATTTTCTGTCCTTGAAAGTATTATTATATCCTGTTGGAAAAGGAAAGTAAAATCAAACTCTTGTCATATATAGTAGGGTTATTATAAAGTATAGAAGTAAAATGAATTAAAAACCCTAAGTGTATTTATTGAAAATGTCAGTCAGGCTTTGAATAGAATGATAATGACCAGTCAGGCTTTGAATTGGAATCAATCTAGTAAAAGGGACTGGAAGCAGACATAAAGCACTACTTTCTTTCCATAAATTCCAGTTAAATCTGGCAATTCTGGTAAAACCAAAAAAACAAGAACAAGCAATACAGAGATTTTTCTCTGTTACCCTGTCACCTTTTTTACCGAAGATGAATTTGTGGGAAGACAAAGAGCATGTTGGTTCTTAAAAGTAATCATCCTGAGATAAAAGGCAGCTAGAGAACAGATCCTAAATTTTTAGGTTGATTAATCCAGGCTGAAAGAATGAACAATGGTTTGTGGATTACCAATCATGATCATCAGCAAAATTCACAAATGATATATTCAAGTTTTATATCTGGTTTTGGCCTTTAGCAATTTGGAATGCCTCATGTAACATTTTTCATTGAAACTTCTCAAGTTACTGGATCACACAATCTAGATTATTGTTAAAAATGGATTTTTTCAGACAAGCATTAATTTATTATAATGGTAACACCATCAAATAATTTAGAGCTAGAGAAAGAAATTTGAATTTGAAACAAGTTTAATTCAGATGACTTTATATTAATTTTACATGTAAAAGTTACAATGTTTAAGTAACTTAATTAAATAAGCTAAAATACAGAGTTCATTTGCATCAAAGCAGTTGTTATCACAAATCTGGTAAAGGTATAGTTCTCAGAATTTTACAATTAAAACTCAAGGGGGTAATTATATTTTTATATTCAGCCCAATCTGCAGGAGTTTAGACAAATAAGTGTAACAAGAGAATGGCTTCTGAAAAATAAAGTGCAGTGGAGCAGTGAAATAAATACATCACCCAAACAATTTAGACAACAATGAAACAAAGTAAATTTGAGTGTTCCTCTGGTGATCACAAAGTTTTCAAAGCACCATATTTTCAAAGTACTTTTGTCAGCTGAATAATATACGTCCCTTTTCATTGCTGAGTTAAACAATCCATGCTACCTCTTTGTCTCTTACCCCATTCTTATGTTTTCAGAGATCAGAATCTCCAGATGGTAACATTAGAATGGAATAAGCTTTTGTGTTTCTAAACTTCTACTCCCAGAGTTTACCCAGCTGATTACCATTTTACAAAGCATGCACTTTTTTTTTTTTAAGTTTTAAAATACTGATATATTCTTTTAGATTGAAACTGGAAATTTACAGACTGGCTTTTACTATCTATACCCATAACAGTTTCTTTTTTTAATTCTTTTTACTTTTTTCAGTTATAGCTTACATTCAATATTATTTTGTATTAGTTTCAGGTGCACAGCATAGTCGCTAGACAATCATATCCATTATAATGTGTTCTCTCCCCCATTCCCCATATTTCCAGTACCCATGTGGCTCCATACATAGTTATTACAATATTATTGGCTATATTTCTATGCTATATTTTACATCCCCATCACTGTTTTATAACTACCAATCTGTATTTCTCAATCCCTTCACCTTTTTCACCCAGCCCTCCAATCCCCTATATGCACCATTTTTTTCATCATAAATCTAATGCCAGACAAACATATGTATGAGGCTGCCTTGTCACTTAACCAAACACCCTTTTTATACAGAAAAGGTTACTGCATTGTTATAGCAGATGACCCACATGTACACTTTGGTTGATATTTAAGACTTGCCCAAACAGTGGCATTTACAATATTTGCTATGTACTTAAATCAACAAAAGAGGGAATATTTAAAAGAAAGTTACCTAATATACTGAATGAATAAGCAAAAATATGTGGTGTGTGAAATTTTCTTTCGAAAAAATCTCAAAATAATTAATTGTCTGAGACCAATAAAATAAATATATAAATAAAAAATGAAGAGCAATAGCACTACTTAAATTCTTATAATACTTCAAAGCTTTTTTCACATGAAGCCACCTGTAAATACCACCTTCAATACAGTTTTAATGGAAGGTACGCACATTACCTTCAGTGTGTATATATCAAAAGGTGACAGAATTATATTTATTACTATTTTGTGTTTTAGTCTCTCTTTTCTACCTCCCAACTCCACTTTCCAGCAAGACACCTCAAGTTGGTCATTTGCCTATTTATATTTAATGTACATAGTAAACACTTATAAATTAAAACATACACATGCCCTCAGGGTTACAAGAAAGATGCTTAAAGTGCATCATTAAAAGAAAGAAGCAAATATATGTTATATTGAAGACAAATCTCAAGTTATTTTCCAATATAAATAATAATCTGTGTACTGAGATATTAAATCTCTATATCTCAGAAGATTAAAGGCAATTAGATTGCATTATGACACATGATATTATAAGAAAATTAGTCTTGTCACTCTAATGAGGTTAGACAAAAATAATACTTAGTTTTTGTGGATTCCTAATAAAATTTGGAATGACAATTTTTTCCAGTGTTATTTCCACTGTTTTATCATAATGATGTAAAAAGCTAAGTATAATACACATTTTATAATTTAACTCTAATGGTATATAAATGGCAATAGACCAAAGGTTAATAGGCTTGTAGAAATATAATTGCCACATAAAGAAAGAACCTCATGTTTACCCTTCTCATCTTATGATGCTATGAGAATGACTGGTACAAAATTTATTTGTGTGTCCATTGCATAGTAAATATTGTATATACATATATAGTTGAATATACATTATAATTCCAACAAATTAGGAGAATTGCATATTATTTGACAATGATCTATTTCCTCTGTATTTGTTACAAAAACTCTGTTCTTATATGCCTCTTCCTCAAATCAGGAATTAACTTGGGTGACTGACTTTCAAGTGTCTTCTATAAAAAGCCAAATGGAGGAGTCATAATAGCTTTGTGCTAATGGTTCCCTATAACACATTTTTCAAGTTTCACTTCAGGAAAAATTCTGCACTCAATATCCTCCTTGCAACCCAACGTTAATTAGTTAGGATTTGCTATTGTACAAGTTGGTGATTTACATCCCTTGTATTTTTAATGTTTGATTTAGATATTCAACCTTGGTGGCCCTTGTAGAGTCTTTAGTTTTGTATCTTCTATTTTATTTCATTTTTATTCTAACTGATTTCTTTTTGTCTTTTTTCTTGGTTTACTTTATTTTTAAGTACTCTTAGGCAGGAATATATGAAATACAGAATGTACTCATACTTTAATTGTGCATGCTGGGCAATTTTTCTTCCTTTTTAGAATTTCATAAGTCCTCCAAACAAGGCTGAAAGCCCCACACCTAAACAAAAGCTCTTGGTTTTCTGCCTAATTTTAAGTTAAAATGATTTACTTCAACTGCAATACCCCCATCTCTAAATATAGCTCAGGAGTGCTAAAGAAAAATAGCTATTTTTGTACATTCAGAACTACTATTTTAGTACTGAAAAACAGGGAATGACAATATCAATTTACACAATCATTTTATGCTACTAAATCTACCCAGTCACTTACAGCCCCCAGGACTTAAGTGCATAAGCATATCTACAGAAATCTAGGTAAATGCATATATTTCCTCTAACAAAGTATTCTTAAACTTGGTTTCCAATCACTAAAATACTTAATGGATATGTGTGTGGACGCAAAAGCAAATTTAAAGTTACACATATAATAATTATGCTCTTTATATGGTATATTTACTATATAAAAAGGACCTGACTTGCTATTTTGATACTTATAAAACTATAGGTTTCTAATCTTTTAAGGAGAAAAATTCCTGAAATCTAGAATTTTCTCTTATTTATTGAAAATCTTAATGTATGGCAAGTTTCATATAAGTAAAAGGTGGAGAATGGTGAAATGCTCTGTGTAATTTGATATGGGCAGAATATTTTATTTTTAGTAGAAGAGTTAGATGTATTTTATTGTTTGCTTTTTTGGTTTGTGGAAGGCTTGGGCTGAAGTCATGTGTATCTACAACACATTTTTTAAATTTCCACATGAGAATTCTCTACTGTTTCATTTAAGAAATTTAGCTTTTAGCATCATATCTTCTATTGCAAAAATTGATTGTTTACATCTTCAAGTTGTTAAAACATTTTGATTTATATGTTCTGCTTTCCTTGACCCACATTAAACTTTTTTATGTTGACTTCTACCATGTTAATTTCATCTGATTTTTTTCTTAATTTAAAACAAATTTTAATGTTTATATTTTTATGTAAAATGCACAGCCAAATGCACCAATAATAAGGTCCCAATTGTATGAGTCTTAATACATAAACCAGTGTGATCAGTACCTCAACAAAGATATTAAACAATAACAACACTTCTGAAAGTTTTCTTTGACAGTCAGCCCCACTCAGCGAAAGCAACCAACCACTGTTCTGAATTCTCTCTCTGTGCATTAATTTTGCTAACTTTAGAGCTTAATATAAATGGAATTATACAGTGTCTACTCTTTTGTTTCTCACCTATTTCTCTCAATATAGTGTGTTTAAGGCCTATCCATACTGGGGAGTGTATCTGTAGTTCATTCTTTTATAATTTGTGCAGAATTCCAGTGTACAAATATACGATAATTTGTTTATCCTTCTGTTCATCGATTTTGGGGTATTTTTCAGTTTGGGCCATTTGTATGCCTTTTTTAGAGAAATGTTTGCTCAGGTCCACTGCCCATTTTTTAAATTGGATTGCCTGTTGTTGAGTTGTATGAGTTCTTTATATATTTTGGATATTAACCCTTTTGTCAGAGCCATTGTTTGTAAATATCTTCTCCTGTTTGGTTGGTTGTTTTTTTTGTTTTTTTGATGGTTTCTTTTATGTGCAGAAGCTTTTTAGTTTGATATAGTCCCATTCATTTATTTTTGCCTTTACTTCCCTTGCCTTTGGGGTCAAATTTAAAATATCTTCTCTAAGACAAGGGTCTATAAGTTTAGTACCTATGTTTTCTTCTATGTAACTTATTGTTTCAGGTCTTATATTTAGGTCTTTGATCCATTTTGAGTTAATTTTTATATATGGTGACAAGTTGCAGTCTAGTTTCATTCTTTTGCATGTGACTTTCCAATTTTCCAGCACCATTAATTGAAGAGGCTTTTTTCTCTCCATGATGTTTTTAACTCCTTTGCCAAAAATTATTTGCAACATACATGTGGGTTTTTTTCTGGGTTCTCAGTTCTGTTCCATTGGTCTGTGTGTCTGTTTTTCTGCCAATATCATGCTATTTTGCTTGTTATCACTTTGTAGTCTAATTTGAAGTCAGGGAGTGTGATACCTCCAGCTTTGTTCTTTTTCTCAGGATTGCTTTGGCTATTCGGGGTCTTTTGTGGTTCCATACAAATCTGATAATTTTTTTGGTTTTATTTCTTTAAAAAATGACATTGGGATTTTGAAGGAGATTGCATTAAATTTGTATATAGCTTTGGATAATATGGCCATTTTAACTATGCCATGTCTTCCCATCCATGAATATAGAACATCTTTCCATTTCATTATGTCTTCTTCAATTTCTATAATAATGTCTTGTAGTTTTCAGTGAAATAGGTCCTTCACATCCTTCATTAAGTTTATTGCTAGGTGTTTTGTTCTTTTTGATGCAGTTGCAAAAGGGATTTTTTTTCATTTCTTTTTCTTAGATTTCATTGTTAGTATATAGGAATGCAGAGGATTTTTGTACATTGATTTTTGTATTCTGCAATACTGTATTTGTTTATGATTTCTAATAGTTTTTCAGTGGAGTCGTTAGAATTTTCTACAGAAAGAATGACATCTGCAAAAGTGACAGTTTTACTTCCTTATTGCCAATTTGCCTTTTATTTCTTTCTCTTGCCTGATTGCTCTGGATACATAGGACTTCCAGTATTATGTTGAATAACTGGTAAGAGTGGGCATCCTTGTTTTGTTCCTGATCTTAGAGAAAAACACTTTTTCACCACTGATTATGATATTAGTTGAGGGTTTGTAATATATAGCCTTTATTGTGTTATTAAAGTTTTATAAATATTTGTGAAAAGTAATTTTGAGAATATTTCTTTTCTTGAGTTAATAACTAATCCAAACTTGGGTTAATAATACCTAAGAGTGGGATAGGTGTATGATTACCTTTATAAGAAACTGCCAAATTGTTCCAAAGGGGTTTATCCTCTTACCTTCTCACAGCATTGTGTGAAAGCCCCAAGTGATGCACGTGTTCACCCATAGTTGGTACAGCCAGTCGTTTTAATTGCACTCAGTCCCATGAATCTATAGTTTTATGTCATCATGGTTTTAATTTGAATATCCTTTTTTAAAAAAATACATTTTTATTGATTTCAGAGAGAGGAAACGAGAGGAAGAGAGAGAGATAGAAACATCAATGATGAGAGAGTCATTGATCGGTTGCCTCCTGCACGCCCCCAACTGGGGATCTAGCCCTCAACCTGGGCATGTGCCCTGACCAGGAATCGAACCCTGATTGCCTGGATCCTAGGTTGACACTCAACCGCTGAGCCATGCCCGGCTGGGCTTAATTTGAATATCCTTGATGACTAATGTTATCAAGCATCTTTTTATATGCTTATGGATCAGTTGAATATCTTCTCTTATAAAGTGTATACTTTTTTGACCATTATTTGTATCTTTAGGATAAAAAGTTGTTTGTCAAATATATATACTAGAAATGCATATATATATGTACATATATATAATATGCTGCTTTTTTTATTCTCATAACTATGTCTTTCAAAAATCAAAGAATATTCAGCATGAATAGATTGAATTTTATATCACTGCTTCTCTATTCTGTTATTGTGATAAGTTTATTTAGTTTGTCTTGAAATGTTACATAAACTGTGCATTCTTGGGATGAACTCCACTAAATTTGTACATAATTTGCAGTTGCTTTATCAATGTGTCTATTTGACTAGGCCCCATCTCTAATTTTTCAGTCAAACTATAACCTAGGAGTTGCTATGAATGTATTTTACAAATAAAATTAATTATCAGTTGATATTAAATGTAAGGAAGATTATGTTGGAAACAATGTTCTCTTGGTGGTCCTGACTGCCTCTATTAGAAGGCTTAAACTCAGAGCTGAGGTTTCCTCTGGTAAGAAAAGAAATTCTGAGCATGCAGCTTCAGCCTATGCCCATGGAGTTACATTCTGCTCATGATCTTCCCTTCCTAACTGCTGTATGAATTTCACACTTACTTAGCCAGCTACCACAAATCATGTAAGCCAATTATTTTAAATAGTATCTATCTATCATCCATCATTTATCATCTATCTATCATCTATCATCTATATCTGTCACCTATCTATCATCATCATCTATCATCTATCTATTATCTATCTATCATCTATCTATCTATCTATCATCATCATCTATCTATATCTATCTATCTATCTATCATCTATCTATCATCTATCATCTATCATCTATCTATCTATCTATCATCATCATCATCTATCTATCTATATCTATCTATATCTATATCTATCTATCTATCATCTATCATCTATCTATCATCTATCATCTATCTATCTATCTATCTATCATCTATCTATATATCTATCTATCTATCTATCATCTATCTATCATCTATCATCTATCTATCTATCTATCTATCTATCTATCTATCTATCTATCTATCTATCTATCATCTATCTATCTATCTATCATCTATCTATCTATCTATCTATCTATCTATCTATCTATCTATCTATCATCTATCTATCTATCATCTATCTATCATCTATCTATCTATCATCTATCTATCTATCATCTATCTATCTATCTATCTATCTATCTATCTATCTATCTATCTATCTATCTATCATCTATCATCTATCTATCTATCTATCTATCTATCTATCTATCATCTATCATCTATCTATCTATCTATTATCTATCTATCATCTATCATCTATCTATCTAATCTGCTACTGGTTCTTTTTCTCTGGTTCAATTCTAATTGTTACAAATATATACTTTATATATTGCTAATTGAAAGTGCTAACATCTTGTACTGGATTTTTGCATCTATGTTCATGAGAGATTGATCCATAATTTGCTTTTTGTAGATTAACTTTGTCAAGATTTAGTATAAGGGTTATGCTGCCCTCATAATTTCTAAAGAGGTGTTATATAATTGGCCCTATTTATCCCTTAAACATTTCATAGTATTCACCAGTAAAATCATTTGATTTTGGAGTTTTCTTTATAGAAAATGGTTATGACAAATTTAAAGGCTTTATTAGATACAGACAAGGCTTTTCTAATTTTTTGTTTGTTTGTTCACCCTTGTATAACTTTTGATAAGTTGGTTGTTGCAGTGAATTTGTCTATCTTACCAAAATTGTTGCATGTATTGGCATAAAATTGTTCATATAACCTTATTATTGCTGTAATGTCTGTAGGATCTGTAGCAATGTGTGTCTTTTATTTCTGATTTAACTCAGTAATCAATTTGGCAATTTTTATAATTTTCAAAGAATCTCGTTTTAGCTTTAATAATTTTCTTTATTGTTTTTTTTAATTGATTTCTTCTCTTATTTATATTATGTCATTTTTTAAATTTGTTCTTCTAATTTTTTTTGGTGTACTCTTGCATCACTTGACCTAGAACTTTTTTCTGATATAGTTAAAGCTACAGTGTTTTCTTAAGCACTGCTTTAGCCACCTTCACAAATTGTGATGTTTTTAGTTTAAAATATCTTATCATTTCCTATGATTTCTTCTTTAATCCACAAAATACATTAAAAAAAAAACAAAAAGGTATCCACAATTGCTAGATGGAGTAGTCTATAAATATTAATTAGGTAAAGTTTGAGAATATTGTCCAAATTTGTTCTATTATTACTGAGTTTTCTTCTTGTTGTTTTTTGAATTTCTCAGGGAGAAGTTTGAAACTTTGCCACTATAATTGTAGATTTCTTAATGTCTATTTCTGTCAATATTTGTTTCATTAGGAAATTCTGTTACTAGCTTCATACAACCTTATAATTTTATAACTTTATGTATGATAAACTACCTTTTTTATTACCTTTATAGATGTCCCTCTTTATATCTGATAGTACTTCTTGCCTCAAAGGCTATTTTATTTGATATTAACATAGCTATCCAGCTATCTTATCCTTATTTATGTTTGCATAGTATACCTTGTTTATATTTTGGTTTTTTTGCTTTCAACCTATATTTGCCTTTATATTTAATGTGGATTTCTTGTGGATAGCATATAGTTTGGTCTTGCTTTTCTATCCTATTTGATAAAACACTTACTAATTAAAGTTTTTAGCCCATTTACTTTAATAATTTAACATGCTTGGCACAAATACAATAATTTATAATAATATATTTAATTTTCTCACTTTATGATTTAACTATATTTCTTTATATTCCCTTTTTTAGTTTGGTTGTTCAAACGCAGGTCTCTCTATCCATTTTAATACTGGGCATTGAAGAATCTAATATTTTTGTTAAACATTAATTCTCATATTATTCAGAAAAATCAAATATTTTACAGAACATCTTTAATTACTATTTTTAATTACTATTTTTCTTCAACTAATTTATATTTGAAGATATAAGAACACAGGAGGCAAAGAAACAAAATATACACTCTAAAGACAAAGCAACAGGAAGGAGTTTTATATGCAGCTCTCTATGGCTAGTATCCAGGAGAAAACAAGAAATTCTGCTACTAACTTATAAATGATTAAACAAGAGTTAAATTAATCAAACTTCATGTTGGCCTTATTCAAAACAAAATAAGTATTCTACCATCTTTGTTCCAATTGGTTATTTTCATGTTGTTTCTACTGCTAAATCTGGATTCTTATGAAAAGAGTGAATATCTTTCTCCCCTTTGTCTCCCCTCAATAGGATACACAAAGCACCTTGTTGGTGCTCAACACATTATTTGTTGAATTAATAAAGTAGAAAATTCAGTTTTTTATGATCCACATCTCCAAGCTTAGACAGGAAAATGAAAACAATTTTATTTTGCAGCTTTTCTCCCCTGAATAGTAAAGGATTTGTGGTTCCTCTTATCTTTTGTGCAAATAGTGACCCAGTTCACATAAATTCATTACCACCTTGCTATGGGGGCACCGATATCTCCAAAAACATTTTACATTTTATGAGGCTTTATGGTATAAAGCATTTTGCATATATTATTGTATTAAATATTCATAACATTGTAGAATCATTTCTGTTAAGAAGAAATGTTAAAAAGTTGAAAGCAAGATAGAAAGATTGCTAGATGTGCTTTCGATGTCACACTGGAGCATTGTTTAATAGTTTCACTCAAGAATTATTGAAATCTCTAGTATAATGAACCTTTTTTGATATGCTCTCTATTACTGATCAGACGCCAAACTCTCTGATGTTATATGTTACCTTGGAGATTTTGTCTGATAGAGATTCAAGTAATTTATGTCTCATTGAAATTATAACCAAAGATTATGGTTTTATTGCCCTTTAGGATGTTATCCAGGATTGTATATAATCTAGAAGTCCAACATTTTTTGTTCAATGCATATCAATGCTCGGTTCCTCAAATGTCACTCTACTTTCCTAATTAAGTTCAATAAATCTATGACATATACTTATTATTCATTTGTATAATGCCCCTGTTTTCACTCTTCTTAAAAAGTTATTGTATATCACCATGCTTATTCTCTATTAACTTCTTTGAATTGATCACAAAGAATGTAATCCAGAACTATTATATACAAAAATAAAAAGGGATCATATAGTAGTCAGTTGAATCAGCCTGTCCTAATTGTTTCTTCTTGGAGGACAACTACTCACAGGTCACAGTGTCCTCTAAAAACTAAAAATGTGCCCGGCCGGGCGTGGCTCAGCAGTTGAGCCTTGACCTAGTATCCAGGCGATGGGGGTTCGATTCCCGGTCAGGGCACATGCCCGGGTTGTGGGCTCGATCAATGACTCTCTTATCATTGATGTTTCTATCTATCTCTCTCCCTCTCCTTTTCTCTCTCTGAAATCAATAAAGATATATTTTTTAAAAATTTTAAAAAACCAAAAAACTAAAAATGTAACTCCCCAGCACTTTCCTATGGGAAATGCATAAATAGCACCAGATTCTAATAACCATAAGAGCAGTGGGGAGGGAGATGCACAATGCCAACCATACAGAGCCATCATTTTATCTTTCCTCTACAAATTTAAGATGGAACATATATGATGCCTGCATTTGATGCCTCCATCTTTATCGTCAAGATAAAGATGAAGAAATGACTGTCTATTTATTAAATACAGACATGAATAATTTAATAATCATCAAATGAAAAACAATCCAACTATGGTGAGAACAAGGTGATCTCAAGTAGAAACTCGTTTGTGATTTCAGCTATTGTCTTTTTACATTGAGGTATAATTGACACATAACATTTGGATGTATAGCATAATGATTATATATTCATGTATATTTTAAAATGACCACTACAATAAGTCTAGTTAACACCCACTACCACACAGAGCTACAGAATATTTTTCTTGTGAAGAGAACTTTTAATTTTTGCTTCCTTAGCAACTTTCAAATATGCAATACAGTATTATTTATAGTCACCATATAGTACATTACATCCCCATGACTTATTTATTTTGTAGCTAGAAGTTTGTACTGTTTGACCCCTTCCATCCATCTCACCTACCCCAAGCCCCTGCCTCTGGGCAACCACCAATCTGTTCTTTGTATCTATGAGCTTTTTTTTTTTAGACTACAAATATTACTATTATTACTTAGAGAAATCCACTGAAACCTGTGTCATTACTCTTCTGCAGGCAATGCATCATTGTTCTGGCGCTAGTTTCAAGAGTTACTCTTTACCTTTAGTTTTCAGCAAGCACTCTTTAATTTTAGTTTTACATTTTAGTTTTTCACTTTTTACTTATCCTTCTTTCAGTTTGTTCAGATTCCAGAAAATGTAAATTTATATATATTTTTTTACCAACTTTGGAAAAATTTTAACCATTATTTCTTCAAATAAATTTATCTTTCTCTTATACTTTTTGGATTCAAATTATATACATATTATACTATCTAATAGCATTCTACCTTTCGCAAAGGCTGTATTTAGTTTTTTGTCAGTTTTTTAGGTTGGATAGCTTCAATTGACCTTCTTCCATTTTATTAACTCTTTTCTGTCATGTTCAATCCTAAATTAAGCCCTTGCCATCGGTTTTTTATTTTTTATTTTCCACTTAGTTCTACATTATAGTTTCTATTTCTTCACTGAAATACTCATCCAATTAATAATTATGACCATGTTTCTCTTTAAATCCTTAAGCAAATGCATTATATATACCTGGTTAACTTCTCATCCTAACATTTGTCATCCCTTGATCTATTTCCTTAACTGTTTTCTGTTTGTTTTTGTTTTTAACAATGGATCATATTTTTCTGCTTCTTCATTTGTCTAGTAACTTTTTTTTTTTGATCGGCCATTGGAAATTGTACATTATAGAGATCTGAGGCTCTGAAGCGTATTTTTTGTCTTTTAAGAGGGAGTTAAATTACTGTTTTTTCAACTTTAAAGTTTTCACATCATACTTTTTTTTAAGGTAGCCTGTAGAAAGCACAAAGTATTAATAAGTCTCTCTTACTCGGCAGGACTCAAACACCAAACTCTGTTTTCATTATAATAGGCAGCAGCAAAAAGCTCTCCTCAGTTTTTGAGCCTTCCAGGTACTATATTTTACAGGGTACCCTGTAGTCTCCTCTTTTCAGGTGAAGTTCCATAGTCCACAAAGATTAGAACATAGCTTATGTGCAGACATTGGGACTCTCCAAACTGCACATTTCCTTTTAATCTCCCTTCCCTTCTTAGTGTGTAGATACCTTACAGCCCTGTACTCTATCCTCTGATACCTTCATCCAACAGTAGTTCTGATTTCTATTTATGTTCTAGTATACCCCCACTTTTCCAGTAGACTTGAGAATATTCTCTAGGAAAAGGCAATTAAAGTACTTCCTCACCTAGTGTGCAACCCTTCTTTCAAGAGTTGAATTGCTCAGTTTCTACCTGCTTTTGTTTATTCATCAGCGCCTTTGAACAATTAGAGGATTTTTACTTTCTCAAGTGTTTAAAGCTGTTTATTCTATGTTCTTGTGTGAAGTACAACCTTTCTGTTTGGTTTGGTTCATTTTCATTTAATTCATGTAGTAATGGAAGAAAGTAGTAATGGAATGGGCTGAGTAGCAAAAAAGTTCTTGTAGAGCGATAATAATAATTCTTGGTTGTGGCATATAGGATGTGACCCTTTATTTTCAACCCCAATTTCCTTGGTATAGTCTATTATACTTCTAAGAATTCACACGTGTAAATAAAGATTTTGAACTTTGTGCTTGGATCAATGCAATGCAGAGGCAAGTAAGCTCAGAAAGACGTTAGTTACCACCTCCACCCAAGTTTTTGCTGAAATCATTGAAAAGGACTTGGACTTGCATAAATGTTTGCAGTGAAGATTCAATGCAATTTTACATAATATTATAGGGCAGAAAGTGCAGGATGACATTTTAATTTTATATATTGCACAATACCCAGGTAGGCAAGCGGTCAGGTTACCCAGGTTAAATTTTTTTTACTATCATGACAACAGCATGGGTGTCGAACTCTAATCTCTCAAATAAAAGCAAGACAAGCCCTCAGTATTATAGGAACTAACAAACTGCAACTTGTGTAATTGGGCTGCATGTGCCAATATTTATATTAATGATCACAAACCACCCGTCCAAAAGATTCATTTATTAGCTGCACGGCAGTATTATTTGCTACTAAATTATCCTAAAGAGACCTTGTGGATGTAACTCAGGTTTTCATAAATAAGACAATGCAAGAAATTGTGCAATGGTATTATGGACAAAACAATAAATTAACACTTGCTCTAAAAATTAGAGTCATAGAAGTCAACCTTTCCTTAATATTTGCTAGAGAATTACAGAAACTTCCCCAAGTGCTTTTGAATTGCTTCATAAGATGCAAAGCTTATTTATGATGGAGATTATTAGCTCCACTTAAAGGTGTTTCTCCTGGAGTGAATTGTCTTTCTTCCTGAGTAGGAAAATAAGTTAGGCTTCTAAAAATGTAAAACAAACAACTTCTTGCTACTTCATGTCTAATAGCCTAAACATTTGCCTTTTTTTACAGTACAATATGCAGAACAGAATAGCGATTAAGAGTATAGATTCAGGCCCTGCCAGGCATGGCTCAGAGGTTGAGCGTTGACCTAGGATCCAGGCGATCAGGGTTCGATTCCCGGTCAGGGCACATGCCCAGGTTGCAGGCTCGCAGCCGATCAATGACTCTCTCATTGATGTTTCTATCCCTCTCTCTACTCTCCCTTCCACTCTCTGAAATCAATAAAGATATATTTAAAAAAAAGAAAAAAGAGGATAGATTCAGGAGCTAGACTCCATGGGCTTAAACTGCTTCTTAGTAGTCTGAGTTTAGGCAAAACTTACCCTCTCTGTGCCTGAGTTTCCTATCTGTAAAATGGTAAATACATTAGTATCTATATCATAAGGTTGAAGTGAGGATTAAATGATTTAATAAATGCAAAGTATTTGGAATGATCGCCAGCACATACAAAGTACTATGCAAGTAGAGATCACCCTTGAACAACAGGGCTTTGAACTGTGTGGGTCCACTTACCCAGGCAGTACAAAGCCCTGCTGTGCAAGAGTCCACTGTATTTTCAACACACAGTTAGGAATCTGCAGATAAGGAGGGCCAACTGTAATTATACCCAGATTTTTTAATTTGCAAGAGTTGGTACACCTGCGCCATGTTGTTCAAATAGTAGCTGATTTTACTTTACTGTCTTCTAAGGATTTAGAAAGTCATGAGACAACTGAAAGTGTCATGTCATTTTAAGTATTCATCCATCTAGAGTCTTTAAGCTCTATTTAATAGTAAATTAATAGTAAATATTTTCATGGTTTCTTAAAAGGTCATCTTTGCTGAGGAAATAGAGGTTTCATACATTTACTTTTTCAGTCAATATTTGTTGATTGCCTACTCTTAGGCAAAATGGACCCCAAATGTCTACCTCATAGAGTTTACAATCTAATAGGAATCCAGTAAATAAATACAAGTAACTTATACAGTAATATGTACTAAGAAATGAAAAAAAGAGAGAGAGAGAAATGCTATAGGAAGTGTTAGGAATGAGAGTAATTGTCATTTTAAATAGCCAGGTTGATGAAGAAATATCTATTTTTCTAGTGATTTTATGTCATTTGTCACCCATTCTACTTTGTTATATGTGGATTAATAAGGTTACTTATTTTGTGGATAAGACCACATTCCTTAAATTAAATCTGGGTGGTATTAGTTGCCAGGTCTACTAATTATTAAGCATATAACTTGTGTAATTACTTAATTTCTCTAGGTTTAGTTTCTTCATCCTTCAAAGCAGGACAAACCTACAATATACAGTTGTGACAATCAAATAAAATAGAGTTGGAAACATGTTTTGCAAATCCTAACTACACATATATCACTCCCTCTGGGAGAGCCCTAATCATTTTCCCTTGAGTAGGGCCTAGTTATTCATTTATTTTATTTAACAAGCCTTTATATTTCAATAACTCTTTGACAGGGATTATTCTAAGTACTTTAAAAATAATAACTCTCCCAGCCTGGTGTGGCTCAGTGATTGAACATCGATCTAGGATCCAGGAGATAGCTGTTCGATTCCCATTCAGGGGACATGCCCGGGTTGCAGGCTCGATCCCCAGTTGGGAGCGTGCAGGAGGCAGCAGATCAGTGACGACTCTCTCATCATTGATGTTTCTATCTCTCTCTCCCCCCTCCCTTCCTCTCTGAAATCAATAAAGATATATTTTAAAAAACACACAAAACTCATTCAATTCTCATAACTACTATTCTAATTTTATTTTATTTTTTTAAAATATGTTTTTATTGATTTTTAGAAAGAGGAAGGGAGAGGGAGAGAGAGATAGAAACATCAATGATGAGACAGAGTCATTAATCGGCTGCTTCCTACACACTCCCCACTGGGGATCAAGCCCGCAACCTGGGCATGTGTCCTGACTGGAACTCTAACCATGACCTCCTGGTTCATAGGTCAATGCTCAACCACTGAGCCGAGCAGGCTGGGCTTATTTTCATTGTAGAAATGATGAAACTGAGGCACAAAAGATTAGCTATCTAGTTTAAGGTAACAATACTTGTAAATGATAAGGAAGCTATTGTTAGTAAGTTTTCTTATCCAGTATGTTATTCTGCACAGTTAGGAAAAAAAGACCATCCCACTCCACCCCGTCGATCTTGGCAGGCCAATTAGGAAAAGTCTTACATAGCCCTGTGACAGGGCACAGGATCTAATGAATGGAGCTTGAGCAGGATTTCAGTGCCCAGTTAAGTTCCTCTTGCTTCGTATATTCCACTGATTTGTCTGCTTAAGAAACATCCAAACTTGGAGAGAATTTTTATAAGTTAATTTGAGCCAAACTGATGACATATGCTGGGGAGAAAGATCTCAAATGCTCCAGAGAATGGCAGTTTTTATGGCTTATTTTATACATTAGAGTCAAAGGAGGAGACTTAAGGGATTTGCATGAAATACATTGGTGGTAGATTAAGGAAGTGGGAGAAAGCAAAGTGGGCAAATCTCTAGAATTGAATAAAAGGCAAAATGGAGAAACACACTTTTTTTTACATTGGTGGATACAGGGTAGTTAATGATAAACATTTATAGTACATAATATGGTATCGGGGAGGGGAACACGATACTAATGAGGGGTTCTGTTGTCTCCTGCTCTGGTGGGCTTGTGATCTGGTTCCTGCAATTATGGCTTCAAGGGGTCTGAAAAAGAAAATTACTCTGACATTTTAAAGATATGTTGTCCTAAATGCACAAGAATAAAGGAAAGAGCTCACTTAAGGTAAAGATTGACCTTTGCTAAGGAAGCTATATGCCTATGACAGGACTACCTGCCATGGCCTGCCCAGTTAGGAATTTGTGATTAGGAAATTAGACTATCCCATGTGGTTATTTTTGTTCACTGAGCTTGTCAAGACTGCCATGGGGCCCACCTGAGCTTGTCAGGTTTATTGCATAGCCTGTTTTTTGTTCACAGATCCTTAGAAAAATTTTACATGGTCCTAAGTGACCCTCCCCAATCACCTGCCAGGTAGTGAACTTTTCCTTGTGAGAGACGTGAATAGTAATACACTTGATCCTAAACAAAGTATGCCAAATGTCAATGCATACTGCGATTTTTGTCATTCCCTATTTGGAGCAAGAGCTATATTTGCACTTGAGTGAGAATGAATAACAAATGGAAATTCTCTGCTTAAAGTGCCTTGTGTGTAAGCATTTTGCTGGTTTATCCTTTTGAATCTATATCGCCCCTATTTAGGAATAGGTTTGCTCTTGCATTTAAGGTCAAACAACATCAACAGGGTGAGAAGTAATACAGTATGTTTTTGCTTAAATAATATTTACTGGGAAAAAGCCTTGGGGAGCTCGAAGGAAGATTTGAACACCAGCTACTATCTCTGCCTTGTCTGCCAAGGAGAAAGTTGAAAAAAGGCTTCACTGCTCCTCATAAGCCGGCAGCTCTGAACTCTGCCTACACACAGAATGATGAGGTGCTCTTCTGTGTGCCATGGCAAACACCATAGTGTTTAAATAGAAATTCTGGGGATGGCGCCTGAGCATGAGTGTCTTTAAAAAGTTTCCCAGGTGGCCCCGGCTAAGTGGCTCAGTTGGTTGGAGAGTCGTCCCATACACCCAAAGGTTGCCGGTTCGATTCTCGGTCAGGGCACATACCTAGGTTGCAGGTTGGGCCCATAAAGAAGGTAACCAACCGATGATGTCTCTGACTCTCCCTCTCAACTTCTCCCTTTCACTCTCTCTAAAATCAATATAAACATATCCTCAGGTAAGGATTAAAAAAAAAAAAGTTGCTGAGGTGATTCTTTAGTTAGATCAGGCTGAGAATCACTGATTGACAATGAAAGGGCTGGAAATCTTGTCACCAATCCTGGACTGGGGCACTTGTTGAGTAAAGCCTCTCATCTTTAGCCGCAGGACCATAAGAAGTGCAGGGACTATCAACGTATTAGTTGAGAATTGCTTATTACAGAGTAAAATATTTGCTGAAACCCTTTGACCAGTCTATCCCCCTGGTATTCTAAAGTTTTAATCTCTAGTCATTAAAATGGATCAAACAGCCATCTGGTCCAGTGAGAGGAGCCACCTCTGATTTCCTATAACAAAGCTCTTAGCACAATGCTTGGCACATTATATGCCTGCACTAAATGGTAGTAGTTAGTAGCAGTTTCACAGAAAATTTATCTCAAATTTGTATACTTTCTGCTATTAAGTAATTATGACTATGTGCAGCATTTACAGCTCCTTTATGCTATATTTGCCAAGTAAATCAGAGGGAAATTTATGACAGCCAGTTACATCTATGTGCTTTGCTCATTGTAGGATGTTCTGTTCTTAGACATGATTTGCTTCCTTGTTCATATCATGATGGATTTTGAACTAAGATTATATAGCCTGGTATATGAATATATAAGTGGCACATTAAGTCATGTCATTAAATATTTATTGAAGTTAAAACCATGTAGGGCCAAAGGTTAGATAAGGATGACCTCTACAGAGTGGTTTCCTATGAGTGTATTTTTTTGGAGGGGGAGTTCTTCGCTACAGGAAGAGTTTTTGCCGTCTTTTCTACTTTTTTAAAACATATGTAAATAAAGGGTTTATTATCGATGTTATAATAGTTAATGATTATATCTGGTAGTCCGGAAAATAGCATTAATATAGATCATAAAAGCCAAAACAAATAAAAACATATCACATTTGACTTCCCATTTCATAATACAACCTAACACACACACACACAAATGTTTTATGTATGTTACCATTATCATAATATCTTACAGAAATTAATATTTGATCTTCATTTTTATTGTTGACATTATTACAGATGTTCCTCATTCCCTCTCCTCCTCAATGCCCGCCTCCACCGGCCCCTGCCACCCCTTCCCGCTGGCCATCACCACACTGCTGTCTGTGTCTATGGGTTATGTATATATGTTCTTTGGCTAATCCCTTCACCTTCTTTCATCCAGCCCCCACCTCCCCCTCCCCTCTGACATGTCAGTTTGTTCCATGTATCCATGCCTCTGTTTCTATTTTGTTCTTCAGTTTATTTTGTTCATTAGATTCCACATATAATGAGGTCATATGGTATTTGCCTTTCTCTGATTGGCTTATTTCACTTGGCATAATCTCCTGGTCCATGTAAACTGTCACAACAGTCAGATTTCCTTCTTTTTCACAGCTGCATAGTATTGCATTGTCCCACAGCTTCTTATCCACTCATTTACTGATGGGCAATTGGGCTGCTTCCAGATCTTGCCACCCTTTTCTGAATATTAATTTTATATCCTGCTACCTTGCCAAATTCATTTACTAGATCTAATGGGTTTTTTTTGTGGAGTCCTAATGTTTTTCTATGTACAGTATCATGTCATCTGTGAATAATGACAGTTTTACTTCCTCCTTTCCAATTTGGATGCCTTTTTTCTTAAGTTTTTTATTGTTGACACTATTGCAGATGTCCCTCATCACCCCTTCCCCCAGCCTTTGACAACTTATTTCTTCTTGTCTAATTGCTCTGGCTACTATGTTGAATAAGAGTAGTAAAAGTGGACATCCCTGTCTTGTTCCTATTCTTAGGGGAAATGGTTTTAGTTTTTGCCCATTGAGTATGATGTTGGCTGTAGGTTTGTCATACATGGCCTTTATTATGCTGAAGTATGATCCCTCTATTCCCACTTTGCTGAGAGTTTTTTATCATAAATTGGTGATGAATTTTAACAAGTGCTTTTTCTACATCTATTGATATGATCATGAGATTTGTATCTTAAATTTTGTTTATGTGATGTATCATATTTATTGATTTGCAAGTATTTTACCAACTTTGCATCCCCTGGATAAATCCCACTTGATCATGGTGTATGATCTTTTTAATGTATCGCTGAATCTGGGTTACTAATATTTTGTTGATTTTGGCATCTATGTTTATCGGGGATATTGCCTGTAAATTTCTTTCTTTGTAATATCTTTACCTGGTTTTGAAATTAGGATAATGCTTGGGCCTCATAAAAAGAGCTTGGAAGTCTTACCTCCTCTTGATTTTTTTTGAATATTTTGGGAAGGATAGGTATTATTTCTTCTTTGAATGTTTGGTAAAATTCACCTTTGAAGCCATACAGAAGAGGACTTTTGTTTGCTGAGTGTGTTTTGATTGCTGCTTCAATTTCACTAGTTGTAATCGATCTATTCAGGTTTTTTGATTCTTCCTGATTCAGTTTGGGAACATTGTATGTTTCTAGGAATTTATCCATTTCACCCAGGTGGTCCAATTTGTTTGCATATAGTTGTTCATAGTATTTTCTTAAAATCCTTTATTTCTGTGGTGTCAGTTGTTACTTCTCCTCTTTCTTTTCTGATTTTATTTATTTGGGTGTGCTCTCTTTTTCACTTGATGAGTCTCATTAAAGGTTAATCAATCTTGTTTATGTTTTCAAAGAACCAGCTCTTCTTAAATTAAAAATATAGACTATTCCCCCAAATCAGAGTAATAATGAAAATAAAACTGTGCATACTAAAAATAGTAAAATAAATTTAATTTATATTTGTATAAGTCAGGGTTCTTCAAAGAAAAAGAACCAAGAGAACATATATACATGTATAGATATAGTTATGGACATAGAGATATATGCACACACACACAAGTCCCAAGATCACCAGGTGAAGGTGGCAGGCTAGAAACACAGAAGAGCCAATGGTATAAATTCCAGTTTAAAAGACTGCAAGCTGGTGACCCAGGAAGAGCCCATGCTTAGGTCCCAAGGCAGGAAAAGGCCAGCGTCTCAGATGGAAAGCAGTCAGGCATAAGGAATCCTCTCTTAAATGTGGGTTGATCAGACTTTTCTCTATTCAAGCTTTCACCTGATTGGCTGAGGCATCAAATACTAGGGGAGGCAATCTTCTTTATTCAGTCTACCAATTTAAAGGTCAATCTTATCCAGAAACACCTTCAACAGTGTTTCAAATCTCTTGGCTTCTTGAAAAAACAGATATTAAATCTGTCACTAGTTTCAAAATCAAGTAGTCAGCCTTTGGCCCCATTCCAGTATATAATGGAACAAATTCTAGACCTCTCCCAGAGTAATTCTTATTTGTAGTCCACAGACATAAGGCTGCTATAGTTAGATGTCAATAAAATATCTTCATGCAGTGTAGCAAAGGACAGGAGGAGCAAGTCTCTGTGTGTAAGCCAAATGGGCCAGCTATCTGTTGTCTGGCAACTGTCACAAAGAAAAAGCAGAGAATAGAATTATAAAGCATGGTTACAGTTGCAGACTAAAGAAAATATCGTCATGTTTTTCAGAGGATTTTAAGAAAACCACAGAGTTATATTTATAAAGTACAAATGATGTAAAAATGAAAAAATTGAATTCAAAAATTTAGTGAAAACTCTTATCTCAATCCAATTAATCCAAAAATGTCCTTCTGTAATAAAACTGTAACTTTCATCATTTATCATTTACATTGAAAGAGGAGTCTGGTCTGATTAGCTCAACACATAATTTAGAATTTAAGTCTCTAAATTGAATCCATATATTGTATGGTTACTCAGGCCAGGTGTATGTTGAAATGAGTGATAGCATGTAGAAAATAATAAGCATCATTACTTGAACTAATTTCTCCAGGGTATTTTATTCATGACTACATGGCTGACGTAATGTTTATGATTGGCTGTGGTCAATTAAATTAACTAAATTTAATTCTTTTCTAATTTGAACAATTTCATTCAGAATTAAAGTTTAAAACACTTTCACTATATTAACCTGTTGTATCAGGAAAATATGGATAAAATATCAACTTTCATTAACATAAAATAGAAATGCTAACCAGAAATCCCCAAATATATGTGCATTACCTTAGGGGATGTTTATTCATTCTATTCCCATAATCAGTTATACATAAATGCATTGTTCAAACTTATTTCTTCCAAAGCAGACTTCTGTTAAAATTTTAAAAGTGAGTATTATAAGAAAATTTCCTTACAGTCAACTCATGGTCACAAGACTGTGTCAATGCCACTCTCCATAGCTCTTGACTGTTTGTAGGTGACTAGAATTGGTATTGAGCCATTTCCAACAGTGTAGGTCATTGTGGAAGTAAGTCAAACCTAGGAGCTCTATACCAAAATATTAAACCAAAATAGCAACAAAGAGAAATAAAACAAGTAATTGATTATGGAAAGCATAACAAATATGAAGGAATTTAGTGTCAAAAAGGCAAATAATATTTCATAAATGGAAAACACAAACATTTGTGCAAAAAGAAACAGAATAAGAATTAAATTTCTATTTAAGATCTAGAGTGCAATATATGTTGGTAAACATTAAACATAAACAATAAAGATATGTATAAGATAAGAATATTTCCTATAGGAGTGGCATCATGAAAAATGGCAGAGTAGGGCACTCAAAAAATTAGTCCTTCCACTGAAACCATTAAAATCTGGCAAAGACTTTCAGAATCCATTTTTTGGAGCCCAGAATCTAATACAAAACTCTCATCAACCAGAGGACTGCTGAAGAAAAGGACAGCGGATTTTTAGTAAGAGATTGTTGTGGCATTTTTACTTGCATGCCTACCATCTGCCATTCACCAACATCTGATGGTGGACATGGGGTGGTAGCTCGTGTTCTTGGTGCAGATTGCTGGTTCCAGAGGGCTAATAATGACCTTGTTCTTAAAACACTGTGGTTGTGCATTTTGATATGTTTGTGGTGCCTTCAGGAACCAGCACAGAGGCTGGCCTTTGTTTTCCCTTTCCTCCTTACGCCCCTCAGACTGGAACAGTTCTCCAGGCAGCCATATCCGTTGAAAGATTCAGAGGTATATAGTTTGTGCTCACCTGGGGTAAGAACAGCAGACAAGGAAAGGAGCAGAAAGACACAAAAGCCTGATAGAGAGAAAATAGAAGAGGAATTCTCTTGAGGAAAAAAATAAGAACTCAAAAGCCTTCACATGCATTGTGCAAGAAGGAGTGAAATTCACATGCCTAGGTCCAAAAATATGCTCAGAAAAGACCAGAGAGAACCCTCAGGGTTGTACTTTTGGTGGATCTGTGGGCTTCATGCAAAGAGAAGGCGAAAAGAAAACTGCAAAGCCTTACAAAGAGGTAAAGAATAAGCCATAGGTGGCCTAACTTAGCATTGAAGGAGTGACTAGTTCACAGCCAAGCTAGAAAGACCCAGCTCATTTTTTAGGCTAAAAACATTGAAGGAAATCCCTATCAAGTTACTGCCTGACCCCTGAGATAATGAACAGAGAGGTCAGTGACCACACATGACAAGGAATACAAGCTTTGCAAAAACCTAAAAGAAACTTTGGACAAAGAACTAAAGGAAAATAATTTAGGAATAAAATGAGAATATCAGTATAAAGATATGAATTATGAAAAAGAACCAAATAGAAATTCTGGAGCTTAAAAGTACAGTAATGGAAGTAAAAAATTTACAAGAAAGTTTCAATAGATTTAAGCAGGTATAAAAAATAAATCATTGAACTTGAAGATCAGACCATTGAACATAAGAAGAAAAGGAAACATAAGCAAAGGACCTGTGGGAAACCATTAAGTGTACCAGCATATGTATTATGGCAGTCCCTAAAGGAGCTAGCAGTAGACAGAGATATTGTTCATTTTAAAATATTTAATTTAACGTTATGTGAATTTCACCTCAATAAAAATAAGAATATTTTTACAGCTTCTATTTTCCAGAATACTTGGCCAACGGAATCTAATTCTTAGAAAAATAAAGGCAAACCAGAACTGAGGAACTTTCTACAAAATAATTGGCATATAATCTTTGAAAATGTGATGATTATGAAAGTCCAGGGAAAATAAAGCAAGTCATCCACATTGAAGGAGACTAAAGAGACATGACAAATAAATATAGTGTATCCTCTTGAACTGGAATCTATGCAATAAATAACATTATTGGAACAATAGGTTTTTTTCCTGAATGGAATCTGTGGATTTTCATTTTAGTGTGTCAATGTTAGTATCTTGATTATGATTGCGGTATTGGGGTCATGTATCTTTTCCGTTAAAGGCATACTAAAGTTTCCAAAGGTGATGGGACATAATGTCAGCAGTTGAGAGGGAGAGAGAGAGAGAATGTTTTAAAATGCTATCTACAATGAAGTCTAAATGAAGGAATAAAGGGTGTTTTTGTGTACTCTTTCCCTAGCCCTCACTGCATGTATTCCTGAATTCTAGCAATCTAAATCTACTGATCTCTATAAGCATGCTTGCCTTTGCAACTGTGTTCACTTTCTTGGTTTTAATTACTACCTTGATTTTAATGGTTTACAAATCCATACACTCACTTTTAGGCATGTTCTTTAGCATCCCACATATCTAATTCTTTGAATTCAGAATCACTTTGCATTTAACACTATTTATTCATTGATTGAACAAATATTTACTGAATATCTATATGGCAGATGTAATGTCATATACAAGGGATAGATTACTGAACTAGATGGTGAGCTAAACTTTCACAAAGAGAACAGTCTTGTTATATTATTTTCAAGGCTGTATTTGCTAAAATCTACACCTTGTAATGTCATCGAGAAGTATTGGTATCATCCTCTACAAGCATTTTATTACAAAGTTGTGTCAGTATTATTTCCTTAAGATTTCAGTATTTACCTTGCCTTTCTTCCCACTGTTCTTCTCCTGTCCCTCTGATTTCTGCCATTAACTCTCCATCTGAACTTTCTCTGCAACCTATGATTGGCTTCTGTTACCTAGAATCTTACCTAACTTAAATCTCTTTTACATGCTACAGCCAAACTGATCCATTTTTACTAAAAGTTTAGTCATATTTATCTTCTAAAATGATGCCTTAGGTCCATTTTATATAAAATAATGTTTATAATATTAGTTTAAGCAGAGAATGTTTTAAGTTAACCTCTTTTATATTTTTCCATAAATATCAGCTTCATAATTATTCGGCTTCATAATTTCCTGACCACCCTTTCTAAATTTGTGCACCCCACACACCTTCACTATCCCCTCTATCACTTAATTGCTCATCCTAGTTCTAATCACCTTATTAAATTCTTTATAATTTACTTATTTCCTTTTATTTGTGACAGTTTTTCTCTCCCTTTAGTATAAGCTCCATGAAGACAGAGATTTTTCTGTGTTTTGATCACTGTTGAATCCCCAGTGTTTAGAACAGTGCCTGGTAAATGACAAACAATAAATAGTTTTTAATTAAATGAATGAGTGAATTTCAAGAGAACTTTAAATATAAAGGACTTAAAGAAAGATTGTTTTGAAAAAGAGTGGGGGAAAAACAAGGCAGTGACTATTTTATCTCCAACCTGTAAACTCATCATAAATCTTTTCTCTAAGGAACCTTAAGAAAATAATATTTTAATAGCATTTATTTTCTAACTTAATTTCTAATTATGTAATTTATAAGTGTCCTTTTTATTGAATATAGACACAAGGAAGTCAGAGACTTTTGTCTGTTTTGTTCCCTGATATTTTCCAATAGTAAAGAATGCTGGTGCCTGAAACATAGGAGACAATAAATAGTTTCTGATTGTATAATGATGGTAGTAGACATAGCAATGTAGCTAGAACTGAGTTAAAGTTTTATTCTTCTACCTATAATGCTACTTACATAAGAACTAGACTAAAAGGTAACCAGGAAAGGAATATTCCATATAAAAAGTGTTAGACCAAGGAAGAAACTTCAGGAAAGGTAAGAGGTCACCTAATAATCAGAAAAGCAAGAGCAGTCTTAGCTTTAACCTTGTAGCCTAGGCTTGAGAAATTGTGAAAATTATTTTGAGTAAAATGAACAAGCTTAAGGACACAGTTTACCCTATAATTTCTATGTTTATATGCATCTGAACATAAAATATTATATAAATGTGCATAATATAAATCATATAAAAATATCAGATATTATGTTAAATAAATTATGGATAAAATGAAAATATGTCAACCTAGAAAAGTTATCATTAAACATTAATTACCTATGAATATAGGTGCCAAAGGAACAACTATTATGAACAATCATATACCAACAAATAGGACAACCTAGAAGAAATGGATAAATTACTAAAAACATACAATCTACCAGGACTGAATCTGAAGAGACTGATTACTGGAAAGGAATCAGTACTAAAAAGCCTTCCCCAAAAATATATCTTAGCTGTTTAAATCACAATTACAGTTATTGTATGTGGTCAAATGAAAATCCAAACTCAGAATTTGACAGATACACTAGTACTCAGGAGAGCTATCTAATAGACTATTTTAAGTAAAACTAAAATCAATTCATTTAATTCCACAAAAACCTTCTCTCTTAATTTGCTAAACTACAAGAAAACAAAGAAAGGCACCCAGCTTTAAAAGTTCTTAACATTTTTCATTGAGGAGTAAACAAAGGCTTATACAAGTCAGCCATTAATGATTCCCACAAAATATTTGCATGAATTTTCAATTTAACCATTACATTACATTAATATAATATAATGTCTTGCACAATGTTTCTACTAAACGATCTAAACAAGATATATTTTTTGTCAACCTACATAGGTTGTAACATAATTTGCTATATATTTACTATATAGTTTAATAAAATAACACAGATAAAACATTTTCAAGGTAACAATTCTATAGATTTTTATGAGTTCTCAATTATTATAGATGTATTTCCTAGGAGTCCAGAATGCAGAACAGAGTCTATTATAAGATAATTACTCAAAATATGAAAAAACAGTAAATATGAATGTATATTTGTTGAATTGTTTCTCAGAAGAAAGCATTCACAGTTCCTCTTCACTCAATTATCTACCTACTATCCAAGAGAGAATATATACAAACTATTTTCATAGTTATAAAAGGACCCTACCAAAATCTGATTCTTTATATACAAAGAGCAATAAAATTGATAAGCCTCTGTCCATATTAGAACAAAGAGAAAATACAAATTATCATTCCAGGAATAGGAGAGGTGATATTACTACGTATTCTACTGATAATAAATGGGTGATAAGGAAAACTATGTCTATAAATTAAATTATATAATTAAATGAGTAGTTTTCCTGCAATATAAACATCAAAGATTACTCCAAAAGGCCTGTATTATGAAACTGTAAAATATTGCTGAAAAAATTAAAGATGACCATTGTAAATAAAGAGATATACCTTGATAGTGGATATGAAGACTCAGTATTGTTAAGATGTCATTTCTTCCCAATCAAACTGTTGATTCAATGCATTACCAACCAAAATACCAGTATACTTATTTATAGAATTTGACAAGCAGATTCAAAGTCCATATGGAAATAAAAAGGACCTAGATTAGCCAAAACCAGCTTTGATAAAGAACAGCAAAGTTAGAGGGCTGACAGTTACCAAAACAGTGTTTGGTGTATTGTCATAAAGACTGACAATAAAGGAATGGAATATAAAAGATAATCCAGTAAAAGACCCTCATATTTATAGACAACTTATTTTTGACAATAATGCAAAGGCAATTCAGTGGAAAAGGACTACCTTTTCAACATAGCTTGCTGAAACAATTGGATATCCATGTTTAAAATGAATAAATAATTCACTATATACTAAAATTAACTCAAATTGAATCACAGACCTACTGTAAAACCTATAAAATTATCAAACTTCTAGAGGAAAACATGGAAGAAAATCTTTGCAAATTTTAGTTAGGCAAAGATTCCTTAGACATTACACCAAAAACACAACCACAAAAAAATGTATATAAATCTGACTTTACCAAAATTAAAAATTTCTCATCATAAGACACTATTAAGAGATTAAAATGACAAACCACAGACTGCAAGAGAATATCTTAAAATCATATATCTGATAAAGGACCTGTTTTCAGAATATAAAAAGAACTCTCCAACATAGTAAGAAATCAACCCAATTTTTAAAATGGTCAAAATATTTGAACAGACACTTCACCAAAGAAGATATATAAACAGCAAATAACCTCATGAAACGTAGATGCCCAACATCATTAGTCATTAGAGAGCTACAAATTAAAACAGCCTCGAGAAACTTATAGACTTATTGGAATGGCTAACATGAATATAACAGACTAGACCAGGCTTTGGCCAAAAGCTGGGGGAACTAGCGCTCTCATACACTTGAGGGAATGTAAAATATTACAACTAGGTTGGAATCTAGTTTCTTAAAATGTTAAACATACACCTGTTTCATAACCTCACCATTCATACTTCTAGGTATTTATTTAAGATAAATAAAAGTATATGTTCATACGAAGAGCCAAGCATGAGTGTTCATAACAGCTTTCTCTGATATCCAAAAAACAAAATCTAACTGAAAAACAGGCAGCTCTTCTGCTATTCTCCTCTTATCTGTCTTCTATATACAATTCTTTGTTGCTTTTTTTTTTTTTTAATTCTCACTCTAGGATACTTCTTCCATTGCTTTCAGAGAGAGTAGGAGAGACAGAAACATCGATGTGAGAGAGACACAATTGGTTGCCTCCTGCAGGCACTCCAACCAGGGCAGGGGATCCAGGGCCTGGGATCCAGCCTGCAACAGAGGGACGTGCCCTTGGCGGAATCAAACCAGGACACTTTAGCCCATGGGCTGACTCTCTAACCACTGAGCCAAACCATCTAGGGCTCCTTGTCGCTTTTGAAAGTAATACTAGAAGCCAGAGAATTTAGGATATGCCAGATTTTCCTTTTACATCTATGCTTTTAAATGTTGATTACTCTACATTAATACAGCTTGAATTTTATGTTCTTTAATTTTTTTACAACTGGAAAAATATACTACTTTAGGAAATTGCCTTCAGTTTTACAAAACACAGTACAAATATATTTACACATAACTGTTTCCATTTTGCCGTTCTACTTAGTGCCCCTTTCCTCTCCTCCTCCAGTGTTTTCTGCATCCCAGGAGATACAGTTTGTGGAAAGTGAGTGAAATAGTTTTCTACTCTTTCTAGGTATTTTTTAACAAAAAGTAGCTTTTAAGCTTCTGTTCATATTTCTTTAGCAGTTGTTGAGTTTTCTGATCACTTTTTAGTATAGTATAATTGCACACCATAATGTTAAAGGGCATTACTTATTTTAAGGGTAAATGCTGAAATGCAATGTGTGACTGATAATATAACTTTGGAATAAGATCATGAATTTTACCATACAAGCAATTTCTGCACTCAACTTTCAAATGAATTGAAAGAAAAGAGAAATAACAAAGATCTATTTTGATAGCTGTAGCTTCTCCCAATAATGTTGGTGTTTTTTATACAAAATCATATATCTAGCAAGTAAGATATCCATATTCATAGGTCCAAACAGTAATTTTTGGATTCATAACATGCCTTGTTCCGATTTCTGCTGATTATGAGCCTTCAGGGTGTTATAGAAAAGATAAAGGCAGCTGAGAAGTAGGGGTTGGGTAAAGAACTACATGTAATATTGTGTACCTCTGTACTGAATTTTTAAAAATTTTGTGCACGTGTGAATTTATTTTTAAGCAAAATTAATCACCATAAAATTACAGCTAGTGGGAAATTATTAAAATAAATTTACAGCTGATCCCAGACACTACTGATGAGTGCAGAAAAATAATTCTCCAAATTTTCCATTTCTCTTTGCTGTTTATTTCTATCACACACACACACATAATAAAATTCCTGAACATATTTAGTAAATTTGTCTTTGATCACAAACTCAGATCACAAACTCTGAAAATCTATATCTGTTTTCTCTCTGAATTAAAACTAAATTTTGATTGATTCAAGCAAGCTGACCAAATGCTACCAAAATAATCTCTGTTATTCTGAATTCAATAATGGAATGGTACAAAATCACAACTTGGACATGATGCCAGAGTAATGGAGCTGCTATAAGAGTGCTGATTTAATGTGAATTTCAAAGCAGACTACCAAAGGGTGTCCTCATTCCAGTGTTTAATATTTTTATGGAAACTATCAAATAGAAAAACAGGCTTATTAGCCACCATATTTTGTATCCTGTTTTATGTGTTCTAGGCACTATATGGAACGAGGGCCACTATCATAAAATGCACTGATTTAACTTATGCATAATTTCTTCCAAAACCGTAATACTTGCAGTAGCCACTTTTTTTCCCCATTTCTCACAGGATGCATAAAATATAAACAAGTATATAGAAAATAAAATATCATTAATTTATTAATAGTGTGATATTATTGTCATTTACTGGTTATTGACTACAGCAGCATGCAGGGTAAATCACTTTTTCAGTTAAGAGAAATAAAAATAATAATCTAAAAATAAAGCAAATATTCCACTCATAGGTCCTATTCATTTTAAATAATTTGAAGAAAATTAGTTGTACTAATATCTGTTTCTTTCCAGTATGCAATATGTATATTTTCCCCCAATACCCTTGCCTGTGTATTTCAAAGACATATACTGAGTTCTTAGTATTCACCATATGCCATACTACGTATTTGGGAAAATTGAATATGTATTTTCTTTTGTTTTTTTGTTTTGTTTTATTTTATACATCTTTATTGATTTCAGAGAGAGGAAAGGAGAAGGAGAGAGAGAGACAGAAACATCAATGATGAGAGAGTCATTGACTGGCTGCCTAGCCTGCAACCCGGGCATGTTCCCTGACCGGGAATCGAACTCCGATCACCTGGATCCTAGGTCGATGCTCAACCACTGAGCCATGCCTGGCCAGGCCTGAATATGTATTTTCAACAATTTTTCTTTCAGTTGTGTTTTTACTTGAGCAAACTTCACTATGCATACATGTGTCAAAATTGCTTCACATGTATTATCAATGACAGGTCTCTAAAGATTTTGATAGTCTCTAAAGTGTACTGGCATAGTAGTTAGGATTCTGGTGGCTAATATCAGAAATTCAAGAAGAATAATGTCACAAAAGGGGAGAAGTAGCATAACTCACCCAGGTTAAAATATGGTCAAGTGGCTAAAGCTGAGGAAAGCTAAAATGCAATATGTAAATTCTCCTTAAACTATTTTCTTCTCTGTATATATTGTTCTCTGAGCTTTACATTCTCCAAATGCAAAGAGACTTTAGTCACCTAATGGGAAGAGGCCTGCCAATAATTCCAACTTTTTAATGTTAGACCTTCACCTACCACAGAAAGATTGAGATAAATTTGTTTGCCCGTAAGAATATTTCTGCAGAGAAATATACCTCTCAGTTCCTTCACTTTGGATGCTTTTATTGTAGGTAAGGATTTCTAGAATTAGTTAATTTGATGCCCAAAGTGAATTGTTTTCAGCTATTCTTATCCACTTTTACTCTGTTGGCTTGTCTACACGGTTTGATGTGTGCTTTTATCTGAAGATGTCTGAAGGTGTATTCACAAGGGTACACAGGTTTCAATTGATCCCAGTAGGTTCCATCTCATGCTTTTGAGTTTCAGCTTGTCCCTGATCTCCCCAACTTTATACCCATCTTTTTTTCTAGACTGCCTGTCCTGAGGATTTTAAGCTCTAACATCATATGCAAAGGCAAGGTCATATATATGTGTGTGTGTGTGTGTGTGTGTGTGTGTGTGTGTGTGTGTGTGTGTATACATACACACACACACATATATATATGATTGCATACATATATATATATGTATATATATCCATCCTGTTCTGCTTTTCTAATTGAAACTTGCTGTGTATAGATAAATAGAAATATACACAATTGTAATTGTACTTGGAATATTTAATACCCTTCTACTCTTCTCAGTAATTTGTAGAATGAATAGAAAATCAGTTAAGAATAGAATATTTGAGCAGCACTATCAACCAACTTAACCAAACAATGATAGAATATATGGGGTTTTCAGCAGCACATGAACATTTATCAAGAAATAGACTGGGCCATAAAAGAAGTCTCAGTGCTATTTAAAATGAATGAAATCAGAGTGTCAAAAATCTCTCAATATTTGGAAACTAGTACCCATGCATAAAAGAAGTCACAAGAGAAATTATATATTTTTTGTAGATAATTCAAAGCTGATTCTAAGATTAACATGGAAATGCAAATAGCTTAAAATAGACAAAGAAAAATCTTGACAAAGAACAAATTTGATATACTCAAATGACAAAAATACACACAACCTAATGGCAAAAAAATAAAGGATGGGCAACACCAAATGTTGGTAAGGAACAAGACTCTCAACATTGTTGTTAGTCAAAAGAGTTGTTTCACAGCAACCACTATGAAAACAAACCTGTAGTTTGTTATAAAGCTATATATGAACCTACCCTATGGATCAGAAGTTTCAATTTTAGATAATTGCTCAATAGAGATAAAAAAAATCTCCACAAAATGATATGTGCAATAATACTTATAATAGTCCAAACTGAATACAGGCCATGTGCCATTAGTAGACATGTGCCTGTGGTATATCCATACAATGTACTACTATTGTTCAGTAATGAAAAAGAATGAACTACTGATACATACAACATGGATAAATACCAAAACATTATGCTGAGCAAATAAGTCTTATACATTAGTAATGTACGATTCCTCTCATTTAAATTGCTTAAGATAGTAGAATGAATCTGTGATGGGGAAAAAGGAGAAAAGCGGTTTCTTCTTGGTGGTAGGGACAGGGATTGACTGAAAAGGGGCATGAAAGAACTTTGTGTGTGATGGTAATATTCTAGATCCTGATAGAGATTTTGGTTACCAGACAAATTTGCCCAAGGCCACTAAATACTACACATAATATTTGTGCCTTTTACTTCATATAAATTTTACCTCAAAAGAAAAAGGAAAACTATAAATATTGAACTGAACTTGATGTACATGCTGAAATATTTAAGCTTAACATTTACTGATATTTGCAACTTACTTTGAAATTCATAAATGAATAAAGGGATGCTAGAGGGACAAGTAAGTGACAAATCAGTTGTAGTGAAAAGTTAGCAGTAGAATCTAGTTAGTGGTTGTAAAGGAATTCGCTGTAAAAATGTTTTCAACTTTTCTGCGTGTTTGAAAATTTTCATAACAGAATGTTGGAAAAATCATGTTTACAGACTTTCATTTTCTAACAATACTTGCAAAAGAATATTTATAGCAATTTTATTCTAATAGCCCCAAATCAGAAATGACACCACAGTCCATTAACGTGAATGGAGAAACAATCTGTGATGTTTTTTCAAAAAAAGCAAACTAATGCTAAAAGCAACATCATGGATGAATCTCAAAAAAGGGGAAACTGTATAGAAGAAGCTGGACTTGATGTGTACCACATGATTCTAAAATTTGTGGAAAATTTTAGGACAGGCAAAACTAATTTGTAATGACATAAAGCAGATCAATTTTTTTGCTAGGGGCTGGAGGTGAGGAGAGGTTAACTACAAAAGGACAGAGAGAACTTTTGGGGATAATGGAAATATTTTATTATTTTGATTGGTGTAGTGATGTGCATATCTGTCTAAACTCACTGAAATGCACATTTAAAATGGAAAGATTTATAATATGTAAATTTTACCTCGATAAAGTTTATTTGAAAGAAAAACCTATATACTTGAGCTGATGTTGTGTATAACTTTGCAGATAGTTTTGTAAGTTGTTTCAATCTTTTTACCCTTTGCTGAGGGCTACAATAACTCCCATGTGTTGATATTTTCTCTATTCAGTCTCCTAAAGCGAAGTATTTCTTGGAGTTCAAACCGTGTGCTCAATATCCAATTTAACTAAATACTTTTCTCCTTTATAATAAGGACTGCTAACATTTCAGTCCAGCTAATAGGTATTCATTGCCTCCCCAAAACATGCATCACCCAGATAGTTTCTCTCAGATGCAAGTGACAGATTAAACTCAAGTGAAAAGAGAAAGTGTTTTGATTCATGAGACAGTAAGAAGTTTAAATAATGAAGCCCTATGGGGGACGATATGTAACTGGCACTAGGGAATGCCTAGAACGAGGTAACATTTCCAGAACTCTTTCACCATCTCTCTCTTTCTCTTTTTTTACCCCTCTGAATTTGAACTTCATTCTTACACTGCAGACTGACTACCTTCACTTTTTAAGGCACATAGCTATTGAATTTGCCAAATTCTAAATCCTGCAGCTTCACTAACTGCTAAGAGTTAGTACTGATACTCTCTTTAGTCCTAATTGCAAAAGGCCCAAGGAAGGACCTCTTTGGCATAGCTTAGTTCAGATAACCACTTAGTTCAGATAATCCCCTTGACTATGGCCAGGAAACCAGGGGATGTGGGGTTGTGACATATATGACATCTCCAATGATAGCCTTGAGGATATCAGGATGGAAAATTTGGCAAGTGAATGCTACAAAAGAAGTCAAAATCCTGAGAATACAATTTCATATAGGTTCATGGCAATAGGCATATTACCATATATTAAATATTTATCTAAGTACAGTATTAAGACACAAAGGTGAGCCCTTCATTCATTTCCCCCCCAAAATAATATGTAAAATATTTCTAACTCAATTCTGAAAAATTGACAAGCATAAAAATGGAATAATACTTAAATATATTTTACATATTCTACATAAAATTAATATTTTAAAATAAATTTTTGAAATGACATTCAGATTTTAATTATATTAGCAACAAAAAATAAGCAGATTACAATAATATAAAACTAAATGTAAGTAAGTAGAAGTAATTGAAGGAAATGTAGTATGAACATGAGGTTGGGAAAAAATAAGAGAATTAGAATGCAATTTAGTTTAACAATTGATTATTGGTTCTTCCAAGCAATTAATCTCTAGCAATCAGTTTCATATTCTACAAATTAAAGAACTTGGAGTTGATGACCTTCTTTCTGGAATCTAAGAAGTTGCAGTAAATATATATTTAACTATATACAAGCCATATATTTTGGCATTTAGGGAAAAGTTACTTACTTTCTAATATATATGTAAGTTCAAAACATTTTCTGTTACTAATTTAAATTGAAGAACAGAAATCCCATAGTTTTAAATAAATGTCATATGGGACATTATTTCCACCATTCTTTTCAAACTTGATCTTTCGCAAGCTAAATTAAAGCTTTCAATAACATTATACAAACATATTAAAATGTAATGTTTCTAGGACTTTAAAATCTTGCATCAGTTTCAAGAATAGAATTCTGATTTTATATATCTAATTCTACATTAAATGTGAGTCAAGCAAGGAGATTATCGACTTTAAATTAATTAACTTACTCTCTTGTCACCAATAATTGTTTTTGTTTTTCATATCAATCTTTACCAAACATTTCAAACAGAATTCCTTGAGTTAAGCATTTTTACAAAATGAGTAACAGCAATTTTTTAAAAATAACAGGTATTGAAAATACTAGTGGTTGACCCTTAACAAATCACTATAATACATGTCAATTTTTCAGTGTTTCCTAAAAATTTACCTAGCATAACATAGTATTTTGAAAAATACTTCAGTAAAAAAAAAACAATAAATTTATAGCTAAGCAAATTTGTCTATGAATAAGTCCCCATAAGAATTTATAATCAGGAAAACACAAAAGCCCTTAAATAAATGACTGAAAGCAGAATTTCTAACCTGTTTCAATACTGTTTGGGAAGCAGATTCCTCCAACTGCTATAAGTTAAGAAGTTTACTCTCAACTAATAACTCATTTCCTCACAGTTAGAAGGGAAACCCTTTGAATTGCAGAGCAAATTTCCTTGGCAGCATCTTTCAGCATTTATGGATGGTACTTTTAAAATTTAATTTTAAATATTCTGATTACTCAGAAATAACTACTACCTATAAAAGACAAAGTACATCAAAATTCATGTAAAGAATTAGCCACTTGGATCAATGTTCTACAAGCAAGGGTTTAGTGTATATCTCCCTAGAGATTAAGCATTAGTGTTGTAATCAGTGAAAATCCAGGACTCTTTGATCTTCCAGTAAGCAATAATTTGCATAAAAATTTACATAGCTAAATTATAAAAATCTTCCTTTGAGGTGGGTAACCAAATACCTGGACAAAATTATGTTTCTTTATTTATTATACTCAGTTGTAACAGTTAGAAATGATTGCATACAGTAAAAAAAAAAAAAAAACCCAAAAAACAAAAAAGAATGAAAGTACAGTGATTTAAAAATAGTTTACTTCTCTCCTAGAAGGAGGCAGTCTAAGGAGGACTTTAGTAGGCCACCAGTGACTAAGGTTATCTTTCTCCTGTGTTGCCAAGAGCATGGTTTCCATTCTAAAGATCACCACATAACCCAAGGTGGATATTGAAGTTCCAGCCATCTAATGAAAAGTTTGTATGTCAGAGGAAAAAAGAAGGCACTAGAAGAGATCCTTCCAGTTGAGTTGGCTCCCTTAAGCACCTTTCCTGGAAATTTCCCTAATACTTTGTTAATCTCTGCTTTAAAATTGGCTGCTCGAGACTGCTTTTCTCTTGTGTAAGAAACAAAACTAGGTTGAAACCAGCAAAACTGGCCATATGTCATCATGTAATGACCTACAACATCCCATCTGGAGATTTTTTCTTTGGACTGTTATAAAAATGACAACTTTTTAAGGTGTTAAATAGTTGAAACACAGCTTGACTCAGTACTTTCTAATGTTCTATATTTAGACTAAAATCTAAAGGCTTTTTCTTTTCTTTAAAGGTAGATTATGGTTATTTTGTGTGTGTTTTTCTGCCTGGTAATTTGTAAAATGGTGTTTTTCCCATTGTAAAACAAATTGTCATAATATAACGCATTCTTGGTTGGCATGGCATGAGTCATTTGATCTCTAAGACTTCCTTCAGTTCATAAAACTTGTCATATCTTTCATAAATTATAATATGTAGTTTATATTCTGTTTTGTGTGTTTATACTTGATCTTGGTAAACCAAAATTGTTGATTTTGAACTTTTCTTGTTCCAGTGAAGTTTATTTCAATTCCTGTAGCAGTGAGTACAGTTTAGTATACATTTCATATAAACCAAGAATGGATTTCTCTTTATTTATTATCCTAATATGTCTACTAGGATAATCTCATTATGTAAAAAAGCCAAACTACTTTATTTTTTTATTTTCTTATAATATATGTGGGTCTACTTCTGGACTCAATACTAATCAATTAATCTATTTTTCTATTCTATACCAAAACCATACTTAAATTGACTATGATAGCTTTATAGTAAATCTTTACAAGTAGTATAAATACCTCATTATCTTTTATTTTTTCAAAATTGTTTTTGACTATTTTAGATTCTTTACTTTCTCATATAAATATTAGTTATCTTGTCATTTTTATCAAAAAATCTCATGGGTATTTTGATTGTGATAATTATATTAAGTATATAGATCCTTTTAGAGATAATTAGTATTGTAAAATATTGAACATTCCAATCTATAAGTGTGGAGTTTCTCTCCATTCATTTATGTCTTTAATTTCTCTTTGCAATATTTTATATATTTCAATGTAAGGATCTTGCATATCTGTAGTTTAATTTATCCCCATTTACATTGTATTCAATTGTAAAGATATGATATTATAATATTATTTTCCATTTGTTTATTCCTACTATAAAAATATAAATTTGATATTTACATTGAGTATGTATTTTTAAATGTGTTTAATTCATTTATTGATCATATTTTTAAATATATGGATCTTTATATAAATAAATCTTGTTTTCTATAAATAAAAATAGTTTTAAGATTTCTTTTTCAAAGTTTTAGCATTTTATTTAATTATATATAATGTTATTGCCTTTTTGCGCTGGCTAGTATCTGTAGGACAATAATGAGTAGAAAAATGTGAAAGCATAGATCTTTGTCTTAGTCCTGATTGTGTGGAAAAGCAATCAATAGATTAACATTAAGTACATTGTTAGCTGTGGGATTTTAGTAACCTTTATCAGAATGCAAAAGTTGTCTTCTATAGCTTTCCTTTTAGAATTGTTTTCTGCCAATACTGGGTGTTAATTCTGCCAAATGTTTCCTTTTGTGTTTCTTTTGGTGGCCACATGATTTCCTTCTTTATTATTAGTATGGCAAATTATATCATTTGACTGTAGAATGTTGGACCAATCTCATACCTGGAATAAACCATACTTGGTTATGGGAATTTCTTTTATATATATATTGCTGAAATTAATTTGTTTATCTTATATTTTAAAATGTTTGTGTGTTTATTCTTGAGAGATATTTTTCTGCCATTTTCATTCTTTTGTAATCACCTTGTAATTTTAGGGTAGCAAGGACATACTGGCATCATAAAATAGACAGAAAATTTAATTTTACCCTCAACTTTTTAAAGTAAGATTGTTATTATATGGTTTTTATTTTTTTTTTAAATGTTGGGCAGGGCTTACCAAGGAAGCAATCTAGTTCTGGAGTTTTCCTTATGGAGAGAGCTATTTAAAATTTTTTTGAAATAATTATAGATGTGTGGAAAATAGCAAAAATAGTAGAGAGGGTCCATGTCCCCTTTATCTAATTTTCCCTAATGGAGAGAGCTAGGTAACTATAGTACAACATAGAAACATGGAAACTGACATTGGTACAGTGTGGATGTATAGTTCTATGCCATTTTATCACATCTGTATATTTATATAATGACTTTCACAGTCAAGATACAAAACTATTTCATTACCACAAAGATCTCCCTCATGTTACTCCTTTATTCTTACACTCACCCTATTGTGCCAACACCACCATTCCTAACCCCTAGAAACCTTAATCTTTCATCCACCTCTATCATTTTGTCATCTCAAGAAAGTTATATAAATAGAATCATATAGCATGTGAACTTTTGAGGTTGACTTTTTTGACTCAGTGTAATGTCCTTCAGATCCATCCAAGTTATTGCATGTTTCATTAATTTGCTCTTTTGTAGCTGAGTAGTATGCTATCAAAGAGAATCAAACAAGGTGAGCCCTGTGATTTCCCCACATACTTCCCAGAGTCAATTTTCAGACTGCACCGAGAGATTAGGAAACCAAACAGATCTTGGAGTCTCACTAAATAGAGAACATAAATATTGGATTTCAGAGAGGCTGATGAGGCTAAATTTTGCAGCAGAGTACAAAATCTGCAGAGGAGTCATGTCTCCTCTTTGGACAAGTGATAAACTGTGCATGCATGGCTTAATATTCCCCATGCATGAAGAAATAAATAGACTAAAACATCCCCCAAACTCACCTACCTCTAAGAGTACTTTGTTACTATTAAACAGAATGAAGAAACATAATACAGAACATTGCATAAAGTTCTACAAAGAGCTACACATTGGTAATAAGGCTTCGTCAGAGCCTGAACCATAATTAATCTGGAATCAGATTAGCAAAAAGATCTAAACTCAAGTGTTAAAAAATTAAAATTGATTCTGAAATAATTTGCATGCCTGTCAAAACAAAATTCAAAACTCCTTAAAGGAACACAAAAATAATCCAGTTCTCAACCATACAAATATTAACAAGAGAAAGGACCCAAATAAATAAAATCATAAATAAAAGAGATGTTACAACTGATACCACTACAATATAAAGGAGATAAGAGACTGCTGTTAGTACCAATAAATTTGAAAACTTGAAGAAATGGATTAATTCCTGGAAATAAAATCTACCAAGACTGAATCATGAAGAAACAGAAAATCTGTACCGGCTGGTTATTAGTATGGTGATTGAATCAGTAATCAAAAAATCTCCCAACAAACCAAAGTCCAAGACCAGACAGCTTCACTGATGAACTCTACCAAACATATAAAGAAGCATGAATACCAATTCTTCTCAAATAATTTCAAACTCATTTTGCAATGTTATCAATACCCTGATACAAAAAGCAGACAGATGCCACAAGAAAATAAATACTGTCCAATATTATCAATGGTAAGGAGGAAGCTTTCATACTGATAAAATGGATATTTCATTAAGAAAATGTAATAATTATAAATGTGAGTGTATATAATAACAGAGTTTTAAGACATATACATAAAAATATAGAACTGAAAAGAGAAATCTAGAAATCCAGAATGATAGTTGGAGATTTTGACAATCATCTCTCAGGGATTGAGAGAACAACTTCACCAAAAAAAACCTGATTTTATTTAAAAACCTTATCAACCAACTTGACCTCAGTGATATTTATAAAAGAATATATATTCCTCTTTAATGCACATTTATAATTCATCAAGATAAACAGTTTTCTGAGTCATAAAGGATCACAATTATTTTAAAGAATTTAAATCATATGGAGTATTATATTATCTGATTGTAGTTAGTGGAATTAAACTAGAAATCAATACCAGATATATATATCATGTAATGCACAAATATTTGGAGTTTAAATAACACACCTCTAAATAACTTGTCTCAAAAAAAGAAATCACAGGAAAATTAGAAAATATTTTGAACTGAATTAATATAAAAATTGAACATAGCAAAATGGGTGTGAACAAATAAAGTGATGCTCAGAGGGAAATTTATAGCAGTCAATAGTTACATTAAAAAATAAGAAAGAGCTAGAAATCAATGATCTCTGCATCTACCTTTAGAAACTTGAAAAAGAAAAGCAAATTATGCAAAAAGTAAGCAGGTGGAAGGAAATAAAAATGAACAGAAATTAGTAGAATAGAGAAAAATCAATAGAGAGAAAAAAATCAATGAACCCAGAAGCTATTTGTTTGAAAAGATTAGTAAAACTGATAAGCTCCTAGATAGCCTTTTCAAACATACAAAACAGTCTTCCCAGTTGTGTGACCTGAATGTAGTTTATTGAATGAAGGTCATATATGTTACTACTTGGTTTTACATAAATTGACATGGTGACTTAATAAGCCTGTTTTCATTCTGTACATCGCATTTTGTGAGAGAAATGCAAGAACTGGTTTGAGTACATGTAAAATCATGCTATAACCAAATAGCTGCAGGGACTGGTGATTTTGATCATTAAAAACCATAGGTGGTGGGTGGAAATGGTAATTCTCTTCAAATATATTCAAGCTGGTGGATTTGCAAAAGTATTAGACTTGCTGCATGTCTACTGTGAGAGTGAATACTAAAAATGCACAACAACTAAAAAGAACAAATATGGGCCCCCCGAAAATGGGGATTCATTGTTTTCTGAATTCTTATTGCACAGTATTTGATATCTCATGCGGTGTTATTGCGCTTAAGTTACAATAACTTGTGTACATACCATCACCCGAAGGGGAAAACAAATATATTACTTATATTTCCCACCGTAGCCACATCTGACACAGAACGTTGCATTATGGTTTCCTTCTTCTAGGCTGTGAGTAAAAGTGTATTGAATATTGGGTCATTATTGTTATCAGAGGGAAAGAAAGGAGCCCAGGAAGAGAAGGGGGCAAAGGAGGGCAGGAGGGAAGGAGGGAGGCGGAAAAATGAGATAATGTGGTTGTTCCTCCGTTACCCTCAACAGAAAGTTTCAAGCAAAAGCGGAATGACATTTCCTTTTTTTCCCCATTTTTTAAATTCCATTTTTTAAATTAAATGTATTGGGGTGACATTGGCTAATATAATCATATAGGTTCCAAGTGTCCATTTCTATGATACCATACTGCTATCCATGTCTAAAGACTTACTGTTTGTTTTTCTTGTTTGTTCACTTGTTCTTTTTAGTTTTATATCCCATATATGAGTGAAACGGTCAAGAATTATCACTGACGTTTCCTTTGTCATTAAGGTCATAGAAGAAGTGACCGGTGTGTTACCAGAAGGCATATGCTGCATAATGTGTATTCTAGAAAGTGTTGCTGCTTAATATCTGATCTCTGCACTGTTGTTAGTCAAGACCTGTCTGTTTTTGGAACCTGATGAGAGGAAGTACAGAAAATGAGGGTAAACACGTAGGAATATTTATAACAATAAAATAGGTTAATTTTGTCTTTTGGATCTAATTATAAAAATTGGGACCTCATATTTAGTATGTGCTTATTTTATTTTTATGGTATCTTACAAAAATATCAGTTCATAGGAAAAAAGGCTTATTCTAATCCCTTTACTATAAATAGTTTGAAAGCACTGCTATAGCGCAAGAGTTGCCCCAAAATACTTTGTCCTGTAAGTGTTTCATTATAAAATGACTTCAGGAAATGTTTGTGTTTCTCTTACAGATTATAGGGCACAAAGAAATGTCAAAACCTATGAAAATTAAAGCTGACTCTTTAGTTTTGTTAACCCATTATTTTTCAAGACTTTTAAAGTCAGAATTATTTTCATATACTACTATTAAGATCCTGGGGAAAGAGTGTTCAAAGGAACATAATATTTTTTTATGTAATTTGAGAGTTATAAGTAATTATCCAAATTTGTGACATTTTAATAACTATGTCAAAATTTAAATTCTTTCAAATATCTAACCATATTGGAACGCTTTTTAGTTATGAGAACTCAGTTGATGTGTAATTAAAATGGTGATTTTATCAAATTTTCCATTGTCAGAAACAGATTGGTTCTCCTTTCAAATAATAAACAGGTATATTTTGTTAAGTGAAATACACTTTGAATGACAAGTGTAAAGTGAAATAATACATTTAAATCATAAATAGCCACAAAATCTCAAGTAGAAAACAGTTTATTTTTAATGCATTGTAATCTGAATAATAAATTTAAAATATAAACTTTGTAACAATAAACTACGCATATATTTTTGTCATTTATATCTAATATAGTTTTAAATTGTCATCATTCAACTTTCATATGAAATCATTTTTTATAATTCTTTTGAACAAACCATTTTAATATCTTTGCCAGAAAAAATTATAATACCTCTCCCTGAGGACAGAACATAGTAATTGTTCTTTATTCAGTGTCCTTCATTCTGTATGATCAGGAGAGTATATCACTAAGAAATTATTTCAGTGTCTATTTTTCAAATATTGGTTAGGTATATAGTTAGAGAAAAAGTCAGTCATGGGTATAATACAATCTTCCATAATTTCAGAAATATTCAAAATGTAAACTATCAGAAACCTTGTTTGTCCTCACAGATTTATTTTCTTTTTGGACATAGTTAAACTTTAAAATAAGAACTACAAAGTCTTTTAGAAATTTGCAAAATATAATAATTAGCAATGGTAGATATTAGATAATTGGCTTTTTTGTTTTTTAAAAATATATCTTTATTGATTTCAGAGAGAGGAAGGGATGGGGAAGAGAGAGAGAGAGAAGCGTCAGTGATGACAGAGAATCATCAATCAGCTGCCTCCTGCACGCCCCCCATTGGGGATCGAGCCTGCAACCTGGGCATGTGCCCTGACCAGGAATCGAACCAGGATCTCCTGGATCATAGGTCGATGCTCAACCACTGAGCCATGCCAGCCAGGTTAGATAATTGTTTATAATATTCTGACTCACTAACCAAATAAAAATAGTCTCCACTCTTCTCATTTTTTTATATTAAATATAAAATATATAATTTCTGGAGTTATGTGATTTCCTTTAATAATTTCTTGTACTGGGAAAGGCTATGGAAATGTGAAACTCACTCTGCGCATAAAATGTGTTATGCTTATAAAATATTCTGTGGTCATTTGTGAATTTTAAGGTTCATTAAAATCATTTTGCCTATCTGTGTAAAATACTTCAAATTTTAGAAATGCTGACCTATGTCTGAATAGGAATAACAATCCTGCACAAATTCTGGGACTTGCTCAAGGAAGGAAAATAGTTCACAAACTTGGAGTTCAAAATAACGTCAATGTTATTTATTTTTTACGAACAGAACACAAAAATAAGAATTATTCTTGTTACTTTCTGTGAACGACCTTTGAAGGGGATATTAACAAATAGGCAGCTATCTAATTAAAATCCAAGAGTTTAAGAACAAGAGAACAAGAGACATAATTGCAAATATTTGCAGGGTTCTTCTACACAGTTATACACAAGGAATCAATGACTATATACTACAGAGAGGGTGCTTAAATGTAAAATAAAGTCAAAACTAGCAAGAATTTAAATACTTCAGAAATTTTATATGGAGTAGTACATGGCTTAATTAGCATGCTAAAATAAAAAAGCTAGATGATACTCTATCCAGGACATTTTAGAAAAAATTCCTATGCTGAGAAGTTGAAGACTTCTGACATCTTTAAAAATTCTAAGATTCCATGATTGTATTAAATAACATCAAAACTATAGTAACTTTTTTAGTAGTATTTTAATACCTTTTCATGCCTTAAGAATAAATGAGAGATCTAGGTAGATTGATTCCTACAGTTCTATCTCATAACAAATGACTCAGATGTACTTTTGGGGTGCCTAACATTAAAAGCAACATTTTCTTACCAGACTCAAAGTGAAAAAAATAAAACTTTTGTAACTATTACCACTTCCTATGGAGCTATTTATTTAAGTAATCATTCTTCTATTGGCCACCTGATTTGATGAGACATTCTACATAGTTATTCAGGGTATTGATTGAGTATGGTTTATACATTACTGTTTCATTGTTAAAGAAAAGGCATTCATTCTTTCCCTGGGACCCAAATACCAAAAGGAGCACATATTCATATATTTTTTTCTACCTCTGCAGTAGAAATATAGTTTTGCCTATGAATATGAATACATATTTTTTCTTTTTCAAGTCTCAGAAAATAAATTGCATTCTACATAATTATGCCATTCAACCACAATTTGCATTAATGTGATATGTTTAGAAACTGTGTCATACTAGTTACATGTTGAGAATTTGAACCCAAGAATACTTAATCAAGTTCTAGTTATATGAGCTATTATTTGTGTAGCACGGCCAAAAGAATCACTCCAATTGTATTTAGGTTCTCATCATCTGAAAAATAGTCATTTTAATGGTGCATTTCTTAATGTGTGATGGTTGAATTGAAGGAGATTGTTCATGTAAAATGCTTAGAACAGTTTAGATGGAATTATTTTTAAGGATGTGAGATGTATAGTTCTTAACTTTGCAGAAATATGAAAATCAATTTGTTTAGAAATAGTTTTTAAATTTTCTTCATATAAGACCATCAGTGGATATAATTCCTATGTAATATATTTTGATTATAAGTGTTTTCGTTCAATTATAAGTAATATTTAATGCCTATTTTAAGGCTATGAAGTCATAGTCTTAAACCTATACCCTTACTTCAATGTCTTATTTAAAAATCTTACAGGGTGGGGCAAAAGTAGGTTTACAGTTGTGAGTAGGCAAAACAGTTTATTCTTATAATATTATATTTTAATTGTATTATTTTCCATATGAATGACTGAAACCTACTTTGTCCAACCCTGTCTATTGACTTTTGCATAGAATTGTCAAAATTTAAGTTGTATTAGTCATTTTACACACTATAAACATGTTTTAAAATAAATATATTTTATAATTTAGTATAGCTCCCCTGAATCATTTAACAAATAATTAACTTAAAATTTTCTGAGTGCTCTCATAATAGCACTATTCTAGGATCTGGTTTTAAAATATCATAGCCTTTAACTTGATGGACAACCTACTAACATGAATTTAAGTAAATAAAAGGCATTTTCTCATTTATTTTGGAGGCAAAATATCTTCAAAGTTAAAGTGAAACAGTTTTTCATAGAAACCAAATCTGAAAAGCAGAAACATACAATTTAAATACTGAGTCAAAGAAATTAGTTTCACTTTATGACCACATATCCCAAAAGCTAATTTTCCAGAGGAAGCAAAAGAGAAGTCTTAAATGAGAATACACAGTATTTGTTATTTTTTTCTGCCTTATTTCTCTTAGCATAATGTCCTCCAGTTTTAATGGAAGAGACAGGATTTCCTTATTTTTTAACACCATAATGTTTCATTTTATACATTTTCTTTATCCATTCAGCTATCTGTGGGCACTTAGGTTGTTTCCCTATCTCGGTTGTTGTGAATAATGCTACAATAAACATGGTAGTGTAGATATCTTTTTGAGATAGTGATTTTATTTCCTATGTATTTATACTTAAAAGTTGATTGCTGGTTCATACGGGAGTTCTGTGTTTAATTTTTGACTAATCTTCCCATTGTTTTCCATAATAGTTCTACCAATTTTTACATTCCCACCAGCAGTGCACAAGAATTCCCTTTTATTCACATCTTCATTAGCATTTATCTCTTGTTTGTTTGTTTGTTTGTTTGTTTGTTTGTTTGTCTGTATAATAGCCATCCTGAGAGGGGCTGGAGCTGAGTTCCAGAGCCATTTCAGGATCTGCTGTAAAGACAGGACCAAGGTCAAAGGGCCTGTCTCAGGGCATGGGCAGACATGTCTCCAGACTGGCCTTGAGCTATCAGAACAAGGGATTAAGAGGGGCTGGATCTGGGTCATAGGCCACCTCAGGCCTCCATGGTCAAAAACCATGTCCATGGGCCTATGACTCCGGGCATGGGTGTGACTCTTGCTAGGTCCCTTGGTGAATGGTGCCAGTATCAGGACGAAGGCCACATGGGGCTATAGCCTACTCCACAGGGTGACAGGGCTGTTTTAGGGTCTGTTGCTGGTCCAGAGTCAGTGAGTCTGCCACTTGGATGTGGGCCTGTCTTCTCACAATGGACCTCCTAAGTCTTGAGTTCTGCCAAGGTTTCACAGTCTCCTATGTGGATCCTAAAACTTCCACAAAGGTATTTTTTATTCCACATGGCTGCCAAATTATTGTTGCTAAGGTGGAAACACAAGCAAGAACCTATTTCACCCTTTCTCTGATGTCACTCTCAAATGTTTACAAGTATTTGTCCTCAAGCTTATAAATAGAAACAGAGAAAAGTTACAGCATATTCCAAACCAATACATTATAAGTTCCAACATGTCTGCAGGTATAATTAATGAGGTTTTGAGTGAGTAAGGTCTTCGTGGAGAAAATGGGGCTTTTCTATCTGAATGAAATATTTAGTCTGTGTAATGAAATTCCTTTTCATTTTCATTTCTTCTCTTGTCTTCCTCCTCTGGTCTCTTTTGATAACTGAAAGTATCTGTCAGCAACAGTTATAAATTTTAGCCATAAAATTAGATTTTTTGCAAAAAGAAAAATAGACATTTCAACTGTGTGGCTTTTAGCAGCCACATGTATCATCAAAAAAATCTGTGTTCTCTAAACGTGAGTGAATAGATTCAAGCAAGCATATGCTTTTCTGAATAGCCCTGCGAGGGAAGTCTGGTTGCCATTTAGAGCAGGTGGATCCTGCTATTGTTTTTATCCTACTTCTCTCCTTCCCCAACACCTTTCAGGAATAAGAAATATACTTTTCTTACTCAGGTGTCTCAATTCTTCTTTGAAGACCTTGACCAAGTAAGACAAGGCATCTCAAGTTATGATTATTTCTTAGAAGAAAGCTTCCTTCATCTGTGCATTCTTAAGGAACTGAAAATGTTTATTAAAATAACCAGCCACCACTGAAATAAAAACTAGAATAAAATGCTTCTTAGAGCACATCTTAAAAATCTATGTTTACTTTTAGAACAAATACTTGTTCTTTCTTTAAAGAGATGCAGGAGGTAGGTAACTGGGTAGATAATTTGGGGGGCTTTTTGTATAGTATTCGTCAGTGGCCCCTTTAATGGCCACTTTGGATTCATTCAGCCACATGGCTACAAACAACCACATTAACTTCAGGTATCTTATGCTATAATGAGGGTCAACCAGATAAAATTGTAAAATAGGTAGTTTATCTTTAGCTCCCATGCAGGGCCTCCCTCTTTTCCTCAGGGGCTCTTGATTCATTACTATATAGTGTTCCTCCGATAATTTTGGGCAACTGCCAAAAAGTAAACTAAGAAACTAATTTCTGCTGAAGTGATTGCTGACAAAGCTTATGTTTCTATCCCGTTCAGAGTGTTCATTACTTTATAATATGTAAGTAAAATAATTTCTACGACTAAAGCCTTTTTCGTTCAAATTAATGTATAAAAGCATCATTTTCAATATCAAGTCCTGAGGTTGGAGGAAACAATTTGGGGCATAAGAACATTCTCAGTATGCACAAAATAAAGCCCCATGTTTCATCTGTTCTCATCAAGTCCTGCCTATAGATGATTCTCTAGATCTCCAAACAGGATGTTTACAGTTTTAGAAAAAACAAAGCTCCAAAATTCAAAGGATATAATATTCCTTAAATGGTAAGCTCATAGAAAATAGGTGTATTTTCGGACAACTTATTTTCCTGGTGAGGACCAGAGATTTATATTCAGTAAGAAAGATCTCACACAACTTGGGCTAAGAAGAGGAGATTAGGGAGACCGAGAGACTGAGATAACTAGGCACAGGAGCTAATGCTAGAAAAGACTGATGCCAGGAAAGTGGCAGATATTAGTGAAGTCTAAGAAGGCCTATTGTTTTGAGAGCATTCTGAAGTGGTTAGCAGAGACTCAGAGAACTGAAAAAATGTAACACAGGACCATTAGTAAATTCAAAAGCAGTGCTGCTATCTCTGAAATAGCTAGAGTGCCAATTAGGAACTGTGGCCTGAGGGAACATAAGTGGAAACCAGCTGAAAATGAAGGCAAGAAATAAGGTAAAAGCCAAAGAGTAAGAACTTCCTTCAGAATCGGTGTTCTGAATTTACACTCCTGGCCATGACGTAATAGTGAGGGACCAGATTTACAGTTCAGGCTTAAGCAATAATGAACTGGACAAACTATATGAAACAACAGCTTCCACATATTAGACCAGAAGAACAGGAAAATGGTCCTTGAGAGAAGGGAAGCAAACATGGCTTATGGTTGCCCTGGCCTACTGCCTGGAGAGAATACACCAGCTGCAGTGCTGGATGTCTCATGGTTCCCTGTTCATTTGTTTAGGTCTGTTTTATATTTTTGTTTTTGGCAATAGTCTTTTACTATGTTTTTAAGTTCAGTAATCTCTTTTGTAGTGTACAGGCCTCTGTCAGTCCCAGTCAGTTAACTTTTTTTATCGAATAGAATGTATTGGCTGTCTCTAGAAGTTGGTTTTGAATCTTTCTTATAGTTTTCATATCTATTTGTCATGCTTAAGATTCCCTCTACTTTCTTGATATAACGATGTTAATACATATTTTACATCCATGCATACTAATTCTACCATGTATGTGATTTCCAGGTCTTTTAATTTTTTTTCTCTGTATCGTGTGTCATATTTTCCTTCTTTCTTGAATGTCTGTAAATTTTTATTGCGTATCAAACTTATTGCAAATGTTATACTTTTAAGTGATGAAGTACTTAATTTTGAAAAAAAGTAAGTTGGAGGATTTTTATAATAACTAATTTCAAGATAATACAAAAGTATAATACTCTATTAAATAAAATGTTTGTATAAAAATAGACATAGGATCATGGAACAAAGTCCTGAGATAGGTCCACACACAGCTAGTACAACGATTTTCAACAAAGGTGACAAAGACAAATTTTAATAAATGATGTTCAAAAAAGACAATATTATAAGAAAGAAGAGGAAAATGGGACATCTAATGTAAAAATAGAACAACTCTTAGCTTACATGTTATGTAATAATCTGTTATCTATCACAGAGTTAATATAAGTCCTAAAGCTATTAAGCTTCTACAAGAAAGCATAAAAGAATTATTAATAATCTTAGGCAAGGATTTCTATATTACAGTAACACATATATAAAGCACAAAAGGAGAATTTTATAAATCAGCTTTGATCAAAATTAATTTCTGCTCTTCAAATGACAGCTTTAAAAACATAAAAGTTAAGACAGTCTCTTCAATAAGTGGTGCTGCGAAAATTGGACAGTTACATACAAAAAAATGAAACTAGACCACCAACTTTCACCATACACAAAAATAAAACTCAAAATGGATAAAAGACTTAAACGTAAGTCATGAAACCATAAAAATCCTGGAAGAAAACATAGGCAGTAAAGTCACAGGCATCCCACGTAGTGGACTTTTCACTGATACATCATCTAGGGCAAGAGAAACAAAAGGAAAAATAAACATATGGGACTACATCAAACTAAAAAGCTTCTGCACAGCAAAAGAAAACAGCCTCAAAATACAAAGGAACCCCACCGTCTGGGAAAACATTTGCCAAGGATGAATCTGATAAGGGGCTAATTTCCAAAGTGTACAAGGAACTCATATTACTCAGCAAGAGGAAGACAAACAACCCAATTAAGAAATGGGCAAAGGACCTGAATAGACGCTTCTCCAAAGAGGACATACGGATGGCCAAGACACACATGAGAAAATGCTCAACCTCGCTAATCATCAGAGAGATGCAAGTTAAAACCACAATGAGGTATCGCTTCACACCTGTCAGAATGGCTCCATCAACAAATCAACAAACGACATGTGCTGGCGAGGGTGTGGAGAAAGGGGACCCTAGTGCACTGCTGGTGGGAATGCAGACTGGTGCAGCCACTATGGAAAACAGTATGGAGGTTCCTCAAAAAATTAGAAATGGAGCTGCTGTTTGACCCAGTGATTCCACTCCTAGGAATGTATCCTAAGAATCCTGAAACACTAATTAGAAAGAATATATGCACCCCGATGTTCATAGCAGCACAGTTTACAATAGCTAAGATCTGGAAACAGCCCAAGTGCCCATCAGTAGATGAGTGGATAAAAAAGCTGTGGCACATTTACACCATGGAATACTACGCAGCTGTAAAGAAGAAGGATCTCGTACCCTTTGGGACAGTATAGATGGACCTGGAGAAATTATGCTAAGAGAAATAAGCCAGGTAGGCAGAGAAAGACAAACATCACATGATCTCGCTTATATGTGGAATCTAAAGAACTTAATAAACTGATGAACAGAATAGATTCAATGACATGGAAGCATGGATCAGACTGACAAATGTCAGAGGGATGGAGGAGGGCGGGTGGGTGGAGGGGGAGAGAGTAACCAAAGAATTTACATGCATATATGCACAACCCAAGGACAGGGGCAATGGTGGGGAGAGGGACTGGGGAAGGGGATGGGATGAGGTGGAACGGGTCATTGGGGAGAAAAAGGGACATCTGTAAAATTTTAAACAAAAATAAAATAAAATAAAAGTTAAGACGCTGAATTGGAGAAGATATTCTAGAACATAAACATGATAGGGGCCATATCCAGGATATAATGAAAGCTTACAACTCAATTATAAGATGACAAACAATCTAATTTTAAAATGAACAAAAGATGTGAAAAACATGACTTCCCAGAGAAGATACACAGATGGCAAACAGGTACATGGGGAGAGGCTGGTCACCATTTGTCATTAGGAAAATATAAGTAAATGTCAATAGAGACCAAAATGAAAAACCACTGCATATGCACTAGAATGGCTAAAATTTTAAAGTTTGACTGTGCATAGTGTTGACAGGCAGTGGAGGACCTGTAACTGTCATAAAGAGTAAAGCTACAATCACTCTGCAAAAAGTGTAACAACGTCTTTAAAAGTTACATGAGGGAAAAAGTAACTTTACAGTGGGGGAACCTGACAAGAACTACCTCAGCCATGTGATCAAGCTTAACAGCATCAGTGAAAACCTGATAGCGTATATCCTTGATTTGACGTGATGACAGTGGCACTTCAGTGCAATGATCTTACCCCCAAGAATACATAGCCCCTGTCTAATCATGAGTAAAACCCCAGACAAACCCAAGTTAAAAGACAGTCTGTAAAATACCTAACCAGTATGCCTCAAAACTGTCAAGATCATTTTAAAAGAAGGAAAAAAATGAGAAACTGTCAGAATGTAGAGGAGCCCAAGGGATAAAAAAGCTGACCAAATCATGACCAAAATGGAATGTGGTTTCCTGGATGGGATCCTGGAATACAATGGGGACCTTAGGCTAAAACAAAGTAAGAAAATTAGAATAAAGTATTTATGCTAGCAAACAATATATCAATATTCTTTCTTCTTTGTGACAAGTATGCTATAGTTATGCATTATATGAACAAAAGGGAACCAGAGTTCAGGGTACACAGGAGCCCACTCTATCATTTTAACATTTCCATAGAGAGATTTGACAGAGACAGAAGAGGCCAAGGCAAAGAGACCAGGGAGGCAGAAACTGAGGTTTGGAGGCCTCAAGCCAAGGCACAAGAAACTGAAAGTAACAAGGAATGAAGTGCCCACTAGCCTCCCAAGGGAGAGCACCCCTGCCCTTGGTTTAGGTTCCGAGACACTGATTTTGGACTCTGGTCTCCACAACTGTGAGAGAATATTTTTCTTATTTTAAGCCGTCAAGTTTGTAATAATTTTGTGACAGCAGCCACAGGAAATTCATACGGTTACCTTACTCACTTCTAAGGATACAAATACTCTTTCTATTCGGAAATATTTTTGTTTGTTTCTTTTATTTTGGTTGTGGATTTTTAAAAGATAATCTTTCTACTCCTCTCTTCTGAACATAAACCGAAATTCAGCTGCCAAGGTGACATCTCCCCTTGGAAAATCTCTGCATTTTCAAAGTTGAACATCTACCCACAACCTGCTCCTCTCTCAGCTTTTCCATCTCAGTTGATACCGGATCCATCCCTCCAACCGCTTAATCCAGAATTCCTATTGGCATCCTAAACTCTTCTCTCACCACCAACACCCACTGTGTAGGGGAATCCTGTTAGCGCCACCTTCAAAGGATATCCAGAGTCGGGTCACATTTTACCGTAATTACCACCACTACTAATTTTGTTCGAGACACCAGTCGCTCTGACTAGGGTTACTGAAATATCCTACAGCTCTCTTTTCTTCTATCTTTGCTCTTCTCTAGTCACCCAGAAAGAGTTAGCTCCCCTTTTAAAACCTGAGTGAGATCAAGTCACGCATCTGCTAAAAACGTGTCACTCTGAGTAAAAGCAATGTCTTTCCAACAGTCGACCCAGCAGGACCTACTTGATCTGGTTCTCCCATCACGTTTACAGTGTCCTCTCTGCTGTTCCGTCCCTCACTCACCACATCCGTCCTGCTGGCCTCTTGCTGACCTCAACTGCCCTGCCTCAGAACCTCTGCTCTGTTCCTTTTACCTGGAATGCTTTGCTTCTGGACACGTTTCCAAGGGTGTGCTCAAGTTTTAAATTCTCAGTGCAGTCTACTTCAGACTGCTCTATTTAAAAAAATAGAGCAAACACTCCTACAGTTGTTCTATCCAATTCTCCTACCCTATACCAATTTTTCTTTTTCTATAACATGCAATATTTTTATAAATTTATAATTTTACTTATTATATTTATTATTAATTGTCTCACTATGCGGGAAGGTAAGTCCCTTAAACATAAGAATTTGTGTCTCTTTTGTACTGGTTTATCCTTAGTGTATGCTCAAATGCTGAGTGAATGATTAACAATAAATGAATTAATAATAAAGTTAAGTCCAGTTCCCTGAAATTAAGCTCACTTGAATTAAAGTAACATCACAAATACAGGATCTGGCAATATTTTCTTGGCTATGAAGGTGTAAGAAGTTAATTTTTCTATTGTTCTGGTCAGTTTATATACAAAATAGACTATCTTATTACTTAACATGATGCCATTTGTATGGACATTACTTCAAATTGTGTAGAAAGGAGAAGAAAAAAATGCACCACTATTTTGTTCAATCAATTGAAATCCAATTCCCTTCAAAGTTTTCTAAAATATGTCAAATAAGCAAAGTGGTTAATTCTTTCAAGCCAAAGGACTGAAGCAGGAACTTGCTAAACAACAGTCCGAATACCTGAAATGACCAATAAACTCCAAAAGAGTTTTCACTAACTGAAAGAAGTAGCCTAAAATATTAGAAAAATCTGCTGACCTCTTAAACAATTATATGACTGCTTAGTCAATACAAATTCACTACTGAAATCTAAATTCCCTCAGTGAGAACTATTCGAATTAAATAATAAGTGTATTATTGTGACAGTGAGAAATTGAGCTCCATGTTCTGACAAGTATATTAGGCACAAAGAAAGAAAGACAGTACAATTCACTTTAAAATTCTATACTAATTCCATAACGAAACTGTTAGATGTCTATACATATTGTTCTGCTTTTGAACTAAAATACATAATTAAAAGTTGTGAGATTGAATGGCATGCTGTTTTCCACTGGCTTTTCATATTGTAGGTTTTTATATGCAATTCTAAAAAAATGCTATGTAAGTCAAAGGACAATGGAGGCATTATAATCTTTTCATAATTCAAGTTACTTTCACTGGAGATTCTAGGATACAAAAGTTTCCTCAGTTTTGAACTGGAAATACAAAACGCATTTGTGCTTCTCTCTGAACTGTACAGTATCTGCATGGAGCTATACACATAGTTGATATTTAATAATGAATTAAATAATGTATTAAATAATGAATGAGTAATGGTAGCTACATTGACATACACCTGAATTTCTTAATAAGACCTTGCATAAATTCTTAAAAGTAATATATTTTTTAAATAGCTGCTTTTACGTGCTTATTTCTTTAAGGCAGTTCTACTTCAGTTACTAGTAAGACCAGTACACTGACTAATCCCATTAACACTTCATCTTTTTGCCCAAACTATATTTCTCTTTTATCAAATATACAAAGGCAATTACAGTAAATGGCTCTATCAATTTATATCAATGATTTTACACACTATGCATCCCATATTGAGTAAGGTACCATCTCAATATTAAATAATTTCAATAAATTTTAGGAAAAATAGACTTACTGTAACTTAAAGTAGAAGTTAAATCTCTTGATATTTAATCATATGGCCTTCAATTCGAGATCTCTTTCCTAAAAAGAGTTGGAAAATGCTGATAAACGTGGCTCAGTGCGCTGGGTTATCATGAGTAACACCCACCAAAACGTCATGTCCTTTTTGGAACCTCAGAAAAAGACCTTATTTGGAAACCATGTCATTGAATATGTAATTAATTCAGTCTGTGTGAATTTTGCTGTCCGCCTAAGAAGGAAAAAAGAAATGCAGAGACAGACAGACACGAAAGGAAGATGCCCACGTGAAGAGGAAGGCAGCTTGTGGAGCGATGGAGCTACAAGCCAAGCAAGAGGAAGAAGTGCCTGCAACCAGGAGAAACCAGGCCAAGGCAAGGCTCCACCCACCTCTAGAGCCTCAGAAAGAGCTCGGCCCTGCCATCACCTCCTTTTTGGATTTCCAGCCTCCCGAACCAAGAGAGCCTACATTTCTGTTCTTCTAAGCCACCCAATTCATGGTACTTTGTTAGAGCAGCCACAGGAAACTAATGCACTTGGTTTTTGCTTAATGAATTTATGTGCAATATGAAAATATACAATTTATAGGTCATCTCGCCCCTCTCCCAACCCCCACTTTACTAAGCTACTGAAGTAGAAACTGGATGTTTCTTTTAAAGATTTTTTAAATTGATTTTGAGAGAGAGAGAAAGGGAGAGAGTGAGAGAGGGGAAAACATCAACGTGAGAGCAAAACTACCAGGGATCGAGCCCTGGAACCAGCATTCCCTGACCAGGAATCGAACCGGCAACCCTTCAGTGCACAGGATGATGCCCAGCCAGCTGAGCCACATTGCCCAGTGTAGAAACTGGATGTTTTTAATGCCTTTTATTTCAAGGAGGATAGCATACCTTTTGGATGTGAATGGGACTACATTTCAAGATTATGTCTAGTCACTCCAAATCTGAGACAATGAGGAAATTCATTTTATTTCAAAGAGATATTTCTTTAAATGTTAAAAATAAGTGCTTTCATATATATTCATATTTATGTGAAAATAATTCAGATTCAATTTGAAAACCAAAGTATTTGAAAATGAATCCCTTTCTTTTGAGGATTTGTTACTGGCAGCCTTTGAGCCTCTCTGAAGTTGATCCACTGACAATGAAGTAGCTAAAAAAATAGAAAAACCCAAATTCTGGATCTAGGGTTTTAATGCAATATTTTGCACAACAGATTGGTTCTCAGATTAAGAAATAAACATATATCCGTACACTGTTTTTTATATTTTTCAAATATTAATTATTTCACCTCCCCCCAGATAATGCAGCCTCCCCACATGAGTCTCTTTCCATGCCCTCAAATACCACATTTTCAGCCTGGAAAACTAGCTTTAGAAAGGATGGGTAAAATATGTTGCCAGACATTATCTTGGCCATGAAAATGCCTTCTCTATCCAGTCACCCTATGAGAAATAGTAGAGGGAAAATGAACTCTACTCTAATAAGATATACCGGATATATGATTGTTGTTTTTGAGAAGCATCGAACAAAAGAGTTTGTTCTGTGCTCTAAGCAGACCAGAATGATTGGATTTCTCATCACTCAGTCCAGAAGGGCACACAGCAGAACAATTTACATGCCATAGAAAGGAAACTGGATGATTACATCTATAACTACTATTTACATTACTTTATTAACTGATAATTACAAATTTTCTACAGTTACCTCTAGTTATGCAGGAAATAGTGGGAGGTTTTTTGTTCTTTCTCACCTAACAACTAGATATTTTGAATTGTTCTTTGATTTGTATACTAAATGGCACTTGTGTGTACATGTATTTTCATCCTATCAAATTGCACAACTCTATTACTGCTCTGTAGTCTGAACAAAAGAAGTGCTGGAACCTAGTGAACAGTGGGCTGAGAAAGTGAACTGGCTGAGAGCCAGTGGAGCTAAAACACCCAGTGGGCATAAGGAAGAAATACATCCAGGTTGTCATACTATAATCATTTTTCTTTGTTATTTTTCCACCAGTAGATAGCATTTATTGAATATTCCAAAATGGTTTTTAAAACTTTCAACACTATAACCCATTATTTATATGCACATCTTATATCCTTACTTTAATCAGCTCTTAAGCAATTTTACGACAGGTTGAATATCAAGGTGTATTTGGCCATGCCTTTGGCTGTCCATATTTGGCAGAATGACTGTAGACCATTAATGAAGAACTCATGGTCACATAATTCATGCTTGTCTGGTCTCCCTCTAATTGTTTATGGCTTTCTCTTTCCTGGTAGCTCTTTAAAAATAACCCTGAAATTAGACTAATGCTGGGTACAAGTCCTTCCCTCCGGATACTTTCTAAAGCCAGAACTAGAATGATTGCACTAAAGTAAGATTTTATTTCAGCTACAAATTTGAAAATAGGTATAAGTTAAGTAAAATAATATATGTGAAAGTGCTTCGTGTTTTATAAAGTGGTATTTAAAAAGCCAGTTGATTACAAGTATCTATAAAGTATATTAAACCAGGAAGTTATGAAAAAGAGAGCTTGAGACAGGTTGCTTAATCAGGGAATTTCAGTATTCTGATGTTTACAGCCATTAATTAATGAGTGGATTTGCATATGTTATTATTGTCAAGATAATAAAATACTGGTCAACTGAAATATGCATGGGCTTTTCTGAGCTTGATTTTAGTTGAGGCAAAGCATTTGATCGGATATACTCCCTTCGTAAAGCAAGCTAGAAGGTCTGAAGCAATTTTTTCTACAGAAATGTTTTCTTTTTTTGTTTGTTTCTAATTTTGAACAACTGTCTCTCTTGTGCAATAAAATGTTAGTCTTTAAGTATTAAGAAAGCTTAGAGGGGAAATTTGGAAAGTGTTGCATACAGTATTCTGTATTTTCAAACTCTTTTGTTATTTGTCACATACTCGCCTTAAATATGCTTTTCTTTTATGCTGGAGGCATAGAATAAATATCATAGATTGAAGTTTTTATCTAGTGAAAAATCACATTTCTCATAATACAGTTTTCTCTATATGGTGTATATATACATCAGTCTAGGACTTGTCAAAATCAGTGACTTCTTGTCAATAAATACACGCATGGCAAATATGTATCAAACCATTGCCAGCTGTCCACAACTTCAAAATATAAGAGGACAGTATATTATTAAAATATCCATCCATGTTGTATCTGGAGTCCCCAAGTACATTATTTACTTATCCATGTGATTTTTAAAATGTAAATATGCTTTAACTAGCTATGGTCAGTACTTGAGTATCCATGAGAAGTTTGAATATTCTATTGTAAGTAAGGAATCACCAATGGATGTTACAGGAGATAAAGTCCATGTGTTAGAATTTTAGTCATTGAGGGAGATTTGATTCCTGTCCCTGGAAAGGATAACACATATAGCTTTGTAAAATGTGCAATAAAATTTCTTTCAATTAAGCAGTCCACTTTCTGCCTCAAACAGCCTTCTAGAACACTTGTCATGTTTATTTAGACAGGATCAAACTCAATAGTTTATTCTTTGACAATGATAAGCATATGGCAAGCAATTGTTATGAAGCGTAAACTTCCAGGATATAGCTTTACAATGTTGAGAGAATTATACTCATGTAAATTTCATTTCTGAAGAATGTACTTTAAGTGCATATTATATGTTTACTTCAATAACATAGAATTTAGGGCTTAATTAGTACATGGTTAGATTCACCTTGCATTGCAGACTTATTTGATGAAAACCTTCCTATTATAAAATTTATATTTTACACACTAAAAGAGATTTTACTATTTTGCAAGAAGTTGGGATTCTTCCAAGGGAAAAGTGGTACCTAGAACAAGCCCATTTTTATACATTAGGCCCCAGCCATTAATCTCCTACCAAGAGGACTTTAACAGTTCTCATTAGATTTCTTCTCTATCCCATGGACATGATGATTTGCAAAGGTTAAATTGAATCACAAGCCCTAACCCACAGAGTTTCATCAGATTCTGCTTTTTTACTGTCATAATATTGTTTTCCCCAACAAATTAGGTCTCTGCTATGCTTCCTATTTTTAATTTGTACATAATATCCAGCCTTGCCCTGGCAAGTTATATCTCTTTCCCATGATCAATACCTACTCTTCTCCTTATAGCTGGAGTTCTATTACCTCTACTGGCTGCCCCAGGCTCCTCCCTGGTTCTCTGACCTCCTAATGGCAATTCTATATCTAGTCATGGAGTTACTATATACATTTATACCTGATCTTACTACGTATTTTAAATATAAATGTTTACCTGTCAATCTGAACTTGCTTGCCATTGGGCCAGTGCCATTTCTACCCAATATCTATTTACCAGGGAATGTTCAACATAGGGCCACCATATAATCTTCAATATCCTAAATGAGAGGCTATTCCTAGGACTGACATATATAACTATAGCTTTAAATGTATTTGTATTAAAGTGTTGATAATACACTAACTCTACACACTGTATCAGAAATGTTGCCAGGAGAACAACTTTTTAATAATATTGTGTTCTCAGAAATGCCTACTATAGGGATTACAAACACCCAAACCAAGAAACTATAGTGACTATTGTGTTGGCTGTCTGGGGAGTTGCCCTAGGGAGTGAAACTCCCATAGGTGGATAAGTGACTATTAAATTGTTAGGTTTATTTTTTTTTTTATATCCTCACCTGAGGATATGTTTACTGATTTTTTTACAGGGAGAAAGAGAGAGAAGCATCAATATGAGAGAGAAAAGGTTGCCTCCCATACCTCCCCTGACAGGGGATCAAACCACAACCTAGATATGTGCCATGACAGGGAATCAAATGTCCAACTGTTTTTGTGTACAGGAACAACACTTCAAGCAACTGAGCCACCCAGCCATGACTAAATTGTTAAGTTTCTTAATCACACATTGACAATAAGCAATAGGGAATTATGTACATTTTTAAACAGATGAATAATGTGGCAGAATTTATAATTTAAGAAGTTTCCATATACAAGGGAATGAAAATGGAGGAATGGAATGGGAAAAACTAATGAAAAGAGGCCTGGAAACACACAGGGAGACAGACAAAAATAGATGCCAAATTCCATGGACAAGATCAACAAAGGCAGTTCAACAGAGAATCTCAGGTAAATGGGTGACTGTGCCACCAGATCCCAGATTTGAGAGAGTAACTTATTTTGAACTTCCTAAATATGTTCCTGAGGCTATTGATAGTTTCCTTTCCTTAATGAGGGTTAGTTTACAAAGAAGCCTATGTCAGAATCTGCAGGTGGGAGGAAAGAGTGGACCCATTTCTAAAAGAAGTGGACTGACTGGTAAGAGCAAAGAAACCAGGCAGAGGCTGACAATTTTATCATTACATACAGGAAGACATAAAAGGTGGAGCAGGCGCAAGAGTGAGGCATGAGAGCAGGTAATCATACAGATGTTTGGGGATTGTGTTGACTTTTAAATATTGTGTGGCTTTCAAGTAAAGGTCTAGGTGAAAATGGATACCTTGAATATGAAACCCTGGGGAAATTGTCGATTAGCAGCAAATAAAGAGGAGAATTTAAAGAAGAGAGAGGGAGCATTATCTCATGAGTTGGAAAGGTTAAATAAGATGAATGCTTAAAATATGTCACTGATTTGGCAATTAGAAGGTCATTGGTTATCTTAACAAATGCTGTTCCAATAATGTGATGGGGTAGATAGTAGACTGCATTGAGTAATGAGAAGTGAACTAAATGCAGTTAACGCATTCAGTAGTTTGGCACTGGACACATAGAAAACTGTTTTATATCTGGTTGCTGAAAGAAGGGGAGTTTACAGATTTTTTTTTTTTTAACATTGTTTTAGACATGGGAAGCTCAAGAAATGTTATATGCTAATTTTTCAAAAAATTAAAAGGCAATCCAGTTCTACATGTAAGGAGGTTGAAAGTTGCCACTCTATCCTAACAACAAATAAAAATCTGAACAGACTAAAATATCAACAATTCTTCTTACATCCATAAGACAAGGGAGAACACAAGGCAAACTGCCACCACCAAAGACTGGGGAGATAGACAGCAAGCACAGGGAGTTGTGGCTTACCAGAGCAGAGACTCACCAGTGGAAAGTGGTGCTGGGGTAGGAAAACCTGAACTATAATTGACAAATTACTGGAGGCTCAGTGTGGACAACTCTGGGAGTTAAAAACTCCAGGGTGTCCCAGTCATAGGGGGCCCAACAATATTATAAGATTTACCTCCAGGAACTCAACCAGGTTCTCTTAGTAATTATCAAAGAAAAATCTTCTTGTGCTTCTGGCAGAAGAATGGAAAAATAAATAAATTTTAAATATTCTATAGCACTATTCTTTTTAACAAAGCCTACTCTCAGGACAAACTAGTTATCAGAGCCTAATATGCGGGGATATTATCAGAAATTAAATAAACAGGGGAAGAGAAATACCAAAATTTCAACCAGCTCTATCTTCCTCAGATTTTCTTGTCTCAGAAAAATCTGAGAAGCACTTGTGAAATTTACAGACCACAGACACAGGCTAACTTAAAGACTGAGACCATGTCATAGGACTAAAGAATGGCTTACCTCCCTCACATCTCACCACCACATTGGTAAAGCCTATTTGCAGCAAGTCTGGCTATCAAGAAATACTAAAGGGCAAAAAACAAGCACCACAATTTGAAAAGACAGAGTGAGCATCCGAGTCAGACATGGCAGGAATGTTGGAATTATCCCAGGAATTTAAAAGGACTATGATTTTAATATATAAAGTAGACAGCATGTAAGCACAGATAGACAATGTAAGCAAAGAGATGGAAATCCAAAGAAAGAACCAAAAAGAAGTGCTAGAGATTAAAAGAAAACACTGTAACAAAAATTTTAAAAATGCTTTTGATGAACTTATTAGTAGACTATAGTAACTAGACATACCCGAGGAAAGAACCTCTGAGACAGGGGACATATCACTGGAATCGTTAAAAAGCAAAAAGCAAGGGGAACAAAGACTGCGCAAAAGAGAACAGAATATCCAAGGACTGTGGGACAACTATGATATGTGTAACATACACTTAATGGGAATACTAGAAGGATATGAAAGATAGAAAAAAAAGTCAAAAATAAATTTTACATTGCAACCAAGCATACACACATGTATTTATATATAATTGAAACCAAAGATTTTTGAAATATTTTTGTGAACTATATGCAGTGCTCACTGATATTTTGTCTTCTGTGCTATTTTATTTTATTTTTCAAAAATGAAGTTTTGGTCCCTCTAAATTTAGTCATTACCCACAAAAGGAGGTCTTTGCCCATGATTTGAAATCACTATGTGAGGTGTTCTTATCTACTACAATGATTTTAGTTTTGTCTATAAGCTGAATAAACACACGTTTGAATCCCTTGTAAAGATCTCTCTTCAAGTCCAAAATCATAAGTTCTTCTATTTTTAAGCTTCCATGTAACAAGTTACTGACATTTCAAATTCAAAGTGACTGAAATTGAGCCTATGCTATTGCTTCCTCCCCCCCCCCCAAAAATCCTTATCTCTGCAACTGCAGTTTTATCAACATATTGTGCAAGCCATGATCTGAGATTCATTCTTATGATATTTTTCTCACTCGTATTTATGTTCAACCAATTTCTAGTTTCTATCTATATTATCTATTTTTTTATTTAAAAAATTTTAGTAGGCACATTAAACAGTAAAAAGAAACAGTTGAAATATATTTTAATGTGTTCAACCTAATATACCACAAATATTTCAATATGTGATCAGCATTAAAAATTGAGATATTTTCTATTTTCTCATATCAAGTCTTTGAAATCAATGTATAAGTTACATTTACAGTACATCTCAATTTGGACTAGCCACACTTAAAATGCCCAAATACCTACATTTGAGTGATGCCCATAATTTTGTATGGGACAGGTCTAGATCTAATATTTCTTGAACACATGTTCTCTTGATTGCCATTAATGGTATCTTTGAGCTCTCTAAAAGTTTTTCTGTATTACTGCTATAATTAACTTAGCTTCTAGACTAGACCAAAATAATATTTTTACCATATTGCAGCCAAATTGGATTTTTTGAAAAAGGAAGTATTTATAGTACTTTCTCATCTATAAAAGTCTTGAATAGTTCTGTGTTGCTAGCAGTAGAAGTTTTTAAAATGGGGATAATACCCTTCATGATCATATCCAGATTTGCCTCTCTTACCCCAAATATTGACACTTTCCCTTTGCTCTTAAATTATTGCTCAATCCATGCAGTATTTTTCATAGAATTTAATAACTCCCACTTGAAATGCTCTTCCTCCTCAATCATCAAATACTAATTCTTCAGGTTTAGGGTAAATGCCACTCCTTCAGGAAGACTTTCACATTCCCTATAGACTGGATGTTCCCCGTCTTGCACTGATTTCTAACCTAAAACTATTATATCAAGTTTTAATAGACTATTTATTTAACCTCTTCTTCTTTTGTACATATGTTCCCAGAGGGAAGGGATATCTTCTTGTTTATCACTGGAACTTTCATATGGGGCAATGAATTATTGGGAGAGAGAAGAGAAAATGATCTTTAGAAGTAAGATGATAGAATGAGTTTTCAAAAATATGTGAAGTGAGGACATTTGAGTTCAAGATGCAGGTGGAATATTACTACTTTTCCTTCAAACTTTCATTAAAATACTTATGAAGGATTAATGCTTATCAAAACCCCTAATTAAAATGCCTTTTCTATGCCCAATGACACAATCAAAGGATGAGAAAAACTGGGAAATATTAGGTAAAGAAAAAATACATACATTAGGTATGGGAATATATATATATGCATGTATACATATATATACACATGTATAATCAAGTTGACCAACTTATGTAAGATATATTACAAATGAAACCATTGCATTATATTTTTAAAATAATACGAGTAAAGTAACTGGGGTCAACTCAAAAACATTACAAGAATATAAATAAAAACAGAATATACCATAACCCCAGAACATTACCCAATCTGAGAAGGCACATGTTGGGGGCAGGATCAAAGGTTCACATAAAATATATCATGTTTTTCCTTGTCTTAATTTCAGTTATTGTATTTTTCAGTTATGGAATTTCTATTTGGTTCTTATTATACTTTCCAATTATCTACTGGAAATCTCAATGTTACTCATATTTTATTGTGTGTATTAAACATGATTACTTTAATGTCTTTTTCTGACAACTCCATTATCTGGATCCCCTGTGGTTCTGTTTCAATTATCTATTGTTATGGTTTAGAATCACACTGTCTTGTTTCCTGATGTGTCTGGTTAGTTTTGATTGAGTGGTGGATATTGTGTATAAAAATTGTAGAAATAATTTCAGGCCCAGGCAATGTTGTTTTCCTCCACAGAGAGTTTACTTTGCATTTGCCAAATGCCTGGGGAGAATCATCTGAGAGAGTTAGAATCCAATTCAGGACTGATATGAAATAAAACTGAGCTAGAGTCTCTGTTAGATCATTTCTACTTCTGGTTCACTCTTATTCCTAGAGTGCAGTCTCTCTGTCTCAGTTCACAGAAAGCATGTTCATTAGCCTACACCACTTGGCAGGTCCTTGACTTCAACATCTGATCCTTAACAATATGGGATTGTCAAAATTGTTCACCAGCTTTTCAGATTATTGGTCCCCTTCAATATAGACAAGTGCCTCCAGAGTAAAAGCAGACTCAAGTGCTGTGTTCATGTCCCTGAGCCACTAGCCTCTCCTAGATTTTGATTAAGTATTTCTTCACTATCTTGGTCATTCTCTGTGCCTTCACGTAGATATCTATAACAATATCAGTCTAGGTCTGGGTCTAGATCTATATTTATCCCAATTTTTCATTGGTTCTTAGCTAGAGGATTAGTCTGGTTAACACAGTTCACCATTACTGGAAGCAGAAATCCCTAAGCTAGTCTTAAAAAATTTTTTTCTGTGGGAGTCCTATAAGAATTGAGTTGACTCTGATTTCTTTCAGAGCATCTTTACATTTGCTTTTATCAAGTGCTTCTTGACTTGGGATATATTTTCATCTTAAATTCTCAGCTTGTTGCTTTCTGGCCCCCACAGTATAAGCTTAAAATCCAAATATATTTGAGTTTTAGGTCCTTAGTTACAACTTAATAGGTAATATATTTCCTCTGACCTGGAGTCTACAGAGATATATGGAAAAGCCTTGCTCTACTGGAAGCCGTAGATTAATTCCTAGTGTTTCAGGTTTTGGTTTCTTCTTATTATGTCTATACATTCAAGCAAGGTCTTGTCTTGTCTCCATAGGATGCTGGTAAAAACCAAGCCCCTTGGTTCTCAAACTGGAAATACTCAAGAATGGCCTAAGAGTAAGTTCAGACTTTCAACCTCTGTGATTTTAGTTCCACCTTTACTTTTGACTCTCAGAGTTTTCCTTAGTTTCCTGAATGCTTAAGTAGTCCTTTAAAATATATTTTTGGTAAATGTTATTCAGAATTCATACATATTTTGTAATAGCAGATCTTTTCAGATTAATCTGTCCGATAAATTGCTGCTAGAATTACAGGTCTATTAAAATTTTTTATGTATGCTATTACTTTCAGAATAAAACAGCAATTAACTATTAATATGAACAGCCGTGAAGACTCACCAAAATCACAAAAATCATAACAGCCCTGAAATGCAAGAAGGCGTTATACCTTGAAGGAGGAATCATATTGAGAAATTATCACTGATCGATGAATGCTTTGGTTTATAAACTAGATTAACAGGGTCAAACACGAAGACTGTTAGAATTCGATTAAACCCAACTCTCTCAAGATTCACTATTACTGAATCTTAGAGTTTATCAATAAATAATATTCACTCTTTATTCTGTGGGAGCCTCTCTCTTAGAGCAGTCTACTCTTTGAAACACAAGGATTCTGCCACTGCTCACAACGTCCCAGTCATCATGGGTACCTTTATCCCTTCACCTACTTAGAGCTACGGCTCCCAGGGTTGGGCTAAATCAGTAACTAAGTAAGCCTAGAAGACAAGGAGAGCACCCTTTTCCTTCTGTTTCTGAGAATAAAAGTTAGTCTTAGAGGTGGAGTCTGAGAAGGTCCTGGATACAGTTTATTTTGTCAGTTGGGATTTTATGTATTCCTTTTGGCCTAAGTGGTAGTACAGATTGCATTTTATTATACAGGAATTCATTTGTTCTCCATGGAGATAACTGGTCAATGCAAGCAGGGAAACCTTTCTCCTTAGCCAATAAAGCTGTTTTCTACTAAGGCTGCAAGGCCATGGGAATTTGTTGAGGGTTTGTACACATCTAGAGGCTATAGTTTGAAACTGAGAAGAAGGATTCTGCCCATGCCCTGCTGGACATTGATGTTATAAAAAAAGAATTTGCATGCTCTCTGTTGGAAAACATCAATCCTACATATAGCTATCCTCATTTAAGATGAATAAATCCTTAGTTACAGCAGAGGAAAGGAGAAAACATTTTACAATCTAAGAGAAAGGAAGAATTTTCCTAAAGATTGACAAATTATACATTTTAAAAAGATTTTCCCCCCTAGGAAAATAAATGGAATAGTTGGAAAGCATCAACTTTGTACAACTATAAGACAAATACAAGCTGTGGTTATTGTGAAACATGAGGTTAAAGATGAGATTAAAAGACAGTGCACTGGGTGGCTCAGGGTACAGAAATGTAGTGGGACTCCAATAAAGATATGAAAAGAAGGACAAGTACCGGAAATGGAACATCAGAATTACGTTTTCCAGTAGGAAAGTCCAAAGAAAGTATTCTCGACAGTGCAGAGAAGTGAATGAGTGACAAAAAGGAAAAAGCTTCCAAGGAAAATGAAATACCAATGAAAGTAAAATAGATGATACATAAGGAGGGCAGAGAATGGAGACCCAGCTGATGAATTATAGGTACTACTGAGGAAGAAATGAGAACAAATGGGACAGATGTAATGTCCATAGGTATAATTGTCATTTTCTTTAAAAATGGTTCCTGTGGAAGAAAATCTGTCTGCAAATATTTCTGGTCATAATACTATGAGACAAATAAAATTAACCCATGCCTAGGTTTAAATTAAAAATAGATATGCTATTTTTAAAAAATAAACTTAAATACACCATTAGTAAATTTTAAATAGATGATAGAAAGATAAATAGAGACAGAAAGAAGGGAGAAAGGGTCTCCCTCTCACAGAAAAAATAAACAGTTTCTTAAGGAAAATTAAAAGGAAATGACAACATTAGTTAACATGTATATTCACTTATGTGCCTCACTATGTTCTAAGCACTTTATATATGATCTCAATTCTTATTAAAATTACATATACCATTAATTCTCACAAGAACTCTGTGATGTTGGTATTATTGATATTGTTGTATTTAACCCAGTTATTAATTAACTGGAAAGGAGCAAAGAGAAGAGAACGGTGAATATTATAGACATGCCCAGTAAAGCCTGGGGGACATGTAGGAAAGGTACTTGCCTGTCATTCACACTTGGGAGCAGCAGGTCATTGGCTAGGATGGGTATGGCCACTGCAAGGGTAAGAAATCTGAGATACATCAGCTGCTAAACGAAGGAGTTCCCTCCCTTGCTGCTCTTGCCTGACTCCTGGCTTGTGGGCTCTCAGGCTTTGCACATGCCCACGTGGCCCACAGCCCTATGGACCCCACACACAATGGACTGATAGACTGGAACTAGTCTGATCTACACTGGACTCAACTCCACCATGGGATGGAAACTCTGGACACTAGCTTTGCTTTTAGCTCTGCTGAATCCCCAGCTGCACCTCTTCCAGGACTGGTTTAAGAGAAATGGGCCTTTTGAAACCCAGGGATGAAATTCTACCCAAATGAAGCTTTCTACCACATCTTATCCCCCCATGGGGCCCTTCTGAAATGCTTATTCCAGTATCCCAGGAACCCCACTCCCACTAGCAAAGGAGAAGGGCAATGCACGCGATTCTCCGATAACGTTATCAATCCCCTACTGTACAGAAGTCGGTGACCAGGTTGCCCATCTTCACACAGCCAGAAAGTGGTGGAGCCAGAATTTGAAACCAAGCAAAATGTTTGGAGAAACTGTGCTCTTCACCACTGTGGCATATCATCTAAATTATTTTTAAGTGTCTTGATAGATATTTAAAACAAATAAGGTGTGATGAAAAGATATTAAAAACAAATACATTTTGGTGAAAAAATAAACATAAAAATGGGTTTAACTTCCTAATTATAAACTGATTCTCAGATTGCGATAAAAATATATATAACTGTATATTGCTGTTTTCGTCAGGACTCCTGTCTTCTAGTAGCAGAAATCTAACTCGACATATGAAATGTATTGGCATGTGTCATTGCCATGTACAAGTGGTGTGACTGGTTTCAGCTGTGACAGGACCCGCTGGTTGAAAAGAAGCCTTGGGACTCTAGGGCTCTTCATCTTTCACCTAAGTTTTAGCATTGACTTCATCCACTGGAAAGCTCTCTTCATACGGTGACCAAGATATAAACAAACCACAGTTAGATTTAAAAATTCTTAATAGTGAAAGATTCATAGAGAAGAAATAACTCTGATTGGCCCAACTATGGCTACAAATCTTTTTCTAAATTATCACTGCAGCCAGGTGTGTGGGAATCACAGCGCCACTCCTCTGGCAGCCAAGGTGGAGGGTGTGACGAGCAAAGGAGCAGGCTTTCACGAAAGGAAAAACCAGAAAACAAACAAAAACAGTAATAGATGTCCACTGCAACAGCACCAAAATTATGTAAAAAATTTAAAGAAAAATGATGAGGAAAATTTATAACAAAAACATAAAATTGGAATACAAATATCAGAAAAGAATTTCTATAAAAAGCACAAATGTAACAAATATTTATTCCAATCCAGGTTAACTGCATGATATAAACATAACTGGCGTAAGCCTCTATTACTTGAATAATATAACAAGAAAATATAGATAGAAAATCTATTAAGAAAAACAGTGACACATTGAGAGAAGCACAATTAGAATGTAAAATTTAAAATACAGTAATCATTCATTCTGTGTCAGATTAAGTAGAACTATGAAGACCAGGAAGTTCATACAACATAATCAGTAAGGAAAAATGATGTGTATTTTGACGTCTTAACGTAACATAGGAAATGTGACTTTAATTTTCTGTAAAATATTTTCAGGTATTGGTCATAAACTGAAACACACGAATAAAAACAATCTCCAAATTTCCAAAACATAAATTATACTAACTAGAAATAGATGTTCATAACAAATATTTACATGTTAATGGTTCCAAACACTCGAAAATTGAAAAATCCTTTTGAATTAATTATAGGGGCCAAATGAGATAAAAAGCTTATTTCTAATTCCAAGTTTTTAGGATTCAATGAATAGAAAATAATAACATGAATATATTGTCACTGAGCCCCATTATTTTTTATTTTATTTAATTAATTTATCTATTTTATTATTATTTTGTAAATATCTCTTTATTGATTTCAGAGAGCGGAAGGGAGAGGAAGAGAGAGAGATAGAAACATCAATGATGAGAGAGTCATTGATCGGTTGCCTCCTGCACACACACACACACACACACACACACACACACACTCCTACTGGGAATAGAACTGCTATCTCCTGGATCATAGGTCGATGCTCAACCACTGAGCCACGCCCGGCCAGGCACCCTCATTATTTTTAAATTAAGTAAAAGCATTGTTTATTCATATTTAAAATTAATGACTAATTCAATATTTAAAAATGTTAAACAATTGTTATGAACTTAAAATCTACTTTAATCAACTTAATTGTGTATTTCAAAGACCAACTATTTTTATTCCATATCTTGTCTTCCAATATGACCAAAAAAACAAAAAAAAAAACCTTCTTTCTTACTATTTAAACTCTTTCAAAAAATTGATTTTGATTAGAAGGTATCACGCATGTTGAAAAGAACAATAAAGCTTGATTAAAATGATGCATCTAATATGACTATTTTAATTGAATTTTATAGTAATGATTAACTAGCATGAAGATGATGGGAAAAAATTATTGAGAGTTATCTCCAACTTTGACACATGTAACTTAATCTTTATTCTTAGATACTGATGCTATTACTCTCTTAGATATCTCTAAATTCCTAAACAGAATTAATTTCCCAAATGAATTTGGCAAACCCTGTAACTACTAGAGGGCAGTAAAGTCTTGTTATATGCCCAGGAGATCGCCAGTACAATTAGCTCCTTGCAAACCACATGGAGTAAATTGTATGATGCAACTTTAGCTTTATTTTCTGCCGAACAGTAAATAGCAGACAAGTGGATTTGGTTCTAATATTTGCACTTTAAAACAAAATCCAGTCACTTGATCCATTCCAATCAATAAACACTATATGCCAAGCAATTCATTGTAATTAGGTTACAAATCTATCAAAATGGTATATTCCTTTTTAAGTCTCAGATAGTAACACTCTTCCTGTAAAACTCTCTACTGAAACTGTTTTAGGGCTTTCTTTAAAATGGTCGTTCAAAAGCTAAATAACTGCATCGTTCAAGATATCATGACACATATTTACTATAAAACCATGTATCTGGCAAACTTTTCAATATTATTCATGGTAAAGAAATACCCAAAGTAGAATTTTGGTTCTCTGAGGAATATATGTAAAAATGATTCCGTTGCCTAGCAACACCCCCCAAAAATAGAAAATGAGAAACTTTGTATACGCTTTAGCAATTTTTTTAAAATGTTATTCCTGTCGTGCAGCGTCGTAGATCAGCGTGCCTTGTGAACAGGATTTTAACAGTCAGGAGATGTGACTGTGTTTAAGATTCCTTTTCCCAGTCACTAGTTCATTGTCAGCGGCAGCTACAGAGCAGCTTTATGTGCATTCAGCGCCCGCCAGGAAATTAGTGCTGCATGACTGAGTCAGCACTGAGGCGCAGGGAGGGCCCGCTTCCTCGGGCAATTGTTCATTCCTTGTGCTGACAATGATATTAAATATTATAACGCCTGGGTGAAAAAACAGCCACGCCGTTATCATTCATGTCCAAATCAAGTCACCCCTAAAAGAGTGACAACAATACAGACTTTCTCTGGGTTTCCCTGTAGTTTGCCGGGCTTTGCTTTTGGTTGATAGCTGTTTATGGCCTAGTGAGTGTCTTCCGACCTTCTTCTAAACTCTGAGACGGTGAAGTAAAATGCCAGGGAATGAATACGGGGAACATGAACACTTAAAAGGAGCAACAGCTAAAATGCAACCGGTCTTTAAAATTAAATCAAATGGTTTTGTTTCTATGGTTTTCAAGGAGAGGAAAAAAAGAGCATGGCATTAAGATTTTTCTATGGGGACTAATTAGTTAGGAGGCTACGCCCAAAGCAAATCTGCGGTGTCCCAGTGTGCTTCAGTACTGCCCCGCTCCTGTCCACGCGTGGCCCTCACACGTCCATCCCCCAAATCACTCCTCACTTCTGTTCTTTCTGTAATAAGGCAATAAAAATATCCCTTTATCCAGTCCTATAGATTAGAGACTGTTTTCTAATTAAACTCTAGCTTGTTTATCTAAATATGCCTTTGCATATTCTTTAAGATTGAAATGAATTCTTTTCCCCGTTGCTACACACCATAAAAGCAGATACAAGACTGCAAGTGACCTCTTAGTTTTGTGGATACATTTCCTAATCATATATCAAAATGTGATATATATAATCCCAAAATATTACACATCCCCATGTGTTCACACACACACACACACACACACACACACACACATATACACATACACACATGCACATACCTTTCAGTTGGGACAAATAATCCTTGCCTGAATCCAACTCATTTAGATTTTAAGGCCTACGGGTTTTCTGGGGAAATATGTAGGTATTCCAAGGCAGGATCCCTAATTTGTGCTCCTCAGTGTACACTCTGCAGTAGTCCCGCTGTATCCACAGGGATACGTTCCAAGACCTCTGGTGGATGCCTGAAACCGCGGGTAGTGCGAAACCCTATATATGCTGTTTTTTCCTATACATACATACACTTTATAGCTTCTCTATGGCGTATCCTAATTGCAGCATCACTATTCTTGCACTTTGGGCCACCATTAAATAAAATAATGGTTCCTTGAGCACAAGCACTGTACTATGGAGTCTGTCTGATAACCAGGACTGCTACTAAGTGACTAACAGCAGGGTAAGGTATGCAATGTGAATGTTCTGGACAGAGGGATGATTTATGTCCTGTGTGGACAGAGTGGGTGGCAAGAGATTTCATCACACTACTCAGAATAGTGCACAATTTAAAACTTGTGAATTGTTTCTTTCTGAAATTTCTGATTTAATATTTTCAGTCCACACGTTACTGCAGGCAACTGAAACTGTCAATGGAAAAACCACTGGTAAGGGGGCTACTGTATATATTTATATATTTATATTTGCATATTGCCTCTTTTTAGAATTTCAACAAAATTACTAGCTGTCACTTTTTAGACCTGGAAAGCTAGTAGGAAACCATAATCTCGAAAATGGCTAATAGATTTAATTTAAAAGGAATTTATGAAGCACTTACTCGGTGGCTCGAACTTGGCCCTGGTGAATGCAGACGTGCCTGGTACAGTTCTGACCTTGAACCTTGTCCTTGAACAACATGAAAGATACTATTTTCCCATCTGTCACAAATATATGAACATGTCAAACAAAATCAATTTGAAAAATTTTGTAATAGTGTGAAGAACAGAACAGAACTTCTGCATAACCATATTTTTCAAATTGATCAAATTCTCTTTTATGATGAAATGACAGGCCTCCTAACTCAGGAGAATCAAGAGGTGTAATGTATTGATTTTTCCGAGTCACAAATACCAGCAGAAATGGGGAATCTGGTCTACTGTGAACTGTTTGCACTGTTAGAAACGGAGTCATCTCAGAAATAAATGTTAATTAATATAATTAGCCCAGGGAAGTCAGAAAATTTTTCCTCTGAAGTTCAGTTGTTTAATTTGAGCTTGATAAATGACAAAGTAGCATGAAGCTATGTGGTAACGACCACAAGACAAGGTACAGCAAACACCAAACTGAGAGAGTGGGAGAGATGAATATGCAACAACTAAAGTCAGACAAGGAGATCAGGGTGCAATAAAAAAGTAAAATACAACTTGTGCTACTTTCTAAAAAAAGCTGAGTCCTAATTTTTGGCTCATGTCCTCAAAAGTCACTCCCCTCAATCTATCAGAAACAAGAAAAGTTAAATTTTGAAGAATTAAAGGGCATCACAGTTTTGCATAGTGAGAAATGTAAAACTTGTTCAAAAATACTAAAACTACTAGCCCACCAAAAAGGAATAATAATAATAATACAATTTGTTACAATACCTGATAAGTGAATTACCCTTGTGATGATAATGTTAGCCTGTGTAAAAAGAAATGACTGCCATCAATATCATTCTATGTTTTACCTAAAATATCTGCTTGTGAATATAAAGCTGGAATGTGAACATGGGGAGGGAGTATCATCAGCGATGTCTTCAAAGGATATGCAGGTCGTGTTTGGCACAAATGACACTTGTCTGAGGGGGTGATTGTGGGTTAAAATCTATCCTTACTCTGCTCTGAAATGTATAAGTCCTGGCATGGGGTTGTTTTGGCCTAAAAGAAAGAGGCACCTTTTAAAAATATATTTTGTTAAACTCTGATTAGTCAGTGGAGACACAAGCCTTTGCTCGCCCATGAAAAATTTTGTCTTTTCATTTGTGTTTTCTTGACTCTTCCTGCCTTTATGTAATAAAGAGATACCCACACTTTGTACTAAGATACATTTTTACGTCTTGCTGGCATTTATTTTAAGAAGAGGAGGCACTGATATGAAATTTTTGTCTTTTTATAACTTGCTCAATTATTTTTCTTTTCATATTGAAATTATTTTTTTAATGTAAAACAAAATTTGTTTATTTAACCCAGTCCTAACAATAATTTATACATTTTTTAAAAAAGAATTGTATCTTTCTAACAATGAAGAACTGGTTCTGTTTTGTATCCATTAATAGATACTAAAATAAACACTTTGATCTCTGCCTTATTTTAAAGTTAATATTTTTCCTAGTTAAAAAAAATAACTAGTCAAATTTTAAGAAAGGAGATGTCCATATTAGCTACAATATAATGGTAGCTATTTCATATCACAATCCAGTGGATGTACTGAATTTGAGGCATTATGCTAAGAACTGTTGAAAATTTAAACTTTAAAATGTCTCTAAACTCATTAGAAGCTGAAAATATGTCATCATAAGTAATCTCTAAAGGACAACTATGTAACAAGACTTGCAAACATGTATTAACTTTCCAAAATCATAATCCTAATTATAAGATTTTAGAGCTCTGCTTTAGAGTGTAAAGATCCTAGGGATAAAATTGGAATTTTATTGAGAGAAAGGAGAAATAAATGGTGCAGGGGAGTCTGCAGTAGATGGAGGTAGATGATTAAGAGTTGGGATTCTTACAAAGAGAAGAGAAAAGTAAAAACAAAAATAGAGACGAGGCATCTTCAAGTACACACACACACACACACACACACCACACACACACGCGTTCTCTTTCTCACTGGGCTGTCATTTTAACTTAATCGTGTTTCATACCTAGTGTTACCTCACACTCAACACCTGTTAGAGGAAGGCTGAGCAGGGAACACTGATTCACATTTCGGCTCTGATCCTATGCAGGGAGTTGCCTTTGCTTTGGTTGAATCTTTCACACAAACACTGCCCATCCTTATGAACTCCCTCTTGTCTCTCTAGGAGCAACAACTGCTAACAGGACAATCTTCTGTTCACTGTTACTTTCTGATTCCTACGTCGGTCATCCCAGCCTTCCAACGGCTTCCTTCAGAGGATGGGATCCAGAAGTCCCCAAAAGATTGTTCATGAAAGCAGTGAAAATTCACAGTGATCAAACTAGCCTGTGCTAAGACCTCCAGGAGACTGTTTGTTACAGCCTTGGGCTATGACCGAGAACCGTCCCTGTTGCCATTTGAGTTTATTACAATATCACACAATGCAGCATGCACAACATAGTAACATGATGTATATTTTGCAGCTTCATTTACAACAAGAAAAATACATAATACCTTGGAAAAACATATACTGTATAGCACATAAAAAATGAGCACAATGTTGAATTTATAAAAAAAAAAAAAGGCCCCTTTGATCCCTAACTCAAAAAAAAAAAGGAAATAGGGAGTATATTGATTTTACTGTTTATTCATAAAAGGAATAACAAAATAGACAACAGTCATTTGAGGTATTTTGAACATGTATTTTGAATTTGGCAAAGTAGGAATTAGTGGGTTCAGTGACAGAATTTACATATCTATAGGGTTATGCTTTAGGTAGATCAGCTCTGGAATGGAATGGGGTGTTTCATAGACAGATATTTACTTGCTTGATTTATATTTGTAAAGATCAATTGTTATTTCAAATTAGAGATTTTGTTTTATAGATCTATAACAGAAGTAGAAGCCAATAAAATGATATTAAAAATCCAGTGAGACTTGAAATAGGCCTTCAAGTGCATAAGATTCTGAGAGGTTTTCGTAGTCATTTCCATCTTGACTGACCATAGAGTTTATTCACATTTTCTAGAACAACATAAGTTATCAGCTATTTTTCCCCCTCCTTTATGTTTCCAAATGCTCAAATCCAACCTTTTTCTTTCCCCTGCAGAATCTTGATTCTCTATCTGGGAAGTCCCCCGAGTTTTCATCCATTATCTGAATGAACCGTGGAAATAATTCCTTGTTTCGTCTTTGGTAAGTGCACTAATGGACATGGGATAGACTCATAACCCTTGGAGGTAATGTGATGCGGCTCTAAAACTGACCAGCAAAGCAGAGATCCCATTTCTGATTTCTTGATGGTTGCAAATCATACACTTTTTCTATTAGAGAGCAAAACAGTTCCCCAAAGACTTTTCCTTAGTCTTTACTCTAAACAAGATAAGAATTTTGAAATATTGTGTTTAAAACTAACCTTCTAACCAAATAAATACATTGCGTGCAAAACTATTCAAATCTAAATGTTGGGGGATCATGAACAAATCAGAGTTTTTATTCCAGTCATAAAACTTTCAGGTAATAATTGTAATAACAATACCTTACCTTACAGGAAAAGAAAAATCTCACTAAGCACCATGCAATGTGTTTTATACATATTTCCATATGCCCCAAACAAGCCAGTAGGGTTGGTGTCTCTATTGTATCTCTATTTTAGATGCATATAAAATTAGTATCTCACTAGGTATCTTGCTTCATATTGAGTCAGAATATATGCTCTATTCTGATGAAATATTTTTTGAATTGATTAATGACTTCATATCACATTTTTGCCTTCATTGTAGTTTTATTCCATGTGAAGCAAGTACTGTCATTAACATGGACTGATTCCTTACAAATAATAAGTTGCCATTTTAAACGACAATATTCTTTGACTTACGAGTGTTCGAATCATTTTTTTTCTTTGTGAGACGTTAGCTGAAGAGAACTTATAGAGCAAACTCCACAGTGTAGATTTTCTGCATATCCGGGGGAAATCTGATTTCTTTCTCACCCTAGCAATTATAATTTAATGTTTTATTCTCAAATTAGTGTATTCAAAACCTTCTATGTTTCTGCTCCTTTGCAAACAGTCACATTTTGTTTTTAATTATTTGTTTTCCAAGGGCTATGCAGGGAGTTATAATATCTGTAATCTAAGTACTATTTCACTCTCTCATGAGGTAGATTGAAGGAACACGTTGTATCCATCAAAAAGCTGCCAACTAGCAGACGAACACAATAGATAGTAATTCTTTATGAGCCAGAAAGATTCCAAGTGAGTGGAGATATTACAGTACATCTCTATTTCCACAGAGCCACCCTCATTTATCCTCATAACACTAACCTTTGCAGAGTTAAAAATATGAAGGCACTGAAAAACGATTGGAATAAATAATAAAAAGATGACCGGTTTTAAAAAAGCCCTTTGATGAAGCAAAATGTCGTGCTGTGACATAAGACACAGAAAGAAGAAAGAATGAATTAAAAATGGGAGAGGCAGTGACTATGTCTACAAAAAAATGAGTGAAAGAGAAAAGATAAAGACTCTAGAGAGTGGAAAAATAATTAGGAGAATTCATAACACTTTCCCAACCCTATATCAAGATTTAAAAAAAAGGTAGGAAAAGTTATGAGAGGTTGTTTTGGTACCTAAGAAGCCTTTATACGAAGCATATGTTTTACAGCTGTTAATTCCAGCTGTGTTAGAAGAGTAAGGACCTCAAATACTTGTATCAGAAGTACTCGGGGAGTGGATTATATAATAGCAAGGTGTTACTATGCACAATGTTACAATGGCATGTTTTTGAGTGAGACAATGTCTCTTAAATTACTTAAGCCTCCGGATGCAGTTTTCTTCTTGTAAAGTGGAGGCAATAGTATTTCCCTTGTGAATGATGTTTGTCAATTAAATAAATAGAAAATGCAGAAATTATAGCCCAAAGGCTATCATTAAGAGCACCCCTCACCCTTGTTCCCTGTGGCACAGCCAATCCAGCCTTTTTTCATAGTTTTCTCTTTTGTTAACATCCCTGTAAGGTATCAACTCTGATTCAGTTTGGCCCCTTATGGTGATTTCAAGGGCAGCCACTATCCATGGACCTGCAGAGAATAATTAAAAGTAGGCTGGGAAGAAACGTTCAAGCGAGTGAGCGAGTCTGTCGATAGGCTTGAGTCACGTACAGCTATTAAAATTCCAGGGACATTTACTAACACGACTCGGCACACGACTGGCGATGGTACAGGTGGGTGGGCGAGCAGGTGGGGTGCGAGGGCGATGCCAAGCGAGGGGTTTGAGAAAGTGCTCGGGGCAGCTGGTGAAAAGCTGCGGAGGACAGTAGATTTGAAGGCAGGACAGGAAGAACGGCCGCAGATAGTCTGGGACTTTGGAAACCAAGTCAGGGATGCGTGTTTTAGTTTTATTGTTAAAATGTCCCAACACGTATATTACAAAATCCTGTATAATACCACTCCCTCCAGAAACAGATACTGTTTCCTGTGGAGACTTATTAGAAAAGAGTATTGCAGTGGCGAACATCCATCATCACTCCCAGGCCAAAAACGGAAGTGTGTGCATGAATGACCTATTTCCACACTGGAAACAAGGTCATCCATAGCTATAGTTAGCAGACACAGGAGAATAAAAAATGACAAGAAAAAGCAGATATGAAAAATGGATACAGGAGGGTTCATTTTAAATGATAATTTTATAAGGGCAAGAAAAAGTCAAAATATAGGAATACTTTAAATTCTTTAAATCACTTTATTTTTAAAAAGTTTTTATTGATTGATTTTCAAGCGCGAGAGAAACATTGACTTATTGTTCCGCTTATTTATGTGTTCATTAGTTGTCCCTTATATCCTGACCACGGGGCCACACCTGCAACCTTGCAGCCTTGGTTTATCAGGACAACGCTCTCACCAACTGAACTACCCAGCCTGGGCTAAATTGCTTTAACACTAAAGTGATCATTTGTGAGGCTGAGTGACCCATCATTTCTATAATATTTAATATAAAGGTTAATTTTCATTTCAGCAACACAACGTAGGGAACTCTTTATTAGGCTTTATTTAGCCTATGCAAAACTATAAAATAGACAAAGACTTTCCTCTCAAATTTTTAAACTTCACTTTCATCCGAGCAATCACTCCTTTTTTACGTCCTATTGGTCTTGTGATCAATAAATAAGTTACTAAAAACCACCTAAGTTGTCACTCCTTAAGTAGCTTTGAATTACATAACAGGGAGCAGATCCCAGTTTAGGTCAAGTTTCTAGAAGAAGAGCCTGAGATTGAGATTCTTACACCCGTGATTTCTGAAGGGTGTGTTCTCAGAAGCCTGTGAGAGCGTGAATGGAGCTGCACTGGGAAAGGGGAGAAAGGAAGTAGGGATGGGGTTCAGGGGAAGTCTAGCATCAGCCTGAAGCCGGGTGGAACTCTAGAGCCGAAATTGCATTACAGAGTCCGTCTCCCACGAGGCAAGGGCCTTTGTTGCCCAGCACCAGTCAGTCATTTTCCGACCTAGTCAGTGACGCAGCTCCAACGGACAAAGGGAGTGCTACATGGAAGGGTACAGAAAGTGGAGCCCTTAGCAAAGCATGCAGCTGCTGTTAAAAGGGATCCCAGAGATCTATGTGAAACATAGATAGTGTCAGCCTCAGCTATTGTCAAAATATTCTAAAAATTTATCAAAAGATAGTCTCATAAAAATCTCTAAAAATTTAGAGTGAAATAATTTTGGAACAGCTTGGAAAAGGGGAGGGCTTAGGGAAGGAGAAGGGAGCACCTTTCCAGTATCCAACCCCGATTTCTCAATAGCGTGACTTAGTGTTTGCTAAACAGTTAGTGTGGTCCAAAAAAGGGAAAGGGTCAAGTCTGTAGAACAGATCTATGTGGCTCATTTTCATATGGAGTATTTTTCAGGTTTCTGCATGTAGATATAGATGTTGTATCTTATAATAATACAGGTATTATTCTTGAACCTTCTCATGATCTGGAGAAATAAGAGGGGCAAGTACTTATTATCATTTTCTAAATAGGCAAACCAAGACCTAGAAAGCCATACACTAATGCTATTCACACAACTCTTAAATGGTACTTCCAAAACCTAGACCCAGATTCTTGACTTATAACTCAATGTTCTTCCCATATTGCTACAACCTCCATTTAAAGAATGTTTCAACCTCCCAACCCATGCTTTTGTAAAAAAGAAAAAAAAAATCTGTTTTCTAAATGTGTCAAAACTTCATCCTTCCAAATAACACTTGGAGATAACTAGTGAAATAAATAGTCAAAGCACCTAGAATCAAATGAATGGTGTTCAAGATCTACATTTATCACATATTATCTACATGGCCATAGACAGTTTGTGCTGAGCTTTAGTTTATTGCCATGCAGAAATTACAGGTAGAGCCCTGGCCAGTGTTGTTCAGTGGTCAGAGCATCAGCCCACACACCTAAGGGTTGCAGGTTTGATTCCCAGTCAAAAGCACATATCTGGGTTGCAGATTTGATCCCTGTTGAGGTGACTTCATGAGGCAACCTATTGATATGTGTCTCTCACATTGATGTTCCCCCCCCCCTCTCTCCCTCCCACCCTCCATCCCTTCCACTCTCTCGGAAAAGCAACAGAAAAAATATCCTCAGGTGAAGATTAAAAAAAAGAAAGAAAAGAAAAATTATAGGTAGGAATAATACCTTTGCCTCAAAGTTGGTTGGGCTATAGCTATAAGAGATAACATATTTGCATATTGTAAAATACCTTAGCATATAATTATTACCATCAACATCATATGGAAAAGACTAGATAATCTATTGTCAGCCACAATTATTTTCAGATGACTATTACACTAAACTTTTAGATCATCTGTTATTCAGGAGGTTTTAAGATTCAAAAATGATAGGACTCCAGGCCTAGGTTTATGATCAGACAATATCTTGTCTATGCTAATGACAATAAAACTGGACTCTTCTTTCATTGCCTGGGGCTTAATACCACTTTGATGCCAGGCATGTCACTGAGGCCCAAAGCATGTGCTCTACTTTCCTGATAAATTTTCTACTCTTTTTTTTTTTTTTTTTTAGATAAGTGCATCATTTGCTGCCTAAGTGACATGGTTTGGTGATGTCATTTAACTCTATTTTTCTGAAGAAAATCTTCACATTTTACTTTTTCACGTTTCCATGTGACCTCAATTAAAATTGCAATTCAAATTCATAACCATGGTTTTTGGTTATAAAACGGATTCCTATAAGAATTTTTTCAAAGGTAAAAAATAATAAATCCTGAAGTTTTAAAATGAATAGAACTGCCATCTTAATAATACATGCCTAGTATAAATTATGTTTTCCTCATGAGAGCGAGAGAGTTTAAAAAACAGTTGAAACAATGCAACATTTTCCTTCTTAATCCCTTCATCAGAAGCTCTGGAGATTGGTGAAAGTTTCCAGCATTCTACGCTGTGCTAATCATTACCACAAACCATCATTGATTCTAAATTTTCTTGCATGTGCTAATGCATGTAAAATATGAAAATACATTTTGACAAACTATCACATATAAGATATTTTAATTCACACACAGCATTCTATTAAAAAGCAATCAAAAGCAACCATATCTCAAATTACTTTATCAAAATAAAATGTATGTTTTGGCTTAAATAAAGTAAACAACAGTCAAGTATCTGAATATAATGTAGTTGAAGAAATACAGTAGTAGAAGAAAATATTTCCTTTCACACATAGAGTGACTGGCACTTGAAATATACACAAGTTCCCCACAGTTTCCCCATTTGTCTGAATTGGACCCAGCAGTGAATGGCTGTGCTGATACTGCTAATGACTCAAGATATTCTTACTGCCTGCCATCTTAAATTTTATGGTTGGTGATTCAAACTGCAGAACAACACATAACTCAGTTTTAATGAAAGAAAGGAAAGAGAAAGAAAGAAAGAAAGAAAGAAAGAAAGAAAGAAAGAAAGAAAGAAAGAAAGAAAGAAAGAAAGAAAGAAAGAAAGGAAAGAAAGAAAACTTTCAATGAGATCAAATAAATCATTTTGACACCATATTTTAGTTGCTTGAATTCCCATAGGAATAATGCCAAATATTACAGCAAGGAGACTAATTCTGTGCAAGATGGCAATTCTACAATGACTTTAAATTATTTAAAGCTTGAAACTACTTTGTATTTTTTTAAAAGAATTAGCTCTTCTAAATCAAGCATTTTGTTTTAACATGAAAATAGTCTTCAAAGTAAACAAACTCTTGTATCTAAGATGGGAAATACTGGTTTTACTAAGTCTAACTCTCAGAATTTAGCTTTTGTCTTCTCGTTTCATCCGTAGTTGAGAGGAAGAATTTAAAAGAAAAGTATATTCATTTGTTAAATCCTACGGACAACACAAAGCTATCCGGGTGATCTTAGAATCTCCTTTTCTGATAATGGCCTTTCAGTGAGCGGTGCCCCCGACCCCGTGCCCAGCCTAGCTTGAGGGGTCAGCACTGCCCGCACAGCCGAAACCAAGTCCTTTGGTTTAGTTTGAAATTAACAAGCATAATACAATAGGAATTTTATGTGAAATTGAGCTTATACTGGTGTAGTAGTATATTTTTGAAAGTTTTATGTCATACCACGAAATAGAAAAAAAGTACATTAGGTCAAGTAGAAGATTTTCCTCTCTATCCAATTATTTTCAACACAAGCTCTTTTCTACCTCTGGTCACAGAATTGGATAATTATTCTTTTTGTTTTTCTAACATGTTACACCCACATAATTAAGTGTACTTTAGCCTTGCCAAAGTTCGAATTGACACTTAATAAGGACAGTATACTGGAACAACTATTTAATGATGCACTTTTTTCCATCACCAGGACACACTTTAAACCTATAAAATTCCAAATGGACGTTGCTAATTGGTTTGCAGTTCTGAGGCGAATGTCATCATATATTTTGATTATTTCCATAAATTAGTAGGAAAAAATAGTTTCAAATGAGGTGACAACTGTTAACTCCTCCAGTTGCCTGAAATGAAATAACAAAAATAGTAATCCTTCTAAACTAAAAGCTAAATGAATATAAGTAAAATAGCATCAAATGTAGAGTACCTAGGCAGAAAGAGACATGCTGATTGGTACTCTCGGATGAAAGCTCAATTATTTTTTATGTGTCCAAGATTATTACTAATAACATCCTCATCATGTTCTCTTTAAATCAGTGTTCATCTAATGAAGAATGGGAAATTGTCATACCTATCAGTGGGCCGTGTATGTTCATAGAGGTAGTCCCCCTTTCTTAAATAATAATAATACCATTCATTCAAATGGACAATGAGAGTTAAAAAAATATTTCACCTATAGGGTGCTCAACAAGGAGGGAACACTCCACATTCATCAGACTTCTTTCTGGGCAAATGCATTTTTATATCATTCACAAACCCATGCTTTATCTTCTAGTGAGAAACTAATTCAAATCCACACTCAGTAACTGTATCTCGATTGGCTTCTGGGCAGCATAAGATATACATTTTAGATATTTATGTCCTATATATGGGATTTTCAGTCACTTAAAAAAAACACAGATTATAAATATTTTGACAGATCGTGGCTTGGTTTACAATTCTACCAAGCAGAATCACTCTGAATTGCTCATATTTTTTAGTCCCTCATATTTAAGGCTGCTTTCTGTTTTATAACAGATATCACATAATTACCTATTCACAGTCATTTAATTTAAGGATTATGGTTAAGCCACATTTTATTATTGAAACATCTAAGGAGTCATTTATTATTTGGTCATTCTGGATTATTAAGTTTCGATATGAACTACACAGTTAGTATGGGGGGCTTTGTTATTTTCCCATCTTATTTTATTTATATTCTTCTACCCTATTCCCTTTGTCATCCTCTCTGCATGAGCACCATTTATTCTTATGTCTACACATAGTTTTTCAAAATGTTTTTGTGTGCCTATATTTTTAATTTTTACAGAGGCTTATGTGTTATATAGCTAATTATTCTTCTCAGCTTTTCCCCCAAGCACTATGTTTTTAAGATCTGCCTGTGTTGCCACGTGGACTTCAAGTCAGTTGCTTCTAACAGCAGTAGGACATGGCATATGCGTCAAGCATGTTTGACTCAGTCCGTTAGCAGAAATGCAGTGTGCTTCCAGCTGCTCACTTTCACACATACCTGGCTGCAAGGAACACACATGCACATAATCCCCCATGGGCTTGTAAAAAATTACTCTGGGACTGATATTAAGGGAGGTAATTGATGACTAAGAACTAGCACCCCATTCTCCAGGAGAGCTGCACCTCGCTTGGATCCCACCAGGGGGACCTGAGCATTGCCAAATCCCACACAGCTACCGGTGCTTTCCACTTGGTCAGGCTAAGTGATATAGCAAAATCACGGCGTTTTCGTTTGCATTTATATGATTACAATAACTTTGAAATCTCTTCTTATGCGACTGAGATTGGGGTTTGCTTTTCTGATCATTGCTTTTTCATAATCATTTCCTCAGTTTTCTGTTCTGGCTGATTTCTTCATTTTAGTCAGGAAATCACTTGCGTATTCAGGGTATAAAACAAAATGTTACTTATGACAATGTCTTCTCCCATTCCATCATCTGTGTTTTTTTTTCTCTGCACAAAAATCCTCAATTTTTACATAATTCCAATGGTCAAATTTTTCCCTTATGATGTGTGCTTTTGAAGATTAATATTTTCCTATACATTGGTCATAAAAATATGGCTCATATGGGTCTTTAAAATGTTCATGGAGCCCTCCTGTCCATGAACATTTTTGTCTATAACATACAGTTGTCTCGATAGAGTAGATAGATATAAAAGCAAGAATGAAACATTAAGAAAGCAAGTTAAAAGAACTGACAAAAAAATGTATTTATGTTGGGACAAATTGGTCAGAGCATTATTTTTAACAATTTCACTGTAAGTTTATTTTCAGATTTTTATAGATGTATTCTAAAACTACACAGGATAAAAACACTTTACAAAGAACTACATACAAATTCAAACATATTTCAGTCAGTATGTGATGACAATATTATATAGAAAGCTGACTCTTCATTGCAGTAACATGTATATTTCTTCATATGAACAAGTAGCTAACTCTACGCTTCCCCCACTCAACTGTGCTACACCCCCACTCCTTTTAACTAATATATACATTTAGTGTGAATGAAAAACTATTAATACTATATGTAATTCTTCTATGAAAACTTGCTTTTAAAGAATTTCTCCTAATAATGAAAAAATTAGATTTTTAAATAATGTTAAGTATCATATCTAATTGACTATTTAAGCCTTGAAATAATGGGTGAATATAATTTTATTTTTGAAAAGTAAGAGATTACATATTCCATCAGATCAAACTTTCAATATTGATAGTTAACTGATAATGACAGAAAATTCTATAGCATCAATAAGACAAGGGTAAAGCCTTGAGTTGGCTCAGTATACAAAAATACTAAAGAAATACTGGTGATTATTAAAAACATCATCCCGATTATTAAATAGATCAATATAACTTTATTAAATATATTTGATTAAAAGCTAAATTTCTCGCCCTGGCCAGGTTGCTTAGTTGGTTGGAGCATCACCCTTTACACCAAAAGGTTGTGGGTTTGATTCCTGGTGAGGGCACATACTTAGGTTCTGGGTTCAAGGCCCAGTCAGGACGCATACGAGAAGGGACCAACTGATCGATTGATGTTTTAATGTTCTCTCTCACACTGATCCCTTTCTCTCTCTCCCCCCCTTCCTCTCTCTCTAAAATCACTAAAAACATTCTCAGGTAAAGAGTTAAAAAAAAAGAGCTAAACTAATATACCCAAATTTTCAGAGTTTAATTTAATTTTTTTCACATTTTTAAGGCATTGACTATATTTTTTAACTTTATTTTCATTATTGACCTATTTCAGGTGTCCCCACCACCCCTTTGACCAGCTCCCCCTTTCCCTCTGGCCGTCACCCCGCTGTCGTCTGTGTCTATGGGTTATGCATACATGTTCTTTTATCCCTTCACCTTCTTTCATCCAGTCCCCACCTCCCCCCTCCCCTCTGACAGCTGTCAGTCTGTTCCATGCGTCCATGCTTCAGTCTAGTTTATTTTTATCTGTGCATGTAGGAAAGAAACATTGATAACAATTATGACTCTTCTAAGTTGCAAAACAGTATAAGTAATTTTAGAAGAAACTATTTCAAAGCTAAATTAAGTTTTAAAACAAACTGATCTTTATCATTGTTAAAAAGTATAAGGGCAAGTTATAATAACTGGGCATATAGTTTTCCATTATTATATTTATTTTCTATATAATTTAGGGGAAAATTAAGACAACTTAATAAACATAGGAAATATAAATAATCTACTTGAGGAATAAAGTATTTCTTTAGAATACTTGTGTCTGCATTTTATTTTTTATATTTCTAACTGCAAACTAAACATGTTAATTTAATAATTATTAATTTCCAATCACCAACTTATTCTTGTTTACCAGATATTTGGAAAAGGTTTTATGAATGTATGCTTCTTTCTCTATGTTGGAGAATTGCATTTTTATTAACCAGGGAAAATGCCAATTAAGTAAAATGATAATTTCTAGTTTTTGTGTTTGTGCTTTATAGTTTTCTGCAATCACAAGTATTCCATAGTTGTGTGTGGGGGGAGGGGGGGTTGTTGGTTTGTATGTCTGTTTCTGTTACCTTTGAATGAAACTCCTGGTTGTCTATGGAATGAACAAAGAGGTATACTTCAAAGCAATCTCTGACTTTTTACAAACCAAAGACACAGCTAGCAGTATAGAAGAAAAGGCTCTTGCTGGAAGCTCCCTGTGACTAAGACAGGACTCCTACTAATTACCAGGCTTAGTTAGTTGACAACTTGTGAAAGGTTATCTCCTTCTGCCATCACAGCTGCACATGTTTTTCCTTTCCCTAAAACTAAGTATTTCATCAAAATAGTGGCCTTTAATTTAAAGGCAGACTTGCTTGCTGGTCAAGGGACTCACAGCAGCTGCAATTCCCTGATAGAATTTGCAAGCAAACTTAAGACAAGTTGCTTATGCCAGCAATCAGATAAAGTCAGCTGAACGGAATAGCTTGCTATATTAGTTGCCCATTGCTGCTTTAACAAGTTGCCATAAACTTGGTATAAGATACAAACACATTTATTGTCTTACAGTTCTGGAAGTCAGAAGTCTGACGCAGGTTTCACAGAGCTAAAATCAAGGCATAATCGCACCTGCCTCAGGGCTGCATTTCTTTATAGAGGCTCTCGGTCGATATGTTTCCTTACCTTTTCCAGTGTCTAGAGGATGCCTGCCTGCATTCCTTCATTGGTGGTTCCCCTTCCTCCATCCTCAAAGCTAGCAAAGGTGAACTGAGTCCTTCTCACACCACAACACTCTACCTTTTCTGCCTCCTTCCACTCTCAAGTAACCTTCTGATTCACTAGGCCTGAAACAGTTCAAGCTCATCTTCCCGTTCCAAGGTCAGCTATGAGCACCCTTAATTTCATCTGCAGCCTTAATTCCATTCTGGCGTGTAACCTAACATATTCATGGGGCCTGGGGATTAGCACATGGACGTCTTTGGGGTGTCTTTAGCCTGCCTCTCATACTTGCACCTGCTGAAAATATTATTGACCCTTATCCATATTCAATTATTTTATTTACTTATTCATTAATTCAGCAAATTTCATTTCAGACTATTAAATGGTGAGTACTTGATATGCAATACAAAGCAAAATAAATACACTCTTTCCCCACCCTCTTGAGTCTATTGCCTACAACAATTCTCTGCCAAAACAAAATGAAACAAAACAAAAAGAAATTCTATAAAAGATTGATTGTTGACTGATTATTCTCTCTGGTATGTATCTTTGTATTTAATTTTAGAGAATTCCTGACATGAAGTTTATAATTGATAAATACTATTTAAATAGCAAAGCCTGTATCTCTCCATTTAACTAAGGACACAGAATACAAATAATAAAAGATTTTCTCTATCGCAACCAAAAAGATCAAAATATACCTTACAGAATATAAATAGTATATTTTCCTAGAAGAGCTACATCCTCTTGAGATTCCTAAAGTGTGCTTTGGATTCTTGAGATTTAGCACTTCTCTTAATAAACTGAAAACAAACTATAAAATGTAGTACTTGGAGACAAAATGTAATCTTGTTCTGAAGTTTAAGGGTAGACGGTGTCCATTTTTGTTCCACTAAGATTTTTCAGACACCTCTTTCCCCATTACAATGCAAATAAATGAAAAACTCTTTCAGTGAAGGTTTTAAACTAAGAATTTGTTTTAATAGGTGTAGGCCATTGGACTAGGTAGGGAGGAGAAGAAGAAATATTTAATAAAAATAATTTAAATTGCTTCAAAATGAAAACATATATTATTAGCCAGCTATTGCTCTAGATACAAATACAAAATCTCAAAGGCATACAAATGCAAGCATTTATTTCTCATAGGTCTCAGGATCTATTTAAACTTTGATTCCAGGGGAGCTGGCTCCTCACTGCTTGTTCATCCCTGTTCTACTTAATATGTTTTTATTCAGAGGCCTGAGATGAAGGGACACCAACTACCCAGAGGATGCTCTTTGCATGACAATGGTGGGAAAACAAGATGCAAGCCCTACTGTACCAGCACCTCTAAATTTTGCTTGCATCACCATTGCTATAATTCATTGGTCACAACAAGCCTCATGGCCAAACTCAAAGTGAAAAAGCAGATTCAGCCTACCTGGAGGCCAAAAGAACACATTGTCAAATCCAACATATATTGAGAAAAGAGGTACATTCCATGCAAAGAGGGAGAAGGAGGGGGGTAAATATTTTCTGAACAATAACCAAAACTATTACAAATACCTTTTAAAACAAGTACTCAAACACCTCATTCTTACATACTTTATTAGGCACAGAAAAATGAAAATACATACTTATCATTGGAAATATATAAGGTTTGTGACATGATTCTTTAACCTAAGGTAAGGAGCTTTTTAATTATGCAGAAGGTCCTTGTTTTAAATTGCCCAGGCTGTCATAATAAAGTATCAATAGACTGGGTGGCTTAAACAACAGAAATTTATTTTCTCACAGTCTGGACACTGGAAGTCTGAGAGTCTGAGATTACAACCCAACATGGTCAGGTTCCAGTGAGTCTCTCTCCCTGTCTTTCAGGTGGCAGTTTTCTTGCTATGTCCTCACGTAAGAGGAAAGCAAGCTTCAGTCTTTTTCTCTTCTTATAAAGACACTAATCCCATCACGAGGGTCCTGTAGTCATGACATCATCTAAACCTAATTACCTCTCAAAGGCCTCATCTCCAAATACCATTGCATTAGGAGTTACAGCTTCAACATATGAGTTTCCGGGGCGGGGACACACACACACAAACATTCAGCCCATAATGACCCCTAAGGAGAGGACTTTGGAAATATCAAACAAAACAAAACTACATGTGCATTGATCCTTTCACCCAGCAATCCCACTTCTAAGAATTTATCCACACAAATATATCTCCAACCATGTTTTAAAAAGTCCCAACACGAGATTATTTATTATGCCATTTTTGTAATAGCAAAATATTGGAAATAATCTCACTGCCCACACATGGGTAACTTATTAAGTAAACTATGATATTCATGCAACTAGGTACTATGTAAATGCTTAAAAAAAAAAGAGGAAGAGCTTTATGAACTGGAGTCATCAGCTAACACTAAGACCATTGGGTGAATGATTGGAAATAGGATATTCACATAGTCTCGAAGATCTCATATTAATATATTATTAATTAAAAAGATAAAACTATACCTTAGCAAACAAAAAAATATGTCAGACATCTTAATCAAGCCTTCGAAATTAAAAACTTCCTATAATGAAACACAGGGACACTGTGTGCCTCCTGCTGGAATACACTGAGAAGACATATTACCTGTTCAATATTATTTCCAAAGAATGTTTAATCCAAATATCATAATGAGTTACTAATCAGACAAATCCAATTTGAAGGGCATTTCTATAAAACATCTGGTTTGAAAATTTTTTTAAATGCCAATATCATGAAAGGCAGAGAGGAAAGGAAATCGCTGTTCAATGTCAAAGGATACTTTGCGATTAAATTCAATGCTTTATATTTCATTGGATTCTGGATAGTTGGCAGGTTTTTTTTAATACTCTCCCAAGGATATGTTTTTATTGATTTTTTAGAGACAGAGGAGGAGACAGAGAGAGAGAGAAACATCCATATGAGAGAGAAACATCAATCAGTTGTCTCCCGTATGTGCCCTGACCAGGGCTCAAACCTGCAACCTGGGCATGTGCCCTGACCGGGATCCACCCCACCACCTTTTGGTGCACAGGATGATGCTCCAGCCAACTGAACCGCCCAGCCAGGGCTGGAGAGTTTTTCTAAAACCTCAAAAGAACATTCTCTATTAGGAAAATAGAAATTTTTCAGTATCGATTGTGTGTTAGATTACTGTATCAATATTAAATATTTTCTTCTGGCCAATGTAGTGGAGTTATGTGACCACATTTTCCATCATTACTAAGTATGTATATGAAATACAATGTTTGTGAATTATTAAAGTCTTGGTAGTGCCTGAATGTAATCAATAAACAAGCCTTTATTTAAGGCCTTTTATACCAAGTCAATAATTGCCACAAGGGGATTCAGAGGGATGCGACCACCTCTGTGCTTGGTAATGAAGAGGTTAACTAGTTTTTCAGGGAAACAGGTCATAATATAGATGATATACAAAAAAATGTCAAATTTTGTGGTATAAGCCTATGACCCTTTTAAAAAAAATTATGCACCTATGAATCATCAAGGATCTTATTAAAAGGCAGGCTCTGATTAGGTGGGTCTAGAATGGGACCTAAAATTCTGCATTTGTAATAAATTCTGGCCCTTGGATCAGAAAAATATTTATAATAGCACTATTCATTTATTCACTCCTTACCTTGTATATCTTCTCAGCATCTAGCATATAAAAGAGACTGCAGTCCAAATACTGAAGGACAGTATTTGGATTCATTTTAGCATCTCTTATGGTGTCTTATATAAAGGAAGAGCTCAGTGAATATATTTATTAAACTCAACTCAATGTATGGCTAGGAAATAACCTAAAAACAGAATTGGAGAGTGAAATTATCATGGTGCTGATAAAATAAATAGTCCTGACTCAAGGGAAACATAGATGTGTTTGGGTAGATAGAGTGAAGTAGGATTATAGAACATCTTAAAAGACTAGCAGAGAAGTGTACTTTTGATACACAAAATTTCTGAATTGGGGAATGACATTCTGAAAATAATGTTTTAGAAAAATTAGTTTGAAACAAAAAGCAGTCTTGATTGGAGAGTGGCAAAGTGGAGGCCAGTTGGAAGCTGCTGCATAATCCAGAGCAATCATCTTTTCTTCTAATTCATCAATCTTCTCCTGGCTGCAATCATTTCCTTTGCCATTTTCTCTTTTGTCTGTATCAGAGGTTGGGGAAACTAAGTTATTCTAATTCCAGGACACTAGGTCATTGGTAAAGGTGAAACTCTGTTCATTTTTTCCTTTACTCATGTCAAAGTTCTTGTATTACAATGGATTTTTTTAACCTTTTAGAAAGATTTCTTTTAAGTTGACTTTAAAGGAATTTAATGTCAAGGCTAAAGCACCATGTTAATCATTTAATCGGGTTCTTTCTTGAATCATTGATAAAGTTCAATTAGCTAGACAATTATTGATGTCATCTTGTTAAGTACAAACATTTATAAGCCTCTGTATGTTACCTTTAAAACTGTTAGTAAACATTCATATATATAGTAAATAAATTCTCCCTGTCCATGTTTGCATTTTTTAACACTACCTCTTGATAAACAAAATTTATTATTTTTATTTTTTAATTGAAGTTATTTGGGTGTCACTGCTTAATTAAATTATATAGGTTTCAGGTATACAGTTCTACAGTACATTAGCTGTATACTATGTATTATTGTCTGTTCACCACCCCAAGTCAAGTCTCCTCCCATCACTGTTTATTCCCCCTTTACCTTCTCCTACCTCCCCCAACCCCTTTCAACTGGTAATCGCCAGTGTTGCCTGTGTCCATGAGTTTTTTTTCTTTGTTTAATCCCTTCACCCATTTCACTGAGCCCCCACCCACTCCCCCCTGACAGCTGTCAGTGTGCTCTCTGTATCCATGAATCTGTCTCCACTTTGTTAGTTTATTTAGTTCCTTAGATTCCACATGTAAGTGAAATCGTACAGTACTTTTCTTTCTCTGAAGGGCTTTATTCACTTAGCATAATAATTTTCAGTTCCATCCATGCTATTGCAAAAGGTAAAATGTCCTTCCTTTTTGTGGCTGACTGGTATTTCATGGTATAAATATACCACAGAATTTTTTTGTCCACTCATCTACTCATGGACACTTGAGCTGCTTACAAATTTTGGCTATTATAAATAACACTGCACTGAACATAGGGCCGTATATGTTCTTTCGAATTAGTGTTTTGAGTTTCTTAAGATAAATTCCCAGAAGTAAAATTTCTGGGTTGTAAGGCAGTTCCATTTTTAATATTTTGAGGAAACCCCGTGCTATTTTCCACAGTGGCTACATGAATTTGCATTTCTAACAGTGTATAAGTGTTCTCTTTCTTCCACATCCTCGCCAACACTTGTTTGTTGATTTATTGATGGTAACCATTTTGACAGGTATGAGGTGATATCTCATTGTGGTTTTAATTTGCGTTTCTCTGATGATTAGTGACATTGAGCATCTTTTCATGTCTGTAGGCCATCTGTATGTTCTCTTTGGGAAAAGTGTCTATTCAAGTCCTCTGCCCATTTTTTAAATTGAATTTTTTTTATGTGTTGAGTTTTATAAGTTTTTTATAAATTTTGGATATTAACCCCTTATCAGGTATATCACTGGTAAATATGTTTTTGGATTTAGTGGGTTGTCTTTTCATTTTGCTGATGGCTTCCTTTGCTGTGCAAAAACTTTTTAGTTTTATGTTGTCCAATCTGTTTATTTTGTTTGTTTGTTTCTCTTGCCCAAGGAGATATATTAGAAAAAATATTGCTACAAAAAATGCCCGAGGTTTTTCTGCCTATGTTTTATCCTAGAATTTTTAAGGTTTTGAGTCTAACATTAAAGTCTCTAATCCATTTTGAGTTCATTCTTGTATATGGCATAAGAAGGTGATCTAGTTTCATTTTTTGCATGTATCTGTCCAATTTTCCCAACACGATTTATTGAATAGACTATCTTTACCCCATTGCATGTTCTTGTCTCCTTAGTCAAATATTAATTGACCATAAAGGCATGGGTTTATTTCTGTGCTCTCTATCCTGTTCCAGTTATCTCTGTATCTGTTTTTGTGGCAGTATCATGCTGTTTTGATTACTATGGCTTTGCAGTATATTTTGGTATCAAGTAGCATGATTCCTCCAACTTTTTTCTTCTTTCTAAAGATTTATGTGGCTCTTTGGGGCCTTTTGTGGCTTCATATAAATTTTCAGAATATTTGTTCTAGTTCTGTGAAATATGCTATCAGTATCTTTATAGGAATTGCGTCGAATATATAGATGGTTTAGGGTAGTATGGACATTTTAATAATGTTATTTCTTCCTATCCATGAACATGATACATACTTCTACTTATTTTTATCTTCTTCAAATTCTTTCTTCAGTGTCTTATCATTTTCTGAATACACATCTTTTACATCCTTGGTTAAGTTTATTCCAAGGAATTTTTTTAATGTAATTCTAAATGGGATTGTTTTCTTAGTTTCTCTTTCTGATAGTTTATTATTGGTGTATAGAAACACAACTGATTTCAGATATTTACTTTGTATCCTGCTACTTTACTGAATTTATTTATCAATTCTAGTAGGTTTTTGGTGGAATCTTTAGGGTTCTCTATACACAGTACCATGTGATCCAGCAAATAATGACAGTTTTACTTCTTTCTTTTCAATTTGGATGCCTTTTGTTTCTTCTCCTTTTCTGATTGCTGTGGCTAGGGCTCCAGTACTATGTTGAATAAGCATAGTGAAAGTGAGTATGCCTGTCTGGTAGAGAAAGCCACAAAGTGCGGATGACTTTGTAGCTCCAAACAGGTTGCCCAGGGCCAGTCACAGGCAGCATCTAAAACTAACCTGCAGCAGGGTCCTCCAAGGGGCCCTAGAACCAGCACCCCTAGAGGCCAGCTTCAGACAATATCAGAGCAGGATTCGATTTACTTCACAAGCGACATATCCAAAGAGAGAGATTGGCAGCCACCAGACCTGCAGAAGCAAATTCTGCTCTAAGTGGACAGCACCTGCACAGTAGCTCACTCGCTGTGGTTGGAGCTGATCCTCACAGTCAGCCAGCCTGAGGGTTGACCCCACACACAATGAGACTAATAGTAATCAAAACTCAATTACAACAGGAGGGTCCACATAACCCACACAAGGGACATTCCTGGAGCACCTAGCACAAGTGATCAAAGACAATATGCCACAGGGTCCCACAAGAAATCTACACCCTACCAAGACTGGGAATCATAGCAGATCTATCTAACACATAGAAACAAACACAAAGAGGCAGTCAAAAGAAACATGCCCCAAATGAAAGAACAAGAGAGATCTCCAGGAAGAAAGCTAAATGAAATGGAGGCAAGCAATTTACCAGATATAGAGTTCAAAACAGTGGTTATGAGAATGCTCAAGGAACTTAGGGGAAGAAGAGATTAAATCAATGAGAACTTAACCAAAGAGATAGTAAACATAAAAAATTAAGGTACTGGAAAAAAACAGATTGACATATCTTATGCACTACATAACAGTGTTTCTGTCCATTAAGGAGCACATATACAATGGTGGTCCCATAAGATTATAGTGGAGCTGAAATATTCCTATTGCCTAGTGACATCATAAATGTCATAAGATCATGGTGCAACACAATACTTAGGGGTTTATAATAGCGCTGGTGTAAACAAACCTACTGCACTGCCAGTCATATGAAAGTATAGCACATACAATTATGCACAGCGCATAATACTTGATAGTGATAATAAATGAAAATGTTACTGGTTTATGTCTTTATTCTACATTTTTAAAAATTATTTCATTTATTTTTTTACCACCATTATTTTAGAGTGTATCCTTTCTACTTAAAAAATGTTTGCTCTGAAACACTATGCTATGTTACGCAGGCAGCAGACTCACATTTCCCATGTTTACCATGTCTCTTGATTGCATCGTTTTCTCTTGTGCTTATTTTAATCTTGTATTGTTTTGTGTATCATGGCCCCTAAGCATGCAATGTCCACAGCTAGTGTTGCCAGTAAAAGGCCATGTCAAGTGATTGACCTGGAAATAAAATTAAAAGTGACTAAGGACTACAAAGGTGGAAAATAGCTGGTCAGGCATGTCCCATTCCCCTATAGCTATGATTTTGAAAAACAAGGACAAAGTGATGGAAGCTGTTAAAAGCATCTGCTTCCTTGAAGGCAATGGGTCTAATGAAATTTTGAAATGGGCCCATATCAGACATGGAGAAACTTCTAATGACCTAGAATGAAGACCAGACACAAAAACACATTCCCCAACACCATGACAACCACTGCCAAAGCAACAAGTTTGTTTGTGATGTTGAAAGAAAAGACTGACTCTAATGTTGAAAGACTGATGTTGACTTTACTGCTAGCTCTGGGCGGTTTCAATGATTCAAGAACCGTTATTTACTACATAATGTGAGAGAGAGTGGTGAGTGTGCAAGTGCTGATGTGAAGGCAGCTGAAGAATTTTTGAAAACTCTAGATGAGCTGATTGTGGAGAAAAATTACTTGGCAGAAAAAAATGTTCAATATGGGTGAAACCTCCCAATTTTGGAAGCATATGCCTGCTTCCAAAAGGAGGCCAAGAAATCAAGACTTTTAGGAATAAGATAATAGTATTGCTTAGGGGCAATGTTGCAGGCTACAAATTGAAACTCTGATCTGGCACAGTGAAAATCTCAGGACCTTCAAGCATATCAATAAGCCACACTGCTAGTGTACTACAGGAACAGTAAGATGTCATGGATGACCCACCTCCTCTTCCAAGATGCCCTCCTGAATTTCTATGCCAGTGAAATGGAGAAGCACTGTTTGGAGAATAAAGTACCTTTCAATAATTTACCTATTATTGATAATGCTCCTGGATATCATTCTATGGGTGAGCTTTATCTTACTATCAAAATGGTCTTTCTCCCTCTAAACATCACCTCCTTGATCCAACTGATCCAGTTAATCAGCTTTTAAGGTGTACTATCTGAGGAGAATCTTTGCCCAGGCTATTGCTGCAACTGAGAAAGACACTGATGCACTTCTAAAAAGATTACAAACATCTATGACTGCATTAAAAACCTTGTGTGGGCTTGGCATGATGTCACCAAAGAGAGTATGAAAGGTATCCTGGAAAAAGACACTCAGGAGGAGGTTTCCTCATGACTTCAAAGGATTTTCCAAGAATGAGGTTGCAAAAATTAACAAAGCTGTGGTTGAGATGGCCAACAACTGTAACCTGGGTATGGATGAGGTTGACACTGAGAAGCTCCTAGAGGTGGTTCCAGAGGAACCTGATTGATGAGGAGATGATGGAACTAGGACAGGAAAGCATGGCTAAAGAAGAGGCAAGGGAAACAAAAATGACAGGAGAACAAAAAGAACCCCCCAAAAGTTTCACAGTGAAGGGTTTAACAGAAGCTATTGTAGACCTCAATAAGTTTCTTACAATGTTTGAAAGCATTGAGACCCCAACTCTGAAAGGTTTTCATTACTAAGAATGTTCATGGTGCATTGTCTGCTTATAAGCAAACTATGAAGAGAAAAACATAAACAAACCAAGCAAACCATCCTGAATATATGTCTGAAAAAACTGACATCTCCTCAAGAAGGTCCTTCAGGAGGTGTTCCAGAAGAAGACATCGTTATCTAGGAGATGACAGCTCTGTGCATCTTACTGCCCCTGAAGACCTCAGTGGGACAAGATATAGAGGTGGAAAATAGCAGTAGTGATGATCCTGACCCTGTGTAGGCCTAGGCTAATGTGTGTGTTTGTGCCTTAGTTTTTAACAAAAAAGTTTAAAAAGTAATAAAAATAGAAATAAATGTAAAAGTTTAAAAGCTTATAGAATAAGGACATAGAGAAAGAAAATATTTTTGTGCAGTTGTACAATGTGTTTGTGATTTAAGATGTTACTACAAAAGAGTCAAAAGGCTTAAAAAATTTTTATGTTTACAAAGTAAAAAGTTACAGTGAGATTAAATGATCCTGTTATTGAAGAAAGAACATATTTTTACATAAGTTTAGTGTAAACTAAGCCTTCAGTGTTTATAAAGTCTACAGTAACGTCCTAGCCTTCAGACTTACTCACTCACTGACTCAATCAGAGCAGCTTTCAGTCCTGCAAGCTCTGTTCATGGAAAGTGACCTGTACAGGTGTAACATCTTTTATCTTTTATCCCTTATTGTTGCTGTATATTTTCTGTGTTTAAAAATATATAGATACACAAATACTTAGCATTGTGTCACAATTGCCTACAGTATTCAGTACAGCAACACGTTGTACAGGTTTGTAGCCTAGGAGCAATAGGCTAGATTATGTAGCCTAGGTGTGTAGTAGGCTAGACCATCTATGATGTTTGCACAGTGATAATATCCCCTAAAGGACACATTTCTGAGATTGTATTCTCATTGCTAAGTGACACATGACTGTAGGAAGATTTAACAAATGATGAATTTTTGCAATGAGTCCCAGATATTTTATAAACAAATAAAAAACACTCTTACCTCTATTCCTTCTTCTTTACTCCTTACCCACAGTTAACTCCTACCCTGACACTGTTATGTTTGCTTCCTGACTATACTGTTTACCCTTACTATTCTGTGTGAATATATAATATGATTTTGAAATTTTTAATTTAAATAAATGATTTCATATTGTAGTACCAGTTTTTCTATTTTATTGCCTTGAAATCTGAAAAATACAATATATCTTTTTACACAATTCACTTTATTGGGGTATTTCAAAATATATGTATATGTATGTATATACATATATATTTTTTATTTTTCCTTTTTAGTGAATTGATTTGGTGATACTGGTTAACAAAATTATACAGGTTTCAGGTGCACAAATCTACAACACATCAGCTGTACACTGTATTGTGTGTTCTGTTTTTAAAAAATCTTGTTACCAATTATATACAGGATGACACAATTGTACATATGTACTTAAGTGTATTTTTGCACAGGCAATAATATGGATGATTATAAATACAAACTTTATCCTGTTTAGTTCTGAATATTTTCTTCCTCAAATTGTTTGTATTTTTAATGTATATGTGTTTTTTATGACACTATATATATAAACTTGTATATGTGATTTTAAGAATCCAGAATCCCATCCATAAATAAGGGAATATATGCAAATTGAGGTACTTACTCGTCTATTAGTATTATGTAGGTGGGCATGGGGTTTATAACTTTTAATCTTTTACAAGAATGTGATTTATAAGCCAAAGTGATTTAAACATGTAAGAAATCTGCATCAACATATCTTAAGCCATAATTCATTTGGAGGGAAAAAAAATTGAGTATATTAGTCCACCAAAGAAATAGAGCTATAAATTGAAAGAAAACATTTGAATAAATACAAGTAATGTGCTAACCTAAAATGTAATTTATATTCAAGAAAAAATGACATTAAAAAACCTGACCTTTATGAATAAGGTAGTAAAATTCTTTGAAATTATCAGGCCATGCACAGAGACTGGAATAAGACAGTAAAATGTGTTTAATTATCATGTTGAAATAACATGATGAGTTCTATGATAAAAAACCAGACACCTATTATTAGTACAGTAAAACCTACCACAATGACCAGAGGAGCACTAAGGGCCAAACTTGTCCAGAGACAGCTGTTAGAGCAAAGAACACAGCAGTGTCCTGGAAGTACAGAATATTTTTGTTTGTTTGTTTATAACCTCAATATTTGCCCATGCAGTTCTCAGACTTTATCTTCCATTAACAACCCATCTCACCCGGCTTCCTTGTAGATCCAAGTAAACAGTAAGCACATGTCTATCTGATCCTTTGCACTGGGCCTTCCCACCATTTGAAACACCTTTGGCTGCAGGTATATAACCGACTTACTTCTTTACTGCTTTTCAGTCTCTTCTCAAAGAGTAGAGCGGCCTTCCCTGACCACCTGTGAAAACAGCTGACCCCGTTCCCCCTAACTTTTCACTCTCTGCTCTTCTATGGAGGTTTATTACTATTCACGGAACTTATCACCCCATAACCCAAACATGTAGAAAGCAGGAAACATTTCTATTATGTTCGCTGCTGCATCTCCAGGACCTAGAATAATTCTGGGAATATACTGGGCACTCAACAAATGTTGCAAAAGGTAATGAATATATAAAGCACATTAAAGGAATGTGGAATCTTAAATTAGATTTCAGGCCTATTTGGATCCTATCCTTTTATCCCACACTAAAAATGGCTGTTTTCCAAAAATAATTATACTTTCTTATTAATGTACCTTATTTGGAATTTTTAATTATGTATCATAATTTATAGTATAATACAATGATTTAAAATATTTCCTTAATTTTGTGTCTACTATCCAGCTACTCTAAAACAATAAAAATTGCATTTTGCATTTTATATTTTTAACAGGATTTATAAATATAAAAAAATCTGTCTAATGTTAAACTACAAATTTGTGACAATAAATGAACAGTAAGGTAAAGCCAATGTTGAAACACTTAGAATGTAGACAAGGATTATGAAAAGGGGCTGTAGCAACAGAAAAGGTTAAACAGCCTGGTTTACCTTCACAAAATACAAGTGCTCCTCTAATTCAGCCCAAGTGCCCATCAGTAGGTGAGTGGATAAAAAAGCTGTGGTACAGGAGGAGGGAAGATTGTGGCACTTTGACAATAAGCAGAGTGCCCTTGCTCCCAGCCATGGACTGGATTTACAGCTAAAGTACTGCATAGCCAGCTTGGGGGGGGAAAGAGAAATATACTTGAGTGGACATATTCTGAGTAAGGAACACTGAAGGAACATCATAGAGTTTGGTGGGGGGGGGGTATAGAAAGGGGAAGTCACCCCTGAAGCCAGTGCTTGGCTGAGGCCTAAGGGTTAGAGGCTGCAAAGCTCCCTCCCCTTGGGAGTGTGGACTGGCATCCCAAAACTGGGATCTCAAACCCAGAGCAGAGGAGAAGGGAAGGAGAGCCCTGTGCACGGTGGGCAGAGGGAGCCAGGGGTTCAGTGTGCCTGTGAGGCGGGGACCATGCCTTCCCAGTGAAACAGTGCACCTAATGGCAGCAGCTGGGGCAGGAGACTTGCACCCTGGATGCTGACTGCAGGAAAGTCTGTCCTACAGTGTGTGGCTTCTGAATAGAAAGGGGCCAGAGGGCTGCACTCAGCAGCAACCTACAAGGACCCTCTGCTTTTCTTTAAAGAACCCCAGAAAGCATTTGAACTGTGTGGCATGGGAAAGGGGAAGAAAGCCCTCCCACCACCAGAGAGGAGCTGGAGCTGCCAGTGGAGTGGTTTGGAGATTTTTTACCTACTCTGAGGGGATCCGTGATAGCACACAAGGAGACGCCCCAGCTTTCCTGAGATCAGCTGTGCAGGAGACCTACATGGGGATGACTTTGTGACCCTCTCCTCCTTGGTTCCAAGGCATGGGGCACCAGGACCTCGCAGAGTGCGTTCTCTGCCTGTTTCTTGCTCTGTGAATTTTTTATTGTTGAATGGGCATCCGCCGACCTGGCTTGCATTGGAGAGACAGACCAGCGAAAGCTGGGATTTGTGCCTGCACTGTGGAAGGTTGAATTGAACACCCTGTGAGATCAGCCAACCAGAGCTGGGAAGGGAGGGGCGGAGCATGGCAACCTCTCCCGCAGGCTAAGAGCACTGCCCCCCACAGGAAAGGGGCTGGCCCTGCTCACTGAAGCCTGTTACCCCCGCAGGGCACAGTCCTGAGGGGGAAGGGAGAACAGCTCACAGGACGACCATGTAAGAGTAAGACTCTCAGGGACTATTTTTTGGGAACTGGAAGAAATGCTTAAAACCCTTTCTGGAGGCTGGGCAGACAAAGTGCTCACCAGAGTCTTCTTTAATCAAACCCACTGAGCCCAGGTACTGAAACTGCCCATATAGAAAAGGCAACAGACTGAAGCCAATCTGAAGCTGCAGCAGACCATTGAATGGGGAACTAGAACTGGTGGATAGGGTAGGGACTAAGGAGTTGGCTTTGAAGCAGAGACTAACTTCCCCACAGTGAGTGCCTGACAGCAAAACCTCTAAGTAAGGGGAACAATAGCCTAAGCTTCACTATCCAGCCTGCACCCTAAAGGCTCTACAAAAGACCGGAGAAAGACCAAGCAACCACAAGGAGGAGGCAAAATAGCTAACAGGTGGAGGTGGACCACAGGGAGCCTCAGACTAGCCAACTACCTAGGGACACCAGAGCCAAACCTAGACAGCTCCTGACAATGGCTGACACACAAGTACCTCCCAGGAGACCCCAAATCAGCATACAACACAGTGAGCCTCAGACAACATAAGCTGCCCAGAGGAAACTCACCTGGTTGTCTTTTCTTTTTTTGTCTTTTTTTTTTTAGAGAAAAAAGGGAAAATAATTTTTTTTTAATTTTAAATTGGTTTTAATATTTTAATTAATTTGTTTAAGATTTGGTTTTTCTTGCTTTGTTTTTTGTCTTGTTTTGTCTTTCATTCTATTATCAAGATTTTCTTGATATTCTCTGTTTTATTGATGGGATATTATCATTATAACCAATACATTTATTACTTTTCTCTATTGTTTCCTCCATATATTTTATTGGCCTCCATTCCTGCCTTTGATTTACCTCTCTCTCTCTTCTTGTTCCATTGGCATAACTTTCTTTCTTTTTTTCTTTCTCTTTCTTTATCTTTTTCTTTCTTTTTCTCCCCTTTTATTCTTTGTCTTCCTGTCTTTTTGTTTGTTTGTTTGTGTTTGTGTTGGTCTTTTTATTTTTTTATTTTTATTTTTTATTTTTCAACTATTTTCCTATTCCTACTCTCTGCCCTTATTTTTTGGCTCACCTTTATTTGCTTTCAAAATCTTTTCTCTGCCAATTTTACCTCCCAATAGCTTTTCTTTTTTACTTTTTATTTTATTATAATCATAATAATTATTGTTTACTATTAGCAATAATATTCTTTTCTCTCTTTCTTATTTGCTTTAGCATTTGTATTCTCACTTCACTCTACTACTTCTACTTTCTTTTGAGTTGCTTTCATTGTGATTGTCAGGATATTTTGTAAGTTACTGTTTGTTTCCTGGCAGTGTGGTTGTGTATTGGTTTGCCCTGTCAGCACCTGTACAACAGCTCACATGGCGTTTTTGTGGCCAAGTGTCACAGTTAGCCAGCCTGAGAGGAGAGCCCCCCCATGAACAAGCAACAATCTAGGCCCAATCACAACAGGAGAGCCCATGACATGGGTGACATGCCTAGAGTGACATGCCTAGAGCAAATAGCTCAGAAGTATAAGGAAAATAGACCTCTGGGTCCTCTAGACATACACCACAAAATCCCACCCAACAAGACTGGGAGACAGCAAATATATCTAATATACAGATACAAACACTAAGTGTCACTAAAATAGGGAGACAAAGAAACAACCCCCAAAGTAAAGAAAAGGAAAAATCACCAGAAAAAGACCTTGATGAGGTGGAGTTAAGCACCTTGTCAGAAATAGAGTTCAGAGTAATGGTTATAAAGATGCTCAAAGAAATTAATGAGAAACACAAGACATTTAACGGGAAGGTCCAGGAAGTTAGTGAAAACAGGAAAAAAAAAAAAAAATATATATATATATATATATATATATATATATATATATATATATATATATGATAAATAAGAACCAGGCAAAAATGAATACTATTTCTGATATCAAGAATATGCTGGAAGGAATTAAATGCAGGCTTAATAAAGCAGAGGATGGAATAAGTGAACTAGAAGATAAGGTAGAATAAAAACAATCAGAGCAGCAAAAAAGAAAACACACTTGCCTGGCCCATGTGGCTCAGTGGTTGAGCATCAACCTATGATCCAGGCAATTGCAGTTCAATTCCTGGTGTGGGCACATGCCCAGGTTGTGGGCTCGATCCCAGGTGTGAGGCATGCAGGAGGTAGCCAATCAATGACTCGCTCATCATTGATGTTTCTATCTCTCTCTCCCTCTCCCATCCTCTCTCTGAAATCAATAAAGACATATTTCAAAAAAACACTTAAAAACCATGAGGACAGTTTAAGGGAACTTTGGGACAACATGAAATGAAACAACATTCACATCATAGGGGTACAAGAGGGGGAGGAATGTCAGCAAGGGATAGAGAACCTGGTGGAGGAAATAATGACAGAAGAATTTCCTAAGCTGGTGAAGGAGAAAGCCACACAGGTTCAGGAAGCACAGAGGGTTCCAAACAAGAGGAACCCGAAGAGACCCACTCCAAGACACATCATAATTAAACCAGCAAATGTTAAGGACAAATAGAAAATGTTAAGGGCTACAAGACAGAGACAAGTAGTGACCTACAAGGGAACCCCCATAAAGCTGACAACAGATTTCTCAACAGAAAGACTTCAGGCCAGAAGGGAGTGGCATGAAGTTCTCAAAGTAATGAAAAGCAAGAACCAGCAACCAAGACTGCTTTATCCAGCAAGGCTATCATTTAAAATTGAAGGTGAAATAAAGAGCTTCCCATACAAAAGAAGGTTAAAGGAGTTCAGTGCCACCAAACTAGCATTGCAAGAAATGCTAAATGGACTGCTTTAAGGAGAAGAAATATTGAGAAAAAGGTACATCAGCATAAAGGGAAAAAGTGGCTTTAAATATGTATATATCACTAACCTTAAATGTAAATGGAATAAATGCTCCAATCAAAAGACATAGGGTAGCTGAATGGATAAGAAAACAGGACCCATATATATATATATGCTGTCTACAAGAGACCCACCTAAGAACAAAAGATTCACACAGGCTGAAAGTGAAGGGATGGAAAAAAATATTCCATGCAAATGGAAACCAAAAAAAAGGTGGAGTAGCAATACTTATTTCTGACAAAATAGACTTCAAAATAAAGACCATAATACGAAACAAAGATGGTCATTACATAATACTAAAGGGATCAATCCAACAGGAGGAAATAACCCTTATAAATATATATGCACTCCATATAGGAGCAACTAAATATATTAAAAAATTTCTTGGTGGACTTAAAGGGGGAGATTGACAGCAACATAATCATAGTTGGGGAGTATTATAGAACATTTCATAAAATGCAGCAGAATACACATTCTTCTCAAGTGCATATGGAACATTCTCAAAACTAGACCACATGTTAGGGCACAAAGCAAGTCTCTAGAAATTAAAGAAGACTGAAATCATATCAAGCATCTTCTTGGATCACAATGGCATGAAACTAGAAATCAACCACTATAAAAAAACAAAAATATTCAAACAGATGGAGGCTAAATGGCATGCTATTAAACAATGAATGGGTTACCAATGAGATCAAGGAAGAAATCAAACACTTCCTGGAAAGAAATGAAAATGAATGGACAACAACCTAAAATCAATGGGACGCAGCCAAAGCAGTCCTGAGAGGAAAGCTCATAGCATTAAAGGTATACTTCAAGAAACAAGAAAAAGCACTACTAAATCATCTAACCAACAACTAAAAGAATTAGAAAAGGAACAGCAAGAAAAGCCCTGAGGAAGTAGAAGGAAGGAAATAATAAAGAGCAGAGCAGAAATGAATGACATAGAGACTGAAAAAACAATACAAGATATCAATGAAACCAGGAGCTGGCTCTTTGAAAAGATAAATAAGATTGATGAACCTTTAGCCAGACTCACCAAGAAGCAAAGAGACAAGACCCAAATAAATAAAATCAGAAATGAAAGAGGTGCTATAACAACTGACCCAACAGAAATACAAAGGATTGTAAGAAAATACTATTAGCAACTAAATGCCAACAAATTGGACAACCTGGGTGAAATGGACAAATTCCTAGAAACATACAATCTTCCAAAATTGAATCAGGAAGAATAAAAAACCTGAACAGGCAGATAACATCTAATAAAATTGAAGCAGTAATCAAAAAATTTCCAGCAAAAGTCCGAGACGAGATGGACTTACAGGTGAGTTTTACCAAACATTCAAAGAAGAATTAACACCTATTCTCCTCAAACTATTCCAGAAAATTCAAGAGGAGGGAAAACTACCAAGCTCTTTTTATGAGGCCAGCATCATCCTAATCCCAAAACCAGATAAAGACACTACAAAGAAATAAAATTATAGGCCAATATCCCTGATGAACATAGATGTTAAAATTCTCAACAAAATACTAGCAAACCAGATCCAACAATATGTTAAAAAGATCATACACCACAACCAAGTGGGATTTATTCTGGGAATGCGAGGCTGTTATAATATTTGCAAATCAATAAATGTGCTACATCACATAAACAAAATGAAGGACAAAAATCATATAACTATATCAATAGATGCAGAAAAAGCATTAGACAAAATCTAGCACCCATTTTTAATAAAAACTCTCAGCAAAGTGGGAATAGATGGAACATACCTCAACATAATAAAGGCCATATATGACAAACCTACAGCCAACATCATACTCAAAAACTAAAACCATTTCCTTTAAAAACAGGAACAAGACAGGGTTGTCCACTTTCACCACTCTTATTCAACATAGTACTGGAAGTCCTTGCCACAGCCATTAGGCAGGAAGAAAGCATAAAAGGTATCCAAATGGGAAAGGAGGAAGTAAAACTGTTATTATTTGCAGATGACATGATATTGTATGTAGAAAACCCTAAAGACTCCACCAAAGTACTACTAGATTTGATAAATGAATTCGGCAAAGTAGCTGGACATAAAATTAACATCCAAAAATCGATGATATTTTTATACATCATCAGTAAACTCTCAGGAAGAGAAACTAAAAATATATATATATACCATTTACCATTGCAACTAAAAAAATAAGATACCTAGGAATAAACTTAACCAAGGATGAAAAAGACCTATATTCAGAAAACTACAGGACACTGAATAAATAGAAGATATAAACAAGTGGAAGAATATACCATGTTCATGTATTGGAAGAATTAATATCATTAAAATGTCCATACTACCCAAAGCAATCTACAGATTTAATGCAATTCCTATTAAAATACCAACAGCAGCCCGGCCAGGCATGGCTCAGTGGTTGAGCATCGAACTAGGATCTAGGAGATCATGGTTTGATTCTCAGTCAGGGCACGTGCCTGGGTTGAGGGCTCTATCCCTAGTCGAGGGCGTGCGGGAGGCAGCCAATCAATGATGACTCTCTCATCATTGATGTTTCTATCTCTCTCTCTCCCTATTTCTTCCTCTCTCTGAAGTCAATAAAGATATATTTAAAATAACAACAACAATAATAATAATGATAATGAAATACCAACAGCATATTTCACAGATCTAGAACAAATGTTCCAAAAATTTATATGGAACCGAAAGACCCCAAATAGCCACAGCAATCTTGGAAAAGAAGAACAGAATTGGAGGGATCACTTTACTGAATATCAAACTATACTAAAAATCCATTGTAATCAAAACAGCCTGGTATTGGTACAACAACAGGCATACAGATCAATGGAACAGAACAGAGACCCCAGAAATAGACCCACGCCATTATGGTCAGTTAATATTTGACAAAGGAGGCAAGAGCATACAATGGAGTAAAAGACAGTCTCTTCAATAAATGGTGTTGGGAAAATTGGACAAGTACATGCAAAAAAATGAAACTAAATCACCAACTTACTCCATACACAAGAATATGTACAAAATGGATAAAAGATTTAAATGTAAGTTGCAAAACCATAAAAATCCTGGAAGAAAACATAGGCAGTAAAGTCACAGACATCTCATGTAGTGGAATTTTCACTGATACATCTCCTAAGGCAAGAGAAACAAAAGGAAAAATAAACAAATGGGACTACATCAAACTAAAAGCTTCTGCACAGCAAAAGAAATCAGCCTCAAAATACAAAGGAACACCACGGTATGGGAGAACATATTTGCCAAGGATGCATCTGATAAGGGGCTAATTTCCAAGTATATAAAGAACTCATACAACTCAACAAGAGGAAGACAAACAATCCAATAAAAAATGGGCAAAGGACCCTAATAGACACTTCTCCAAAGAGGACATACAGATGGCTAAGAGACATATGAAAAATTGCTCAACGTCGCTTATCATCAGAGAGATGCAAATTAAAACCACAATGAGGTATCACTTCACAGTTGTCAGAATGGCTCCATCAACAAGTCAACAAGTGGCAAGGATGTGGAGAAAGGGGATGTGGTACCCTACTGGTGGGAATGCAGACTGGTACAGCCACTATGGAAAACAGTATGGAGGTTCCTCGAAAAATTTAAAATGGAGCTGCCTTTTGACCCAGTGATCCCACTTTTAGGAATATATCCTAAGAATCCTGAAACACTAACCAGAAAGAATATATGCACCCCTATGTTCATAGCAGCACAATTTACAATAGCTAAGATCTGGAAAAAGTCCAAGTGCCCCTCAGTAGATGAGTGGATAAAAAAGCTATGGGACATTTACACCATGGGATACTATGCAGCTGTAAATAAGAAGGATCTTGTACCCTTTGGGACAGTATGAATGGACCTGGAGAATATTATGCTAAGTGAAATAAGCCAGTCAGAGAAAGACAAACATCACACGATCTTGCTTATATGTGGAATCTAAAGAACATAGTAAACTGATGAACAAAATAGAATCAGTGACATAGAAGCACTGAACAGGCTGAGGAATCTCAGAGGGAAGGTGGGGGTGGGTTGGTGGGTGGGGAAAGAAGAACCGAAGGATTTATATGCATAACCCATGGACACAGACTTTAGGGTGGTGAAGGCCTGGGGCGGGGAGTGGGTGTGGGGTGGAAGGGGTCAATGGGGGAAAAAGGGGGCATTTGTAATATTTTGAACAATTAAAAAAAATAATAAAATAAAGTATAAAATAAAAAGTTTTTTAAAGCAGTGGTATATTTACACAATGGAATGGTATGCGGCTGTAAAAAGGAAGGATCTCTTACCCTTTGAGACAGCATGGATAGACCTAAAGATCATTATGGTAAGTGAAGTAAGCCAGTCAGAGAGGGACAAGTATCATATTTCACTTACATGTGGAACAAAATAAATTGACAATCAAAATAGGTCCAGAAGCATGGAAGCATGGAACAGACTGACAGATCTCAGAGGGGAAGGGGTTGGGGGGATACAAGAAGTGATTAACGGAAGAACTTACATGCATATGTGCATAGTCCATTGACACAGACAATAATGTGGTGAAGGCCTGAGGTGGGGTGGGTGCTGGGTGGAGGGGGGTGAAATGGGGGACATCTATAATACTGGAAACAATAAAAAATAAATTTAAAAAAAGACATTATCCCATGTATTTGCAAATGTGGAATCAGGTCAAAAGACTTGTTTGGCAAGTGCAGCAATAATGAGTATTTCTCAAATTATAATGGAAGTATATCTAACAAACTTAGTATTTGAGGGATTAAGTAAATGTAAGTTGTCAGGAAAGGAAGGAAAGAAAATCCAAACCCCCTGAGATATGGCCAGTACTGTGCATCTCAGCTACGAAACATTGTAACCCAGGCATAGGTGGAACACTTGCTGGCTGATCAAGGTGCACTACAGTTTCCCAACAGTGTTGGACTCAGTGTACTGGTTCCCAGGCTATTTTCCCTTTAGTTCTAATCTGTGCTTCCTTACCTTTGAATACCTCGTTTTTGAGTTTTGACTTCCAAAAAGTTGCATACAACTATGACAAATGTTTCTTAACCTTGTACTGCTCTCTCCACAGGACCAATAAACTGGTTATGAAACTTGATGCCTGATGTCTCGGTTTTCCATCTCACATCCTTTCTATTCCTTGTAGATTTCAGATCATTAAGTAGTTGTACACTTAACCAGCATCTATGGCCTGTGCCATCATATCAAATAAAAATGTATTATAAGGCTTTCCACTGTTAAGACAGATGTTTCTTGCTAATATTCATATGATATAAAAAAGAAAATAACCTCGGACTAAGTGTTTTAGGTTTTGTGTGCTATACTTTTCTGGCATGACTACTTAACTCTGCCCTTAAAGCTTCACAGCAGCCATAAACAATATGTAAATAACTGGGCATGGCTGTGATCCAATACAATTTTACTTATACAAACAGGTGGCTGGCCAGATTTAGCCCACAGGCCATTGTTTGCCAAATCCTGATCTATAAAACAGAAATAATGATGCTAGTCCTAGCTCTTGCACAGGGTTGATGTAAGTGATCAAATACATGTGAATGGACTGCTTCATACACTATAAATTGCTGTACTCTTGCATGACGTTGATTATTATTAATGATTTTATAACCTTAAAACATTCCATGAGATACTTTTATACTGAAACATCATAATCTGATCCTTCAGTACCACAGCAAATAACTTTACTTCCATAAGCAGCCTGATTCTAAATTCTGTTTAGTGGTACTTGAAATACAAAATCCCGGATGCTTAAGTCTATCTTTAAGTATAAACTTTTGATGCTTCATCTATGAAGAGTGTATGTCATAAGCACACCACTGTATTTTGTTTGGTTAATAAACCAACAAAAGTGTAGGATTAAATTATAAAGGAAATAAGATTAAGGATGTATAATATGACACACTTTTTTTTTCCTAGTGTGCCTTTAAGAGAATGTTCTGAAATGGAATTCCATCAATACTAAGAGATGATGCTATCCATTTAAATAGATTTTAATTCATTCTAAATTATAATTGAAATACAAAGCACATGAGATGACCACATTAAAGAGTCATTGTTGAGCAAGATGGAGCTTGATGGCAGTTTTGCTGTCTGCTTGGGAATGCTGAGCAGAGACAATGGCACTTCTGCTAGGAAATCTGGGAGAGCACATTTTATAGACATCTCTGAGGAGCAATTAAACTAACTGAATTCAATTAAAAGTTGGCTTGAAATCAAGAGGATATGAACTTAGCCAGGAGAATAGAGCTATGTATTAAAAAAAAAAAAAAAAATTAAACCCTAGACTTGGAGACGGGGGGTGGGGGTGGGGGGGGGGAGTAGAGCATTGCACTGATTCTTTCAGATGCTATCTAGAATGAGATTGTGTTATTGCTATAATAGCAAATCATTTTAATAAGCAAGGACCTTTAGGAATTATTTCCAGGTCACTACCACAAAAGCTTTATTAAGGAACAGAGCATGAACCCAGCCAAAATATTTAGTTAGAAATCTCTTTTACAACACTTAAGTTATTCTCTGCTTTCTGATTACAATTTGTTTGATGAAGCGATATATGCCTTAATCTTCCTATGTAATACATTGAAAACCCCCAAGCCCTGGCCAGTGTGGCTCAGCTGCTTGGTTGTCCTCAGGGATAATGAAAGGTTGCTGGGTCAATTCCCAGTTAGGGTACATGCTCAGGTTAAGGGATCAATCCCCCATAGTGGGTGTGCAGGAAGCAGCTGATCCATGTTCCACTCTCCTATCCATGTTTCTTTCTCTCCCTCCTTTCTTCTGTCTCTAAAAATCAATAAAACCATTTTTTTAAAAAAGACCTTATACTTTTTAAAGCTAATCCTTTTGATTTAATTTAATAGCATGATATATGTATTCTATCTTCTAAATAGAAAAACACACACACATATATACATGTATATATGTATATATATTTTAGTAATATATGAAGACTATCCCAAGAAGATTGTCATTCTATTATAAACATTTGGATGAGTAGATAACAATGATCACAGATTATCTTTGTTTTCTTAATGTGAAACTTACTGCTAAGTAAGGGTTTGCACATCTAGAGCCATGTAAGGGAGAGTGCATTTCTTCCTAGGCATTTTTATATTTATCTATGAAACACAAGCTGATGTTTTGGTTTGAATCTATGGACCCAGTAGAAAGGTTTGCATATAGGGTAGACAAAAGTAAAATATCTGATTTAATATTATACAGAAAATATTATTAAAATATAATTAAAATTATTATAATTACTGGATATATTCAATTGATAGTATGTATTGAAAAATGATGTTGACTTTCTACTAATAGTAGTAGCAAGAAATGTTTTGCTCACTACTGTGTGGCATTTGCTACTTTCTGTGCTAAGCATTTTTTTGCATTTGTTTCATTTATACTTCGCAATACCTTCATGAAGCAGGTACTATTACTATCTCTATTTTTTATGTGAGGAAACGTTAATGCACTAAGAATAGTGATCATTACTTAACACTCATTATTATTAATCCTACAACAACTCTATACGGTGAAAATTATTCTCCCCATTAAACTGATGAAGAAACTGGGGTTGGGAAGAAGTTAAGAAACTCAAATAGGTGGTAATACTACCAATTAAACCCAGTACTCTGATTTCAATAGTCACTCTCTTGCCAATACAATATTTAAAATAAAATCATCAATATTAATATCAACATTGATATTGATTTAGCTATAGAATAAAATACTAACATTAATTATCTTTATAGCTTGTACCAGAATATTGCTCAGGGAGGAAACATGTTTGTTTGGAAAGATACATTGTTGATCTGCTTGGAGATTAGACTTGAATACAGCGGTATAGGACATAGAAGATACAATTTTGGTCATTGTGTCTGGAGAGGAAGGGAAGAAAGGCGAAAGGAAAGAATGTCTATGTAATTCAAGTAAAGGTAATTTTAGGAATATGAATGTCGAATGTGTAATGTCAAATTGTGAATTGGGTAGTTTGTGGTATAACCACTCCACAGATGTGAAATTGGATTTTTAAAGCATTCTTATTAAGATTTCAGAAGACATGATAGGTCATCAGACTTATCTAGCTAGCCAGTTAGCTACCTATCCAATAGTGGCTGTGATAACAAAACTCCAGCTAACTTACTAACCAGATGACCTAAACCAGCTGGCTCATTCTCATTACTAAGGGATTCATTTAAATACTTCCTTCTCATGCATAGGTTTCAAATGTTCTTTTAATCTTATCTGTTAGCTACATCTCTCTTATAAATTTGTAACTGCACAGGTTGAGAAAAGCTGGAAATGAAATACCTGTGTTAAAAAGTAAATTAAAATATCAAAAATGTCAAAAAAAGGATATAGGATTTTGATCAAATTTTAGGGTTGTTAAACCTAAAACCTGGCTTCATTCCATATTCTAAGAGACATGAGGAGAATATATAAAGAGAAATGAAATTTATTTTGATACATTATACTAGATCTGATATGCTATTCTGGTCTCACTATCAATTTTCTTTACCTAAAGGGGAGACTAACTGATTCTAAAATTCCTTTTGAATTTATATGTAAATCCAAATTTCGATGAACCCCATAGGCACTGATATGAGAATTTGATGTTTTGGTTACATAGTGATTATTTATGGGGACCTAGAATAGTAAGAATAATTTGTCTGCAGTTTGCATAATGTTCTCTTCAAAAGTTTCTGTGAGGTGTTTTTTTTTCTCTTTTGGCATTAAAGCAACTTATAAAATTTACAATTTTTAAAAGATGAAAACATTGGTTGGTGTATTAAATTAACTCTTATACCTTGTAATTGCTTGGGAAAAAAATGTTTTGATTTATTAACATGTAATAATGACCAAAGAACACCATTTAACACCTTTTTAAAAATAGCAGCTACAGTTTAATCTTAAACATTAATTCATATAAACTAAGTTTTCTATGATTATTACAATCTTTTTTTCCCTGTAAGCACATGACAGAAATTTAACTTTCTAATTACTTGGTTTTATTATGGAAGCACTCAATTATACTGCCAAAGTCATATTCTCTGAGTGTTTTTCAGAAGGTTATAAGTAGTTTGACATTAACTAAAAATGTTCATCTCAATAATACTTTGTGTTTAAAGCCTCTCCCAGAAAACTTTTTAATCACATGGGTTGAAAAAATATGAAAATTGTTAGAGTTAACATGTCTGGAATCCATTCTTATGCAACCCTTGATCACTGTTAAATAATCAAAAACTAAAAGCTGGTTAAAGATTCCAGTATCATTTTCTTATATGTAGGAGAACTTTAACACAGTGGTGCCTCGGTTTTCGAATTTCTCCGTTGATGAACATTTTGGTTCACGAAGCCGTAAACCCGCAAGTAAATAATCGGGGTTTCGAACCCGCCTCGGGGTGGAACATGCCCCATGGCTCCTGCTGAGGGCAAGACCCTGAGGCCTGGCTGTCGGCTGTGGATCCCTCAGTTTTTGAACATTTCAGAACTCGAAGGTCTTCGGAACAAATTACATTAGAAAACCGAGGTACCGCTGTAGGTATTTTGATAGTTTATCATTTCTTCTATTTTCACAGAAATAAAAATTTATGCTTAAAATGACAACATTGTTCCTGAGTCATGGACTTATTATTCATTACCCAAGTCTGATTATATAAAATTATTCAAAATAATTAGAAATATATCTGAATGCTGGTTTTATATTTCACTAATAACTTAGTGCTATCTTCACGAGTGCGGGCAGATTTATATTTAGATATTTACTGCCTGAATAAAACATAATTCATATCCTATCATACAAGTAATTTTTTAAATCCTCGCCCAAGGATATGGTTATTGATTTGAGAGAGAGAAAGAAAGAGAGAGAGAAACATCAATGTGAGAAACATCAATCAGTTGCCTTCCTTACTCACTCCAACTGGGGATCAAACCCGCAATCTTTCAGCCATAGTGGCCAGGGTACAAGTAATGTTTTGTTTTTTTAGAATTTAAATGTGTTCAGAATTTATTGATAACCATTGAAACCCCAAAGTTTATTGAACTCTAGAAAAGGGTTTAATTCCAGTATTTTTCTTTATCTGAATTTTATTTTTCTTTTCATAGAAAAATACATATTGCCCAATAAATTTAAATAATTATACCTTAATAATTAAACCATAACACAGATTGGGTATGTATATTAGCTCTTTTTAACTTTTCTTTCCTGCATGCTTGGAATATTTGATGCAGCAAGTAGTCTCTGGTCTAAAGAACATGTAAGTGGGTGATAGTTGCAATATTGGGTGTGGAGCCCCTTTTACTTCTCTGTGTTCAATGCTATTTCCAGTTTCCAAGCCAAATCTTTTCTTTGCCTGCAGACAGAAAACTTTTGTCTTCATCCATGAATTCCCAGTGCTTGACTCAAAGCCATATGATATGCTTGTAAACAGTGCTAATAGTTTATTGTATTAAGGGCCTTCTCATCTCCTTTACCCACGTTATCACTAATCTTCATGACAGTAATGTCAAGTGGTATTGTCTTAAGAAGGCCTGGGACGGGGGTGGATGTGGGGTATAAGGGGTCAATGGGGAACAAAAGAGGGCATCTGTAATTCTTTCAACAATAAAGATAAATTTTTTTAAAAAATTGAGACTCAGACATGCAGTGACCTGTCCATGCCTACAGTCATTAAGAGGCCAAGTGAAAATTCAAACTTTAGTGTGTCTTAAAGTCTGAACAGCAGCACTAATATGTTTTGGTTATATTTGTACTGTGGGCCAAAATAATGTCCTTTGGACTATTTCAAATATAGGCTATGTGTTTCTGGAACAAAAGCACAACAAACATTTGTCTTAAATGGGTGCATTAATAAAATTGTATTAGTTCTATGTATGGCCCTCTTTTATTTCTATGAATCTCATCCACAATTTTCATTACTTAATTTCAAAGTATACCCATGAAAGCTCTCAGAGGTTACAAGATGTTTAATCAGCTCTCTATCCAGACCCAGATAAACAGGTCACCAGGATGGCTTCACATCATGTCACGATTTCTCACTCTCAGCAGCTATGATGCCGGTCACAGTGCAAAAAAGGTGAACGATGCCTATATCTTATCATGTAAGAGAAGATATGTAGTATATTTTTGTTCAAATAATCTAATGTGATGATAAAAACATCTACTCTGGAGAACTCGATGAATGATTATCTCTTTCAGGAATCAAGATTTTCAAATATCAAAAGAGAAGGGATTTCATAAACAGGAAAAAGTAACAGACCATAAAAACCTAGCATCTCAGCTCAGCTCTGCCATCACCTGGCTGGGTACCACTGGACTGGTCACTGTTGATGTTTGTGACTCAGTGTCCACATCTGTAAAGAGAGCTTGAACTACATTGAACTAGAGCATTATGTCCCAAACTTGTCTGATCATAAGAGTCACTAGGGGTCATAGTAAAAATACCAGTCTGGAAAGCGTAGAGAATCTTAATGTTTGAGGATGGGTCCTGGAGGTCTGTATTTTAATGAACACCCCTGTTGACACTGATGCTGGGACAATTTTCAAAATAGAGCCATACGTGGAAGCAGGCAACAGACTGATGAATCTCGGGGTGTGGGGGGCAGGAAGAGATGTTAATCAAGGAACTTATATGCATATATGCATAACTCATGGGCAGGGACAATAGTGTGGTGAAACCTGGGGAGGGGGCGGGATCGGGGAGGAGGGGGTCAATGGGGGGAAAGAAGGTGACATCTGTAATACTTTTAACAATAAAGAAAAGTAAAAAAAAACAAAAACAAAACAGAGCCATAAGATGTTTCTAGTGTTGCTTAGTTACTCAATTACAATTCTATTTTATAACCCAATGACCAAGTTTTATGTAGAAAAATGGAGAGTGGCTAAACCAAATAATTTATCTTTGCCAATATTTATGCTTAATCTAGGTGTTTTTCCCCAGTTTATAAGTTACTTTCTTGAAGAAAATAAAATTTAGCCTCAGACTTTGATAACATGTTGTAAGGATATTAAAAAGAAAGAAATGTCCACATAAGGAAAGATAAAACAAACAAAAAAGTTCAAATGTGTAATAATAACAGTAAGTCTAAAGAAGATCTTCCTGCATTCATGGCACAGGATGTTTCACGATAATAGGAGACAGAGAGAAAGCAGCATTATTTGATTCCTACTTTGATTTCAACTTTTACTGAAAAGAGAATGATCTTTCACCTTGAAAGTACGATCCAAAAATTGTTGGAGTAAAATGATCCCTAAGAAATTAAGAAACTGTTAAAAGAACGCTTAGATACTTTATATTTATTCAAATGTCCTTGTCTAGAAAAATTACATCATTGTATATGTAAAGAAAGTATAAATGTTCTCATGAAACCATTTTCAATGATATTTGAAAAAGCCAGGAAAGGAAGTGGGCACAGGAAAAAGTTAGTATTAGATAGTATATATTGACTCAATTTTATAAGGGAGAAAGAACTAATTTCTTGAATTCATAGTTTAATGAATTCAATATTGATCCCTGGAAAATCATTGAATAAATTATTGAATAGGTAGGTGGTTTGTGAATGTAAAGAAACCAAAATGGCGATAAATAGAAACTAGCTGAGATATATTAAGAAATAATATTGTTAACCTAATGGCTATTGCTAGGGATGTTACAAGAAAAGAATGTTGTGGGCATAAGGCATATGCTTCTGACTATAAGACATTTGGCATAATCTGGCATATTGAGAGAGGAAAGATAAGAGTGGATTGTTTGTTTAAACAGCCTTCTGTGACAACTGGAAGAATATCAAATTATTGGGCGAGACAGTGAATATTTATCAGGTGCTGTCCTAAAGGCTAATATCATGGCTTAAGGCAGTATCCCTGCCCTCTAGAACTTTACATTCTAATAGAGAGAAGGCTCTAGTGGTATGTTGCTGAACATTTTCTAACCTGACCTATTTAGCAGTGTCCACTGACTTGGATAAGTGCATCAGATATGCGGATGTCATTGATTATGGAAAGTAAAGTTTTGAATGATATAATCCACCAAGAAGATGTCAATAAACAGAGTGTGCACCACTTATCACACATTCTTTAAATTTCCTGCCACTGAGAGACGCAATTACCCCAAGAACTAGAAACATTCCTCTTAATCACCTCCTCCTCTTCCATAGGCCCCTTAAATCAGAGCAAGCTTAGTGACCACTTTGACTAATAGAATAATGTGCCCAGCCGGTGTGGCTAAGTGGTTCAGTGTGAACCCATGAACCAAGAGGTTACTGGTTCAATCCTGGTCAGGGAACATGCCTGGGTTTCAGGCTTGATCCCCAGTAGGAGTGGGTACAGGAGGCAGCTGATTGATGACTCTCATCATTGATGTTTTTCTCTCTCTATCTCTCTCCCTTTCTCTCTCTGAAATCAATAAAAACATATTTAAAAAAAATAATGTCATATGTGATGCTGTGCCATTTCCAGACATAGGCCTTAAGAAGCTGGCAGATTTCTTCTTGTGTACATTGGAATACTGACTCATGGAAAACAGCTGCAGTGCTGTGTGGAAGACCAAGCAGCCTTATGGAGAGGACCATGTGAAGAGGTACTTACACCTTCTGCCAACAGCTTCTGCCAAGACCCTCCAGCCAGCAGCTAACACCAAATGCCAGTCATATGAGTATACCATCTTGGAAGTAAATTCTCCAGATGCAGTTGAACTGTATATCCCAGCTGACATTCCAAGACTCAGAGACAGCCTTCCAATCAGCAAACACCTCTCAGATTGCTTATTCATGAGAAAACAAATACTTGTCATTATTTTAAGTCATGATGTTCATCTTCCACCCCACCCCCATGCTTAGGATCAAAAATTCAATTGAATCAATCAATCAAAATATTGTAATTTTATGTCACTTCAATAGGAACCAACAGTATGCAGATTCACTTAGATGCACTTATCTAAATCCAGTCATTCTTGCTCTATCTAACCACTGACAAATTTATTGATTATACCTCCAAATATCTTTTCAATACTTCTCTCCATCTCCACTAATGCCACCACTGTCACTTAAGTAATAGCCTCTTAACCTGTTTCCTCACATCCATTCCTACCTCTCTGAAATTGCTCCTTATACTTAAGTGAGACTGAACTGTTAAAAATGTAAATCTGAGTTAGTTATTTCCCTATTTTCAGTCCTTCAATATTGCTATCTGGATAAAGACACACAGACTTGTATCCTAATCATCAATTGCCACTGACACCTTTGTTCTTTGCACTCTTCTCACCTTTACTTTCTTTTTCTAGACTGTGTTCTTTTCCCTCCTGCCTCCATATCTTTGCACACTTTGTTCCTGGTGCCTGGAATGATTAGTAATCTCTTATTGTCCTTCAGCTCTCTGATCAAATGTTGCTTCTCTAGGTAAATGCTCTCTGATCTCTCACACCAATCTCATGCCGTCTCACCCACCACACACAATCCACACTTCTCATAATATCCTAGCTTTTGCCTCTGAGAAATTTACACATTTGCAATTTATGATTAAGCATTGGCTAGGTGTGTATTAGCTATCTCTACCAATAGGGACAATTACCACAAGGGAAGGGACTATACTTGTCACTTCTGGTTCCCAAACATCTTATAGCATGTCTTACATGGAGTATGTGCTTAATAATTGTGTTTCATATATCAATGCTAAGTTCAAAGCCTTGTTTTCCTCATATGGAAGACCCTGAGGTAGTCATCCTTGTAACTACAGAGTTTGGCTAAGTAGATGCCCAGTAAATGTTTATTCATTTGAATTAAACAAATAGATTTATTGTAGCTACACTGGAAAGTTAAAACCTCAAGTGTTTTTTTAAATTATAGCATCAAAGAACTGTGAAAAACTGAGATAATTTCAATGGAAAGTAGACATAATGATGGAGACTCTGAAGACGATGTCACATGAGAAACAAATGAAGAAAGTAAAGTACTTGGTCCAAGGAAAAGAGAATTCTAGCTGAATTATGGTACAAATATATGTTATATAGATTTAAAAGTAGATGCTATTTCAATGGGCATAATCAATTCCAACCTATGGAATTTATTATGTTGCAAATTTCAATGGGCCCTTTCACTAAATATCTATTAAGCACTTACCATGTGCCTTGCACTATGTTAGACAAGAACATACAGGAAGGGGCAAAAGTAGGTTTACAGTTGTTCATACGGAAAATAATAAAATGATTAATAAATAACATGCAAGAATAAACTGTGTTTTGTGTACTCACAACTGTAAACCTACTTTTGCCCCACCCTGTATAATGATGGAGCTTATAGAGTAATGAGGAAAACAGATAAAGAACATTAAATAAGTAAAAATTAGCAAGTACTATAAAAGAGACAAATGAGTACCTTGAACGAAAATATAAGGGGACACCATAGATTGGGTGGTTAAAAAGTAAAAAAGCTTCTCTGAAAAGAGGATTTTCAAGATGAAATCTGAGGGATGGGAAAAAGGCAGGTCGATAAGTTATCCTAACAGCAAGAGAAGGGAAGTTCACTCCTAATACAGGAAGGCTGTAAGGGAAAATTTTGGCTTCTTTGAGACACAGAAAGATTAATGTAGCTTAGGCATCATAAGTAAGCAGAAGTGTGGCTCAGGATGAAAGGGAAGCAGGAGTCAGATGATGTAGGGCACTGTGGGCCATGATTAAGGGTTTGGATTTATTAGATGTGCCATAAGAAGTAACTAGAGGTTTGTGTTTTGTTTTGTTTTTTAAGTTTTTTAGCATGTTTTCTTTTTTTTAAAGAACACATTTCAATTTTTTTTTTGTCTTGAGCATAATTGATTGGAGATAAATTAATGAAAAATATTTGACACCAGGTAAGAGTTTATTACAGTGGGCTAGGCAAAAACTACAAGATTTGGAAAAGAAAAATGGCAGTGAAAAGGAAAATAATGGCTTTGAATTAAAATAATTAGAAATATATACATTTGAGGTGTGTTATGGATTGAATTCTGTCCCCCACCCTGAATTCAGATGTTGAAGCTCTAACTGCCAACACCTCAAACTGTGACTGTCTTTGCAGATAAGGGTCTTTAAAGACGTATTTGAGTTAAAATGAGGTCACCAGTCCAATCTGACTGCTGTCTTTATGAGAAAAATTAGGAGATATAGAAAGACATCAGAGGTATGTAGGCATGGAGGGACCACCAAGCAAAGAGACAGCAAGAACACTGATGTCTCAATACTCCTTTTGAAAGGTGGTCAGGAAACGTAAATGGAAATTAGTTTATACAATTGAGCTGGCAGTTTTGGAGCGAGAATATTTTACTTTTTTGAAGAGAAATATAAAACAACGCAGTGAAACCATTCTCCCAAACAGATATATGTTGTGTAACAATGGAAATACATGAGTATGTATTAAATATTTGTGTGTGTATGTATACACATATATGTGTATACAATTTGTGTATAAGAAAAATGTGTGTGCATATGGGTTTGTAGATATACAGACATATAAAAAGATACACACAGGGACTTGTGAAGAGGCCAATGAAGGCTGACAATTATAATTTGAAATGGTGATTTTAAAATGTATTAAGGCATAAAACCATACCAAGCTCAATAGGGAGGAAAGGACACAGAGCCTACAGTGTGTAAATTACTGCTCTTTTTTGCTGTTGGGTCAATATGTCAGCAGTGCTTTCAGGTGGAACATACTGCAGATGTGAATCAGGGTGGTTCTTCCCTGTTTCGCCTTTGGATTGTGCTGTTATCAGGGTCCAGAGACCAGAATCTCCATATACGGCTCTTATTGTGATTCTTGATTATGACCCCCTGAGGAAGTCAGACCAGCCTGGGGTTACTGGAGACTATGTCCTGCTTGGCATATTTATCATCCACAAATCAGCAGCTATAAATATATCTCAGCAGGATCATCATCAGGCCGGCTCAGTAGTCTGCAATTTATGAAGGTTATGGGAAACAGTGTGAAGGGTGAAGCATTTTATTCAGGGTGGCTTTCTCCCTGACCCAGCCCTGCATTCTACTTGAATGTAAATAACCCTGGAAGTGAGTGTTCCTTTCCATTTAGGATTAAGGCTTTTTAAATTGTCCTTTTCGGCTATAATTCTTATGTCAGTGTCATGACTTTAAGATTTTCTAAGAAACCTCAGAATCACAGTGTTCACAGATAATGTGAGAAATCACTAGATGCAAAACAGAAGTATATCTAAACCTCACATGGTTTCCTCTCCTTTTTATGTACAGATCATGATGCAAAATATTTCTCTTTTCTCCATTTTTTACACCTTAATCTCTTTATTTTTGCTCTTGGCAAAATAACAGAAGTGACCAAAATGTCTTGCAAATATCATAATTACAATCTCCATGGGAATTGAAATAAATTAAATGTTTCTCTTTTGTATCGCTTAATGATGTTTGTTTTTAAAAGAAAATGTGTTTGCTTAAGACACGTTTTGGATGATGCCTGGACATAAATCTTATTTCCCTTTCACACTCTCTTAAATGAATAAAAAAATATTGTGATGAACTAAAAATGACACAAAACCAAAACGCCACCCAGGCTGCTCTCTTAGCAGTGAATTTTCCTGGAACAGGGTTAAAGTCTGCTAGATGGGGAATGATTAACTGTTTCCCTTACGGGGTGTTATTCTGAACACTTGTCCTCAAAGAGAAAGCCTTGAACGGGGTCACCCTATTAATATGTATTAAGAAGTAAAGGGCCAATTTTAATATTTCAGACCACTCCAGTGAATAAAAGATCATCGGCACCTTCCTGTTTTCGCTATAATCCTATCTTAAAATGATGTTCTTGGCTATCCAATCGCACCAGGAGAGGAAGAAAAATGCAGAGAAAGAGAGAAAAAGATGGAAAATTGTTTTATTCAACTTCACCTGCCACTCAAGCCACTCACCCTTAGGAAGACTCCAACACTTTATGTGAATTACCCATTATGGTCCTCCTACCACATCCCCGCACCATTTAGCACTTGTTTTACAAACCACCAACTGGGTTTACAAGTAGAGACATAATCAGGAGGCGAATGACCTTTTGCAGCATGTATCTGAAGCTAGCTCATCAAATACTTGCCAACCAACTAACTGTCCAGGAAGCAAATAAGAAATAAATAAAGAAACAAATAAATAAATAAATAAAGGTGGGGAGCGGTGGACATTTATCTTTTTTTTCTCAGGCTAAATCGAGAATCTGGTAGCTTCCCCCCTCACCCCCTTGTTTCTTCCCACCGCCGTCCCCAAACCTGTTACTAGGGAAACTTAAAAAAAGAATTAGATACATTAAGAAAACAGAAGTTGAGACCCCACAACCGCGATCCCATTGCCATGCAGAAAGCGACGCAAGATGCCCAACCTCAGTCTCCGCACCGCGGTCCTGACAAAGCCTGTATCTAGCCAGAACAAATAAGATGTTAATTGCAGGCCCGCTGAGAAAACTAGCATTGTTCCACCCGGAGACGCGCGGCCGCGGGGAGCTGAGAGGCGCCCCCTCCCCTGTGGACGATCCTGTCGTCTGGACGGCGGTGCTGAAGCGACAGCTCCTCGGCAGCGACAGGTCCCCGCTGAAAGAGAGAGAGAGAGACGATCAAGTCCCGTATTTACTTCCCAGCGCTCGGAGCCGCCTCCCGCCCCGCGCACCCCCTGGACTTGCCTCCCAGGGAGTTTCTCTGACAGCGGGTCGTCGCCAGCCCCAGCGGTGGGAACTGAGGCTGCAAAACCCTCCCAGACGCAGAAAACACCGCTTGCGGGACGTGCTGGGTTTTGAGCAGCCGTGACGTGCAAGCGCACCACGGCCCTGGCTGGAGCTCCGTGGAGACCTCCCTCCCGCCGGCGCCCCGTCCTCTCCCCCCTCCCCTCCCCCTCCTCTCCCCCCCGCCGCTCCGCTCGCTCGCTCGCTCGCTCACACACCCGCCCGCGCAGTCGGGAGGCACAACTCGCGAAGCCGCGGCCGCCGCTGGCCCGCCGCCGGGCGCACAGCCTCGGTGCCGGTGCGGGCGCGGGGCGCGCGCGCGCGCCGACGAGCGCGCGGGAGGCTGCCGCGCGCGCGTGCCCCGGGGACGCGCGCCCCCCTCCCCGGCGCGCGCCCCAGGGAGAGCAAGCGCCGCGCGCGGGTGCGCACACCCGAGACCGAGCTTTACTATCTCCCTCTCGCGCCTCCGTCCTCGCCGGGCATTCAAACAGCTTTCCGACATCACCAGCCAAGGATTTTTTTTCCACCCCCCTCTCCTCGGCCGCCGTCCGTCCATCAGTACCTGTGGGGCGGGGGGGAGGAGGAGGGCGGAAAGCGGAAAGAGGAAAAGGCAAAAGCTAGAGCCTTCGGAGCCGACCGCGAACACTCCTGTAATAAACCCACCGCCCCCACGAACCTGCCTTAGCCGCCGCCGCCGCCGGCCACTTCTCGTCTCAGCGCTTTCTTTGCTTCTTGGCTTATCGATTTGTTGAGTGTGTCGGTTTGGTCAAACAAATCCTCGCTCTTAAGCCACTTGTATTTTTTTTTATTGTTTGTTTTCTTAGAGTCTCTCTTGGGGGGGCCCCCCCGACCCCGGCCCTCGGTTGGATACGGCGTCAGGCTCCGGGGTCCTGGAGGGTTGTGTGTTTTTTTGTTTTTTTTTTCTCCCACCCGTCCCCTGATTGATTTTCCCCCTGTCTTTTTGCTTTTCGTATGTGTGCATTGAAAAAAAAAAAAAATCCTAATTTTTAAAGCTGAGCCGGGGAAAATGGGCAACGGTGATTGGGACCGAAGGGGAGTCTCTCCGTCACTGTTGCTGGGACGCGTGCCTGTGCTGGTGTCTTAGAGCAAGAGCCTCCCTGCGCTTTCGGAGTGGAAGGTAAGGAGGGGGTCCCGGGTCACCTTCCCTCTGCGGGGTCGCCGCCGAGGAGCTGGCGGCTGGGCGCTCGCGGAGGGAGGACGGGCGAGCGAAAGGCTGTTGCTGGCAGCTGGAGGGCTGTGGGCGAGCCCGACTGTCTGCGTTGACTTCAACGCCGCAGTTGAAAAGTTGGGGAAGTCTGTTTTTCAAGAGATGAGCTTGGTCTGAAGGCACCGGCAGGGAGACCTAGAAAACCGGACGGTTGTGTGTGATTGGGGTAATTTTACGAGGAGAAATTTTAGGTTAAAAAGGAAGTTAAGGGGAAGCAGTGGGTCTTCTTACTGGGGAAAAATTGAGTGGAGTGATGGCGCCGTCTATGTTCGAGTAAACTAAAGTGTCACCCAGAAAATCAGTTTTGAGAATAGCTAAACTAAACGCCGGTTTGCTTCTCAGCAGGAAATAAATAAATAAATAAATAAATATAAATAAATAAATAAATAAATCCATCCTTGAGACCTCGGTGGCCAGCCCTTAGACACCCTCCACCCCTGTCTTTCATTTTTAGAAGAGGGAAATACAATTGTTTGAACATGCTCTGCAGTCCGGGGTTTTGGGGGGGGGGGGGGTGGCAGTAGAGTACAGTGATTCATTTTTGATTATTTAGAATCAAACAAGACTTCTCAACCAAAGCTTAATCATGAAAATTATAATGGGAGGACTCTCTTGAGCAGGGTTGGAAGTGAAATCAGAGCTATTTCTTCGCTCTTTCTAATCCTTGATGAGCACACAGCAATGCAGACATGCACTGCCAGATAAATGGAAGAAAAAGTACTGGATTTCATTAGGGAAAAAAATACGACCTCATTTTGAGTTACCGATTATAAAATGAAGCCCCCTTTCATGGCTGGAATTCCTAATTTAGACACTTATTGTCAAATTGGCTCTCAACGCCTACACTCTATCCTGAAGAACACTGCGCAGACCTGCATTGCCTGCAAAGTGCTACAGCAAAAAAGGAGGAAATTATTTCCAGAATGTCCTACAACTTTCCCTATTTTTTTAACCTTTAAATGCTCATTAGCTTTATTTTCTCAAGAAGAAAATGCATTTTTCATTGAGCTGTATGCTTGAAACAGAGAACACTGTTTTGATAGTCCCAGCAGTTCTGATGTTATTTTCAAGGGCTGCTATATAGAGATTTAAAGTTGAGGCTGTTTTTGCTTATATCAAGACATTGAATTTGAATTATGATCTGGACAATGCAGATCTACCTTCAGGGACTTTGGTCACTGGATTTTGTGTGCATGCGTTGGTGTGTGTTATGCAATGGGAAGGAAGAGGGTTTTATCCTTTGGTTCAGAGAGGACCCAGGCAAAGACGTGAAAACTCTTAACTATCTATATGTCTGTATGTCTGTCTCTGTTTACAGAATAGTGGAAGAGACTGCAGCCTAAAGACTTTTAAAATTAACTTGGCATCACTTTTCTCAGCTCAAAGACTAAACAAAAAAAGCAGTGTCATTTATTCTAAGAAATAACTTCTTAAAGGTTAAAGCTGAAAAAAATTCAAGTTATTTTTGGATAACAACTTACAGAGGTAAATATAACCAAGGATTACTTTATTATGCAAGGCCAAATTTTAAAAAATAAAGAAAAGAAGAGGAGGTTTGGAGCTGTTATTGGAAAGGGAGCAATTCTATAATTGAAATCTGCTAGGAAAGAAAATTCTAATGTCTTTTTATCTACCATGTGTAAATGTTAAATTATTGTAGATAACTCTAGATAAAATAGCCCTAATTGAAAAAAAAAAAATTAAAAAACTGAAGCCAGCTTAGTTATTGTGGTTCTGGGATTTTTTTTCACTGACATCACCTTTTGATACAGATACTAATACAGTGATCCACTTTATGTATCCCAAGAGGGCATGTCACATTGAAATGACTGCCTTAAATTCTGGTTCTCAGTGGTGATGTTGAACAACAAGTCTTCCCCGTGTATGTACCCACCTATGCCCTTTCTCAGATGATGTTTTTAAAATTCTGTTAATCCACATGAATGCCGGTGTTTTTGCACAGGAATTTCTCATCATTTCCCACTGTGGCCCCTGCAAAGACAAGTAGGGACATTTAGGAGAATATGTTTCATCTGTAACAAATGATCATTTATGCTTTTAAAACAGTGGCTCTCAATTATGATAATTACTTTCACATGTAAGAGGGAAAAAATGTGATGACAGCTGTTCCCAGATTATCAGATTAGATTTTTGTGATGATGTTTACTGCAGGCAGAAGGCTGGGGGAGAGAAAAGGTTGTGTAGGTTGCTTAAAAATATTTCAAAAATTTACATTTAGGCTATAATATTTAAAAACTCATGTTTTTTTCCTTTTTAAAATAGAATTATAATGCACTTGGAGTGAATCCTGGTAGATAAATTAGGGCATTCCTATTAATCTATTAAATATTTTTAAATTTAATGTAGAGAATTTGGCCATTGTGGATGACCACTTGAGGGCGCTGTTCACACAGCGACAGATAATTTCCTGACTATAAAATAAAAATTACCTGTCCTTCTTTTAAAAAGGGTTGTTTTTTTTCCCCCCTTTCTTTCTTTTTTTAAAAACTGAAATCTTGAAAACAGCTGGCTGTAATATTGGAGGAGTTTCTTTTTTTCAATGCATGTAGACTCCTACTTGCATTTTACTTTCATTGCCATTTTTACAGGCCAAATGACATAGGATGAAGGCTGTTCGTAACCTGCTGATTTATATATTTTCCACCTATCTCCTGGTTATGTTTGGATTTAATGCTGCCCAAGACTTCTGGTGTTCAACTTTGGTGAAGGGAGTCATTTATGGATCGTATTCTGTAAGTGAAATGTTTCCCAAAAACTTTACAAACTGCACTTGGACACTGGAAAATCCAGATCCAACCAAATATAGCATTTACCTGAAATTTTCCAAAAAGGACCTTAGCTGCTCTAACTTTTCCCTCCTGGCTTACCAGTTTGATCATTTTTCTCATGAAAAAATAAAGGACCTTTTAAGAAAGAATCATTCTATAATGCAACTCTGCAATTCCAAGAATGCTTTTGTTTTTCTACAATATGATAAAAATTTTATTCAGATTCGTCGGGTATTTCCAACCGACTTCCCAGGATTACAGAAAAAAGGGGAAGAAGACCAGAAATCTTTTTTTGAGTTTTTGGTATTGAACAAGGTGAGCCCAAGCCAGTTTGGTTGCCATGTATTATGCACTTGGTTGGAGAGCTGCTTAAAATCAGAAAATGGGAGAACCGAAGCATGTGGGATCATGTATACAAAATGCACCTGCCCTCAGCATTTGGGAGAGTGGGGGATCGACGACCAGTCGCTGGTTTTGTTAAATAACGTGGTCTTACCCCTGAACGAGCAGACCGAGGGCTGCCTGACCCAGGAGCTGCAAACCACCCAGGTCTGCAACCTTACCAGGGAGGCCAAGCGACCGCCCAAAGAAGGTAAGTGTCCCGCAGAGAGGGGGAGATGGAAAGAAGGGGAGGGGTGTCTGGGGATGGAGTTAAAACCTGAGGCTTCAACTCGTGGGCCTAAGTGTTGCGCCTTTAAACTCTATCATCTTTGGATTCATTTGATTTGTGATCTTTAGTGATAAAGGTCTCTTAGGCTAGTCTTAGGTTTCCATTTTTTAGAGATGGGGTGGTGAGGATAGGATAGTTCTCAGCAACATGCCTCGGAAGTGCGGGTGGAATATTCATGAGAAAAGATGGAAAACCGTGGAGACGGCTGGCCCTGGAGGCTGGCGTGGAGGGCTAGGCTGCAGCCCCTCGGGGAAGGCTGCACACACGGGCTCGCGCATGACACCTGTGACGTGGATTTGTAGCCATCCCCCCTACGCTCCAGCCCTGTAAAAAGTCCCCTTAACTTCCTCTCTCCTCTCCCTGTCCCGCTGCCTCACCCACGGCCCCTTTCCAGCCTCGGGGCTGCAGGACTAAAAGGTGACACCAAGTCAATACAGAGCAAGCCGGTTTGGGCCAAATGCCATCTTGGTCCACGTGACAAGGGTGCCCCTCTTCCCCCACGGGTCCGGGAGGTTGTGCTGCTTCGCACGCTGGATCCCGCACGCTCGCTCTCTCGGGGGTCAGGAGCACCCGCGGGAAGAGCGGGCTCTGCGGGCCCCGGGCGGCCGGGGAGGGGGCGGGACTGCACCCGCGCTGAGACCCGCGGCGCCCCCTGCGGGATCCGCGCCCCTCCCAGGCCCCGTCGGTCTGCAGGGGAGGGGGCGCGCGTCGGGGGCGAGCGAGACGGCGCTCGGTGCAGCGGAAATGCGGGGGCAGGAGAAAGTACGCGAGTGATTTATAGCCTCGCCCGACCCCCAGCGGGGGGCGAGCGGGGATGTGCGGTTGTGGATTATGTTTAATAATGCCAGAAAGCTGACACAGCTTGAGAAAATTAGTTCCCTGTTTGGGCGGTCCCCATGCGTTCCGGGACGCGGCTGAGACGGATTCGTTCTTGCGCCCCAGCCCTGCAAAAAAAGAGCGTGTTGATTTTTTATGCAGGAAATGTTTTCCGATCGCCACAAAGATCCCTGTCTGTGGACAGGGACAGCCAAGCTCCAGTCCCTCTTTCCTTACCCTCCCCCAACAGAAGTTGCCTTTGTGGCCAATATAAAATTGACACGTTGTTGAGAATTTTAAGGGTAGCCAAGGCTTTGTAAGGGGGGAGGGAAGGAGAGAAAGGCTTAACGAGCTAAAGGCGTTTTCTCTGCTGAAAGCCATTGGGGGGATGGGGAGCACGGGGGAGCGAGGGTACCAGGGGAGAAGATGGGTTAGAAGAGAGATGCAGACGAATGGCAACGAGAGGGGGTGGAAAACCTTTAAGATTTCTACAGGTCAGTGTTTCACTAACAGCTGTGACTGAAGAAAACAAAGTGGTTTTAAATTACAGGAGTTCTTTTCTCCAGTAAAAATCCCCGAGAAGCACTTGCAACTGCAGGGATGGTATTTAACACCATTTAAAACTAATTAGTGTCCCCTAGAATAAGAAGCTACAGTACACACAGAAAATGCGATGTTACAAGCTGGCTAATAAGACGATTAACGCCAGAAACTAGTTTTTATTTGTTTTATTATTGTTTGAGTAAAATTTAGCAAAATTTGTTTCTTCTGTGAGTTAAATTCTGCCATCAAACTGACAGCTGATGACAGTGGAAAGTAAATCCAGTTTCACAGCCCTTTTTGTGTGTGAATGGTAGCAGGTGACAAAAACAAAGTTGTGTGCACATTAAGCATGATTTTCAAAGATTTTGCTGGTCATGATCATGAGATGTGGGTTAAGGGTGCTGGGATTTATAGAAGTTGGACTAGATAGTCATTTGTTTTGTAAATTACTAAGAATGAGTGATTTTAGACATTAGATGTATAAATCATGTGGGAGAATGTATATAACTTTTGGCTAAGTAGCTGGCAAAATGAGAAAGGATAGACAAATAGATGATTATATTAAAATTGTTAACGGGTTAATGGAACTGAACTAGGAAAAGTTCATCTAATAGGGGAAGAATATATTTTGTATCAGTAAAATTGCACAGCCTATATTCTAAATTTGTGCTCTTTAATTGTTTAGTTATTCTGAGTCAGAAAGGTAAGGATAAGTAATTCCTGATGACATAATTGCAGCTGATGCATTTGTAAGTAATTCTTATAAAATATATAGAGCACTCCTTACCTCATTCAAAGAAGACCTTTTTGGCTATGCTGCACTGTAGGAAAGAAATGTGAAAATCTGCAGATTCTTAATTTAGTCAAATTTATGCAAAGTATATTAAATCTTAAATATTTGATATAAATAATATGTAAAATATTATGAGGTAATTATTTATACCATTTCAAATAAACTACCATATATGATATTCACATGGCTTGAGGTGAAAATTTCATATAGTTGTGCTACTCACATCTAATATTATTATAAAATGTCCTCTATATGCTAACATGTAAACCCATCTTTTAAAATGAGGTTTTAAAAATTCCATTATTATTTGATATTACTTTATGATTTCTATTTTCTATGGAAAACTAATCAAACTATCCTGTGTAATATCAAGGGAATAAATACAAGATTATTTTCCATAGTTTCCTATTCCCATTTTGTTCACCCGAATGAGTACTGACTCAGAAAACATTAAATAGTAATATTTTCCACATTTATTACATCATAGAAGTGGCACAAATTTGAAGGAAGTGTCTTACACCCAGTGGATCCAATTCCACATTGTTTTGTGTGATGCGGATGGCAAAGGTATACCAAAGGCTGAATATTTTCAATGTATCTATTGGAATTACAAAGTCATATTTAGTTAGTATTTGAGAAAACTGTGGGCTCCCAGAAATGAGATGTAAATTTTGAGATAGTATTTTTACTAAAATGTTAGTTAATATATTCATGTACTGAAGAACTTCATAGCCAGAAAACAAGAAGAAAACTATCACTTTATAGTGACAACACCAACAATTACAGATGTTATCTAGAATATGTTTTAAAAGTAAATTATGGAACTGATACTTTATTAAAGTGTTAAATTTTAGTACATTTAAATATCTTCTTATTTAAGATCACATTTGATATAGTTGAGGGTGGCATGTGATTAGAGAAACTTAGTTGTCATTCCCTAATTTTTATGTGAAATTTTGAAAATCAAGTACATCAGCAAAATGAAACCTTTTAAAATTAATAACGTCTTATTTCAGGCAGTTATTTAAAGAAACTTTATAAGGGTGTATAACTTTTTAATTTTTTTTAAAGGAAACTCAATGCTGTGTATCTGGTTTTCAGATATAAGCTTGGGGATAGATTGGCATTTATTCACAAGGTCTTTACTATGTTTCCTAGGACTCTTTTACCAAAGAGGATTTTGGACTATCTAGCTAAAATATAAAAGGTGATATAAGATCTTATTTCTTATTACTTTCCTTTAAATAATTAAAACAGTTTTGGCAGAAAAATTCTACACCAGGGTATTTAAATCACATAATAAGCCTTAATGGAACCTTTGTTTCCTACTTACATCAATGGCGCTACTTATGTGAATGGAAATTGGGATCCCTGTATGGATTCCAGGAAATCTGAACACACTCACTCATTTGTTCTTCCACTCTGCTTCTGCTAATCTTTGACATTCTACCACCCATGGGATGTCTCACTATGTGCCTGTGTGAAACCTAGCCCATGTTTGTGTATGGGTTTGTAGTATTAGGCACATGTTTGTCATCTAGAGCAATTTGTATGTATATCCATTTAAGTGTGCCCATTTCTTTCTACTTTTGCTCTTTTTCCCTCATGACTATTTCAGCTAACCTTTCCATCTTCCTTTTACTCTCCTTTAATCTTAATTCCTTTATAAATGACTGCCATGGTCCCACTCTCATCATCAGAATGTGGAACATTATACTCAGTCTATTGTTCCTTGAAGAAGCAGAGCCTGACAGTTTGCCCTGGCCCTTAGCTGGACCCCATAGCCCTTTGCACATTCTGTACTTTGGTTGTAGCATATAATATTGCAGTATATTTTTCATTTATATTTTCATCTCCTTCCACTAACTTGGGAGTTCTTCAAGTATAAAGACTGGGCCTTTGAATTGTTTAGGACAGTCTCAACAGAGCTCCAGTAAATATGGGTGAAATTAATATTAAATGAAGAAAACAAAGATCTTAATAGGAAAGATAACAATAAATTGAATATGATGAAAAGAATAAAAAGACATCATTTTGGGAAAGTAGCTCCTTTTGCTTTTTTTAGGGGAAGATGGCTACCAATTTATCTCATTTCCAAATCCATTAATGTATTATTTATACCAGCTCCTGATCACAAGGTATTATTTAATAACATTCAAAAAGAATGAAAAGAATGGAGCTACTGAGAAATAGTCTTAATTTCATATATATTTATTTTAAGATATTAATGATAAATATAACTTTCTATACATGGCTGTCTACAAAAAACTTGGTAAGAAAATTTGCCAATATCCATTTAACTGTCTTCATTTCTCTCTACATTTCTCTCTTCTGGCTCTGGCATTACTTCCACAGTAATATGACATTTCTCAAATCCTCTATTCCACAGTTTGAAGTCGAACGTATACAAACTCTTTCCAAGAAAGAGGAAGGAATATTTGCATGTCATGTTCAGTACTTCTGTTACTCACTCATGGTTATGATCCATAAATATAGTAATAGTAGAATGTTACCAGAATTGTAGGCCTGGCCAAGGAATGCCATAATTTTTACTGTTTGCTATTTCAGAATTTTGTCAATTTAGGAAGCAGCTCATATATGTACTATTTAATGAAACAGAAGTCCTTTACATGGCAACATATTTTTTGTCGATGCTAAATTAAAATATTAACATGAAAATTGGTCTGTGTATGTATGTGTGGCGTGCATGCATACATGTGCCAAGATGTATGTTTTGGTGGGTTTTTATGATGGCCATACATAAGTGTGCTGCAGGTTAATTTCTTCCAAAATTGAGATGGGAATTTTACTTTACTTTGAATGTAGCTTCATGCATTTCTTTATTTAGTTCATTTCCTAATAGGAGAAATTCTATTCTTAATTGAATACTTTTATAAAATATAGTATTCTTTAGAATAAGTCTGGTATATATTACCTATAATAGTCATCTGGCCTTTGCATCTGAAATCAATGTTCATTCAAAACTGAACTTTTTTGATCAAAAAAGTAACTTTTCTTACTTTTAAAAAATGTCATGTGCTGGGCTTTAAGATCCTAACCAGAGAGAGCTGAGTTTGAATCTGCTCTTCTACATCATAACTGTGTTGTTCTGTATTACTACTTTTCCCTACTCAGGCTAGGTTAGTAATGCTTATTCCTCAGGATACAGGAGAAAACAGGAAATGACATCATGTATTTTAAAAAATGATAAAATTAATGGCTTGGAATATCTTAGTTCTTTTCAGTCCTATGGAAGTGTTTTCCCAATTCAGTTAACTAATAAAAATCAGAGAGGCATTTAGTTTTTCTAAGTGTATCACATCATTGAAATGAAAGGCTTATTTTCCTGTAGGGTATATTTGGTTCCCCAAAGTGACTCAGCCACCTTGTAGTATCTTTGAGCTTGACTGAGCTTGACTCATCTTCATTCTTCAGTAATAGAGTGTTGTATAGTAAATGAGATTGCACATGAAGAATGCTTAGTCCTAGTTATATTAGGCCCTCAATTCAGTTTTTGAAACCTTTTTTTTAATCTTCTGATTATAAATGATAGAGAATTGATAATAAGTAATGAAGCAGATTGTCATTTAATTATTTGAACTTGTTTAGGGAAATTTAGGGGCAGTTAACAAAGGATCATTAAGCATTTGAATGTATGTCTCTTTCGTATTAAAGAAAACATAGCATCTCAATACCTTTGTGTTGACGGAGGTATGACTAATACATCAAATAGATCAAGCTAGTGGTGTGTGAGTCATCCCAGGCTGGGGACACTGTCCTTTGAATATCATTGCTGAGAGCCTGCAAAGCCATTTAAATCATACAGTTTCCAAGTATTTTACTCTTTGCTGCATTATGCAAAATTAAGTCATGTTTTGATACCTGTTTTGAAAAGGCATTATCTTGAAATGCTAGTCTATATTAAAGCATTTGAAAAAACATAGGACTTTTGGGGATTTTTTTTTTTTTTTTTACTAACTTATGATCAGTTATTATAGACTAGTGAGCCCCAAGATTCCCCCAAAGCCTTACATAGTCAGATATTGAAAATAAAACAATTTTTGTTAGTACTCATTTGAAGAGTCTTACACTTTTTAAAAAACAAAATTACAAAATGCCATTTATAAGACTTCATAAAATGCCAAAAGGTATATGTGCAATTATTTTTCAGCACTCATTTAGGAATTTTCTTCACTTGCAAAGAATAACCTAGCTACATATCTGTTAAAGTAATATATTTCTAGTTTGCACAGAAGGTGCAATAAGTAAATACATTAACATGGAGCTGTTTCAAAATTAATTGAGTGAATAGGAGTCTTTTTTGAAATCTGACATGTTTGCTGATGTTCATTTTCCCCATAACCAACCCCCATCACACATTCATATTGCTTGGAACATGCTGTTAAAAGTAAAATAATTACTCTTTGGTTTCTACCATGTTAAATGAAATAATTTACCTGCTAAGATAATTCTGGACATTATATTTTTAAATTATATCTTCTAAATAAAAAGCTTATTGGGGATTGGGAGTTATTTGGGAAAACAGAGCAAATATGTGTATGGAAAACTGATAGATCAAATTACAATATTTAGAATACAACTTAAATGCAGTTTGACATAACAAAAAGCATTAAAAGAGTTGTGGAGTCAACCAGGGAACACTACCTTGGTGAAATTACTTTTTAGAAATAAATATGGTAAGGTGGTAGAAATGTCACGAAATATTTGTTCTCAGAAATGAAATACCCAGTATGAATACTTACCTAATATGAATATAAACATAAGTATTCATACCGGGTGAGTATTATATAGTATTATTTCATGACATTTCTACTGGTTCTTCCCTTTTAAGAAAATTTTTAAAATTTGATAATTAAAAAACAATTTATACACTTGCATATCCACATAATAATAATTTATTCTCCAATAAACACATTTTTAAAGAGAAGCTCCATCTACTTATCACTACTAAGAAATAAAGTGAGGAGTTTTAATAAACATTTTATAAATTAAAAGAATACAATAAAACCTAACATTGAGGAAGTGCTTTCCAGTTTGCAAAGCTCTGTTGCACATATTGTTTTATTGGGCAATAACTGTGAGACTTGTAGTAGTTGCTCCATTGAAATATGCCAATTACATAGAATACCCTAAAGACCGTGGTTTTCCTTTCTCTAACAATTAGAATATGACTTAAATGCAGTTAGACATAGAAATTGGTTCAAATGAAAAACTGAAGAATTTCAGAATCATGGGTTTATGCTTTTTGTTTGTTTGTTTCTGGTGTACTCAAATCTGAATCACAAATTCTCAGATTTATAAGGGACGTTAGCATTATCTAGTCCAAAACTTACCTGATTGATGGAATCCCAATCTGCAAACATATGATGAGAACATTATTTCAGCTGAACATAAATCTTCTTGGAATTTATATTTAATACCATTGCTACAAAGTAAAAGAGATGCAGGCACTTAGATCTATTATTTGATAGATCTATATTTAAAAAAATTATGTGGTATCCAGCCAGGACAATAATCAGAGTATACTATGCTATACTACTTAATAGGGACTAATCTCTACAAATTAAAACTTTCATTCACTAGATTTTTGTTCTGTTTGCTATATATTATTTAAACAAATGTGATGTACGTCTCTCAAAACTATTGATTTTTAGTCTAAGATCATTACATTTAAAGAGCAGTGCGTTTCAAGTTCACTGTCTAGATTTACTAAGATGGTTTAGCAAGATCTGTCTTGGATATTCATTTCATTATAAATTTCTAGTGAAACCTGTGTTTTGGAGAAATAACATGTCTTACATTTTTTAGTTTTCTTATGGTACATTGAGAAATACTGTTGAGGGTGGGAGAAGAGTGAGGGCAGGGTCCCCGCTGTTGACAGTCACAGCTTCTGTCACTGGCAACTTGTAATAATTCTAATGTGGAAAAAGGGGCAACTTAGGAAGACAAAAATCTGTTTATATATTGTTTCCACATGAATCTGGCAAACTTCGAGCTGTGGCAGCCATTCTCTCCTTACTTCTTTAGGCCTATGGGTAGTAATGGATCCCCAGTGTTTCTACCCCAAGTGCTGTACTTCCTCTCCTTGCTTTCTCTAAGGATATCTCTGCCTTACTCTCTTCTCAAATTACCTTAATTGAGGACATCATCTGTTTCTTACTGGGACCCTGACTAATACAGGGCTGTATAATTTTGGTGGTGGGATTACTTATGAGTAAGTCCAAAACCAACATTTTAAGTTTTCATCCTTTTATTATGCTAAAAGGTCTTATATAATAATTAACCCCTTTGCAGATTGGCATATAGCCTAGCCCAAGTAAGCAGATAAAGAAATAATAATAATAATTTAAAGAACTGAGTTAAGCAAAATTAAAATCAATTGGCATTATTTAAACTTAGCTGAAATGATATTTTTTTATATTAATCCAAATTCATTATGTGTTCATCTTCATAACTTCATTGAATTTGAGGTTTCTAAGTGTTTTTCTATATTTACCTGTTGGTTTATTGATTGCTTAGCTTGTTTTTAAATTATGTACTATGTATACATTCATACATATCATATATATGTGTGTGTGTGTATATATATATATATATATATATATATATTTTTTTTTTTTTTCCCAATGTTGATGTGGCCCCAGAACATTTTAACTGGCCTGGACAGTAGAAGAAAGTTTTAGGGGTTGATAATCAAAAACAAATAATGTTATGTTGTATGTTATATAAAACATAAAATAATTCTGACATATTGAGATTTAGTTCTAAATTTATATCATAATAATGGAAATATAAAATGAAAAATGAATTTCAGTTCCTAATCTGTTTCATTTTGCATATTGATTTCACTGTCTCTCTCAAAACAAACAGAAACAAAACATACACAAACCGTATTTTTCCTTCCTTTATTTAATTTCAAAAAGAAATTGAGGCAGCTAAGTCTGACCCTATAGTTTCATAAAGAAAATTACAATTTATTTTATTTTATTTTTTTTACTTTTTCTCTTAGTCTATTTCTCTTTCACATCAAGGAAGGATCCTAAGAGGAAAAAGAAATAACTTCAAAAAAAAAAGTTAAATTTTCTCTTTTCTGAACTTCTATTATGATTTTTCGGAATACATAACAGATAACAAATATTTATTGTATACTGGATACCTTTGGAAATATTTCTTATATTGGCTACTCATAATAATTGTAATGTGGAAAAGAGGGCACCTAGGAAGACAAAAATCTGTTTATATAATTTTTCTACATAAATCTGGCAAACTGTCAAGGATCTGCTTCTCTACTGTAGACTGAGAAATTTTCGTTTATTTTGGCTTCCTAGAGAGGTCAGCTTCCTTTACAGATATGTCAGCCTGTGGTCAGCTCTCTTTGGCTGGCCTTGGTTTTATAATTTAGAGGGCAAACAGTGTCTATTTTTTAAGTGGTGCTTGAGAAATTCCCCAAGTACAATGGCCCTTTTATTCTTCAATGGTTTTACATTCAAATATGATGAAGTAAATGCTGTGGAGCCCCATTGTTCCATCTGCACCGCATAGAACATTTTAAAGCCATAGCTCAGCGCATAATATATGAAAAACCTGTTCTTTTTACAATGTATGGCTTCCTTCTGTTTAGTGGTTTCCCTGGAATTTACAGATGACCATGTTTTGGTGTTCAATTGATTACAAAGGGTATAAGTGAGTTTTACACGTAATAAATATTACATGTGCTTGCTTCTGGCCTCTGCATCCTGAGACCACAGAAACCACAGAAATAGAACAAGGAGAGTCTGGAAGCAGAATAGAAGTTAATCCACTAAGTGGTAAGAACTGATTACGGTGAAATAAATCAGTATGTGTAGGATGTGAATTAATACAACTGTTATGTCCCCTTAGCAGCAGAAGCTTTTTTCTAATAAAAGTCAATATATAAAAGAGATTTTAGAAAATGGAGCTGCTTTGGTTGTAGTGGGTGGTAGGCCTACAGCCCCACCTAATCAGTTCTCCTTTCTTCCTGTGTTCATCCCAGAGGCAACTCTGCGTGAAAAACCATTGCAGAACCATAAATCTTAGAACCTCCATGTGAAGCCACGTGATTAATTAACGTTAGAAACTTTCTTCCGTTGAGAAATGAATATTTTCAGTGTTGAGAATGTGTAAGAACTGTCACATTGTTTTTACTGCATTTTACTTAGAACAAAATTCAGAATTTTGTTCTAGGATCCTCTAGTCCACATATATCTATGCTTAATTTTTCTCCATAACCTCTTCCTCCGTATCCAACACAGTAAATGCCAGCCCTGACACCCACCCTTTGTGCAAGCCCTCAGCCTCAGCTATCCTGCTTGTCAGGCATCTTTGATGCCTCTGGGCACTGTACTATAAGCATTCTCTGTCACTTTTCTGTCATGTCTCATCTAGTCTGGTCGATATTTGCTATCTTCTTAGTGTAATGAAGCCATGCTGTGTTTAGACCAGAGATGGAACCCTACCCCTTCTCCTCTCTCTGTCACACTTATGGAGTAAGAGACCTGCTGATAACCCATCTCTAGCACCTGTCATGTAAAAGCTTCCTTCAGAGTCTTTCTGGAGTCAGGCAGCCCTGTGGCTCCATGTGACCTCCAGATGCTAATGTGCTTATTCCAGTCATACCTCTTGCTGACATACTAGTTTACCTAGAGAAATACGAATACAATTTTAGATTTTTAAAGGATTTTTAACTTTAATTGATGAATATTCAGAAGCTCTAAGTTTAAGTCTCTATAAATGTAATATATTTGGGTGATATTCATTCTGACTTTTTCCTTAATTGTTAATCTCCAAATTGTTCAGTTGCAAACTGCCAAACTAATTGAAACAAACTAAAGTTATCAGAGCAATGAAAGTAATTTGAAGTCCTTTGATTGTTCACACATAATGAATATTTACTACTGAAGACAGTTTATTAAAACAACAACAAAAAGCTTATTAGCTTTGACATTCCATAGGTATGAGTGAATAATTGAAGCGTCACTAATGCTCTTCTCCAAATAGTTCAAGCCTTCTACCATTCTGGGCACATGTAGGAACTGTGTTCCTGGACCACTTGTAGTTGGGTGGGGTCATGTGACTGTCTCTATCCAAGGAGTTGTGAGCAAAAGAGACATTCCTCACTGCTGAGCTGGATCATTTCATTGCTTGAAATGAGACCATGAAGCGTTCTACCTTTGGCCTGGAGATATGTACTTAGAAGGGGGGTTCTCTGTCAGCCTGAGTCCTTGAATGACTAAAATTAAGGGGACTCCCTGCCCCACACTCTTGCCAATCTGTGATGGTCCTGAAGCAGGAGCAAAGAACTTTTTCTGTGTTGAACCACTGGGCATTTTGGATTTGTTTTTGTCACTACCATGTAGCTTATTCTAAGTGACATAATGTCTAATTGGGGAGGACTGCGGAGTAGTTGTGTTGATTGATGGTGCCAAACGGTGCTAAAAGGCACATCTGTGATGTGTTCTGTCATTTGGCTCTAATGATGTGATAACCATTTCCATTTATGGTATTTTGGGGAGAGGAATTCACTTGCATATTCCACAATGTATTCTGGGGTGGCTGTATTTGAACTTATTACAAGCAATTATCTGTAACTCCTTTTAGGTATTATGCATCAATATGTTATTGGTTTAGCCTAATTAAAAGTAGTTGATACTAAAATAACTACCACAATTGTATATTTATATTACAAGAGACCATTCTTTCAACTTTTATTCAAAAAAGTTGCCTAGGTTTTTCAATATTTTCGAAGTTACCGAGATTAGAAAGGGTTTTGTGGTCTTTCGCTGAGCCATACTTGTCACAGAACCAAGTAGAAAATTTGCATTTTAGCATGGAAGCTATTGCTGAAAGGTATGAACTTGTCCTACTCTGTCCTTTCTTGCTCTCTTTCATCTTTCCCTCCTTCCCTCTTTTGTTCCTTTTTTTCCAGGTATATAATCTCTGACTTATATGTGTTCATCTATAGATCGAGTGTTGCAATAATTTACATAGAGTATGCTATCAGTAGATGTGTAGGTGTGGGGGTTTTTTGTAAACAAATATTTCTATGGTAGCTCATGGGGAGCTTGTAACACTTAGTAAGCACTGCTTCATTAATCTTAACAACTTTCTTGTGAGGTTAATTATGTAGCAATAATTAACCTCCCCTTTGAGTAGGTGGGCTTTTGTCTCGTTGAGAAGTATTCTTACCTCCCATGAGAGGCGGGAGGAAAATGTAGCCTGCTTTGCACATTAAACAAGCCTCTGTGAGTTACTTAGCTGGAGTGAAGAGTCCTCCCAATGTTAGTGGTGCGCTGACAAGTTTTGTTCTGCTGGGCTGTGCCTGCCCATTATTCCCCTGGCTTTCCTTTTCTCAAGAAGTTTGGGTTCTGATAAGCTCATTAATTATAAGAGACACACTCCAGAGTTCGAAAAGAAGTGCAGAGGCCATTGAGCAACTGAGAAATTAAAACAAAAGTGAAAACACTGAGTTTTGTGTTCTGAAGAAAACTCATAGATAGAATGAATTGTCAGTTCGCTGCCCACGTTTATATTTGATATGTAGGTCACACAGGTATAATAAGTACTTATCCATGAACTTGTGGCATTAAATGCTTATAGGTATTATATGCATATTTAATTTGAAATGATTAACATTTTTAAATAGTTTGGGAATATATTCCCTGTTAAACTGCGTTTACTAAATATTTGCTAAATACAAGTTTAACTGGAGTTGCTTAAGAGAAGATCATAAGAATGATGGGTAAAAGTACTTTGTGCAATGGAAGTTCTAAACTTTAAGTTTCTTTGTGAAAATTTACGTGGAGTCTTTATATGTGTGTGTGTGTGTGTGTGTGTTTATTGATTTTAGGGAGAGAGGCAGAGAGGGAGAAAGAGAGATACACTCATCAGTTGCCTCCTTATGCATCCTGATTGAACCGCACCCCAGCCTGGGTTCCAACAGCAACCTGGGTATGTGCCCTGACTGGGAATCGAACCTGTGACCTTTTGGTGCATGGGAGGATGCTTAACCAACTGAGCCACAACAGCCTGGCCACTTGGAGTCTTTTTAATAAATATATTCGGAACAGTATTCTGTGGGTCATTTTAGATATCAGAAATTAAAGTTTTCTTTAGGATTAAAGAGTGAATCATTGCCAAACAGGTTTCAGAAAGTTGAAAACAAATGTAATTTTCAAATGTGAACAATTTACTTATATTTCTGAAAAAGACATGTATCATGTTATAACAAATTAATGGTCTTTTATAGTCTCCTTAATTATTGATTGTTTTCCTTGGAACTTTTCACTTATTAGATCCCACACTTCCCACAGCTATAAATTCAGGTTCAGATTTTAGTGGTTAAAAGTCAGGCTTCCTGAGTTTAAATCTAGTTTTTTCCATTTCTAATTCTGTGGCCCTGAGGACATGATATACCTTTCTAAACCTCAGTTTCTTTGTCCATGAAGAGGTGATGCAACACAGAGACTGAATGAGGTATTTAATGTAAAATAATTAACTTGAAACCCTGCACTGTGTAGTAGAGGCTCAATAAGTGTTATACCTTGCTGACCAGTCATGAGTGTACACGTGTTTCTGTGTCTGAACGTTGCTGACTGGTCAGGAGATAACTCGTGTCTGTATTTACATTAATTTAAGTAATTTTAAACACCTGGTAACCAAAGTAGCCAGCCACACAGGTGAGTTCTGGCTTGAAATAGCTGATCAGCAAAGTGTTAACTTTCATTAACTGGGTGGATGATTCTGGAACCCTTTACTGCGTTAGATTTCTTTACTACAACAAATAGAATTTTGATTTATAATAAAAAGTCATCAGTTTATTTAATTGACCTTAGAGAAGTTAAAATGCCTGCTGGATCACGTAGTCTACACAAACACAGTATTTTTAATCCTTTATTCCCTCCGAATACTCCTGTTCCTGAGGAAAACAGTTGAGCTGCCGTATCTGTTTTCCTTTACTCCTCATTTGGAAAATGAACCACTCTGTTAACAACATCACCATTTGTTCTTTTAAAATGCACTAGTTGGTGATATTCACAGATCGTTTGACAAAGGGTAATTGCCCTAAATGATTTTCTCCTGAAAACTGGGTCCACTGTAATCAGAAAGCAGTGGCCTTTGCATTTTGTCCGCCAAAGCAACCTCGTCTTGGGTACTTTCCTGAAAATATTTATGTCCCTTTAGTCTAATCCTTTCTCCATAATATTATGGTTTAAACACATTCACATTTCATTGGTTAAGTCAAGTTAAAATCCGTATTCTGATTTCTTTGGAAGGATTGGTGGGCATATAAAAATAAAGCAAAACTAATTTACGTCTTCGCCTGTGCCTGAATCCCTTTTTCCTTCTGAGCAGAAACAGATCCCTTAGAAAAATATCCTACTTGCTGTCTGCTTTTTAACATTTGTTCTAAGGCTTAATGTAAGAAAATATCTATAAAATATAAATCCATATTTTTCAAAAGATTATACTTTTTTTAAACTTTTGATGTTATAAAACTTTTACTTCTGCCATTACAAAAAAAGGAATTAGCAATGTGACATTAAATTTTTACCTCTATAGTCCTTTGTATTTGGAAGAGCCCTTAGAATAAGTAGAAGCCTGAACAACTGCTTTCTGGATGAGATTAGCCATTACTGTCTGAGTAACTTCAAGCAACACACATCATCTCTCAGAGAGAGCTTCAGTTTCCTCAGTTATAAAAATGGTCATCTGGAACTCACAGGATTGTATGGAAAGTAAAACTGTGCTGTATATGAACACCATTTAAAAAAAGGAAAGTAGCATCCAGAAATGCTATTGTTATTATTGCCAACATGATCATGTTAATTCAACTTAGTGTATTAAGTGTAGTAGTTCATTGGCTTGTGTGTATGTGGAATAATGGCCCTTTCCTATGACTATAATGTCACAAATTATTAGATGGATTTTAGGCTTGACAGTTTTAGGTAAGACTCTATCTTCTGTCCTTAGGAAAACACTATTCCCTTGGTTTCCCTTTTTATTTTCTATATCAGTGGAAGCAATAACAGTTTGGGCTTCACATCAAACATTTCAGATTGAATCCCAGTCCTGTCTTTCACTAGTTTCATGACCTTTGGCAGTTTGCTTGATATCTGTGAACCACATTTTCTATGTCTGTGAAAATAGAGATCATCGCTATGCCATTCCTTTTTTAAAAAATGTAATCTGTACAAAAAATTCTACAATTTTAAAATTAATCCACAAATAATGTGAAAGTTGTCAGCTCTCTTAATTTTTTAAGAAATGGAAAAACCTTAAGTTTTAGTCTGCCCACAGCAAATTAAAGTTTGACTTCAGTTGTATCCAGTTCTAGTTTCCCTCATCTATAGATGAATTTCAAAATACAATGAGTCACTTCATCATCAGCTTCCATGCTTTATATTAGTCAGATAAACAACTTGAAAATAAACATATCTTTTCTTCCCTTTCGTTTCTTGAGAAAGTTAAGAGGTTAGCATTAGAGGAGAAGGGGTACAGATGAAGATGAAGCTTGCTGAAAACTTGTCCCAAGTGCTATGGAAAAAACCCAAAACTATCCAGGAGTAATTATAATTTTACAGAACTATTTATTTTCTCTAGGGAACAAAGCTACATATAAATAAACAAGGGTCTCTGTGCATATCAGGTAATTAATCTTTAAGGAATACAAATTAGGTAAATTTTGTATCAGGGTAAATTTTGAAACACTAAAATGGGGACATGTGGAATGAGCTTCATAATTTCAGAGTGCTTTTGTATCAGTCTTGAAAAGACTACAGATTGGAATCTGTCCTCTACAGGTTTTACATGAGAATATTGCAGAGGCCAGGTGTAACCTAGCAGCCAGCCAGGCCCTGTTCTGATGGGATTATTCATCAGGTTAGTAGATAAAGAAAATGCCTGCTGGGTACTTTCTATTTAAAATAATTAATCAACTTGTGTAGAGTTTTAGGCAAACTTAATACTTGGTAAACATTTCTTAAAAACACTCAGTTTTGTGCTTTTGAACAGTGTAGCAAAATTAATAGGTAGAACTATGTTCAGATTTTTAAAAACAAATCTTGCTTAATTCAGGTTTTATCAGCTGAAGTATTTATTTTGATTTATAGCTTGCTACAACTGGGAAGGCACGTTGTAACCCCTAAGGTCAGCAACTTTTCTGTTAAGCTGACATCCGTGGGGCATGGCCACTTGAGAAATCCATCAGTAGAAATCTACCACATATTGTGGATATTCTGAAGAGAATCCAAATGGAACAAAATAGACCACTAAGCCTATACTTTTTATTATTTCTTTTTGGACTTATTTATTTGTGTATTTATTTTATAATCACAATACTTAGAAATACCTTACTTTGTGCTAGGTACAATTTTAGATAGTAACTCCTTTTAAAAAAATTGATTATTTTAGAGAGAGGGGAAGTGGGAGAGAGAGAGAGAGGGAAAGAGAGATCAGTGTGCAAGAGAAATATTGATTGATGTCCCCTGTACATGCCCAAACTGAGGATCCACCCAAAACCTTTTGGTTCATGGGATGCCACTCCAGCCAACTGTGACACACTGGCAAGGGCTAGACATTAACTTTCTTAATCTTCATAAGAATCCTATAAGATATCTATTACTATTACCTTTAATTTCCAGATGGGGACTCTGAGACACAGAGGGGCTAAAGTGACTCTCCCACTAACACGCTGAGAAAGGGGGGAGCTGAATTTGAGTCCTCTTAATCCTCACGATATGCTGCCACTGTGTAAAGATAAATGCAATCTAATATGTTTCCGTAATTCACAAGTTACTTAACTCATGCAATCTTTTGTAACTATGAGATGTTTAAAAATATGAAGTTTAAGTATAAAGTTCTATTTTAAACCCTCCAAAGTACATTTCCTCGTATATATGTAGTAGTCTCTGATCTGTGAATGCTCCTTCCAACTCAGCCTTTTCCAAGCTGTAGCCTGAGTGTAGATCCTCACTAAGGAGCTTTCTTCTTTAACCAAGTTCATTATTCAAAGAACTCTTCAATCATCTCTCTCCCAGCTGACTTCCAAGTGATTAAAATGGCAGTATTGATTTTGACGTGGTATACGACATGCAATTCTTATGAAGTACTTTTTACTCATAAATATACATTTAAAATTTTAAAAACAAATATTTGCTGTTAATTTAAATATTTATGTATAAGTGTATTGTGTTTTTATTTTTTTCAATAAGAATATGATTTCTTAGGTTACAAGAGTCTAGATGGTAAAGACTACAGTTTAATTACCTTGAACTTCATTTAGCACCACATTAACACAATGGAGTGCTTAATTTTTTTCTGTAATTATGATCATAGAAGATCAAAATAAAATTAGAATTACAATGATCTTTTCTTGTATATCTTAATGATTTTAAGTTGGTAAGGTGTCATTTATGTTAGACGAAAATAGTTTATGGTTAGATTAAGCATCTGTGGTACTGGAAAATACAGGTTACTTATAAAAAGAAACAGGTAAAAAGTTCATCCTCCAGCTCAGGGAATATTTTACTTAATCTGTGTCTTTCATTTTAATAAGTTCTTTTTAAATTCTCAACTTTTATTTGCCTGGGCACTGAATATGAATTCTATCCTGTTGGGAAAAAGCATGAATTCTGACTAAAATCATTCATTGTGGAAATTTCTTAATTGTGATGACATTCAAATACTGAAAATCAAGCCTATGCCAACTTTTCTTTTTGAATGATAGTGATTCAATATTTTGGGAATAGGAATTTCTTGAGAGGATGTAATGAAACAAAATTAATTTTCTTCATAAAAAAGAACAGTTAATCTGTTTATTCTATAAAGGGGAATTTAGAAATTTAAGTAGGTCACTGTGAGTCATAAAACAAAAAGAAAAGAAAACTGAAGAATAGTCATCTGAATACATGTATCAGAACATTTAAGGTTATTTTCATTTATTTTATATTTTCTTAATTTTTTTTTTTACATTTATGTGTGCTAGGGAAACATGTTCTGCAATAAATATGTTTTTAGTCTGTGTTTCTTATTGATTTTTTATACATATACACATTACAGTTTTATTAAAACACATATATCCCATTAGTCCCAATACTAATTATTTTTATACTTTATAATTTCCAGAGATATTGCATTTGAATTACTTACTCCAGGATTCTTATATCATGCTAATTTTGTAGCAGGACTTTAGGTAGATAATTAAAAATATTCTAGCATTTGCGTAATTTAATAGATAAGAAGAAGAATTTAGAAAAACATTCCAGAGCAATTTACTTGGTTTGAACATCTGGTTAACAGCTGGAGTAATAAAAGTTAACACAGCAGTAACCATCTTTTACACTGATTTCCCATGCACACACAAACACTAGGAAGGATTAACTGCTATTAATTCTTGCTTGCTTTTGTTATAGGGATTTGCTTAAAAAGGGAAAAGAAGATTTGAAAATTCTTAACTAGAATGTCAGCTGAAATTTATATGCAAATGTGAATAACACATTAAAATCAGATTTCAACTTCACTAATCTAAATTTGGGGGGAGAAAGCTAACTCTTGACAGTTGAAACACATAGTCATGATAGAATTTCCTTGAAATTTATATAAACACATTTTAGGCAATAAATACTACTACAGTAAAAGCTAATGTCATAATATTTAGCAGAATCTTAATGTTGAATTGATTAGTAGATAAAGACTAAGCATACACATTTTAAGATGTTTAATGTGTCTGCTAGATTATAAATTTGTATGTAAAATATATAGGTATCTAAAGTATGTTTTAATACTTCAAGTTTTACCTCTTCAAATGAATCCATTTTTATGTATTCTTTTGTTTTTATTTACTATGTTGATTGGTAACTTTGGGATGCTTTCAATTAAAACTGGTAAATGAGCTTGCATGCTCAGATCCCAGTGAAAAAGAATGAGTTCTCTAATATAATTTTAAAAATAATCATTATCGTCCCAGTTATTAGAAAACACCAGAAGTTGGTGCAGTGAATTGTCCATTTAAGTTATTCAAAATTACTCAAATTGATACCCTTCACTTTAAAAATTTTGCTCCCACGTACAGTCCACCTTCTGAATTCATGGATATAACTTTATGTGGATCAAAAGTATTTGGAAAAAAGTTACATTGCTGCTGGCCTATACTGTGTAGTTTGCCTAAGATGGTTGTCTCCGTACAGACTTTATTTTTTCTTGTCATTATTTCCTAAACAATATAGTATAACAATTATTGACAGAGTATTTACCTTTTATTAGTTATTATAAGTAATCTAAAGATGATTTAAGTATATGGGAGGACATGTGTAGGTTGCATGCAATTACTGTGCCATTTTAGATAAGGGACTTGAGCGTCCTCAGGTTCTGGTTTCTGTGGGAGTCCTGGATCCATCCCTTCATGGATACTGAGGGACAACTGTTGTATCTAAATTTCTAGGCATATGTAAGGCATACTTAATAGCATGAAAACAATTAAAGATAAAGTTAAAATTCTTATAAAGTAAACCGTAATGGACTTCTTTTAAAATGTCTCATCTCCAACTAAATGCTTCAGTAGCATAACAAGATATTTTGTTTTATACTTACTCATACAGTAATTCTTGTTTGTAAGCTCTTGTCAAGGAATAGGACTGAGTTTTGCCATGTGCTTCTGCTCTAGCAAGAAGTTAATTTAGTTCAGGTCATGTTACAGTGGCTGTAGATGGCTTATAGAGAACTTATGTAAGTTTGAATAATTGGCTGAAAGAAAATCACGATTCTTTTTGTTTTAGTCTAAGATATTGCAAAAATAAAATTACAGATGAAGTTCATACATAATAGTTCACAGATATGTTATTAAGTGCATATACATAGCATCTCAGTGTGATAATAGTATACTGAGTTCTCTAATCTTATATACAAAATGTTTGTTTTAGAACTTTATTTTCTAAGAAGTATCTCTAGGTATGGTATTACATGAGCTAGTAGTGGCAAACAGGTATTTATTGCATATATTACGTTCTTGGCTTTGAAATCAGAGCCATGTAATAGAAATAGGGAATATATTTAACATATACCCCAATGAGACGTTTATTTAATGTTGCCATTATTGGGGAGAAGCAAACACTGTAAGTGGTTAAAAAGAAAAGCTCAGTGTGGCCCACAGCCATTAGGATTTAAATTGGACTTTCAAATATTGGAAAGAATATAATTTCGGTGAAGGAAACAGCTTTAGCAGATTATGTAAGGAAATGGTTTTGGACTCTTGAGTGGTGTAGAGATTGGTGTAGAGGCATGGGGGTATGGGTGCCCTGTAGACTGAAGTGGGATAAGTGAGAGAGTTCTTTTTTTAGACCAGGCACCTTGGATTTTAATCTGCAGAGAGTGAAGCATTTTAGATGGAATTTGATGGTGATCATGTTGGAAGGCAGGCAAGTGGTCATTATGAAAGTAGAACGAAGTTTAAGTTAACATAATTTGACTATCTGGGTAGGGATATAGGGTACCAGACACCTTGAGGGGACCAGTGATGGGGCTTCTGCAGTAATCCACAGATAACTAAAACAGTAGTAATTGAACAGCAGTCATGAAAAGCAGTGTGATCAGTCTGAGATATTTAAAATGGCATAAGGGGATAAATGTTTAAAATGAAGTTCCAGAAAGAAAGGAAAGGCCTAGTTTTGATGATTATGGCATTGGCACAAGTGAGGAATTGGCATAGGGGAGCTGGTTCAAGTTGAGTCAAGCATGGTTCAGAAATTATGAGTTTGAGATTTTGGCAGATAATTAAATTGGCAGTGTCCTCTGAAAAAGCAAACAGACTTTCATATTGTAGATCTTTCACTTAATAACTTAATAGTTATGGGACTTGCCACATAAAGAATTAAATCTAAGGAGCTTAGAATAGTCCTTTTCATGTAAGGGTGCTTAATTTTGGAGGAACATAGTACATAATTGGAGAAAGTAATCTAAGTTAATTTTCAGAGGAATAAATTACTTTGTGTGATTAAAAATGACAGTAACCTAGGTTAGAGAACTGAGGTGGAGTTCCCAGGGTAGGGCAAGATCACTAGGAGTTGCTCAAGAGTAGTCATGAGGTAAGAGGAAAACACAAGATCCTCAGGCTTAATTAAAGAATTTTTGGTGAGGATTTAAAAGCTGTTGTCACAGGACATACATTTTCGAAGTTGTATTTTTTCAAAGCATGGTGAAATCTGATGTTTTAAAAAAATAGTGCTATGCAATGTAAAAGCAGCAAGAATAGTCAAAATACACAACTCTTTCTTCCTTCAGTATTTCTTAAATACTGCTTTTTGGGGTCATTGAGTTAAAGATCAGTGTTTTGTTCTAGTGTCTCTGTATACAGGAATGGCAAATGTGTGTTTTTAAAATGATGTTAGAATATGAGATCCACCCATTATAGAAAGTTTATCCTGTATAAAATATCATTTTTAGTCTTGTTAATCTATTATGCATACACATTAATATCATCATGATGGGTATGAAAATAGTGCTTGTCGCCTTTCTTTATTGACTTTATTTCACAAATTAACTGTAAAGTCGCTATTGTAGAACTACTCACTTATAGGGGAAAATGAAAAGAGGAAAAATATCAACACCCAAGATTTCAAGAATTGGTATTTATGTCATGAGAAAAAATTTCTCTATAAGTTTCTTTCCAGATATAATGTAAACTGTATATCCATCTCATCAACTTACATGAACTTATTCAAAACAATAAAAACTAAAATAGAAAAATTTAAACAACTTGTATTTTTTTTTAACTTACCTCAGTTATTCCAGTTCATTTTCCTCAAATTTCATAAACAGGAAAAAAACTATTCAGATTTTAAGAAAGAATTTAGATGGCATTTTATAAATAATACATTTTAGTTTGTGTCCATTATATTTCTATGTAGAACTGTAACTACCATTTCCCAAAGAGTTCTATTTTGAAAAGCTGTTGGAAGTAGTTCCTGATTTTGGAATCAACTCTTTTTTTTAGAATTTTAAAAATGTATAGTTTATACAAAACATTGCACAATAATTCATGCATAGACAAATTATATTTTAATATTTGAATAAATATATTTTATGAGTAATTTTAGAAATTTTCAACTTGAAATAATAGGATTAAAATTATCCATTCAAGTCCATGCTACCAGTTTCATGCCTTTTAAATCCCTGGGTTTGCTGAGATTGGCTGTTTGTATATGTTATGCCTATAGAGACGGTAGAAATTAAATTATTATGAAAGAAACATTTTGCCTTTAAAGAGGATAGGATTCAGAATTGCCTGCTTGAAATTTTTGCCTTTATTCTTTGGAAGTCATTAATAGCTTTGAATGGAAATAATTTTAAATAGAAATTCCACAACTGTCCAAGAGCAAATTGCCTTGTTCTGCATGTCAATTAAATAAGAAGAGCTGAACAGAGCATTTGGCCTTCCACTGCTTCATCTACATCTAGAAACTTCATTATTAAATATGTGAAAGCCAAAGATGATTCCAGTATTTTAGTATATATATACTACAGATTGTGATCTCTAGAGTTTACATTATCTATAAATTACAAGTGGCCTAACCAAAACATCTGCAGTGTGGCAGTTTCTATGCAATTTAATTTTCACTAAAAGCATGAGAGTCATGAGGAAAATCACCCTGTCAGCAAAATTTGAACTTAGAAGTTTCATTCATGGGATAAAAGGATTATTTTTAAATGGAGCAAAACACAGTGAGTGATATTTGTCATTTTGTTAATGATCAGTGTTCTCATTTGTCCTAATTTATTTCATTTTTCATTGTATGTTCTACATTTGTAAAATAGAATAAATAATCATGTTTTTTTAATATCTTAAAATACCATCAATACATAAAGCAAATGGGTTGTCACCCTCAAACCTTTATTTTTAGAGTAATATGAAATGTTTGAAATGTGTTTGATATTTAGGATAAAATATCTGTCATCTAAAATATCTGCATTTTCATGCAGATCTGGCTCAAATGAGGAAGCTGAGGATAAGAGTTGTTAAGTGTTGCTCAAGGATTTACAGTCGCAGACCCGTGACCTTCACCAAGGCAGTCTGTGTCCAGAGCGTGTGCCCTTAACCACCGCACTTTACTGCCTCCAGATACTTGCTGAAAAATTAGATTGGAGAAGGGAAAGTGAGGGAGTTTTGGGGGGTTGGGCAATGGACAGAGTATGGCTTCAGGTAAGTGTATCAGAGTAGCTTATCAAAATTTAGAGTCTTACTAAACATTTTTCTTTTTTTCTTTTTTGTCATCGGTTGGGGGCCTATTTCTCAGTTTTTTCTGTTTCCTGCCTAGTGTGTGGATCAGGTTAGATCTTTTTGGTCCCAGGTTCTCTTCCCCTTTCATCCTCACTGGGCACACCTTCAGCCCCCTCTACTGACTGGGATATTTTAGGGGGCTCTGTGCATCCTGCTGAGGAGTGAGGAGTGACGTATTTTTTATCAACTCTCCTAATTTCATGGTATTTGGTATTGATAGGTTCTCTGCTATTGGATTTTAGGAGGTTATGTGGTTTCATTTCTTTGCTAAAAATGGACGGTTAGTCTTTCCCTTTATATTTGTTTTATTGTGCCCACTGGGTTTCAAAGATTGAGAAAAGCTTAGGAAAGACGCTGATTGTTAGATGGGCCAAGTACAGAAACCCAGGTACAGAAACTAGGGTACAGAAACTCACCAGGGCAGGAAGCCCTGGATGCCTAGCAAAGGGCGAAACTGGGGAAACAAGAACCTTGCCCCCGGGGTAACCTATCCTCCCCCAGCATATGGCTGGTGATGAGGTTTACACCCCCTGAGCATTTCCTCCCTAAAGATAACATCTAGGCCTCAGTTGTATTTCAGCTCCTGGCCCAGATAAGCAGTGAAACCAGACAAGTGGCACCATGGCTGCCTCAGAACCAGCTACACTAATGACCCCCTTCCCTGGCACCCACCAATCAGTGGAGACCACAACCCTGAAAGAGTGCACCTGGAAAGTTGATGAATATTCTGTTGAGACCCTCCCCTGAGATCTCCCCTAAGATTCCTGCCTGCAAGAAAGAGAGAAATACCCTCAGGACAAAGGACCCAGTTTCAAGCTTCCCACTAGGGGAGCATGCCAGTGCATTCTCCATCCCTCCAAGGGGACCCGACAAAACTTGCAAAAAGCCAAGCAATGGGCAACGGCAGCCCCTCCCTGAGCCTGTCTCCAAGGCCCCCTTCTCCCTCTCTGACTTCTGAATGAGCCAAAGCAGCCCAACCAAGTTCTCCTGTTGCTTCTGTGCTCTTTGTTGTTTCACTGCCCCAAGTATATTTTGCTGCTATCATGGACCCAATACCCTTTAGCTCAGTGCTGTGTAGCCGTTCCCTTTGGATAGCCCCATCCCCTTTTAATAAATTTTTCTTTATTCGCCTGTCTGAGATGGCTATTTAGCCTGCCCACACACCACTGACTGTTAACCTTTCACTGATCTTCTGCAGTCTTTAACTAGTTCAAAATATCTTCTCAGAAAAAAATTATCTAAATTAAAATTATAAGATCTTAGTGTACCTTGTATACCCCTGGAGGAAAAAAACACATAAAAATATCTATTGCACAGAGCTATGTTGAGGTTTAATGAAACTGACAAACGTGCAAAGTGTTTAGCCAAGTACCGTGTACTCTAATAATCGCACAATAATGCTTAGCTGTCATCAGCATCACTTCATGTAGCTGGGCCTTTTATTTTTTGCTAATATTAAATGTATTTTTTGTTTGGATTTCATTTTAAATACTGAATTAATTCAGATTAATAACTCTATAAGTACTTAATTCTGAATGTTAATGTAAGAAATCATTCAAACCTGTGAAAAATTTTTGTGAGTTTATTTGAGCCAAACTGCTGACATTGCCGGGAAGCCAGAACCTCAACAGACTGAGATAATGCTCGGTAGAATGGTAGTTTTGCACTTTGTTTGATACATTACAATCAAAAGAAGAGACGTAAGTGGGTTGCATGAAATCCATTAGTAATCGATTAGGGAGGTGGGAGAAAGCAAAGCAGGGAAACCTCTGGGATTGGATACAAAGTAAAATGATAGACACACACTTCTTTTACTCCGGTGGGTGCAGGATAGTTAACAGTCAACAATTAATAACAATGAGGGGATTTGTGATCTCCGCAGAGCAGTGCCTGTACTTTGAGGGGGTCCGGAAAAAAGAAAATTACTTTGACATTCCAATGATATGTTATCGTAGATATAAAAAGACAATAGACAGGCTCAGTTTAGGTAAAGATTGACCTTTGTCAGGGGAAGATTCCAACCTAGGACATGACTACCTACCATAAACTGCTTTTTAGTTAAAAAGTTTAATTTCAGACCATCCTTTGTGGTTATTTTAGGTCTCAGTTTGCAAGGTCACCATGAAGGCCTCCCCTGAGCTAGTCAGGTTAGCATATGTGGCCCCTTTTTGTCCACATGAATCTAATAATTGGTGAAATAAAATAATTCCAATAATTTATATTCAGTCTTTGGAGTGGAATTTGGTATCAGTGTGTTCATACAGTGAGCTCTGACATTATTAATAGCTGTAGCCATATTGATATAAATTTATATACACAAGCCTCAATATATTAGTGTCTGATGTCTATATTCTCGAATTTAGTAATGCAACATGGTCTCTTAAAAGTTTATCTAAAATCAAATGGTGAATGGATATATTCTGAGGTCTAATATAATGCTATTTAATTATTTATGTCCATCCCAGCTTGAATATATTCACGGGCTTTATTTACCCCTGGCCTCAGATGAGACATCTCCTATCTGTGAGTCTCATGTTCTTTTCATTATTAAAATATATTGTAGAGTAGCTCTGTAATCACAAACTAGCAACCCTGAATCTGCCTGGAGAAATATTTTGATATATCCCCACTGTTTAATTTTTTAATTTAAATGCCTTCAGTAAGGACACAGAATCATGAGTTCTCTTCAGATTCTACCTCTCAGTATTAGTTTATGTGCTGGCACTTCATACATTTATGTTAGGTGTGTGACCGTTGAAGGAATTTGATGTTTTTGACTCCTAGACCTATATCTCTGAGGTTGCTTTAAGGTTTTAGTGTATCTATGTGGCCATTCCTCTTTAGTAGACAGCAAACCAGTCTTTATTTACATGCCCCTGTCCCATCAATTACATTATTTGTGGGTACCTGTAACTGTCCTATTCCTCTCTGGAGGAATGGCTATTTCCATTTGGATTACAGCTCCCAGAAAATGTCATATAATTTTTGTAAGTGCTCATTATTTTATAGTCTATAACAATATTTCAAGAAAATAATGTATATTAATTAACTGTAAAAAAGTAGCAAATTCACATTCTTATCTTCTATCAGTTTGTCATTGTCTATTTTCATTTTGTCTTAGAATAATTTTTGAACACTTGCGAATATCAAAACTAGAACTTACTTTGAACTTCATAAGCATAATTGGATGACTAAAAATAATGATAAATGATTTTGATATAAAAGTAATGTAATTTTGGTGGCTAATGAGCAAGATAATGAAGTAATTTAAAGGAAAGTGGGTTTTATTCTTTGAGAAAGAGTATCATATCCAAATTAATGTGGCTAGTTTCAGTATTTTATAAATATGAAGTTGACCAACTGCTGAGTAGAACTGAAAATTAGAGTTGTCATTCTTATGGATCATCTTACAGCCAAACTGCTTTATAACCAATGATGGGCTTCTATATAGAATTGATGCATTTGCAGGGAGGGGGGTAATATAACTAAAATATGAGGATCAAACTTGGTCTCATTAGCTGGGATCAGTTTATAGTCATAAAAGGACTAAAAATATACTCATAACTAAGAAAGGGGGCTTTGATTAGGTTTCAAAGTGTTTGCTCATAGTGCAATAAAACTAAAAAGCATATTACAAATTTAAGCACAACATATCAGACTGCTTGGTGGTTTCACATTTCTACTAAAACTGGATTTGCTATTAAAATGCTAATTCAGAGTTCTTTCTCTGCTTAAAGTCAGCAGCTCTGTGTCCTCAGTTTAACACAAGATAACAGACTTGTAAAACAAACTTTAGGAACTCTGTCAATATGAATATATGTCTATAGAACCTTAGAGAGTCAGTCAAACAGTTCTTAGAATTAATACATGTTCTATGTAAATAACTTAAAGACAATATGATAAAGAGTTCATAATAGCAAAATTTCATAACTATAGCCACAGACAGCCTTAATAAAAGTTTATTAAGGATATTTGAAAACAAATTAGTACAAAACTTTGGTAAAAAATTTAATTTTTAAAATGGAGAAATATGCTGTTTCCTTAGAGGAAAGTCTAAGAACTATAAAAATGTTAATTTTTCCAAAGTAAAATTATCATCCCAGTGGGCTTTTTTAATAGAAAAGTTTCAGAAGTTTATTCTAATAAATTTTTTCTGTAAGAGCCTTGAGGGATACTCAGTTATCAAATAATTATAAAGCTATAAGTAAAAAGTGTAAGTATTTAGTATTTACCCCAAAATTGACATATCAGTGAGACTTAATGTAAAGCCCTAGACCTAAATAAGGGAAGCATTGCAAACAAATACAGATTGAACCAATTAGTCAACCCACAGAATCAGAGGACTGTTTGAAAAACTACAACTCATGTTTGAATTTTCCCCTCAAATCATATGGCAAAACGAAAATAAATCTGGTTGGGTTAAATGAGTCAATATGTTAAATGCAAATGTATAATTACAAAAATCGGAAGAAAATACTGATATTTAAATAATCTCAGTATATTTAACCTTAGGAAAAAGAGGGACAATAACACAGAATAATTTTTTGATAAAACTGATTAACAAACAATAAAAAGTGAAGTGAGTACATATCAAAAAATATTATAATCAAACATAAAAGCCAAATTTCCAAATGGGACAAATATTTACCAAAAAAATTCCAATAATAAACTGATGTTCTTGCTGCATAAAATGCTCTTATAAACCAAATCTCTGCCTTTCACTGTGCTTGGAAAGGAATGATATTTTAAATTAATGATTTAATCAGAAAAATACTGTAATGAAAGAATAAAGGATTTGAATAGAAAACAGACCAAAAAATAAATTTAAAATGACCAGTAAATATATTAGGATACCAACAGTAGTAGTAATGAAAGATCACCCAAATAGCAATTATGATGCTATTTAGGATATCAGTTATTTAATGTATCAAAACAGAAATTTTAAAGAAGATAATAGTGATAAGAGTGACATCATAAGTGCCTTTTCTGATTCTATTGGTAAAAACAACAACAACATATAAAAAGGACTTTGGCAGTATGAGGTTTATACCAGTAATTCTGCATCCTAATATAACTGAATTTTCAGATTTGAAATTCCTGAAAAATCTTGCATAATTTTCATATCTGTCAGTGTCTAGAAAGGGCACAGCAGCACATGCTGTCCTTTGATGTTCTGACTGGGGCTGGAGTTTCTAAGGTGGCTTTACATGCAATAGCTGGGACCTTGGCTCTCCTCCACATGTCCTCAGTCTCTGCTAGGTTAGATTGGATTTCTTCACAGCATGATGTCTCAGGGTTCCAAAAGAGCAATAGCAGAAATTGCAAGGTTTCTTCTGCCTAGGATTCCAAACTGCATTTGTTATTTTACCATGTTTTACTAATCAAAATAAATAACAAGACCAGCCCAGATACAAGAAGAAGGGAAATTTATGCTAGAAGGGAGGAGCTACAAAATATTGTTGCCATGTTTTTAATCAACTGTATTATATGATTTGCTTTGGCTAATGGGACTTTGAGAAATGCTTGCAATTAGAGCCAGCCTCCTAGAAAATGAGAGACCACTGGAGAGAGTGTAATTGGTGGAAGTGGAATTCTTGGGCTGCCTCCAGGAAATGAATTTCCTGAGGCCCCCACAGCAGCTTAGGGTTTCATTGAAAGTTTTATTGGTGTTGTATAATTAAGGGAGTTCCTATCCAAGGTCCCATTTCCCTCTGTCCAGCCATAGAAAAAGTCCAATCGTGTCTTCAGCCGGGCCAGAATAAAGGCCACTGCCCATAGTTTCTGAGTGTGGAGTGAACCCAGCTATGGGCCTTAGGGCTGCTAAGGCCACATGGCTCTGAAGACAGTGTATGAACACAGGGGCGAGTGCAGATCATGGAGCAAGAGAGAGGGAACTCTGAGGATTTTAACCAGGAGCTTCTTCGAACTAACCCATTAACTTTCCAAGATTTCACATACTTGCAGTGGCTCCACTCCCCTAGCCAATTATCTTTTTCCCGGGTTAGACTGACATGCAAGCACCTCCCCTATGCCATTTTCACCTTACTGCGAATATGTCTGCCTCCCGCTTTGTTCTTTCCTTTCCCCCAAACTCACAATCTGGTACTGGAGGAGGGAAGGAAAGGGTGTAACTGTCTGACTTCCCTTTGCTCTCTTCCCTTTATTAATATTAATAACTAGCTAATTACACCATTAACAAGAGGACTCAGTAATTCTAGCCATCCCAGATAAGCCCAGCAATTTTTGCCATCCCAGCCATAGACCCAGATAGGTGACCATTTGGCCATAGCTGAATTTCCTGAGGATCAGAGAAACCACCGAGACAATCCACATAATCTTGAGAAATTGTAAATGTTTGTGATTTTAAGTCACTGTGCAGCATAATCTAACTATAATCCTCTTTGCTACGAGTCAGAGAACAGGAAGTTACCAGGTCAAATGTTGGCTCAAAACCGTGCAGCAACAGCTAGAGCCAAAAACTGAAGCCCCATTCAAAGTTTTACTATCTCTAATGGACCAGTGCCCTGAAAGACAAAATGCTTTAATTGGCATCCTTCTGGCAGAGAGCATCTCTCTTCCACACTTGTATAATGGTGTTTGATAAGCTGAAACTAAAGAGCCCTACTTACAGAAAAGTCTGAGAAATGTTGACTTTAGTTCTACAAAATCTGTAGTACAGGAACTCATATTAGGAAGGTGTGATATTGTGATTTATAATGAGAAATATATATTTGGTTTTCAACCCTGTTTCTGGCACAGAGCCCCTAAATCCCTTGGGATCTCCCGATATGAACCTTAAAAGTGTTTTTTATGTTAATGAGTTTACTTTTAGAATGCCCTTAGGGAACCTAAAGAGGGGGCTGGTAGCCAGGTGAGCCAACTGTGTGTTTAGAGCTTTGGGACTTCAGTACCCATCCTGAGCTTATGTTAGGAGAGCTGGCTTGCTGAACAGCTGGAGTGCTGGGAGAGTAGTGCACCTGGAGAGGGCATGGAGCTCCTTGCCCTTTCCCCAGACCTACACTATGCATCTTCAGCCTGACTGTTCCTAAGTTATATCCTTTTATAATAAACCTGTAATCTAGTAAGTAAAATGTTCCTCTGAGTTTTGTGAGCCACTCTAGCAAATTAATGGAACCCAAGGAGGGGTCTTGGGAACCTCTGATTTATAGCCAGTTAGCACAGATAACAACCTGGGTTTGTATCTGGCATCGGAACTCGGGGGCAGGCAGTCTTGTAGAACTCAATCCTTAACCCCTGAAATCTAATGCTATCGCTCTGTAGGTAGTGTCAGAATTGAGTTGAATTGCAGGACACCCAGCTGCTTCCCCAAGAATTGCTTATTGGCATAGGGAACTCCCTCCCAACCACCACCACATTGGAATTGGTAGTAGGACTTACTTAGAAGATATGGTGGATACTGCACTACAATTCACTGTGTCTACTACAATCAGCATCAGTTCTTTTCTTTTGGTAATTGTTTTCACTTTTATGAATTTTGAGGCTATCGTGTCCTATAGAGTTTGATAAAGGAATGTATCAACACTCATATTAGTACTCTTTTGATATAGAAAGAATATAATCTGTCTTCAAATTGATAACTGATGAACTCATATACCAAGAAATAGAGTGCTTATTCTCTAGGACGGAAGTTACCCGTGATTTTCTTAGGTCTGGAATGGTGGGAAAGGCTCCTTTAAAAAAAATAAAAAATATATATATATATATATATATATCTTTATTGATTTCAGAGAGAGGAAGGGAGAGGGAGAGAGAGAGAAAGAAATATCAATGATGAGAGAGTCATTGACAGGCTGCTTCCTGCAAGCCCCCGGACTGGGGATGGAGCCTGCAACCCGGGCATGTGCCTTGACTAGGAATCGAACCTCGATCTCCTGGATCCTAGGTCGATGCTCAGCCACTGAGCCACGCCAGCCTCACAAGGTTCCTTTTTACTGTTTTTATTCCTATCTCCTTCCTATTTATAGTAAGTCCTTTATATATCTCAGGGGCCACATGTAAGCTATTCCTTCTCCTAGGATCTCTGGTTTCCCTTCTCCCCACCTGCAAAGTATAATTAGCTTTTCATTGTGTAATTCATCCTTCACTTTCCAGCCTTCATAACACTTTCTGAGGGAGGCTTTCTCTGACTCCCCAGACTTTGTCAGGCTCTCGTGACATTGTATATTTCTTCCTTATGATCTGGTGAAAATGGGATGGGTGAATTAATTTTAGAAGAAAAATTATCTACCAGAGGGACTAGTACTAAGAAAATATTTACCCAAATGTAGCTAAATAAATGGATAAGGCCTGTCGGTATCCTGAGGAGTTTGAATCTTCCTGTCTTCCTCTGTCAGTGAAGGACACAAGCTGCCTGGTATACAAGAGGATTTCTGGGTTGAGTTTAGCTTGGAATGGGGTTACTGTTTGTCACATTGGAGAATGTGTTGATTAATACCGTGAGTCAACTTGGCTAGGCTATGGTATCCAGTTTTTGGCCAAATCCCTGTCTAGGTGTTGTTGTTAAGATATTTTTAGATGTGATTAATATTTAAATTAGTAAATTTTTAGTTATGCAAATAGATTACTCTCCATAATGCAGGGGGTGGGTGGAGAGGGCTCATGCTCTCAGTTAAAGACCTTAAGAGAAGATTGAGGTCTCCTGAGGCTGGAGGAATTTTGCTTCCAGACTGCCTTCACAGCAAGGTGCCTACATCAATTCTTCCTGGGTTCTCCAGCCCACATGCATGTCCTGCAGATTTCAGACTTGCCAGTTCTGCAGTCACAGAACTAATTCCTTAAACTAAATCAATCAATCAATCAATCAATCAATCTTTCTCTACACATACGACACATACACACATCCTACCGGTTCTGTTTTTTGAAGAACCCTGATTAATATTGAGTTAAAATGCAGACAAGTGAGAACATGAACTTTTGCTTGGATTTGTATTTAGTATTAGCTCTTTTTATTCCCATAGAAACCCTGGATATAATCAATATGTCCTGGGCCCCTGGGAAGTGAGTTTAATTGTTACTGCCATTTAATGAGAGAAACCCAGTCCCAAAGAAGGGAAGGTGTGCAGCAGTAGACAGCATGAAGCCATTCTGAGAACCCAGCTGTATCAGTCTTCAAATACCCTGCCCTTCTCAGACCTTGCTGCCTGCTCTCCCTGAGAGGAATTGGCTCTAGTCCCCTGATTAGCCAAACAGGGCAGTTTTCCTCAAATAAGGGAGGCTCTGGGGATAGTAGAGGGCAAAGGATAAACTTTAAGTATTATTAGGAACCTAACAGGATTGTCACTCAGGTTGTACTAACAGTCTTTCTCCTGCCATTGCCCTGGCTCTCAGAGCTGACAAAACAATTCCCCCAGTTTTTTTTTTTAAAAGCAGTATTTTTCCAGACCTTTTTTTTTTTTTTTACCCTTTAGTGAATTTGGGAAGGTTTGTTTTTTTTCGTACTATCATATTTGTTGCCTAATTCCTCTAAAACAGGTTCCACATTCTGATGCTTCACTGAGGCTGGCACAGGACAAATCTTTACCCTCCAGACCTTGGGCAGCAGGAACTTTCTGCTGCTTATTCTGCTCCTAGTAGAAGCAATTGCTTCAAGAGTTGCCAAAATTATAGCAGCCCGAGGAAAGGACGTTTAAAATCATCGCATGCTTTATGCTTTAAAATAACAGACACCCTTCAGAATCTAAAGCCACAGTTATTTATAAATATCTCCATTACTTAGAAGCTGCCTGGAAAGCATGTCACATCTATTTTTAGGACCATGGAGTATGACGACCTTAAGACACCATGCTAGAGGCAATTTCCCTGAGGATGTCTGAGGAGTTGGCATCTTATTTATGTAGAGAGAGGATTTCCTGGTATTAATAATGTGCTTTCTTTGATTAATTTTTATTTGGAATTCTGTCAGAATATTTTAGGTGCAAAATATGCATTAAGTGCAGCATAATGTGGTTATAAAAGTGAAAGAATTTTAGTAGATGTGACACATTATAAGACATAGGAGAAAGCAATGTTTTTTCACCACAAATAGCTATACATAAGAATTAGATATGCATAAAAACAAATAGGTATAAATAAAAACTACTTTTATACAAATGTGGTGTATAAAAACTACTTTTATACAAACAAACTGATGGTGTCACGGGAAATGCAAATAAAAATCTTATTTTTCTAGTTTTGATAAGTTGACTATCTATTAGGGCTGACAAAGCAAATACAGAGGAAATGCTAAAAGAACTGTAATTTTAATGCACCTGGAGAGAGTAGTGATAATGAATGGTACAGCTCTTGGTTTATTATGCAGGGGAAAGATGATTTCAATTTTAGGTGATACATGAGCAGGACCTTGAGAACACCTGTGATTTCACCATGTGATAAGAGGAAACTCTTCTGGGCAGAGGCATAGCCTGCGCAAGAGAACAGAGGTACAAAGAACAGAAGAGAGAAGAGAACCACATTCAGTGGAGCCCAACGTGGAAATATTAGCTCAAGTGATAGCTTTCTTTTTCAGAGTGCCAGAACCAGTTAAGTAAAAGTGGCAACATCAAAAGCAAGGTGGTTTTAGTTTTTAATATTCTGTTTTTCCAAAACTGCGTTGGAAGAGCAGAGGAATATGCTTAGGGTTCACAGGTGAGTTAGGTGTTGCCTGGGACACAGGGTGTAGATCAGAGTAAGAGATAGGATAGGTAAGTTCCTTTGAGGTTAAGGTTCGGGACTCCGTGTTAGAGGATGTCCTCACCTGCCTAATTTTGCAAATTTTGAAATTTAATATGAACCAGTTCTAACTTTAATACAGTTTAGTTACAAACAATTTGTATGGTCAGGGTAAATTAATATTTTTTTCTGAACTCTAGTTAGAATTTGCAGGAGAAGCTGGGTTAAAATAACCTGTTGAGAAAGGGAGAATTCCCCCCTTCTACCTTTCTTTAGTTCTTACAGCTGGGCCAATAATAAAATAATAAAATTGACACAAGCCTAGAGTAAGAAGAGAAAAATAAAACAATTTAATAGATGCACACAGAATAATCAAATATGATGCTCAGATCATAAAATGAGACCCAAGTTTGGGCTTGAGTAAGGCCTTGTAAAGTCTGTTTATGCCCTCCTTTTTGGCTCTGGATTTTATAACTCTTGTGATAAGGTTGTCTTTTTTGAGGGACAGAGGAGAGTCAGGGAGATCTTTGCTCCTGCTGTTTCTCAAGTGATTTTAGTTTGAAATAATATATATTGTGGAGTATCTTAAGGCAGCCTGTCCTGGGCCCTGACGCCTCCACCCTCCTGAAGCTGATAGATTGACATTCCCTCTTCCCGGTTCTCCTCTTGCTGGTTGTCAATTCAAAGAAGAAGAGAACATAAAGGAGGTAAATAATAAATTAATGAATTGTTGCTACAGATTTAAAGTTCAGGCTTAAAGTCATACTGCCCTTTGATGATTTTCTGTATTTTTTCCTAATTAGATATATCATCATTTTAAAGGTTTATAGAATTATGAAAAGGTCCATTCTCTTTGCCAACTCACCATTTTTGTTTTCCACTCACCAAACAATGCTTTGTTGTCTTTGATCCATTTTAGCATTTGTATAAAAAATACATTATACATGTTTATTCAGAATGTTTTGACCTAAATAGTACCCTGTTTTAAAAGTGCCTTCCAGCATTTTGTTGTGTGTTTCCTAAATGAAAGTGTGCCATTTTATGAATGGTGTTATCTTTCTAGAATGCTAATGCAATAATGAAACTGTAATAAAGCTCACTCATAGCCAAAGAACTGCTGTTTAAGCACCCACCTATGCTGTGAATCTGTTTCAAGCTATATTATTATGCACTTGCTTTTGTTTTTTAATATTTCAATGGGTTTTCATTCTTAGCTACACTGTAAAATCCCCCAGGATGGTGACAGTATCGTACTACTTTTATGGCCTCCATAGATCTTGGTACAATATGCTTTTTAATGTACGCATGTTGAATTGATGATGCAATTATATGCATATTACTTGAGTCACGTGACATCTCTAAGTTACCAAGGATTATGAGTCTAGTAAACCTACACTTAAATGAGACTAGCTTCCTTAAGAGGATAAACTTATTCTAAATTCTGATAATCCCTAATTTAATCCCCCCCCCCCAAATATATAATGCAGTTACTCAGGAGCCAACTGTTTCAGAATAGTGTTTATTCTAATCACATTTTGCTGTTTGTTTCCAGTAATCTTGAATAAATGCTTTTCTTTTTGGCAAAGCATACACATAAAGAGTAAGTACTTCCTACATTAATTTTTGGCAAGAGTACTTACTTTGTATTGGCAAGGTTCTGTTTCTTTTATTCAGATATTTGTACTACTTAAAAGCGTCAGAAAAATATGTGAATTAAGTAAAACTGAAAATTTATTTTTTTATGCTGCATATAGATTTTTTAGATAGTAAAAGATTTGTTGTCCTTTCTAGTACCTTTCTACTAGTCCTGGTTGAGTACAAATCTTTGATAACTCTCAGTTTTTTAAGAATTATTTTCTTAAGTTATTTCCTTCTTTTCCTTCAGACTCTAGCTTAGACTCTTACTCATGGAATGTTACTACTTTGCCTTTTTACCTTTCTTTTCCCCACCTGACTGTTTCAAGGGAATATTTAGAATGTATTAGTGTAAATGGGCCCATAGGAATTTTTCAAGTAATTTCAAGTGATAATAAAGAGGACTACATAAAAAAAAAATGCACCCAAATTTCTTTACTTTTTCTTTATCCACTTACATAAAAATAAAAAAAATGTGATGTCATGAGATATAATCCTGAAAAAAGCCCCACCAAAATTGAGTATCTATCCATTAATAAAACCATCATAGAAAATGCCATCTTGTCTCTTTAAGTCATGCTGAATCAAAAGAGAGGCCAAAGAATCTTTGCTCCTGAATGACCTTTGCTTTTTATTTTCTTCACAAATTTGAAATGCATTCTCAGTTGCTTATATAGAGGTAGAAACTTTATTTTGGTTGCCTCTCAGTGTTTCAAAAGTTAATTTAATTTCATATGCAGTTTTGAATTTCTAATTTTTTTAAAAAAATTAGAAGATTCAAAAACACTAGACCAGCATTTCCACAGAACAATTTCCTGGAGCCTGGGGCATCTGCTCCCTTTACAGGGGGCACAGTCTCCTCTGTTTTATCACAGACCCACCATCCCTAGCGAATATAACCCGTAGACATGTACCACTCACTCCCTTGTTCCTGTGAGCTTTTGAATTTGTTATTTCTAATGTAGAACATATGAAAGACAGGTATATGGAATGAAAAACTGGTTTACAAAAGTTGAATTTATTCAGAATGTGAATGTGATCAGAGGAGGGTTGATCAGAGTAAAAGATCTGAATGTATCCAGGTTCAGGTCATTATTTTCAGGTTCCTGCCTGTTGGATCTAACAGCCAGTTTTGCATCTATTATTTTTATGAATTGCTTATACTCATTCATTTTATTATGCTTTTTAATATTCCAGACTGTTTGTATTGTAAAAATTTTAACACTCCATTATTTTCAGGATTCAGTTAAAGGCTAGAATTTGCAAATTAAAATAATAATGCTAATAGCAACATCAAAGAAACAATAACAATAATAATAAACATTTTAAAAAGGATATTATTTCAATTTGTCCAGTGACTTACCTGGCAGATTTTTTGGGGTTATACACATGAACGCAGATGGCTTTTCTTAACTCCATTTCTTTCAAATTCTTATCTCAGTTTAATTGTTTAGATTTTTACATTTTCTATGATTTCTCTTTAAAATATGTCTGCGGGGATTCTGTAACTTTCAAATTGTATAGGAGGCACTTGCATAAAGTTAAATATTTGTTAGATTACTATGAAAATAGTCAAGTCTAAACAAAAAATCATTGGGATAGTGTATTAGTTTGGGTAATGTTTGCCTTTGTAACAGATTCTCAAGCTTGTGGCTGAACATAGTAGAATTTTATTTCTTCCTCATGCAACATTTCAATGAAAACATTTCTGGTTTGTAGGTGGTTTTCCTTCAGGAGGTGACACAAGAATTCAGATTCCTTCCTTGTGGCTCTACACCTCTTAGGGATATGGAGCCTCTTACATCTAAGTAGGAAACAAAGCTTCTTATGAACTAGAAGTGTCACTTCCACTCACATTTTTATTGGCAAATATTAGCCAAGCCCATCTTCCAGATTAATGAACCTTTCCATTTGTAACCTCAATCTGTACAGATCACAGTGGCTCTGATAAACAGGAAAGTCAACTTTATTTTCAGTAGAGAAATAAACAAACAAGAAACTTGAGAATATGTCGAAAAGAAATGCATCATCAAAATAAAAAAAAACAACTGAATTCAGTTATTTTTTGAAAACAGTAAATGTAAACACTTAAAAAGTAATATAACCAATATGGAAAAATATTCTTCATAGTTATATACTTTTGTCAGATAGTATAGGGGAAGGAAAAAAGGAGACAACAAACAGGAAAAATCTTTTCATATACCTGAAAAGATTTGTATGTCTTTTTTAAAGAAATGTATTTTCAAGTCCTTAGCCCATTTTAAAAATCAGATTGTTTTTCTTTCTAATGAGTAGTTGGATTTCCTTATATATTTTAGATACTGACTCCTTATCAGATAAATAACTTGTAAATATTTTCTTCCATTCTGTAGTTTGCCTTTTTACTCTGTTGATTGTTTTCTTTGCTGTGCAGAAGCTTTTTAGTTTGATGCAGTCTCACTTGTTTATGTTTGCTTTTGTTGCCTGAGTTTTAGGTCATATGTAAAAACTCATTACCCAGACCAATTATAGGAATGATTTCCGGTACGTTTTCTTCTGTTAGTTATATGATTTCGGGTCTTACATGTAAGTCTTTAATCCATTTTGAGATGATTTCTGTATGTGGTGTGAGTTAAGTGTCCAGTTTCATTCTTCTTCATGTGGCTATCCACTCAACGTTATTTATTGAAGAGACTATCCATTTCCTACTGTGTATTCTTGGCACCTACTCTTAAGATCAGTCCACAGTAGATGTATGCTATTGTTTCAGGGCTCTCCGTCTGCTCCATTGGTCTATGTGTCTTGTCTATATGCCAGTACGATACTGTTTTATTACTGTAGCTTTATGATGTATTTTGAAATCAGGAAGTATTACGCTCCCATCTCTCTTCTTGTTCAATTGCTTTGGCTATTCTGGGTCTTTTGTGTTTCCGTATGAATTTAAAGGCTGTTTTTCCTGTTACTGTGAAGAATGCCATTGAGATTTTGATAGGGATTGCACTGAATCTGTAGAACGTATGGACATTTAAACAATATTAATTATTTCAACCAATGAACATGGGATATCTTTATATTTATGTGCCTTCTTTAATTTTCTTCACTAATGTTTTATAATTTTCATTGTACAAGTTTTTTGGCTCTTTGTTTAAATGTATTCCTAAGTATTTTATACTTTTTATTTGCTATTTTGAATGGAGTTGTTTTTGTAATTTTCTTTTTGGATAGTTTGTTGGTGAAGATGTAGAAAAAAGAGAGCCCTTGTTACTGTTGGTGGAAAGTAAATTGGTAGTCATAAGGAAAATAGTTTGGAGGTTCCTCAGAAAATTGAAAAAAAATCTACTCTGTGTTCCAGCAATCCCTCTTCAGGTAGATACGCAAAGGAAATAAAATAGAATCTCAAAGAGATATCTGCACTTTCATGTTCATTGCAACAACAAAAAAAGGAAATCTTCCCATTTGCAAAAACATGAACTGGAAGACATCATGCTGAAGGATATAAACTAGACACAGAAAGACAAATACTACATGTTCTCCCTTTAAATGTGGAATCGAGAAAAGTGGAACGCATAAAAGCAGAAACTAAAATTGTGGTAGCCAGGTTCTGGGCAGTGATGGAAATGGGGGAGATGTTAGTTAAAGGGAACAAAGTTTCAGTTACACAGTGAGACTAAGTTCTGGAGATCTAATGTACAGCACAGTAACTACAGTTAATAATTCTGTATTATATACTTGAAATTTGCTAAGAGAGTAATCAGAAAAAAATCATACCTATGTAAGGTGTGATGGGTATGTTAATTAGCTTGATTCTGGTAATTATTTCATAATATATACATATATCAAAACATCTATTGTATGCCTTAAATATATACAATTTTTATTTGTCAATTATACCTTAACAAAGCTGGAAAAAAGGAAAAATCAATAAACTAGAGAACAGATAAAATAAGGAATGGGGAAAGATGGAGGCAATTAAAATAGAGCCATACAAACGAAGCAGAGGAAGAATGAAAGAGACTAACTGTGGACAGAGTGTTTTGAAGTGTGTGCTGGAGGGCAGGCCCAGCTATACACTTTGGTAATGGGCTGCATAGCTTTCTGGACTCTCAGTGTATTTGAAATGTGGTACAACTGTTTAACCTTGGTAAGCGTTCTTCAGTTCCTTTAATCCCAAAGCCTTTGAGGCTCTACTCTAAATGGAATAACTAGAGCAACCCAACAGGGTAGAAATTAATTTCTAAGCCTAGGGATCAGGAACCGGAGGAACTAAATGAAATCAGTTGCAATTGGTCGCATAGTTCACCTCTCCTTTGAGGCATACATTCAGATACCTATTAGCAGGGGAGTCAGAACAACAACTGTGTGTGTGTGTGTGTGTGTGTAATTTGGAAATTCAAATATTGCTAAATTTATTTCCCATTTCAAAATTGTGGGACTATAGGGTTACCATCAGAGACTCAGATTTCATATCCCATAATTTAAGCAGAATATAAGAGATCCATTTATCAGTAATATGGGAAAATAGCATAGAGGCAAAGATTGATTTCAATAGGATGTTTTAAAGTCATCAAAAAAAAATTCAAATGCACCTGCCTTCTTATTCATTACATTTGCAGTTCTTACTAACCTGTAATAGTTAAAATGAGTTATGTAGCCCTTGAAATCTCTAAATTAATATATGAAATAGTGCTGTTTCAGTCTTTATGACTTTCTTACTCTAGTACCTAATTAAACTTAAGTCTGCTTTATTTCTGTGACATTGTTATTTTACCAGAAATTAAATGTAAGTTATCTCAGTGATAAAGTTAAAAACATATTAGGACATTTTCAAAGCTATAGTTTTTGGTTTTTTGTATTGTTTTGTTTTTTGGGTTGTTTTTTTTCCCTCTAAGACAAAAATCTCTTCAGTGAATTGTGTCATTGTTCTAAAACATCAAACTTTTCCAAAATCTGTTGAAATGAAATGCATTTAAGATAATATGTTTCTTATAATGAGGTCAAATTTATAGCCATTCAACCACTTAACACCTTGATATTTGGATAAAGGGAAAAGGTTTGTGATCAGGGTGGAGTGGTAGTCCTAGTGTTTAGTCTTACAGACCCTCAGTTTATCAGAGGATTTTTCAAGCTGGTTTTTTTTTTGGTTGTTTGTTTAAAATATATCTTTATTGATTTCAGAGAGGGTATATTTTACTCCACAAAACTAAATTAATGATTCTTAAATAAAAATAGCCAGTGCTGGTGAGATTAAGGCTTAAGATACACACTGCTGGAATCATGTAAGTTTGATAGCCTATACATTTTTAAGTAATTTCGTTTATAACTCTTATTCCTGTAATCTGTTTTACTAAAATAATCTAATATGTTAGTAAACATTTTTATAAAACTAAATACCTAAATACTTGGCCAATAATTATGATATATAATAAGGCAATATGATACAGCCATAAAATAAAGATGATTTAAAAAAATTTTGATACTACGCAGCTGTAAAGAAGAAGAATCTCGTACCCTTTGGGACAGTATGGATGGACCTGGAGAATATTATGCTAAGTGAAATAAGCCAGGCAGAGAAAGACAAACATCACATGATCTCGCTTATACGTGGAATCTAAAGAACTTAATAAACTGATGAACAGAATAGATTCAATGACATGGAAGCATAGATGAGACTAACGAATGTCAGAGGGATGGAGGAGGGCGGGTGGGTGGAGGGGGAGAGAGTAACTAAAGAATTTATATGCATATATGCACAACCCAAGGACACGGACAATGGTGGGGAGAGGGACTGGAGAGAGGGATAGGACGGGGTGGAACGGGTCATTGGAGAGAAAAAGGGACATCTGTAATATTTTAAATAAAAATTTAAAATTAAAAAAGTTTTTTGATATGGTAAATTTATTTGCATTATTGCTATTATTAAATTTTAAGAAGCAGATTAATAAGTAGGTGCCTGTATTAAAAACAACCAGCATAGATGGAGACTTTGCTCACAAAAGGCTTGGAGAGCCCTGGTGCTGGGTAGCTTGATTGGTTGTAGCATCATCCGGTGCAGGAAAAGGGTGTGGATTTGATTCCCAGTCAGGACAGGTGCCTGGTGATGCAACCAATTGATGTTCTCTCACGTTGAAGTTTCTGTCCCTCTCTTCCTTCCTCTCATTCTACAATCAATAAACATATCCTCCAGTGAGGATTAAAAACAAAAAAGACTTGGAGATGACGGGGAGTAGGATATGCTGGTGGATTTGTCTATTCCTTAACTAAAGTGCCTCTCTGTATATTCTTTTCTATTTATAGCAGGAGAAATTTAGTCTGCCTCGATTTTGTAACTGTATTTTGAAACTGGCTTTGTTTTGCAGTCAAAGGTATAGACAAGTGGATGGAAAATCATAAAGGTGCAAGCTTCTGTGTCATGTCCCTCTTTTCCTTTCTCATCATTGTCATTTTGAGATGCCATCCGGGTAGTACTCAGTGCCATTTCCAGTTTTGATTTCTTTCTCCAAAAGCTGCGTGTGGGTAATTCTATGTGCCATTGTTGAAAATTATCCACTTTTTAAAGATTGGGACTGGTGTAAGTAGTCTCTTTTCTCTCTTGGGTGTGTATTTTAAAGTTTTTTGTTTGTTTTTTAAATTCATGCCGAAAAGAGAAAGCATTATAATTTGTAAACTTAATTATATGCCTTGTATCTTTTCAGCTTATTAGTTGGAATCACTTACTCTTTAGGTGCAAAACTATTGTTATAGTACCAAGAATAAAATGTTGTATGTGTTATGAGATTATACATTTTTAAACAGCAATATGCAGTAAAGAGTTGAATTCACTGGGTAACTTTAAAAAATAAATAAAAACAACCAACATAGTGATTATTTTAGACTGGGGATTGTGAAGGTTTTTTCATTTACATGTTTTATATTTTTAAATTTTTCTACAGGGAGTATGCGTTACTTTATATTTAGTAAATGTTTATATTAAGAATGTTGAGCAGGTCACTGGAACCAAGGATAATTTTGGGATCTGGCAGCTGGGGTTTTGTTGATATTTTGGTTTCCATTCCACCTGAGAAGTGGTTCCAATGGAAGGTTGTGAGCAGAGAAGTGATATCGTATCTGGCTTACGTTTATAAATACCTTCTAACACTTTCCTGCATTTAACCTTTAAGGTGATGTTCTTCTGTCTGTGCAAATGCCTCACAGAAGGCATAGTAATGCAATGGCACATATGGACCAGGCAGGGACAAAATTGGGTAAAGAGTGCCAGGTGTAAGTGCATGGGGATGCCTACATTTTGAGTGGTGAGAACAACGATAAACTGGAGGGGACATGTGCTTCTAGCTATAGATGATTGCTGTCATTTGGAAATGGGGGCAAGTGTTGCCTTATCAATAAAAGCTGAAAATCTAGATTCTTATATGAATTTTAAATTTCACGACATGCAGCTACACAGCTGTGGAATAAATCTAGCTGTGGAATGTTAGTTTGCGGTCATTGTTTTGTTATCATTCCTAGTGTCTTAGAATAATTTGTGATGTTCCAGGATAGTTCCTTGATAGCTCTCATGTCTGCCCTCCAGTTTTCTCTGTCACTCTGGATTTAATTTACTTCGTTTATCTACTTGTCTGTCTTATTTATTGATCTGCTTTTTTCCTGAGCCTACACAATGCATTTCCTGGTTCTTTACTTCTTAGTTTTAATTCCACTGGATGTTTTGTTACAGTTCCCACTTAGTTAAAAAAAAATAAAAGAAGCTCAGTCAGCTTTTTGATAATAATCTTGTTAGTTTAGAGGCAAAAAAAAGTACACAAGATGTATTTTTCGGACACTCAACACTTAAATGCAGAATATAACCATTTCTTAAGATTTAATCTTAGGTTTTATAATGGGGTCAATGAAATCTGAATTGAGATGTCTGGCCTACTTTTAATTAGGCCCTCTCTTTTAATATAGCCTTTATTACCTCTCTTTTAATATAGCCCTTATTTAGAGGAACTTGATTTCCACTGGGAGAAAAATGAGTGCAATATGATATAAATTGCAATTATGAGAGATTCTAATAGGGGACATTTTTCAGAAAAAAATGTTAAGGATATGTTTACAATAGACTAGCTATACATGAACAGATTGATTTTTGGAGTGGGACAGATGCCATATACCATATAGCCATATAATTTAGTTTTAAGTTAATGCTACTTATTAAAATCACTATAAAATGCCCTGTTCTTATTTTTTATTTATTTATTATTTTATTTATTTATTTTTAAATGTCTTTATTGATTTCAGAGAGAGGAAGGGAGAGGGAGAGAGAGATAGAAGCATCAATGATGAGAGAGTCATTGATCAGCTGCCTCCTGCACGCCCCCCAATGGGGATCGAGCCCAAAACCTGGGCATGTGCCCTGACTTGGAATCCAGCCATGATCTCCTGGATCCTAGGTAGATGCTCAACTGCTGAGCCACCCTGCCTTGGCTAAAATGCCCTGTTTTTAATAACCAGTCTTTTAAAGTAGGTGCCTATACTTTTGTGTATTCTAAAAATATAGAAGTATGGAATCAAGGAGTGTTTGGACTTGGCTCCCACAGTCAAAGTAATGTGGAGTGACATGCTGGACAAAACAGAGGATGAAAATATGTGAAGAAAGGGATCATGCTTCACTCTCTTACTCCATTTGACCCCAAATATTGATACCACTTACAATCTTCAGGAAAAGACTAAACAGAAACTGCCAACTTAAGAAAAAAGACCTTAACATTCTTGAATGTCTAATATCTCAAATGGAAAAGATGGATTTGCATTTCTGTGAATCCGATTGATTAGAAACATAGTGCAGAGTCTCCAATCAACTTATTCACTCTAAACTTATTTACTCTAAATAAGTTAAGAAAAATCTCTAATGTTAAGAATCCCAATAAAAAGGGTGAAAGAGTAACTCAGGAAATGAAAGTTTTCAGAGAGTAAAATAAGTTCTAAATAGCTATAAATTATGAGCCTGTGAGAAATAAAAGAATATACTGCATCTCTGAAAGAAAATAAAAAATTATTTTTAAAAATCAACAAACAAGAAAGAACTCTTAGAAATAAAATATGAGAAGCAAAATAAAAGTCTAATATATGAGGCTGAAATATAAGATTAAAGATAACAGAAAGTAGAAAAAGTACAAAGATAGAGAAGGAGAAAGGAAAAAGTTAAAAATGTATAGAACAATCTACAAGATGCAATGTCTCGTATAGGAGTTCCAATAATCAAAAATTATCATGGGCAGAAAAGAAATAAAGCAATTCATTATTAAATCTTTCAGATTAAGAGTTAAGGACATGAGTATACAGATTTTGACATAATTCCCCAGTACAGTAAATTGTAGGGCATGTGTATTAGGCGCATCATTACTAATTTCTAAATATTGGGAATAAAAGGAAGATCTTAAAAATTTTCAGAAAAGCATATAGACAAAAGCAAAACATAAAAATAGCTAGGAAGTAAACAGTAAGGATAATAGGGAGTGAGGATGTCATTTCATGGCAACTTTGTAAGCTAAAATGTAAGACAAATCCTTCAAAATTTTTAGGTAGAATGATTTTCCAACAGAGAATTCTATACCCAACTGAATGTTGAATCCAACATGAAGGATGACTATAGACATCTTCAGACCAAAAAATGACCAAAATGTGCCTTCCAGTATTCTTTCTCAGGAAGCTTCTTGGTGGTCTACAGAAAATTAGTTGTAAGTCAAGAAAGAGGAAGATAGGGGATCCAGAAAATGGAATTCCAGGGGGAGGTGAAGGGATTTTCTGTACTAATGATAGAGGAAAGTTTTATATGGTAATCTGTACCACAAACCTAGCAATCAACCAGTCCGGAAGGAAACCTCTAGAAGGGATGATCCAAGAGAAAAAGAATGCCTCAGATGTTTGAACGTATCTAAAAATGCAGAGAAGCCCAACTCTAAATTTTAAGATCCAGCTCAAATGTGATTTCTCTCTGATTTTCTCTAATCCAGAATTAAATTCATAATCCTTCATTTCTTTTTCCATGTATTTACAGATTTATTATAGTTGCTTTTATAACATTGAATAGCTTTAAGACTCATCTTTGTGTGCATACACTAGAGAATAGAGGCTGTATTTTATTCAGCCGTACATCTGCATTGCCTATGAGAGACATCCTGGCATGGTGTTAAAATTTGGCTATGTGTTATGGAGCATGCATTTGGAAAGTCTTTGCCTGTTATCTCAACTTCAGAAAATATTTTTCTCTAGATTATTTAAATAGAGCTCATTTTATATTTATTAAATTAATTACAATATCAAACTCTTTAAGGCCAATATATATAGTATATGTGTATAAAACTTTCAAAAGAAAAGTGATAAGTGATGTGAAGTTTAAATGCCTTTCTCCATAAAACTAATAATAGAATCTTGCTTTTCTATGACTGAAAGCTGATAGTTAGGAATATTTTCATATATTTAAACCATTATAAGTTTTGCCATTTGTATATGGATATTTTCCTGTTATACCATAAATGTTACTTTGTATATCCCAAAATACTAAAGGTTCTGTATGCACCTAATGTTTCAGAAAGCATATATATTTTTATATCACTTTTTGATTTATAGAGAATAGCTTTTTAGATTATCAAGTTATATCTTCCCAAGAACTACAGCCTTTTTAATGAGAGGATATATTATCTATAGTTTTTCTGCAAGCTACAAATAATTCATGAAAATTGGAACTGAGTAAGTAAATGAAATTCCCGTGGCTTCCTAGAGTAGTAGACTCTGTAACTAACTGAAGATTGCATCAGGGACAGATGAAGATAAGCTTAAAGTTGTTATTCAGGTATGTGAGAATCCTTTCTGTGTCCCAAATTACCAACATAAATAATTTTAAAATTTTTTTGTGTGACATGGATTATTGTGAAATATTGTGGAATTTCTCTTTCTGCAAGTCTTTGAATATCACATACATTTTAAGCCATGTATGTTTGCTATAAATTGTGTCTAAACTGTGGAAGTGAGCTAGATGACTTCTCAAAGCAAAATTTGAGCAGCCATGCTTGTTTCTATATTGTTACTGGAATTCAGAAAGTTATTAGCTAGCATTCATGCATTGATTCATGAATAATCAATAAACACATACTATGTATTTATTATATACCACTCACCATGAATCTTACCTTGCAGAAGAGAAAACTTTTGTAACTCACATGAATAAATATACAACTCGTAATTTTGATAAGTTCTGTGAGGGGGAAAAAGAGTGCTATTGAGGATGCTAATACACTGTAATATACTTAGTTTTTATGTGTTAAATATCTGAAGGCTTCCAAGCATATTTATCTTCTAAATACTAGCATTTCTGAAGTGACTTTTCTGAGGTACATTACTCACTAAGATACACTAAATTTTAGTTTAAGAATGATGTAATTTTCCAATGTAATTGTTGTAATTTTCCATTCCTGTTCAAATACATTCAGAAAGAGAAATATATTGTTATCTCTATTTGCTCTTAGGGAAATCCAGTTAAGGGGAGAGTGAGTAATTTGTCAAAGAAAATTAAGTCATGAAAGCTGAAGCTCTACATCCAGGAACTATTCATATGAGCAGGTTGTCAGGCTTGGCTTGTAGATAAAGAATGTAAAAAATCCAACACCAACCCCCCTCATTGTGCAGCTGATAACATTTAGGTCAAGGATGACCTTGCCCACTCTCACAAAAATACGAGCTTAACTAGTATGCATGCGACTTGATTCTAAGCCTTCTGTTCTCTTTACCCTCTGATTTTTTTCTCATGGTCGCTAATGTTAACTTTAGATTGTCTTATTTTTTCCATTATTATCAAGGACTATGATTTTCCCTCTATCCACCTATGCTTAATTGGGTTGAATATGTAGTATTTCCTCAAACATCAAAGGTCTAGAAAAGGTAAAATTTCTAAAATATCCAGTCTGAGGGATGATTTTATCTTTTTCCTTGCAATTTCTGGAAGGAGGGGGGGAGGGAGGAAGGAAGGGAGAGAGAGAGAAAGAGAAAAAGCATCAGCCTCTCTCCCTCCGGTTCATTCTTTCCAAAATGCCAAGATATTTCATACTCACTTAAGTTTATAGTTTACATTATCCATTACAATGATTTTTATGCATTTGCATGCTCCACTGTATGATTATAGAAATAAATCTTGTGTTACTGTCTTGATTTTCTTTGAAGGGCCTTTCTGTCCTAAGTTGAAGTCCCTAACAACTTTCAATTGAAAAGCAAACTGTATGGTGAGTGTTATATAGAAGGCATGCACTGAATATAAGTGTTCTATGTTTAACTTTTTAATTTTACTTTTCTCTCCCAGGTAGTATGGATTCATTCTTTAAATTTTTAAAAACAATCATTATTACTGATGAGCTTAATATTTCTTTATTAATGTACCATTGTTGGCTGTGGGTTATACACTAGTGCAAGGAAACACATACTTCTTAACAAAATTATATATCTTTTTAATAGTAGGGGTAATGTTAATGTAGTTGGTGATCTCTACTTGACTCTTAGCAGGAAAACACAGCAAGAAAAGCAAGGGTTTTGTGGGAAGAGATCCTTATTCAATTTTGAAGGCCATTTTAAAATGTGTTTTTTATTGCTTTCAGAGAGACAAAGGGAGAGGAAGAGAGGGGTAGAAACATAATGATGAGTCATTGACTGGCTGCCTCCTGCACGCCCCCTACTGGGGATCAAGCCCGCAACCCAGGCATGTGTCTTGCCTAGGAATTGAACTGTGATCTCCTGGTTCATAGGTCGATGCTCAACTACTGAATCACACCGGCCAGGCTTGAAGGCCATTTTAAAGAAAAAGAATAAAAAGTATAGGTATGAAAATGAATATTTATTTAAGACAAGGAAACAAATTCATAATGGGGTGCATGAATGAAACAATCCTCATGAAATCCAGAATACTTTAGTAATTTTAGTAGTTAAAACGTGTGTTTTTTCCCCCTAAAATTTTAATTTCCTCTTTATAAGGCATCAATTATATATGTATTTTTTCTAAGGAACATAGAAAGTTAATTCAGTCTTTCCTGTAGCATGTATTTCATTATTGGTAGCTGAGATGAATAAAACGTGCAGTTTTAGAGATGGACTTGCTGTGTGCATAACTACCATAAGTTTGTGCTCCAAAAACCCAAGTGTTCTAATAAATTCTGTTTCATGCAACCCCCATCCATAAGAGAGAGGAAAGAAATCATGGTATGTTTGTCATGTATATTGCTGGTAGCCGAGAACTTGTTTTGGCTAGGCATTGATGAGAGCCAAATTCTCCACTTAGAGTTTTGAGCTCCCAATCCTTGCATTTCAAAATTTCAAAATTCTTTTTTGGTCTCTGCTACCTGCATACTTCCACTGCTGGGCGTGGTAGGAGATATTCTTATTGTGATAAAACCTTCATGTCATGATGCCTAGAAAATAACCAGTAGGAATTAATATTCCAGGAATCCATAATACCTTGGAGAGAATTGCATAATAGATTATGTCCATATAGGGATGATTATAATTACGTTAGATCCCATAAAGTGTAAACTAAATGGATCTCTAACTCATCTTTACCGTAGCTGGATCTCAAATTGCTGATGGCCGGCCATTGTACAGGCAACGAATAAGAGGGGGAAATTTGGTAGAGAAAAAATTGTCTTAGAAGGAGACAGTGGTCTTAATTGATGTCAATTGAAATATCTTCTTATGAAAAGTCTACAAAAATATTATGAAAACAATGCTAGGTCCCCTTAGAAGGTCCCTGTGAGTGAGGGGCCTGAAGTTTAAGCTTCACTGACTTCACTGCAAAAGAGCCTCTGGCCTCTGAAGGCTTACAATCAAATCTGCAACCCACCTTTATCAATAAACTAAAGTACCTGATTGGAATATATTTCTGAAGTCTAACCTTTTGTCTGGCATTAGTTAGTTCTTTTATTAATGATTTCCCATTGTCTTAATTGTTGCTTATTTTATATCACATAGTGTATATTTTTCCCCCAAAGAGGTTATTTTCGGGACCCATGGAAATACAAATGATATCCTCAAAGAGTTTTACCTGAGGGAAGTTTAAGGAAGAGCCTATTTACAGGGGTATGGTCAGAGTTCAGGTGAAGTACCCATGGACTAGCAACTGGGATGTTGTGAACTATCCCAAGCCTTTCAGGGCAAATGGAGGAAGTCATAGTTGGAGCCTGAGATAGTTCAGGTTCTTAAGACAGATGAAGGAGAGCAGCTGCAATTAGCATCAAGACGTTGAGGCCCTGAGGCTGGCTGAGGGCTGAGCAAGGCCCTCAACCCCACCTCCTCAAGTCTCCTGCTGGTACCTCCCAAGGGGCTGCTACAAGTAGTAAGCTGGAGGCTAAGGGATTCGATGTTGCTGTTCATCGGGTATAAAGCTGAACAGACAATGAACACAGTGGGTGAGCAAACCAAAATTAACCAGCACAGGCCCCAAATACCCTTAAAATAAGATCTGAAATAATGTTGATTATCTGGGTACATGTCTATGCCAGTTTCTAACGTTATGAGAAATCTTTTTACCACTAATTAAAACTCCATGAAGAAGAAAGCAAAGCTGCTGTAGGTTTTTGTTTGGTTGATTGATTTTGTGTTTGTTCTGTTTTTTTGATGATGGTGGCTAAAAGAAACAAAACAACAGCAGCAAAAAATCCATAAGGCACTGTGAATTCATATAGTCATATAATAACACTTGGGGGTTCTTTGCTAAACAAGTTTGTGAAGAGTACATATTATCGAAGGCTGGTGAATTGTAGTTTAAGCTCAAAATATATTATTCTCCCAACAAAAGTTCAGAGCAATTTCCTCACCCCCAACATCTGCAAGCCCGCTGACCGCGTTTTGCCTGCCTCTTCTTGGCATATTTTGCCATTGCTGATTGTTATTCTTACAACTCCTGCATCAGTGACTTCCTCGAAACCCCCACCTCCTTAGACTTCTTGGCACAGTCCTTGTCCAGGGTGTGGTGACAGGTTTAAGAGGGAGTGACAGTGAAGCCCTTCTCAGCAAGCGCTGGGAGGTCTTGACTTTCCTCCCCCATCTAAATTCATGGATCCTGTAATCCAGTATGAAGGGAGAGATTAATTTGGGTGCAAATCTTAGCCTTTATCAGCTATTGAGCTGCCAGGAGCAATTTGTGGGAGCAACTGCAACTCTGGTGTGTCTGTGGGAGGTCTGTCCCACAAAAGATTTGGAAATACAACGCTCCTTTGTTAGTTTGTGTTTCTGAGGCATGGAAGCACAGCTTCGTGTTTCCTTAGGGGAAACAAGTTTCCTCCTCTCAAAATTTAAGTCTTGAAAGGAATAACTCCTTTTCTGTGACATAATCATAGGCTTGCTGCTGTCAGAATGAATGTTTCTTGCCTACTGGTGTGCTCTCCATGAAAAGAATAGAATCCTTTATATTTGAAATATCTTGAAAAATCACTAAGGAGAAAAGTTTACATGTCTAATCCCTGAATAATTCTAACGTATCATTCCTTGTGGGGTTGTGGACAGAATACAGACCTTTGATTTAGAAAAGCTTGGGTTTGATTCACTCTCTAATTTTTGAAATTGAACTTAACCCTGAAGCCTAACTTTTCTCAATTCCTAATATGAGATTAGATAACAGCTACCTACTGTAAGGAATAAATGCAATCACAAGCTTAAATGAATTTGGAATCTAGCATATGGTTGGCTCCCCCAGACAGAGCAATTCTCTTCTTTCTTCTTTTCCCATGCTTTAGTATTTTTATGTTTATTTTCCTGTTATTTCATAAAGTACCTGCTTAGCGTTACACTTTTCTTGTGGAAAGAAAGAAATTATTCAAACAATTTTAAAAATACCAATAATTATTTCATAAAATAACTAGAATATTTTTTTCCAGATTACTAGGTATATTATCCAACAATGCCACCTGATTTTATACATTTTAGGAACTTGATAAATGTTTGCTAACAATACTTCTCACTGGTTTGATTTCATTTGCTATTACTGTAGACTTTAGGACAAAATAGATTAAAATACATATACGTTTAGGTATAATTGTGTATCTATTTTAGTTCTGGGGATATCAACCCAGCATTTGAATGGATCTTAACAAAACTGAATGTGTTTTCTAGAATACGTGTCTTTTTTTTCTTAATTAACTGCCTGAATTGTGGTAGACGTTGTGGTAGGTTTCTCATTGTTTTCTTTCTTCTCTCTGAAAATGTAAGAGTGCTAAGTCACAGCTGCATGAACATTTCAGAGCCTTGAAACAAGGACCTGGCATTTGGTCGATTGATAGATGAATGTGCTGGGCCTGAACTTTATCCCTCTCAGGAAAATTTTAAAATTGATGTGGCTGTGGCTAGTAGCAACTTACACATACTGTTTGAAGTTTTGTTATTACCGAGTATCTCAGTTAGTGGACTCCCAGATTGAAGACAGTGTATTTAAATTTATAATTTATTATACCACCACCTACATGTAACTGATTTTAAACGCATTGTTTTAGGAATGATGGCAGTCATTGGAAAGACATTAATATAGTTTTATGCGATTTAATTCACACTTTTACATCATTAAAATGAATTTGTAAGTATACATATCAGATCACAGATTACTTTAGCACATAGCTAGCTACAATAGGTACTAATGTTGACAACTAATAATAATAATTAACAGTTATTAAAGTGCCAGTTTCTACTTCTACTCTGTTTTGAAAGTACTAACTATCCTAAGCCTTAATTAAAAGGACCATGACTTATAAATAGCTAAGTAGTTTAGCCTTTATTTAAAACATGCATATCTTGATTGCTTATAAATTTCAAATGCATTATCTTTTTCTAATGATATTAAATGAATTCAGTGAAAGAACTTAGATCTTAATCCACATACTTACTGCTAGTATATAAAAGATTCACAAAACAATGGTCATATATACACAAATTATACAATTGTATACATGCATACCTATATATACAACATCTGTGATGGATGAATTGTAATATCTAGACCACATTATAATTATGAAAGGAGTATTTTCATATTGGTTCCTAAAAATAATTTCAAATATATTTCCTAGGCAACTTAAAATAGGATAAACATTTTCTAACTTTTGAAGTACCCATGCAAAATCCCTTGAAATCTATTTTTAAAGTCCATTAACTTTGATGTCACTTAAAAATGTTGTTTACATATGGAATAACTACTTTGATTATTCCCTGGGAAGTTAATTTGGAGTTTAAAGCAATGAAATCTGCTTTCTTTCACACTTAAAATTACAGAAGAAAGATAAAGAATAGCAGTAGAGCAAGCTTGGACACTGAACAAATAAATATAAGTCCTGCTGCTTAATATATATTTCACTCTATGTCTTTAAACTCCTGGTTTTCATATTTTCCTTTGTCATTTTAAGAAGTGAGATAATACATTTAAATATTTCATGTGTTACACCATTTCTGCATTTTGGTTAAGAAAAAACAAACAGTAAAATATACCAGGAGTTACTTAAACCTGTATTCTACCCAAAAGCCTGTGAAATACACATTCACCAGCAGTGGTCCTTAACTAATGCTAAAACCGAGCCAGCAAGGAAAGCCTTAGGGATATTTTGAAGTAGTTTGAGCTATTACTGTATTGTCTGCTGGAGGTGATTGAACACTTCATGGCTTTGTTGTGTTACCAGAATTTTGAAATTGTTAGAATTTTGAAACTCAATATTACTGTTTTAAAAGTTTGCCTTTTGACTCTCACTCCTACTCTGAGATGTGGGTAAATGACTTTTCCTACTGCAAAGGGAGTTGTAAAAAGAAATGATAGTGGTAACTACAAGTGTAGAGAGAGTTGCCTTCGTCAAAATGTCAGCAATAAAATAATGTTTCAAAAGGGCCCTTCACTTCACACACTTAAAAACAAATACAGTGATAAAAATAAGTTGTCTTTGGGGCTTCTAGGACTACTTGGCTCTCTAGAATCAATTGAAGGAAACTTAGAAGCTGAAAACAGACGGCCTGTTCGGTTTTAAAGGTAACTGTGAGTTTAAGGAAGGAAATAATAAGAGAAAATGCTTGAAGTCAAATTTTTCCTAATAAAAATCACTACTCTTTGTGAGTTCAGTGGATGATATAGTTCATTGACCACATTTTTCTTCATATGTTACTATAATTCCAGCTATGGGTTTTAGGCTTATGAAAATTAAATGCACACAAAAGGGAGAATGAAATGAATTGTCAGGCTTATAGTCTAAAAATCTATTGAGACACACCCAAATGTATCATGAATCTAGTGAAGAGAACAGCGCATTGCTGTATATCTTAGGGATGATCTCCCACATTTAAGAATTTCAAATTACTGAAAATATATTGCTAGAGCCTTTCATATTGTATAATATAAATCAATTAACCGGAACATGGCATATTACTTTCTCTGATTCCTTAGAAAATATTTTGAAGTTGCTGAAAACTAAGTAATGCATACTATCTTATACTCTTAGTGTTTCATTTTCAAGCATATTTATGCCTATGAATTACCAAATATTTCTTTCATTCTGCACTTATATCAGCAGGACTGGATGTTCTGTACTAATTGACAAATTAGATGCATGTTAATCACCAGGAACACATGGCATTTACCCCCCCAATTTGGAAAGCACTCAGAAGTATCTTTTGCAAATTTGGAACTGTTGACAAAAAAGGGCAGATTTTCTTTGCACAAAGCAGTATGCAGGGGCATAGTGAATTGACATACTGAATTTTATTTATATGACTGTATAAAGGATATGAATATCATTTCCCAAGTTGGGTGGTAATAATACATATAGATCCATTTGGAATCACCATTTATTAGGGTGGCAGAAACCTAATCTCCATGAATCTCTGATATGACCCTTCTCCCTCAGTTCTCTGAGGTTTGTCCGAGTTCAAGGGTAACTAGTATAGAAGGCAGTGCCATGGAAGTGGGGCTGGGGAAGATGTGTATGAGAGGGCTAATCCGTCTCATTTCAAGTCCTCTGACTACACACACAGATGTCTGCTGAGTTGTCCATTATCCCGGGTGGTCCTCTGTTAGTTTTCCTCTAGGTTATCTCAGAAACATGTTCTGCGCCTGTCATACTGACCTCTTAAGGTCTGGTGCCCTCTTTCTTTTCATGGTTGGCAATCATTTGGTTGTTGCCAGGCTACACTGGGGCAAGGAAATGGGTACTTTGTACATTTCAGAATCCTCAAAACTACCCACTCCCCCATTCTCTGCATTCTAGCCCCTAACCACTGTCTCCTTGCTCCCCAGGCCAGAGTTCCTATCTCTGGGGGAAGCTTTGGTCTCCTTAAACTCCATTCTCCTAAACATCGTGGTTTTGTTTTTCACTCCTCTCTTTATCCCTATGGGTTTAGGCTTTTAGAAACCAAATTCAGGAATACTTGTTTTCTGGGTTTTGCTATTTTGTACCTCCTGTTATGAGGCAGTGGACATAGCATAGTGTGTTGTCAGTGCTGTCCAATATAACTTGCCTTGATGATGGAAATATTTTATGTCTCTGCTGATCGATATGGTAGCCATGAGTCATATGTAGCTGTGAGCACTTGAAATGTAGCTAGTGTGACTCAAAAACTGAGGTTTAATTTTACTCAGTTTAATTTAAATTCAAATTGCCACATGTGACTCATGGCTGCTGTATTAGACAGCGCAGGTAGCTGCTTGAACGTAGAGAAATGACACAGGGGAGAAATATGAAGCTTTTTAAAAAATGGCTATAATTGCAAAATACCATGCAGTCCTAAAATCATATCTGAGAAGCACTGTATGGTGCATCAAATTTGAAATTCACTCTCTGCAGCGCAGATTGCCTGAAAGAAAAAATTGTCCCTCTTGCTGAATGGAATTTCTTCTTGAGCCTCTTATCACTAATGGGCGGAGGCAGGCAGTGGGAGAGCAGAGGGGAACAAATCTGAACTCTCAGTGAAAAGTCTCTCCTGAGTAAATCCTCAGTCTGTTGTGAGAACTTTCTCTTCTTCTTGCCAAGATGGCATCAGATGTAAAGGAAGACCACGGATATGTCTTCCAGTGATGGGGAATGACCCTCCTCAGATTGCATGGCATTCTCTGGGTCTCTCTCCTGGTCTCTTAAAGCCTGGGGACTGAAATTCTGTTATATTAAATTCCATGCGTTACATGTAAAATTTTGTATAGTTATTTTAATAGTGAGTAAATTGGTTGGTGTGTCAAATTTTAGTTTTCCGGTTTTACTGGAATGTGAATTCCCACATTTACAAATACTGAGGTAGTTTAAAGAACCTAAAATGAGACTTAAAGAATATTGAGCACTGTCTCATTACAGTTAGTTGTATCAAGATTATAGGAAAAATAAATGATAATGGAAGTTGGGGAAAAAAAGACTGGGACTAGACAAGAATGATGTCTGGGCAATCGCTTAACCCCTTCTGTTATAGTCCCTGGCAGGTAGGGAGGACCTTGATCTGTTCTTAATGGCTCTTGCTGTTGATGTCCACTCCCAGTCTGACCACAGTGTTCATGGGATCGAATTGCTGGTTGTATCAGATAGCACAGTTGAAGGTTTCTGAGAGTCCACATAGTTTCTGCCTAATTTCCCAGTGCTTTGGATCCTACAGAGGCAAAACAGCTGTCTGTGCCACATTAAATGCGGTGAGGAAGAGGAGTCACATGCTTAGATTCCCTTGAATTCTCCATTTGCACATCTGGAATTTCTATTGTGGATTTTCTTAGCCCCTTACTGAATTTGGCTGAGGCCCAAAGTGGTATTCTCTTTTCAGGTTCTGTTTGTCTGAATCTCCCCTTCTTCCCCTCTGGAGTCTTTCCATTTCTCTTTTGCCTGGGTAGAACTTCTCTTAAATCCTGTTATCAGTGGTTTACAGTAAGCTTTTATGATCCAAAGTATCCAAGCTTGAATGTTAATATTTAAAGAGAACTTTAGAATTTTTCATTTTCTCTTTAAGCAAAGGCTGGCTTTCCTGATTATTGTGTCACTGTGGAGTCAGTTACCTATTTTTGAAATTAAAAAGTGAATATTGATTTTTTTTCTGCATTAAAAATACAAAGAACAGCCCAGCCGGGCATGGCTCAGCGGTTGAACATCGCCCTAGGATCCAGGAGATCTCTGTTCGATTCCCAGTCAGGGCACATGCTTGGGTTGTGATCGATCCTCAGTCAGGGGCGTGCAGGAGGCAGCCAATCAGTGACTCTCTCATCATTGATGTTTTTTTCTCTCTCTCTCCCTCTCCCTTCCTCTCTCTGAAATCAATAAAGATATATATATTTTAAAAATACAAAGGAATATAAAGTAATGTTAACAATACCATGTATGAATTGGGGGTTTTAAATTTTTACCCTTGGCTGTGTTTTTGAAAATTGACATTTGCTACATTTATATCCTAAAAAAATATCTAAAAGGGGAAATGATGCAATTCCATACAACCTCCTTTAAAAGTAAAATACAAAATCAAAACTAAATTAATGAAAGTGTTTGGATAAAGAAACTCCTGAATTTGATATATTATTGTTCTGACATAGAGCAAAAATAAAAAAATAAAAAAATTGTCACATGCTTCTTTTAAAAATATTTAAATTTGAAATGAAATACTAATTTTAATTTTTTTGAATAGAACAGTTTTCAGTTGAATGCTGTTCATTTGATTGGTAGTGAACAAAAATGGGAAAGGTCAACAAAACATAGAGAAGCAAATCTTAGAGAAAGCTTAAATGAGAGTAATTTAAGAGTGTGAAAGGCTGGAACACAAAGAACAGGAACCAATGAGGAAAGCCCAAAAAATAAAGAGCTTAAATTATATCATGAATAGCTGAAATGAGTATTTCACAATAAATATAAAACCTTGATTAATGGATGGATTGTCTAGTAATTGATGTATTTTGTTAGTTTAATCATTTTAGGTCATTTGTTTTCTTTATTTTCTTTATATTTTTTAACTTTATTTTTGTCTTAACTGATATCATGGAATGCCTTACCACATGATAGACATAAAGCATCATTCTTATCTTTTTGAGAATTAGTGATGGGCACCGTGGCATTAAAAAACTGGTAATATAGAGAAACATGGTTATTCCTAATGGGGTGAAAAGAGAGAGGATGCTAGGGAAGCAAACAGGTGAGGTATTTATTTCAACGTATGGATTCAGGGAAGGTCCACTGGGGAGATGATGTGATCTACCTTTGTGACTTTCAGGTAAAACAAAACAAGGACACAGGTAACTGGCAAAGATAATAGCAGGATCAAAGACGTTATCCTAAACTAGTTGAGTCAGAATCCAAACTAGGTAGATCTGGGCACATATATTACTTGTACAAAGCTTCCCAGCATCCCTAGGGTTCCTGCCCTATGCCCAGCTGTAAGCAGTCTTTCCAGCTGTGGAGGCAGGGACATATAGGAGACATCTGTGTCCCCCCTACCCAGGGGGCGGGGGGTTAGTGGTTCTAGTAGAGGACAACCTTCAACAGTTGTATGTATATGCCAGATGCCTCCTGTTTTCAAAGGCATCTCCATTCTCATCCCTATAACTCAGATTGTTCCTTTGTCACTTAATAGTGAAGATGTCCCCTAGCCATTACTACTAAATCTGTAAAGCACAGAAATATACACAAACACAAACAAACCAGGGGCTAGAGGAGGTGAAGGGGTAAAGGAAAAGTAGATGAACAGGTATGATCTCTACCTTAATGCAGAGTCAGATATTAATACAAATAGTACAAAACTACATACCGGTGTGTAGGTCAGGGAGCAGGGAGAAAGCATGGTCCTGGGTGTGGACTTTACTGTGGTAACAGGCAAAAGCTCCAAATTTAAAATAGTTGTGTCCACGGCACATTTCCAAGTAGGCATTTCAAAAAATATATTACCAAGTATTTATACTCCTTAAAGACAAACAATACATTGTTGATTTTCTTCACGTAGATGTTTTATTTTCAAACAGTTTTTTTTTTTTACTTAACTGCAGTCAATATAAGAAAAGATTAAAGAGAAAAGTGAGTTGGATTCAATTTAGCATTTCCCAATCATAGGATATAAAAGAGAGCAGTTATAATTTTTTGTCTCTAATTCCCACCATTCAAACAAATACAAAATTATACTTAGTGTTAATTTATTTTTTTTAAACGTGGTCTTTTCTTGCTGTATCCAACATCTAAACAGTTTCAATATAAGAAAAACAAAACACCCTTTTACAAATCATTTTTAGTTATCATGGAATTGAGGTACGTTTGGATTTTTTCCTTTTTTGTAACGTAGCTAAATTCATTGTAACATTTTTGAGATTTAGTCCAGAAATAATACAGAACACGTGAAAGGCTCAGCAATCCTAATTGATATCTTGGATACTATACGGAAGTAGCATAAGAAGCACAGTGAAATGATTTCAGTAACCAGTGAAACTTGCCATATGGAACTGTCATTTGTTTTTGTCAGCAAGAAAGTGGCCTGTGAATAAATCTTACAGTGTTGAAAAGGGTATAATATTAAAACCAATAAATAGATTCTATTACCTGGATATTTTATAGCCAGTGACTATAAAGTAATTTAAGATTAATGCTTGGGCCAAGGCTGACAAACACGAATCTCTGCTAGTCCCCTCCATCCTTTCCGACATGAGCCATCAATCACCACTGAGGCATTCTTGCCCACCTGGCCCAAACGAGGACCCACGTCACTCTCAGGAAAGGCTTCCAGGCTGTCTCTACCAATTGATTGAACAGAACTGGCACATACGATGAAACCTATACCTATTCACCTTCCCCATATTGGGATAGATACATATATATGCGTGTGTGTGTGTATATACATGTATATACATGTATATGTATGTATATATGTGTATATATGTATATATGTATATACATATATGTATACACATACATACACAGACACACGCATATATATATAATATATAACAACAATCAGAGAGGGGAAAAGTTTTCTGTTTGCAAGGTGTTTTTGGCTGTGCTGTAGCTCTACCTCACCTCAAATTAACACAACATCTTGAAAAATTCTTTTATTTGGTAAGCTCATTTTTACCACATTTTGGGTCAGGGCTCTTGATGGACAGCTTATAAAACAACAGGTGCATTTTATTCCTCTGCTTTGAAAGCCATTTAAATTGGATGTTCATTACTGTTATTCTGCCTCCAAAAAGGAGATCAGAAGTTTCCCTGATTAAATGCCACAGACACATGGCACCAGGAAAATCCTCTTTTTTCATATTTGCCCATTGTCACACTCAGTCTTTAAAGGTAGAAACGTGTTCATAAGCACAGAAGTGGTGTTATATCTATGTCAGTTGTTTTCCAAACTCGAGAGAGCAAGAGAGACTCTCGAGGGGCAATTGATTCTGATTTGGCAGGTTTGATAAATTGTCTTAGAGCCTGCAAAATTTAATTTTTAATGTAGTTTTTATTCAATTCATCATATTATTTTTAAACTTCTGATTACTTAAGTGCCAGTGAGGCAGCCTGCAGGGGTCAGTCCCTTTGCCCCACAGGATAGAGCAGGACCAGCTAGGAAAGGATCAGTGGCCAAAAAAACCTCACCAATGAAACCCTTACTTCCAAATGTTAGGGCCTCTTAATATTTTAGTTCCATTAATAGGAAGGCAAATAAAGCTGAGCGAATCGATTATCAGCCACGACAAAAGAAATATCTCATGGTAATATTTTGGTCCTTTGGAACCATTCAGAATGGTTTCTCTTTTTCCAGTTGGACCCCGGCTGATGCATTTGACTGAAATATAAAATATATAGGATTTGCTTTTATTTTCTGGGTACTTTTATATGTCCTTAGAACTTACATACTATTAGCCTCACTTTTGGTCATTATTTCACAGAGCATTTAAGATAAAGCTATGATTTTTAAAGATATTTTAAGCTTGGGAATTTAGCAATATTATTGAAAATGTTATTTAGTAGCTAGCCATGAGGATTTTTTAAATAATTCAAATAATTGAATAAATGTAATTTACAGTTACATTTGTAATTCAGCTTTGTCAATTTATATTAGGTGCATCAAAAATCATATGGATTGCTGGTTGGTTTGAAAGATTAATAGTGGATAGATATTAATAAAATAAGTCTAGTAAAATGTTAATAGTAGAGTCAAGGTTGTGGGTATACAGCTGCCTACCATAAGATTCTTTTAGTTTTGTTGTATGTTTGAAAATGTTCCAAATAAAATTTTGGGAAAAAAATGAAATTTCATAGATTCCAAAACAATTTCTTTTTTTTTTCTTTCTTTTTTTTCTGACACTCAGAATCAGTGATTTAGAGTTCTTAATCAATATTGTTGCTTCTCCTAGTTGGATAAAACTTAATCACAAAATTAAGCTTAAATACAATTTAAACAATCTCTCCCATAAATTAACCACTATTTTCTGGGTCACCCAAGGACTATAACTTCAAAATTTTTGGAGCATTATCTTATAGTTGGAAAGGTCAGATTCAGACTTGAAATGTAAAATGTTATTATTCTTATTCACTTTGCAAATTTTCTAAAATAAATTATGACTATAATTGATGACCTTTCTTGTTTCAAAGATTTAATTAACAATTTTACAGAATGCCTAAAATATTCAATACAGGGAGCCACATTCATTGAAATTAGTATACTGCCCTTGATATACTCCATTTAAAGGAAGCCTTTGGATGAAACTCCTAAATGGAGTGTTGTCAATATATGTCCCTAACACCTGTTGATAACCTATTTAATTATTTATATTTTACCACTGAATAGCATTTCACCATTTTAAATGTAACTTTTTATGAAACACTGTCTGCATTTAATTTTTTTAATTGTGATATAATTGATGTATAACATTGTGAAAGTTCAAGTTGTAAAACATTGATTTGACACATTTATATTGCAGTAGAATTGCCATCTTAGCATTAGCAAATACCTCCATGGTGTCACATAATTATCATTTCTTCTATCGGTGGGAACACAAGATACAGTCCCTTAGCATGTTTAATGTTTATAATACATTTTTGTTGTCTGTAATCACTGTATGAGATCTCTAGGACTTATTTATGTACTAATTGCAACTATGTACCCTTAAACATTCCTCCCATTCCGCTATACCCCAGCTCCTAGAAACCACTATTCCACTGTCAACTTTTTCAAGTTGAGGTTTTTTGGGGGGCTTTTTGTATGTTTGTTTAGATCCCACATATAAGGGATATCACACAGTATTTGTCTTTGTCTGACTTTCCACACTTAGCATAATGTCCTCAAGGTTCGTTCATGTTGTCACAAATGACAGGATTTCTTTTTTTTTATGGCTGAATAGTATTCCTTTGTATGTACGTATCTATATATCACATCTTTTTTATCCATTCATCCATATGAATGATAGAGGGACACCTCGGTCCTTTCCATGTCTTAGCTACTGTGAGTAATGCTGCAGGAAACATGGGAGTGCAGATATCTCTTTGATAACCTGTTTTCACTTCACCCAGAACTGTGATTGCTGGATTGGATGGTAGTTCTATTTTTAAGTTTTTTGAGTAACCTCCATACTGTTCTCCACATGTCTGCATTTAATTAAAAGGTATTCCAAGTTTGGCATTGTTTGTTTGTTTGTTTTTTGCAAAATATAAGAAAGAGAGGCCCTGAAATACTGAGGTAAGCATGGGATTACTGGAACATCAAGGTTATTAACCTCACATATTACCTATTTTTGTTGTTATAAAAGTTTTGCTCTGTTTTTAGACTTGGGGCATTTAGAGAATAATGCCAACCTGATTATCATTCTCAAGTGAGCTTTCAAGAGATCATTAAAAGTAAAGAAGAGAACAGCATGCTCCAGGAAGCAGCTATTTTTAACAGCACCAAATTTGAATTCACCTACTTTAAAGCTCTCACTGTTTTTAGAAAGTATTTCTGTCAATAATTTTTAGATTACACGTCTTTTGAGGTTGCAATTCATAGTCTCATAACACAATGATCTGACATTTTACCTTCTAACAGAATTCATGAGAACTAAATTATTTCACCCCAACAGCAGCCTGAATAGAGACACTGAGTGTACAGGTTTGCTCTAAACAAACAAACTGAAAACCAAAATGTTCAGTGTAATTGAGAGTCCACAAGTGCATATAAATATGCTCTAGTTTGATAAATGGCTGCTAAGTATTTGCCATATGAAAACGTTGCTTTATGGCAAAGGGCTGTTGTTAAAAGTGGAAGTCTAAATTTTCATTAAAAAATGAAATCCTATAACATAAGGTATAATTTTGTCTCAAATTTAAGTGGAAAAAAACAACAAAACAGTCCTTGAAAGAGATAACATCTGCTTAATAATTTAGCAATATCATAAACTATATTTTTAATGTATTTACAACTAAAATTAGTAGAAATGTAGCATAATACTGGAAAAATATATTTTTATGATCACACATGCCTTTAATAACAGTCACCAGACAAAAGAATGCCACATTTTTACCATATCCCTTCTGGAACGGATCTCAGATCTTTTGGTTACTGTTGGCTTTATCTGGAATGTTCTTACTTTTCTTTTACTTGTCCAGCTTCTCTTCACTCTTTGGTACCAGCTTAGTTGTCACAACTGGCCCACCTGTGTAATTTTCCCCCTAAAATATAGCACCCAGTAGCACTTACTACAATGTTTACTTATGTATTTTCTCCACTAAAATCTCAAATTAGGTAATTAGGTTGGAATTGTTTTGTGTAATGCTTTTCATTGCTGTTTGTAGCCCCCCCCCGGGCACAGAATAAATGCTTAATGAATTGGCATAGAACCTAAGAATCTAAGGCCTTCCTCTCTCAGGGTCATTCTCGTGTAAATCAGCGTGGCAGTGGTCCTGAAAGGGAGCAAACTAATTTCAAGGTCCCCCAGACCTGTATTTTTTTTCATAATATGCCTGTTTATGAAGAATCATGGCGCAGTCAGTCTAAGATAATTATTCTAGGTTTCTCTGTCAGTCAACAGCCCCTCCAGGAAGCAGATGGTCAGATGAAGGGTTCCACTGAAGAGAGTTTAATGAAAGGGCTACACGTCTTTTGAGGTTGTAGTTCATAGTCTCATAACACAATGATCTGACATTTTACCTCCTAACAGAATTCATGAGAACTAAATTATTTCACCCCAACAGCAGCCTGAATAGAGACAGTGTACAGGTTTGCTCTAAACAAACAAACCGAAAATCAAAATGTTCAGTTTAGAGGTGTGGGAAGCCTTAAGTTCAACAACCTGAGGTGGGAAGCATCCAAGGGCTCTTGTTAAAGAAAAACAGAGCTGGACAGTAATTAAAGCAGCAAAAGCAGATTTTACTCAAGAACTATTGCAATAGAGGAGGAAGGAACTCAGTATAGAACCAGGCCTAATTCTGACTACAGCATGGATAGGTTGGAATTGATAGCCAATGAGCAGGGTGGACATCACTGGATAGAAAATTACTAAGGGAGGGAAGAAGGTACTTCTCTAAACTGACTCAACAGGATTCTTGAGGAAGGTAGGCTAGGGTGATCAAATACCACCTGGGGGATGGCAGGGTTGAGGAATTTGGTCAGATATCAAAGAGACCAAATAGAGGGTAGGAGATTTTCTGTAAACCGACTTAGCAGAAAGTTTGGGTAATGCAGAGAATGACACAGAAGTGCGGAGGTTGAGGCCCAGTTGAGAAAAGGGTGTAGAGAAGCCTGACTGGAGGAGCACTGGAGGAGCTGTGGCTTACAGAATGCAGCCGCTGCTAAGATTGTGACCCAACAAGGAGGGAGCTGGGCACTGGGGAATGAAGAGTAAATACCCTCATTAGCCAACCCAACAGGAGGCCAGCAAGCGAGGGAGCCCAAGTGAGGAGGTCAACCTTCTGGGCAAACTGCAAGGCCAAAGATAAAAGGAGACTGGCGGGGCCAATGGAGATTAATCAGCACACACTCTAGCTGGCAGGTACCTTTAGACGAATTATTTATTCCCTCTGAATTTATTTTCTCATCGATGAAATGTGAACAGTAAAACCTGTGTCAGTACAGGATTGAAAGAAAGAAAAGATGCAAGTCACTCAGCATATATTAGTCCCTATAATTTCCTTGTTCTTGGTGTTTTGAGCGTAGACATAAAAATTCAAATCTCTCAGGTTCCTAAACTTTAAACTTCCTTCTGATTGGAGAGTGAATATTTAAGTTGAATGTATCAAGAATGGACTGAAGGAGTAAGAGATATGGCAGTGTAATTAAAGCAGAAAAATTTACTTTGGTGAATGTAAAATCTTGCTCTACCTAGCCGGCAAGGAAGAGAAGCTGGTTGTGAACAGTGGAGGAGACTGTGTGTGTGCAGCACTTTTGTGCATCTGTGTGTGGGGGGGGCCGCGGTGTTTGAGCCTGTGCTCTGAGCTAGGCTGGCTACATTTTGAGCTATACTGGCTCTGACGCTTCCTAGCTTGTGACCTTCGGCGTTACTTATTATTACTGTGCGTTAATTTCCACATCTATATAATGGGGATGACAATGATGTTTATTGTAGAATAATATGAGATATACAAGTTAAGTCCTGAGAACCATTCCTGGGACATAATAAACATGTATTAAATGTTAGTATTATTACAGGAATATGTAATTTTAATGCATATATAATGTTATAGATCTACCCATAGTTATTCAATTGCAGTTAAGATTCTTTTGGCAAAAGGATTTGCTGACATTGACTATAACAGTGACAAAAAGTCATCTTTTTGTTTTTGTATAGCCTATTTGAATGGATCATCCAGTGGATTATATTGAAATTGGCCTTGAAACAATGCTGAAACAGAGTTTAAATAATATCTTCTTGTCTTGATTGTGCTCTGTAAATATTCTTCCTAATACCACATCTGCATTATATATCTAAATACCTTAAGAAACACCTTCTGTTAAATATTTTCTGTTGGAGTGAGGCACAGTCATGTGCCACTTCACAATAGAGATACATCCTGAGTAATGCATCGTTAGGCAATTTTGTCCAACTTCATAGAGTATATTACCCAAACGTAAATGGTATAGCCTACTACACACCGACTCTATGTGGTATAACCTATTGCTCCTAGGCCACAAGCCTATACAACATGTTACTGTATTGAATACTGTAGGTAATTGTAACACAGTGTTAAGTATTTGTGCATCTAAGCCTAGAAAAAGTACATAAAAATACAAAAATACGATATAAAAGATAAGAGGTGGTTCACCTCTATAGGGCACTTACCGTGAATGGAACTTGCAGGACTGGAAGTTGCTCTGGGTGAGTCAGTGAGTGAGTGGTGAGTGATCGTGAAGGCCTAGGACATCACTGTACACACTACAGATGTTATAAACACCATAAGCTTAGGCTACACTAAATTTATAAAGCAACACAAGATTAAATCAAGCACAAGAGAAAATTATACAATCAAGAGATTCAGTAAACGTAAGATGTGTGAGGCTGCTGCTGGCTTAGTATAGCATACTATTTTACAGCAAACTTTTTTTATAGGTAGAATAAAATAATGAAAAATATAGTATAGTAAATACATAAACCAGTAACATAGTTGTTTATTATCATTATCAAGTATTGGGCACTGTACATAATTGTGTGTGCTATATTTTAGTACAGCCAGCAGCACAGTGGTTTGTTTACACCAGCGTCACCACAGACACCTGAGTAAAGCATTGTGTTATGACGTTCCTATGACCGCAACACTAGGCGATAGGAATTTTTCAGCTTCATTATAATCTTATGGGACCAAAAAGCTGTTTTGCAGAACATGACTGTAAAATCATTTGTGCATATCTGTGTTTATGTATATTTGTATGTACTTAGAAGAAAAACTATTTCAAATATGTACAATTTATTATTATAAAAATTATTCTTAGAAAAACAAATGAGTTTATTTTTACCAGGTATCAGTTGTTTCTAGTTTACATGTTCAGTCAACATCATCCAATCAAATGAGCTAGAGATTAAAGTAGAATTTCATGTGAGTATGAGATGAAGTGAATAATTACACTTGTAAATTATTGAGAAATAATCTTTGTTCGTACTCAAAGTCAATTCATCAAGTCATTATAATTACATTAACTATAAAATAGAAGAATAAAATTGGATGAATTATTTTCAGGAAGAACCCCAGCAGGGTAAGAAGTGTAGGATTTAGTGTTTCTGACTCATCTCCACGCCCACTGTGTTTAGAGACTGGGCTTGCTCAGGACCTCAAGAAAGATGGCCCAGGGTATGGAGCTGACACAGGGTGGGACAATCAGGTTAAGTCACTTAGCTTTGGAGGTCTGAACTGGGAGGTTAGAAAGCATCAGCAGCAAAGGTCCTGTGCAAGAGGAAAGCTGTGCAGAGATACAAGAAAGTGAAGTCGCAAAGAGAGGAATGGGTAGGAGCCCAGGCAGCCTTGGAGGCTAAGCAAGGGCCAAAGAGACAAAGAATGTCAGGAAATTCTCTGGTTACTCTGAGACCAAGTGGTACCTTTTATACTTAAGATCTATGAGATTTTCACATAACAAACTTTTTGTTCTTGAGCCAGGATCCAATTTATTACTTTCCTGGCCTAAGGCACTTTTGGCTTCCTGGTCTCCTTCCTTCTTTCATTAAAAAAAAAAAAAAAAAAAGGAGAGAGAAATACGACCTAGGCTAGATTATATTCAATTTTGTCCTTCTGATTTTATGAGAAATTAAAATATTTTCATAGGCCCCTAGGCCCTGTGCCCAGTGGCGAAGTCAGCCAGGACCTGAAGTTGTTTTGAGTGTGCTGTCCCTTGTCCTCATGTAATCCCTACCTAAGAAAATGACATTCTCCACTGAGATTTCTCAAGGGATCAGTTAATGGATACATACATTCTGTAAAATAAGCAGAACTTTGGATTATCTTCTATCATATTTTTTAAACAAAAACTAAAGATACTTTTAATTAAAGAGGTCTTTTAATTTAAAAGACCCTAACCACTGACATCTGTGCTCAACATTTAAAAAATATTTTGAATTATTTCATGAATAGCCAGCTAATTAACAAGATAAAGGCTTACTCTTGATACATATCAGATTTGAAGCTTCATTTGATTTCATGTTTTAAATAGTTTAATCTTACAGGATAATTAAGTGACTATTTCATAGTTGCAAATGGTATCTTAGGAACTTCTGAAAGTGAGCTTTTTTTTTAAAGAGCTTGATTAATGGAAGTGCCTATTATCAGTCTGCACCTAATGTCATTTTCCTATTTAATAACACCGAAATCAGAAAAAATCATTATACCTCACTTGTTGGCACGTACACTGGGGTTTTGATGAAAGGAAATGCATTTCGCATGCACTTCTTTAGTGAGGATTTGTTTAAAATGTAGGTTGTTCTACTTTAAAGCTCAATGTTCTGGACATTTTGAACCTCTTGCTTCATTAACTGCATTCATTCTAAAATACCTTTCAATTTAAAACAGGAGATAATTGTAATACCTTGAAGCAAATGAGATGTTATTGCAATAATTAAATCCAAAATGAGATGCAGAATGTACTTTAAACCTGCTGCAGTTTCAGCTAGTTAATAGGGAATCACATTTCCATTGGTCACACTTTCTTTCTCTCTTTTCTAGTTGAGATGGAGTACTGCATACTAATCGGATTCTAATGCGTTTTACAAGAGGTAAAATGTGTATTAAGCTCTATCACACTATTTTAAATTAATTTAACTTTGCAAAAATTACAATAATTTTATGACATGATGCTTTCATCCCACACAAATATGCATCAGGTTTAAGAAAATAATTTTACATAACAATAAGATTGCTTGAATACTTAGTGGATGTTTTTCCACTAATGAATCTGTTGGTAGAATCAGGGGGCTTCTGATGAGCTCTCACAAGTTTCAGGAACTTTCCGTGTTTAAAGCATGCCTCAACATTTCCGCTGGAGGCGCGGAGCCTGTCAGCATGGTAGGATGTGTGGATGGCTGTGCTGAAAGGAGAAAGCAACTATTTTCTCTAAATACTTTGATTTTTTTTTTAAGGGGGTAGATGGATATCATTTTTATCAAGGACACAGCTCCTATATTAAAGTATTAAACTGGGATACATTATTTGTGTCAGATTACATACGCCAAAGAAAGTTTCTGTTTATAGAAACGACCTAAATACACTATTTCTCTTGACGACCTACTTCAGGTCAGTGGGCTTCTGTTTCGGTGAAGATTATTATGCTCTTTAGTTTCTGAGAAGCTGAAAACCACTATGTTCTTCCTACCCCTCATTTTAGTTCTTACCCATGTTGTTCTTTACTGCTTTTCTCTTCGTTTTATCCTAAATTTTACTTTTAAATAATAATAGTATTAACAATAATAATAGCTGACTCATTGACATTTATTGAACACGCATTTGGGCATTGAACACTGTGCTTAATTCTTTGAAAGGCTATTGCACTTAATCCTTAACAATAAACATCTAAAATGGATGTTCTTATTATCTATATTTTATAAACAAAAAATCCAGAAACCCTGGTGGTGGAGGAACTCACCTGCGCCCTCCAGCTGCGTAGTGCACCTAGGTGGTCTGGCTCCAAAGCTCATGCTCTCAACTCCTCCCTCATCAGGAGGTGGCAGGGGCTGGCAGGTGGAAGCTGGGAGGAAAATATCGTCAAAGATGTAGGTAGTGTTTTTTAAAAGTGTTTTGAATATAACCTTTGACCTATACTCTTATCGGAAGAATTGGGCAAGCTTCATTCCTTGGAAACCCCTTTCTACCCCTGATTCTCTTTGAATCTTATGAAATATGTCTGCTGCAAAGCTGGCGCTATGGGTTTCCATTTTCTCGCCCTCTGGCTCACCACGCTTCATCTGTTCTGTGGCAACTTTTATTCTGGGGTGTCTCAGTTTTTTGCTCCTGCCCTTACTAGTAACTAACTTTTGTATGGGCTATGATATTTTTCAATGACTAGTGCTATCTGTTATTTGAATGTATCCGGCCCCTCTCCTGGTTGCTGATGTGCTTGCTTTTGCTGAGTGTCTAAAGAAGAACCAACTTCCATTCCTACATCACTATTTTTATCATATTTTTAGTTTAAGGCAGAACCTTCTCTCTTCCTGCCACATGGAACTTGAGCAACGGTCTGGAAATAGTATCAGTGCACCTCCCTGGTCCCTGCAGGGTGCCTCTCTACTGCCCTTCTTGAAGGCAGTTCCTTTTCAGAAACCACTTATGATGAAGGGGTAATCCTGTCTCTGTCCTACCCTAGTTTCAGAGCTTTAAACTGAGGGATAACTATTAGTCCACCGTTTCCCATCATTTGCTTACCTTAGGTTAGGCCGTCTGGACTCCATGGAAATTGAACTCCTGGAAGTGTGCATGGGTAGTTCTAACTCTTCCTAAGAGCTTGTCTTCCACAACAGCTTTCTTTCAGGGGCCCATTTCCTTCCTCTTTCCCTTTCATTTCTTGAAATAAATAAAAGACGGGTGGGGGAAGTTTATACTGGTTCCCATTAACTCCATTTTGCCCCTCAGACTGCCATGGATTTGCTAATATTCCCAGCAAGTCTCCGTACGTGTGTGTACAGTCTTTTGTTTTTTTAACCCAGACCAGGTCTCTTCATCCTCATGGAATGAGGGCAGTTGATACTATCTTTATCCCTCCAGATCCCAGATCCACAACTCAAGACCTTATTTTGTTCCTCCTGCCAAAGGTGTGACCTGCTTATGTTCTCTCTCTCTCTCTCACCTGGTATGACATTTTCTATGTCTTTGACTCCTTTCCCTTCAGAACACTGGGAAAATGTTTGTAATTTCTAATCCCTTGTTTACAATGCAGTTCTCACAGACAGCATGTAAAATAATTTCTATTTTGAATGAGTTTTATGGTTAGGTCATAGGAAAATAAACAGAATTTAATAAAATTAGCAAATAATGAGAACTATGGAAAATACCAGCCCTCTGAAGGCTTAACTTAAAATGAGATGGGAGTTAAGTGTGCTTTCTAATATTCCCTGATACTGACCCTTTACTTTCTGCATGGGTATTCCCCTACCAGCCTCTGCATTTTTTGTTGTTGTTTTCTTTTAATATATCTTTATTGATTTCAAAGAGAGAAAGGGAGAGGGAGAGAGAAACATCAATGAGGAGAGTCATTGATCGGCTGCCTCCTGCACACCCCCATGGGGGATCGAGCCTGCAGCCTGGGCATGTGACCTGACGGGGAATTGAACCGTGATCTCCTGGATCATAGGCCAATGCTCAACCGCTGAGCCACGCTGGCTGGGCCAGCTGCTGGCTTTTATTTAGGGACTTAGTCCATCAAAGCAGATGAGACTTTAGTCTCCAGACATGTGGGGTTGACTTGGCTGCTGGGTCACCTGTTAGCCGACCCCATTTAGAGGTCTAGAGACTGCTTGCTGGCCCATTTCTCTTTTCACTCTCTGTAGCCACTCTGATCAATTAATTCCCACTCATGGCTTCAATCACCATCAACATATATCTGCACAGTTACTTGTCACATGACCCAAACAAACAGGTTTCTCACCCCTTAGCAGGTTAAACCTAATTAGAATGAAATTTTTTGTGAACTAAGCACTGTGAAAATACCTTACATATTAATGAAGTAGGTTTAGAAGGAGTGGCTTTTAGGGGAACATCTTTTGTTGGGAAGGCATAGTTTTAAATGTGACTGTATCTTAAAGATTCTGTCTGTTCTTGACTTGAAACATTATGCTATGGAAACAAAAGATAACTCCTGGTCAAATATTCTTTAAAAATAAGAATTAAAGCTCCAAAATTAATGACTGAGGCCAGAAATATTATTAATAAATTTACTGACTCCCAAAGTGTACTAAAATTTTTATGAAACCGAAGTTGAACAGAGGCTTAATTTATGTGTGGAACATCATTATTTTGCAACTTATCTGACTTCAGCAGAGATAAAAACCCTTTAATAAATAAAGAGGCAGCAAGTTTTAGTGACTGTGAATAGAAAGGCAAAGGGCATAGCTATATTAGCAATTTTGGTCTTGATCTACACAGACATTTCAGTAGCTACCATTTCAAATTCGTTTTAAAGTCATTATTTTTCATTTTGATAGCTTTGCTTCTAACACTAGAATGCAAATATGAATTTTTGCCTCTAGCATATTTTAGTCCTACCCTGTCAAAATCACTGGGGATCCACATTCTTATAATAGTACCCTGCACTTTTCGGAAATCAGGAGAAAGAGAAAGAATATAGGAATAAAAGTGAGAGGGTATGAAAAAGAAGGGGTCTGTGAACATGAGGACGGAGACCTAGACAGAGATAAAAGTAAAGGAGGAAGGGCTAGGGAAGAAAGGACACACTGGAGAGAGATGGGAATAACAGAAGAGCTGGAGAGAGAAGTTAATTAAAGTATGACTTGGGATGTTTAAACCCTTTGAATGGATTGTGCTTCCTTCCATTTACTCATATAATAAACATTCTCTCGACTTCTGTCACTGTGACTTGAAACCCTCCATTTGTAGCAGTTGAGAGCACTCCTTTCTTGGAAGTAGCTTGTCAGCTTTGATTTTCAGAGTTCAAAGTTTAGATGTTTTTAAAATAAATCTTATTGGATACTAATGGTTTAGCTAAAAGATGAAAGCTTTTTTTTTTTTTTTAAATATATCTTTATTGATTTAAGAGAGAGGAAAGGAGAGGGAGAGAGAGAGATAGAAACATCAATGACAAGAGAGTCTTTGATTGAGCCCACAACCCGGGCATGTGCCCTGACCGGGAATCGAACCCCGATCGCCTGGATCCTAGGTGGACGCTCAACCGCTGAGCCACACCCGGCCTGGCGAAAGCTTTTTTTTAATAAATTCATTTTGGAACTTCACAGATTTTGGTCATTTTAGTATAGGCACTTAAATTCCTCTGACATTCAAACTCTGGCAGAAAATACTTTTTGTTTGTTTTTGTTTTTGGATTATTAAGTCTGCCTTGTACCAAAATAGCTGAAGGTTATACTTGGAATCAGCAGATATTTCCTACTTCTCAGCCTTTTCCTTCAGATCAAACTCAGGTTTATGGTCTAATTAGGGGTAACATATGGTGTGAACAACAATAACAAAATGACACCTCGATGGAAACAAAAGGCTCCGAGGTAAGTGCATCAGGCACTTTTCCATGTGTTTAATTTTTGTGAGCTAATCATTCAGAGAATGTAGTTCTGAATCAAATAATCAGAGCCCTCACCATTTGCCTGCCTGCTCCCACTGCAAACACTCTGCCTGCCTCATGCCTGATAGATTCCAATTTCCTTTCTCATTGGTATCTTGAAATTTATGTTTTTAAAAAATTTTTAGGTGTCTTCTATATGATAATGTGTATGGACTCATTCCCAGATTGACTACTGGGGCCTTTTTGTCCAGTCGGCCTTGTCACTGCTCTGCCTCTGTCTTTCTGTGTGTGTGTGTATGTGTGTGTGTCTCTGTCTGTCTGTCTGTCTCCCTTGCTCTGTGCCCCTTCTCTCTCTGTATATGTCTGTCTCTTTCTCTGTGTTCCTGTCCCTCTCACTCCCCATCTCTCTCTGCCTATTGCTTTCTGAATCAAATGGAAATTGTTAAACTCTACCTTAACATTTTTGCTTTGCCAACTTTACTTCAACTTTCATTTCCTATTGTGATTCTTCCATCCCCATTCTTCTTGTTAACAGATTGCCTTCTTTTTATCCCAGTTATAACCTCCCATCTAGTTTCTTTTCTATAGTCTGAACACTACAGGAGGAACAAAGGGCAACTCCTTTCCAACTCCTATTCATGTCTCTTTCCTTAAATCCAAGTTACAATTTTATTTTTATATCTACAGAGTTGAAGTTAATCTCTCTTATCTCAGGATAGTTTATCTCTTTTATTTACATACATAGTTATTAATGTTAGTAATCATTGTATAGATATTAATTTGTTATCAAACTTATATTATTAAAAGTTTTATATTATCAGTTATACTTTACATATGTTGTACATTTAAAATGTAAATAACATTTTATATGGAAGGAAATTTATGAATTAATTTCTATTAATTAGAAGAGCAGTAAATACTTGCTAACTGATGTTTTAAAACTCTTTTGGTTATATACAATCTAAACACTTTGTACGTATGTTCTTACCTATAAAATATAAACAGTTGCTTGGGAACATCTATAAAATATTTTAGTGCATTGGTGATATTAAAACTACTAATTTCTATAAAACTCTAATTTCTGATACAGTCTTTTGACTTTTAGAAAATAAATTATTAATCATATATTATTTTCAAAATTTACTGAGCATTAGTGTAATCTGTTGAAAATTTAGGCAACAGTTTTAATTTCAAAAGACAACATGTAAGAGGAAACATACAAAACAATAAGTAGATTTTTAATTATGCTGAGATTTTTGTCAAAAGGTTTTGTACAAATGGTATTTTCCATTCTGCTCTAGTTATAAGGCACTATTGTCAGTGTTTGCAGAAGTTTTATCACCATGTGGTGGTAGTGGGATGGCTGGTGCACAGGTGTGCATTAACCATACCGAGGTTCATTTGTTTATTTTACCTAACAGGCAATCTGGAAAATAATAATGAAAAATACTGGCCAGTAGGAAAGTACAGTTTGATTGAATGCCCAGTGTACCACAATACAACTGACATGTTGAAAATTGTTTTGAAGGTATTGCAATTTAAAATGTACATGTAATGAGAATAAAGGGGAAAACACTCAAGAGTTTATAAAAATGAGAGACTTGTGGGAATACACATTTTATAGTTTGATATATAGCATGTCCAAGGAATAACAAAAACTTATTTCAAAAGATGGGAAAATATACAAACATTGGGCTTTGGGGTTTTTTTGGTCTTAAAATGTCTTTTATTATAATGTAAGTATTTAAAAATATTTAGTCTTTGTAATTAGATCTGAATTCTGTTTTGGTTTTTCTTTCATTGACACTTCCAGCTAAGTAATCCTGGGAAAGTAAGTTCTCAAAAATTGAGTATTCTTATCTGTAAAATAAAGTTAATGCGACCCATGTCATATGTGAAGTTGTAAGGAGAATCAAATGAGTTAATGCATACAAAGTGTATTAGCAAAGTGTACAACATGGTAGTAATCTTTATCGTCATTACAATTTTGCATTAAATAATTGGTTTTTATTTATGACAAAATGTAAAGACCTTGAGGGTATTTCTTTCATGGCAGAGGGCCAGTGGTAGAGCATAACTGTAGTCTGATAAGAAAATAATTAGAAAGTACTTTAATATTAATACCTATTACAGTTCTGTGCATAGAAATTGCACCATAGGCTTGATTACCAGGGTCTATAATAGTTTCTATGAGCCTCTAGTTGGTAGTTCTGCAGATTCTTTAGCACACGTCTGCTTTATTTTATCCTGCTTCTAGGCCCCTTCTACGTAGGGGCTTGTGAAGAAAAGTAAGTTTATTGATGTTTATTACACACCAATTAACTGGGAGATCTTTTCATTTCATTTTTCTTGCTTAGTTCTGTCAATATATTCTAGTCTGTAATGTTAGATTCTTTTAAATAAATGAACAACTGAGGGATTGGAGAAGGTAGTGACTATCCCACAGTCATGGGGATACCATAGTCCATCTTCCCACTGATTTTCCATGCTATTTCAGAGATTACTATTTATTCATTCTTCCAAATTTCTGAAAAGAAGAGAGGAAACCTTTTGGTAAATGCGTGGACAGCTAGTGTTCTTTGTTTTAGACATTCCACTTGGTGCTTTACATATATCATATTAAATTTCACCAAGACTTTATATATTGGCCATTTTATTCCAGTTGGTATCTGATAGGATACTGTTGGCTACAATTAACAGAAAGAAAACAACTCAAATTGGTGTGATAACAAAGAAGCTATTCTACATCACAGTGTATCCAAAAGTAAGAAGAGGGCCTGGCCCAGTGGTTGAGCACCAACCCAGGAGCCAAGAGGTGACAGTTCGATTATTGGTCAGGGCTCATGCCCGGGTTGCAGGCTCGATCCCCCGTAGGGGGTGTACAGGAGGCAGCCAGTCGATGTCTCTCTCTCATTGATGTTTCTATCTCTCTATCCCTCTCCCTTCCTCTTCCTCTAAAAATCAATAAAAATGTATTTAAAAAAACAAAAGTAAGGAGGAATGACTAATGGGTAGACAGTCTCCAAAGTTGGTAACTATTGTTTCATGGAATATGTGTGTTTATGCATATGTCTGAGAGGGATGTTGGCAGAGCTTGGGATGTAAACCTTTATGAGCTCCAACTAAGTGCCAAGCATTTTACTTATATAATCCCATCAGGATTCATATTATTTAGATTAAATAAAGACAGTGAGGTTCAGCTGGGCCAAATGAGTTGTTCAGGGCTACACAAATCATAACTGGTAATCTAGGCATTCAAATCCAAATTTTTGATTTTAAGATCAATTTTTTTCAGTGGCCACACCACCTACCTTCCATTAAGATGCCACGAGAATACTTGGAGTTGATCTATCCATCTGCTTCAATTATAGGGTCAATGTTCACTTGCTCATTTTGTGTGAATACCTATATGTTTATAGGGCCTATGTTTAAGTTCAATCTAGCTGAGTAGATTTGAAATAGTATTATCCTTCCTGGTCTGTTGCAACAGTATGTCCAAGCTCATTAAAGAAGCCTGAAGATACTAAAAATCTCAAATTGTGGGCCCGTGTTTTACGGGTCCTGTAATACAGACTGTATTTTCCATATTTATTTGTACATGCTAAAATCTGTATCGCAGCTTAGTTTTGATTTCTTTTTTAGAGGTTTTATGGAACCAGCTCATTCCAGCTCACAATCAGTGACATCACGTCCATAGCTTGAACTCGCCCATGCTAAGGGCATTTATACCACAGAAATTGGAAAACACTGCAAGTTAGAGTTTCTTCCTTCCTCCCTTGCCTACCTCCCACCTTCTGCTGCTCCAGGAGAACCAGTTGTTAAATTTTTTCAAGCTCATCACTGCTTTTCACTTTTTCTTGCAAGGAAGTCTGCTGAAGTATTTGGCACGTTTGTGAAGAGTCTGCATCTAAGCAAAATAAATTACCCTCCTGTTCCCTAGAGATAAGCTCTGACTCTTGGAAATGATTTACTTTCTCAGAGCCTGTAAACTTAAGATTCGAATATTTTTTTTTATTGCAGGATTAATTTTCTCGTGTTCTTTATTTCCAGGAAGAGACATTGTGATAGAGCCGGCTTTCTTCATTTCTCACTTAGGTGCTATTTTTCTACATAGGATATTCAGCAGTTTTCAAATTTTACCCAAGAATGTTTCCTTTGAAAGGTCTCTCTTTTTCAAAAAAGTGCCAGTATATTTTATAACATATTTATAAATAAATTGCTTCAATTTGCCTTGAACAACCTTTCAATAATGGACAATCTTTAAGGGAAATTTTTATTTCTGCCATATCAACAGTTTTAAACATTAAATATGCACAACTCTTTAAAAAGCCCTTATAGGCAGTAGAGTTATATGAAATTCACAGCACTTGATAATAATTCCAAATTTAGAGCCCCAGGTATAGACGCTAATATATCCAATTCAAGTTATACTCAATGGAAGTCTTGGCATTAAAAAATGATATATTTTATAAAGCTATATGGTAACAAGTTCTGATCTACAAATATGTCAGATATTCATAATGATGAAAATAAAAGTTATTTTATAAAAAGTCTTCCTGAGTGGATAAAATAAAAAAATGAATTTTATTGTGGATAAGAACAAGGTAGTGGTTTTAGGGAAAGCGATTCCATGTGTCAGTCACTTGGGCCTGAGAGAGCTTTTGTACAGGGGAAAGGCTGGAAACATTATTTTGTGTTTTTATTTGTAGAATTTGATGGTTTTCTATTGATTAGTGACTTCTTCATATAAATGGCCATATTTAATAAGGATATAAAAATTAACCTAAGTTTTCTTACGATTTTATGAATTAATGAAGCCTTCTGCTAATCTGCCATCTTACATAAACTTAATTGATATATCTCAAGAAAGAAATAGAAATTCCATTGGACAGATGATCTGATTAAGAGAGTGTGAGGCAAGGGATGTGAGAGTAATTATAAAGAATTTTATATTTTATTCGAGAAAACTGAGGCCTGGAAAAGGGAATAAGTATAAAAATTATTAATATGATGAGCATGGGCTCATTCAGTGAATTGAAGTAAGTTAGAATGAGGGGAGATTTCTTTAAACCACTTTAAACAGTGAAGAGTCAACTTTTGGAAACTTTTACTTAAAGAGAAGATGAAGGCTGTAAACAAGCTCAATAATAATTCATATAATACTGCTCGACCTGTTTTAAATGTTAAATCTCTTCAGTCCGTCTTAAATGATTGAGGAAGTGTATTTACAAATGGTTTAGCCAGCCACGTATGCCAGTGGTTCTCAAAGGTTAATGTGCCTCGGAATCGCATCAATGCTTGTTCAAAATGGAGCTTTCTAAGCACCACCCCAAATCTACTAAATAGGAATTGTGGTGATTGGGGCCCGTGACTCTAAATTTTAACAAACACAGTACGATTCAGCTGAGCCATGGACCACTTAGAGAAATCCTGCTTTCTGTTTATGCTGGAAAAAAACATCTAGTATATTTTTAGAAAGCATGATTGTCTCCTACTAATAAACGTTCTGGTGCCTGTGTCAGCTCCAGTTATAATGACCTACCCACTGAACAAGTCCTATGCTGTTAAGCCTTTTGTCTTTTCTCTAGTTGTTGCCCCTTGCTGAAAATCCCTCCTCTTCGGATTTCCTTACTGAGGTCATACTCACTTTCAAGACCCATTTAGCATCTCCCCTCCTCTGGGATAATCTCCCTCAGTTCACTCAGTATTTCTCTCTCAACCCTGTGTTCCCATAAGACAGTGAACATATGATCGCATTTATCACACTGCAGATTGCATTGATATAGAGTTATTTACCTATTATGTAAGTGCTTATCTGTCTGCTAGAGCGGGGGTTGGCAAATTATGGTCTGTGGGCCAAACCTAGCCCACTGACTGTTTTATAAATAATGTCTTATGGGAACACAGCCACGTCCATTCGATCACACATTGTTTAAGACTGCAGTGTGCTGTAATGGTAGAGTTGAGTAGTGGCACAGGGATGGATGGTCCTCTAAGCCTAAGATATTTACCATCTGGTTCTTTAAAGTTTGCCAAGCCCTGAACTAGAATGTGTGCTTTATCATATACTAATTAAGTATGAGCATTTAATAGAATGTTTTGTAGAGCTTTGTTACTCTGTAAGCTATATAAAATAATTGGTGAAAAAATGAAATGATAGTTGGGAAATATATGTTTATTGTGCCAATAAAGGAAGTAAAAACTCCTCCCATTCTTGTCAGAGTTAGGCTTGGAGTCCCTGTCCTTGATGTTGCTGAGGGCTGCAGTGGAACTTTCTCTGATGATGGAAAGTGTTTTATAGCTATGATGTTCAATACAGTAGCCACTAGGACCATGTGACTATTGAACACTTGACATGTGACTAGTGAGACTGAATAACTGAATTTTAACTTAGTTTTAATTAATATAAAATTAATTAAAATATTATAGCTAGTGGATACTATATTGGGCCATGTAAAAAGAGGAACAAATAGATTTATAGATAATTCTACCTAAAGACAAAACAGTGCAATGAGAGAGGGAGAGAAGAATTAATTTAATAAACTCTATAAGAGAGCTCTGATACCTCTGTTTTGTTAATAGTTATGCACTGGAAAGATATATGGCCCCTAACTGTATTTTGGCTATGTACTCTCTATAAGATTTGGATGTAAAAAATTAGAAACCTATTCCAAGAGATAGACTAATATTCTTACAGATAGACGCTCTTCTTTACATTTCGCTTTTTTCTTATGGTCTTTCAGCATTTTCATTGATGAACTGGCATCTTTTCAAAGACTGAATGGTTAAAAGATCAAAGTGAAAGAAGAAAGTTAGAAAGGTCTAAAGATTTACACATAAATTCTGTACCTGAGTTTGGGTGTGCTGAGGTTGGCATGGAGTAACCATAAGGGACAGAGAAAAGAAGGGGGGAGATACTGGCTGAGGGCTTTGGATGCATTATCATTGGTCATGAAGAAGTAGAAGGCTTTCCTGTTTTCCCAACTCATTTGTGTATTTATCATCACTTCACTTATTTTTACTGAACTTTAAACTTCCCTGTGCACATAAACATGTTTGATAAGAATCCTATGGCTGTGGAAGGGTACAAATTCAAGGAGTTGATTATAAAAACTGATATATTTAAACCTACACACATGCTTTAGGACAGAGAATGGAGAACAAGCTAATGTATGATGAGATATTGTTTCTGTTACCTCATAGAGTATGGAGAGCAATAAAACACTCATTGAATATTTTATTTCACCCAGTTCTTAAAATTGTCCTGTCAGCCAGTGCAGATAAAGCCCAGACTAGCAAGATGATAATGAATTTTTCTTTTGTAACCATCATTTTCATGTCTTAGTTATTTTAATATGGTGTTGAAGCTTTCTGAGAGTTTCCCACTCTTTAAAATGGGTGAGCCATCCACCTAAATTATCACCCAATTTTGAAATGATTTTCTTCATTCTTTTCAAATGCATTTTGTGCAGAGAAGTCTGTGTTGACATCATCACCAAGGCTATTTTTTTCTTTTAGTTATATAATACAGATTTACAGTATCACTTTCTATCACTAAATTATCTGAAATACAGTTCTTTTGAACCTATGTATGATTTTATTCCAAGCTACAAATATTTGCATAGCATGAGGATTTAACACATGATATATATGTTCATAGGTGCCACAAAACATCATTTTTATTTAAAAGGTGAGGGTGTTCTGTCTTGAATAATGAGTGAATTTGCATTAAATTTTTTACTGTGTTTTTTTAACTGAATCTATTAGGTTACTTCTGTATCCCAAACTATCATGCTTGAGGTCATTTCAGGCTAATGTATTCCAAAAGCACTTTATTTTGAAAAATAAGTGATTAGAAATCGCCCTGTAATATGAGACAAAATATAAACACTCAAATATAAATCAACTCTTTTCTAAGGGATAATTTTAGGGAGTGATCCTATCTTTCTATATTTGATACCATTACATATGGTGATATTAATATACAAATGAGACCAAGAAAACAAATAGGTAAGGGGGAAAAATTAAGAAATTCCAGGGAGAAAATTGTGTGCAGTAAAAAGTCCCAAGGCATGGTTATCTCTGGAGGGCTATCCTGTGGTCTTTCAAGGGCTTCATATGGTGGCATTTTTATGGTGAATCTTTACCTGTGGACAGAGCAGGGCTGTATTCAAAAAACAGTGTTTGCAGATATTAAACATTCTGACATATAACCAACTTATGTTCTGACTTTATGCTCCTCTAGCAAACTTCTGATAATTTGGCTTCTCATGTAGTTTGCTTATGAAAAGATAATATGGAGATGTGACTTGGAAAAAGATAATCTGTTACATGGAAGCGGTTTTTAGATTTGCTAGACCCCACGTTTGCCTTCATGACTTTCTCTTTTGTCTGTTTTTCTGAGTGTGAGCAGCTCTGTTATAACCGGAGTCTTCCATCTTCATATGCGAATATTTTCAGTGAAGTTACAGACAGAGGCTATCAATCTGGAAGACATTTGACCCCTTTGAGATGACTTTTTTATAACTTCTGTCTTATCTTCTAGGTCAGTGATTTTCAACCTTTTTCATCTCATGGCACACATAAACTAATTACTAAAATTCCGTGGCACATCAAAAAATATATTTTCTGCGGATCTGACCAAAAAATAGGTATAATTTTGATTCACACTGGATGACTATTGTATTGGCTGTTGTCATTCTTTTAATTTGACAATCCAAGGGAAAAGAGGTTAGTGCCCCTGATTAAGTTAGTCAGGTATTGCATGTTTTAAAAATTCTTGCAGCACATGGGTTGAAAATAGCTGAGTTGGGTGATGGTTTGACAGTGTAACACCCAGAGGATAGTGTTATTTCCCACTTGTACTAGGAGTTTATTATCTCTGAAGAGGAATGATTATAAATTATGTCTCCCTCACATAAAAAATTGTACTATTTATCACATGAGAAAGTCCAATGCTGTTGATTTAGTAAGTTTTCCCGGTAGTGCGACGAGTTGATCATTTTCCATCAGTACTTATGGACTGGATATCCCTTGGGTCTAAAGCATGTAATGAAAAATTACTGAGAAAGAGTACAACATACAGTCTTAAATAACTAACACTATTTTTTTTTTTAGGAAATATCTATTAAATACATACTATGTGCCAGATGAGGTACCATGTGATTACTATGTAAAGAAGTATAAGCTAAATAAATTACTCGCCATCTAAAGCAGTGGTTCTGAATTGGAGATTATTTTGCCTTCCCTGGGGCACATTTGTCAATGTTTGGGGACATGTTTGAGTGTCACACCTGGGAGGAGATGTTGATGTCTGGTGTCATCTAATGCCCTTTATTGATGTTGCTAAACATTCTACAGTGCACAGGGCAGCCCTTCACATCGAAGAAATATCCAGCCCAATAGCGCCATGGTTGAGAAACCTTGACCTGGATGTTAAAATGAATGTGAATAAATTTTCCATGACATTGTAGGGTCTCTTCCTATATGAAGCACTAAGGGAACAGCCCCAGTGAAAATGATCTTTTTATCCAGCTGATATTTATTTGATATGTTGCTAATCCTGTATTAGTCCAGGAAATGAAGTCTGGATAAATACTTTCAAGAATCATATAGATGCCATAAGGAAGTTCAGGTCCCATCATTAATTCCTTTTAGCCTTTGTTACACAGGTTCCAAATTCCTGACTACAAAGAGATTTTAACTGCAACATGGGAAATAGGAAATTAAATTAGAGGTTCAATGGACTTTCAGGAATGGTCAAAAAAGAGGTCAGCTGCAGGTCAGTTCTCTAAATCTCAACACCTTATTGTCCTAGAAAGGAAGTATCTAATTTAATAAAGTCTAGCTTATGGCGAAACAAGCTTTTCTATTTCCTGGACACTCATATCTTTTAAACACACACACACACACACACACACACACACACATTCCCACAAACCTTTATATTAGAAGTAAGCAAAAATAAATAAATAACCATAAAATTGTAATCTGAACTCTTATATGTCAAAATAAGAAAATCGATTACTAAATTTGTCCCTTTGTTTTCTAGATTTATGATCTGGGCAGATCCAGGCTAGTGCTTATAACAGGCACAAATAAACAAAGTGAATTGTTTGTAAAAACTGACATTTCTTGATGAATTCTTATAAAGAGCCTTTCCCATTCTCCACTATTTCTTTAACTTTTGTCGTGAAAATAAACATAAGAACCATTTGCTAATTTCATAAAGAAAATGCTTAAGAAGTTTGTTAGGCACTAGGAATATAAACATGTGGGAGACCTGGTCTGTGCCCTTGAGAGAAATATACTTAAAAACATTGTTACGAAGGAATGCACACAGCCACCATTTATAATACTGTCTTAATGTTTAATAATCTGACCTATACTTTCCATGAATGTATTTATATTTGTCAGATCTTAGGTCTGTGCTACTGGGAGCCAGAGAACTGTGCTGTCAGTCATTATTGGGGTGTATTCTAAGCAGAATGGGTGTGACATTGAAGGGTATTATAATATAAACATGCATCACAAGTTTCATAAAGAGTAAACCTGTGCCCCTCCACCAGTTTGTTGGAGGAACAGTGGGAGATGAAAATGGGGGTTCAATCTAGAATTTAAAGGATGTTATAGAATATATTGAGGATTTAAAAATTTATCCAATATGCAATTTAGATTCCTAAACTTTTAAGGCAGTGGGAATGATATGATCAGATTTTTGTTTTAGAATGATAATTCAGTAGTTCAGTTGATGGATTAGATAGAAAGAAAACTAGAAGGGCAGAAATTATTAGAAGGCTATTTCAGGAGTCCACATGCCAAAAATATGAACCAAGCCATAGGATGCTATTACCCAGAAGGGGGTGTTTTTCAGCAATATTTTCACCACAGATGGAAAGGAATTGACGACCAGTTAGATGTCAGAAGTAAGAAAAAACAACTGGAGAATGATGTGGTTTTAGCTTGGGTGACATGGAGAATGCAGACTAAAAAATTGTTCTGAGATTAAAGGTGGTTTTTATCTGCCTCTGCAGTGTTTAGGGAGCAGTTGAGAAGACTGATCTGATCTCAGGAGAGAGAATAAAGTGGGAGGTTAGGATGGAAGAATCATTAGCCACTGCAGATGGGAGCCAGATTCTGAGCAGGGAGGAGACTGCACCAGCACAGAGCACAGAGCGAAAAGCATGCGTGGTTGACAGAAGTTTAAGGGGAGGGTAAAGGAAAAGGAGCCCAGAGTCTTAAGGTAAATTAAATTAAATTAATCAAGGAAATATAGATTCCAGGAGAGAGTTGTCATAGTAATCAAGATGGAAACAGAGGAAGGCAGGAAGATAAGCAGCAGTGTCAAATTCTGCAGAAAGTCTAACAAAAAGTCTTACGGATTTAGCAACTAGGAAGCTATTAATATTATTGAGTGTAATTTTTTAATAACATTTGTAGATAAAAGCCAGATTGTTGGGTTAGGGTAAGTGTTGGAGGGTTGCTGTTTATTTAGATTTATGTTAGTTCTGGTGAAGATTATTTATCAAACATATGCTGAAATATTTTCTTCCATGATTATTGTTGTTTTCATCTGAGTGAGTTAATTTTTTTTTCCATTCAAATGTATATACACCCACATAGAAACAGAAGAGGGATACAGAAAAGGACTTTATAGATTATCTTATCTACCTTCTCAACATAGAAGGAAATTAGAATATAAAAGGTTAAGTGTCTTGCCCAATATGTACGCACAATCAGTCGCAAAACCAAATCTGGGATTGATCTTCTGATTCCTTGTCTGGTACATTATTCATTACTCCGTGAACAGAAAGATAGAGGTCATTTCTATGCAGAGCAAAACAAATGAGCTGTGTCATTGCAGAAATGTTCTGCATGGTTTGCTGCCATCTGTCTTAAAGCTCAATCTGGACTCTCAGGAATTGAGACTGTTGAGCTGCATTTAGATGGACCATGTGGACAGGGCAAGGATAATCTTTTATTAGGAGAGTTTGGTTATTTCCGTATATGGGTTATGGGAGATACAAAATATTTATGACAAAACCAAAAGCCTAGAGTTGTGGAATTTTTTAAATTTCTATTTTACATGTTGACACATATTACAGATGTCCCCATTTTGCCCTCATTTGCCCCCCTCTGCCCCCCTCTGCTCAGCCCCTGCCCCCCTTCCCGCTGGCCGTCACCACACTGCTGTCTGTGTCTGTGGCTTATGCGTATATGTTCTTTGGCTAATCCCTTCACCATCCTTCATCCAGTCCTCCCCCCAGAAGTTAAGGAATTTTTGAGGACTAACTTTGATTTCTTGTTTTGTAAGGTTCTGGAGCTCTGTGTCTTCTTGGTAGACCTGCTATATTTTATATATATTAAAATGCAATTGGAGTAAAATAATACACATTGCCTTTAGAGGGAGAAAATGATAAAGCAGAGCACTGGGGTGGAGGTCAGGTAACTTCACACTCTCTGGGCGTCAGTTTCCTTACTGGACTAGGTCATTGTTTGAAACTGGAGGTCTTTTGAAGTCCTTTGAAGACTTGTTTGAGCAAGCCCACCCAGCCTTTGGAATTGTAATGTCTCCAACTAGAAGTGTTTTCCCTGGGATACCTTAAGTCCTCTTGTCACACATGTTTCCACATCATGGCCCCGGAAGCATTTGGGCTTATGAGCCCTGATGTCCAGTTCCCTTTCAGTCTCGATAGCTAGTGATTCTGCGTTAGAAGGATTCAGAGTTAGTAGCTCTGTGTGGCCAACTTTTCAAAGTATTTATTTACTGTGTTGAAACTGCAAAGCAAATGTGCTGAAACTATATCTATGCCACAAAAAACAAATATAAACCCAGAACTGTTTTCCAGGCTTATTATTTGTTGCCCATAATGACATGGTTGCAAAACTCCTGGAAAAATAATTTAAGATTAGATATCAAGAATTCTTTAGGTTCAATAAACATATATCATTGAATGTAATTAAGGTAATTTGAAGATTATCACAAGAATTGCACCAACGTGATCAATAGTTTGATCTTCCTCGGTCGATTGTTTTTAAACAGACTTTCCAAATTACTTTCTTTAAAAAAAAAATTTTTTTTTATTGATTTCAGAGAGAGGAAGTGAGAGGGAGAGAGAGATAGAAATATCAGTGATGAGAAAGTCATTGATTGGCTGCCTCCTGCACTCTCCCTGCTGGGGATTGAACCCGAAACCCAGGCATGTGCCCTGACCGGGAATCGAACCTCGATCTCCTGGATCATAGGTCAGCACTCAACTGCGGAGCCACGCCGGCCAGTCTCCAAATTGCTTTCAATACTATTTTGTAGACTTAGGAGAAAAAGCAAAAGATATATACATAGAAGTCTGTGGTGGTATGTAATTTAACCCCCTTTGTCCTCAAAGTCATTTTTTACACTAAGACATGTTTGTCATTATAAAGATGTATTGCAATTCTATATTTTTGTTCATTGGGACTTTCTCAATTTAATGTTAAAGGGCTCATAAGATTTGTCTTACATATGGAACATTATTTTCTGTAGGAATTCCTTGGAAATCCAAATGTCACATGAAAAACTAGAAAATTGATGCTAGAAATTATTAGTGTGAATTCATTTAACTTGACAGCAAGCCTTTCTTGGTGTTAAAATGGTTGTCATCTCAATCAGACACCAAAAAACAATTCTTTCTAGTCCATTGGAACTCCTTCACCAAAGAGGACTCTTGAACTTTTAATAGTTTCCCAAAATGAAATAATCAGGCATTTATTTGTCAGAAGCTTAATATAAATTTCTTTTGTTTGATTTTATCTGGGCATTTTTATTGAATTTTACTTGACTTGATTTTTCTGAGACTTCTATGAGGATGGCTTTTTGTTTGTAAATTTCACTCAAATTGACATTTTGATGGTTTAATACATTAATGAAATTCGTAGAAGATAGGCTCTGTTCTTTGAAAAATAAAATATTGACAGAGTACACTAAAGGGACATTTAAAAGTACATTTTTATTTCCTTTGCAGCTTGATAACATATTTGCTGCTGTTTGGTAGCTCCCTAGGACATACTTTCCACTACATGTCCAGATGATATTTGACAATATTGCAGCACATCTTTCTGAATCTAGATTTATGTATGCAAATTGAGTTCCTGGCAGTCTGTGAATACCACAAAACCCTCATCTCCCAGTCTGGCAATATGGGACTAAAAAAAAAAAAAGTACTTTCTGAAACCATAAAGGAATCTTTTTCATAGCCTCTGAATTTTCCAGACCCATGAAGAGTCTTATTTGCTTTTCATTTTATTTTATTTTACAAAAACAGAAATTCATACATTTAAACACTTTGAATAACACTGTGTGCCAGGTACTCACCTGAATTATGTACATATTAATTTTATTTGTTTTAGATAGCATCCCTGTGACACAGGGGTTATTATTAGCCTGTTTTACAGGTGAGGAAATTGAGGAACAGGTCACACAGCCAGCATGAAGAGGCAGAGCTTGACCCCAGGGTCCCTAAACTTAGCTACTAAGCAGCCCTGTGCAGCTCTGACTGAAATGGTCAAACTACAATGTAGGAGTGTAATTCCCAGTCAGACAATGTATTTATTAGAACTTCTTACTCAAGCCAGAATTCTGCAATGTACTGTTGTTGGGTTTTTTTACTAAGAGATATACATAAACCTTTTTTCCTTTCCATCTACCCAATAACAAGCTAAGCTAAGCCACTCTGATGTAGGCAAGGAATCTAGAGGCTGTAAGGATAGAATAATCCAAACATTAAACTAGTAAGTAAATTAAGGAAAGTTTTGCATTACGTGGGGGAGGTAGCATTAGCGAGGTCTATGCAAGGGAGCTCTTATCTGTCTGCCTGGTTGCCCTGCCCTGGGCCATGCTCTTTAATGGCTGAGATGCCCTGAAAGCTCTCCTTCTTAAGTTGGTGTTATTGATGCTAAATCTAGAGATCAATACCTGAGCATACTTGGGTAAGTAACCAGGTAAATGTGAGGTCTCTTTGGAAAGAGTAATCTTGGAGTTAAAATCCTTTCTAAATGCTCAATTTGCCATAAAAATCAATATTTAGATATTGAAAAGCTTCTGTTATTTTTTGTAAGACTTTTTATCTTAATGCTTTTACTAACCTTGTTATACTAAGGAAATGATATGCCATCTGATATCTCATCCAACTAGACAAATTCAGAGCGCTCTCTCTGGTGGTAGAGGGCACGGTGGATTCTGTGGATAAAAAACCAGAGCAGGAGGATTCCAAATGGCCAGAATGGAGCACAATTTGGAGGGATATGTCTGTGTCCTGTAGACCCATAGCCTGAATTTTGTATGGTGTTCTTGTGCTCCAGGGCAGGCAGTGAAGGGCACTGAGCCAGACGGGGGTCATATAAGAATCCCTGAGAATATCTTTCCCATGCTAACTACTTAGAGAACCAGAGCCAAAGTTTCAATTATTGTTATGTGGTTGTTGCAATTACTATTGCTATTACGGTGGCACTTTTCAGAACAGTTAACATCAGTGCTGTGCTGAGGGAAGTGTAGTCAGATAATGGCTTTTCTTCTTGCTTTATTGATTCTCCATTTACAAATACACATTTTTTTCTCTATATTCTTATAGTATGGATTCTATTTCCAGAAGACAGAAATCTATTATGCCAAGTATAGCGTGGTCAAGCGGTCTCCTCAGCTCTGGGAATACAATGACGAATAAGAAACTGCCTTTACCTTAGAGAAGTTTACAGCCTAGCAGCAAAATAAGGCAGCTGGTATTTGGAAATAAGGCTGCACTCTATTCCTGCTTGTCTGTTCCTATGATTAAATCGTGATATACTGGGAAATAGGGCCAGTGTCTTATTCATCTTTATATGTCCAGTGCCTGGCACAGTGCCTGGCACAGAAAAGACTTTCCAGAACAGAATTAGGTAAATATCGATTCTTATATTCAATTAAATTTGCAGTAAAATCATATTTAAAATTTTAGTAGATTTTTAGCCATAAATAATCATGTGACCTCTCGTAAGTCATTTCCTTTTTCCAAACTTTTGAACCAGCCGTCAAAAGAGGTGAATGAAGCATCAAAGGAGAAAATGAAATTAAGAGGGGTAGCCTTTTATTCATGCACAAATTTCTGCATTGCTATACAGAATCTGAACACCCTGGTGTGTCTTTCCTATAAAAATTTGCACTGTAAGATGGAATTATGACATGCATCCAGCACACATCAAATATAGATGACTCAGGCACCATGGAGCCAGGAGAGAACAGTAGAAAATATGGACACATAAATATTGAAACATGGAAGGAACACATACCTCCTTGACTCTTGGCTATTTAAGGATTGTGAATTATAGAGTCATCTTTCATGTTCCTGGGTTTACTCTTTGCTTTAGGTTATTATTGAGCTTACCCTTCTAGCGGGTGAGCAAGAGGGAAGGAGGTAAAACTTGAGAGCCAATCCCCAAATTCTCAACAACTCACTTATAAAGAGAAGTAGTTGTGGGATGCTAAAACTAATGGTTTAAACGAGGCCTAATTATAGGCAGCTTTCATTTATGCATGAGTTTTCTTATTTTCAATGAGTCATACGTCTGCATGTAGCTTTGATTTCATGTTAATCTGCAGATTGAGACAGTGCTTGCTCTCCAGAACTGTTGTTGCTTTGATAATGCTAAGAAAAGAAGAAAAAAAAAATCTTAATTATTCAGAATGGCAAGGAAAAACTTCTTTAGGGAGAAAAGAAGAAGGAATTAATGATTTTTCTGAACTACAGCCAAGCAATAAGTCAGTCAGATGTGTTGTTTGAACAAGTTTAAGAAATTACAGGAAAGAAATACAAAAGATATTTGCCCTTTTTTCCAGCTCTGCTGAAACTGAAAGAGACCTGAGAATACTAGTGGCAATAAGACAGATATATAAATGAATATTTGATCAATAATCACATATCAAATCTTCCTTTTCTCCCCAAAGTGTTTTCCAATAGATATCTTTTTTTTATTGATGGATTTAGAGAGAGAGAGAGAGAGAAGGAAACATTGATTTGTTCTACTTATTTATGCATTCATTTGTTGATTTTTTTTTAATCCTCATGTGAGGATATGTTTTTATTGATTTGAGAGAAAAACATCAATGTGAGAAAGAACATTGATCGGTTGCCTCCCAGGGGTTTGACCAGGGATCGAACTGGCAAGCTAGTTTTATGCCCTCCCTGGGAATTAAACCCACAACCTTTTGGTGTATGCGACAGTGCTCCATACAACTGAGCACCCCAGCCATACCTCTGGTTGATTCTTGTATGTGCCTTGACCAGAGATGGAACCCCAACCTTGGCCTATTGGGACGGTGCTCTAACCAACTGAGCTACCTGGCCAGGGCCTCCAATAGACATCTTAATCTTCATGTTATGTATTTACTATAGATCAGTTCTATATTGTAATTTCCCCCCCAAAAAACTTAATTCCACTTGGACTTGATTTAAATTATTCTATGATTCTTTTACAAGGAATATGCATTGAATTTTGATGCAATAATATATAATATGACATAGTCATACTTGAATGCCTAACTTAAGCTACATTTCAAGAAGTCTAGACAAGAACAGACCAAAAGAGCTACAAAAATAGCTTAAATTTTCCAATTATAACATTTAATCTACAATGCTGATACTTTTATTAAAAAGCCTCAAGTTTAGAACACACATGTTCTAAAAGATGATATCTTTCAAATATGTTTTATACTTTCTAATAATTATAATGTATCACTAATATTCAAACCCATAATTTTTATATGCCTTTTTTGGATTACTCAGTTTTAAGTCACAAGCATAGTTCATAACATACACTCACTTATGCTTAAACCAAATTATTTTTATTTATAGTAAAAGCAATGAGTCATATTGTTAATCACTTTTAAAATGTAAAATTATATTTAATTTTAACCATGAAATGGAAACAAGATATATTTGAGTATTACTAATCTACAGACATATGGATCACATTATCACATATGTACAAAAATTGATCATGGTTTATAAAAGTATGGACTTGTGTAAATTAAATTACATTTTTAAACAACTTATATATACACACACAATGCTTTCAGGTTGTTTTTCTCAGACTTCATTGTTAATGGAGTGAAAATTATTCAGTGGTATCTTTGTGGGTATATTTATGTTTACCCTTAAATATAATGTATTTTATAAATCAATTTAATTTTGTTACTCCTTATAGTAGTGAAATAATTACTCATTAAATAATTGGTCATTTAGAAACAAAATTTGCTAGTCTTAAATTTTTGTTCAGTGTTATTATTGTAAAATATTTTAATATTGAACTCTTTTTTAAAGGAAGCTTGTTTCTAGTTATAAAAGCTGTAACAGTTTGAAACTCAGAAATGAAGAAGATAAAAACCCATGCTCTCATGTCATATGATGATAGCTAGAATTGTGGTGTGGTTCTGGAGAGGTGGTAAGGTTTGAAAAGAGGTCGAAGGAACTGGAAAGCATAAAGTTTAGGATTACCCTGCAGAGAATTGCCCTGCGGGAGCACAGGAGTCAGGTTGAAGTGTTAGAGATCTCTCTGGGGGGTGAAGGAGATGGTGAGATGCCACTTTCACTGTGTATCAGAATCTTGGTGAAGCCTGGGCCTAACACCATATTTGGAATCACATGGTCTGTGGTGAGTCCTAGGCAAGGGTATTGTTTTAAAGCTCCCAAATTTTTTAATGTGGAGTCAGGGTTAAGAGACATTATTCATAGTTTTCTAACTTTGGAGAGCATCAGAATCACCTGGAGGGCTTGTGAAAGCCCAGGCTTTTGGACCTTGATTCAGTTGGGCTAAGGCTGGACAAAATTTTGTATTTCTGATATCATCTCAGGTGATGATGATGCTGTTGGTCTGGGACCATACTCTGAGAACCACTACACACCATCCTTATGAGAATTTTGGGTTTAGGATGCAAGAGAGTGCTATTTGTTAATTAGGGTACTCTCTTAAATCCTTCATGGAAGTAGGTGGTATCATAAATAAATATATAATCACAGAAACTTGAAGATGCAGCAAGGTTCCTAGAAGTATTTTGTACTAGAAAATAGTTCAACAAAACCAGAGGACATGAAAACATTTCTCCTGGGGCTTGAGATGGAAGGAAGTATTAATGATGCCAGAAGAGGCATATGGAATACAGGGGAAGGAGCAAAGACATCTTTAGCTCTTCCCCCAGACAGGGTGATTTTGAACATTTCATTTTTGAACATTTCTGTACCATTTTTCCTTTCCGAGCACTGCAGACCTACAGATTATCTTTTGTCATGTCTGTACTACCTATTTATAGCTAGGCATTCACATTGAAACATCAGCATCCTTTCCTTTTTTCTTGACTGGAATTTATCCACATAGGGTATATCCTTTGGCAAAAGTCACACTTAATGGTATTTTCACTTATCAAGAAGGACAGTGAAGTTAAAGATAGGGAGTTCTTGCAGTTTTTGAAGACTCAGAGGCTCAAAATGTTGTGGTAAGTGATAGGAAGACCTGTCTTTTATCATAATGATGTGGTTTAAGTTTTGTGCGTGTGTAGTGTAAGAAAATACAAGAGAAAATACTGTATTCGATATCATGAAACTCTGAAAGGGCCATCCATGTGGATATTTAAAATATATCCAGGGTGGTGCTCATGTAGAAGAAAAGCATTGATTCTGTAAGAACATTGAGAAGTGTCTGAATACTGGAGAGTAGTAGTGTAAATGGGTAGAGGTGGATATAAACAGATCACAAGGACATTCAACGGGAAGGACCTGCTAGGCAACCGAGGGCCTGGGCATCAACTGCAGATGACAGGGAAGAACGATAAGAATACTGGACTTAATATTTCCAACAGTAAAGATGAATTAAAAATAAATAAATTAATTAAATAAATAAATAAATAAATAAATAAATAAATAAATAAATAAATAAAACGGTTCTTCTGTTGGCAACCCCCCCCCCAAAAAAAAACACAAAAAAAACACAGTGTGGTAATAGCCAGAGGGAAAGGGGGGTGGGGGAGGGGGAGGTAGGCAAAGCAGGGCTGGGGAAAGAGACTTTGCTTAGGCGATGGGCACACAACACAGTGTGTAGACAATGTTTTCTTGAGTTGTACACTTGAAACCTGTATGGTTTTGTAAACCAATGTCACTCCAATAAATTCAGTTAACAAAAGGAAAAAAACACACTTGGAAGAATGGTTAACTCTTCAACTTGAAAGATTTTGTAGGACTGAGGTGTGGAAAGAGAGAAAATCCAGGTGTTGGTTCAGATTAGATTTTTTTAAGGAAATTCAGAGATCAGTTTATCAGGCCATCTGAATAGCTTCCTATGTTACTAATAGAGTCTAACCCGGGCTTCTGCTAGAAAGTTCAGTACTTGAATGAGTAAAGTCATAAAATAATATAGAGAGATCACACAGGTCAATACTACTTGTGAAGATGACTAACACTGATACAAAAATTCAAGAAAAATTTCAAACTCTGTGACAGGTTATGTCACTGGCCATATCATCCTAATTTAATATCCTTAGTTCCCCACTGCAAGTAAAAAGTAAAAATAAAAAGTAAATATATCTCCATCATCATCTCGTTCAGTTCCCAACCTCATTTGCTATTCTGTACTAAGCTATGCAGGACTCATTTCAGTTATTAAATGTTCACCTTGCTCTTTCCTGCGTCGTGGTCTTTGCTCTTCTACCTTCCTTATATACCATCCACTTTGCTTCTCCCCAAGTCCTCTCTATCTAACTGGGGCCACTGGTTATGGGCTCCATTACCATCTCCTTTATAATACTCACCATACCCGTGGTTAGTCTTCAGTGCTTTTTTTTTTTCCTTTTAGCTTATTACCTCCAAGAAATAATCTAGTTTTTCTTATTCACTCCTATTCATGGCATGTTTAATATATACATAGCATGTGATTAAAAAATGTTAGTTGAAGGAATTAATAATCAAGTTCTAGAATCAAGGATATTAAATAAAATATAAGCTAGAGGTAGTTGAATCTAAGATATATCTGACATGAAAAATAGGTTTACTACATTTTCTGGATGCTTGTTCAGTGCTCAGAATATCTAACATATTTTTACTTTTCTACGAGGGAGAATAAAATGATGATTTGATAAAATGTGAGAAGAATTAAACTGCATTGCAATTATAGACTGTGTAAATGTATCAATAGAGAAGAAAATAGGAAAACAGTGTTAAAAATTAGAGATAGAAATACATTCATTACTGAGCAAATATTTGGAAAGTACTAAGGTTATAATGATTTAGCAATATGATTTTTTCAAGTAAAAATACCCCATTTAAAACTAAAGATTAATCTAATTAAATTGATTACAAATTTTGGAACTTTTAGGCATGCTCAGTTTTAAGGTCATAACTAAATAAGAAGGGATAGATCTTTAAATTTATTCTCCAGAAAGACTCTAACCGGGATACTAGGAGTAATCCGATCACCATGCCTTGTCTGAAATGGTTAGTTAATGGACACTTATAGCATTAGACTGAATTTATTTTATGGATAAAAAGAACTAGAGATTGCATAAGCTTATATTACGGACAAACTCTGGAAACCTATTTTTTCCTTTTGTCTTAAAAAAAGATGAATGCTTCAATTTTGATGAAAGTTTTTGAGTGAAAAGAGTTTACAATCTCCACAATATAATCACCACTAAAGTCTCCTTTTCCCCTAAAAAATATTTTATTGCAATTATTTGCTTGAACTTTTGCATTATGGGTGGGGAATGATGCAACTTTAAATAGTTTATCAATGTTTTATGATGAAATGGATCTATTTAAATTTGAAACAATTATAATAATAATGATTACTAGAATCATTGTCCTTATTGAAGTAAACTTGATAGAACCCATATAATGTTTTCTGTTTCTACTGCTTTCTGCTAATCAATAAATAATTCTTTTCAGAACAAATCTCAGGGTATATTATAGTGAGTAGAAGTCTGTGCTACTAATAACCATACACTGTTTTTGGTATATGTTTCTTCAGGCTTTACAAAGGCTCTGGCTACATGAATCCATGAAATGATAAATTGAAAACAAATAGCAACAGAAAAACAAAAACATTTTTGTAGATAATTAAGACCCCTTGAAAAATCAGCTTGTATCATTAACCTCAGGTGGCAATATGACAGAAGGGTAGGTTTAGAATTAGATATGATCTTTTAAAAACATTCACATTGGCCAGGGAGAATGAATCAATATTTTATAGGAACCATAGCATTATATGGGCTACAATATCGGTGTTAATATTTACATGTGCTTTTATTTTTAAAATATTCGTGCAATCATTGCAAAATCATACTCTTACAATATTATGTGTTAGTAAGACATAATGTTTACTTGTATCATATGCTTTGGAAAAATAGCTTCAATGTATTTTATAGAAGGCATCAGTAATTTTTGTAGAATTTAAATTAAGACACTGTTTCTTCTATTGTCACATTCTTCTATTGATGGACATATTTATTGTAAAAAGTGCTGCAGTGAACAACTCTGTAGAAAATTTCTTACAAAATACATCCCTGTAAGTGGAATTCTCAATCACAGATTTGTATATTTACTTTTTTTTTCTATTTTTTAAAATGAGTCTTGCAAATTAACCTATAAAACTTGAGAATGTTCTTTCTGCTATAGCCTTGCTAACATTGGATAATATCAATTTAAATAATTTATCTAACAACAGTGTTTGCTAATGTATTTTTAATCTATCATGTTATTGTTTTAATTTAACTTTTTTGATTACTAGTGAGCGGAGAATCTTCTCCTGTGTTTATTAATGATTCGTATTTTTTCTAGATACCCCTTGTTCATGTCCTTAGCCAAGTTCTCTCTTTTTCTTGTAATTATTGCTTTGTTCTTGTTGATTTACAAGAACCCTTTCTGTAACTTTGCTTAGAATGGATGTCACTTTAGAAATGCTTATAATGTCAATATAATATAAATTGGAGTTTAATAGCACATATGAAAGTACATTATAGTCAGAGTCCTATTTTTCCTCCGGTCGTCATCGTGCTCATCCCATTGTGCCTTGTGGCACAAATGTCTTCTTATTGGCCTTCAGCACTTTTTCTTGGTTGTAAAACTGTTCTCTTTTTTCACTCCCCCTTTCTAGTAGAGCATTTTATTATTTATCCTTGGGCTTTCTCTCTTTTATATTATTTCTAATAGGGTTTTTTCCCCCCAGATTCTCCAAAAGAATTTATTTTATTTTTTATCAGTATTTTTTGACTCTAATTCTTTTAAACTAACATTTTAATTGTATTTAACACTCTTTGAAGATAACTTGATTTTTACATTCTCCAATATTTCACTCTATGTGCTTAATCCCATAGTCCATGTGTTTTCCCTTGCAGATTGTTGAATTTGGTCTTTTATTGGGTTGATGTGTCTTTTTGACAAAATATATTGGTCATAAAAGCAGCAGGCCCGGAGGCATCTTATAGTTTCCATAAGACTCTACCTTGTTGAGGCAGCATGTACTAGCTGTGGCTTACATAGGGTTCAGGTGGGCATGACAAGAGGCAGTGAGCCCCTTGGGAAATAGGAAATGAAATTGCTTTCAGTGAATTAAATTATACATGACATGTAATGTGTGTGTTTATTTAAACATAAGTATATATTTATATACATGAACAAATTGTATGGATATGAAAATAGCCTATCTGAATGAAGAGTCTGGCTGTGTGACCAGAAAAATGGGCCCATGTGTATGTGACCATTTGTGTTACTTCTCAGAGAACAACGAATCATCCATACGTGCATGGGAGCAGCGAAAGCTGTGAAATCACTCAAAGGCAAACATTGATATAACATATTCATGGCAGAGTTGGTGGTAATGGACCAATTGATTAAGAGCCCTTTGTTGCAATCTTCAGTCAATGACATGCTCTTTAATTAATTATTTTTAATCTATTTGAACCTGTAGAATGCATTCTCAAGCAACAGAAGGAATCCCCTAGAGTTAACTCAGAATGTACCGTTTCCATATACTTTAGCATAATTTATGTAAGTACTATAAATGGAACCATCGCAGCCAGGTGCATGTGCAAGTTTGGCACTAATCATGGAGCGGGGAAGAAGGTTGATAGGAAAGTGTGAACTGGAAGTGTCTTGGAATAATTTATGGAAGATTATGAAACCTAGAAATAGTCAGAATTGTCTAGTTGAGAGTTTTTTTGGCAACAAAATTCCCATAGCCTTCATATTGCCATTTGGCAAAAGTTGTCATTAGCAGTATCAGTATTACATTAGCAATATTGCATGTAAATTAGTTTCATATTGTAATGTTGAATAAAAGTGGTGTAAAATAAGTATATCATAATTAAGTTTTATATCAATGTGAATCCAGTAACACTGGCTGTCAGGAAAAAGTGTTATTAAATTTTATGTCACCATATATAATCCCTATGATTATCTATTTTAACATTTTTGCCGCAATAATCGGGACACAGTTGCAGTATACCTGAGAGAAGACTGGCATTCTAATTCAAGGATAAGTCAGAATAACCAAGCCTAGAGGCAAGCCTTCTGTGCCTGGGTGATTAGGCAGTATTTCTACACAACTACAAGGACATTGGTAGACATATATGACCCTACAGTAACACAATCTCCTGAAACACAGCCTGAATCAATGAAAAATTAAATTGTTTGTAATAATTGGGGAATTAACTATTAATTCTTGGATAATTGGTAACTCACATACAACAACTCTATGCTAACCAGGCTGTTTCATTAATAATCATCCATTTTGTGACCATACTGGATAATTTAAAAAAGTAAAATTAAAATTTCAGCAGTTATATTATGCAACTGGACTTTTTGAAGTACAGCAATTATCAGTGCTGCCATAAATATCAATATGCACATATCTTGGGGTAACAAAAATATTACTCTAAAGAGGAGTGGCAAGTTTTAGAATATTTTATATTTAAGTTGGTATTAAGTTAAAGGTCTGTCATTAAACATTGATTCTTCTTTTGACCTCTGAACTGTTATAAAAGCTTTTATGTTTCGGAACTATACAATGTGGAGCACACGGTTTCATTCTGTGTGACCTGGGGGTAGGGTGAATTTGTGCAAGAGGGTCAGTCAAAACAGGGCATATGTGTTATCTACTTCCACAAAAACAATGTTTTTGTATTCTCATTGTTTAGAGCCCTTGAGTAAATGAATTTATAAATTATAAATAGGTTAGGCCTTAATTTTTTCCATGTTAACTGTAGTTCTTCTATGTATTTGCACTGCATATTACAAAAATATTTTAATACAGAAATATTAATATAAAATAGTTGCACTGTTAATACAAAACTATGAACATGAAGCTTGTCAATTAATTTTTCCCTGTTTTTTTATTGTTCAAAATATTACCCATGTCCCTTTCCTCGATTAATTTTTAATTTTTTCTTTGCTTACAACTTTGTTCATAACATTTTTTTTTCTGGCACTTAACACTATTTGTCCTGCAAGACTTCTGGTCACCTCTGCCTTATTTTTAACAACCTCTTTTGCTGTTTTTTTTTAAAACCTACCATGGACCAGCAGAGGAAGTGAGGGTAGAGGTGCAGGCTGAGGAGGGAGGTATGGGTTGGAAAGAGATGTGTATATTTTTGGCCAGAAAACTAAAAAAATCTTTAATGCACATAACTGAAATGTTGCAAAAGACTTCAGCCTTTAATGCCCAAACAACTGTTGTCTAAGCCACATTATGCCTGGCTGCAGGGAGCGTGCCCTTTTCTAGGTTCCTTTTCCCCTCTATTTCTGGAAGTCCCAGTGATCTCTTACCATTCCCACCCTTCTGCCCTGGCTTCCTGAGACTGTTGTCTTCCTCAAGTACAGCTTCCCTTTTCCAGGATGGCTGTTTCTCTCCTGGACAGCAACTCCTTCAAGCCTGGCACTCAGGGCATAGCAAAGTCCAAGCTCTACTATCTCCCATTGCTTATTGAAAATGGTAGAGACAGGCTAGAATGACTACAACTCATTTCTAGATATAACTTTCAGGCTCCATCAGGGGACTTGTTCCCTCGCTGAGCATTCATTGCTTTGTCTTCTGTGATGTTTAATAGGCCAGTTTATCTCTCCTCAATTAAACTATCTTTAACCAGGTCACTCCCAAACAGTTTATGCCCATCCAGCTTCCTCCTCTGCCCCACTGCCCTAAGATTCCAAGGCTAAGCAGAGAAAAATAAGTTTTCCCCTTGGCCAGTCAGAGTCCAGCCTTCAGGTTAAATAAAAAAAACCCGCAGAGATACAAGTTCATGGAGAAAGGAAGAAACCTATTTAAAAATATGGTGTTATGCAAAATGGTTGTCTCCTCGGTATTATAACACATTTACATAACCAAAAAACTAATAAAAATTTCCCCCATATTAAGGAAGCATTTCACACTTAAGTAATTCAAAATCCAACCTGTAGAGAAATAAGAAAAGCTGATGGTTTAAAAAGAAAAGCACGAATATATTCTATCTGTATCTCCCCCGCAATCTGTTTGTAACCATTGTCAAAATTATTGTCTATTCACTGCTAGAAAATCCTGTTTTATATGTAGAAAGATCATAAATGTCTAGAAGACATAATGCAATTATTTTAATAATTAAGTATGTATGATTATTATTGAGTACAAACTTTGTTAAAACACTGTAAATCCTCAGTCTACATAATATAAAGTGCCCTGAGGATGTGATGTGGTGATATCAATAACTGGGTACTAATTTTATAGTTCCTGTAATTCTGTGTTCATTCAATTTAATTACAATTAGTTGACTGTTCATACCACATCAGTCTATGCCAGACACTGCAGAAAATACAAAGACATTTATAGCAAAGGTTCTAGCATTTTAGGAAACTGTGATTTAATTAGGTAAACATTTGTTCATGAAAATTTGAGGTGATTTGTAAGTAATTTATAAACAAATAACAAGATAATGCATTGTAAGTATTATAAGAAATTAAAATTGAGATATGGAATTAACTAACTTGCTAAGTGATTATCGGAACTGGCTTAGCCCAAAAAAAGGTAATGGCTTTTCAGTTATGATAGAACATTCCTAAAATATAAAGGCATATATTAAAAAGTTTCAGAAATATGTAGATTAAATAAAGAGAAATATGTGAAACTAGAAGATGGATCCAGTTGATGGACACTCTTAAATGTCAAACTACGCTGTTGGTATTAACTTCAAAAGACAAAATTTAAGTTCATTCTCCAGAGAGTGCAGGCACACACATTATATGTTTAATTACTTTTAATTAATAAAAATCATATTTGATTGAGTAAATCTGGTATAAACTTGCAAAATATTTTAGTTATGGGACAAATTGGAGGTAAATTCACTTCAAAGATTCAAGCAGGTCATAAGAGATTGAGGTTAGCTTTTGTCAACTGATGATTATTGGTGCCAATTCAAAGTCAACAGGAATCCCTAATTTGGGGTGTGGTGAAGAAGTAATATGCATTCAGTGCAGAACAGCCTCATTGTGATACCAGCCTCTTTGTGATAGCTGTGAACACAGCAGGGCTGGGAGGCAGCCCTGGGGCCAGGTGGCTCTGAGGCTGGGCAGACAGCTTGGCTCTGCTCCTTGGTCTGCTCTGGTCTGCTTTGCCCTGTGTTGCTCTGTTCTGCTCTCTTCTGTGCCAGTCTGCTCTGGTCTGCACTGGGCTGCCCCTCTCTGCTCTGGTGATATATCTTCTGTGTCAGCTCATCTGGGAAAACACAGCCTTCATTGGAAAGGGGAGGTGGGCTCTCTCAGTCACACAGGAGCTAGTTTATATAGACAGAAGTCCATGCTCCTGGCCCCTGATTGATCCATTCTCAGGCAAATAAGGGCTCCAAATCCATGGAGTTTGATTTCTCCAAAGGCACTGTCCTGATTGGTCAGAAGTTAGCTGCTCTGATTGGTTGGTGAAGCAGTTGATGGGGCTATAGCCGTGCAGCTCTGATTGTATTGGGAAAGCAAGTCCTATTGATTGAATTAGGATTCTAGGAACTCCTTTTTTAAATAAGGGCTGGCTCAAATGGCAGAAACTCAGTGCCTCATTACAGAGGAAGGTAGTTCAGTGCAGGCTTTTCCCTGAAGTCTGTACAGTTTGCATGAGAGGCTCCTGTATAGAAATGGCTGCTAGGCTCCATTTTTATATGTTTTTTAATTTGAGCCCACTTATCCACTAGGAACCCTAAGAAGTAGGTATCTTCTTTCTCAGGGTCTACACTTTGAAACTCATTAAAAAGTTTCTGATGGAATATGAGAGTTGTGTTCATATGGTGTTTGAGGTAGGACACATGAAACAGGTACCTGTGGAAGATGTTAATGGCCTGAGCCTGAAGATATGACAACACATCATGAGCATTTTCATCAAAAGCAGGAAGAGTTTCTAAGGAAAAGCACCACCCTAGGTGACAAGGATAGAGCATGATATAATACACTGTCTATGATTTACAGGGAGAACAGAATCCATACAGAACAATATCAATGACCATGTCAGACTACACCTGCCAAGTAATTGTCAAACTTGGGCACATGTTCAACATAGGAGATTGATTTGGAAACTTTTTTGGACACAAGTGGACTTGATATGGGTCTTTTAAGAAGAGTAGGAGAGGAAATGGAAAAAGGCAAGAGAGAATATTACCTGAATGTTCTTGGTTTCTGCAGGTAGATACCACAACAGGAATATTCAGGGCAGTGGTAGACATCAGATTGGCAAGGTAGGCCAAGTAATTTAGAACTCATCTTTTCAGCAAGGGATGCCTATGGGAAATTATTTTAAAACATCAGGGTCACTGAAAACAGTTGTTTTGGAGAGTTATAATTCAGGTTGCCTTATTTGATCTGAGGGTGGAAACTAAAGGCTACCAGAGCAGAAATATGACAGCCTTGGTGAATTCTTCAATAGAGAGGGGAAAAGATTGGGAACAGGACAGCTGAAGAGACATTATAAACATAATCTCAGTAACTGACTGGAAGAGGAGAGTGAAAGCGAAGAAAAGTGTTTTCCCTAACCTGATGGACTTTTAAGATGATGTGTCATGGACAGAAGGAAAGCAGCCTGCTGCTGGTTGGAGGGGCTAGCATATCCCTAAGACAACACTACAGATGTTGTTGGAGGCCTTGGAAGGGTACCAAGTGGCAAATTTTTGCTAGACTATTGGAGATACAAGTTTTAAAAGGCACAAAGTCATTTTAAAATGGAATTTAAAAATTAAATCACTCTATATAGAAGGATTTTTGGATCCATAGAGGCGATATTATTTGTCTGAGGCAACAGCTGATCACATGAAGTGAATATAAATCCAGAGAAAGTGCGAGGTCTGTAAGAGCACATGTCCCTGGGGGAAGAGCTTGATGTCACATTGAGCTTGATGTCACATTGCCGTTTGGGTCACACATTTAGTTAGGAAATGCAATGAACTTTTCTCTACAAGTCAGAGATTAAAACTAAGGATAAAAAAATGTACAGACTGCTTCCAAGGGCAATGGGTATTTGATCCTCATGTTAATCATGAGTTAGGCAAGTTAGACAGTGTTCTGCCATGTTGGATTAGGAAAATTAAACTTTAGTTAGTCTCTGAACATTTGCCTTTCCTGCCAGCCCTTTGGTTAAAGGAGCAGAATCTTAAAGACTGAGAAGTCAGAGGGGCAGAGAGTTTGGATGGGGCAGTCATCAAGTGTAGCTGACCACCGGGGAGGCAGAAGGAGGGCTCCCCTCTCCTGTTCACTCTCAGGGCATGCTCCGCTCATATCGCTGTACCATGCACAGCTTTGCATCGATGCTGGGGGCTCTGAAAGCACACACTGCATGTTATTTGTATTCTCTTCTCAGGACTTAACGGAGCACCTGATAGGTAGTCAGCAAGTTTTTATTGAATGCTCACTTCAGCAAAGTATTGTTCTAGGGGAACTGAGGAATAAAAAGTGTATAAAATAGGAAATATGGTTCCTGAGCTCAAATAACTCATAAACTAAATCTAGATGAGACTCTCTTCATTTAATTAGTGCTTATATGTGAAATGTTACATGTTATGTAAGGCATAAGGAAACAGGGAAATTTGAAAAGCCACCATTTGAGAAACTGAAGATATGAACATGGACTCTCTCACTGAGGGCGCAGAACAAGGGGACTGAGGACTGAGCCTTGAGGGTTATTCTTGAGTGGAAGTGGCATGGGGTCAGGAAGGGAGACATGGGTGGCATCACAAGCAAGAACAGCCAGTCAAAGAAGGTGTTGGAGGAAAACTAGAAGTCAAATATAACAGTGTCAGACAGAAAAAGAATCTTGAGAACATGGGGGGTGTGCATGATGGTCTGTTTGAGTTTGTGCGCCTGTGTGTGACTCGTGTGCTTGTGGTTTTAGCGATTTAGAATCACGTTTGCATTTGACACAAAGGAATGGGAGCAGAAGCCAATTCAAAGGCACCAATGAGAGTGGAACTGAGAGTCCCAGAATGGTTACATGAATGAGCAGTAGTGTCAAGTACATTTTGGGGATTGGGGGATGACCTTTCCTCCAGGTTATTTGTTGATATGATTATATTTAAAGGTATAAAACAAGGAGCCAGACAAGTAAGACAGCAAATATGGTGTCATTGATGAGGAAAAATAAAAGACCACCTCAGGAGGAGAAGGTGTGGGGTCCAGTGTCTGGGCAGTTTTGACCAGACCAAGCTGAATGGGGTGTGTCTATTTTTTGACATTGGAGAGGAGCATAAGAGATAGTAGAGTTATTGATTGAAGTGGAGGGCAGCTCCAGGAGTGACCTCATCTTAGATTAGATGATCTGTCTGGATTTTTCTTGGAGAATTAGGAGGTAAGGCCACCTGCAAAGAATGAGGTTGATATAGACCCGAATGAAAGGTCAGTTAAGAATGTCCACTCTGTGGGAGGTGATCAATAAAAGATGAATAAAGATGATGGGAGTTTGAAGGGAGCAGAGATCAACCCAGGGAAAACTGAACATTCAGTATTTGAAGGAAGGAGGTGAGAAACCACAAGGGGAGAAAGAGATTCAAAATATTTATGGAAGAAGAGAGAAGAGAGGAAGTGAATACCATGGTTGTCAGGACATGGAAAGGTCACCGACGCGGGACCTGAAGAATTTACTTAGGGCACTTGCTTTGTAACATTACACCTAAGACTCCCCGTTTTCTGATAAATGGTGTTTTGTTATTTTGTGTCAACATTTTGATGTAGACATGGCCCATTTGTTTAACTCTACAACTAAAATACAATTCTTTTAAAAAATAAGCCCTTTATAGGAAGATAATTCTCAGAGTAAAAGCCCATCTGCTTTTTCCCAGGCCCTATTAGAAAGAGCTTTCAGTAAATACTGATATATGTGTTCTCTAAATCCATAGTTCTGATTAATGGGCATGTTGGCCTGTTTCCGTTTCCTTCACCTGCTGGCTAGCTCAGCTCTGGGCAATTTCTTCAGGTCAAATTAAAGGTAGAGGGCAGAGTACTAATGCCCCAGGAGACGGCTGTATATAACTTCCATTTAAATGCCACCAATGAAAAAATTGCCTTGGTGTAATTTAAAGCATTTGGTTAAGGAGAGAGTTACTTTATAATTAAATAACACTGCTTCCTTCCTATCTAGCCCATGGGTATGAGAGTTAAGGACTCAAACAATTTAATAAGGTAATATTTCAAGTGCATACAGTACTTCCCTTTACATGCACAGTGTACTTTAAATCTGAAGGGAATAGTGTGTGCAGAGGCAATGTGGAAAGCCAGACTTGTGCAAGAAAGCTATTGCCTAAATACAAACACAGGGTAGCAAATAAAAGCACAGGCTCCTTGCTTCCAAAATGTGTTTGATAGAATGGCAATGGATCATTTTCCTGTAGTGCAGGTGCTCACTTTACTGCAGGCCAGATTCAATACCCAAAAAATCACTCAGGCTGTGCACAGGCTCCCCATGCTACCCGGAGACCAGATGGGAGCTCGGGTTGTTTTGTTTCTCATATGGCCTCTGATGTTGGAAAAAGTTGCCGCAAGGAACAGAGACTGTTTAATTCCAGAACCCATGGTATTCTAATACTTGCGGATTTACTGCTTCTGCACAGAACACATTTTTACGTTCATGGAGTAATTGAAATGTTTTGGGTATTGTGTTTCTCGCAGTGTGATAATGGACATTTAATCACATAACATGTGCCTTCCACTTGTGAAATATCATGTAGCTTTCAGCTAAGTTCTAGTGTTACCAGCTCCATTTCTCACGTCTATGGCATGCTTTCCTTTCCCCAGAATGGCTGTTCCATATCTTCTGGCTCCTCTCACACCTTCACACTCTCTTCTCCACACACCTGGATTCCTACTTCTCTGCACAGTTAGAAACCTTTGGCTGAGAATTACTTCAGCTTCCCTTCAATTTGGTAATAAGTTTTTGTATAGTCATCCCTCCCTTTCTTTCTGTTCTTTATCAGAACCCCTTTCAGAGCATAATCTCTCTTGACCTGGACTCTGTCCTGAATTGAAGATCCTGTTTCTCTACTTGCCCCGATGTGGGATCATCATCTCTCCAGATTTTTACATTGCTGTGTTTAATTCACCTCCCTCAACCTTATATGGACTCCCCATCTGCGTGTAATTCTTAAAAAACACACATTGATCTCATTCTTGGAATGAATGAAATCTTGGAGGTTGCTTTTTGCTAAGCAGAACCTGAATTTTAGCACTTTAAAAAAATATATGTACCCCATTTGTCTAATTTTCAGTTAATTGATTTGAAAATAAAATACCTTTAGCTTCTAAATCTATGGCTTTGGCCAGTTTATCTACCAGTGCTTTTCCTCACACACAGTTTCATTTCTCCAGTGCTATGCCCCTTCATTACCCCACATGCTCCTGAAATTTCTCTCTTACCATTTAATGCTTTAGGGCTCTGCAAGCCCTAAAGATGCTTGGGACTTTCCCACTGTAATAAACAAAACAAAAAAAAATTAAAATAAGCTTTGAATTTTGTTTTCCTTCTTCTGTCTTTATCTCCCTAAAATCTCCTGGAGGCTTATCACCAACATTTCAGTACCTTACAGCCTGGCTTCTATGGTTACTATTGGAAACTGTTCTCTGTCATCATTGACCTCTAAAAGTACTGATTTTAGTATTTGTTTACAGTATTTATACTACTCGTTGCTTGCTTCCACTTGAAGCTTTGATCAGAAACTCTTCGTTGCATCCTCTTGTCTTTTTCAGTGCGTGTCCCTTTCCTGTCACTAATGGGAACACCATGGTGAAAGTAAAATACATGCTTATGGAGCCTTACCTTTCCATTCTGCCCTCTGACACTCTGTGATCTTTGGAGAGCTATTTAATTCTTCTAAGCATCACTTATTTATCTGTAGAAGACAAGCTGTCCTTGAAGATTTGCTATTAAGATTAGAATGAATAGATATTAACTTTTATCAAGTTGTTGATACATATAGTAGTCACTGCTATAATGGTTGGTAATATCACTAACTTAAACATCACCATCCCACCATCATCACCACAACCATCACCATCGTTGATATAACCATCATCATCACCATCATTATTGTCATCTTGTCTTCTGCGTCCGTTAACAGTAACTTAGCAAGAACAAACATGGTACTGGAAAACAAGAGTTTTGTTGGGTCTTTCTATAAAAACAGACTTTCAGTTGTAACCCATTTCCTCCTAATAGTCATTTATGTCATGTATGATTTTTTCCTGTCTTCTAATATATTCTTCTATTCATTTCATGTTTAAGCCATAGGATCTCACATACTTAAAACTTTCTGTACCTTAGTTTTTGTGTGTGTGTGTGTGTGTTTTAAATATATCTTAATTGATTTCAGAGAGAGGAAGGGAGAGGGGGAGAGAGAGATAGAAACATCAATGATGAGAGAGTCATTGATTGCCTGCAGCCCGCAACCCGGGCATGTGCCCTGACTGGGAATCAAACCCCTATTGCTTGGATCCTAGGTGGACGCTCAACCGCTGAGCCACGCCCGGCCGGGCTGTACCTTAGTTTTTATTACCTAAAAAGTGAAAAGCGTTATTTACCTCTCCTTATCTACACATACAATCTAGCCAAATTTTTATCTCCTTCTCAAAGCAATTTTTACAGCCCCCAGTTGGAAATGAATGATTAAATATTCCTCCCATTATGCGTATTCAGAGCTTTTTACAGCTTTATAGCATATATGTTATTCTGCTTTGTTGTATAAGAAGTCAATTGTCTGCCTGACCACCCTTATCCCAACCCTGAAAGTAATAACTGCATTGTTTCATTTATTTTTGAATTACAGTCAGCTTTGTACCTCAAGTGCCTGATTTCTGAGACTGGCAATTTTACATATATATGTAAACACCAATAATTTCTAGGGTATTTAAATATAGCGGGTTCCCAGATATGAAATTCTGGACTGTGAACTCTTGTAGGCTTAAAAAACCTGAAAGATTATCCCATTGGATGAAGCTACCATTGATAAAATATCAGAAAACAAGTCTCCTGCCTTGCCAGTTTTCTTACCTGCTGAGGAAGTAATAGATACTGAATTATAGAAGATCTGGGTAACTTAAAGGTGTTGTTTGAATGGTTTGTGGCCTGTTTATTATTGTATAGATTGCATAGCTATTCACAGCCAATAAAAAAGCACCTATTTTCCATGTGTTTGAGGCAAAATGAAAAGAAAATGTAATCAATATATTCTAAAATATTCAAATTAACTTGCCATTCACTTAGGAGTAAAAAGACTTATATATTAGGTTTTTCTTATAGTTCTTTTATTCAATTATTGAAAGATAATTTACATATCCTTACCTAATGAAGTGTGTGCTTCTCATTAACTGTATAGCTTGGCAAATCCTTTATTTTTTTTTCAGCTGACTCTATTCCAATCCTTACTTCTTGGGTTTTCTTTGGGTGGGGGGTTGAGGGGGCTGTTGACTATAGGCATTATGTGTGAAGTATTGCTTTTCGTATTCTAGAACTACTCTTACATTCTGACATGGCCTAATTTTATATGGACGGCGCTCATGAATTCTTTTTATAAAATTGATTCTTTTGTGTCTAAGATATTTTCCAGAAGTATCTCCTTAATGTATGTATTCCTTAAACTCAAATAAAAATTAAATGTAGAATATTTCTTGGGTTAATGAAAATGCTCTTGATATGTAAAAAATAATTTTTGTTTCCAGAAAAGCCAAACTAGGTCAATTGAGAGGTGAAAAGTGAGGGCTATAGCCTTAGAAAATAGGTGTTAATAGCACAAATAATTTTATTATATTATCATCATATATCATAAAATTTAACCTAAGAAAATCTCATGAATTTTTGTTCACTAAATGAAGTATTATCTTAATTGTTTGAAATGATTTCTTTTACTTTAGCTTGGGTGCTGTAGTATACCTTTGGTTTCATTCTACTCAATGTAGCCCTAACTTGAAAAATTATATTTAATTACATAATTTGCTAGGTAGGTCCTTTATTTTCTACTAAATCTTGATTAAAAGCATAAGAGATAAGCAGAGGCAAGCAATTCAGTATGCCTGAGCAACATATGCATATATATATATATATATATATACAGACACACACACATATACATATATATATATATTATGCTCAGCATTTCATAATAAAAGTCATTATTAGTTGCTCCTTATGCCTTCAAAGTTGAAGGGAAAACTTTGGTATTTGAGTTATTTCTGAGAATGGCAGTTATACATGCACACACACACACACACACACATCCCTACCCCTCAAGGACATTTCTCCCCTACAGGAGGTTGTCATATGCTTCAGTAATGGAGATTAAATTCCTCGCAGTTTGTTGGATAGATCTTTTCCTAACAGAGAATCTAAAATTAATTAAAAACTAATTAGGAATGTATAGGAGGTTAATTTTTCATGTTAAGCCTTATTAAAATGAGATAAGTAATTCATAAAGTATCAAAGGGTTGCTTTGGACGGAACTAAATGAAATGACACTGCCAAGTATTGTTCCCTAAAAAGTAATAGAAGCCATGAAAGCAAACCAAGGCTCAAACTCAAATCCAACTCATCTTGCTTTTTGTCAAAAAGAAAACAACAAACATAATGTCCACACAACTCTATTAAATAGTGGCTGCTGGCAAAGAATCTGTGAAGTAGCAGCTGTCCATGCAGGTGGACCAAGTCCCTTTTAGTATTCTAGCTAGAAAAAAATCATGCATTTGCCAGGATTAATTTTCCCTCAGCAAAACGTAACTGGGTATGAATTCTAGCTAGATGCAGTGTCCAATTACTGAGCCTACCATAGGACACCATAATAGCAGCATGTCCAGTCTTCTGAATAAATTTGTCAGCTGCATTCAACGTTCAATTTAGATATGTGGCATATAGTGGAAAGCAAGAGAAAATAGATCAAATGCTATAATTTTTCTTTTCCCCCAACTTATAATTTCTTACGTATATTTGCGTTCTTTTTAATCTTGCTTTCTAGCTAAATAGCTTGGGTTTTCCGTGCTGGAAAAATAAAGCTGATTTCGTTGACACCCCTTCCAGCTACCTCCTACAGTGGGTGTTCTTGCTCCTTTTTGGTGGTCCTAAGGGACAGGACAGCTGCTCACAGCAGAGAAAGCAGTACAATTTCTGCAGCCCCAATTTAGCTCAGGCACTCTGTTGAGGCAGTGAACTCCCCACCTCCCAGTCTCCAGGTGGGAGTCAGCAGGGAGGAAGGAGAAATAGGAGGCAGACAATGCCCTAAATGTTTCAAAACAAGCATGTTTGGACTTATATATTCATACAAATGCCCTAAACCTTCTCATTGGGTCCCCTCTTTTGCCTCTACCCAGGTTTTCTGCTAGTAACTCCTTGTGGGCAGTCTCTGCCACACCCGGTCAGTGGCGTCTTTGGGCCTAAGTCAGGCTTGTACATCCACTGGTATTTCTAAATATGCATGCCAGTGTCGCATGGGTTGTACTCTGGAATCCTTGGCAGCCTCCTTCAATGTCAGTGTGGTCCTTGCTTGGTTTCCTTCAATGAATAGACATGCATTATGCACTGTGATCCACATTTGGTAGGAGCCAGCCATTTATTTTCTGTTTTATCATATAGACTGTAGTTGGTATTAAACTGACCTATTTTCTCATTACCCCTTTTTTTAAGTTCTGTGTGGTTTTTTTTGGCGGGGGAAGATGTACAAACTGCTTTTTCTTCAGATTAAGTTGTTTAAAGATGAAAATGCTAATATATCTTACCGTCAGATTTTCTCATTCTGAGTCTTGCCTACACTCAATTCTTATACTGTCTTCCAAAATGATAATTAAACATGGAAACTGTTAATATGTAACCAATTAGATAATACTAATGCTATGTTAGGTGCCCATTTACCTGAAAGGTAGTGTATGTGAAAATTATATTGCTTAAGTTTTTTTATATGAGAATGAGAGATTTTCATTCTTACCATTCGTATAATGATTTAAACCGTGATACCGCATTTCAAAGTCTACAATAATGGAAAATGTCCACCTGGTAAATATATGAAATATTTAAATGTTGTAAAGATTTACCATGTTCCCAGATGGTCAGACTGAGGAGTGTGCATGTATCGCTGTGCTCCAGACGAGCTGAGTCGTGTACGGGAGCCTTCCCAGGGCTGCCCCTTCCCCTTCTCCTCGACCTTCTCATCTGTCACCTCCAGTCCCTTCTCTTCTCTCCTCCTTTTTCTTCTTGACCTTCTTTCCCCTTTTCCTCCTCCTCCTTTGCCTGTTCACTTTTTAAGAGTTTATAAAAGTAATACTGCCCAGTCAGCGTTGCTCAGCAGGTGGGCATCAACCTAGAATCCAGGAGATCCCGGTTCGATTCCCGGTCAGGGCACGTGCCCGGGTTGCGGGCTCGATCCCCAGTGGGGGGCGTGCAGGAGGCAGCCGATCAATGACTCTGTCATCACTGATGTTTCTCTCTCTCTCCCTCCCTCTCCCTTCCTCTCTCTGAATTCAATAAAGACATATTTAAAAAAATAAAAGTAATACTGGAGTTTATATGTAAGAGCGAACAGGTGAGAAATAACATATGTTTTGTAAAAAAAAAAAAAAGGAAAAGTGAGTAATAATGAGCAGCTCAACCTGTAAGTGCTGTACTATGAACTAACAATAATTACTGCTGTACAGATAAAACATCAAAATAAGGCAAAATAAATCTACTCCCCTATAAGCTCAAGGTATGAATAAAAATATAGTGAGTGATAAATGTGGCCAAAGAAACTGATGAATCAAGGTTCAATAAACAGGACTGGTAAAATGATTACTTGAAAAGTAAAAGAAAGTGAAAAGAAAAGATTGCATTCTTACTTTCTATCTAAACATGAAAGCAATGAAATAAATCATAAACATATTTGCATAAACTTTAAATGCTATATTATACTTACAATTAAATAATATTATTATATGATAACTGATCATTGAAACCCAAGTAAAATTGTCAGAGATTTAGACTCATAGTTATAAATGAAATAAGAATTATAACAATAATTATAACAGAACCTGTTATTTACTGAAAACTTATGCTGTATCAGGGACTCTTCTAAGTGGCTTATTTAAAAGATCACATTTAATCCTCCATGAATCACACATTGTAATCTCTATAATCTTTAGGAAAGGGCCATAGGGTTTAGATTTCAAGTAACTCACTAAAATCTGAGTCACAATTTAAACCTTAGCCTGGATGCTTAAATTTATTTAGAACATTCTTGTATATATAGTCATTTAGATTGTTTTTCTTTATTAATATTATGGCATTGAGATGAGCTTTATCATACACAGACAGGTTTATTTAAGAGAAAAATCTAATTTTAACTGTTCTGTTTCAGCCATTCAAAAGAATGGACTGCTCTCATTTTAGTCATTTAATGTCATATTGGTAGACATTTATATTACTTGTTTATTTTCCTTATTAGCAATAAATTAGCTTGAACATTTTCGTATACCTATCTTTATGCACATGTTGAAAGATTTCTTCCTTCTAGTAAAATTACCGTATAATGGGGGGGTGCACATTTTAAATGATAATATGTTATTGGAAGTGATAGCAGGTATCCTTGTTTTGCCTCTGACTAATGCATGTGCATACGAAGATTGACTATTATGGATAATCTCACTTTAGATATTTTTTGGGGGAAGAGGAGTTACTTTTCCTTAGTTGAGTAAGTTGTTTGCTTCCTTTTTTAAAAAATAATATTTTTAGACATGAACAGTTATTGGGTTTTATAAAATGTTTTGTGCACAGTTATTTTCTCATGAGTCTTACAATCCCTATTTAATGTTCTTGCAAAAGCTTTCTTGAAAAAAATATCATCTCTATTGAGTAGAGTCTGGAGCAAGTACAAGATAGAACATGTCAGAGTTAGGGAGAGAATCAAGATTTAGTTAGAAAAAAGAAATAAAGAATATGATGAATGAGCTGTAACATCACAGGGTGCCAAATAGACTATGACTATTATTCAAAATGAGGATGAGAAGAACGAAGAAGTATATATGGTAGCTCTATTTTTAATTTCTTGAGGAACCTCCATAATGTTTTCTATAGTGGCTGCACCAATTTACAGCCTCACCAACAGTGCACGAGGGTTCCCTTCTCTCCACATCCTCACTAACACTGTTGCTTGTTGACTTTTTGATAATAGTCATTCTGACAGGTGTGAGGTGATATTGTGGTTTCGATTTGCATTTCTCTGATGCTTAGTGATGATGAACATTTTTTTTATATCTGTTGGCCATCTATATGTCTTCTTTAGAGAAATGTACATTCAGGTCCTTTGCCCATTTTTTAATCCGATTGTTTTTTTTAATGTGGAGTTGTATGAGTTTCTTATATACAGGGCGGGGCCAAAGTAGGTTTACAGTTGCTCATATGGAAAATAATACAATAATAAATAATAATACAAGAATAAACTCTGTTTCATGTACTCACAACTGTAAACCTGTCTTTTATCTCACCCTGTATTTTAGATCTTAACCCCTTCTAGAATCAGCAATTCCACTCACTTCTGGATATCTATCAAAAGAAAACGAAAATACTGATTTGAAAAGATATGAATCCCTGTGTTCACTGCAGCATTATTTACAATAGCAAAGATATGGAAGCAAACTATGTGTTCATCAATAGATAAATGGGTAACACACACACACTCAGACATATACATACACACACACACATAAATATACATATAAATATATAATGGAATATTCCTCAGCCATAAAAAAGAATGAAATCTTTCTATTTGCAACAACATGTATGAACCTAGAGGGTATTGTGCTAAGTAAAATAACTCAGAGAGACAAATACTGTATGATTTTACTTACATGCAAAAATCTCAAAAAAATGAACAAAGAAAACAAAACAGAAACATACTTGTAAATACAGAGAGCAAATTGATGGTTGCCAGAGGGGAAAAAGGTCGAGAGGCTGGGTAACAAAGGTGAAGGTGGATAAGAGATACAAATTTCAGTTATAAAATAAATAAGCCATGGGGATGTAAAGTACAGCACAGGGAATGTAGTCAATAATATCATAACTTTGGTTACCAGACTTACTGTGATGATCATAAGATATATAAATTGTGAACACTCTGTTGTACACTTGAAACTAATATATATTGCATGCCTACTATACTTTAATGATAAAAAAGTATATATAACTGTTTTCAGGAATATAAAAGCAACTTGAAGGTCAAACTTCACCCAGCAAATGACTAATAAAAGACAGAAGAGAGTGACTTTTGACAGCTTCAGCTAGGGTCAGCAGGACATCAGACAGTTGAGGCTGAATCTGAAATGATTACAAAATTCTAGAAACAGAATCAGAAATAAAGATGAGGTTACCAAGAGAAGCCAAAACAGCAGCACTAGAAAAAGTAAATGTAATCTTGCACACTTTTTCAATGAAGATGTAAGAGGCAAGATAATGGTGATGGAGTTCTTTTAAAAATGTCCTTTAAAATTAGGTTGCATTATTTGCTTTAATAACATTATCTTGTGTCATAAAAATATATAATGATATCCTGTATCATTATCCTATATCATAAAAAATATTCTCCAAATAATTCCTATAATTCAATTCTAATAAAGTCAATTAACATCTTTAAATATTTCAACATGTTGCATTGCCTTATTTATTCATGGATACTTTTATGTTCTTCAATAAAAATGTGTAATTTCATTTGCAAAATGTTTCACATTTTGGTAAACTTTATTCCATTATATTTTATACAATTTTATTCCTCAATATTTCTCTACTAAAATTTCTATTTGATTACTGCTGGTTTAATGGGATATTATTAAATTTACCATGTTGGCCTTATATCCAGCAACTTTTTGAACTGTCTTATTAATTCAAAGAGTTTGTCTATAGGTACTCTGGGTTCACAGAAAGATCATAAATGTCTGTTTTCTGCAGAATGCTTTCATTTGACTCTGCTTTATGATTCTTACACCCTTTCTTTCCTTTTATTATCTTTTTGCCCTGGTTGCACCTCTAGTGTAATGTTGAATGTCAGAAGTAAAGCAGATATCCACGCATTGACTCGTGGAATGCTTGTAAAGTCATACCAATTAAAAATAATATTTACTTTGTTTTGGAAAAAGGGAAAACTATTTTCAATATATTAAAAAGTTATTTTCTACACCTGATTTTTCATAATTATTTTAGTCATGAATAGACATTGAAGTTTATGAAATATGTTTTCTTCATCTGTTAACATTGATCATATTTTCTGTCCTGTATATGGTGAAATTACTTTGGTAGATTTTCTAGGTCTGACTATCATATATATATATATGTGTGTGTGTGTATATATACACACATATATATACATATATATAAAACCTTGTCTGTGATATATAAATATTTTAAATATACAACTAGAGCAGAAGGTTGTGTTAATTATGCTGCATCATTCACAATGTCTTATTGTTGATTCCTGCAAGGTTCAGGTCTTATTTAATTCTTCTTTATTTATTTATTTGACAAGCTTAGGATTTTCTTTCCATGATGCCTTATATAATTCTAAAATCAAGATTATACTAGTTTCATAAAATTGGATATCTTCTGATTTTTTCTATACTATGGAACAATAGTATATTGTTCTATACTATGGAACAGTGTTTTTCTACACTATGTATAAGAATTATCTATTTGTTGAAATTATGGAAAAAATATCCTACAAAAGCTCCTGGACTAGGCACTTACTTTTATTCTTTGGTAAATTTTCATAATTTGTATATTACTGTATATTCACAGATTTCTTCCATAATGTTTCATTTAAGTTTTAGTGATACTTTAATGATAACATATTTTAAATCAAGTTTAATCTGTAGTTATATTATGTGAATTTTTATTTTACTTTTGTGTGGTCTTGACAGAATTTTTTGTTTCCAAAAAACAGCAAGTCATTTTTATTGGTCATATTAATTGTGTTTTTATTCATTTCTATTTCATTTATTTGCTTTTTTCCTTAATCTTTTCTTTCCCCTACATTTCTTGTATTTATTTTCTTTCTATTTTAACTTATGCCGCTGAATGCTCAGATTATTTGTTTTCAATTTTTCATGTTTCTGTTTGATGGTTTTTGGCTAAACATTTTCCTGGAGGTACTGTACTAGCTGTTTCCTATGTATTATAAACTTTTAAAAGGATCATACACATATTGACCATTGTGTTACAGAAGCTATGCCAACTTATACACACAACTGCTCGATCTATGACAGTGCATGGCTTTTGGTACCACACCATGTCCACGTCTGAAATTATAGATCTTATAAGCAATCTGCAATTTAATAAACAAAACCACTATATTATTTTTGCTTTAATGCAATTGTCAAGATAAGGCAATAAGAAGTATTTTGAATATACTTCTATATTTACTTGATTTATATTTTCTTGATTGTTTTAATAAAACTATTCCTTTATAGACTTTTGTTAAGTACATGAAATGATACAATCAGTAGTCATTTAAAAAAATTCTTTTTTGTCCCACCCCTTTTTAGATACATCACATCACAATCGCAAGTCTCACTTGAATAATCTCCAAAAAAGATATGTCCATAGAAAATTTATATTTATAGAAAAATGTAGTTTATTCATGATGCAAATATATAGTATTTGTTAATCATAAATACACAAATCAACTACTGATGTAGAGATCAACTCAATGAAATCTAATTAAGGAATGGTAACCCATTTGTAATGTACTGGTTTATAATTCATGGTTCCCAAGATAAATTTATATCCACACACGCTTCTTTGAGTTTTTCATATACATTTGAGTGCACATGGTCAAATTTTCTAAAGCCAGGTAACGTAAATTCTCTATGCATTGTCTATATTTTCTATAACTCTAGACTTTCCTTGAAGTAAAAGATCTTTTTTAAAGACTATTTTAGCTCCTTAATTGTTTGTTTCAGAGGCATAAATTATTTGCTTTTGTATCTACGCGTCACTGATGTACAAATAATCAGAGTAGGTCAGCTTATTTTTTAAGTTTTATCAATTAGAATAAATAATACTAATTTAGCTACAGTTTAATCAGAAATCTGCAATCTTAGAGATACCAGGGACAAAATTGTATGTAGTTTCTTTCTTTAAAATAATAGTGTAGTATAACTGTTGGGAAAAAAATCAAATTCTTTATATCAAATTTTTTAATCTTAAGTATTGATACTATCAACATATATAATAAATTATGGCTTTGATATTTTATGTCAATATATTCTGTGTGTTGACAATAAAGGAAATGACATTAGAAAGTATTAGTAAATATAGCAGTTTCATCATGAAGCACATAACATTGAGCAAAATAATCTGTATTAAAATGTCTCACTCGTTATATTTTAGAATGTCTTATTCACACTAAAGTTCTTTTTCTAGAGATACAGCTGAATTTAGTCTACAGCATTTCAAATTATTTTTAGTTACTTTGTGTAAATATTCTTTTACATAATCCTCACCAGAGGATATTTTTTTTATTGATTTTTAGAGAGAGGAAGGGAGAAGGAAAGGGAGAGGGAGAGGGAGAGAGAGAGAAAGAGAGAACATCGATGTAAGAGAAAAACATCCATCGGATTGGTTGCCTCCCGTATACACCTGAACTGGAATCTAACCTGCAATCCAGTTGTGTGCCCTGATGAGGAATCGAGACTCTTCGGTGCATCGGATGAAGCTCCAACCAACAGAGCTACACCTGCTGGGGCTTTGTAAATATTCTTAAAATGGAGAAAGTGTAATTTCTTGTCAAAATATCAAAAGCATTTATCTAATGTAACTAAAAAGGAGTATGCAAAGCACACATGCCATTTCCCCCCATTCTAACTGCAAGCCTTTGATGTAAAAATAAAAGTAAATTCATGTAATATAGGACAGAAATAAATTTATGGGAGATATTTCAGTCTATAGCAAGTACTGTAGAATAAAGTTTCATAATACATTTGATTTACCTTGATATGAATTTTTGATCCAGGCTAATCACAAAATTGTTGTTCTTGAAAATTTTAAATATTCATAATGAAGTTTCTCTAAATTTTATGGAAACTAGTGAGGCATTTAACACTATTTTCCCTTGCTGTATTTAGGAAATGAAGTTCTGATAAAGTTCAAATTATTTTTCTTAAAAAAAGTCTTAAAAAATGTGTAACTATCAAGTAATGATCCTCTAACTCAAGATGGGGAAGCTGAGAATTCACCATTGAGAGAATGTCCCAAAGCTTTAATGACCTCCCACTGAAACGAACGCTCAGTCATTAAGAACATGGCATACTTTTATGCTTTTAATATTTTGAATTACTCTGGCTGTCTTCATTTTCAAATGACAGCCCCTGTTATTATCATCCTAATAGAATGAGAAAAAGAAATCTTCATACTTTGTTTTCTGCTGTTTTATACGCAAACCTCAGTAATTGGATTCTGAGACTCCATTCTCATTTTTGTCCCAGGGCTCTGATTGATTGTTTGGCCAGTGAGACAGGCATTCTGGAAGGAACACATTAAGGGAACAACACTGATAAGTGGTTGCCAAAACCACTGATGTCGTAATTTTGGTATTGTACATTTCTGTCTTGAATTATAAGGTAGGGAATATGTAGACCCTCTTCTCATCACTTTATACATTATCTGTTGCCTTTTCTCTCTCTCATTAGCTCCTGCAATCAATGTGTGGGGTGAAAAAAAAGAAGTAAAACTTCTGATAGAACAGTTGGAAGATTTTTTTTTTTTTTTTTTTTACTGGATCCATAACTTCTAACACCATACCCACCAGCAATCTAAATAAAATAATTTTCTCTCTATAAAAGAACTTGTTACTCAAATGGGGTGGTGGATGTTCTGTTCTTCCTCTCATTCAGACATGCCCTCGTTGTGTTTCTAAAAGAATGGGTAAAGGTTTATGCTCACAGTGTTGAGAATATAACATAGCATTATTCTTTCTATCTCATTTTATTATGCCTAGAAGAGTGCTTACCAAATTTCACCAACCTGTTGATTTTGGGGGAGCCGAGGTTAGACATTGGCCCAGAGCTAGAACTCATATGTTGTGATCTCTGAGAATGGGTTTGGGACAGTGGCTTCTTGGGGAGACCTGAGTCTTTCCTGCAGTCCGATGCACCTGGCTTCATATCCTTGATTCATTGCTTTGTGACACTGGGGAATTTATTCAGCAAATGTTTATTTATGTAAGAATTCTATATTAGGCACTAAAAGTTAACTACTCCTTTTGAGGTCCCTCTTAGCATTGCTATAAATTTAGGGAGGTTAATACGTGCAATGTGACTGGCATTTACTGGGCAGTAAGGAAATGCAGTTTCTTTCTCTTAGACCATGTATGCTAAGTAAAGGTGTTTTCACATGGATCAAGTGAAGAGTGTGGGCATTAGTGGACCGTAGTGAATTATGTTAATATTTAATTTACACTTCTCCTATGTAAACTCTAACTATGGAAATATTTCAGTTTCCACATGTCAGACTTTGGTGACTTCAAAAGCAAAATATTTGAATGTAGAAAGTGTGCGTTTTTTTCTCAAAGGTTTGAACAGTGAGCAGCAGTAATGTGTGCACATAATTCAATTTGAGTCACCATTTATTGAGCATCTGTACTGTGCTAGAGACTGTGCTGGGTGTTAAAGGGACTATAAACTAGATATGTGCCTACACTCACATGCAGATTAGCTTCTAACTGAAGTGATTTAAATGTATGTAAGCTGATTGTATTTTATAGCCTAATGTAGCAATACCCATATTCATTCATTCATTCATTCAATAAATATTATTTTAATACAGTGGTACGTTGGTTTTCGAATGTAATCCGTTCCAGACGATGGTGCGAGTTCTGAAACATTTAAAAACCAAGGGATCCGCAGCCGACAGCTGGGCCTCAGGATCTTGCACTTAGTGGAAGCTGTGTGGCATGTTCGACTTCTGAGACGTGTTCAAAAACTGAAGCATTGACTTCCAGGTTTACTGCATTAGTAAACCGAAATGGTCCTCAAACGAGATGTTTGGAACCGAGGTACCACTGTACTTACTGTGAGCCTAGGTTCTGAGACTACAACAGTGAATGAAATAAAGTCCTTGTGCTCAGCGAACTTGCATTCTAATGAGACAGATACTTAGCAAGTAAACAAGCAAGTTATTAATACCATGTAGTTTCAAGTGCCACAAAGAAAAATATAGCCGTATAAGGAGATAGAGGATGGCATGCCCTGGGTGTGCTAGGCTAGATAGGTTGGGTAGGAAAGGAGTTCTCCTATTACCTTGGCATCTAACTGGCAAGAGGAGGGAGTGGTTGCAGCCTCAAAAAACAAGTAGAACGTTAGGACAAGCAGTGGTTTTCTAGGCACAGTCGATCAGACCACATGGGGTTTTGAGTGCTTGATAAAGGAGGGTGGCCTTCTGAGGGAGTGGGAAGCCATTAAAGAGCTCTGTTTATTGCTTGCTTCTATTTATAAGCAGAGGACTACTGTGAGGAGAGTTGTACTTAGGAACGGAAATTGTTCCACTGGCACTTTGTGGGAGGAATTGGAGTAGCAAAGAACCTGACTCAGGTAAATCAGGTAGGAAGTTTTAGCGACTCCCTAGCAAGTGAGGAGTAAGATTGTGATGGAGAAGACTAATGAGAAACATTGCAGAATCAGAATTAGAAAGGCTTGCCACTTAATGTGGTACAGGGGGCGGTAGGTTGTAGGGATGAAGGACAGGAGGATCAGAGATGCATCTGAAGTGTTCAACGTGTGGAAATGAAGGGGTGGTGAAGCCATCAAGGGAGAGTATGGGAAACGGATAGAGAGGAGTATGTTTCTGGAGTTGAGACAGGTATTTACAGATTTGGACTTTGAGGTAATGACGGGGGAGCTTTATTTTAGATTTCCAGCAATCTCATGCAGGTGTGGGCTGGATTTTGAAAGAAAGTGTGACATTCAAGATGTAGATTTGGGCTCAGCCGGGCGTGGCTCAGCGGTTGAGCATCGACCTAGGATCCAGGCGATCAGGGTTCGATTCCCTGTCAAGGCACATGCCCGGGTTGCGGGCTGCAGCCGATCAATGACTCTCTCATCATTGATGTTTCTATCTCTCTCTCCCCCCTCTCCTTTCCTCTCTCTGAAATGAAGAAAGATATATTTTTAAAAAAGAAAAAGATGTAGATTTGGTGGTGAAGATGTTCAGCATAATGCCATATGCAGATCATGTATCTTAGAAATGAACCCTTGAAACATATATAATCTTATTAACCAATTTCACCTCAAGTAATTTAATAAAAAGTAAATTAAATAAAATTATAAAATATAAGAGAGTTCAAAATAAAATAATGCCAATATTTTTCAATGTTAAAAAAAAAAGCTTAACAAAAAAAAGGCATATCCAGAATATGTCATTAAAAAGAAAAAGAAAAAAGCTGCTAGTAATAAAGTATCATACCTGATATCTCAGAGTGATCAACTCTGAGATATCTGTTATCCTGTCAGTTAACCTAATGGGAAAAATAATTTGAAACAGAGTAACACTAAGGCAGCTCAGTAGTGTTGGCAAAAAAAGCCCTATGCCAGTTAGTAATAGTGATTACAAACAGTGCTTAAGTAGCTCTTTATAGTTTGTTAAAAAAAGCTTTGCATTCATTGTCTCATTTGTTTCTCAACAACAACCTGTAGGTTCATGTGACTCTTATTCTCATTTAACAGAGAAAGAAGCTGAGGTTTAAAGAAGCTAAGTAAATTTTCCAAAGTTGCCGAATCTCTATGGGGCAGAGTTAGGACTCAAGTCCAGATCTTCTTACAACTGTTTAACAGAAAGAATACAGATTTTGCTTAGCTGGCGTGGCTCAGCAGTTGAACGTCGACCTATGATCCAGATCAGGGTTCGATTCCCCGTCGGGCACATGCCCGGTTGTTGTCTTGATCCCCAGTAGGGGGCATGCAGGAGGCAGCCGATCAATGACTTTCTCATCATTGATGTTTCTGTCGCTCTCTCTCCCCTCTACCTTTGTCTCTCTGAAATCAATAAAGACATATTTAAAAAAAAAAAAAAAAAAAAAAAGCTTCGGGGTCAGTGCTACCAAACTTAAAAAAAACCAACAAACTTGCTTTTTTCTTCTACCCTGTGCTATGTTCACAGAGTTGATATCGTCCTAAACACTTTCTGGATGGAGGCATCAGTGAAACTAATACCAATTTGTAGTGCTGTTCAGTTCAGGAACCTACAGTGCGCCCAGTATTAGTGCACATGAGGGTATTTATGTTCATTCCCTCAACAAACATTTATTGACCGTCTATGAGTTGGGTACTGTACTAACTCTAGAGATTCCAAAATGAGTGATATAGAAATTAATCTTTTCCTCATTGCTTGTTGTTCAATGAAAGGTTCAGACAAGTAATCAGGCAATTAAAAATGCCCTGTGAAAAGTTATATTATCAGAAATCTGTGATGCTGTGAGAACTCAGGAACCCATTGTCCAGATTTGGAGGGTCAGGGAAGACTCCTGATGGGAAGCGATGTCCAAGCTAAAACCATCAGTGTGACTGGGATGAGAATGAGCTGGGTTCATTAAAAAGGCAGTGAGGCGTGAAGACCTAGGTGTGAGAGAGAGGAAGGAAGGCTGATAGGCCTAAAGAAGGGCACGGTGAAGGGTGGTGTCCACACATAAACTCCAGGTAAGATGGGGAAGATGGTGTAAGACCTTGCTGTCTAAATCACACATAAAATTGTAAGACTGCATCTAAAGGATTATCTGTAAAGAAAGTAGAGTGGTGTCTAATACATTTCAGGTTTCTATCAAACTTTTTTAAGTGTATAAAGTTTATTGTATAAATTTTTCAGGGAAAATATCCTCTTGTAAACTAAAGTATTCCCGAATAAGGGAGGTATCCCTGTGATATTACAGTCTGTTAAGTCACTGGTCCTCAGAAATTAGCAGATGCAGCATAGGTAAGAATTGAATAGAATAATTCTAGTCTCTTTTGTGCAGGTTAGTGTCTTTTTAGGCAGAATAATACTGGATCTTCCCTTTTGATCAAACTTTCTTAGTATTGGTCTCTCAGGATCACTTCTGGGAACATATGAATTTAACTCTAACAACCGCAAAATGAAACTAGATTAATTTCTCCCCGATTTTACTTTTCTAGTTACACACATTTTTAGATACTTTTAATAACAGGAGAAATGAAGTGGCATGCGGCCCTTTTGTGTTTATTGCTGTTTATTTTTCGGTGATACTTCTGTTCAGAAAAAGGTAATGCCTTGGTGATCCATTTGTTTCTAAGAAGTATTTCTGAAGACATGAAATACAATGGGAGGCCTAGGAATCTCTCCCAGTCCACCTCCAAAATATGTTATATTAAAACATTGATTTTTACCCAAATGGAAGTTAAAACAGTAACATTTTATCAGCAAGTCTATTTATCACAGCAGTAAACACATTTCTAGCAAAAACATTCTCTTCAGGATTGAACAAATATATTCAGGCCACTAAGCATAATTTTGCTTTATGAATATGCCCTCACCTTTGAAGTTTTGGGAGGAGGAGTTCTGAAAGAGAACATTTAGTTTTGTTTTGTTTTTTAAGGCAAGAAGTGTTTCAGTTGTTTAATTGGGCGGGAGACATGGAGGTCTAGGAAATGGGGAGAGGCTCATGACTACAGATTCACCTATAAAGCGGGAGTGAGACCCTTCCTTCTTTCCTTTTGAGAATTAAATGAGATAAATTTCAGAACCCTAACTTTCATATGTCTCACAAAGTTATTGCTTAGAAAAAAAGAGAAAGAGTTAGTTTTCTTCCCCTATACGCTTCAACTCCAGTCTGCTTTCCCCAGTGGCTCCTGGCATGGGCTGGGGTGGAAGGTGGGGTGATCATCAGGAGTGAAAATGAATGAGGACCTAGGGGGGCAGTTAGTGCTTTCTTGCATTTCTTTGGCTGGGAGAACACTACCTGCTCGCCCAGGAGCAAAGCATGTGGCTGCCTCTGTGCGTCTGGTACCATGTATGGGCTCCAGGCCTCTGCAGTTCCCTGGAGATGGCCTGGGGTGTGAGTCAGACAGTGCTGCTTTCAGAGCGAAGATGAGAAGAAGAAGGCAGGACCTTGGACTCCTTTGTGCCGATGGCCTCCAGGCAGCAGCCGGTCAGAAAACATTTGATGCCACACTCCCTAACAGTGTCCCATACTGTTACTTATCAGTCTCATACGTATCCTTGATGTTCAGAATTAAATGAGTTGATGTTTATAAAACACTCAGAACAGTGGCTGGCACAGAGTAGGAACTATGTAACTGTTTCAAATAAAATAAGTAATCCAAGAATTCTCTGAGCGTTCAATAATAACAAAAACAGCTATACTCCATTTTGTGCGTTACATCTCCTTTTTTTTCAAATCCTCACCTGAGGATATTTTTTCCATTGCTTTTCAGAGAGTGGAAGGGAGGGGGAGAGAGGGAGAGAGAGAGAGAAAGAAAGAGAAACAGCGATGTGAGAGAGAGACATAGGTTGGTTGCCTTCCAGCTGGGGCCAGGGATCAAGCTTGCAACCTAGGTGCGTGCCCTTGGCCAAAATTGAACCGGGGACCCTTCATTCTGCAGGCCGATGCTCTAGCCACCGAGCAAAACCGGCTAGGGCTACATCTCCATTTATATGCCTTCATCGCCAACTTCTCTACTTCAGCCACTGCCATTTATGACCTAACTGTGAGATGCTTTCTCTCTTCTTTTCCTCAATTCATTTGAAATTCAGGCTGCCTGGCTGAGAAAAGAATTTTTTTTTCCTTTTTGTCCTTTCCTTTGAATGAAATACCTAGCTGATGTATTATAAAAAACATTGCATTCATGTAGTATTTATTAAATGGTATTGCACTCTTGTTGTGTCTAGTGGTAGTATGAATAAGGGGCCAGAGGTCAGTGTGGAATTGTGCTGTGTCACTGCACATGAATTGACGTGGCCAACTATTTTCCTTATGTGCTTAGTCACAGAGGGTGCATGCTCAGTTACGATCCAGAGGTCGGGATGAACACAGACTGTTACTGTGATAGCTGCTGCTTATCCTACTTCCCCCACTTATTGGCCTTTTCATTGCTTAATAGTACCTCGATTTTAATTGGATATAAAAAATAAAGAGGTAAAGTACCAAGTCTTTCCACTGTATTCCTGGCCAGAAACTCTAGTAAGGGCCTTTGTGCAAAAGAGGTAATGATATTTAAGAAATTGCTTGCAAAATTAGGTCAACGATGCTCTTTTTAATGCTCTACCATAGAGACAGCTGAGGGATTGCATGTAATGATCTTTAAAAGTAGTGTATTATTTCACCTGCCCAGAGTGGCTGACAAATAGACTAGGGCCTTGTGGACTGGGCATGGATGGAGGCATTGACCTCTCTGGCTTCTTTTCAAGTCCCTTGATTCCATAATTTGAATGTATAATTTCACATGCATTTATTCAGAAATGTGTGCACCCAGACTACTTTTCTGCTAAATGCAGACTCCCACTCTTAAACATTGGAGAGAGAAGCCTGTTAACTGACATTTGCGATTTAAGGATGGCACCGTGTGGGAGAGAGAACTGCCAATCATTTCTGCCAACATCACCCCCAAGGGGAGTCTTAACTAAGCTAGCTTAGTCCAATTAAAACAGGCAATTATGAGTAATGGAAAGTAAACAAATCTAAGAAAAATTATATTGCCGATTGTAGTGGGTACTCACAATGAATGGCTGTAGTCTTTGTTTCTAAAGCTATTAATCTACTTTCATTTTATTGAAGAGTTTTATATGAAATAATAAAAAAGAAATTGTTAACCTTCATTTCATAACAGGAAAATTAACATGAGTGGAAAAAGGAAAAAGCTCTTTACAGAGCTTTAATTAGGTCAAATATCTAACATAGCCTCTGGGTTAGGAAAAATATATAACATATTATACTGTGACCCATTTAGCTAGTTGGTTGTAGAAACATTGCAAAACAGCCTAGCAGACCTACGTTGTTGTTTTTTTGCTGAGGTTGAATATATAATATGTGAAATTTGCTTTTGTGCTATAATACAATCCCAATGTCACAAACTGCAAACTCTGATAAGCTCCATCTGTATGCTTTCCCCTATGTGCAGGAGAAATTAAACCACTCACTGTAATGGCACATAAGTATGTGTTATTACCTCTGAAAGCATAGTGGCAGAGTATTTTTACCATGGCCAACAAACTTTGCCTTAAATTAATTGATCTTAGTTCACTTGCACAATGATGCAGTTAACAAATATATGTGGATGTCAACATTTCAGTTCTATTTCCTGAATTGGAAAATATGTCTGACCCAGAGTTCTGGGAGTAATGTTTAAACATTATTTTTTCCAAATCGTTTTTCTTCTCTGAATATCTCTATGCTTGGGTCATGCAAGATAAATGTATTTTAGAGAGCCAAAGTATAAACCCACATTACTTACCAGTGATAACCAGAATGATCAAGGATAAAAAGGCACTAGAGCAAGTGGAAAATGTTTTTAGGCACATGGAAAATGGTGGCAAATGGCTTAAAAGGAAACACAAGCTTTTTTAATACTGGAAAATTGATCATGGGACTGAGGGGAATAGGGAACAATTAATTGATCTCTCTGGGAAACACAAACAGTACTAAAGATGCCCATGATATGCTGGCATATCTATGAAAAGATTTTGAACCGTCTCTCAAAGGTGTTTATAGGTGGTTACAGTTACTGACGATTTCCAGCTGAGAGGAGTTGAAGGTTCAGGGTATCCATGCACAGAAATCCACACAGTTTCATTCAAAAATGCTCAATTGAAATCTGAAGCTAGATTTTGATTTAGCTGATGCCTGAAGCATGATGAAAAATGCTATCTTGGTAAGCAAGATAAAGTAAAACCATCCTAATCTAGTAAGCTAGCATATCCTTAAAGCAGTGAGCCAACAAAGCCTGTTGATTGCCAATGGCACATGAAGTTTCAGTAGGTAAAACGCTACAAATGTGAGTCTACCCATTCTTGTCTATGGAGGTGGCCCTTTAGCCTGCCACAGACATCCCATCAGGCATCCTGAAGTAGATGCTATTTCATTAGCATCACTTTCTGCCGGCAAATGACATGGTCTTGGAGGAGAGCCAAGCTACTGGCATGAGAGATGTGTTTGAGATTCTAGACTGGATTTCCCCAGAGAATGAATGGGTGAGAGCTATGTAGTCTAGGACTTGGGGAGGGCTGCTATGAGAGACAGGTGGAAAACTTCATACATACCATGATGTTGGGCAAAACTAGATTTTTAAAAAAATACCCATTATCACCACAGAAAGACAGTTCCTTGCAGCCTGTTCATGCACCTGCACACATTCTAACTACAGCATTCTGCCAGCAATGTGTTGTGTGCCCACTTTCCAAATGAAAAAATTGAGGCCCTCTTTAGCTACGATGCAGAGGTATATTTAGAACACTAACCAAATGCGCATAGTGATATTAACCACAAACTTGAACACATTCTATGATGTGTAGGTTTATTTTCAATTCTTGCAGTGCCATGTAGCAGAAGCTTAAGTTAGTCATCAAAATATTTTTAATTCAGGCACTTCCAATTGTTTGCTTTTTTATTTTTGCAGAACACTCGTATGAGTTTGTACAGAACACCTACTGCATTTTTTACCAAACCAACCTGCATATTTGTCAGTTTTTTTATTGCAGAAAATACCAGAATTGCATACTTCCATATCCAAAATACTATCACCACCCCCCTATTATTTTTTCTGTCCTGATGCAGGACTGCCATCTGGTGGAACAGAGGAGACATTTCTGGTTTGGACAACCAAAATTGTATGATCATGGTTTCTCAGGATTCCTAAGGATCAGTATAACAAATGGGAATGTGTTTCTGGTGTCCAATGGAGAAGAGCCTATAGTGTAGAAAGAAGACAGTGTTAATGATTCTAGCAGCTGGTAGTCAATGGGAGCTGCTGTGATTATGATAGGTGATAAGTTGGCAAGAAGAGATCACTCATTATTTTTAGTCAAGATTAAGCATTTACTCACAGACAATGTATATATATGTATATAAATTATGCATATGTACATACATTATGTGTACGTGTATGTGTGTGTGTACTAGATAAACTAAATAAAATGATAATGGAATCAAAGTAGAATTTAAAGCAAGAGCAGATAGAGTAGAGCTAGCTTTTCCCCTTACCTCTCCAAACATGCCTCCCCCATGCCCACTCCGTAAAGTCCTTACCAGGGTCTCGCACATTGCTGCCTGGGCAAGGTGGGGTCCCTGAAGACATTCTTGCCACACCACAGCCTGTTACCCTCAGGGTTAATATCACTGCTGTAGAAGACTTAGACTGACATACCAGGAAGGGAGGGAATACTTGGTCTACCTGATCTTGAACTAAAATCAGTATCAATCATCAGTGGAAAGAAGGTGGAGTCAATGCCCAAGGACTTTATGAATAATTATGTCTGCCTCTGGCTTCCTAGTTTTTAGGAAGAAAAGGGCTTCTTGTGTGCCATACACTGTGCCAAATTCATCTAAACTAATTGCAGACATTAATCTTAAGTTACTTTATTTTTTTGTATGCGACAGAGAGCTAAGCACTTCCTCAAACAGCATTTATTTCTGCTACAGAGATGCACCCCAGGCAACCTTCTGCATATGTTGGAGGGAATGAGAGGGAGAATCTACTGACAAAGTAATATTCTGGAAGGAGATAAAGCCCCAGGACAGATACTTTCATATCCTATAGAGCAATTGCCCTAAGAATATGTTTGTTTCTTTGAAAGTAATGTCTTTGCCGGGCTGGGAGCAGCTCAGCGGTTGAGCACCGACCTAGGATCCAGGAGACCATGGTTCCATTCCCAGTCAGGGCTCCTGCCCAGGTTTCAGGCTCGATCCCCAGTTGGGGGCATGAAGGAGGCAGCTGATCAATGACATGACTGTTGTCCATCATTGATGTTTCAACTCTCTCCCTCTCTCTCCCTTCCTCTCTCTGAAATCAATAAAAATAAGTAATGTCTTTGAGGTTGAAGAATTACATTGTACCAAAGAAAGGTATGCCTGTCTGTTTTTCACCTGGAGGAAGGTCACAGTGGCTGTGCAAAATGATACAGCCTTAATCATTGTTACAGCGGGCGCTGAGGTGTCATCCAGAGTAACTGCAGGGGTGGGATCCATCCCGGATATGTCTACACGTCCATGTGCAAACATCTGCATAATTAAGAATGGAACTGTGCTATTTGTCCAAATGTTTTCTAGCCCTCATACAAGCTGTACATGTAAACCAAGAGGTAAACACTATGGCGAAGTGATCAGAGCCTCGTGATTGACTGACAGGTACATGATCTGTGTGTCATTTTGAAAAGTGAGCTGAGGAGGATTTGGTGATGAGTTGTCCTTGGACTTCATGGGGGATGACTAAACCTCAAGCACAGGAGTTTAAATCACCTGAAACCCATGGAGAAATGAGGGATGGATCAGAAAAGAAGATAGAACATCTCCCAACTGGTGAAAGATGTCAGGAGGAAAAAGTGGCAACACATCCTGTGCACAGCAGCTTGACAGTCCCTGTGTGTGGAGTGATTAAAATATAATCCGGTCAGAGAAAGACGAGTACCACATGATGTCACTCATATGTGGAATATAATAAACAAAATAAACTGATGAACAAAGTGGATCCAGAGACATAGAAGCATGGAACAGACTGAGGGATCTCAGAGGGAAGGTGGGGGTGGAGGAGTGAGTGGGAAGAGATTAATCAAAGAACTTATATGTTTATGGGCATAACCCATGGACACCGACATTGGTATGGGGAAGGCCTGGGGGTGGGGTGGATGTGGGGTGGAGGGGACCAATGGGGATAAAAAAGGGACATCTGTATTATTCTCAGCAATAAAGATAAAGATACAAACAAAATTTTAAAATACACAAATTATCTTAGTTCTGGAACAGAGTACGAGCTGTATTTCTAATTGCATGCAGGCAGTTCTTGTAAGGCTGTCAATTTTACAGTTCAATTTTAAAATTTTCTTTTCTGGTATATTATGCATCCACTTGACTACTAAGCAGTTTTTTGTTGTGTTTTTTAAATATGTCTTTATTGATTTCAGAGAGAGGAAGTGAGAGGGAGAGAGAGAGAGAAACATCAATGATGAGAGAATCATTGATCAGCTGCCTCCTGCATGCCCCCATTAAGGATCAAGCCTGCAACCTGGGCATGTGCCCTGACCAGGAATGGAACCACAATCTTCTGGATCCTAGGTCGACACTCAACTGCTGATCCACACTGACTGGGCTAAGCAGTAATTATTTATTTTTATTTTTTTGAAATAAAATATTTTATAACTTCACAAAAAGTTGTAAAAATACAGAGTTCCTAGCTTCCCCTAATTGTAACATCATACATAACCAGAGTATATTATCCAAACAAGGAAATTGATATTAGTACACTACTATTAACTACAGACCTTATTTGCATTTTACAATTAAGTAGTTTTTAAAAAAATACATTATTTAACCTGGCTTAATTATCGTCTTGATTAATTATTTTATTGTGTTTCAAGTAGTTGCTCTGCAATATGTCTTAATTTAGACCTCAGAAATGTACTTGAACGTGAGATTTCTTAGGCAAAGCCTGCTCTCTGCATTTATGTTTCCTTTTGTTTTGATTTGAGTTGCTTTCTAATAAGAGGGTAACCTAACCTGCCATTGCATGAATTCTTGTGGAGTTTAATGTGATTGCTCATCTGCAAAATCAAGACTTGGAGCAAAATCTAAGGTGGCTGTCTTCCAAGTGGTTACTTGTCTTTAGTAAGATCATAATTTTCACTGTTTCTATCAGTGTCTTCTGACTTATGAGCTCATAAAAATTCTGCAATGCCAAACTCGGTTATCTCTTAAACTTTGTTCTCTTTATTTAACTATGCACGTTACAGGCATGGTGTCGCTGGAAGCAGCAGCATGTAGAACGTTGCTGCTACAGATCACTGAAGCTGAGTTGTTCTTTTGCAATTGAAAATATTAAAAGCAAAATGTTACATTTGTGGAACAACTTTAGTTTCAGAATACTTTCATGTGCAGAATTTTCCTTGATCGCACACGACAACCCTGTGAAATAGGCCAAGCAAATATTTTTTCTCCACCTAAGCTTTGTGGGTCCCTAAGATTAAAGTTCTTTGGAAAAAAACTGGGTTCAGCCAGGAAGACATAGTTGTGCCAGATAAATCAATAGTGGAAATTTAATATGGAAAATATAATAATGATTAGAGCTGGATAAAAGAACTAAAAGAACAACCGGAGGATGGTGACGCAACCCTCAGGTTAATAACCACCAGAAGCTGTCTCCATGCCCAGGGCTGGAGGGACAGAGAAAGAGCTGGGCTACTGGATCTCAGGAGCAGAGGTACCTTATTAGACCCGTGCCACCCTCTGGTCAAACCTTACCTGGAAGGCCAATCGCAGGGAAGCCAGGGAAACCAGTGTTTTAAGCAAAAGAAAGGACTTATGTGGACAATTGATCTCAATGTACGAAATAGTGTTGTGTAGGAAGACCATTTTTAACAGAAATACCACCCCACATGATGGCTGAGCATGAAGGATAGAGATGAAATGGACATTATCTCTACTGTGAAGAAATTTCCAGTTTTATATGCAGAAAACCACTATCATTGTTACTTCTTTTATATTTACTACCAGCTAACATTTATTGAGTATACTACTTATATGCCAGAAATAATAAAAAATTATTTAAATATATTTCCTCATTTAACCCTTTGAATTTAGTTTCTTATTATTCCCATTTTATAGATAATAAAGTTGAGGCTTTAGAGGCCAGGTATATTGCCAATGGTTGTGAAGCGGGATAGCCATGATTCTGATATAGACCATCTGACTTTAAAACTCATGTTCCTAACCCTACCCAATATTGCCTTCCTAAGTGTAATAAAGCATGCAGAGTTCTGGGATTGTTTCTGTGTCCAGGATATAGTATAGCTACTGAAGAAGTGACCAATTTATCCCAAGGGTCGGGGTAGGGGAGACTTGAGAGGAGGCGGTGCATTCGGGTTGACCTTGGAGCCGAAGCGAGGCTTTCTCCAGGTGAACTAAAGGGCAAGGACAGTCAGAGCAGAGAAGCAGCATCAGTATTGCATAACATTTTTTAAGGGCCTGGAAGACTGGGCTACTGGCAGGTAACACAGAACTGCTGGAGCACAGTGTGGGAGGAGGAATTTTGATGAGAAAAGCAACAGAGATGGGAGCCGTGTCATGCTCAGGAGATACTTCGTAAGAAATTGGGCAGCTATTGGTGATTGTGTGCTGTGGAGAGTCCTAGCCAGTTTTGCTTGGGAAATGCTGCTCTGCCTAAAGAGTTAGTCAGCTATTATGACCTGTTGGTATAGTACATGGCCATCGTTGTGGTCACCAGGTGAATGTCAGAGAGTGCTTGAAAAAATGGACTTGAGTTTCAATGTTATGGGGGTAAATTAGTAGTGCCACCAGCTCCATCTGACCATTTACCATTCTTTCTCAACTTCTTCATTGAAAATAGAGGTCTTATAAGGGTGTGGTATGTTTGAACTGTCTTTAACTATAAATGTTTAATTGGGCCCTTTGTTAATTTGGTTCAAAACTAAAACAATGATACCTAAATAAATGTAGCTATATAATTTTATACTTTATCATAAAACTTTCACATATCTTTTCACATATATTCCTCCAATAATCCTATGACTTTAGTAGTATAGCTGCATTTACTACAGTTTGAAAATGAGGAAAGTGAACAGCAGAAAGCTGAAACTTAAGCCATAGACCTACTAAATAGCAGAGTCAAGACCATCAACTGGCCTTTTTGTTCAATCCAGTGTTGTTAAAGTCACCTTGATCTGAATCAAATTATCTCTCATTATTCTATTATAACAATTCCATGTATTTATCTCCAGAAATTAAATTTCTAAATAATTCCCAAAACGTTTCTATATACAGGGTGTCCCAAAAAATGTATACAGACTTTGAACAATTATTAATTCCAATGGGATAAATCTGAAAAGAAAGAAACATTGGAATTGATAATTATTCAGTGTGTATACATGTTTGGGGACACCTTATATTGTGTTTTCCTTTTGTATCTACATACGCATTTATAACTTCTCAGTAATACACTTTTTGATGGATTCAATATTTTCCACTGGCAATAGTCTACATCTCAGAAATGTCACCTGTCAGGTATATCAATTTCTTCCGTAAATAGGAAGCTATCTAATTCTTTTATATGAGCTATAGACTTAACTTCACCTGGTTTCCATTATGTTGGAAGGTACTTTAGAGGTAGAAATGCATTTTTGGTCTGCTCAATAACAGGTGCAATATTATTTTTCTGCCTTCTTTACCTTCTTGGTGGCACTCATTTGTGTTATAAATCATCTGTGCTAAAATGGAGGTAGCTTTGTATCAACAAAGCAGAAAGAATTTTTAATGTTAAAATAGTCTATCTTCCTTTTCTTGTTTTATTTTCCTTCACAGAGATTAATTGTGTTCATTTTATTTATTTGAATGTCAAAATTCTCTAGATTACTGCCACATTTTGTGATTAAAGCAGTTTGGGTGAATGGAGAAGAGTAGAGAAGGGGCTGAATTTAATTATGGTTAATAACCACATAAGGAAGGGATGAAAGACTCTGATTCTTAGAGCTTCATCACCACTACTTACTTAGCAAAATAACTTAGTATTTTAAAAAATTTTTAAAGATTATTATTTTTTTTTTGAGAGAGAGAGAGGAAGGTAGAGGGAGAGAGAGAGAAATACTGATGTGATAATTGATTGGCTGCCTCCCAGGATTGAACTTGCAACCCAGGCCCATGTGCCCTGACCAGGAATCGAACTGACCTTTCCATGCATGGAATGATACCCCACCAACTGAGCCACACTGGCCAGGGCAGAATCATTTAGTATTAATGAGCTTATAGCGGGATTGATTTGTCTATGCCTTATAAAAGAAAAAAGAAAATCTTAGGTCCTTAAATGACAACATCTATGCCTACTTTCTGAGTTTCTTTAGTAATATCTTCTAATTTGTCATTAGTCTTTACTCAGTATCGTGATTCTAAAGTGAATATTCATTTATGTCTTTCCATGTATTGCTCACATGCACATATATTCAGTCTGACATATAATCATGTGCAGGTGATGATTAGAAAGTGTTGTTTTTAAAAAGTTAAAAAATTGTGTGTGTTTTGTGTGTGTCTGTGCGCGCACACACGCATTCACTCATGAATTATAAGTACAGGATGGGGCAAAGGTAGGATTACAATTGTGAGTATGAGAAACAGAGTTTATTCTTGTATTATTTATTAATTATATTATTTTTTCATATGAACAGCTGTAAACCTATTTTTGTCCCACCCTGTATATGCAATATAAATATGATGAGTATGGTGATTATTTACAATAAAAATATGAAGGAAATTAGTTGATTTTTATTCCGTTATTTTTACTCCTTTGTTTGCTGTTGTTTCTATAGAAATTGACTAGTTAGAAAAATTCAATTTCATACTGGGAAATTTGAATTCTGGGTAGTATATAGACATTGCAGATTCTCTGAGTTAGAAAACTTGAGCTTCACTTCTTGTTCTGTGATTAGCTAGCTGGCTGACTTTGAATGAGGAAACTGCGCCTCATTTTCCACATATGTAAGAGTGTGATCACATCTTTCCAATCTAAAATGGTTTTCTTGAAGATAAATTAAAATATAACCCTCAAGAGACTTTGATGAACAAGGTAAAGATATTATTCAAATTACATGTTGGAAATGATTTTTTTTATATTTAAATCAGGTCAATTAGAAGTCAGTTCAATGTGAAGATATAGATCCTCTTAGGTAAGCCAAGGATATTATAATGTCTGTGCACAAATCTAAGTTGTGGTTTGGAAAGCCCGGAAAGACAAGCTCTAGGAATGAAAGCAGAGTCCAAAATTTGAAAACTCAGTGCAGAGTTGGACGACTGGTCAACCAGAGCAGTGTTAGTATAACCCATAGCTTAGCCAGATAAATAATCTTTCTTAAGAAAGAATTTGGTAGAAAGATGAATATTGCTTTCCTCCTTTTGTACCTCTGGGCCCTAGAATCTTGGCTAGAAGAGTTATATTGGGTGTTCCTGAAACAAGTATCTCTAAAGATTATATAATACAAAATAATTTTAAGGTAAATGTATTTGTGAGAACCACTGACTTAGTTTCACACTCAGTAGTGATGGCTGAGTACAATTACTTGGTCGTGAATCTGCCTGTGAGTCCTCTTTACTGAGGAGCTAAAATAGACACCAACCTACCAGGAGGAGAGTTGAGTTCTGGTTTACTCAAGGTCCATATGAGGCCAGTGTTGCTCCTGCCCTGATAGCTGGACTGACAAGTCTTGTTTCAGGGCCCTTATTGCTAAGTTACAGTAGGTGCTTAGTATCTTGTTTAGTTCTTTAAATTCTGAGTAAGGCCTTGCTTTTGTTTCTCTGTGATCTGCAAAGTGATGGTTGCCCTGTGGTTCTGAAGCCTTCTATCCCTCCCACCCGAATTCTTTCACATTTGTACCTGTGCTGTCCTGGCAGCTTCAGTTGCTCTAAACAATTGACATTCCCTCTCGTTGTAGAGAGCCCTGACATTTTAAAACCCTTTTGGCAGAAAGTTTACTGTTTGGAGTCTGAGCTGTAAATATATCTCTTGTTGGGCAGAAACAAGGATAGTCTGATGATGCTTATTTCCCATGAACCATAAACAATACTCCCATGCTCCCACCTGTAACCCTTGCGATAGCTCAGACGCATCACAGTTGAAGCATGTTTTGTTTTCTGTTCTACTCTTATGCCTCTTGCCATTCAGGAAGACAGGTTGGATTGCCAAATGGTCTACAAAAAGCTCCAAAAACACTAGTAAGGGAGCAACACAAAACTCCAAGAACATTAGTGAAGGAGGAGTGAAGCAAAAGTGAAAATATCTCACCATATAGTCCATTATAAGGGTCCCCATATGCTCTCACCTTGGTCTGTGCCTGCCATCCTGTTCCTGGTGTATGTCTTTCTCTTATTTTCTCCCTCCATTTAGGTCCATGGCTTCCAAAAAGGCCTGTTTCTGATTTTAAAATGCTCATACAAAAGTACTGTATAGAATACATTTTTACATTAATACATAGAATACTTAACACCCTACACAAAAATGTTTGCATTCAGATACCTGAACAAATGCCTGGACTTACCCCATGGTCAGTTGTAATACCTACATGTCCACACAGATCCAGCAAAGTAACCCTTCGCCAAGTACAGTTATTTTCTTCCAGGGAGTACATTTCTGTCCATTTTAGAGCACTGCTCCTTTCCATTTGTCTGTTTGTCTTCCCCATGATTTCTTGTTAACAAGCATTGGTAATTATTTTTGGTTATTTTTTCCACTTTCTTTAAAATATTTGGCTTTATGATTCAGCTGAGAATCATTAATAAATCTAAAACAAGACCTCATGGGCACATAACTGTAACTTAGTAGAAGGAAACAGTACAATTGCTTGCACAGTAGGTCTTCTAGGCTATTAGCATGTTTTGGAGTTATACTGCTATAGGCATTCCTTGTATGTTGATAACTGAATTTTGACCTTTAAAATTTGCTTCTGGCCCAGCCGGGCGCAGCTCAGTGGTTGAGCATCGACCTAGGATCCACGCGATCGGGGTTCGATTCCCGGTCAGGGCACATGCCTGGGTTGCGGGCTGCAGCCCATCAGTGATTCTCTCATCATTGATGTTTCTATCTCTCTCTCTCCCTCTCCCTTCCTCTCTCTGAAATCAATAAAGATATGTTTTTAAAAAAAGAAACATCTTTCTAGATATTAAAAAAAGAATTTGCTTCTGATTATTATCATTCCAACAACCCATAGGTGTTATACATCTTGTCTACATAGTTCATGTATTACCAAGTAGAACATGTCTGTATTTTTTATATGTGCTTTGTGTGTGTGTCTATATTATATAGTCTACTACTTATATCTATATATTTTCCCTTTGTATGCTTGCTCCAGTTGAATTACTTTCTCAGCTCTGTGCATGAATTTGTTCTTAGGGCATTCATCATTTTCTTCAATGTTATGCTCATGTCTTTTAACATTTTAATTGGATAAAGTTATCACCCTATTTACAAATTCATTTATGTTAGTTACATAAACTACTGAAAAAAATCCTTCCTGTTTTAAGTCTGGAATCTACATAGTACAGTTAGTGTGTTATTTACTGCCCTTATATCCAAGACAGAGTGAGCTTTTCCACTGCCGCTTTCTCAAGATGCGTGTAAAACTGTCTCATTAGAACTCGAAGTGTTAAAAAGCACCTGTGCAGTTTGGGACTTGTGTGTGTGAAGCAGTATTTGAGCTCAAGTATCCTGGTTCTTACTTTCTGCAGTATAACCAAACCAACACTGGGCTTCTAGGTGGTAAAACTGCTTATATCTATTTGAAAATTTTATGTATCCTTTAAATTTGGAAACGACTCAAAGCTGTACCCAGAGCAAATATGTGAGTCAAAATATAATCCCTTAAGGGAGATCCATGTGATGGTAACCCACCTTAATGTTTTGATAGTGTGTATGTGTGTGCGTATACACTCATATATACCTATGTATATTTCATTTTCATACTAATGTATAAATATAGATCAATAAAATATAAGAATTATTAGAGCTATGGAATCAGTTTGAAATGCAAGCCAGTTTATTTCACTGTTCTGCAAAATGAGATGCAACCTGGGAAGAAATTTATGCTGTAGTAATAGCTGCAGCATATTGAGCTCATATCATGTACCACATTGTATGCTCATCTCTTTAATATTCACAACAACCGTATAAAGCAAGTACTATTATTATTCCCACTTTACATATAAGGTGAGGCCTAAAGAAATTAAGTAGTTTACCAAAGATGTGGCAATTAGCACATCTACAATCGGCAGTCTATTTTAGTGGCTTTATTTCCTTTTTAGTTGCAAAGGAAATGAGCGCTACAGTGATGAACCATATGCCTATTAGGAATATAGCTTCATAAGAGGCTGAATCAGGGATTGGAAGCTCTTATCCAACAGTTAATTCTCCTTGAGAGGTCTGTGTGCAGAAAGGATCACAGAGGTACTGGAGTTCCATTGCCTAAATCCAGCTTTATCTTATCTTGAATATGACTATTAGCTGCACTCAGATAATTTAAAAGTTTTAATACCAGGCACTGTTGGAATCCTAAGATGTCAGAATATTATATTTCCTCTTCAATTCACATGAATCAATTAAAATGTTCTTGATTGATTTCCAAGGGACGTTCTATGAAAAATTGCATAAACTTTATTATTCTTAACCGTAATTATTTTTTGCCAGCTTTGAGGTTATGTAAAATATTGACTAAAGCTATAGGTACACAATTGGAACCCAGTGATGGGGCTTTTAAATAACATTTCCGTGAACCTGAAACATTTAGAAATCCAGGCCTGGGTGTTCAGTGATATTAGCTGTTAGCTAGTCTTTCATGCATGTTTCATTAGAGACACATTGCTTTAACAATCACATATTTTAAGTCTTGTAATCAGTCAATGGCATTTCAAAAGAAGGCAGATAAAAATAGGAAGTTAAAGTTATATTTTCTAAACTACAGGTAAATGAATTTATCCTGGAGGAAAAAATACCTTAAAATGTAAGTGTAGAAAGGCACAGAAGACAAGGCAAATTAGACATTTAAAAAAAGAAAAGATTGGCAAGGCATTTAAGAAGCTGCAAGTAGCCATGAGAAACAGGAGCAGTTAGATATTTTTTTCTTCAAATAATCAGATGCAAAGATACAGTGCTCTTAACTAGCTAGAGGTCAAATCAATGTTTTTCATCAAATCAAAACATTAGAATTTTTCCTCAGCCAAGTTTTAATTTTTAAAGGTTGAATATTTATAGGGAGTCAAAACGATGAAATTGTCAGAAGTCCTTGGAAAAAGGTTAAGCTAAATAATAAGTGAACACAAAACGTCCATGAGTGAGCAGGAAGGTGTCCATGAACACCTTGAATTATAATGCAGAGCATTCTCTTGGAGAAAGTTTGTACCTTTCACCAGATTTCTAACAGAGTCCAAAAACTCTCAATAATTATTTCCTTCAAACAGTATTTTGCTTTCTTTTTTAACCTGTCCGTGAACCAGACTCTCTTGCAGACACCATACTTAATGTGTGTTAATGGCTTTATAGAAAGTCGTAGAATCATAGACTCATAGAAGCTCAGCTTTCATCCTTGTGAATCTTTCCTGTTTTCTCTGCCAAGTAAATAATAAGCCTGTGCTTAAGAATTACTGGTGTGAAAGGAGAAAAGAGAAGCTTTGGAGCCGGGTGGATTTGAGTTCAAAGCTTTCTCTGCTGTTGGGTTAGTTTTCATATGCTTTTTGAATCACATTATTTCTTGCATGTAATAATGCTGATTATATATCATAGGATCATAGTGGATTAAATGAGAATGTATGTATATATATGAGAGTATATACATATATATGTGTAAATATATTAATACCACTTGGATCTACTAGGTAGAGCTTTGTATTAGTCCAAGGTATTTCATTTTGTGTTTTACCACTTTATAAGAATATTCTTTTATAGCGACTGAAATCTGCCTAGATGTAATTTTCCTCCAGTTATTTTGAATCCTTGTTTTTCATATATTACAGTCTAAACCCTCTTCAGCCTAACAACTCCTCCACTCTTTTCTAATATTCTAGGGTTACAAGTATTCTCATTGTCTTTGCCATTCTTTGAAGTGATCATATATTTTATGCCAGAGTGTCTATAGTCATTCTGCCACAAGTGTTTCCAAATGATTTCTGAGAATTTCTTATTTTTTTCCAAAAGCTTCAGTTAAGCATTCTCTGAGTGTGGATCTTCTGGGAATATATTTGCCCCCTCTTTGAGGTTCACTACATAGGTCTCTGTTGTCTTGGTGATGATCCTACTATTATGACCCAAATTCAGAAAACTGTGAAATGAAATGTTTGCTTCTATAGCTTCTGATACAATCTGTCCAGGGAATACCTTTACTTATTCATAACAACTTGGGCACAGTTCTTTTTAGAAATAAAATAAATAGAATGGATTTGCCAGACTGTAGGGTGAAATTTTATAGGCACCTATTTATAGGTAGCCTTTGTGGAGGAAAAATGGTATAGGAGAAAATAAAACCATAAGACTGTATACTTGTATCTGTTCTATACGTAATCCTTTGTAAAATCAAGAGAAAATAATCTCACAGGTGATGATAAAAGCTATTTGAAAAATATTTCCAGAGACATGAGGAGTATTTGTTTCCCTGTTCCTAGGATTTGGCAGGGGGCGGGTGCATTCTATGAATAGAATGTCCACTTTTCATCTCAAGGCCTGTCTAGCAACTGAAGTGAGCCATTGCTCTGAAATGAATAAGTCATGATAATAATTCCCTATATTTGTAATTTCTGTGTTTGTTTATTCCACACTCAAGCACTGAGTGTCCAGCATCAGTCAAACACTGTGGTAGAAGCTCCTGGTATACAGAGGAGACAAAGATGACTCCTATCTTCCAGCAGCTCACTGTCTAATGAGGGCAGATAGATGTATGAACAAATGAGTTATGGAAAACAAACCATGTACAGAATGTTCACTCCTTCCTGGGCTATAAGGGAAAGATTTCTGGGAATAATTTTTATTAGAGACTTAGCAGGAGAAGAACAGGGCCAGGATAGGGCTTTTCAGCAGAACAGCAGAGTTGAAGAGATGGGAAGATGCCTGTGAATACTGAAACCTATAAGCCACCTGGCCCCACTGGAGAGCAGGCACATGGTCCTCACCTCAACATCCTTAGGAGTCATTTCCCTCTGTTACAGAAGTGAGAGTGGACATTCAAGTATTTAGGGGTTTGGCCTTGGAAGCTCTTATTTAATAAGTTAAATCACTGACCTTGAACTGAAGTCCTTGAACTGACCTTGAGCTTCTGGTCTAGTGATCTAGCCACCTTGCCAAATACTTCTGCTTATTGCTTTATTAGTAAACCATTTCAGTGCATTTAAATTTCACTGGCCCTAACCAGTCGCCAGTGAATGTACCTACCTGCCTTTCCGATCCTTATCATGCTTTCCTTCCTCCCACTTGTACTTTCTTGTTGTGACATTTGCACTGTTCCAATTTCTGGTTTGAAGCAATTCTTTACAGGATGCATTTTAAAATTAGAGAACATCTTCCTGCTACCTCCTCCTCGGTGATAGACTTCTTTTGAAAGTCAAGGGATGAAAGGTTTAAATAAAAATTAAAATAAACTCATTAGAATGGATGGCGTATGGAACACTAACCTATACATGACATAAGCTTATGGAAGCATATGTCTTTTTAAATATATCTTTATTGATTTCAGAGAGAGGAAGGGAGAAGGAGAGAGAGAGATAGAAACATCAATGATTAGAGAGAGTCATTGATTGGCTGCCTCCTGCACGCCCCCTACCAGGGATTGAGCCCGCAACCCGGGCATGTGCCCTGACCAGGAATCGAACCTTGATCTTCTGGATCCTAGGTCAATGCTCAACCACTGAGCCACGTCCTGCTGGGCAATGGAACCATATTTTTTAGTTTGGCAAATACGTATTCACAAGCCTTCTGTGCTTCAAGTCTGTTTGAGGTCTTCACATGTAGTATTAGAAGATAAATAAAACATTGTCCCCACCCTTAAAGGGTTCTCAGATTAGTAGGGGACACACACACGTAAGGTAATGAATTGGAACACTAAATACAGAGTACATCAGTAGAAGCACATTTAAAATACAGAGATGATACTGAAGAGAGAGTGACTCAGTCTGGAGAGTGAGGAAAAGTCTCCTGGAGAAAGAAACCTCTGCAAAAGAGTTTTCTAGGAGGAGCAAGTTAGTGGGCCCAGGATATTCACCATAGAAAGAATGTTCTGTGTAAAAATGTTGATGGGTGGAATGCCATGTGTTGCTCAGGATTGTGAAGTCCTGTGAAAGGACAATGAGAGGAGGGAAGGCCCTGGCAAGGCTGTGGGTGAGTCTTAGATACTGACCTGGTTGCTTAGACTTCACTAGCTGCACTGTGGGAAGCCAGTGGCCAGTTTAAGACTAGAAAGACAATTGAACAGACTTCCATAACAGAAAAAATTAAATACTTTTTCAGTGTAAAGAATATGTCGGTGTTAGAGGGAGGGGGAAGGAGTGCAAACGTAGATAAGGGAGACTAGTTAAGAAATTGTTACAAAATAAAAAAAAATCCAGATAATAAAATATTAAGACACAGATACACATAAACCCACAGCATAGATACCGTTACCTAAGACAGAGCCATAGAGAAGGGAGAAGAAAGTTATTTAGGAGGGAGAGTCACTAGAAGGTTGTGTTGGCTTTGAGTAGAGAAAGACAGAGCCAATATTACCTCCACATTTCATGCACTGTTGGAAGAATAAGAAATGATACCACCTACGAGACAGGGGAATATAGAAGAAAGAGATTTGGCAGAGGGGATAGCCATTCATTAACTAATATCAGCAAGTACTTACTATATGCCAACATTGCTCTAAATTTTCTATATACAAAAAAATAATACAGACACATTTCTGTTCTTAGGTAGTTTACATTCCACAGAGAAAACAGATAATGTACAAAAAGTTATATAATATAATTATTGGCGGTGGTAAGGGCTATAGAGAAAAATAAAGCAGATAAAAGAGCAAGCAACCAACTTCAGAGCCAGAAGTGCCCTTGACTTAGCAGGCCTGCTTTTACTCCACAACTGTTTACCAAACAAACCTTATTCTGAAACAGAGGCGAAAAGGATTCTGAGATCATGACCAAATTTAATTTCAGTTTTCTCCAGTTCCATTGGCCTGTGTGTATAGGCTGAATTAATATGTATAACATTAATTCAATTACTAGCTTGCTGGCATGTGTATAATGGAGACATTTAGTCATCTTCTTGGCCCTGTATTATTTCTGGGAGTTTCCAGAACATGGGGTCATGAAATGTTCTAGTCTTCTCTTTTTTTTTTTTTAATATATCTTACTGCTTTTTAGAGAGAGAGGAAGGGAGAGGGAGAGAGAGATAGAAGCATCGATATGAGAGAGAAACATCAATCTGCTTCCTCCTGCACTCCCCACCCTCAACCCAGGCATGAATCCTGACCAGGAATCAAACCAGTGACCTCTTGGTGCATAGGTCCATGCTCAACCACTGAGCAATACCGGCCTGGCACATATTCTCTTCTTAACACAAATATTTCTCTTCCCTGTTAAGCTTTGTTCTTAGAGGCTGTATGCATCGCCCTCCTTCAGTTTGGACTTCAAACTCAGCAGAAAGAATGTCTCAATCTTGTCCTTTCCGTTTTTGATTCCCCCACCATGTATTAACCAAGAGCACAATGCTCACCCTATTCATGTTAAGCCAAAGAAAGAAAGTCATGTGAAATGCATAAACCGCTCTTCTTCAGCCTGTCCCAGTAGCTTGACAAATATGTCTGGACACGTCTGAGCTACAGCAGTGGACACAGCCTGAACCCTTTGCCACATAGATTATGGGATTTATGAGAGACTAGAAGCACTCATAATAGAGCAGACAAAAAAGAAAAAAAAGAATAGTGTCTTAGAGACTTAGGGCAGTAATCCAACTTTTTTATTTTTCACTTGAAGAAGTTGAAATTAAATAAATTTAACTGATACATTGAAGGACACAAAGCTTAATTTTGTAGAACTCAGACATGTACCCAAGTCTCCAAATCTCAGGCTATTTCCTTTCCCAATAAAGTAACACACACTCACACACACACCTCAGTAAGTGAATGTTGAATACAGTCTAACAGTCTAATTCCTTCTATTGAGTAGGTGGACTAATTTATCCTGCACTCTTGGAAATAAGAGAACAATTTAAGATGGGAAGCAAACACAGTAATATGTGGATATGTCATATTATCGGTGCAGGAAAAAGATACAATGTTTAGCTAATTTCTCTTTGTATTTTAAACTTCAAATTGTGCTCACTTGTAATGTAGAAGTAATAGTTTTAACTGCATCTGCTCAGAGTAGTGGTTTTTACCCTTTCCATCTCCTGGCACACATAAACTAATTACTAAAATTCTGTGGCACACCAAAAAATGTGTTTTTTGCTGATATGACAAAACAGTAGGTATAATTTTGATTCATTCACACCAGACGGCTATTGATGTGTTGGCTGTTGTCATTTTTTAAAATTTGACAATCTAAAGGAAAAGGGGTCAGTGCCCCTGACTTCAGGTATTTCATGTTTTAAAAATTCTTTCAGCACACTGATTGAAAATCGCTGGCTTAGAGGATGGGGAATTTAATAAATGTTGACAAGGAATGTAAAACCTCAATATTTAATTTCTGAATGTTCATGAGTCTTACAGAGAATACATAGTGCAGCAACATATTCATAGTGATGTGGATTTACTGAAACAACTGGCCAGATGAAATACGAATCTAATTGAAGTAAGTATTTGATTCATGGATCAACTTAATCAGTTAAACTGACGACCTGATAGAGTGAAGTGTGTTAGAGGTTTTAGAATTTACTTGTGTAAATGGCTGGGAATTAGATTTTCCAGGTTGGTGGTTAGATAAATACAGTCTTCATCAATCTGATCCATGTTTAAAAAGGTAACTGATACATTTTTATCAGTTACCTTTTTAAAACCCTCTGTTTAATTCAATCCCATTATTAAAAATAGTTTTCTCTATTTCCCACTGAAGGAATTTGAAATCCCTTTATAGGGCAATCAGGATCCTGTCCATTTAACCTTACTTTATCTTTCCAGTTGTGTTGCTGGCCCCTGTTCTCATTTTCTTTTCTGGCCACTCTCTTTTTTTACCCCTTCTTTTAAATATTCTACTATATGCCTTTTATTGAACAACTGCACTTCGCCCGCATATATTGCACACTAACTTACCTTGCCTTTTATATTATCTCTCTTATTTGAATGCCTTGCTTCCTTTTTTTACTGATTGAAAGTCGAGGATTTCTTCAAAGGTTCATATCAAATATCAACCTATCTGAGAATCCAGTCACTGCTTATTGACTCTATTACAATTCATAATCCCTGTGTGCACAGGACCATCCAGGCTACTCAGGTCTCCCTTTTCCTAAACCAAGTTACATCCTTTCTTTTTCTTTTTTCAAACATATCTTTATTGATTTCAGAGAGAGGAAAGGAGGGGGAGAGAGAGAGAAAGAAACATCAATGATGAGAGAGTCATTGATCGGCTGCCTAGCCCACAACCCGGGCATGTGCCCTGACTGGGAATCGAACCCCGATCGCCTGGATCCTAGATCGATGCTCAACTGCTGAGCGAAAAGCAGCCAGTTTAAATCTTACCACTTTTTTCAACTCTCCAATCCTACTACTGTTACTGCTCATTCTACCGACGCACCGAGAACCCAGCTTTATATCCATGCCCACCCTCCAGCTTTCGCCTCTGCCACAAAGCAGTGTCACCTTCCGAACCTTTCGCCTGTGCTCTCGGTTGCGTACCTTTCCCCTCTGGGGATTTTGCCATATCTCTCTCATACCTTTGATATCTTCTTTTCCATTATCTCCTTTCTATCAACCTCCAATATACTTGTTTTTGTTTGTTTTTGACATCAGTGTTTTCCAGTATCTCTGCTGTTTTCTCAAACAATTGCCATATTGCTTATTGCTTGTTCTTTATCTGATGAGTAAATGTGTGGAAAAGTTAGTTGTTACACATGACCTGTTTCTGTTTGTTTTTCAGTCCCATGCACTCAGGAGTTAACTTCCACTGCAGGGCTGAAGTGGTTCTGAGGTCCAAATCAGTGGCCTTTCCATCTTCATTCTTATTCTCTGCAGTTTTCTCTACATTCACTGCCATTGAACACCTCTTCTTTCATGAAGTACTGCTCACTTTTGACTTTAAGATTATGGCTCTTCCAGTGTCCTCCCCAACTTTTCTGACTTTTGTCCTGCCTGTTAGGAGCTCAAGGGCTAGTTGGACAGGTCTGATCTTTCCTGTCCTTCATGAAATATTATCAGTGGCTCCCCATTACCTGCACAGGAAGCTTCGTGGCCTTTTACAGTCTTAATGCAATCTAACTTTTGCGCAGACTTTTTCACAGCTACGCCAGAAGGCCTCCAAAATAGCACACACATTCATACCTTCAGGCCTTGGATTACACTACTGCTCTGTCTAGATGCTGCTTCACACTTTTCAACTTGAGAAAGTTGTGCTTATCTTGCAAATCATCTCCCAAATGTCACTCCCACTGTGCCTCTTGCTTTTCCTGATTATTACATGGAGAATCAGTAACAGCCTCTGTGTGGCCTTAGCACTTTTTATGTAATAGCACATGTCATATATTGAAAGTATTTTTAAAGCTTTCTCTTTTACCTATTACATTATTTCCTCAATTAGGTTGGGCTCTGTATTAATCTTTACATTTATAGTGCTTAGCACAATTTAGTGACCACTAAATACTGATTTATTTTATGATAGTCTCTCTATCAAAGCTTTTTGGGGAGGGAAATTCTAAAATATCCCTGCATATCTCTATAAAAGAAATTAATAAGAAAATTTGAATTAAAAATAATTCTTTTGCAATTTAAATGGTGGATATGCAGTAATGGAGGGGAGTGTTTATTCTCATAATTACTACAATAGAATTAAATTTTTTAAATCAGTATTTTAAAGTATAATTTTTAAATATTTATTTTACATGTCAGATCATTCAAAGTCAATAATACTAATTGCAGCTCTTATTTTTCTTTTTCATTTTCCATTTCTCACTTCTGATCTTTCTCTGATTTTTTATTTTCTATTAAAATATGTAGACCATGGAAAAATAAAAAATAATAAAAATTTTAAAAAAAGATAAAATGTTTTATCTATGGACAAAAATAAAATAAAATACTCCCTTCACTTTATTCTTTATGAAAAAAAGTGTAGACCATGGTTCTTTAAAAATGCCATCTTAAAATTAGCCTATACTCGGAATGCACACTCTTCAAAATAGAATATGAACATTTTACCAATTTTTAATCTCAAAATATTAATCAGTCATCTGATAGTCTATTTCTTTTCTCAGTCTAATCTTACTTCACTTACTGATTAAACTCCATCTTGTTCATGAATGCAACTGAATGGGTAAGAAAGCCTGATATGAGGCAAATTCCATCCTATTTTATCTTAACCCATGAAGGAAACTCCTATCCCTCAAGGGACATTCTGGAATTCTGCTCATCTACTTAAGGCCTTGAGACCAGATTACCTATAGCCATTGAACTGTGGATCCAGCCCTCACCAGCCAGATGAAGCCCTTCAGTGAGCAAGGGCTTCATGTGTTATGTTTCTGCATATGGCACTTATATGCTGGAGCCTAGTGCAGTAGCTGTATTTATAGATATTTGTAAGTGAATGAAGGATGGCCATGGTAATTATTTTATACACTTAACCCTCATTACATTAAAATTTCTGTATAGCTTTAGAATTATAAAAATATTTGCAAAATCAATGTTTATGATGATACAGTTAAAGTATTAAAGTTAAGAGGAATTATTTTTTAACTCCTGAAGATTTGCACTTTTTCCTTTAAAAAAATACAGACATCATGACATTGCCTAGAAGCATAATATAAATAAAATATCCATATGATTGCACTGGTAACTTTTAATCTGAACACTCTGGTTTATATAATCACAGCCATCATTCTTTTTTTATAGTCAATAAGGACCTTATCCATTTACCAGGTGTTTGGAAATAAATAAGCAGTGTGAACTCCAGGATAGGCTTTTCATATTTTAGAGTGACTTCCGATGTATACACCTGAGTTAAGATTTTTTTTGAACAACTTTTTGACAGTATTAACATTAAAAAAGAAAAGAGAAAAAGCGCTCATAATTCCAGAACTTAGTGAATCGCTGGCATTAATTTTCTATGTTCCATTCCTGATAACTTTTATAACACTAGCTAGAATCTTAGTAAATATACAACTTTGTGTTCTGTATATTCACATATGTAACATAATTATTCATGTTGATAAAATCTTTTAAATTATTATTTTAATGGTTGCATAATAGTTTTGAGATTTGTTATTCTAAAATTCACTTGATACTCTCATTATTATTTGTTTTTAAATATATCTTTATTGATTTCAGAAAGAAGAAGGGAGAGGGAGAGAGAGATAGAAACATCAATGCTGAAAGAGTCATTGATTGGCTGGCTGCCTCCTGCATTCCCCCCACTGGGGATCGAGCCCGCAACCCGGGCATGTGCCCTGACCGGGAATCGAACCACGATCTCCTGGATCACAGGTCAATGCTCAACCTCTGAGCCACGCCAGCCAGGCATCTCATTATTTACTTACAAAATACCCAAGTTTATTGTGGAGATATAAATCAGTATACATCCTGAATTAAAAAGAAAAAGTACTTATAATTTCCTATCCAAGAGACAGATAATGATGGTTGATCATTGTTAATAGTGATTTTCCTTAAATTAAAAAAAAAAAGACATTTGGAGACACATTTTAATTATGACTTCTGAGAGTATAAGTGTATTTCTCTACTTATATAATTTATAGACTTTTTCATCTAAGAAAAAATTAGCATAAAAAACATAATAAAAGCAAGAGATGAATTCATAGTCCCAAAAGTCAAATGCTAATTTTGTATTCCCTACATTAAAAAAAATGACCAATATCAATGTCAAAACTATCGATTATTAATGAAAAAATATATTTACTATGGAACTCTCTTTGACATGTACATTTTAATTTGTGTTTAAAACATATTAATCTCTGCTTCTTTCCTTTTCACTGTTTGAAGTTGAATCACACTTAAAGATAATATGCAATTTAAGATAATTCTTTCCAAAGCCCTGAAAATTAAATGTCAAAAAATACATATTTTAGCATACATTATTTAGTGAAAAGTTCATTTTCATTTTTTCTGCAAAAGGTCTCTAAGCTTTGGTGTAAGGAAATATTGTGGGTCCCTAGTTATGCCATATATTTTAGAAGTTTTAATTTCCTCATGGGTATCCAAAGATGTTGATATCTGACTTTTTTCTGCTATTACACCAATTTCTTTTTCATTCTATTGTTGTTGTTATTGTTATTATCTAATGTAAGAGCATAAATGGAAAATTACTTGAAGAATTAGTGAACGATGACCATCTTATTCCTGGTTAATAACTTAGGCTGATGTAGGAGACTGATTCCTGCGACAAGTGAGAGTCCCTAGGGTGGAATGGAATAACATAGTCTGTGATTTAAAATGTCCCTTAAATACTTCTGAAAATACTTACCATCACCATCAGCAACCCCAGCCCAGTGGGAATCATTGCTCTGGACACTACCAGCAATAATAAGACCTTTCTCATTACTTCCCATGCACATGGCCTGGCATGAGTAGGGTGCTTATCAAAAAATGACTGGCTGTTGACTTTTGAGACTGAGTGGGCACATGAGAGAGTAGAAATACTATTGCAGTGAAAGTCAAGAGACTGATTTGCAGTTAGCACTGTCACCAACTCTTCCATTGCTAGATGATGCACACATGTGATAAGAAAAATACAAAATGTGTGGTGCTGGGATAGGCAATGATCAGATCACAGTCAGATAGAAAGCGAAGAAGAGTTTACAAAACATAATTAGAAAATGTGAAAAATCCAAACATAAAGCATGTTTGGTTCAGAAAGAAAATAGGTAGAGTAAGTATAATGGGAAAAGGAACTTATGAAAGTATCTTTAAAAGTATAAGGAAATAGACACTTTGGTAAAGGGATCAGGTGAAAAAAAAAGAATAGCAGTACTTTTCTCTAAGCTTGTATGTGAGTAGTTAGAAAGCAAATTAATAAAATATTTTAAAATGTGCTTTTCAACACATCTGCTTTAGGGATTTTTAACCATGCTTTTAAAATTGTTGGACAAAAATAACAAAGTAGAGTCATTTTGTAGTATTGTATTCTTTAATTTTTATGAAAGGCTATTTTAAATATAATCTTCCAAAATTGATTAAAAAGAAACAACTCCATTCAGCCCCACATGATCAATAGATTTTTAATGTCTGAATATACTACTAAACCCTCTCTTAATGTCAACTTAACACCCATTTCTACTTCAATTGATTTGAACTACACTCTTTTATTTATATAGTAGTAATTAGGGATAAGAACGTTTTAATTGCTAGGCATTTGCATTTTCCGTATGTTGGAAACCTGTTGAGTTTTTTACCTCTATATATAAACAAAGAGAAATTCCTAAGTTTATATGTGGAATAAACCATATGGATCTGACTAGGATTTGTATTTCCTTTTTTGTTTTTGATTACTTACTGTTGTATATTTTTGTCATGCCAGTCAATTAATCTAACAGTTGCTTATGGAACATCAGAATGAACAATGCCCTTTTCTAGATGCTATGGGAGAATTGGGATATGATGTAGATATAGAGATGATAGATAGATAGATAGATAGATAGATAGATAGATAGATAGATAGATAGATAGATAGATGATAATAGATAGATAGACAGTCACATACACAAAACTGATATATCATTAAACATTTATTTTGTAGTGATTGAATTGATGAATACTTTAAGAATTTAGTGAGAAAGATCACTTTTTAGTTGTAGTAGGTAAAAATATTATAATGGTGAAACTTGAATTATTTAACCAGCGCTTTTATGGATCATGGCGTTTGAACCAGTGCCAAGAGTTACAGAGGGAAAGGCATAAATAAAAGTATGAGTTTTAAATCTGTAGTGTTTTCAGTAGACATTGAATAGGTTAGTAAATTAGCATGGCTGTTACAGAGACCTCTTATGAGTAGTGATGTATGTGGGTTGGGGCCCAATTATAAAGAACCTTACATGCCAAGCTAGTAGACTTTGAAATTTATCCTGTGGATGGCAGAAAGCTTATGGATAATAGAAATACTTACTTTTAAAAGTATCTCAATTTATCTTGTGTCTGATTTAAGTTTTGAAAAGAATATCTACTTTCTTTTCTTTTGAAAAGAATATGTGTATTTCCTAGAGCTTTAATACTTTTGTATATTAGATAATTCTATCAATTGCCAATGATAATAGAAGAATTTTAAGTACTTTACAGAGAATAGTAACATTGTCAAGGTTATTTATCTTTTGTGCCTTGCAGAATGTGACCAATTCCTTTGGGAACACTGTACAAGTCAGTGGCCTGTATAACAATTAAGGCTTATTCTCATCACAAAGACTCATTTATTAGGTACTTAACTGTGAATGTTGCTCCCACAAGGCAATGTAGGAAGATTTCTACTTAGGGGTTCTTTAAGAATTGTGTCCAGGTAATCTAAATGCTCTTAGCGTCCTCAATATGGCACTCTACTTTTGTACCCACTGGGCTAAATTGTGCTTGGTAGTGTCAGCTAAATATGTTAAGTAGTCACAGCTACAAACAGGCTTCCAAAAATAACAGATACTTAACCTAATATTATCTTGGAGCAGATATGTAGGCTCCCATTAACTCAGAGCATGCAGGAACCAAATGGAGAAAATAATTTTGCCAGGAATAATAGAATGCTTTGTTTCACACCTCTTAGCCAATCTTTCACTAACCTTTGCTCAGATGCTTTGAGGATTCCATGCAGAGTTTAAGTTAGAACTTAGTTCTTAGTCTCTGCCTTTATTTATGGTATTCACAAACTAAATACTGAATCTTAAAAAAAAAGGGGGGGTGTCTTATTTAGTTTTGAATCTTCTAGAAGGTAATTATAGCATTGGTATAATTAGTCAACACGATAAATTTGTCAAAGTAAACTGAAATTGTCTAATATTTATGGAAGAAGTAAAACAGCAGCATTCTGTATAATTTTATTGAGTTAGGGGATCCTCCTTATCAACTTCCCAAAAGGAATATATATTTATTTTCTTAGTATTATTTTCCTTAATGCAGAAATGCTTTTAGTACTGAACATTCAACTTTCAAGATACCCAGGTATGACTGATTTTATTATCAAGAATACTTATACATGCATAAGTGTATGTGTATGTGTGAATATATAATAGTTCCATGAAAATTCTTCCAAAATTGTGAAACTCAGCCAAAGGAAAACACAAATCACTGGCCTTAAACATATTTTGCATATAGAATTGCATAAATTATAAAATTATACATATGTTAAAGATACACAGCCAAAAATATTCCACAAAATTTTAATATTTGCATTGCTTTACATATTTCCTAAAAGAATATAATAATTTGATTGATATATGTTATGCAATATTTTGACACTTTAAAAAGTCATAATAATGCATGTATTTATCCTACTCAAATTGATAGATTTATTCACCAGACTCTTAAAATCATTTTATATATTGTCTTTTAGAGCCATATTAAGCTTTTCAGCTGCAAATATTAAACTATGCTACCTGGTACTATCCTCCTCAGAATGAAAAACTTCCAAAACCTTTTGAAGTTTCTCAGGAATAATAATGGCCTAATACGTCACAATTTTATAGACTATAAAAATACTTTGGAACAAAGTATTTAAGAAAAAGAATATGATAACAGGACACAATTGCCTTTTGACATGACAGTTTATTTAATAAAGTGGAGACGTTTATGAAATAGGATCTATTCATGGTATTTCAGCTTTCTTTCCTATTTGCTGGAGCACATGCCCTCTTAGTTTTAAACTGGTAGTGATAAAACCTATCTCTTGAAAGAAAATCCTCAGTTGTGTAGGCAGGTATGGGGAAGGTATCTTCCAACATCTTTTCTTCTGTTTTCAGCTTTGAAAAGTCCCAAAGAAATCAAACAAGGATCCATCCCAGGAAGTAGAATGGGATCAAGTTAAAGATGAAATAAAATTAAATACTGTGCACAAAAGCGTCTATTTGAAAGTACACAAATGAGGTCATATTATATGAGAAGAAAATGATGTTATTTTATGGATTTAAATTAGCAAACTAAGTTAAATTGACTTTGACTAATTAATTTAAGAACTCTATAATATACCAAGATGTATTAAGTCTGAAATAAATGTAGAAATACTTAGTTTGGAATAAGTAGCCATGGCTTACTGGAATAAAAGTTATGATTATTTATTATCATGAAAATGATTGAGAATCTGCAGTGAGTTACGACACAGTTAAATGGAGAGTTGTTAGAAAACATAACAGAGAGTATTAATATCTAATTATATAAAATTGATTTCTAATTAGCTCTACAGGAGTGCAAAAGTAATTCCTGCAATATTAATGGCAACCAGATTAAGGAGGGAAGCTTTTTTCTCCTTGCTCTAATTAGTTTGGTTTACAAATTTTTATTTATGAAACAAATTATTATTTATTTTCCTGTAAATGCTTCTGGCTCCCAAGCTACCCCTTCTACTGCATTAAAGGTTCAGTTGTCTTCTCACTTTGCCCTAAAGTTGTTAATGTAATCACACAAAGATTACAACTAATGAGAAAAAGAAAAGAAAAACATTGGCTGAACCCTAAACAACTATGTGAATTTGTAAACATGTGCTCCTTTGATTCCCTTTCATGATGTATCACAACCCCCTTCTGATGTCAGACGCCTTCAGAGGCCCTGGCTCCGTCGGCACCATCTGGCTCCCCAGCTGCCCTCTCAGCCCAGGCTGGGCCTTTGCTTCTCTTGACTCCCGTTGCCCCATCAAAGCCGAACTCTGTCGGATACCATACCGTTAAGTCTCTAAATTTCCTGTTGTCAACTCAGTATGAATCTGCTAAATGCTCTCCTCCGAAATGTTATTTGGGAAATATGTAGAGAAAATTTTCTAATCCAAACAGACTCGTTAACCCCTGGCTTTAATCTTCACAACATCCAGTATCTTTTACAATATATAGTTGTATTCTATACCCTTCTTCCCCATTAGATTAAAATTTCTGAGTGTAGAACATGTTTCACTCACCTCTGTTTCCCTTGGAGGCTAACCCAGCAGCAGCAACACATGCTTGACCACTGTGGGCATTTCATAAATATTTGTTGAATAAATGAGTAAAAGAAAAAGTAGCTAGCGTGATATAAATTCCAATAAGGACGGGCTTATTTAATCAATTTTGAGATAATTAATGGTGAAAAGTTACTTATTTTTTATTTTTCTTTGTATGTATAAAATCTGTGATTCAGTATTTCACTTTTGTTCCCTTTAAGGCACCATTTTTATTTCTCTAGCTAGTTTTCCTCTACATCTGTATACCTCTTTAATGTAGTATGGAACTAAAGTGCTTAAAAGAATACTTTTAAGTTAAAGTATTACAAGCACTATGTATAGAAAATATATAGTGATACACCCAGCAGCACCCAGAATGGCTCTGTAAAATGGGTCTTCTACTGATTCTTAAGATGGTTGTAGGTTTTAGTAAAAATGTGAACTATCTGGGACAGTGCCTAGCATGTGTGGTAAGCCCTCAATAAATTGTAGCTATGATTGCATTTCATGCTCGTTTTCAAGTCCAGTGCATTTGGTGAGTAGCAGATAGACAATTTAAAAGACTGGTCATGAAACATAGGAAAGTTGTATGTTAGAACTTTGAGAAACAAATAATGACCTGATTTTCACTAGTTTTATTGTCATCTACCTGCTCATTACTATAAAATAACTGTCATGCTTTTTAGGTTAAATGTTTAGGGTCAGGATTTGTATCTTTGGCTGGAGGAGAAAGGTAGAAAAGAAAATGTTGAACCAAGTTATTCTTTTGGGGGTTTTTTTGTTTGTTTTTTAAGCAGCCAAAGCTTAGGGAATACAATAGTCCTTTGTTTTAGTAACTGCTGGGTCCAATTCCTTCTCCTTTGCTATGTTAACTGAGAAGGGAAAGAATGCAAATCACATGCATGGCTTTCTGTCCCTCAGCCTTCTCCATCTGCACACTGTCCTCGCAACAAGAGTGAAAACCAGCACAGAGCTACATATAGCTTATTCGTTCACACCTTTAATGTCACGGCACCTTCATGTAAAATTGGAAGCTTGGTTGCCACCTCCGTTACTGAGGGTTGAAGGAGCCAGGACTGATGGCATCCAGCAGCAGGCATGGCAAACAACCCTCCGTCCCAGCTGTCGTGGGGTGTGAAGACACTATCCGGGAAATGAAACGGCTCAGTTTGGTGGGGAATACTAGCAAGGGGAAATTTTGATTTAGAGTAGGTGGCCTAACTAAGCATGAAACCTTTATTTAAAAAAAGGAAGAAGTTCAGGTCTTGCTTAGTGGTCCCACTGGTTTGTGTAGTCTTCGTTGCTTGAAACTTTTATGGACCTCATTTCTCTCCCATAAAATGTAGGTTTGTTTGTCACTTGCAGCTCTAATTATCTATTGATTCATAATGAGCTATCAAGTCTTCTTATCTTCAGGGAGATTAATCCAAAGAAATGTTATGATATTTTGCCAATACAAAAGTTGGAAATAGGGAAAATTCAAGGACAAGGACACTCACCATTCTGTGCTAAATCTTCTAGATGTTCTTTCTTTCAAATTCTTAAAGAAAACCAACTCTCTAAGAAAAAAAAGAAATTTCAAAAATATCTATAGCGTTTCCATAAAAGATTGATAAGTACGTGTTTCAGTGTATATAACATTTGACTTAAAAGGAACAATGCACATGGCAGATGCTTCTTTATCTTGAAATTTCACAGCTGTCATCTGTTAAAACAATGATGGTTGAGTGAGCGGAATATTGTTTATTCCACTAAGGAAATTATCCAGGCTTCAGCATATAAAGACTTTTGTGTTTTTCTCACCTTAATTTTGAAGGCAATGGAACGAGACTATCTTCATTTGTAACTAGCTGCGTATTGCCAGTTAGATGTGCTTTCCATGACACTCACGTACCCCTCTAAAATCTGTCTTTCACCTGTTTCACTCCATTAAAACTGCTTATCCCCACTGCAATGACCATTTAACTGCCTGACCATGTTTCATCTCTCTCCTAAAATTCTCTGCACTGTTTAGTGCTTCCTATGGCCGGCTGTTCCAGGCTTTCTTCAAATGCCACCTTCTTCAGGATTCCCTTTCCAGTCACTTGGCCAGGTGGTAGATTTTGTGCAATACAATAAAAATACAAACTTCATGAAGATTGTCTTCATGAAGAAAGGGATTTTTACATTTTTAAATTTAACTAATGTATACCAAGCACTTTAAAAACTGGCCATAGTGAATGCTCTAGAAATATTAATCAAATGAATGAATGATTGAAACTCCTGGTTCTTTGATTTTGCCTTGTCTATAACAATATTATTGTGCTTCATGCTATGTTTATTTGTATATTATTTTATCCTAACTTCAGTCTGTAAGCATCAAAAAATCAGGGACTAAATTCTACTTAATTTTTCTAAACTTGCAACAGTTAACCCAGTGTACAATACTTTAAAATATGTATTGAATTGAATAAGCAATATTCATTCAACGCTATCTTAAATAATATATGTATTGCTTAGATACAAATATTAGTCACATACTGTTTCATGTATTGTCAACAGTCTCATTTTGCCAGTTGATATATTTTTCAATGGTGTGACTTAATGGCCTCACCTGTTTATTATTTATTTCTACACAAATATTAGGTATTAAGTGAAATGGACTACAATGTAATCTGCCTCTTAGTTTTTAAATCTTTACAAAATTCAGCATAGTGTCAGAAAAATTGAAAGAACTTAGAACAGAATTGCTAATTTTAATAAACTCAATTGATAGCAGAGCTGCATTATTTTATTTAAACATTTGTTGCATTAATGAAGTTATTTATAAATTTTGACATGTATTTTATTAAGAAACAAAAGAATTTAGTTTCATGGTGCAATTGGATATTTGAAAAGCTACAGATAATACTGGTTAAAATGTGAATTGTATGTAGTATGTATCTGACACTGTTTTTAAGACAGATATTAACCTATTTAGTATTTTACAACAGCCACAGGAAGTCGGCACTATTTGTATTCACATTTACCGATGGAGAACCTGAAGCATCTGGAGTTTATGTATATTGTCCAGTATCAGAGAGCTAGTGAATTCATTACGTTTGAGTCCAGATTCTGTGCCCTTGAGAATGTTGCTCTTCTGGCTCTCCTAGATATGTATGTGCCTGTGAGATGAGATGGAATTTAGGAAATAAAGAGAAGAGAGACTAATTTCGAGTATCTTCCTGAATATATTAAGCACAATTTAATAGTCAGCTTTTTATGTAACCATTTCTGTCATCCCCAAAATGATGAATAAGAAAATTAAGGAGAGGCATAAAAAGAGGAAATTAGGGGGAAAATGAAATAATTATTTATAATTTTATACATAGAATTCTAGAATTCTTCATAACATAGTGATCAAAAGCAGCCTGGTGTGATCTTTTTGATGTTAGAGAATCTGGTTCTTTTTTTTACTGCTTCTTCCTTTTCTCATATTTTGTTCCATTTGAAATACCTATTTAACTTATTGGAGATGCATTGTCATAATAAGAGTATTTTAAAATCTTTCTTCAAATAGAGCTTGTGTGTCCTCTGAAAGCCAATATTCTTATTGTTTAGCAGTTTTTCTTATTAAAATCCCAAAGATGCCATTCAAGGTCCATCTGATGTCAATTGGAATGACCAGATCTCACACCAAAGAAATAGCTCATCATGCAGACACTTTTTTTTTTAAGTTTTCTGTATAAAGTTTTAATTTCAGAGGCTTGGACTATAACAAGAAACTGTGTAGTGATCTTGGGAAATGGGAATTGCCATTCAAGCACTTTGTGAGGCACTTCATTTTAGACTCTGGATTAAAAGACTCCTTGGTCATTCAAGTTAGCAATTTGAAGAGGTTGTGTTGCCACTAAGTTAAGAATCTTTGGAAGCATTGTTTCCTTTTACCTCCTACAAGAAAGCTGTATGGGTTTCCAAGCTAAAGAATATGTCATTCCACTTCTAGGAATCTAACTGGAAGAAAAAAACAAAAGTACCCAATGTTTTAGGCACAAAGATGATTGCTACTGTCAAATAACGAATGTAACCGCAGAGGTCCTCCACAGGGGCTGGGGAATGCAGGTTTTACTCATCCCCGCTGTGGAATATTATGTCCCCACTAAGGGGTGTTTGGTAATGGTGCTATTAATTTTAACTGAAGGGTTTAGAACACAAAATTCTAGAGTCAGTATGATCATGATTCTGAAAAATTGGGCACAGTAGGAAAAAACAGAGCAAGTTAAGAATGGATACTTTTCATACTTTAGAAATTTTTACATTTTGAAGGAGAAAGTGTTGTTTTTATGATAGAAAAAAGGAATTTACTCAAGAAAAAAATCATAGCAAGTTTTCCTATATTCTTTAGGAGGTTACAGATTAGATAAACAGAGGGAGAGAGAGGAAGAGAGAGGGAGAGAGACGGTAAATAGATACTAACATTCTATGATTTATTTAAACAGTGGAAATGTTTATTAAGATAATGCAGAAGCAAATATATTTTCCTTTTTTATATTATTGTTTTTAGTTTTCTAAAATGTTCATGATAAATAATGGTGAACATTATTTTTCTGTTGTGGATATTATTTCCAGTTGTTCGTGGAAAGACTTTTCTTGGAAGTGCTCATATTTTGGTTAATAATCAAGTCAGTGACTAGCAATCTTGATGCAAAATCATTTATGCTTGATGTGCTCTGTTAGATGATTTGAGTAGAAGACTGAAAATATATTTGGAATAGGGGGGTCATGTTATAAAACAGGAAAGGGGAATTCAGTTGCTTTATTAAAATAATCATTATTTTTGTATAACAATCAGGTTAGAATTTCCTTAGGTGAGTTTCTGTTTGTGGTAAACTTTCTCAGGTTTTGTATAAAAATGTCATAGTAATCCTCTTATTCTTGTATGATAATTTAGTTAGGCATTCAATTCTATGTTATTTTCTCTAAAAATAATATACAATCTGAAAATTGTATTACACTATCTTCTGATTTCTGTTGTTTCTGTCTTGTCTAATAGCTATTCCTTTACAGTATTTTTTTCTTTGACAGCTCTTAATATTTTTCTCATTGCCCTGGTGTGAGAAGTTTTACTGCTATGTGCTTAGCTGTAGAATTCTTTATATATGTTTAATTTGCTATAGGTTGTGCTTCCTACATCTGAGATTTTGTATCTTTCATCAATTATGAGAAATTTTTATACATTTTCACTTTGGATATGTTCCATCTTAAAATGTATCAGTTTTCTAATTTTGAAACTCATGTTAGAGCTAGGTGGGGATTTATCCTGTTCTTCATGTGTCCTAATCAGTCTTTTTTAATATTTCCATTTCTTTATAATTCTATGAAGGATTTTGAGCCATTTTTTGGCTTTATTTTCTAAGTCACTATTTTTCGTATCATGATTAACCTACTGTTTACACCATTCCTTAGATCTTTATTTTTAATGACTATATGCCTCTTCTCTATAATTCCCTTTAAAATCACCTTCACTGAGGTATCATTTATATAAAATAAACTACTGATTTCAAGTGTACAATTCATTCATTATGTTTTGATATAAATACTCATGCAACCACCACCAGAGTCATCATAGAAAATATTTCTATCAGTTATTTTAGTTTTTTTCTAATATTTTTATTTTTTGATAGTCTTATTGTTTTCACATATTTTCATTCATTATTTGAGTCTTTAGTTATTTAAATGTGTTTATGATATACATTCAGTTCTATAATCTGAACTTCTTGTGTTCTATTTATGGTTTAATTTTTGGCTTGTTTTGTTTTTGATGAATTATGCTCATGGTAACAATACTCCTTGTGTGTTTTGTAAATATTCACTGTGAGAACCTATTTTTGCGCATTTCACCTGACATTTTTGAATGACTTTTATTGTGGGTCTGTTCTTCAAGGAGAAATTTTCATTCACTTTTTCTGGTGCTCCACAGGTATCCAAGACACTTAAACATTTTTATTATATAATACTTCATACATAAACAGAATTTCCATATGTATAAGGGAAAATATACATATATACATCTATATGTCATATGTTAATGAAATTATAGCTCTTTTCACTCCCCAAAGATTAGGAAACAACTTTACGTGATCACTTTTTACAGTAACCTCTCAGGACCTAACTGTCTGTACTTCTGGCAGAAGGTTTTTCTTATGAAGAAAACACTCATTTATTTATATAATTGGCAGATATTTACCAAATGCCCACCCCGCACCAGGTATAATTCTAAGTGCTAGCAACACTTAGAATCATATCCTCTGCCCTTAGAGAGTTTGCTTGCTAGTAGGGACAAGACAATGAGTAAACGGAGTAAGTAACACACACAGTATGCTATCTGCTATGGAGAAAAAAATAGGAAAAAGTACAGAGCTGGTTAGTGGGGGCAGGAATTACGCTTTGAAAAAGGGAGTCATGGAAGGCCTCACTCACAAGAAAGACCTGAAGAAGTGAGGAACTGAGCAGGGAAGTTATGTGGAAGAAAAACAGTCCATCCAGGTCGAAGGAAGAGTAAAAACAAAAGCCCCAAAGTGGTAGGATATGCACAAGAAAAAGCCAGGGAGCCAGCTTGGCTGGAGCAGAGCGATTATGGAGGGATTCAGTAGCAGATTACTGAGAGCTGGAACAGGGGCCAGACTGTGCAGACATTGGAAGAAATTTGATTTCAACCCAAGTGGAACTGGGAGCTCTTGTAGGGTTTTGAAAAGAGAAATGATGTCATCTGATATGTTTTAAAGGGATCTACCTGACTGCCTGCATTTGTCAAAGGTACGGCAGGAGGCCTTTGAGCAACCCAGATGACAAATGGTGTGGTTTTGATGAGAGTGATAGTGGTGGAGGTAGTGAGAAATGGTCAGTCAGATCCTGGAGGAATTTTGAAGGTACAACTAAAGGATTTGCTGGTGGCTTGGCCGTGGAGTATGAAAGAGAAGAGCCAAGAGCGACTATATTTTTCTCAGTCTGAACAGGTGCAAGGATCAATTTACCACTAGCTGAGAGGGGGAAAGAAATAGGATGACCAGAATTTGGAGAGGAAGGTCATATTTAGATATGTTCACTTAGAGATGCCTAGTAGACGTCCTAGTGAAGATTTCAAATAGAACAATATTTTAGGAGAGAGATCAGGACTGCAGGTATGAATTGGGTTGTCACCAATATATGAATTTTATTTAAAGCCCCAACACTGAATGAGCTCCCCAAAGTAGTAAAGAAGTGAATTCTAGGGATTGAGTTTTGGGGACTCTATGTTGTGAGTTCTGGGAGATGAAGAAAAAGCAAAAAAGAGGATTGAGGTTCAGCAGGCCACTTAGTAGCAGGAAAATCATGGGAGTATAGTGGCCTAGAAGTGAGGACCGTGATGGGTGGTCAAGTGTGCCAAGTGGTTCTGACAGCATCAAGATGAGGGCTATGATTTAACAATAGCATTTGTAATGCGGAGGGCTGGCTTCGAATCAGAGGAAAGGAAGTGATTTTTTTTTTTTTTTTTTAACTGTATGAGAAAACAGGATCATAGCTAGAGAGGAAAGTGGGGATAAAAGAGGGAATTTTTCAGATGGTGAAAATATTACATTTGTAGAGCACATCTAATGCAGCATAAGTGAATGAGTTGAACTTTGCTAAGTGCCCGGAGAGCTTTGCGTTTAAAAAGATGTTTGTTTTAAGGTGTTTCATGGGTTGGGGTGTTTTTGCTTTCTGGTCTACAAGTTTGTCAGAAATGGCCATATGTTTTCACAAACGTAAGGCATCATCTTGGTTAGTGCAGCATAAAGCGCCCTGAATTCTCCAGCCCCTTTCTCTGTGGCCCAGCCACAGTGGCCTATCTGTTTCTAAAGGCCTCGTGCTCCCACTTGCCACAGCATCTGTGGACGCGCTGTTACACCCGACTCTGAGGGCGCCGCGCCCACCCTGTGATTTCATGCAGACCTTCACGGCACTCTCCGGGGATGTAGCGTTCCATTCACTGGCGTGCTTATTTGAATAATGTCAATCTTTACGATTTGACTTTAACTGCATGAGACCGGCACCACCTCTCTTTTGGCTATGGCCATTTTCCTCCCACTTTGCCCCCATCCACCCCGCCCCTCCCCCAACCAGGCCTTCACCACACTGTTGTTTATGTCCATGGGCTATGGGTATATGGTCTCCGTTGATCTCTTCCAGTCCCTCCTCCTCTCCCCTCTGTGATCTATCAGTCTATTGCATGTATCCATGCCTCCGGTCCTATTTTGTTTGTCAAGGACCTCTCAAAATGTGTGAAAAGCACATTATATGCTGAGTAGCGAACAATGATATTTACTGTTTATTTATGAATTGACTCGCATACTATGAATTAAATATTTTTAAGTTAAAATCTATTTAATTTATACTTATATGATCCGAAGGAAATAATGCAGGTGTTTCTTGTTTAGTTTGGCTGCCTAGGTGGCGTATAGATTAAGTAAATTATTGTCAGAACTACACTTAATTCTCTGTTTTCTGAGTAACATATTTTAGTGAGTAAAATGTAATCTCAATAAGACAGCAAGTAGTTTTACACTGGAAAGTGTTCTGGCACTTTGTTCAAAAGAACAAAATGGATTCATGCAAAAATGTTATTTAGACACTCAAAAGTAAGTTTACATTTAAGAACCTTTAGTTGTACTTTTACAGCTTACAAACAGCACTACCTCAAATATGTGTATTATTTACCCAGTAAAATAAAACCTTCACTAGCCTCTAAAAGCACATCTTTAGTGGAGCATGATGTTGAAGCGGAAGTTTTGGCAGGACTTGTGGGAGCAGAGGGTTGGAAACCAAAAATTAAACAAAATAACTTTGAACCAGTGGCTCCATGTAGACTTAAATGCATATACACACAACGGAACAGGGGTTAAAACAGTATGGCTGACTCATCCTTGATGCTCGAATATCAAGCGATGTTCAACACTAATTAAAACCTAGTATGTAAGCTATTGCATCAAACTAGAAATCACTTTAAATGGGTGTTTGGTCCTGATTCTTGCTGCTAGTGTGATTTTCAACAGGGTTTTAGATAATTCAGACCTGAATTCCGTAATTGAGGGAAGGAGGCCACAGTGTTCTCCAGGTGCCTGCTGTATGACTGAAGTTTTTGAGAGAGAAATGTAAATGAGACATCTAGATTTCCACAGAAGGAGATTGCCTACTATTACCTTAAAAAACTATACATTCTGTGAGTAAGTGTTCTACCTCAAGGTTCATGTTAACTTTTTAGTTGATGTCCCAAGTATCCCATACCCCAGATAGAACAAAGTTTTATAAATGTGCCTTTCAAATAACTGTTACAGGGTCATTGTTTCAGTGTCAAAGCAAAACTCACTTCTAATAATTTTTGGCATTAAATAAGTGGAGAATTGTATGACACAAAGTCAAGCAAATGAAGGAATTAAGGTGAGGTGAGATGTTTCATAAAACTACTTGGGTTTTTAATGTAATACTCTACATTATTTTAGCATTAATGGAGGGATGGAAGGAAGAGTTGGAGCAATGTAAAATCAATTTAATATTTGAGAAGAATTCATATTTTCTCAAAAATGTGTTAATTTGGGAGAGTAGAATGCTGTGGTGGACCAGGTGCCAGGTTGGATTCTTTGACCTGTCAACTCAATTGAAAGAATCAAAATTCCAAAATTATGGGGAGTAGTGACTCCTTGTTAGAAAAGAATAAGTTGTGAGGAAGAGAAAATATTAATTATTCAGCATGCTTTTAATAGAACTGCATTAGTATCCACTGCACTAATTTTTATTAAAACCAGAAACATTTTTATTGACAAATATATTTAGTAGCTTCAAGTACTTCTCTTACTTGGGATCTTGCTTTTCAAGTGAAGTGTAATCAAAAGAGCTCCCTTAAAAGTCAAATTATTCAGGTCAGTTGTTATTAATTTTCCTACATTCACATTTAAATGACTATCACATAACAAAAGTCCTATTTTGCACATTAACTAAAATAGAAAATAATGTTCTGAATGGAACTTACTATTAGAAATGAAGTAAAATAATCTGATATGAGATAGAACATAATGATATGGACAAATATTTAAAATAGCTACATCTCCTCTTCAGATATACTGAGTTTACAAAATTATCAGTGAGTAGACTTATACCTTGTCTAAGAAGAACAATAAACAGCTAAGATCTTACTGTCGCAGCAGCCGTAGTGAGAGCTGTCTAAACTTTCACCTTCGAATAGAATAGTGGTATATGAGGCTCATTTTTTAAGTGTTGATTTTTTGTGAATCATAAGTATTTCCACAATCAGAGCCAGTTTACAGTTTCCATTAGCAAGTATTATTTTTGACATTGTCAGATCTATGATGATATCATAACTGGAAATACCTTGTCCTTTATTGTGAGATGGACAACAAAATCATAGCTAAAGGGGTAAAAAAATGAGAAAATTTCAAAGTAAGCAAACATGCATATTCAGAATTAGAATTTATAACATGAACTTTTTCAATAACCTAGATCTTTCCATTTCAACTACAAATTCGATGTCAAAAAGCAATATATAGAACTTGGAACTTCTGTCCTAGTTCTCTCATCTATATGCTATTTGTTTTAGGAGGCTTTACAATTATGTCTTTCAGTTTAAATTAAAACAACTGGTATATTATAATTTAGAAAAGTGAGTTCCTTTTCTGAATTGTTCTTAATTTTGTTGACAATGTTTGTGCCTAGGTGGCCAGAAATTATTTAGTGAAAAATACTATAGAACAGAAGATGTCAGGAATTGACTACTCAACAGAAAAGGAAGACAAGAGGCATATTTGAGAAAGTTGTAGAGACACAATAGGGACATGGTGATGAGCTAGAGATGAATATAAATGAGAGCAAAAATGTCAAAGACGACCCCCAACACTTCTTTCTCATGTAGGCAATGGGCAAATTAGTGAATGTTAAAGTAGAGAAGACAGAAAGGGAGACTTGTTTTAATGATTTGTACGTGTTGAATTTGAAGCATTCCAGATTTTATGGACTATTTATGTAGAAGGTTATTTCACAGTTGAGAAAGTGACTGTAGAATCCAAGAGAGAAGACTGGATTGTATTTATCGAGTTACTCAAAACTGTGATTTTTCTGCTTATGGGACATGCAGCTCTATCTTGTTAAGATTTCAGAGTCCTTGAATTTGGATAGTATTGAATAGGGTAGTTAATGAGATCTAGAGAGAGCCTGTGGGCTGAGGAAAGAAGAAGGTCACGTGTGGAACGTTGGGAAAACCGTTGGCTGAAGATGTCATCATGGGTGGAAAGAGAATCAGGGAAGAAAGTAGACTTGGAAGTCAAGGGGAAAATAATTTTAAGAAGAAAATAGAAGGGATCATATTCTTCAGGAAGTCTGATGAAATGAGGAATAAGATGGAGAAAAGATTTATCCTAATTATATCCTACATTACAGCCCCTGCCTCAAATAGTATTTCCATCCATCCATCACTAGAGTGTCAAACTCTCTCTTAGGTCACTCAAAAGTTTTCACTTCTACCATTTGTAACTCTTTTGACTTACCTACAATGCTCTGAGCCCAAATGGATGGAAAGAGTAGGTGAAGACATTGCTAACAGGATCATGGACAATGACTAAGTGTGAACTTAGCAGCTACCTGTTTTTAAAGTTCCAATATTAAGGAGTCTAAATCAGAGAATTTCATTTCATTTATACACAATTTAAAGCATATATTCTGAATTGGACTTTGTATCCAAAGTATACTGAGCCTAATAGAATTGAACAAAATCAACATAAAAATCCTTAAGGTTGTTTGATTTAAATATGTTTGTAAAAAAAACAAACAAAAAACATTCATAAAGTATTTTAAAATAGTATTTGAAGTACTATTTTGACATAACTACTTCTGTTTCTATAAACGTGTGTAAAGTATAATGCTGATTGTGTTTCCATTTATTTAAAAGTGTATATCATTATAGTCTCAGTAAAGATACCATTTTTTTTTTTACCTCTTTGTATAATTACTAGCCATTTTACCTCTTCAACTAAACTTAATTTCCCTAGCAGGAGGTCTCATGTCTGGCTCATTGTTTTTCCTCCAGACCCAAAGTCCAAAATTAGAGAAATAGTGAAGTATTTTCTTAATATATCATATCAACAAAATGACACACCACATATCTGCTTTGATGAAATTAATTTTGCTGTCTCAATGATAACAGCTCATATTGTGCTATTTTATAATTTTTCAAATTATTTTGTTTAATTTTCTCATTACATGCTGACCAGTGATTAAATTGGTTAGAGTATTAATACGATCAACTAAGGGTTTGAATTCTGTGTAGGATTTTTACCTCAGAGTCACAAATTCACTCTTAACCTTGGCCACATTTGCAACTGTGCAATATTGGTTAAAAAGAAAGGGACGGTAGGTGAACAAAAGTGGAAAAATTGCTACAAATCCATTTAAATCCTAGGAAAATGAGCACAAAGAACATTTATCTAGTCTCTCTAGATCAGTAGCATGTTTGTTCTTAAGCAACAGCCCAACATTTTCTTTGCCCTGGGCCTGCCTTACAATCTGAATCTCCTGTATTTATGATCCTACAATATTGACCTGTTAGCATCTTCCCATTGTGCACCTTCTTGTGTGCTGTTACCAGTAGAGTGCTCAGAAATAGCCCATACTTAAGTAAGGAGTGTCAACCTGCCTCCAGAGGACTTTTAAAAAGATATGTTTATTTCTAAGGCTTATTATTTCATACCAAAACAGCCATTTCCATTCTGTAAAGGAAAGAGCATAGGGAGGCAATTTAAAATCCGATACCCTAATGTTTCTTGATTCAGTTTTATACAGGTAATTTTTTATGCTGAATTATTTCAAAAATATATTTTATAAATAAAACAAATTACTAGTTAGAATGCAAAATTTTGTCATTCAAAATCATTTTAATGTAATGTATATAAACTAAAGCATTGACTGAGTATGGTAGAGCAGAGCTTAAAAATATTATAGTTATTTACTTTATAATTTTATTGGTGCTTTAAAGGCCTTAAAGTGTCAAAGGAATGTAATATATAAAGCCATTCAATTTGGGGCTTTGATCAAGTCTAAAAGTTAAAAAATCTAATATTCAAACTAAACTTTTATTACACTGTTCTTATTTTCAAGTAGTTAAAAGAAAAAATTTACCTTGTTTTAACTAGGTTAGTATTCTTACCGTAAAGGATGAAAAAGTACTTGAACTCATAATCTTCCTTACCTTCCTATATCAGTTAGCTAAATGTTATTTAACTTACTAAAACAATAGGAATTCATTAATATTGCAAATTTATTTAAAATAGAAAAAACTATTTTCTCAACAATCACTGTACTAGAAGTAATTCACAGCTTTCAAATGATTTAACTCTAGTATTACCATAAAAAATTTTGTAGTCATTGCTTCAAAAAAATTAAAGCAGCCTGGCCAGACGTGGCTCAGGGGTTGAGCATCGGCCTAGGATCCAAGAGACTGAGGTTCAAATCCCAGTCAGGGCACATGCCCGGGTTGTGGGCTCGATCCCCAGTCAGGGGCGTGCAGGAGGCAGCCGATCAGTGACACTCTCAGCATTGATGTTTCTCTCTCTCTCTCTCCCTCTCCCTCTCCCTTCCTCTCTCTGAAATCAATAAAGATATATTTAAAAAATAATAATAATTAAAGCAAATATATATGCATATATATTTTTTGTTTATTCTAAAGGTTAGATGGTTTATGGTAGTTTGATGGCTTCTTCTGTAACTAGCTTAGCTGAATTCAATCTCATAGAACAAAACAACTTAAAAAACAACAACTACTTCATGTGAAGGACCAGAAACCTAGAAGATTACAGCCAAGTTGCAATCCTTTGGGAGACTACTTCAACCCGATATTCCTTAGTCTTTTATATTTTGAGTTAGTTTTGCTGAATTTATTCATGGAAACTCCATCTGTTCAGAGCAGAGAGAGCCTGGAGGAAAAAAAAAAAAAAAAATCTATGTGTGGGTGACCTCTAACTGCAACCTGATGAGTCACTAAAGCAAAAAACTACTAAGACCATTCTTGATTTCGGAAGAGCAGGTGAAATACTGTTTATAAAATAACGTTCAGATTTTGTTTTAAAGAATCTGGATCAGAAGCCAAGCCCTTAAGTTTTAGACAAACCAGGCATAAATATTTTTTTCTCAAACTAAAAATGACTACTTAGTCAAATTGAATGCATATATATATTGAGAAAACTAATATCTAGGTCACCTTAAAACTATTTAAGTTATTTACTTATATCATTTCAACCCTTAACATATTTGACACAGCCCTAATAAAGGAGAATTTTAGAAGAAAGTTAAAACATTTTTGTCAACATCACAACACTCTAAACTCTGACCTTATACCAACGGGACTTCAAGATAAGGTGTTTGATATTAGGCCTGCTAATATTCGGAGACATTATTTTAAACACTTTCCATGTATCCTGCTGCTTTCTGGCCGGGAGGTCATGCCAAGCTGCACAGAGAAGATAGGCAATTTGAGTGACCATCATGGACTGGCCTGATTTTCCTGATTCAGCTTGAATTTATATCACTGGAAGTTAGAAGTGGTTGACCTCCTGTGATTTGAAGTGCCTGATCTTTCTGTGGAATTTATATTTAGACAAAATACATGCAAATGGTGTGTGGTGCTTCCTTGCTCTTCTATTTTTATAAGAAGGAAGTATGTGATGTTTCTTTTTCCATTATGTTAGAAAAAATAAGTATCCTAAATGTAAATGAAAACAGTCTAGATGACTTATTAAGGAACCAAATTATATCTCAAACACATCTCTCATGTGAAGTATGAGCCTATTATCTTTTCTTTTTCATTTTTACCCTGGCTCTTCCAGCTCAAATTTCATCTCTGTTGGTTTTTTTTTTTTTCTTTTGGAGCACATGTCTGCATTTCTAGACTTCTTGTATTATTAAGAGGCCTGAACTTCTGCAATTTCTTATATTTCAAGGAGTCTGTGTAGTTTTTCTCTGCTTCACAGCATAATTTTTCTGCTGTAAATTCTTTCATCTGCCTTTGGTTTTTCATGCTCTTTTCTCTTTTTTTCCTCACAGAATTTTTGTTTTGATTTTGGTTTAAGTCAGTTTTCTTCCTGAATACTACTCATCTATTAGGGGAGGTTTTTATTTTTTGTTTCTTTGTTTTTTGTTTTTCCCCCTGGCGCAGCCATTTTGTAACTGCAATGTAGGGAGATGAGCCGGTGGGGTATTAGCTGTTAGATGCTAAATGTAAAATGAATTTATTTTATAAAAATTAATTGTAGTACAAAAATATAATAGTTGTTAGTGACTTTCACATTTTTGTGTTCATCATCACAGTTTGAATTATTAGCATCTTTAGTCTTATATTCTCACTTATTTGAGGGTGTAGGAAATATCACAAGGACCAGCCTTATGAATCAAGACTGTTAAGAAGTAAAACATTAAAATTTTATAATAAGAATTAAAGGGATCAAAGCATTGGGGACCTCAAGACACTGTTATGATGGTGCATGGCTTGGGGAATGATGTCAACTGGAAAATTGACCAGAGTTTTACAGAATAATATCAATGAATTTACCCGTTAGTTTCAATTTCTATATTATTTTCTTTGTATAGCCCTCCTGCAAGAAGACAGCCTCTGCTCTTGGCTAGCGGCTCTGCTGGGCTAACACTGAAACATTCGTGTCCCTAATCCTGGGCATTGCATTTTTCTCTAGTGCACCAGGAACACAGCTGCAGAGGTAATTTAGCTCCTCCGTGTGACAAACCAAGCTCGAGTTGTATTGGAGATGCCATGAATGTACCTTTTCTCACCTGGCTTGCTCTCCCTGCTGTCCTTTGATGAGCAGCTCAGGGATCTCATGCACACCCATCCTCACACCTTGGTCTTGTCTTTTCAGACAAGGGATGCTGGCTTGGCACTGAAGATTGTATGCTCAGAGCTGCAGTGGAATGGGCTTGCTCTTTACTTCTTCCCTGGACCAGGTCCAGTTTTCACTTCTTTGGGCAGCCCATCATTTTATTTCATGCTTCAGAATTGTGACCATTTTCTAGATTCACCCAAAATGTGTTTTTATTTCCTGTGTTTGTATTCTTGGTGGTCAGTTTCAGAAAGAAGAATCAGGTAGAGACAGCCTTACTGCGATATCTTTAACTAGAAGTCCCAGATTACAGGCAAGTATGGTCAGTGTCCTTTGAAATTCTGATGAGTTTCTTGCTGCAGGTTCTGATAGATGTTTTATCTGCTATGGAAAAAATGATTTTTCCCAATTTGTTGTAAAGAACAATAATGCATAAATCTCTTACCTCACCTCCAGGTCCCTTATTTTAAGAGTCAAATGTCTGCTAAAGAAGATGTGTGGAGTGAGGGTGAAAAGAAGGTTATACATTAAAATATGGTGCACAGACTTCAAAATTCATTTTGTTTCATTGCAAATTCAGGTTATTAAAAGTCCATATGTCTTCAGAAAAATAACCTCCCTTTTGAGGGATCGTAATTTAGCAAAATTGAAAATCCATTTAGCTTTCCCCCTTGTGCAGCACTCCACTCACCAGCCCAACTGCTGACCCTCCCCACCAGCTCTTTCCTGCGCAAGCCCCTTGATAGAAAGAAATGCATTATTTCACAGACTCACACACACCCAAACCCAGCAACTGGATGGAAAACAAAACAACTACAGAGCTCTTTTCTGTAGCTAAATAACTTACTGGTATTAGGCTTTCCTGGGGTATAAGAATTAACTAACAGTCTTGATTCATAAAGCCAGTCCTTTTGATTGTTGCTACACCATGAGATGAGTGAGAATATAAGATTCAATAAAGCTGCTAATAATTCAAACTATGATGATAAGCATAAAAATCTGTAAAAGACAGTAATAGTTTATATATTTTTACATTAAAATAATTTTTATAATATCAATATACTTTATATTTAGCATAACTATGAAATGTGTGTTATTCGTCCAACTATTCAAGTAGTCTTATAAATAATGGGGTAAAATTAATCTGTAATGTGTATGGTAAAAGTAGATAAATGCAAGAATTTGTGTAAAGTGCAGATCCTTTAGAGAAGAAAAGGGTTATAAATAAAAAAGTTTTATTTGCTCTTTTTGAAGACTTGAAATAGGACAGAAATTGAGTGATAATTATCCCAGGATAGTTTATGGCCCTAGCCTGAAAAAAATAGATACATACATAAAGGTAGCCTTTTTAAGATGCAATTATAGTCTTTCTCACTTGAAAAACTGATTTGGTGACCAAGGGTCTATTGTATGACTTAAGAGGACCAAATTTCCCTCTGAGTAGATTTATCTTTTAGAGCCTCCTCTGTACTTGGACTCCCACTCCTGCTCAAGGAGGACGCTGTTGTCTGAGGAGTTAACCATGTTTATCCGTGGTAGCAACTCTCAAACAGTATCTCTAGCTAAGTCGTAGGAGAGCCCATCACATTTAACTTTCAAGCCTTTTCTGATATCCATTCCTGTGATTACAGATCTGGAATTTTCAATGCTTATGTTTCATTCTCATGTAGAAAAAAAATAATCAGAGGGAAAAAGCAATATTCAGAAAGAGAAATATGTACAAAGAAATACGAGCCTGGAAAACGATAGGTCAAGTGATGCCGGGAGTTCCTGGAGACTGGCACCAGGATGCCAGAATCTGACTTCAGAAATCAGTTGGCAGATGCTTGCAGCAAAAAGGGGCTTTACAGAACCTTCCTGCATTACCAGGGCTCATCTCCCAGGCTCCTCAAAACAGAGGAATTCACAGTAGCTCTGACGGTGATTATCTTTTGTCAGAACAGATGACAAGGACACCCTAAACTGACTAGATCAGACTGCCCTAACCCGCGCCCCGGCGCTCACGTGTTCACCGCGGCACTTGCAGAAACGTAGCTGCTGGGGCATACGCAGCATTTGCCTCACTCTCTTCTCTCACGCTTTTTTTTTTTTAAGACCTGTTTTTGGATTTTTAAAGAAACTGCATACATCATCAGAGACACACAATAACTGAAATACCATGCAGTTTCTGTATGTACAGACCTAGGCCGTCGAGATCCGGTTTCACTTGTATTCCGTTTACTTGCCTTCCTCCAGCCGCCTTCTCTCGCTCTTAGCACAGCGTTGGAGGAAACAGACAGTAAAGGCAAGCTTCTGTTCCCGAACGGAACTAATTCACTTAACTTCCCCCTTTCTCTTCTCATTCCACAATCACCTCCTTTTTCAAATACCACCAATTCAGATTACATGTAACAGTAAGTAATATTATATTCCTTTTATATCGTGAGCTGGATCCTTCATAAAATTTAAATTGTGAAAGGACCGCCAAATGGGATAATAGAAAGCCGTTGCTTTAGGTGGGCTTCAGGTTCCTAAGTTTGGAGTTCTGTACCTGTTACTTAGACACTGATTGGGTGTCTCTAGGTGGCTTCACCTCTCCATGCCTTGATATGCTAATATGTACAGTGGATATGCTGTTTCAGCTCATTTGAATGGCTATTTTGGTGGTTATTTCATGTGTCTGCATGTGTTTGGTTTTTTCACCCTGCTTTGTTACAAAATCTGTTTGAAGTGGCTCACAAGGCATATAAAATATGAATAGATTAAACAAAATTGAGTCAAGGCAAAGACTAGACTAAAAGTGGGACTTAATTGGCTTCCAGTTCCTAGAAGTCAGTACAAAAAGAACTGAAATGGATGCAGGCTCTGAAAGTCTCTCTCTCTGCCCCTCAGTATGACTAATCTTGGACAGAGTGGTCCAAATTACAAATATGGTCTTCCTTTGCATGTTGCTACAGAAATGCAAGTACTCTGCCATTATTTTGATTTAGGAATTTCAATACCATCTAGCTTCTCAGGAAAGTCAGGTTAAGTTACCCTACCGTCCTTCTGCTCCCATGTTGTAGCACATTAAGGTGAAAGCTTATCTGAAACCTTGAACTTCAAAATGTATAGCTTCTTATATGACTTGATTATGTAGAATGTCAAAAGGCAACACCATTCTAAAAGGTCAAGTTTACAATTTCTATGTGAACGGCACTTACTGTCCGAGGGAGTTTTTGTCTGTAGTTTTTCCAAGTATCCAGGAATAAGTCTTTCTGATGAACTAACTTTAGATGGATGCTACCTTCTAAGGAGAAAGCTTCCATCTCGGTTAGTGGTGAGGATTTTCTCTATTAGTAGCTTTACAGTCCTGAACTCCGCTAGCCACTGTTTAAAGCATATGAAATCAAAAAGTATAACTGAAGTCTAAAATCCAAGTTCAAAAGGAGCTAGTCGAGGATTATATTTGCAAAAGAAAAGAAGAAAAAAATTGATGTTAATGAAGTAAAAATTTAAGAACTTGAATCAGAACTACGGAATTAAGTTCCCAAAGAAGATAGTAACAAAAAATTGTTTTTTAAAAAAAATCTGAGACTTAAATGAGGAAGATCTAAAATTAATTAACCATATTATAAAATTAAATAGCAAGTCATTAAATAATAATGAAAAAAGTTGATAAATTAAAAAGGGTTGGAATATTTAAAACATAAAAAATGACAGAATGGTAATTATTTAAAAGAACATTTTTAAAAAGCAATAAAGAGAAGAATAAAGACATAAATCTTCCTCATTGGATATTCAGTCCAGGGCTTTCTTCACTTTATCTTGCACTTTGCTAAATACTATATAAATAAAAGGTATTTTATTATTGCCATTAACAACAGTAACAGTAAAAACTTGCATCTGAAAAGCAGAGGGAAAAATGCTAAAATCTTCAGGGTAGGTTTACAGTTATTCTTAAGGAAAATAATACAATTATTAAAAAATAATAATATAAGAATAAACTCTGTTTCACATACTCACACCTGTAAACCCACTTTTTCTCCACCCTGTATATTGACTCATGGAGTAAAAAGTCAAATAAATAAAATAGTGGCTATTCTTTTGCATTGATGCAAAAAAACTAGCTGCCAGATATTCCATTTATATTTGTAAAGGGTCTTTTTTTTTCTCAGATTTATACAACATTTTTTTAATCATGTTTTATATAATTCCACTAAAATATGTTTAGGTTTTTCTATGTGGTTTAATAAATCTCAATTTCAAAATCAACAGGAAAAATTCCAACTGAGGAATAAAATAACGTAAGCATGCTTTGTTTGTTTTGCCAAAATTGGTTTTGCCTACAAAGTTATTATTCTCTCAGTGATCAATCTGCTCAAAATTTAATAAAATGTAGTACCATTTCATATATACTAACACTGAAAACATTTTCTGAGAAGGCATTAGCGTTCTGTGAATTGTCCAATGGTTTTTGAACACTGACAGTTCAGAGACTAACCCAATTTTGATGTGTTTTCCCATTAAAGAAAAAGGCCATACCTTAAATTTGTTAGAATGAAACAGAAGATTGACCTCCAAGGTAGTTTAATTTTTTTAAAAAGGTTAATGCTCACTCAGATTTGTGTTGAGTGAAATGTTCGAGTTTTTTTTTCTGGAAGGCTTTGAAAAGGAATAATATTTGCTTTGATCTTTAGGTGAGAAATGCTTCTTGAATCATGAAAAAGGGGCCATTGGAAAACATCAGTGTTCTTAAATTAAATCTTTCCCAGTGGAAATTCTTCATGGTGCAATTTTATTAATATCATTTTAAAATCTGTGCCTGGGGATTTTTCAGGAGAGCTGAAGTAAGGAATGAACAGAACTCCGAGACTGGCATCTAAATTACACATTTAGGTTAAACTCAAACTTACAATTTATAAAAAGATTCATTGAAAATTAAAATGATTTTTAAAATGTTCTCTCCTTTTAGGAGAGGAAATATCAAGGATGAATAACTAAGCTCTAAACACGTAAGTGTTAAACACTCAAGTTAGCCAAATCAAACCTGTGAATAATCTTCAATTAGAATTTAGCTACTGAAAATTAGAATATTAAACCTTCTTACACATTAGCTTCCAGCTTTAAAAAAAAAAAAAAAAGTATTTCATTGTTTTTGGCAAAATTATATATGCTTAAAGAATATAAGCAATACTGAAACTTAAAGAAGAAAAATTAAATTCTACCAGTATAAAATTATCATTTTTAACATTAATTGAACATGATCTCCTACATCTTCTCAATGCACCAATTCCTTTCTCTCTGTGCAGAAATACAGCTAGAAATTTGATGCATAGGTGGATGGATAGATAACTACATGGAAATCATTTATAATATGGGAATCATTGTGTAGATGTGTTTTAAAATAAAAAAATCAACTTTAGTTTTGTTTGAATTTCATAGAACAAAACTAAATGAAATGAAAATGAAGAAAAATGTTAACGTCAAGTAAATGATTCTTCACTAAAATATAGTACTTCTTAAAATACACCTTTTTAATTGTAATAAGGTATCTTATTACTTTTACATTGCTTGTTTATAACATTCATATTTTGCTCTCAGATCCCATGGTATTTTAATAATAGTTCTGTGTGTGCTGGAATCACTGCTTCACTAGTCTTTTTACCATGGATTTTCAGTGCCTCGATGGTTATCTATTAATTGGACATATTAATGTTCTAACTTTTTGTTTGTTTCTTTTTTTCCCCCCCTCAAGTTGGGATTCTGAGAATTGTTAGTTTATTCCTGTTTGAGAATACTTGCCAGTTGCCTTTATACATAAATATTTTGACTGGTTGTGGGATTCTTGGTGTACACTTTTGTTACCCTAGAATATTGTAGACATTGCTTTATTATGTCTTACATTGAATGTTGTTGTAAATATCTGTTGCTCTCCTAATGTTTTTCTTCTTATTAAGTGATTTTTGAGGGAAGATAGGGGAGTCTGAAGAGTCCGTAGGTTTACTAGGCCATGTCTTGGCATTAACTATCCTGTATTAAATTTGTTTAAAATATAGTGTATTCTTTAATGTTTAGAATTCTTTATCTGGGGGAATTTTCTTATATTACAGATTTAAAATGCATCTTCTCTTGTATTTGCTAGGCTCTCAACTTCATGGACATAAATTCTCTTTATTCTGGATTCCCTTTGTGTTGCTTCTGTATTTGTTTTCCTCTAATCATTTTAATCCCTTACATTTCAAAAAAAAAATCAGCATTCACTATATAAACCTAAATGTCACCCATTTGTTTTTTTAGTTAAGTCAATTTTGTTCCTACTATTTCTAAGTTATGTATTATTATATAGTGGTGGCATTTTCATCCTCAATTTGTATTTTTAAGTTTGCAATGGCCATTTTAATCTCGCGTAGTTTCATCTCACCTTTGAGTTCATTTTTGCAGAATTCACATTCTCAGTGATATTTTATATCATGAAATAATTTTGAGGAATTTGATTCTGTTCGATATTTTCCTTCCATGTTAGACACTTGGTCTTTCTCTCTTTCTTTGCTCATATTGGGAATTCTATAGTGATGTTAAATCTGCTCCTATAAAATATGGTTCACAAGTTTACTCTCTTACCACTATGTCTGAGGCCAGTTAGTTTTTTGTTCAAAGCTACAAATTGAAGGCATTTCATTTGCTTTTCTATCTACTTTTTTCTTTTTTCCCCTTAATTAGATTATTTTATTTTTATTGAATTTATTGGAGTTACAATGGTTAATAAAATGATATGGGTTTCAAGTGTAAAATCCTATAATACATCATCTGTATATTGTATTATGTGTTCACCACCCAAAGTCAAGTCTCCTTTTGTCACCATTTGTCCCCTCTTTGTCTTCTTCTACTTACCCCACCCCCCTGTCTCTCTGGCAATCACCATACTGTCGTCTGTGTCTGTGAGTTGCTTTTTTTAATTTTTCTTAATCCCTTCACCTCTTTCACCCAGTCCTCTCCTCTGACCGCTCTCAGTCTATTCTCTGTATCTATGAGTCTGTTTCTGTTTTGTTTGTTTGTTTTCTGTAGCTTGAGGTAATGGCAGATGGAGTGGAAGGGGAAAGTCAGGCCGAGGTGGTAGACAGTCTCCGTTAGGTTGTTCTCTCGGTCTGAAATGTTGTCAAATGTTCAATTCTTTATCTAACGTTGGGGCTGTGGGTAGATATGATTTCCAAATGGCCAACCCTTTGACTTTGGATTAGTCTTCATTTCAATCTTCAGGACCTTCACTTCTATTCCATTTTTAAAATATGGATGCTCATTCAATTTACTTCCATAAAAATTAAGCTGAATTAGTGAGGATTACCAAGATTTGTGACTCAGTAGTATAGTTTGTAGAGGCAGAATTAGGTGCAAGTAAATGTTGTTCTCAGCAACTAACAACTTCTCCCTCTTTCCCTCCCTCCGTCTCTCTACCCCCTTCCTCTTTTCTCCTCCTGTTCATCTAAATCTAAGTCTTAAGCTAAGTCTTTGTCTACATTTTCTTGCTGGCTACTTTTGAATATTATTGTATTATATTAGCCTATTTCCTTGTCTGGATACTGTTGGTATTTTTTTTTTTTTTGTACTACCATTTCTTACTCATTTTATTAGTTATCAGTGGAAAAATTCTAATATTATGAAGATATTTTAGCCATGTTAACCCAGAAGTCCCTATTTAATCTTTAAAATTCTGCCCATACATGGTCAAATGATTTCCCAACAATTACATGTAATTTTTAATTATCATTGTATTTCTGAAACAATTATGCTACATGGACTGTAGCATTTTAAAAATATCATTTAAAAAAGATTCATTCAGTAATGACAAAAAGCTTATCATAATATATTAGGATGGTCCTTAAATGTAACCTTGAATTTTTTCCCCTCTGATTATTTTAATAAGTTAGAGTACCTTGGGAAAGCTTTAGCATAGTAAATAGGAGTTTCATTAAACTTGATTTTTATGGAGTTTATCTTCTTTCTGATGTTGTTGACTGATTCATAAAAACATCAGCTATTTATTTGCACTGTGCAATGAGCCAAGTTGTCTTTTCTTATATGAACAAGACACAAGCACATGTTTAAAACCTATTTATGAATTATTCATTTCAACTTTGATTATTATAATGTTTTAGTAGGTTTTCAAGTCCTTTTACTTTAATCCAGTGGTTACTCTGCCACATCCTAAGTAAATTGGAAATTTATGTTTTCTTTTTTTACGAAAACAAGAGATTTAAAACTTATATATAAAATACCAAGTACTTACAAATATGTTCTAATCATGAGTGTCCAGGTTTATCTACTTATTTTGTTGTAGCCTTGAACTCCATTTTAGAAAATCATGTTTGTACCTCATGTTCTTTATTTTTAATTAGTAAGGGCTCTACATATAAAAGCATTTTGTAAAGAAGTTTAGGAGTCTTAAAGTAGCTAAATTAGTATACACTGAGTACATTAAGTTAACCTAACATAGAAAAATAAAGGAATATAGTAATGTATCTCTGATAAGAATGATCAAATTATTTTATATTATATGAAAAACTGTATTAGTATATACCCAATAATCTGTATATCTCTAAAGATTATAGATAAATATTTTAGTTGTCAAGAAGTTCATAAAGGCCATCTGAAATTGTTTTCTTTCAGAGATAAATTAATGCATCTTTATTTCATTAAATATTTTGATATAAAAAAGATACATATTTTTGGGTTTATACCAATGCCATCAGTGGGATCATTTTAATAGAGTCCTTCTGCAAAAAAAAATTGCTGCATAAGGGTAATCTGGTGTGTTTTTAAGTTCTAAACATTTTTTTTTCTTAAAATATAACCCCATAGTTTTCAATGCTGTACACTATAACAACGCAAGCTGTCAAAACTGGAGAACTAATTTAGCTGAAAATGAATTAATGCTTTCCTCAGCTCACATTAATTTTGTTAGAATTGTGTCTCAAGTAGAAAATGTTGGCTCTGAGTATGAAATAATGAGTTACTTCTTTGGGCTCAATGGAGTAAAATGCCAGGAATGGAAACCATGTCACCTTTGTGACTGGAATATTAAATGATGAGCTTCGTGCATCGCTCAGTAGCAAAAATGTCCTCAGTGCAGATCTGATCAGTTTGGCCAAGTCAAGACTTTAAATTCATCCCTGAAAGAATGTATAGTTTGTATTGTGTACATTCTAGAGCCCAGATTTTTTTTCTATTAAAACTCTTATTAATGTATATAATTTATTTTTACTCATGGGTAAACTTTTAATCTTTTATGCAATCATGACCAGTCAAAGCAGAACAAATTATGATATATCTTTGTACAATAATATCTGACAGAAATTGCTCAGAGCCAATATAAAGAAAATGCATTTGGGGGAAAAGCAATTAACTTATGTTATAATTGAGTGGAAGTTTCATAACCTGTTTTGTTTTCAGAAGATTTTAAAGCCTGGTATTTCATAACCATAAGTTTAAAATAAACATGTGTTTTCACTCATTTTATTGGGAAAACATTTAATAATGTTTTTCATTCTGTAGTGATTCTTATTTTCTATGTAAAAATCCCAACAGAGTTCATTGGAGAAAATAGGAAATCTAAAGTGTTATTACACAGAGAAAAGACCTGTGGGCAACAGGGAAAACAACTAAAATCTTAAATTGCCCTTATAATTTTGAGTAAAAATGGAATATAAAGGACATGCTTTGTTAAGCATAATCCTGTGAGGGGTGCAGCGCTCCGTCTTCTCAGCCTGGGAATCGGCTCAGTGTTTGTCAACTTGGGGCCTGTTTGTTTCAAATATCTTCATATGACACAGACTGAAGAGCTTCTGACCTGGACTTGCCAGATGTCTGAAGGCTGTGAGAATGACTGAAATCGTGCATGGAGTATAATGTTTGGAATGTAATAGAGAGCTCAGTGAGACAGGAAGAGAACAGGTCCCAAGTCCTGTGGCTGCGATGTCTGCCCCAGCCTCTGGGCCGCAGAGGTGCTGAAATCGCGAACCAGGCGCGGGAGGGACTTTCCTTCGGCCGCCTCTGCAGACGGTTTACCTCCTTAATTCTGCACCCCCTGCTCATTGCTCGCTGCGTCTGTTTTGCAGGGAGCTACGTAAGCATGGCTACCTCCTCCTACCAAGACATAGTCTAAAGGTTTTCTGCTTTTGCCTTGAGCAGAGGCTGTGTGCAGGGACCCCGTCAGCTGTCCCTCTGCGGCTCTTCTTGTTTCCTTCCCTTGGACAGTCTCTGCAGAGCCCTGCCAGTGGCTGCCAGTTTGCTGGAAATAGCTTCTCTGTATTTAGTTTGCATCCTTGCAAGTTGAAAGGCTCAGCTTTTGGAGCTGTGCTGGGTGGTGCAGAGGTGAGCCGCCTGTGCAGACCTGTACTCATCCTGGCAGAGGGCTTGGCTCTGAAGACAAGAAACGCCCTGCCTGTGCCAGCGTTTCACAGACTGGGAGCCTCAACTGCCTTCTCTTATTCATTGCATATGAAACGCCATTCTCTCCAGCTCTGAAGCTGGGACACACTCCTCTCTGTGCTTTTGTTGCTTCGCCTCTCTGCTTTGAACCTGACCCAGTTTCTGCCCTCCACTGCGCCCCGCTCCCCCACCCGAGCGCAGACCGCAGGGTGCCCCCCGGCTCTGTCTTCATCTCTCCGTCGGGGCGGTGGTGGTCCAGGTCCTGCTGGACCCTGCCCAGGACCCTGCTTCCCGTTCCCAGCTCTCACCTCACCTCTCCTGGTCTCTGCCTCGGGAGCTAGGACCCAGGCAGGACAACTTTGCTGAAGAAAGAATGCTTCCAAACTTATTTTGACATAAAAGAGCATTCCCAGTGCCCCAGATCTTTTGCTGTGTGTTGCATTATTAAATATTCCCTTTATAAAACTTCAAGTTTTCTGTTTAACTCTTTTGTTCCTGCCTCTTACTAGATATAAACTCTGTCTTCTAATCTCTACAACCAAGATGATTATGGACTAGGCTTTTTAAAAATAACTCTAATTTTAAATACTTGTAAATATCAAATAAAGCTTTAATTTATAATGCCTTCCAGTAGTTTCATGTCCACTGATAAAACATGAGTTTTAGGACCCATAAAATTAATTTAAATACTCTAGGTAAACAAACAAAAAAGCATTTCTAATTTCTAGTTAAAAGTCTTTATATTAGTGATCTCTTAAAATAAATGTGTCATGGCAAAGATGTATTTGTAATTCCTGAGACATTATAGATTACTTTTCTATTTAAGATGATTAAGACATTTTTATTTTCTAATATGCACCATTATTCAACAAAATCATTTGGTAACAGCGTGTTAGAGGATGACAGGATTTACCCTGCAAAGAACAATAGAAAAATGATAAAATGATAACCTATAATCTTCATTGTATTGCCTAACATTAAGAATGTACTGGAGCCCGGCAGACGCGGCTAAGCAGTTGAGCATCAACCTAGTACCCAGGAGATCACGGTTTGATTCCTAATCAGGGCACATGCCCACCCCTGTTGCGGGCTCCATCCCCAGTCGGGGGCCTGCAGGAGGCAGCCGATCAAGGATGACTCTCTCATCATTGATGTTTCTATCTCTCTCTCCCTCTCCCTTCCTCTCTCTGAAATCTATAAAGATATATTTTTTAAAAAACAGAAGAATGTACTAGATTAATAACAATTCCACAATATTTATGCAATTGAAAAACACATTTAGAACCATTACCTTACATAGCAGCATGACTTTTTTTTTTAATGTCTATTGATTTCAGAGAGTGGAAGGGAGAGGGAGGGAGAGAGAGAGAGAAATATCAATTGACCCGCTGCCTGCTGCACGCCCCCTGCTGGGGATCAAACCCGCAACCTGGGCATGTGCCCTGACCGGGAATTGAACCTCTGTCTCCTGGATCATAGGTTGATGCTCAACTGCTGAGCCACACAAGCCAGGCAGAATGACTTTTTTTGTTTTGTTAGAATGTGAAATAAAATTTAAAATAATAAAAAAAAACCAAAGTAACTATAAATAACAAAGTTAAGGGAGAAGGTATTAATAGTTATTGAGTAGCTGTTATGAGCCCATTATTCTCAAACATTTTGGACTCAGAACTACTTAACATTTAAAAATTATTGAGGGAAAAGCAGAATACTAAGATCCTGGGTGCTTATTGTACAGCAAGCGGTAAACCTTTTACAAACATCATCTCCTTTAACCTTCACAGTAGTTCTGTGAAGAAAGTATTATCCCATTTTACAGAGGTGAGTTAGGGGCACCAGGGCTCAAAGAGATTAACTAACTTGTTGCAAATCACAGAAAGTATCAAAATGTGATACTGTCTACCCAACCTACCCTAGCTAGGTTTGCCCAAAATTTATGTATTAAGTTTTTCTCTGTCTTTACTTTTTTTTTCTTCTAGTTTTAAAGATAAAATATATATATAAAACATTGTTCATAAAATGACGATCTCTGTCTTCCTTTGCTTGCCAGTAAGCCCACCACTACTACTTCTTTAGGATGATTCATACAGCATTTACCTTTGTGTTTTTCTATCACATGTTTCTATTGCTTCCTCTTAATTTTCAGGTTTAGAAAAGATTTTTTAACTTTTCACTACAGAAGACCAGTATTTGTGCCTCTTTTCTTTCCCTGCGTCTATCACACACACCCACTGTTCAAAAATTAGTCAACAGAACGGGGTCATAATTTTGGTTTAGATAAGTATTTACATTATGATGAATATGTTAACGCTGTTCACATCTATGATTACTGTTCCTTTTATGCACTGTTTTTGTCTTCCTTGAAGTTGATAATTATTATATTTTTCATTTCATAATGACTTTCATATTGTAAATTTTGTGCATACTTACCACCATTTCAGTCCCAAAATGTTTTCCACATACCGACATTTTCCCAACAGACATTCTGCAAGGGATGCACAAATAAAAGAGTCATTTTATTTTCATTAATTATGACATAATATTTGCCACCTATTTGGATTTTCAGAGATTTTTAGCTACTCACAAATCCAACTTCATCAGTACAGATGAAAGAAATGGTCAGAAATATTCATTTTGAAATATACTAATGATATTTTTCATTCTAAGTTAATATTAAAAGTTACTTCTTATTAAAGTTACCTTATGTTAAAAAAGAATGTAGTCTGTAGTGTTTCTCATTGTATATTGACTACAACAAGTTAAAGGTAATTTAGAAGATGCTAGCGATGAAGACAAATTATAATGTCACTTCTGGGTAAAATGAGAACATATCTATTAAAATGATTATGAATCATAGTTACTGATATTCAATAAAATTTATAGTCCTCTTTAAGCAAAATCAATTTTGCAATCTCACACATTTAAAAAATCTATACTTCCAAGTACACAAAAATTGTTTATTGATGAACATACTTAAAAATATACAACAGACACATTAACATTAAACTCTCAGCTGTCTGGGTTAAATACAGAATGGATTTTTCTAGATAGCTGAGTATTCCAAATGCCTTATGAGTATTGCTTACTGGCACAGAAATTAACTTAATTTAGCCACTGTAAAACTGCCTTACATTCAACCCTGTCTTCCTTAAAAGAGCACAGACTTTTAGAAAGCTCTTAATGAACTCTAATTATTATTCCAGTGATATTTGTAGTATAAAGTGATGAGTGAATGGTATATGCCTTATACTAAATATTTTTTTTTATCTCTGCTGTTTGAGTTGTGTCTTTTTCTTAATTAGATTTCCTTTCAGGCTTCCAAAGCTCATTATAATTTAGTATGTCTTCCTTTATCATGACTTCTCTTTTCTTATAATTGGTTACTTCTCTTCAGCTGGGCTTTATACCATATAATTGAAATCATTTGACCAGAGTAAAAACTAATAGTGCAGATATGAAAGGCTCTTGGGTGAAGAAAGTTCACCAAGCTTAGTGCATGGATTTGTAATATTTATTTGGACTGCCCAGAATCTATTTATTACTTAATTCCTAGATACGGCTGTATTTATATATAGTTAAGTTTGCCACATAAGTGACATGACAACTGCTAGTTGCTAGCTGTCCCTTACATAAATATATATTCTCTCCTTCTACAGTAATAGACCTTTGACTTTCAGCTGGGGCTATGGCAGCCAGGAAGGAGCAGCCATGTGACTAAACTCTGAGCCGTTCATTTGTTCTGGGAGCCCTTGGGTTCAGTTAAAACCTTGGTAGATTTTATTAAGCCCCACCTATTCAGGCTATGAGGCTTGAAGCTTTAGCCTTCTGTAGACAGTTGTGTTTAGGTTATTAATTTGTAAGACAATAAATAATCAGGTAGTGCCTGAATGAGGTATTGATTGGAGCAGGACTATTTTTCTCAGTCTTCTTAGGCTCTGACTTGAACTGAAAATATAAACAGTATACCCTAAATTCTCATTATTTTGGTCAACTGAAGGATTTGAAGGAATGATGAACTTGTCTGTGTTCTAAACTGGAGGCTCAATCTTGGTCTGCAAAGTTTTTTTGTACCTCTGGTTTTAACTACCTCTCCTCCAGATATATATTCAAAAAATAAAACGAAATAAAAATTCCAACACCAGCCTGGCATAACCTTAGTTTATTGAAGAGTTTCAACTCAATTAGCGGCTTACATATAAAATAGGTTGTTTTTCTTTAATCTTCCAATTGTCCTCAAACCATTTCCTGACCTCTTAGGATATTTGGGTATGTTAGTAAACTTTCCTGTGAATTTGGTTATTAAAAGCCCTGTTTGGGTAAAAATTTTATCTCAAACCTGGTCAGAATTTTATTTTCTTTCCTTTTTCCAGCACAGATTTGACCATGGCTGAGGGAACTGAGTGGTAAGGAAAGGGAAGATAGGCCTTTTCATGCCTCATCTCCTCAGGGTCCACCTTCTCTATGAGGACCAAATGCTGATTCTCCTGTGAGATACATAGTGCGTGCTTCAGAGGGTCCTGCAGGACCTTTCTGATGCTCAGTTTCTTGGTGTGAGAGTAGAAGCTCACTTGAGAACATGACCCTGCAGCCCTCGTAACCCTGGCCATGATTGCAGGGACCCCTTCACATAGTGGGCAGCTCTCCTGGGTGGATTACTAGCACAAAGACTCAAGCCCCCACCCTCCTCAGTATCCCCATGGCTCATGGAAGCTCACATGGCTTCCCAGACCAAAGGCTGGGCGTGTAGGTGGTCCAGTCCTGCCCCTCCATCTGTCCTCTCTGCTGTCTCTCTATAATTCTCTTTTGCTCAAAGAGGCCTGGGTCAGGTGAGTAGATCTATTACCAAGGGTATATCCAGCCAGCCAACAACAGCATGGTAGTCTTCCCCCTCCTTTCCCCCTGGCATGGAGAGGGGATTGCCTCTTACCAGTAATGCAAAATGTTTTACAAGACAGTGACTCTCATTTTACTTCTGTTCTTTTTGCTTTTATTTAGGAGGGGTTCTGTAATCTCTTGTTTCTTAGAGATTGGTGGGGTACAGTTGTGGCCCCAATTATAGGCAACTCTCTTTAGAAGGTGGGTTACTTATAAATTCCTTGTGTCCATGTATGGCATTAGTCCCACTCAACATGCTGTGACCTTTAGGAAGATGTTTGCAGTGGAGACCTCATATAATTTTGAACAGAATAATATAATTTTTAAACCAAAACACAAATGGGCTTAAGCATTATGCAGTAGTTTCACAACAAGCATTTAAAACAAACATAGTATTTATTTTCCCGTGCTCCCAAAATGACTATTTTTAAGAGAATAAAAATAATGCTGCTATTTTTAGGTTTTATTTTGGAAAATCTAGTTAAGGGAATTGTCATAACCTTGATAACTATTATCTTTCTGTGAGATGTTTAGAATAAATATTATGGTACACATTTGTGCAGTGTTTCTGTGTAGGCATATGCCAGATGTGTGATGGCATGGAGCCTTGTAATACAATAACACAAACTCCTGGAAGGGTAGTAACTGAGAGGTATTTTATATACCAAATATAACTCTGGAGACAAGCCTTGCAGATAGTATGTGTGTGTGTGTGTGTGTGTGTGCGTGCACACGCGCACGTGTGTTTTAACTTCATGTAGCATCCCATCCGGCTGTAATAGTCTGTGCTTTGGTTTTGCTGATGCCCTCTCAAAGCAAAATGTGTCTTTTCCAGAAAACCCCAGTGAAACTAATGAGTTTAACCTCAAAGATTTTATCCTCAGCAGTCAACTGGAAGCTAAAGTACATCAGAGAGAAACTAATTACAAGATGCTTGCATTTCAGTTATTCTGCATTTAGTAGTGCAATTACTAATTCCATCTATCTCCTACTTGCTAAGTGCAGGAAAATGGAAAAACAAAGACCTCCCCCCAATTCATGAGCCCTTCTTTAGAAATATAAATAGTCTATAGGTAATATGCACAGTTTTTTATATATTTATAAATTTAATTATGACTAAAATCATAGTTAATATTATTTAGAGAGTTTTTTTGCAATAGAAAATTTAGGAAATATCTTGATTTGCTTTGAGTATGCCAAATGCATGGTTTGAATTTAGAATAGTCTAAATTCTATCTATAGAAGCTTATATTTTCAAGTGTGGAAAAGCTAGGAGAGAAATCATGCAAGAAAATCAAAGATCAGTTTGAGCATTTATGATGCAAAGAATAAAAACTGATAGTAAAACCTAGTAAACAATATCTCTATATGAAGCTAATTTGATCATTCAACTCATAACACAAAATCAAAAGTGATATCTCCAAGATAAAGAAAATAAGAACAACAATTCATGTTTTCAATTTAGTTAGAATTCTGAAGTCATTCTTACTATGGAAAAATCAGAGGTTTTTTTTAAATATACTACTTTATTTGAGGTGCACATACACATAGCTTTAAATAAGAGGCAACATTCTTGTGCTGTGGAAGACAAACTCATTTTTCTTAAACAGAGTTTAGCCCCATGATTTTCACTGTATGTCCTGTCTAAAACCATTGGCATCATTTCCTAATTTCCCATCAGAAATGGGAAAATGAAATATCCTGCCACTTGAGTATTATAGATGAGTTCTAAGGCATTGGCTCTGGAAGAAACCTTAGAACCTATGTAGTGGAGGACTCATCAACTGGTAACTCACAGGCAGCATTCAAAGACGGTGGACATTGGCCTATTTAGTATCTTAGACATTTGGAAATTTCACAAAGAAATCTCTACTCTTTCATCTTGTTTTGAAAAATCAAGATCAGCTTGAAAATACATTAGACTTGCCAGGGCAGGTGTGGCTTAGTGGTTGAACATCGACCTAGGATCCAGGAGACCGTGGTTCCATTCTGGGTCAGGGCACATCCCCACCTGGGTTGCGGGCTCGATCCCCAGTCAGGGGCCTGCAGGAGGCAGCCGATCAGTGATTCTCTCATCATTGATGTTTCAACTCTCTCTCTCCCTCTCCCTTTCTCTCTCTGAAATCAATAAAGATATGTTTAAAAAAAAAACAAAAGAAAATACCCTGGGCTTGCCTACCCATCAGTTGAAGTTGAGTTAACAACTGATCCCTTTAGGGTTTCAGTCGAAACCCCTCCAGGTTTCCACAGCCCCCATCATCCCTATTGTCTTGCAAACAGTATGCTCCATAATTTGGTACTGCCAATGGCATGTGACTTTTTTGACTCCTGATGTAGTACGCCTTTTACTGGTGAAAACATTGACGTATTATTGATTCTTGAGCTTCTAAACAATAAATTATAATGGTTAAGAGTATGGGATCTCCTGTTAGTGTATGTGGGTTCAAATCCCAGCTCAGCAAATTTTCACCTCTGTGACCTAGAGCAAGTTATTGAACATATCTGGTGAGCCCTAGGTTCCTCGTCTCCAAAGTAAGAAGTAGCTCAGCTGGCGTGGCTCAGTGGTTGCGCGTCGACCCGTGAACCAGGAGACCACAGTTCGATTCCCGGGCAGGGCACATGCCGCATTGCAGGCTCGATCCCCAGTAGGGGACGTGCAGGAGACAGCCGATCAATCGAGTCTCGTCATTGATGTTTCTCTCTCTCTCTCTCCCTCTCCCTTCCTCTCTCTGAAATTAAATAAATAAAGTACGTAAGTAAGAAGTAAAATAATACCTGCCATATTGGGATTTGAGAAGCTAGAGCAATAAATATGTGTGTGTGCTTAGAGTAGTGTCTGGCAAATTTTACATTCTGTCTTAAGTGTTTGCTGTTGTTACGAAACCACTCTATAGAAGTCCAGGCCCAGAGTAGCCTGCTCAAAGAATGTGAGCCCATTTCGGGCCAGACGCCAAGTTCAGGTATTCCTTATGGCCCTACCCATTTTATTTCCCCTCTCAGTCAATGGTATTCCCACTCTGAGTATTTGAAGGAAAGTTTATGCAGCTTTTGTGTTTGGGGTCTTTCACTGCCCTTGGACAATGTGGTCTTGAATATGAGAAAAATACTAAGGGTGGTGGAAAAGCCAGCCCCACCTGATTAATGGCCAGAGACAAAGTGATCAAGAAGAATTAATTGGTATTCTTATGAACAGCATTACTTTAGGTAAGAAATTGTGGAGATATAAAAGCCGTTTAGGGTTTCCATCTTCAAATGTCAATCGTCAATCGCAAGGAGAGGGAAGAATTTAATTTTTTCCCATTTTTATACAGAGTTAATAATATTTTTGAAAAATCTAGAAAAATATTACTCATTTTAAGGCAGGAAAGAGGATGAGGTGGGAAGACTTGCATTCATTCCCTTTCAAAATATTCTTTCATTTGGTTTGGTGATTTGAAATGGTATTGATTGAACTGGGGAAACATGGGTTATTTTTCTATTCATATAGATTTCATACTCAATAAAGAATAATTCCATGTGCCCGGCCGGGCGTGGCTCAGCAGTTGAGCGTCGACCTAGGATCCAGGCGATCGGGGTTCGATTCCTGGTCAGGGCACATGCCCGGGTTGTGGACTCGATCAATGACTCTCTCATCATTGATGTTTCTCTCTCTCTCTCTCCTTCTCCTTTCCTCTCTCTGAAATCAATAAAGATACGTTAAAAAAAAAAAAGAAAAGAAGAATTCCATGTGATTTTGAACAAGCATTATGTAGTTTATTAAATTAGATATGAATGAAAATATTTCAAATATAAAAGTTTTTAGATTTATTTCTAAAATAACTTTCACTAAGCTTATGCTTTAGCATTGAATAGACAATATCATCAAATTAATTTCAACTTTCAGCAAATAGACAGTAAGCCCTTGTAGTTTTGTTGGGTAAATTGGTACATAGTAAGAAGCTGGCTGCTTCTCATTTTTACCATTTGCATTTTTTAAAAATTAGAACTGCTTGTGTAATAAAATATTCTCAGAAAAATTTTCACATCCTCACACCAAAATTATTTACTCGAAATGAGATTTGCTTGTTTTTATTTTCAATGTGATTAAAATAGTATTAACATACTTTAAAACTTTGGAACCCAGAAAGCATGGACTCAAATACCACCTTCTTATAGACTTTTTTTTTTTTTTTTTAGTAAGACATCCAGTTTCCTTAATCCTTAAAATGGCAATAATAATAGTGTATCCTAAGCATTTTTCTTGCTGAAAAGCTTCTTTGTGACAGTTTTATAATACATGTTCCCAAATGCCCTTTTCCATTTTATGTACTTGGGGTTGACTTGACTCCCTGGACACCGACCTGGAGGCTCTGTTCCTCTAAAACAATTCTTCCTCTTCTAAATAAAAGATAAAAGGATTTAAAAAGCCGTTCACTTTCATTAGTCTATTCTCTGACAAAAAAAAGGGCTTAAGAGAATTTCATGTAAAAAGAAAAATTTTGTATTCAACAGATATGTATTGAACAGGTGGGACTCTCATTACCCTCCGGTCAAATTAAATTTGTTTTATCGCCTTAACATCTACCTAGAAGCTAGACAGAAGTTTTTCCTGGACTGACTAATATTTTATTGGAGTTGTCTATTAATTCTTTTGACTAATCTCTTTCTTCATAAGATCATCTCTGATGTTTAAACTTGTGCTCAGGTTTTATATAACAAATTAAATTATTTTATTCTGATTAGAAATGATTTTTATGATTATTGATTAAATCTATAAATTAATTTTCTCTTACTGTAACTTTCATATAAGTAAAATGCATAAATATCCATATGTGCGAGGCTCTGACATTTGAATAGAGTCAGAAAGCTTACTATAATTCAGTTAAGGCACTATTTCCAGAATTTGGAGCAGCTGATGAATCTTGTCAGGCACAGGAAACAACGACTCTTTGAAGATGTCTGTGCCAGTTTGTAGCATTTGTTTACTTGTGAAAAACTGTGTAATGTCTTGGCCAACTGTTATTTATTTTACATAATGCAATAGCTGAGTTGTTACTGGTAGGAAAAAAGGAAAGGCAGGGGAAAAGCGAAAACAATGTCAGGAACATATGATTTAAACAGAACGAACAAGGAAGAAAATAATGTTGTAAAAGGAGATGTATGAGAAGATAAAGCAAGAAGTAGAAGAGCAAGCAGTTTGTTGGATTGAAAGTCTCATAACCATATTTTTAATTAAGCTTCATCTTTCTTTAATTCCCCTAAGTAATAGCATTATTATAGTCTCCAGATTAGGCTTTGCCAGTGTTTACTGTTTGGCACATACTATACACCACAAAGATTGGTCGAATGCCTTTGAAAATGAGTTCTTGATTAAACCTTCAATTTATTTTACCTAATCATTTGAATTAAAATTATGATTTTTAAAGTAATATGCTCATGAAAACTGTAGTGCAAGCTAGGTTTTTGTTTATATGCTTATATTTGCTCTTAAGTGTAACTCAAAATATGACTTTAAATGAACTTCCTAGTGCTTAGCGGCTCTGAACAGGAAAGACACAGTGGTTCTGTGTCCGTGGCCCATTTGGAGACATCTTGACAAATTCTAGGGCCTTATTTGGAATTTTAATGTATTTTATTGTTTGAGCAATCTCAAACATTCTAATATCATTTTATTTCAAAAAGATAAGAAAAGAAAGAAGTAGAGAAAAATGTGTTGAACATTTGCTTGTTTACACTCATAAAATGTACTTATTCAAGGGCTACAGACACCCTTTTCCAGTTTCTACAAACCCAAAACATGTTCCTCTACGTAAGGGGTGGGGAGCCTCTTTTCTGCCAAGGGCCATTGGGATATTTGTAACATCATTTGCAGGCCATACAAAATTATCATCTTAAAAATTAGCTATAAGAAAAGCTCCTAGATTTATTGAATTTTGAGTCCCACCCACGGTTGCCTTGGCTACTGGAAGACATGCCGACTTTGGAAAACAGCATTGCTGAAAATCCAAAGAACTGAGCTAGCTGTTTATAAATTAAGAGTTTACAATGACCAAAATTGTGACAAATCCTTCAAGATGTCTTAAATATATGGTATTAATATGTAGTATGATAAATGCATTCACTTTGTATAATTCTTAGCTACTCTCAGCAAAGAAAGTGGGTGAAAATAATTTCTAAACAGGTGAACATATTCTAGTTTTAGGTTAGGCTACTTTCTGTAAAATTATAGTTTGGATTACAGCAATATTTTATGTGTGTGTTTGTTTTCTCTCTGAAACCTAATGAAAATCCCCTGGATAGAATGCCATTAATCCCTGGAGAAAGAATAAGTGGGGCAGCATTTAGGATAACAGATGTGATTGCTGTGCCAGTGAAAAGATAGGCGGAGCGCATTAGCAATAGGATTAAATAAAGACGGATGAGAAATGGGGAGGAAAGTTTCTGCTTGTTCAGAGGGAAATTACGTGACAAACATGCCTTCAATTGTTATTTTCAATAACGTGGAAGTAAAAATACATAAGATTCAACGGTAAATTATTGACTATGAATTCCAACAGTGAAAAGTATAAGATACAATACAAGATCTAAGGTTCTTCACCAAAGAAACAATATTAATAAAATATTCACTCTTGGGGGGAAATGAGAAGGAAAGTAAAATTATGATAATTTGGTTATACTAGGAATTTGTATTAAATATTCAAAATGCTTATATTACATTTCTCTGAAGGTAATTCAGTGTGTTTTGAAGGACATTTTCATTTTATAAAAATTTAGCATATATTCTCCCTTCATTCCAAATTAGTAGCATAACTCAGAAAATCCTAAATATGAAATGAAAACTCTAAAATTATATTGGTTGTGGAATAGAATACTTATAATGACACAATACTGAAGAAGTCTGGATGCCTATATTCCATGCATCACCATGTGTACCGACTCTGAAATTTGACTTTCAGGAATGCTGGCTTTGTATATTTCTTATACCATGTGACATTGTTGGTCGTGTTAGGATTTTCTAATGTGATGGGATAACAATCCTTATAATAAATCCTGCCATTTATAACTGTAATTTTGGTAACCATAAAAATGCATGATTTCATATAAATATTACTACTACTGTAGTTGTTTTCTTAAAGCATGATCTTCTGGGAAATAACATATTATTCCCTCATGATTTATTATTGCATTGCCAGGTAACACCTCCAGTTTGTAGCTTAACTTTTATGATTATAAATTCTTTAAAACTATAAACTATGAAGTATAGATTATGAATTATGAACTGTAGAATCTTAAATATAGCTTTTAAAATGCCTACCTCAGGAGCACTTGGCCAGGATAACACCCTGGCCTTTTAGAACATCAATAATGAATAAAATCTTCTCTGTCTCCTGAATTAGCTAAGCTTCATATTTAGGCAAACTTGAAAATGTTATTTATATACCTTAAACTAAAATCATATAATTTTAGGAAGATTGAGAAGGCCAATACTAATATTTTAGTGACTCAAATGTATAGATAGCGCTAGATCCTAGTAGACTTCCATTTGTGAAATTCAAATAAATACATTGTTAATTCATTATTAACATTGATGACTGTGTATTAAATATCTATTAGTGACTTTCATGAAATTTTCAACTAAATTCTTTAATTAATCAGTTCGTCTATGAATATGTCTTCATAACTTTGTGATCGTGATTCACATAGTACATTTTTCTGGTGTTTGCTCTTCAGAAATCAGAATTTAAAGAGTCATGAGCAATTATGATGATGACTGAACATTATACTACATAGAGCAAAAGTATAAGCTAAAAGCGAGCTTGGTCCCACAGTGCCTGATGTTGCAAGTGAAAACCTGTGTGTTAAGATAAATGCCCCTGATGCAGATAGCAGGATTTCTCATTCCTTCAGAGCCTTGATGACAACCTACAAGTATCCGTGTGGGTCGAAATGGTTTTCATACTTTCTTTTTTTCTCGAAAACAAAATGGTAAAAAGAACATTGAGTCATAGCTCTGATTCTTACCAATACTTGCCTAAGTCAGCTGATACATTTGGAGTAACTGGGATGCTTGAAAGTGAGCCACTGCACATAAAACAAGTGGTTTCCCCAAGCTAATGACATGATCCTAAGATCACATCTACCAACAAAGGAGCATGTCCACTTAGCCCAGTAAGAAATAGCTCAATTCAATTACCAGATATGAAGTCTTCCTTTTCCTGGCCTACACCTATCATTTATTGCAATTTTATTTTGTTTCAATCCTTGTGTTGACACAACATTCCTATGAGAATACAGTATTATTATTGCCATTTTAAGGATTAAGGAAACTACGAGTCTTACTGAAGCCTGTAGGAATGTGGGATTTGAGTCCATGCTTTCTGGGTCCCAAAGTATTAGAGTATTTTAAATATTAACTATGTTGATACTATTTTAATCACATTAAAAATAAAAACAAATAAACCACCTCATTTTATGTAAGTGGTTTTGGTGTTAAGATGTGGAAATGTGTTTTCTGAGAATATTTTACTAGACAGGCACTTTTAATTTTTTAAAAATTCAAATGGGAAGAATGAGACGAGGCAAGCCTCTTGCTTTGTACCAATTTACCTAACAAAATTACAGGTGCTGTTATTTTGCATGCACTGTATGTTGCAATTAATTTGATAATGTTTCCTATGCAACACTAAAGAATAAGCTAGATTGAAGCGTGGTGGAAATTATTCTAGGTACAAATTTTTGAAATTTTTATATTTGAGGCATTTCTATTCATATTATATTAATGAACACTTATATACCCTTAATTTTAGAATATAAACAATTCATCTATTCGTTCAATCAGTGAATATGCATTGAATGTACCAGGCATTAAGCTTAGATGTTGAATGAACCAGATAGACAGTCTCTGCCTTCAAGGAGCTTCCTGTCTAGTGATTACTATACACATACACAAGAAGAATTCCAACTAAAAAGATACTAAACAGAAAGATGAACTGTTTTGGGAAGGAGCCCCTGCTTGAACAGTGTCTCAGTGGGCTCTGCGGAACCTTCCTTGTGAGTTCTGAAACTGAACGTCATCGATCTATCAAGAGATGATCAGGCTTTGATAAGTAGACTCATTTCAACTCAAGAAAAGAATATAAAAACTCAAAGCAATATTTTATTTATTTCTGAAAGGTGACATTAGGTAATGCTTTCATAGAAAGTACCTGGGACTTGAAATTTTTACTGAAAGATTTTGGTGAATATATAATCATAGCAAAAGGATTTAGATGGTGTTGATAGAGGGATAATTAGTTTTTCTCCTAGGGAATTAGCTCCAATCTCTTCCTAGAATATCTTTTCATTGCCCAAAATATTTCTATTTTACAGATATTTTTAGTCTTTATGGACAGTGATAAACAGAGACTGAACAAATGCTTATGCATTCTTTTTTTCACTTTCATGTTTAATATAATATTTAACATAAGTTTATATAATTTATTTTTTCAAGCTCTATTGAAATATAATTGACATATTGTGTAAGGTTAAGAATATTGTATTTTACTGTGCATACTTCTTATGGGTCGCTAAAAGCACCATTACAAAAACATTACATTGGTTAACAGTACATTTAAGTATTGTCTTTCTCTGTCTTACTCTAATCATCTGAATTAGACCTGAACATTTGCCTTCTGCAAAATATTTGAAGACTGAGTGTGTTAAGTATCTTTGCATATGGCCACGTTTTCTCTTTATTTGTGGTTTTAACTAGTTTGCATGAATGACTTTTATAGACCATTTCTCAAAATTAGAAATAATCAGTTGTACCTAGCTCATATAGCCCATAGGTCTCATGTAGCTATTTCTTAATATTAAATGTTCAATCAGCAAATAAATATTTCAAATCTTTTAATAATTTCTAAAATGACCTATAAAACATCTTTTAAATTTGTACTGTTAGTATTAATATTAGTAATTTTTCCATGCACATTTAAGTCACTCCTGATTATTTTTACTTTGTTTGCTAAGGTCATTGATAAAATATTCATTAATAATTTAATAGTTTACCACAATGTTTCTCTCCAGAAACATTCAGATAGATAAATGCATATGTCAATTTATATTTGGTTATAATGAGATGATTGGATGTTTGTAAATCTTTAGTTGCTGTACTTTTGTTTCTAGATGTTATTATTAGGTTCTACCCAACTTTAACCTTTAGGTGGCAGCATTTGAGAACAGTTATATATTGAAAGTTGCCACCATTTAGAAAAATATGATGAATAATACATATGTTCAAAAGAAAGGATTTAAGATTTATCATGCTTTTTACTGAGATTCAAGACAATCTCTTATCAAGCCACAGCATTCTCATACTTTGGAACTTTTAAAAGTACTTTCCTATGCACATCAGGCTAATTTATTCCCATAAAAAGCCTTTTTTACTTCATCGTTTTTTACTGCTTATGCTTTCATTGAAGGCAGGAGATCTTCCAAATGGATATTCCTTAAGGGGCCTTTGTCCCAGAATATCCCCAATTTTTAATGAATCTTGGTTAATTAGGCATAACTGAAAATTCCTTCTGAAGTATTGAAGATAAAAAGACATTTTCCTCCTTGCAATTCATTGGTTCAAAAGTATTTTATATTGATGCACAGTAAGAAATGAAAGGGGAAAATACAGTTTAAAACTGATTTACTTTAAGGACTCTGGTTAATAGTCCATCTCAGTTGCTGACTAGAGACTCATCACAAAGGTACATTTTGTTGGGTAATTGACACCTCAGTTGATCTGATCTCTCACTCCAGTCTTGTTTTCTTTTGCAAAAATTGGGGTCAAGTAATTTTATTTTACTATTCAAGTACCTAATGGAGCTCAGGCCATACATGAATAACTTTATTAAGAGATAAAGTAAGAAGTAGACTCTATGATATTTAGTTGAATTTCAACATTTAATTTTTACATAGAAGCATGCCAGCTTTTCCACAGTGACTATAATTCTTGCTGCTGTATAAATTCTTATTATATAAAAATTCCAAATTTCTATTTTTCTCTATTTAGATTTTAATATATTCAAGAAAATCTTTTATGGTAACTCTTTTAATAGTGCATTTCTCTTTGATTTTTGTTCTTTATTGGAAAATGTTCCAGTATTTTTTATTCTCATTTAAGTTCAAAAGATTTTATTAAGTACTTATTTCATTATTATAAGAGAGACCTAAAATTTCAAGTAATTAATTAAACCCAAGTTTATGTATAGTTAATCCAGAAGATTAAAGCACGGATACCTCTTTATTTTGTCTGTCTTAAAAATCAAATCAATTTGCTAAGGGTGAGTAAGTATGCTCAGACAGTAATGTAGGAAATCTGACTCTCCATCACTCTTCTCTGCTTTCCTTTCAGTTGGCTTCATTCTCAGTAAATCTGTTCCAAGGGGTGGCAGAGAAGGTTTTCACCACTCCTGACCAGCATCCTTGGCAGAAAAATGAATGACATGCATCTGTCCAGTGGTCTCAGTGAAAGTTCTAGGCAGGCTCTCACTGTTTCAGCAGGAGTCACAGGCTCATCCCTAAGCTTGTCATGAGGACGTGGATTCTGATGGGGTGGGCCTGGGGTCCATCAAGAGGACAGAGTTAGCATTAGCCTGAGCCTCATCCAAACCACATGGATTAAAAGCAAGAGTAAATGTGGCTCTCCAGAGGACATATGAGAATCTGCTAGAAAATGTGTACATATCTGCCACAGTACCTATAAAAGTTAAATAGACTATTTTATACCAAGAGAGAATGAAGACCAGAGAGAGAGGAGTGATGGAAATAGGAAGATAGGTGGATTAACCGTTCCTGAATCACATTATGATCACATAGTCAGTACATAAATCAAATATTGATGACTAACGCCACTTAAAGACGCAAGCAAATTAACTGAAACCAAACACGATTAGGATACAATGGACATCCTTAGATATAATACTATGTTAGTATAAATTCTAAAGTTATTCTGCTATCTTTAAAATAGTTTATGTTGAAACCTTTATAACAGTTGTCTATTCTGAATACTGGCATATGAAAAGGTGCAGCTCAGATTATTAAAAGGTGTATCATATAAGAATTCTATGTAAATATAATTGTAAAGGGGAATGATGGGAAAGGCAAGTATCCTCTAAATCTGGGTGGTTTAGGGTAGAATATTCAAATTTGCCCTCAATCTTCTTTAATTATAATTAATATAAAGCTATAATGTTTGATACAAAACTCAGTTTTCTATTCAGCAAAATGGAGATAAAATAATACACTGCCTTTTATAAAGATTAAATGAAATGTCTCAGCACAGAAACTCACCCATTGAACCATTTCACTTAATGGTTGTGAAATAAATGATAATTTTGTCAAAAGTATTACTGAAATTATAAATTAACTTATAAAAGTTTTAGTGACAGGAATACTAAATGTTTTATATATATATTTAAGAGCAAAGTAAAATTAGGATTCAGTATATTCTTTAAAATATAAACCTATCAGGACTTTTTTGGACACATCTAAATTAAACCCCTTAGTTTTCTTCTTGTAATTGACTTGTTTAGAATACAGTTAAGATTAAAGGGTAGCAGGGGATGGGGTGGAAGAGTGGGGAGAGAGGGAAAAAGAGTGAGGGATTAAGAGAGAAGGAGGGAGGGAGGGAAGAAAGGAAGGAAGGAGGGAAAGAGTGAGGGAGAAAACGAGCCTGTGAACACAGCCCAGTGGATGTCCCTCTTTCTCAATGACCTAGTTATTCCCTTACTTGCTTCCCTGTCATCAAGATATTTTTTTATTTCTGTGAATCTGCTGTTTCCAAATTTTAAAAGATCTTTGTATTAAAAAACCTTTAATATCCTGAAGTCCTTTATGTCTATTGGTACTGAAAAATACATTAGCAGAATGAGAGAATTAAAAATTTCAGCGTGTATCTTTTCTGAGTTCAAATTTTGATGAGGTCTTGACACCACATTTTAGCTCACGCACTGTCCAAGTCATTTAAGATTATCGGTTGATCTTGGCTCACTAAAATTCAGGTCAGATGAGCCAAAGCAGATATTGAGGCTCTCACTCTCTCTACTGACACTTTGACCCAGGTCATTGCATTTAAAGCACGTCTACAGGGCCGCCTGAGGAATTGTGAGTGCAAACCAATTTCAATAAAATGGGACTGTGCGTGTCGTAACACCTTTAAAATAGTAGCGATGTTTGATCAGACCTCTTGGAACTGTATAAAGCGGAGCAATTCCTGAATCAGGGGCGTCCTAGTATTATCAGAAGGCTCGGTATGCCAAAGGCTCTGCTCAGGCTTCCAGGTCCGAGCAGCCACTGCCCCGGGGCGAGGGGTCTGTTGTGATGCAGCGGGTGACAGCGCGGCGTCCGGTGACGGTGACACTGCATGGGGAGGACAGGCTGCCCGGCTGGTGGACTCCCGCGGCCAGAGCGGGCTGGCCGCAGCTGTAAGGTCAGAGACGGCCCGTGTCGTCTGTGACACATGAACTGCGTCCTGTTTCCTACAGGATCACATCACGTTCTCAGTTTCACAGAGGGCACATAAGTCAGTTTTTTTTCCTTAAATGGAAAAATCCTCCCAGGGGGAGCTTTCCTGGCATTCTGGTCCTTGCCGCTGCCCCACCCTCCCGAAGCATCCCTTCCCGTCTCCTCTCACAACCCTCCCGGCTTGCCGAGTCTCCTGTGAATCCCGAGGCAGCCTGAAGCTTGCCTAATTCACAGGACAGGGGAAATAAATACCAGTAAAGACAAAGGGTTTGTACTGTCTAAGGAAGACGTTTAAAAAAGAGGCCAGAAGCGACTTTGCAATTCAAATGTAAGGCGGGGTATTTTTTCATAGAACCCTTATAAGAAAAAGAAAATTTAAAAAGCCATCATCCCCCCCAAAAAAGAAATTACAGTGGCACCTCGGTTTTCTAACGTCTCTGTTGATGAACATTTCGGTTTACGAAGCCATAAACCCCTAAGGAAACGCTTCGGTTTTGGAACCCGCCTCTGGAGTCGAACATGCCCCGCGGCTCCTGCTCAGGGCAAGACCCTGAGGCCCGGCTGTCGCCGTGGGTCCCTCGGTTTGCCAACGTTTCAGAGCTCAGACGGGCTTCCCGAGCAGATCACATTCGGAAACCCCGGAACAACTGCACTATAGTTCATGCATATATTTATTATATAGATATTGCCTGTCTATGATATTCTAGGCACTGGTATTGATATTTTTATCATGAAAATACATTTATTAACTTTAAAAAAGACCAAGGAATATAAAGCTAGTGGAAAGTTCAACACTATCAGTTTTGTGGGGCATTGAAAGGTTAGTGAGGGGGATAAAAAGGATACCTTTTGTATTTTTTAATTGGATTTTTATTGGTTGGAAAATATAAGCAGAAACAGTTTTTCCCTCTTCATCAGGGAAGTGCCATGCACCGGGAGGGCTAACAGGATGGCATTCCATTGCGTGGTGAATGGATCTGGGGCAAGTCGATTAACTGCTACAGCACCAGTTAAAAAACTACCATTCTTCCTAAAGTCATCTAAAAGCCATTTGAAAATACACTTCGATTTTTTTTTACATTTTTATTGTTAAATTCATAGTTTTGCGATTGATAAAACACAGATCTTTTCCTCCTTGGCATCTTCCCTCTATGTTGCAGGGTGATCTCTCTTAAAAGCCGATTTATTATGTCCCTCTTCTGCTTTTCAGTCTTAAATGCCTGCCCTTTGTTCGTAGGACAGGTTGATTAGTGTTTGCTACAAGCCTCTGTGATTTCATCCAGGCCCATACTTCCAGCCTCCTCTGAGATCTTTCTTCTCCATGATATCCTATTACTTTGCATTTCTTTTAGTTCCACCAGTACAGCGTGGTATTTTTTTTTTTTTTATTAAGCACCCCACCTTTACCTGCTTAATTCCTTCTCATTCATTAGGGCTGCTTTTACGGTAATGTCTTCCTTTAGAATGGCTTCCCTGACTGCCTAAGGGTGCAACCCCCACATTGCATTGTAGCTCTGTCCATGGATCAGAGCACCTAGCCCTTCGTATTGGCAGTTGCTTTATCACTTGCTCTAAAGCATTTAGCTCCATGAGGGCAAGGATGGAGTTTGCTTTGTTTAGCTTAGCGCAAAGCTGGCACATAGTAGGTGCTTAGTATATGTTGAATGGGTGAACTATGTTCAATTCAGTATATTAATTTCCAGAGTGAGCACTGGTGTGCCAGGCACTACTCTATGCAACACAAAGATGACTAAAACACATTCCTTCTCTTCATGTAGCTTTCCATGTAGTGTGTGTAGGCAAGTGGGATGTCATGACACAAATGTTGTTTACAGGGGCCAAAGGAGTCAGCCATGAAGTGGTGGTTAATGGGGTTTTACTCTCAGATATCAGAGATCAGATAGATACATTGGAGTTCATTGTGGAACATTTTGATTAGTGCTTTGGAAGGTAGTTCTCGTTTAATAGCTAGATGGAATTAGTTTTTTTTTGGTAAATGAATAAAATTTGGTTTTGTTTCCTTTAGGCTTCTGTTTCAATTTGAAATAGTAAAAATGATTAACATATCCATCTGTTCCATACTGGATTCAACAAAATATTTGATGTATATTTTAGTGTTATCATAATTGTAGTTTTCATTGTTAGGCAAATTCATCCAGATTTTGTGTACACAGTCTGTGATTATAATAATCCATTCTTAATTGCTTGTGTGAAGTCTGTGAATCCTTTTTGGTACATAATTGTATCCTTCTAGGTGTTGATAAACCGAATCTATTAGTGATCTTTAATGTTCTCTTAAAGGTTATTTGACTTTGACTTAGAAATGTTACATTCTCATTCATTTCATAAATATATCTCGAATGGTTTTCTAAACCTGAGACATAATATGGATCTTTTTTCCACAGAAAATTACGGATATTATCAGTAATTGCTCTATTACTACAAGGAAGATTTATGTATTTAGATTGTAGAGTCCTGAGGTATTTAAAAAAAATCTTTTGAAGTAATGATTCAATATTGGTAATGAATGCAGTTTGCATGCAAATAATAGTTATTATACTTTCATGTATAACATTTCAGCCACAGGATACTGAAGTCCTCATTTCCTTTTGGGAGTATTCCATGTAAATGCAGTACTATTCTTCTATCCAAAGAGTTACAGATTTCCATTTTATTGTGTTAAACATATAGTGGAATGGTAATGCTTTAGTGTGATTTTTAAAAAGTTATTATTTCAAAGGACTTGAAAGAATTTTAAGTTTCCTTCTCATTGCACCATCTCATTCTATCCTGTATAATTCTCTTTCTAAATTAAAGTTTACTCTGTGGATGGGCTCACCCTCTTTCTTTTCAGTGGCCCATAAACTCCTCCCTTATCCTGTGACATAGGAAACCTCAACTATGGTAGTTTGTACAGATTATTTCAGGTATTATCTGTGGTAATGTAGATTTCTTCCTCTTCCGTGCTTTTACTATAGACAAGTTTATAGAACACCTAAAACGGGTTTTGAAATACTGTGATGCTAAAGAAGCCCCTAATGTTTATTTTCCTGGGAGATGAATTCAGGAAGTGCCCAGCCCCATGAACTGACACTTCTATTACTGATTTTTTAAGTCCCATGTGAGGAACCAGCCTGCAGAGCAAGAAAATGTTCATGATGGCAATTAGTCCTTCCTGGGTGCGCTCTGAAACTGCTCATATATAAAAAGGCACATAAGAGGAATTAATTTTCTTAAGAACTTCATTATCCTTAATTCTTAATTGACCATGTTATAATTTTTATCTTTCTTTTAGGTAAGTGATTAAAAGAAAGATCAAGCCTCTTCTTCAAGTACTAAAATTAAGAATAAATTAGAGATTTTATCACCTATTCTTCTGATATACTTACTAAGCTGCTTTTCTGAAGAAACATCATATTATACAGATGGAAATACTAGGACAAGGTTTTAAAACTGTAGACATCTCATTTACTTAATTAAAATTAGAATTAATGAGGCTTGAACTCAAACAAGAAGTTAAGCATACTGCCTAGATTGGTGTTCTGTCAATAGATATTTACTGAATGATATATTAAGAGTGGCAGAATTAAAACAGAATTTGACTGGAACTCAAAGTGCTTGGTTTTTAAAAGTCCCTGCTTTGTCCCTCACTGAATGTGGGACCCAAGACCCTCCCCCTCCATCTCTAAAATGAGTTCACCACTTTGGTTCCTCAAATCTCCAAGTCCATCTAAGTCTAAAATAGATTTAACTTTTGGAATCAATATAGACTTTTCTATACTCTTTCACTTATTCAGCAGGTACTTTCTGAGCACTTCCTTCATGCCAGGCTCCTAGATAGGCACAGGGATAGAGCAGTGGACCAAACACACACAATTCCTGTGCTGTGGGCCTCAGGTCTAAGAGGAGACAAACATTACAGAGTCACACAAATAAGTAGCCAAATAGAAATCGTGGTAAGTGCTTCAAAGGTGTCACAGAGGTGTCAGGGGAGACAAAGAATAGGGTAAATGAAGCTAAATTAGATTGAGATTTGGGACTTGCTCCCTGAGGGATAAGAGCTTACGCTGAACCATGAAGCGTGAGGGAGCAGTAGCCAGGTGAAGAGGGCAGCAGGGCCAGGAGTCCAGGCGGGCAGAGCTCAGAGGAGAGCCTTGAGGTGTGAAATCGCCCCTGCGTCCAGGATGTCTGGATGTGGTCTGAGAAGAGGTTGGAGAAAGAAGGCAGAAAGTATATCTTCAGCACATCAGGGAAGCCTGAAGCCAGTTTAGGGCTTTTATTTTAAATACAATGAGTCTGAGTGACAGAGATTGAGAGAGGGAGGGAGGGATGGAGGGAGAGAGAGAAAGAGAGAGAGGGAGGTAGGTGGGTTTGAATGGGTGAGAAGTTTGGCTTTTATTCATTTCTCTTGTAAAGATTTACCTTTTAAAAAAAGGCTGGGTCTCAAGGAGACGATTCAGGCAAGACTACACATAGAATTTGAGCATCTGAAAATGTTTCTTAGAAGGCTTCCTGTACCTCCTTATGAGTACCCATTCCCCAGCTTGAAGATCACAGATATAAACACAGTGCTTAGTCTCAGAGAGTTTGTGATCTAACTAGATAGAAAAGGCATGAACATATGAAAAGTTAATCAATCATAAAAGATTTAAATAACAGTTCAGAACAATAACAGAGGAACTGCAATAAGCAAGCCATGTATAATTGCTTAATCAATTGAGCAGGCAGTGCTTTATCAGAGGCCCCTAATGCTCAGGGAATTTTGTTGGCACCTTGAAAAATGGGAATTTGAATGGTCTGAAAAAAGAATTTATGACATTTCAGGACTAACACAGTAGTGGAAATTATAGAAGGAAACTTGGAAGGTGTTTTGGAGTGACTTTGATTTGATGAAATAATCAGAAGGCAGGTAATTTGATTGCCTGCCTTCAGAATTTGTACTTCATTCTGCAGGTCATTGAGACCCACTGTAGGCTTTGGAGTGGGGAAATACTGCAGTCAAACTGACATGTCAAAAGTATCTAGTGAGAGCTTTAACAAAGGGATTGGAAAGAAGAAATGGTCATCATATCTAGAAGCCAACAGTAAGAATCCTGGCCTGAGTCAGTCAAGGGATATAGTATGGATATGAAAATGGAAATGAAGGAGTATTTTTGAGATCAAATGGAAGAAAACAGAAAAGACAGGATAATTGTTTGAATAGGGAACTCAAGAAAAAGTGAGGAGTCCAAGAGAACAGAAATGTGTACCTATAAATTTGGGGAATGGATTCTGTGATTATTTAATCAATTGAAATTGATGAACTATAATTCAGTAAATTAATTGATGAACTATAATTTCAGTAAATATAGTTTGATGAACTGTGATTCAGTAAATTATAACAACAATATTTTCCAAAAAGATATAGCTTACGCATCAACTAGAAATGTCTCTACTTTAGCTTACATTTTCACTCACTTGTTCTGATAGTGGGTGCGAACACCAATATCCCCACTGTTGTCAAATACTGGTATTTTAGACTCGCTAGTATAGGGGGTTAGCAATGACCTGTTTCGACATTATTTTCTTATCTCTCGCTAATATTTTTCAGAAACCTGAAGTGCAATACTCATTACCTAGTGGCTATACATCTTTAATATAACTCTCCATGAGGCTCTCTTCTAAAGGGTGTGACTGGGGCAGTGATTACCCTTTTTAATGCTAAAACTTTTCTATTCCCAGAAAGTAAAAGTGGAGCACTTGTCAGAAATGTGGACTGTCTCACATATACACCCTCTTTCTCTTTATTCAATAGTAGTTTTCCAAAGTCATAGTTAGACCTAACCACAGTTTATTTCCACACAATGAGTTATGCTTTAACAAACTGTCTACAACCAAAACATCTTGTTTATTGTTAGGCAATATTTCAAAGTGACTTTTTAAAATAAATATAGTAACAAAATTAACACAGATTAAACAAACCCCCAAAATTATAATTAAAATCAGTTATAATCCTATCATCCAGAGATGACCATTATTAATATGTTAGCATCAATTCCCCAGCTTATTTCCTTTGCATATACATAAAATATAAATTTTGTCCCAGAAATGTGATTATATTTTATGTACTAAAAATGTGATCTTTCTATATATACTGTTGTATGGCCTGTTTTTCTCAATTCGTAATTAGTTGTGAATATCTTTTCAATGAATTTTTGTAAACAGCATTATTCCTATAACCTCTATGAAATTTTACTTCAGTAAACTTATAGTTCTGTATATTTAGATGGTTCTCTCAATATTTTCTACTACAAATACTGTTGTTATAAAAATACATGCATACTCACACATATAAATATATATAGATGTTTTTTATTACAACACTGTTTTAATAATACATATGCACAAATACATCCATATATATGCATGTGGATATGGATGTTCACACATTTGTCTAATATTTTTTAGAGTAAATTTCTAAAAACAGCATTATTGGGTCAGAGTTGTACAATTTTAAGTCTTGTCAAACATATTTTCAAACTGCCTTGTAGAAGTCAGTTTTTATCCCCAAGAGAATATGTAAATAGCCATTTCCTCACTTTTTTAACAATAAAACAATGAGCCGTCTGTTAGCTAGAAGAGGGGTTTAATTTTCATTTTGCAGGTTACTTGTAAGTGAACATTATATTGTTCTGTTTATTGGTCATTTACATTTTTCCTTTTTGAACTTCCTATGCATATTTTGTGCCCATTTTCCCCAAGTGTTTAAATCAATTTCATAAATATTTTTTATGATCATCAACCTACCTCAGTAGTTTTAAATGATTATTAAAATAATTAATTTGTTATATCTATTCTTACGTTAAGCCAAACAATCTTCTTTGTCATAGCACAAAATCCAGATACTAAACACCTGCTGTTCAACATTAATAGTGCAAATTTTACTATCTGTTTTAATTAAAATGAATAACTGTGACATTTATCAACATTATATAATTTATTTTACTATTCTTTTATGGGAATAACCTTCATGAAAAATACCTAAAATATATCAAAAGAGATACTTCTTGTAAAAGCTGAAAAAGTTAAGTGGTAGCCCTACACTACCACTAAAGGGAGGCTTATTTTCACTAATGTCTGAACAGGCAGCATAATTTGGAAAAATTCAAAATTAGTTATCATGAATAATCGCAAAAATTGAAATATCCACTCACACACTTGTTGAGTGAAAGGAGTTGAGTTTCCATTCTTCTCATATTGGCACTGCTTTCCAAGTGCTGTGCTTACTGCATGCCAAAGCAATGCCTTTCAGTTTCTGACACAAATATTAGTTACTGAAGGAGTAAGAAGATTGTTCTTCTCATAACTGGACATGTAGGTGGAAATGTGGGTACAGGGGAACACTTTGATATTGACAGTGAGAGATCACATTACGTTGGTGTTTGCTGACCAATTAACTGGGAACAGAGGAGACCAGAAAAGGTAAAAAGAAAATACTTGTGCAACATGTGTAAACCCACTTCTCACGTTTTTACAGGAGATCAATTGCAAAAGTGGCTTGTTAACAGTTCAGTCATTTTTCATGTATTAATAAGAGATATGACAATGGTCTGAAATGATTTATTCAGTAATTAACAGTTGAAGTTGAATTCACTCATGAACATACATTTTCTGTATGATTATGGAAGAGATAAATATCGATTGTCCATGCAGTTGAGCATGCACACTTGAATTGTCCAATAGGATAAATTATTTTGGTCTCATTATTTACTCAACTGATGTTTATTTGTCAGATGTCAGATACACATTTGAGTGTCAAATACATGACAAGAACAAAGCTCCTGCCTTCCATTTGCACTGTAATTGGGAAACTGATGGGGGGGGGGAAGCAATAAGCAGTTATAAAATATGAGAAAGGATGATAAATGCTATGAAGAAAAATAAAGCATGATAAGGATATAGAGAGAAATGGATGCTCTAATTATTGTGATGATCACTGTTGGAAATGACATTTAAGTGGTGATCACTGTTGGAAATGACATTTAAGCATGGTCCTGGGAGAATGCTGCAGATATTAGGCTTGCTGAGCTTTAATGCTGAGGCAAGGGCAAATGGGGAGGCCCTGAAACAGGGATGTGCTTAGTTCTTAACAAGTTCAAGGATTATTTGGAATCTATATTACTTCTTCATGTTCTTATTGAATTAATGTTTCACAGGTAACATCAAATTTATTAATTGGCCCAAATAGATAGAAAGTAGGAAACATAAAAAATATGTTCATTAAAGTATTTGCTTTCAGGCATACTGATTTTTTTTTAATGTTAGAAAGAACCTAAAGTTAAAGGCCAGTAGAGGTAGATGTCAGTTGAAAGATAGGGTCATTTAGGATAGGTGGGATAGTGGGATAAAAGTATTATTTGTTAGTGTATACATTTTAAAAATATTTTAGTGTTGTGACTAATGAATCACCTGTATAGTCTAAATAAATTAGCATTATTCTGTTTATCCAAACACTGAAATTGAGACTTCATTTCATCTCAGCTCTTCCAATGGCTGTATTCACATTTGGTTCCTGGATTTTTATTGATAGCTAATCATCCTGAGACTATGAGCATATGTGGTGGTACCTTATGGAAGCCGTTGTATATGATATCCCTGCTTTAGACTATATGCTGTTTGCTGCTCCAGACTGATATCAAAGAACTGTTCTTAACATCTACATGAGTAGCAGTGACCTTGTCATGGGGCATGGAGTTTGTCATTAGAGTTTGCAGATTAACCCCAAATTATAAAGTACAATTTACATATTACCTTGTATCTACATATATGTTTTAGATATGTAATTATACATAAGTAGTATTAAATTTATATATAGATATAAATAGTAAGTATTGTGTAAAACTCTATACATAATCATCCACCAATTATGAATTTCAACATACTTCAAGCAATTTCTCCAAAGAATATGCAAATAATAAAACTTCAGTGATATTTTCTGTACATTTTATGATTTAAATGATGAAGGTATTTTCTTCTTGAAATGTCTTCTTCCAATAAAGTTCTAAGGAAACAATAAGGCACTTAAATATATCAGCCTGTTTTTCATTGTATGTGCCGTCCATCAAGAGAACCATGCTGTGTATCCAAGAGCAAATCATGACTTTTACATTCTCAGGCATTCATCTTGGGCTAAAGAATTTGAAAATTGAAATCTTAGCAGAGGTTGACTTATCGGTAAGTACAGTCACTTGAGAATTTCACATATGATGTTCAATTTATCCTTAGTAAATACTTTTGCCCTGACAAAACAGGAAATTTTATGCTTCTTTTCACAGGTAAGAACAGTCCATCCAAGTAACCCCAAGTGACTGAAGACTTCGGTTCTCACTTCCAAACTTTTTAAAAGGAAATTGTTATACTATACTTGCTAACTTTTAAAAAGACATTAGACTTAATTTTGATACCTAGATAAATCAAAGCGGTATTTTTCTTTATAGCTGCAATAAAATCTGTAATAAATTTGAGGGTATTTGTATGTTCTACTTAATTCAATTAAATAAATATGCTTTGGATACGAGTATGTATACACTATTCTTGTTTGTAGAGATTACAAGGTATAATACATTAATAAACTATAATACGGGATGAAAAATTATAAACTCAAGAAATAAAAGACATTAAAAAATTGTACCAGGAATTGGAGAAAATATCGTTTTGAATCTAAAGAATGACTTAAAAGAGCAAGTAACATTTATGATAGCTCTTGAGTAAAGGAGGTTAGATAATCATAAATTCCATAAAAATTCACCAAGTGGAAGTGAGATGTTTAGCAGATGGAAAGGGAATAGCGTAAGCAGAGTCTGAGGATGAAATGCATGGGACAGATTCCTGGAACAGCGAACAAGCTACAAAAAAGAGTGTAGGCTACAGTAAAATTGGAAATCCCAGGTTATTTTTTATAGCCTGGGTAAACAGTATATACCTTGGAGCAACATGTATCTTTGAAGACCTTCCTTGAACCTTTAGTATGAGAAGATCAATCTACTAATGCTGATTTGGAATGAATTCATCTGGGAAATTATAACAATAACCTAGGTAAAAATCAATTAGGCAATATTGGAAGTTAGAGTAGGTAAGAGAGATTATGAAGGTAGATTATCCGTGATTAAGCAGTGATGGCGTGCCTGCCTGAGTGGGAAAGAGGGAGTGCAGGTAACTTCGAGCTGGCGGCTAAGAGACTCGCAGTGCTCCTAATAAAAAAGTAGGCGGGTCAGGGTAAGGAAATGGTCATGAAGACACAGCGCATCTGTGGACCCCTGGACTTTAAGCTGCCATCGTAACAGCTCCAAGGAGTTGGCAACAGGCTACTGGAAAGCTGTGTCTGGGGCAGAGCAAGAGAAAAGGGAAGGGGAAGGGCCGCTGGGAGGAGAGCTAAGAGCGTGAGGATGAGAGAGGAAGCCAGAGCCACGCACAGCCGGCCCGTCTGCGGGAAGGCCGCGGACCTGAAGGCCAGGGAGGCCTTGGATGTTGCGCCCAGCGCGCCCGGGAGCACATCCCTGCTCGGTGGAAAGCTGCTCTCTCCGCCGTCCCCTATGCAGGCCGGCAGCCACGTGGGAATTTGCGAAACGGAGTTTTAAATCTCATTTAATTTTAATTAGTAGTTGTTTAAGTAGCCACATGTGGCTAGTGGCCACTGACTTGATAAGTAGCAGTATAGAGACTTTTCAAACACTCGTGGCTCACTGAAACCACTTTTTTATTCAGCTACCAAGGGACATTCCTAAAATACAAATCGCAACATGTCCTTCCCCTGATTGAAATTCTCCAGCGGCAACTCAGTGCCTGGGAGTGAGGTCCAAACTACTGGATCCAAAGCTTCAGCCCGTCAGCCACGTGCCTTCAACAGGCAGGCCGTCTTCCAGGCCAGGGCCTCTGTTTCCTCCTATTCTTTACATGCTCACTTTTATTTATTTTTTTGTCTTTCTGGTCTCTATGTACATGTCATTCCTCAGAGAGGCCTTCCTCGAGCCCCTTACCTAAGTCAGCCAGATTTCCCTGTTGCTGTTCAACTCAACACTATTTTCTTTGTGCTGCTGACCATAATTTGCACCATTCATTTATGTCCCCCAGCCTCCCTTACTGAGCTATGAATCCCTGGAGGGCAGGATCATGTGCGTCTCTTATTTATCAGACCCGAGTACCTGGCATATGGTATGTGTGCAATAATTGTTGGTTGAGTGTTGCTCAAATACCAAAAACACTGCCTGCAGAAAGATGTAACTACTAAACAGAGGTTTTCATAAATAATTTTTGTTGTCGTTAAATGACTGCATTTCAGCAAATAAACACTCAAAGAAACTTATACAAACAGATTGGTATACTATATACCTTGAATAGTCCATTTAACCAGAAGAAATTAAAATAACATCAGTTGAAGGACAGTTTGGAGTACTCAAAGAGGAAGGAAATTGCGTAACGTCTATACTTTGTAAAGCCTCGGGTCTAGAATTCTCAGCTTGTCCAGTTCCTCCCCATTTCTTCCTACACTAGAGGAAGATTTTGTTTCTTAGCTGTTCTTCTAAGCCTGCCTCTGATTGTTTTCTTTGAAGTTCTAAGACCCTTGAAAGCACTGGAAAATTTTCGCTCAGGGTTTTTTCTTAGAATTGTCATTAATAATGGAGGGTAGACACTACTATTATCACCATGTAGAAAAAAAAGTAAAACCTGTGGTTGTCAGATTGTCAGCTTAATAGAGAACTGGAAAGGATTTGTTACTGCTTGGAGATGCATGGGAAATAAGAACAATTCATCACCCAGATAAATAGCTGTTTACTTTCATTGTAGGAGTGAAATAAAGCAGTGGCCTGTTCAACTGCTTCCATTACTTAAGTAACCAGAAAATTACATTTTTCATAAAATTTTATTTCTCTAGGAATGAAACTGATAGTGCAACATTTAAATTTTTAAAATAAAAGAACTTTGTCTAAGATACATCTTTAAAAATTAAACATAAAAAGAATTACATGTATGAAAATCAGTATTTTCATCAGTATTTAAAATAAGGGTTTATATATACTGATAAAGAAAAAGGGAAAACCTGTCTCCAAGACAACCAGCTGTTTGGGTTTTCTTCCATTTCTTCTGTGTTATGCTTCCTGTTCCATTCCTCTCAATGTTTTAAAAGTAAAAAAAGAAAGAAGGAAAGGGAAAGAAGGAGGAAAGAAAGGGAAAGGAAACACTATAACTGACTATGCTGTATAGAGTGACTTTTATGTCCAAAGTATGAGTTTAATTAATGCTGTTTATTTTCAAATCTAAGTTAAAAATTAAATTCCATGTATTTAATTTTTTATGCCATTTCATAGTCTTTATAAATTCCAAGGGAAATTAAGTTGGATTTTGAAAACAGATTCTAATTCTAAATTTAACTTTATTCAAATACTTATATCTTCTTCCTTCTTTCAAGAATTAGTCCCATATCTTAATGGTGACTACAAAAGTCAGTTTGAAAAGCTTAAAATTTCTTAAATGGGGATAGATAATATAAGTATAGATAAGTATGTGATTTATTTTTAATAATATTTTAATAATACAAATATTAAGCTTTTAATAAAAAATTAGTACAGCTAAAATTGTCCCCAAATTATAGATAATCTTATGAATAATACTATAAAATAACTTTTTATTTGAAGTTTTTTTCTAATTCTTTCACCTTCCCATTGAATTAACCATATCACTTCATGACCCATTACTTAGTAGGCAATTCCTATTAAATTAGATAATCATAAAACCTCCCCACACAGGAATACTATATTTTCTGGCTAATGTCCCACATTAAAAATGAAAGCAAATGGGTCTTTTTTTTTTTAGCATTTCTGAATGATAACGTGGGACATAAAAAGGAGACATATTGTGTTTGAGCTATGTAAGGGTTTCTGATATAATTGTTGAACTTCCCTAGAGTCTCTTCTGAGGAATGATTCCTGTACTATGTGAGTTACAAAGTTTATATCATTAATTTGTTGCTAGACTATGCCTACTTGGGAAGAGAATTTGAGAAAATAAAAGGCAGATGACTCTCAAGTGGTGAAAATTAAAGCATGAGTCTGCAAAAGACTGTTTCCTTTATCTGTCTCCCTTGCCAAAAGGGGCATGTTAGAAAGTAGATAATTACCTGGTGAACTCATGTCGTATACACAGATGGATTGGTTAGTATGAAAAAAATTACATTAATGGCCTGTGAAATGCAGATGAAGTAATTATTTAGATAGCTCCGTCAAAACACTAACTCATCCTGATCTCAAAAATTTAAATAAGCCTAAGGAACATGTGGTACGCCTCAGTAATTTTGTCATAAACATTTCATTTTAGATATGAGTTCAGATACAAGTTTAAATTGTTACTTCAAATAACTATTAATCCACTTTCTATGTGAATTTACATTTTTATTTCAGTGTTCAATGTATATAATCAGACAAAATTCCATTTATCATTTGGTAATCTGCTTATTTTAAGTCATTGAAAGCATCATTTTGGGGGGGAAAACATTGTTGTCAGAATTAAATGGTGATGGAAGGAGACTTGACTTGGAGTGATGAACCCACAGTGCAATATACAGATTATGTATTATAGAATTATATACCTGAAACCTATATAATTTTATTAACCAATGTCACCTCAATAAGATCAATAAAAAAATTAAGATCTCATAGGTAAAGGGAGTAAATGAAAGAAAAATAATTGCTGTGGTAGTATTAAACATATTTATTAAACACAGGAAAAAAATTTAGAAGGCATTTCCTTCTGAAACAAATCATATTCATTAGCGTAATAATTCTAGTCCAGACACTTGACTACTTGTTCCCTAGTTTGGAAAATAGTCCATTGCCTTCACAAGCTCCCGAATCTGCTGACACAGATTTTTTTCTAAGTTCAACTTTGTGCAGACAACACTTCCTGTTGAAGATTTGAAGCAAGTCACACTACTTGAAATACAGTGTCTTTTGCACTTGCCTTTTTCTTTGTTTTATTTTTTCAAGTGTTGTGGAATATGTATTGAGTGGCCAGGATTTTGCATATTTTTGTGATGCTTAAGAGGATGGACATCTTTTGAGGTCTGGGGCTCTAGAATTCAAGAGGGTAGAATTGAGCAGATCTGTCTGTGAGCTACCCCATAGAGCTGCGTGGGTCCTGTCAGGTAGATCTACATGGGTCCTAGAAGATGGGAAAAGTACTTGTCATATGTTTCTTCTTAAGGGAATAAGCTGAACTCATGAATTAAAATATTTCATATCTTAAAACATGAGTATTGAATGTAAAGTCCTGCTCTCTTGATATTGGTAAAGGATTAATATGGTCCATAATATGCTTCCTAGTGTTTCCTGATGAGTAGTCACCAAGCAACTTGATTTTGTTACGTAAAAATACAAAATATCAAGACCCGCAGCAGATAAATGAAATGTATTGCCTAGAGTTGGGGTGCTGGGAATTTAAGTCATGTCATTTTTCTGCTGAATGTATATTTTCTTAAAGAAGCAGTTTATGTTATTATCCAAACTGATCTGCACTAGCAGACAAAAAAAACATAAAGAATCAAAGTAATAGTTTTTATAAATAAAACACATAGTTATTTGTTATTAAAATAAAGTGTGGAACTGAAGGCAAAAGGCAAAACAAATAGAAGTGGTATATCTTTGTGTGGGCAACAATTTCATATGGGGAACTTACAGTTCTGATGTAAGGACAAGAGCCAAAAACAATGTTAGCACGGCCTTTCTGTGGATGTAAAGATTATTGGAACTAGAAGCTTCTCTTGAAAGGAATATATACACTTAATAATGAACAGGGAAGGATAGGGATTCAGGTACAAGCAATGATTGAAAGCTACACTTCTCTTAGAACTTGTTGACCTGGCAACCAATAATCAAATAGAGTTTAGAAAAAATATGTAAAAGAAATTGAGAATTTAGAATAGTTTCTGAATGTCTTCTATGCTCCGATAAATACTAAACAGAGGGAAGACCAGATAAAAAATCCAAATTACCTTGGGACTGTGGTCAGAAATTGTCATGAAGGGAATCAAAAGTTTCTCTTTTCCTTTCTCAGCCTGATTTTTCTCAGCTATTAAAGAGGAGGAGAGGGATAATTAATTGAAAAAAAAATTATCGACAATATTAAAGTTATGGAGCAAACAAAAAAAATGCTGAGTATAATTTGGTCTAATCAAGAACAAGTTTTTTCTGTGTTTTGTTGTGTGTTTTTTTTTTATTGACTGTAAGTTCTCCAAACTGTTACCTTCCTGTCTTAATTAATCATACTTGCAAAGGTAAAATTCCCAGGCGTGTAACTTTAACAGACACACAGCTGTTTCTTGCTTGGGAGGCACAAAGTGTGGGGGAAAGGACACAATCATGGGGAGTGAGGATGGAGATCGGGACTCAGCAACTGATGTTTCATTAAGAATCTTAAATAAAAGTAACATCCAGCATCAGCACCTGATCCAATCTTGTCATCAAAGATAAAAATGCCTGTCTGCTGGGCTAGGGACCATGGTTCAGTTGTCACCTCTAACACTTTTGCCAAGGAAAATGATTTCTAACACATGATTTGTGGAATCAGAGCCTATAATATTAAAAAACAAATGAAAAGGAAAAGTCTGATTTTTGTATCTGAAAATCAGTAAATCTCTTAACCCTCTGGCCACACCCAACAGTCATTCAAGGTAGCTCTTCTGCTACAAGAGCAACCTTAGTTTTAGTTTTCCTCAGCTTTATTAACGTATTAGACTTTCATCTCAGCCCTGCTTTACCCATGCTAAGATACTTAGCAATAAATCAGCCAATTGATGTGTGTGCAGCTGGTGGGAGAGTGGTTGGATACTGGAAAAAAGAATTGCGGAAAGGAGTGGGATGAAAATAATTTTATTGTGAAACAACACCTCAGATTTAATATGTCTACTATAAGAAATACAGAGAAACACATTAGAGCAGAATTCCATAGTATTTGCTTTGAGAGAAAAGTTATTTCTGGTACTACTTAAAACAGTTTGGAGGTGGAGCATAATTCCTTACCCCTTAGATGTGGACTACACGTAGAGTATGGAAAGGGGGAAAATATCTTTACAGTGGAGAAACCAGTTAAACACTCCCGCAGACAAGTGATCACGAAGTCATGTTGATAGCATGTTCCCTTGATTTGATGTGATGAAATGGAACTTTACTTCTATGACTTTTCCAACCCCAATCACATAACCCCAGTCTAATCATAAGAAAAACATCAGGCAAACTTAACTCGAGTGACATTCTGCAAAATGCCTGACCAGCACTCCTCAAAACCGTTAATATCATCAAAAACAAGAAAAGACTATTACAACCAAGAGGAGCTTTAGGAGGCAGGACAACTAAATCTAATATAGTGTCCTGGCTGGAATCTTGGAACAGAAGAGTGACATTAAGATGTAAGGAAATCTGAAAAATCTGGATTTTAGTTACTAATGATATAACTGTATTGGCTCATTAGTTGTGACACTGTACCACAGTAATGGAAGATTTTAACAATACAAGAAACTAGGTGTGGGATATTTGGGTCCTCTATGTACTATCTTCCCAAATTTTCTGTAACTCTAACACTAATCTAAAAGAATTTATTTTAACAAATTCTAACAACATAAATACCAAGCAATAGGGAAACAAATTCATACTTATGTACACTACATAGTATAATAGAAAATTCTTATAAAATAATCTTAAACAGAAAAGCAGAAACAGAAATATCCAAATATGTGAGGACAAGCTTGGAAAGGAAGTCACAAAATGCAAAACAATGGTCTGAGTTAGATTGATTGATAGTATTATGTTGTTTTTTTCAAAAATATTTAATATTATTAAAAATATTTTTACAGCCCGGCCGGGCGTGGCTTCAGCGGTTGAGCGTCGACCTAAGATCCAGGCGATCGGGGTTCGATTCCCGGTCAGGGCACATGCCCGGGTTGTGGGCTCAATCAATGACTCTCTCACCATTGATGTTTCTATCTCTCTCTCTCCCTCTCCTTTCCTCTCTCTGAAATCAATAAAGATATATTTTAAAAATAAAAATAAAAATATTTTTACATATTTAAAAATGAAAGAAATGGCACCTCATTGATACTATTTAATGTTAATTTCTTTTTTAGTTAGAAGAAACATAGTCAATATGAATTCAGAGTTCATATATTATTATATAATTTATATATTATTATAATATATTGTTATACTAGGACATGACTAAAAGTATGGATGACTCCCTGCAAACCTTCATCACTCATGGCGCTGGGTTTTCAGTCACATCGTACTGGTGTCTTCTAGAATCCACAGTCTTGTACCATGTGTTTTCTTAATCTATATTCTGAAACCAGTCTACAAGTAATTAGACATTATTCATATTGCTACCTCTGTTTCAGAATTGCAGGTATAGCTATACATATTCAATTATTTTACTCACTGAAGATTGTGTCTATTATCGCACCAAAAATGTACTGACAGAAACAGGTTTTGTTACCTGCAACCTTTATAGGAAACTAAATCAAACTGTCTGTAGTAATGTTTTTGTTGTTGTTTTATGCTTAGGGAATGATTGTTAACAGATGGCAGTGTCAAACGATTTTCATTTTATCTTTCATTAAGCAAGAAACATCATGCCACGTCTTAAGTAGCCTGGAGGTTGCTTGCTTTTTTCATTATGAATCACTAAAGTGTATTCTCTACTGCCTTGCATTATACTGCCTTGCATTATATCGGAAAAATTCATAAATGTCCCTAAATTTATGTGTAGAATAAGGTGATTTAAATAAAGCTTAGATAAGGTACTATTAGTTCAGATTTCAAAACCAAAATTGTGATTAATATACTTAGCTGTCTGGTAGCCTTGAAAGAAGCCATGGAAACCCTACAGTCTTGTTCAGATAAGGCTTTGGAGGACTAACCAGATTATTTTCTATGAAAGTGGAAAAAATTGCATTTTACCAAATATAATCATATGAGACTTCTTCCATTTGGCTAATAAACTAAAAAATAGCTCTACCTATTGATCTTGGCATTAGCATTGTCAATTTAAACTCTGTGTGGTTTAATAGACTAAGGGGTTGGACGATGTGATCTCCAAGTTTCTCTGAGCTCACATTATATGCTTTTGACATATTTTTTTAATTGTTTAATAGGGAGTACCTCATTGTAAGATGTCTGGTTTCTGAGGGTCTCTGAATATGGAATATACTAACAAATGTTAATCCATGTGTTCTAATATGTATTAGAACCCATATGCATTTATGAGTACAGAATATTTAAATTGGGACTCCTCTAGAAATCTAGGGCATATAATTTGGGACAAAAATTTAAAAATCGAATTGGCCCATAATTTCCACTTCTAATGAGCTCACTAGCAGGAGGCACAGTGATCTAGCCATGAAAGAAGTCTTTTGTGAAAAGAAGGTAAATTATCTGGGGAGGCAAGGAGCGACTTTTTAAGTAAGTCGATAATAAATGATGATAGTACATAACAGATATGACAGCCCAAAGTTAAACAGTTTAAGATTTAAAAATAATAATAATGTTTAACATTAATGTATTTCTAAGTCTAATTACTTAAAATCAAGAAATCGCCAAAATGTCCTGTTTTTAATTAAAACCCACCATGAAAGTACTGAGCACATACTTAAAGAATGGAACAATATTACATATTTTATGACAACGTTTCAAAAACGTTATAGCCTTTCCAATACATTTATTTGCTTTAGTGTATATTTATTATTCTATAGATAAGACTTGACTTAAAAGAGTTAATAACCCAATATCTTATTAGAATTTTTTAAGATAGACAGCTCTACTTAATTAGGATGCCTGCAGCTGAATTATTTGAAACTCGAAAATATGAGAATACTGCCTCTAATAGGAGTAGCACTTGTAATACCTCTAACACCCTAAGCGCAGTAGCTAAAGGTCTCTTACTTATTCAGCCTGAAGAAATTATCGTAAACTTCAATGACCTTTTGCTGAATCAAACTAAATAATTAACTTAGAGAATTTAGCACATAGTGGCAGTCTAAATTCAGACATTAGATTTGAGTTATGAAATGGAATAACCCAGTGTTATATAGGTGTGGGAAATTCCAAAATCTAGAGATGCTAACAGGTAAAATAAACTAGTGAAACAGGTAAGAGAGGCATTTAGGAGCTGACGGACACCATGGATTGGAGAGTATACCTAGTCTAAAGAATTTGTTTTTTCATAGAAGACTGGCCTTAATTGATCTTCAGATATTTAAATAGAAGTCAGAAATTCAGATTTTATGTGAAATTTCATGATTGTTAAGACATGTCATAAGCCAGACCAAATACTTCCGTGGACAGTTGGTGAAGGATGATAAATGTTTTTGAGGAGGGGTGATTATTAGAAAGTAGAGCTCTGCTGTGGAATCACCTGGTGCTTGTCTAAAAATACATGCTTCTGGGTCTCTCTACCCTAAAATCTGATTCAGTAGGTCTGAATTAGACACTGATACACATTTCTTAAAAGTACATCTGATTCTTAGGTACACTAATGTTTCCTAAACATGGTACATGCTATTTCTTCTAAACATTTGAAAATGAAAAGAGAGAGAGCAAAAGTTAAGTGGCATCCCTAATAAATTAGAGTATCACATTCTTCTCTGTAAACATCAGGATTCTAGTTTAGTAATTTCAACATCACACCTGGTCCCCAACAAAGCACATCTCAGCCATGACCTGTGGTCCATTCCTGTGACTGATGTTCTCATCTTTGGCACAACCATATATGACATTTTCAATCATTAATATTATGAAAAATATGGTGTTTAGTCATGAAAGTATTTATTTGAAAATAGTATTTCGAAAAGACTTGTGTGAGAGCATCCCTGTAAGTACAAATATTATGTTAGAAACAAAATAATGCAAGTGATGGTGCCTGTAGCAGTAACACAGGACTCCGTGGGACCAGCATTTCATTGTATTTTACTGCAGATTTCCCTTAGTCGTGATTGAAAGAAATATCCACATGGTCCCCAAAGCCAGGGCCATGTTGTGGAGATGAACGGTGGATTTGTAAGATCCTCTGTCTTTAGTCCCAATGCCCTAATGCCCATCTTTTATATCATTAGCTCCCTGTATGTACCAGAAAGTCCAGAGCCACCTCCAGTTTACAACTGCCTGTAAGGTATAGTCTTCTATTACATTTATTTAGGCTTATAAGGATTAGGACTTTTCTGAGTTTTTATGTACTGATTTTTTTTTTTTGTAAATCATAGGCTTTTAAAACAACTGTTCAGTGATGATTTTTAAAATTTTATTACCCTAGCTAATACGTGCATACATGTTCATTATAAAACCCCCAAACAGTACAAGAGTATATAGACTACATGGTTTGCTATTTCCCCCATCCAATTTCACTACAAAGAGATAGCCAATGTTAACTAAAAATTTATGTGATTCTCCTGTGACATTTTTGTATACACACTTTCACACACATTTTAGTGAAGGTCTGAATAAATGGAATTGGGTGCATATCTGATACTTTATTCACTTGGCAATGTACCTGGGAGGTTCGTCCAAATCAATACACATAAATCTGTTGCTTCATACTTTATTGCTTGCAAAATATTCTATATTTTGGCTGTATCCTAATTTATATAATTCTTGCCAGTGATAGACATTGAGTACTCCCCTGGACATGCCGCCAACTGTGGACATGTAGGAACCCTGTGTTTGGACTTTCTGCTTTCACTTCTCTTGTGATTCTGCGTCAAATACTGAACCTAATCCCCAACGCCATTCCTTCCCCAAATACCAAACCTAGTGAACTTCTGTTGCGATAGCTATCACTTCAGTGGTGTTAGGACTATTAAGAATGTCGATCTTTCCTCTTAATTTAAAGTGAGGCATGTTTATACAATTGATGTTACATGGGAATTGAGTTTTACTCCGTTTACAAGATGGACATGGCCACTGTGTGTTTAGACTGACAACTTTGGCTCATACTGGACGACATGATCATGAAGAAAATGTAGGTTTAGGTTGTTGGGGCTGTCTCCTGTATCTTATATTATCTGGCCAATGTATAGCATCATTATGTAAGAATTATATATTTATTAATATTCCCAAATAGTCGGTCCAAAACCATGTTGTAGTTTATTAGTGCTCTACTCCGCAAGACGAAATCCCATTTAGGATACCTGGATGAGGGTCTTCTAACTAGTCCTTGGGTTTGCTCTAATGTTATTCCTATCCTTTCTCCAGCTGCCATAAACTGCACAAGCCTCTCACTAAGACTGACATTAAGAATAATTAATAAAAAGTTAATTTGGTGCCTTACTATATCTCTGAATGTCCTGTTTATAAAGATTGAGCAAAACGCTTCCTTTATTGTGGACTACAACTATAAGGCATCTTGAAAATAAATGCATTTTGCAGCAAAATATGCTGTGATCTTTTTTAACAGCAGGGACAACTCTTTCAGGCTTCCCTTTCTGCTTGGCTGGCAAGCAGACAATGACAGGTGTCCCCTTCAAGGACTGCCTGCAGCAGGCGGGCCGTGACCGCCATCCTCAGCCTCAGTCTCCAGCGCCACGTGGGAATGTGACCCTCCCTGTGTCTCCTTGCTTCACAGCAGTTCGATTGTCTTCAAAATGTAGATGAGTTTTGAAAATTAGGTTAAAAAGTTTCCCAAATATTTAACCTCTAGTCTTGCCTCTAGCTGTTGTCCCAATTTTCTCCTTTTTGTCCCCACAGTTACAAAATGAATTAACTTGACCACTGTCTGTTTTTTTTGCCACTTACTCTCCTTAAATGCATGACTTTACTTAGAGAAACAAAATTTTTTAAAATATTCTCTCTTTTTTTGAAATAATATTATGCTCATTATGGATAATCTGCAAAAAATGAATATAAAGGCATAAGAATTGTTAACAATCTCACAGAGATCAACACTATGGGCTTTTTAAAAACGTGCTTATTATAAATGTAACAAGAAAGTTTTCCATTGCCATTAAAACTTTTTCCAAAATGGTTTTCAAATGCTGCATTAATTTTATTATTTACTTGTTGTTCCTTCGTTTGTAATTGTTGCTCTTACAGCTGATTCTGCAATAAACATTTGTTCATAAATGTTTGACCATATCTCTACTAGGTTTAATCAGATATGTTCATGAGAATAAAAATTGCCAAATTGCTAAAGACAGCATTCTTTGAGTACTCATTCTATGATGGTCTTGAAAGTGTCGTCTAACTTTTAACCTTTGCCAATCTAATAGATTAAAGTAGTTAATGTAATTTATCTTATTTGGGTTGGTAGTGGAATGAGCATGTTCATTAGTTATTATCACTATTTTGTCTGAATTATGTATTCAAGTAACATTGCAGCAAGTATCTTTCCTGGTTTGTTGTTAAACCTTAGATTATATTTATGATGCTTCTGATAAAGAAAACATTTTATTATGTACAGGAATCTTCCACAGTCAAATCTATGACATCTGTAAGTATTTGTGTGTGTAATTACCACTTTCTCTTTATCTCAGTTTCTTTTCTCTTTTCCTTCACCCTTTCCCTCTTCCTCCTGCCACTTAACTGTGGGATATTTATCTTTCTGAACCTCAAAGGAGCATTATACATATGCAATAGGATAATTGTAAGGCGTAAATAAGATTTTATTGTGAAGCACAGTGCCTGACATACTCTATAATTCTGATTAACATTTGTAGTTCTAGCTTTTGCAAATTTATTGTTAAATTTGTTGCTTGTTTTACACTTTGCTTTAGTTGTTTTAAGAAATTATTTATAATTTACTATTGTTAATATAGGAAAGTTATTAATATGAGTATTTTCATGACATATTCAGACATAATGGTCTCATTAATTCTACCAGTTTTAAAACTGGTTTTTCTAGGTAGATAATTCTGTGGTCTGCAAATAGAGATTTTTTTTTTCTTTTTCCATTGTTTGTTTTATAAATGCTCTGAGTCTCACTGCATTGGTTCTACTTCCTAATCAATGTGAAATAATCATTGAGTGTCCTTGTTTTCACTTTTCACTTATGAGGATATCTCTAGAGTCTCATTACTATGTAGGATACGACTATTGATTTGAGACTTTTGCTACTGTTTTTTTCTAATATTAAGGTTTCCTAGTTTTAAAATAATTTTAATTCATAAAAGTTGATGAAATTCAGGCTTTTTCAGAAACATTTAAATTATATTTTTATCAAAGATTTCCCAATACTTATACTTATTTATTCTTGTGAATGGGCCCTACTTAGTTGTGAAGGATTTTTCCTCACATGCACTATCAATTTCATCCTAGTATTTTGTTTAGGATATTTCACATACGTTATTTTGGTTTTCATTTTAATTATTTTTGTCATATTTTGCTATGCATGTTACCCTAATTTTATAAAACAAATTTGGTACCTTTTCATCTTTTTCAAGTTCTGTAACATTTTGTATGTATCAGAAAATAACTTTGTTGTAAAAGTTTAAAAATCAACCCCTCCTCAGTGTATATAAATCTGATCCTTACTAGCAACATCCAGTCGTCTTTACCAACACTTTCTGTATCTTCTTTGTTTATTGGACAATTAAATATGTTCTGGCTTCTTGAATTATTATTGCTAATTTTTCTGAATGTTAGTGAGTTCAATGAAATATTAGTATTTTAAATATAGCAATATTCTCTTTAACATTAAAATCAATAAGTTATGTTTTCATCTGTTGGCCTTTTAATTTTTACGTGTATTTTTCTGTCTTCATTGGTTTTGTTAGAATCTCCACACACTATTGGCTATATCAGTGATCGATTGTAAGGTTTTTCTGTTCCTGATCAACTTATTTCTTCTTTCATATTTTTGGAAATGTTTTTACTCTTGAGGGTCACCAATGATACCTATTTTCCAAATCCAGTAACCTTCTAAGATCCCAAGAGATTTCTTTTCATTAATTGAATGTGTCTGTTGTGACTTTTCTGCTGAAACACTCTTCTGAAATACTCTTAGTTTTTTTTTTGTCTACTTTCTCTATTTCTTTTCATCTTACTTCAAAGTTCTGCTTCTCTCTTCCTTTTTAAAAGGCGCAGATGTGGGCCTTTCCCCAAAGCAGTCTATGGTCCTTATTTGCTTTGCAGACCTCACCCAACCTCCATCACAGTAAAAACCTGTATCCCCTTATTGACATTCTTAGTCCATCTGCTAGCATTACCATTGAGAAGCTTCACTCTCACCTTAAACACAAAGTCATAAACCTCTCCTGAGTGAGTCCATGTTGTGATTTCCTGATCACTGATAGAATGAATCATTTCTATCCTAAATCTTTTTATTCTCAAATCCTTAAGATATCCAAATCCTCATCTCTTTCCCTCACCTGCAGAAATAATCCTCTCCTGTATTTGTAGCTGACATGGTCTGATGGAAGGAGTTCCCCCAGGTTCTTTTTTCTCTTCATCTGACAGCACCCAAGCTGGGAAACAAACCTAGTGATTTAAGTAAATGTCCAATTATGAAATGTTTCAGTCTCCTCTAAATTTATCAGTGATTCTCTGGAGACCTCTTCTTTTACTTCTTTTGGAAGAAAACCTATCAATACTCTTACCTTCGGATGACTTTTGATTGTAAAAGCTGCTCTTATGACCCTAGGAGACAATGGAAATTTTAATTCAGTAAATTTGTTCTCAACAGTGAAATATTTTCATTATTAGGTAACCCCTCATAGAAGTTCTCAAAAAAACCTCATGACATTTTATTATATATGCCTCCCCCAAAAAGAGAGTTCAGAACTTGGAAGCTAATGTTAGTAAGAATATTTTAGTACGGGAGTAGGGAAACACGTAATATATTTTTTCTGAAATCTTTATGTTCTGGAATGAGCTTGAATTACTTTTATATAGGGAAAGAATACCCTGCCTTTGTGAGTTACTTTTAGTATTGTAGAACAAAGAATATGGGCCTTGAAAGCCGACATACCTAATTTTGAAGCTCTGCTCTTTAATTTATAGTGTAACTGGACAATATTATAGTATCCTTTACTTCCTCATCTCTACATTTGGTGAGGGAGCAAGAATTTTTATTTCATAGAAATATAAATAAAGTGGAAAGTTCCATCTTTCTACCAAAGGGTTGTGACGTAGGTGCTAAAGAAATGTCAGTATCCTCACTTATGTGCAAAAAAAAATTTAAATGAAAATAAGACTGACTTTAATTTCATATGTTTACTTCATGGTAACTTTGTTAATGTATCTGTTGATATTGCTCATTTTTTTGTATCAGGGTGGGACTTAAATGGTTTTAACCACCCTTTTCTACACAATCTGCTGCTTAAGTCCTAGAGATTGCTTTTTATAAATCAGTGTGATCTTTGGAGGGCAAAACCTGAGGTCAGGACAGCAAACCAAGAACCTACTTTAAATGTCTAAGTCACTGAATTTAGTGAGACACTCTGGATTCCAGCATTAGATTCTCTCCATCTTTAGAGGAGGCTGCAAGAAGGAGAGTTAGCAATTAAAAAGAAAATGTTCTTTCAGTAGAGTTATCAAAACTGAGTCATTAGTGCTGTAAAAGTGATGTAAGGATTGATGGAGCATTTCTACTTAATCTGGGCATTTAACTTCACTAATTTTAGTGGTTTTCCAAAAAAAAATGTTTATGGCTAGTACTTTTTTAGCTGGTGATGTCTTTTCATTTGCAAATGTGTTTCTGGGAAAGTTTGAATGTTGGCTTTTTGGAAAATGACTTTATTTGCTCCACAAAGGTCATTCTTAAATGTCAAACATCATTTGGTAGTTGTTCATGTTTCATTTTTTTAAATGTCTGGCAGGCTGTTTTTTCCAGACTTGTTTTTGAGGTCAATCTAGTGTTTTGAGGTAGTGGGAAATTCTGGTTCTCAGAAACCATCGGGTTTGAGAAGAACATAGAGAGCTGTTATATAGAAAAGTTAAGCTCTTGTGTGATTCAGTTATGACCTTTAGGAGTAATTAACAGATTGCTTGTCTGGTAAATGAGTTCAGTTCTTTCTCAGCCATTTACTAAGGAGAATTGAGTACTGTTGTGAGAGTTTTGTTCTTTTATTACAATTGGAGTCAGGAGCATTTACTGTCTATAGAGGACACCAAAATCAATGCCTTTTCAGTCTCAGTCACTTAAGAATTTAATGTATAAATTTATCTGATTTTTTTTAATGGGACTCTTCGAGAATGAATCAAATGTGGCCAGAGCTCACGCTTTTAAATGCTTCACTGAAAATATAAATGCATTTTTCAATTTATGCTCAATAAAGGGAATTTTGGTAGAAGGAATAATTTTAAAAGGCATCTGTTGCCAGAGGTGAAAACATTAGGGGAGAAGCAGTGTGATACCTTACTCACCATTAAAATATTTCCATTATCTCCAGCCTTGTGTAAATAACACTGTAAGACTACACTGTTTTGTAGGGCAACTTAATATCAATTCACATTGTGTGGCACTTAATTTAGCATATTTTCCATGCTATGGAGTATCAAAGAAAACCTACAGAACAGTTGGAAGCTACCTGCAGCTGAGATTATAAAAACTGAGCAAACATTAGACTGATTCTATATTCCACCATGATTAACATCATAGGACCATGTATTCCAATTTAGGGCAGTAAACCATGCAAAGTTCAGGAATATAATATCAGTTTTAAAGTTGAAAGGGCCCCTAGTGGTCCAGTTAACTATATGGCCTTATACTTGAGCGCATCGCTTGAGCATCAATTAGATGTGACTTTTTTGTCCCAGACCCAACATATCTTAGCTTATAATGATGGGCAAATCACATAACCTCCTGAAACCTCATTGTCTCCATATCTAAAGTGGGACTAGTAATATATCCTAACTCATGAGGAGAATAGCACTTAAATATAGTGCCTCACTCTTTGAAAAGAATTCTGACACATGGCAGAATGAGCTGATGTGGATGGGCCTCGTACCTGCTATAGAAATGCTGGATAAAATGTAAAGTCAGCAAAAATGAGCCAACCTGAAAAGAAAGAGAAATGTATAGGTGTCCGTAAAATACAACAGTAACATTAGAAAGACAAAATATTAAGGGTAAGCTGGTAGCTTTTAAATGTTTCGCATAGTTAAAAACTCTAAATGGCTAAGAATTAGGATTTTAGTGCTGCTTTGTGGAGAGGAGAATGTCCACAGCCTATGTAGGTTGGGGAACTAAAATTAATCCAATTACATAAAACCCGGGGTATCAAAGAATTGCCCTTTCTGTCAAAGGGGGATCTAGAGAAATTTCATTCAATGGCCCTGGGAAACAGTGAGAAGGAATCTTGCCTTTCAGGAGCTTTGGTTGGAGAGGAAAAGGCACCCCTCACCAAAAAATAATAAATACTATCTCATACCATGAGGAGGGTGTATGGTATGAATTTATAATTTTGTGATGTAGCAACGTAAAGCCAAGAAATGTACTGCTGTGGAAGGACACTTTTATACTGAGAAATATAGGAGTTGCACAGGAGGAAAATACTATGTAAGATGAACCTTTAATAGAAATAAGGCAAAGATAAAATAAATTATGCGAGAAAACAAAGACCATGCAGGAGAATCAGCGAACATAACACAAGGAACACAGTGAGAACTAGAAAAAATTATCCTTAAATAAACCATAAAAAATAGACATTTAAAGTGATTTTTTTTAAAAGGAGTAGAAATAATAAAGAATAAATATAGAACAGTATGGAAGAAAAATAGGTTTGAAAAAAATAGAACTACCAAAAAACATAGTCACTGTAATTAAAAATTCATTAAGTGGGTTAAGCACTAATTTGTATACTATCAAGAGATATTTTTGTGAATTGGAAGACAGATCTGAGGAAATCACCATGATGCAGTAAGATTAAGATCATGATATTATTCAATAATAATAATGATTTTTTCCTGTTCGTCTCTCTTTTTCCTCTCTCTCTGTTTCAAGATACTTTACAGTCATTTACGAGGCCCAAGATACAGTGATGGAAAAGATAGACAAGACTCTTATTCTTATGACACTCACAATTTAGTAGGTTGATAGATATAGTTATTAAACAAATAAAGAAACAAAACAGATACTGATAAGTTTTGCACAGAGAATTAAAATCAGGCCTAGAGAATGACTGTGTAGGTACTTTGTATTTGGTGTTCAGGAAGAACCTCAACAGAGGTGAAATTTAACTTAAAATCAGAAGAACGGATCAGCCATGCAAAGATCAGAAAAGCTTCCAGTTAAAGAAATCAGTTAGTGCAAAGGAGAAATGCACTATGTACATGTAAGGAACTAAAAGAAGGCCAGTATGGCTGGAACACAGTGAGTACTGGAGGGAAGGGTATGAGATGACCTTGGAGATGCAGGCTGGGGCAGATTATATAGGGCTCCTCACAAGAGCCAAGATAAGGAGTCTGGACCTTATTCTAAGAGTTGGAAGACCTAAAAGGACTTTAAGAAGGGTATTCACATCACCTGTTTTACCATTTGTATTATTTGGCTGTCTGCTATGTGGATAATAGATTATAAGCAGGAGAAATGGTGGCAGGGCGGGAAGGGGGGGGGTAATGTGGACAGTTAGGAAGCTATTGCAATGGTCCAAGTGCTGGAGGCTAGTGGGGTTTGCACTAGAATGGTAGTGGTAGAGATGAGAGACGTTGAGAGATTTGGGACATGTTTTGGATCGCGATATGCTAAGAGTAGGCAATTGATAGAAGGTGAGGTTTAGGGAAAGAGAAGAATCACCGATTCTAGGAATCAGAGATAAGTCCCTGTAGGAATTATTTCTTAAGTATTCATTGTTCACATAGCACTTCCAGTGATCAAAAGCTTGGCATTGCCTATGAGTACCCATTCCTTTTTATGTACCTCAAATTGTTAGAAAGTCCTTCCTATGGATTTGACCCCTTCCCCCTAATTCTTTCTTAATTAATAACATAGTTAATTTATTTATAATCCTTCTGCCACATAACAAGATTTCAGATAGTCATTTCTTCCTGGTGTTTTTCTTATTCATTTGTTTGTTTGTTTGTTTTCCTAAGCTAAATATTCTCAATTTTTTATTCTAATAACAATCTATTTGTGTGACACTTATAGCACTTATAATTCAATACTGAATTTTGATGATTTAAATTTGCTTGAGCTTTCCTCCTAAAATTTATTCTCTAAAGTGCCTTATCCATTAAGCACTCAAAATTTTATCTCCAAAATAAGCCTGACACTAAACTAATTTTTGACACAATTCTCACTGCAGTTCTTGCTATTTTATCATCCTGAGCACTCTTCTGTCCATGTATCTTACTTTATGAATATTTGTCTTTAAAAAGAAAAAGATGACCACAACTAAATGCTAAGTAGTCCAAAAGTTCTGAATTCTATACTTTAAAAAACTCAAAGTTAACAATGAGATTCGGTACAGCTAGTACACAGTGTGGACTCATCAAACTTTAGCCATTAAAAAACCCCAGTATATTCATTTTAAAATAACGTATTAAGCCAGGTGTACTTCATCTGGGAAGATACACTCTAAGACAAACTTCTGGCAAAGATATAATAATATATGGAATACACTGATTTGAAGAGAGGTTATAATTAATTGGAAAGTACCAAGTGAAACATTAAAAAAAAATAAAAACTACAACACAAAAGAAGACATTCTCCCTTCAAAGAAGCAAAATCTTAATTGCTTCTCCAACTTAAGACTTGGTGAAAAATTTCACTGTAATTGGGTAATCAGAGCTAGTGTCCCTGTAAAGGTTGGGGTGAGGGAGGAAGGAAAATCCTAAACTGAAACAGGGAAGGACTTAGCATGTAAGAGACGCCATCCTTAATCCCCCTTGCCCATTCTTCGCCAAATGGTCATCAGCCCAGTAGACACCCAGTCCTAAGTAACTCTGGACTCCATGCTATATAATGTTAGGACTCACACATGGTTAAGAAAGAATAAAATCAGCCCGGCCGGGCATGGCTCAGCGGTTAAGCGTCTACCTAGGATCCAGGCGATCGGGGTTCGATTCCCAGTCAGGGCACATGCCCGGGTTGCGGGCTGCAGCTGATCAATGACTTTCTTGTCATTGATGTTTCTATCTCTCTCTCTCCCTCTCCTTTCCTCTCTCTGAAATCAATAAAGATATATTTTAAAAAAAAAAGAAACAAAGTACAAAATCAGGTAAATGACTGTGTCTAACCAACATTGCCAATTGTAAGCTACCCAGGTACTAGTATGAGAATGTCAGTTTGTAATCCTAGAGTTGTCACCAATGTGCTCCTGAGTTCTACAGCCTTCTGAGGGCTACTTTTCCTTTAGAATAATTTTTAAACAAACACTTGGCTCGAGCTGCCACATAATTTAGAACTAGAAATTTAATGTCTCCCTGATATTCCTAAAGATTCTTTGAAAGAGTGGTTACACCTATTTTTTACATATTTTCCCGTCCACTCTTATATATATTTTAGCTGTATTATCAATCATTGCTTTGTATATTGCTTCTGGGGCTATTCTCTTTATTATGACACTTGCCAATTTCAACATGAAATGAATGATCCTTTTCTTCTTTCACCTTCTTTTAATATCTCTAAAACAGGACAAATTGGCTTTTAATGAAAGTTGGCTCTAGTGGAGAGGAATTATATGTCACCCCAGCATAGTACATATATTTATACTTAAATATCACTGTTATTAAAATTGCTTCTGATACTCCTCCCACAAGAATTTCTTAGTTTTCTCATCTGCTCTCATCCTCCTGCCAGTTTTATGGACACCTCTCTCTTTATTCCTTCCCCAAGATCTTTTAACCTCACCCCCTTTCTCTGTTTGTCCCCAGTAGCCTCAGTTTCTCTCCCTGGCAGCCTCAATAAGTTTCAAATTATGAGCCTGTGATTATGTTATTCGTTTTTCCAGATCAAGCTGTAAGGCCTATCTTTACATAACCAAACTGGACCATCAAGATAATTTGGTAAGCCCAGCCCTTGTGGCTCAGCAATTAAGCATGGACCTAGGATCCAGGAGATCGAGGCTCGATCCCCCCAGGGCACATGCCCAGGTTGCAGGCTCGATCCCCAGTCGGGGGTGTGCAGGAGGCATCCTATCAATGACTCACTCATCATTGATGTTTCTCTCTCTCTCCCTCTGAAATCAATAAAAATACATTAAAAGAAAAAAAGATAATTTAGTAAACCTAAGACAGTTTTCTGCCTTATTCCTGGTGAACTTATATTTTGCTATTTATTTACTCACGTACTATTTATTTTGAGCACCGTATATTTATTAAAAATAAATTTGAAATGCATAGCTAGGAGCACCTCTAATAAGGGAAATGATTAACTTGTTTTCATAAATAAGTTTGCCATCAAAATATCCAGGTTGACTCCACAGGGTCTGTGTTTGGAAGGTGTAGATCAGACTGTGGGAGTGAGAAACTGATAGCTCTTTGCATAAAAGCGACACAAGTCTGTAGGAATGGGTGAGATTTCTGAGGGAGAAAATGTTGGATCAGAACCTAAGGCAGAACTCACATTTAGAGGATGGGAAGTCTAAGGCAATGAAGGAGACAGAAGAGCAGTCTGGAGGAGGAGGGAAAGCTCATCAACAGCTTTGGAAGCCAAGGGAGGTGAGCATTTTAGCAAAAGCTGTGGGATGAGGGAGGGTGTGCGAGGGTGTCAAATGCTGAAGGACTCGAGATGAATGTGACAGTTTCTAAGAGGCAAATTACTTTCAAGAGAGCAGTTTCATTCAAGCAAGGAGGCTTGAAGTCAGGCTGCCCGATATTATTGGGTGAGTGGGAAGAGAGGAATTCGAGGATAGTCTTTTGAAAGGTTTCTATAAACAGGAAGGAGAATTGTCCAGAGACTGAAATGGAAAGTAATAGATTTAGCACTTACCCTTTAATAATCAGAAATCAAGAGTTCAGTTTTCCCAGAGATAGTTCTTAGTGATTATGTAGGAGGCTGAAATGAAAGCGGAGTACAGCTTGCAGTAACTCAGAACCCCCACAACAGACAAGACAAGGCAGTGTTGGCTCAGGGGAGAACTCATTCAGTGTGCTCAGCTGAGATGCTGGTCCCTGTACTGAAAAGTGGAAGGGAAAAGACCAATGCCCAGGCAACATGCTGGTAAAATTTCAGAACTCCGAGGATAAAAAGGAAAATCCTAAAAAAAGTTGCCAGATAGAAAGGCAGACTCTCTTACAAGAAAACACCATATAGGCAATACTAGATTCCAGGATTCAGTGTAAAAGTTATCTTCAAAGTTCAGTGAGGAAAAACAATGCTTGATCTTAAATCTCTAAGCCTACCCAAGCTAACATTCAAGTGTGAGGGCAAAATAAATTAATTGTAGACCCTTTCTCTATTAAAGCATATACTTGACCAAAAATTAAAACAATTCCAAGAAAAAGATCAACAAAGAATTTAATAGAATTATTAGTTAAGTCTAAATTATTGAAGCACAGTGTACTGAGCAGTTTGAAAGTAAATGACATATGAGTGTCAAGGCAAAGGACAAATGATAGCACACCCAAATCCTTATCTTGCTTTGGGAAAGAGTGCTGATTCTGATTCACTAAAAAGAATGACAGATTAAAGAATACATTTAAGTATGTGTAATAAAATTAGTGTATAACACTTGAATAATTGAAGTAAGATACCCAGAAAATAAAAAGGTAACTGAAAATTCCTACCAATCCCAAAAAATTAGGAAAGGGGGAAAACAAAGAAACAGAGCAAGAAACCATGTTGAAGAGAAACCTTAATATAAGATGAAAGAAATATGTTTAATATTTTAATAAATACAATAAATGTCAATGGATTTAATTTCCAATCAACAGAAAGATCAAATGAGATTTTTAAAATCCAGCTGTATATGTTGATATGTGAGGCATGCATAAAATAAAAGGACACCGATGGGCTGAAAATAATATATGAAAAAGGTGTAGCCAACAAATGTGATAATTAAGCAAGAATAGCATTAATATCAGATAAAGTCAAATAGGAAAATATTGAATATGGGAATATGGACTAATCAGGTTAAAGAGGGATTTTGTATATTGATAAAAATTAAATAGACCAAAAAGATCAAACATTTTCTCTCCTTATACTACCCGTTGTGAAGTATATTAGAATAAACATTTCAGAGACAATATGACAATATCTATCAAAGTTTAAATTGTGCTCCCTCACAGCAAAACCATTTCTAGGGATCTCTTCTTTGGGAGGCAACATAAATAGCTTCTTGGGGAGTTTTCAAAAATAAAAACATTTAAAAAGACATAGTATAACATAAGAGAATGGAATGAGAAATAAATATTCTAAGGTATATAGAGAATAGACCAGTATATAACAAAAGCAATTAAAATTTAAAAGAAAGAAAACTTTAAAAATAATACAAAAGAAACCAATGAGACCACAATATTTTGGGGCCATGGTGCTATGGCTTTTGTGTCAACAGTTTTAAATGGTTCTCTTTACCAATTCTGCAGAATGATATGGGTGAGATATGAACTTAAATTAGATTTATCTGAACCAGTGTATGAATAAAAGAATAAAATTAAAAGTTATTAACCTCACTAATGTGTACATGACTGTTTACATTTAACCTTTATAAAGGGCTAGCTAGTAAATTTAATATTCATATAAGATTATAAAAGCCTTGTATTTCAGACCAGGAATAACTTTAAAATTTTCTCTTACAAAAACAAATATTTTCCTGCTTTGTTCACTGCTCTATCTCCAGTGGCTAGAATCTCGTCTGGAATGTAATAAAATGCTCATTTAATGTTTGTTGAATTGATATTTGTTCATTACCAAATGCCTATGAAAGCATATTGTCTTTTAAAAATATTCCTTTCCAGTGTGGATGTTAGCTATAGCGTAGATGCATAGGTTTAAATCAGTGTCAGGCCATCTGAGACCTCACATGCAAAGTAAACTATGATTTAGTGCTAGATATGAATCAAGATAACTGCTCAAAATTGATTGAGTTCAGAATCAATCAATACAACCCTTTGTCTTACATGGACTGTAGTGCATATGTGTCCGTGTACAGACCCATTAATCAAGCTTGGTCAGGTCCTCTAGGCCTTTTGGTTTGTTTACAGATAACCCATGTGTTCAGGGGCCATCTTCTGACCTGAGGGAACAATTTTAGAGCTTAAAAAGACCTTAGATCATATTCCCAGAATCTCCTTTGCAAAAAGCTCCAAAATATGAGCTGAAATATGAGCTGCATCTGTGGTTGCCTACCTTCCACATTCAGCTTTAGACTACATACTTAAAATGGTTTTAAATATCTTTAGGTACATAAAACACTGCTTTGAAAAGGTTTATCATTGTTAGTTCTCTCTATGGAATGTCACTTGGGCCCTAATACTAATAATGATAATGTATGGAAAGAAATGTGAATATATGCTGTTTGATTATAAGGATATTTTATATCTTAGAAAAATGATGAAAATGTTTTCCATGAACAGTCCCTGAGAAATAAGCAAAAAATTTAAAGGAATGATTGAGATAGTATTATTTTTATTTTTACAAATCATTATAGGTATTATGTGTATGCCTTAGTAGAATCATTTTCATTAAGGAAGTCATTTTAGCCACTTCCCTCAGTAAATATGTATACAACAACACTGCTTTGAGCTAAAAATTATGTAATAAACTGTAGAAATGTAGCAGTAGATAAATGAGAAAACATGACTAGGACTATTTACTTTGATATTTCTAGATTCTCTATACATTTATCTGTATGAACATAATAAGTGAGTTAAAATGTATAAAAGACAGAATAAATCTTCTCTTACCTACAGGTACAAAGGAAAACCTTGAGGCCGTGCTACTAAATTGAATATAATTTAAGCACAATAAAGATGTGTCAGAAAGATCCACATACCAGTATCTTATGGAAAAAAGCAGGCATTTCATGCATTACTCATTCTTTATATATTGACATATTTTGATCAAGCAACCATTTATCTAATTTTTAAACCTTCGATTGGAGTGTAGAATGTACTAATTATTTTTATATAATTTATAATTAAATTATTTTAGTAAATATGCATGCATTGATATTTCTTTAAATTAAATTATTATTTACTGTTGTAATAAATGAAAATGAGTTTGGCAAGTTTAATAGGACCATATAGATATGAACCTTAATTTAAAAATCATAGAGGAATAATTTTTCTTAAAAATTCTAAATAAATACATTATATAATACAATATACATAATATAGATGTACAAATGTAATATATATTAAAAATATCAGACCAAAAAGTGTCACTTTTTTAAAAGCATAGATTTATTTATAAAACTCTTTTGTTGTAAACTTTTGGGGCACTAAGTTGTTCTAGTTGCCAATAATTTGGACCCGGTGGTCCAAAGATGTACTCAACCTGTAAGCAGCCAAGCTTTGTTCTTCTTAGGAAAATATAGAAATATTTCATTCAGGGACAATACAGTTCACTTTTTTATATTTAAGATTTCCTGTTTTTTGCCATTTTAGCAATATTATTCAAACCTCAGTGTTAAGAGTTTTTAGTCTTCTGCAAAAGTTCTTAGAGCTCACAGTAAAGCATCTTATTTGGCCATTTATGTGCTAATGTCCTAAATTCTGATAATAGGTCAACAAGAAAAGAGAGTCAGTTACTAGTTTACTATTAGAAGTAGAATTGCATTTTTCATTTATGTGTTTCTAAATTTATTTTCTTCATCACTAACAAAGAAAATATTTTTTCAAACTACTGATAGTTTATTAATGGTCAATAATTATCTCAAAAGAGATGAGATAATAAAATGCAAGTGGATATTATATAAGAAATATTAACAAATAATTCTCACATGATTACACACATTGATGGTTTTTTACATAGAGAAATGCATCCAATTTACTAACATTTCCCAGAAGGAAGACAGAAAATAAGCATAAAAATGATGATTTAAAGATTTATACCCCAAATTTCCTAGATTCATTCTAGATAAGATGTTTTATAATTTTCAAACACATGTATGAAGATATCTTTAAAAAAATCTATTATGTGTAATTATTTCAAAGTTCCTATTTGGAATAAAGAGAAGTTAAAATACAGCATCATTGTTTAAGAGTATGTACACAAAATATATTTGATAATCATTTTTATAAACTATTTTGTATTTTATAATTTAACAACTCAATTGAAAACTCCTGAAGATTTTTAATTTTTCTATATACATACTAGCAGTATGCCCTTGACATTTCTATGTTTTGTTCATTTTGGGAAGTGGCATAAAATTACCCATCTACTTAACAGAATCATGGCCAACTATTTAATAAAATTATTTCTGTGGAGGAATTTTGAAAAGAAAGATTCTGTTTTGTTATGGTAAGAAATAGTAACATCTTGGTTCCTATAACCAGGTATCTAACTATGGCAGTACAACCAAAAAGTAATTTGAAGGAAAGGATATCAGTTAACCTCTTAAATTTTAATGATGGATTTCTCAGATCCTTAATAACACGATATGTATTTATTTTATTTTAAATATTTCTTACTATAATTTTTCATTTTTTTAATTTTATTTAAGTATTTCTTGATGTTCTTTGGGAAAATATAATCAGTAGGTTTATAATCAATAGCACAAAGGACTTTTTAACCAGTGTCCTTCAGAATTTCAACTAATGTCTATTTTAAAATTCCATGTTTCTAATAACAGTTCATGCCAGTTCTAGAAATGTCTTTGATAATACAGACTCTATTCTTTTCCCCTATAAACTCTATCTTTTGATCCAGCACCTGGCTATTTTAGGCATTCAAAAAAATAGTTGTTGAGTGAGAGAATGCAATTTTTAAGTATTAGCACATTTCAAGAAATATTTTCTAAGTCTCAGAAAACAGAAGGATATCAATAGTTGATAATCAGAGCTGCTCTTCACTCTCTAAAATCTCTCAGCTATTGGCATGCAAAATAATTATACCAGCTCCATTTCCAGTAAGTGTAAAAATAAATGAATAAATCCAATAATACTCCTGACTAATTATGAATCTAGAATGCATTAAGTATAATAATCTTATTTCAGAAAATTTCTGGTTGCTTCTTAACAAAATTTGACTACACTACTGTAATCCAGCCAGATGTTAGGATATTTATTCTGTCAACAAGTTATGAATTTTATATTATTACTTATTAGGCTATGACAAATGAAATGTCACTTCAGATGTCCATTTGCATGCCTAAAATATATATTTTCTCTTTGGAGACCTATTAGCAAGTCATTATTGTTAACAGTAATATATTACCTAGGAAATTAATGTAAAAAATGGGCCTCAAGTATAGCTTAATATTTTGATTAAAATAAATAACTTTGCCTAATTCAGAAGATTAAGCCATGATTAGTGGATTTCCTTGAGCTATGAGATTTAGAATATCAGATTTGTTTTTTATATATCTTTATAACTTTAGCACCTCACACATTAAGTGATTAATAAATGTTTATTGACAAAATTAAGCTTTGTTTTAGGGCAGTGAAATTTAAGTTCTAAGTAAAGTAATATTGCAGATATTTTAATAATAACCAGAATATATTTATGGATAACAAACCTTGTTGACAGAGGAAATATTGACCATCATCATCACACATAACTAACTTTCAAGTACTTCGCTAAGAATTTTTTACCCATCAAACTGTTCTCCAAGAGAGTTAAAGGCATGGTCTAAATAACTATAAAGTTGCATTTTGGAAAACAATTCTTAACATGAAATTTATTTATATAATAAATACTGAACCCCAGCTATGTGCAAAGCAGGAGGTGATTTCAAAACTCATAAGCCATATTTTCTTCCCATAGAAGTTTATAATATAGAGGGAGGAATAAAACAATCTAATAGTCAAAATGAAAATCCATTGTTAGTATAAAACAAAATATAAGTTAAGGAAGACAGAGGCTGATTATGATTGGTTGATGGGGAAATAGTTAATGGAGATGATACCTTTGGAGTTGGACTTGCAGAGGAGCTTTATTGCAGGCCTGTCTAGAAGAGCTGGTGTTTCAAGTGAAGAAAACTGAGAGAAAGGGTGCAAGGCTTATTTCTATGACAAAATGTGGTGCAGTTTGACCATAGAATGTAACTAGGACATAACTTTGAAAGTTTGTTGAGAAGCAATAATGGCCTATGGTTATGAAAATAGGATGGTTTCTGCGGAAATGCAAAGGTTAGCTAACCATGTAAAGTTAGTGTTTACGGTGCAAGATAGATTGCAGTAATAACCAACATCAACTAATCTGATGTTCTGGTTGTCCATACATTAAAAAATAAACACATGGTAAAATAGCAGATGGATTTGTGTTTTAACTTTTTGATGGCTTCAATTTCATATTATTATAACTCTTGATTTCTGGACAAAGACTTCATAACTGACAGTTGACTATCAAGTGTAAGTTTTCAGGACTATTTGTTTCTTAATGATGTACTTAGATATTCTTGGATGGGGGAAGAAAAAACATAAAACTATACTTAAAGCAATAGATTTCAAAACCTTTCTTTCATATAACTTTATTTGTATTCTACTTCCAGAAACTAGTGCTTTTTATCAAGAAACACAGTGAATGAGTCTATGAGAAAATCTACCTAAATAAGGAAGTCAGCTCCAATCATTTGATTTTAAACATAAATGCAGTTATTTACCCACCACTTAATTGATACCATCAACATCAAGACATAGGAAATAACCCTGTACTTTCATAAGCCATGTACCATATGTACATAGACAATATTATGCTATACATTACTTCATTTGATTTCATAACTTGCTTTTCTTTGCTTTCACTAAAGCAAATCATGTTTTTATTTGGCTGTGCTACTTTTCTCGTGTAACTAATGTAGTATATTATCTTTGCCAACTCAGAATCATTTGAGTATGAATCAACAACCCATGAAGAACATGCTAAAGGTTTACCTCAACCACATTCACCACAAAAGAGAATAATAGCAAAAAAAACACCTTGTTTCTTTCTGTTTGGATGATCCAATTGGCTTTTCTTTTCATTAGAAGCAAAGAAGATAATAGCACTCGTAAGAGAACACAAATATTTTGAAAATATCCCATTGGGAGATATAGATGGAAACGTAACATTTGTTGTTAAATCTTATCATTGATAACAACCCTAACACAAAGAAGTTATTTTTTTCAAACACATTTCACATAAACATTGGCAAAAGAAACTCACTTGATTAGATACTAGCTTATATCTTTTACTTACAAATTCAGATTGTTTTAGGTCTGAAACTATAGGTTTAGCACATTCAGAAAATACCACCATAGTGTTGTTTTTCCACCTGATAAAAAGAAATAAATTGTTAGCATGTTTTCTTTTATGGGGACTTTAGTTATATCAAAGCCTCATATTTGTTCTTACTTTTTTTTTTATTCCCACCTGAGTATATGTTTGTATTGATTTTAGAGAGAGAGGAAGTACGGGGGAGAGAGAGAGAGGCATCCATGTGAGAGAGAAACATCGATCAGTTGCCTCCCATACTCACCCTGACCAGCGATGGAACCCACGACCTTGTGGTGTATGGGATGATGCTCCAACCAACTGAACCGCTTAACCAGGGCAGTTCTCAATTTTTAAAAGTAATTTTTCAGAAAAATTATATTGGCAGCAATAATCAAACATTTTACTTTAAACTTTTGGTTATGTTAAAAATATGTAATCAAGTCCATAGTTGACTGAAGAATTACTTAAGTACCGTCACCTCCTGATAAACTATTAGCACTAATGCTAACATAACATTGACTATTGATAGTTAAGTAGAAGTGACTAGAGTGAAGAATATTGAAATTAAATGGTGTTATACATATGTTTGAAAGATATAAATCGCATTCCAGCTAATAATATGAAATCATTCACTTAAATACTAATGCCTGATTTAAAAAACAAGTACTTGTGTTTAAACTTCAGCAATAATTAAAAATGAAATATGCCACTTTTTAAATCATCTCAGCATTGTTCACCAACATACTCTGACCACTAAATTTTAGGATCATAGTCCCTGTACAAATAAACTATTTTTCCTTAGAAAATAGATTGTAAGCTGTTATCAGGCTGCCACTGAGTTGAAGAATTTCCTACTAGAACAGGTAAGATTACTTACTAAATAGTTAAGAAGTTGTGGGCATGAATAATTTCTTTTGGTATCCTTGGCCTTCCCAATGCCATAACTACCTTAGTGTGAGCATCAGAGCCCCAATTTATTTATGTAAACATGCACTCTGACTCAAACACCCTAAGTGATAGACACACAAACAGACACACAATTTAAATGATAAATATGGAGGACAGAAAGTAAAGCATACTGTTAGTAAATATTACTACAAAACTTATTTTTTTATATCAGATCTAGAAAAAATTCAATTATATTTTAAAATATTGGACAGTGCATAAGAGTATAGATATGAACATTTTAAGTAGTCAGTTTTCAAAATCATTAAATGATATGTGATTAAATACGTCTTATGAGCATAATGAAACATGGCTTAGGTAGCACATACTGTACACACAAAAGAGTGGAATAAAAGGATGTTGGCAGTAATGGAAAATAGTGATGGATTTCACAAGATCTAAACAGCTGATATTTGATGAAAATTTCCATTTTCTGCTTTGGATTTTATCTAAACTGACAATAACAAGCACACATTTAGACTTCTCAAATTTCTCATATTATGTTCTCTTGGGTAGACTATCTGGAAAAACTATCTGACAAATCAGCCTGTCAGGTGCCATACTTTAATATTTATGTGGGGATTTGCCAGGATGGACAAAAACATGCGCTAATCTTTCTCCTTACATAAAAGAGAAGAGTTGGTAGAATGAATGCTTACAAAATTCACTGTTTAATTGCACAAAGTAAGTTTTGTGCCATATTTTAGCAGAAGATTATTTAAAGATTGATGGTAAAAGGCAAAATAATGAGCTGGTGAAATTATTCATTCCTCAATTTTGACACTATTAGTTCTGGCAGTATATCTGCACTATCATTAGAATCTGTTTTACCCAATCTTTTTTTTAATCCTCACGCAAGGATATGTTTATTGACTTTTAGAGAGAGGAAGGGAGAGAGAGAGACAGAGAGAGAAAAGGAGAGAAGCATCGCCTCCCATAGGAACCCCGACCCGGGGTGGAACCTGCAGCCTAGGTGTGTGCCCTGACTGGACTCGAACCTGCAACCTTTTGGTGCACAGAATGACACTCCAACCAACTGAGCCACCCAGCCAGGGCTACTCAGTCATTTTTGTTATGTATAAAATTCCTGGTCTTAAGGGCTTAAGGATCTTCGTGATGTAACAGAAAGCACCATGATTTCCTGCTGCTAAGAAATTCCCTTTCCCTACTTACACTCCTATGAGCCAGCACAGACAACTGTTCCATACATTAGGCTTTGATTTTATTAAAATTATTTTACAGTAACAGTGCAATAAACATGAAGTTCTTGCGGATTTGTAAGCATATGAATTTCTAAAAATATGTTGCATGGAACCTATTATTTTTTTCAACTTATTTTTTCTCTCCCCCATTTGTCTCTGAGTTAGGCCCAGATTTTTCACCTGTCCTAGGAGGTTAGACCACTAAAGGATTAAGTAGCAGAACCTGGAATCATTCCCTTTTTTAACCATAACTCTTACATGAGGTTAGAAAAGAAATGAGGAATTATTTAGAGGCAGGGCAAGAGAGAGTGAGAATTACTTCAGCCACCATTTTCTATGAGCTTTTGAGGACACCAAGGGCAGCCTCATCTTTGGAAAAACAATCCATCAGGTGAATGTTTACCTCAGAAACACAGGATTACTCATCCCTTAAAAAAAGGGCTGAAAAATTTGTGGGGGGCATTGCTATTCAGCTAAGCAGCAGCTGTTACGCAGTCAGGCTTCTGTCTCTGAAAAACAACAGTTAACACTGTGGTTGTATTTTTCGGATGTATTGCTTCAAGACGTTATCAGAAAAGAGTACACTATTTCCGTTAATTCAGCTGAGTTAAAACCTGGTGTTGTCATTTCATTGACTGTTTTTATTGCTTCTTGAAACCTTGTTCTTGTTTATAGATTTTTTGACTTGAGTTTAGAAATATTCCAAGCATTTCAGTCTAGCAAATTTAGAATTGTGAATTTAATCAGTAACTTCTAGGTATATGTAGGAACATATTGCATGAGACAGTGTTGTAATTTGTAAGAAATGTCTACACACAAGCTTTCATATACCTTTATTCTGTCTTTAGAATTTGGAATGATGGGAGATCATACAATTAAAAGTCAGCGACCTCGATCTGTTCATGAAAAAAGGGTCCCTCAGGAGCAAGCTGATGCTGCTAAATTTATGGCACAAACTGGTAATACGTTAGTTACATTTTTCTATTTATTGTTGTTAATTTAATGGAACCACTGCATGTTTTCATAATCTTTTGCTGCACATTTGTCAGTTTTTGGAGCTGATATTTTTTTGAACCATTTTTTTTTTTTTCTCACCAGTTAAAGTCCATAAATGAAGTAGCTGTGAATTGAAAGTACAAAAAATAATGTGTGAAGATTTATTTTGCTTTCAGTATGGGGCATTTAGGATTTACATATTATTGTTTACTTATGTTAATTAACTACTTAAAATATATCATTAAACTTTTAAAGAAAGTCAACAAAGTTATTTCATCAATAATTGATTATTATAGGACTTTCAGAATCAAAAATTTAAGTAGGACATTAGATGATAAAATTTAATTTAACAATATTTAATATGTTGAATATTTTTTCAAATGTTATATATCTCATAAATATTAATTGATTGTTAAATGTATAGAAATGTTAGAAATAGTATTTACTTAGAATTTAGTACTTTTGATTTGAAAACAGGTTTGTTATCTAAGCTAAATAATAAAAAGTTGACAGTCTTAATTTGTAAGCTGCAATATACTCCAAATAATTAAATATCTACAAAAATGACTTTCCAGTTTATAAAATTTTAATTCTAAATTAATTAGATTACTTTTAAATACCTCCCTCCAAAGATACATACATATATATATATATATATATATATAAACAAATAAAAACATTTCTGTTTTGGCTCGTCATAATAAATGGGCTATAATTTCATCTGGATACATTGCATGTGGTACATTCTTGGATGAAACATGTTTAAACTGTGTTACGAATATTTCTGGCTGTCAATTTTATTTTGGGAAATTGCAAAGTAACAGTTTTATCTATGTCTTTGTAAAGTTTTATGCATTTTGATCTAATGATCTGTTTACCATTAATGTAGAAGTTTCTAGCACCTGACCAGCCTTTGACATGACATTCAGAATGATGTTGATGAAACTCCCTTGAATATTTCCTTTAGTTCATATGTTCTTAGGATAACATTTGTTCAGAACAATAGATTTGAATCTGCAACTTAAAACTGTAAATTCTTAATGAATTATGCTCTTGGTAATAGGTGAGTAGTAGATTTTAATACATTAGTTGCAAGTAGGTCAAAGAATTCTCAGAACAGGAAATTGTACAATGAGGACATATTTTAGCTTTTTTATCTATATGTTGCAGCCAAATCCAGAAATGAAGAAAACTTGCTTATCTGAATTGCTTTTGGTGTATCTTCTTGTTTTTAAATAAAGGTGATTTATATTTTTACTGTTTACTTGAACAAGTCCGAAGTACATTACCAGGTTCAGGCAAATTTTAAATTTCTAAATGCATTTTTCTTCTTTAAGAAAGCAAAATGTCTCAGCCACTTAACAAAGATTAGAAGCCGTTTGACTCTAAAGAGAGGCATTAGGGCATGGGCTGGCTCTTCAGCCTCCTGTAGGTGCCATCTCACGGGGGCAAAGTTAAGGGCGACCTAACTTTTTGCCAAAGACATGGCAGCCATTGGTTTACTGAAATAACTTAAAATTGGGGTCAGTTAAGAGTGATATGGTAAACCATGGTTTTAAATTTTCAATAATGCGCTAAAATTAGTTTATGCTTAACATTATGTAGTTTGGCCAGGAGCTTTACAAAAATTCAGTTTTGGAATTTGCCTGCAACAAATACCAAAAAAATTCAAGTTTTCAGCCAAAACCCTGTTTGCAAATTCAAATCATAAGGAACAATATGTTTCCTTACTGAGAAATTACTAATGTATTTTCTAGGAATTGTTTTGTATCTAATATAGAGTATGCTATATAATATTACATCTTTTGGTAAAATAGTTGAAGCACTTATTGAATAGACCATATCCCCAAAATGTTAACAGTAATTCAGAAAAAGCGATGAATTTCAAAATTATGGCTTGAAAATAATTTTGGTGCTCTAATTGATAAATAATAAATATTTATTATTTCACTTTAATCCAAAAATAATATAGGAAAATATAAATACATGTATAATACTTGTTTTAAATTTAAATTACTATGATAATGATAATAGACTGGAAAACTGTATTATTTTAAATAGTTTTTTAAATATATAAAAACTTCTGACAGTAGAAAATTATAAAGATAAGAAGAGAGGGTTTTTTTTTTCCCCCTTAAGTGTTTTCTGACATACTTTCTTTAGGTGTTAAGGAGGGGGTCAATGGGGGGAAAACTGGGGACATCTGTAATACTTATAACAATAAAGATAAATTTAAAAAATAATTAAATTGATAAATTTTGTCCAATTGCAAAATCAAAAAAATAAGGTAGTTAGTGTGAATAAATACAGCTAAGTGTCATACAAAATTTTAAAAAATTAAGTTTTATTTATAAAACTTTTCTATTTGTTTTTCAAACCAAGAAATGGGTGTTATATATAAATAGTGATAATATTGCTAACATTAATTTGAGAACAAAGATTAATACAATAGTGGTAAAATCTAATAAGAAAAGATAATATAATTTTTTATATTAGTCATGAGGAAAAACAAAAGCTATCAAACTTTATAGTTTAAGAATTACTTATCAAAATGAGTAACCTGGCCTGTTTGATCAAATTGATACAGCTAGTTTGAACAAAAATGGACAGTGCTCCAATAACTGAGTACACTCTTTGTATTTATGGTCAAGGAAAATTAAATGAAGTGATAAGATATAGATATTTAATAAAGATATAAATTAAATGCCAGTAAGATGGCTTAAGAGTGACTTGTTTAGAAAAGTAATCTTTCATTCCAGTAGGGAAAAATCCTATTTTAGTAACATAGAGTATGTTATCTAAAACAGAAAAATAAAAATATGTTTCTAATTTCATGATTTTAACATACTAGCACCACTTAATATTAATATTTTGTTGATAATTTAAAATGTTTTGTCATACATTATCTCACCAAATCCTCACAAATACATTTTTAGGTAGATGTATTACTCATTTTATTGAGAGGTTCTGAGTAATAGAGTGGCTTTCTCAGTCACAGAGCTAACATTCAGTAGCTTTCATCGAACACAGGTCTTCTAACTTTAATGGCAGTGCTTTCCCAGTTCCCTTTCATGTTTTGTGCCAGGATAAAGAGCCTCAATAGTGTCTTAGATACAGGAGCCTTCTCCATGATGCTGAATGTGTCTTCTCAATTGCAAGTTGAGGAACCACAATAGTTTGTGCTGTGTCCAGAGACACATATATTAAAAATTGAATACTTCGTATTATACTTTACTATTTTCATGTCAGTGAGTTTTTAAAATCATATATTTTTCTTATAAAATATATTAGCTATTTCTCACAATGACCCAAAATACTTGACTAGAATAATCTTCCCAGCTTTTGGAGTGAGGAAGGGGCAGCGTGAAAATCATAACTATTTAGTGGAAAGGTCACTTGAAACTATAGCATTCGAGACATAGCACAGGCATCTGGGTAGGTAAGTCGGTACTTGAGTGGCAATATAATTTGGAAGCCAATATATATTGTATTTATTTATTTTGATTTTGATCAACAAAATGAACCATTAGTTTGAAGAGAGTGAAGGAGGCCAATTCTAAGCACTAATTATCAAACTCTCATCTTCCAGGCATCATTGCTTAGCTTGTTCAACATCAATATCATACATTAAGAAGTAACCCAAATTTGTACATATTTGTACAGAAATACATTTAAAAGTAGATCTTGATTCTGATTCATTGCTCAGTATAATTAAAATATTCTTTCTACCATTATAACAATGCAAGGGTAAGAGAAGGACTGCTTGTATGGAAAAAATATAACCAATTTTATTTATAACCTTTATTATTTACTTACTATAGAATTCACATTTTTCAAGGTTTTCTGGTTTTAAATAACATACAATGATATTTCTACTTCATTTAATCTTATTACAAATACAGGTTGAAATATCAAATGAAAAATAATTGCATTATATTTTCCCTAACTTTAAGCTCAAATTTTCATTGCTAAAAAATATGTGTATATATATGTATTCGTGTGGGTATTTTTAACCATTGTCATATTATTTGGTTTATAGAATAATAATTTTTGATCTTGATAGAGTATCCTTTAATATAAAATAACAAATGATGAGGCATGGCTTTACATATTATTCAAATGGTCTTCCAATTACACTTCATGAATTAGTTATATATCAATTGGTGAAGGCAAAGATACTGAAATAATCGTGGGTGACCCATATAGCACTAGAACAAACATCACAATACTGAAAAGAAGCCCTATTTAATGTAATTTTGTCATCTCAATGACCCCTTTCTTTTTTCTGACGGTATATATTCAGTTATAAATGCACTGTAATCTGTGCCTCTGGGTAAATAATGCAGACCAATATAAAAGCAAATGCTTCCTAATGGCTACCCAAAGTGTAGTCTGCAGACCCATGCCTGTTTGTGAACTAATTGCTAAGAGCCTTCCAAGAGAAAAGGAGCTTACACCAGAATGTAGATTCAACTACTGTTTCAAGCACATGTTTTATTTCAGTTGACATTATTATTATTATTGAAAAAGAAATCTCAGTGAAGAAATCAGCAAATTGAGTTGCATTCTGGTCTAACTCCTTCTGTCTCAGAGTTCCAGTCTGTGGACCGGCTGCCTTGAGTAGCACTGCAAGTAATTTCTAAGTCATTTACCAACCTTTCAAAAAAGATGGACAAATGGGTGATCAAATTCTATTTATTCTTTGAATTCTATCCCAAAGGCAAATTCTAAACAGAGTATAAAATATAAATTGCTCTTTGATTTATATAGTCAGTATTATAAAGTTTCCAGAAACACTTCTCCTATAAACTTTTTCAACAACAAATGGGTAGCTCCTGCCAGCAAGTAAATGATCCAATTTTATAATTGGGGTAAAGCAACTACAAGTTTTCAAATCAGTGTTAAAAATCTATCCTGAACACAATGCCAGGATAGAAACAGAAGCACACTGCTATGGTCTGAGAAATTATTGACTCTAAGTCTTCTTGGGACATGACTTCTGATAATTATAGAAGTTAGACATAGTTTTCAGTGTGATGCTTACACCAAGAAAATTAATGAAGTCGGACATTCATTGACTTTTTAGGGCTCTATTTTTTGAGTAAAATTTAGTTCCATATTAAATGACTAGAAATCATAGCAGCATTTCCTATCATTTCAAGAAAAAAATCACTACTTTAGATCAGAGGGAGAATTGTGGCAGAAGGTTTTCAATAAATTCTCACAAAATAAATAGCTGTCATAGGATGAAAAAGTAGGAATTGCACCAGAAATAAATAATAAATAAGTGTCAGTATTCAACACCATAAAAATTAGATAAGCCCAAATCCCAGGGCTCCACCTCATCCAGCATTAGAAAAGAGGTAAAGCAATAAAGGATTTAGGAAGAATACATCGATATATTTCCATTCAGCAAAGCCAGAGTGAGTTACCAACACATTTTCCTTCCTCTTCCACCAGAGCACGGAGCCCGAAGAGAATCACTTCAACATTAATTCTTGTTGAAAAATCCTGTCTGGCCCTTTGATAGTGTCCATGGCACAGTGGAATTTGTGAAGAGTAGTTTTGCTAACAAGGGTATAGCAAACTTGGACCTTGCAATAGTTTATATGTATCTCCTTTTAAATTTCTTTTTCTCTTAAATGTTTTCTTGTACCTTTTGATGTGCTGTCGTATCATTACGTTTAAATTATTCTTGCATGTCATAATGTCAATTTGATATAATGCTTTCTAGGCGAATATTCAAGACAGTATTTCATGTTTCTTTGTTGTCTTGCACGCAGGTGAATCTGGTGTGGAAGAGTGGTCCCAGTGGAGCTCATGCTCAGTTACTTGTGGTCAAGGGTCGCAGGTGCGAACCAGAACTTGTGTATCACCTTACGGGACACACTGCAGCGGCCCATTAAGAGAATCAAGGGTTTGCAATAACACTGCCCTCTGTCCAGGTAGTGTTAGCAGCAACTACAACTGTGGATGTTATTGAATTGTGTCATGCTACGCATTTGGAACGATTGATTTGTTATTTTGATATGAACTGGGTATAGACATTTTCATTAGAGTGGATAAGTGTAATTCTAATTCAACTGTGAAATTTTATTATGTATGTGATTATTTCTGCTTTCAGAGCAGTCAAGAAATTACATAAGTGACTCCCCTACCCACTGCAACTATAAGCCTGAAGTTTCTATATCTGCTTCTAATAATATTTAAGGTTCAATATATTTTCTTATTTTAGATGGTGAAAATGTCCAATTGAATGTTTGAAGAATAACGTAATTTGCCAGCATGCTGGAAATACGATCTCTACCCATTGTCTAAGGCAGTGGTTGATACAGTCATTCAGGCGGTAGCTATTTTCCTACCATTTATTTGACCCTATCAGGGAAAATAGTGTCCCTGACCAAAGGACTTTCTGTTAATGTATTTCACTCAAGTGACTGCCTTCATCAGAGCTGTCCACTGCTTTGTAAACTTAAAGTCATTATAAAATATATGTACCTTGTGTGTTAAATGGAGCACAGCACAATAGTTTGCTCACTTGGGGTCAGATTTTCCATGTTACATAAAAATTTTGTTCTCAGTTAATGCATTGCATAATATAGGTGTTTCTCTCAAACCACGGACTTTCATGTAAACATAAGTACTAAAAGGAATCTGGACTTTCTTTTAAGTCCAAAGCACGATATAGTGAATCTTCAGACTTTTTTATTTTTCAACCATTTGGTGGATGGCTGTTGCAAACTTACTGACCACTGCACTTGCATTTGCAGCTTTTCCAGAGGCCTCCAAAAGGGGGTGGGCATAAAGAAAGGGACTGGCACTGCATCAGCATTTCATCTGCTAAATTGTGCTTTAAAGTCTTCTGCTGAGTTTGATTTCCAGAAACAGCTGGTTCTGCAGTTTCTAAAAGCAAGAATAGAGAGTGGGTGGCATGGGGGAAGCACAGCAATGATTCCAATTTCCCAGAAGAAAGGGTAAGGGCAACCCATCGAAAGAGTTTAGAGGAGTTGTTGTTTAATGGGTACAGAGTTTCTGGTTTGCAAGTTGAAAAAGTTCTGGAGACCTGTTATAAAACAATGTAAATATACTTAACACTACTAAATTGTACACTTAAAAATAGTTAAATGCTAAATTTTACATTGTGTTTTGTTTTTTTAATCCTCACCTGAGGATATTTTTCCATTGCCCTTCAGAGAGAGTGGAAAGGGGAGAGAGAGAGAGAGAGAAATAGAGAGGTAGGTTGCCTTTCCCAAGTGCCCTGAGGTACATGCCCTTGACTGGTAATAGAACCCAGGACCCTTCAGTCCAAGGGTTGATGCTCTAACCACTGAGCCAAACCGGCCAGGGCTACATTATGTGTTTTTTATCACAATAAAAGAAAAGATGATCTGAAAGAACTAAAAGTTAAAGGAAGTGGAGGAAGAATGATGCCATGAGGTGGGAGATGCCTTCCTAACAGAAATGGGAGATACAAAGCAGTAGGTGAAGGGAGAATTAAAAGCTAACAGGGCAGAAAGCTAGAAGGAAGGGAAGACAGAATAAAGAATTTCCATGGAAGACAAGAAAAATAAATGAGAGTCAGGAGGAATTAGACTACATGAGAAAAAAACATTAAGTGAAAAACAAAAAGATCCAGAAGGAAAACAATTCTTAAATTAGTCATGGAAAGAGGAAGGTGATGAAAAATGATGACAAAAACCAGGGGCCATAGAGCAAACAGATTCTAGGTATGTTAGTCAAGAGGAGGGAAACAAGGAGCAGTAAGGAGCTGGGGATTTTAGGAATTACAAAATTTCTAAATTTTATAGGTGAAACAACCTCATAAGTCCTTATGGATTTTCATTTGGGTGTGGGTAGAGTATATTGTCTAGACTAGTACTTAAACTGGCCCCTATTTACAGTATTTATGTTAAGGGTTCCAGGATCAAGTTTCCTCCCCTTGACAATGAGAAAAGTGTCAATAGAAAATTAACTTGTACTTCATATATAAATTTATCTTGTCAGCATCCTTTTAAATACTCAGGATCCTTTGGACATACAAGGGTAAAGTCTAATGGCAGGCAAATGCCCAGATGAAAGTCTGGGTGGGTGCTGAAGTGTGCTCTGCAATTCTCTATTCAGAGATTGCTTTCCAGCCACTGTTCATACAGTTATGCACATTCATACTGTTGACAGATATTTGGAAGTCTCCATCCCTCTGCCAGACACCGTGGATTAGTCCCTTCACTGGGCACAGAAAGCATCTACAGTGGGACCAGAGAGTTCTCCTTTTCACACTGGGTCTGATGTCCAGAAAACCAATAATATTCTATGATTATAAAGTTTTTCCTCAAATTTTTAAACGTTCTACCATTGTATCTACTAAAGAAGTGTATACTAATTAATAGTTTCTCTCCACCATTATATACATGTAGGTTTGCCTTTCCAAATTTGATTAATAGTACTGGTTAAATAAGTAAGAAATATGTATCTTTTAATCATTGTTATAGTTCAGATGTTGAATTAAAGAGAATGAAGAGAGATTGGTAATTTCTTTTTTATTTTTCAAACAAGAAGAATAATTTAGAAACTTCATTATTTTAAAAATGTAGAATAATTATTCCACTATAGGACATTCTGATATCTTTTAGATGGTTATTGTATTTGTTATGAAATATTTGTGTTCAATATTTTGTTCAGTTATTTGCCATTCTGGTAAATATGTGTTTCTTTTCAATACAATATATCATGAAAGCAGTGACACAAAAAAGTGAATTTAAATGCTTTAAACAGTTTAAATGTTTTTTCTAAAATAATACTTAAAATTCCTAAAATTCCCAGGGAAGAAAATTAGCACAGAAATCAATTACCTACTTGTCACACTGTGGATACTCAAGTGTATTTGTCATCTAATTAATAAAAATGACACAAGGACAAACAGTATAAAAGTCACTTTCCACAAAATATGTGAGTGATAGAATTAGAGCTTATATTTATTTGCACTATTAAAGGCTAATCAATAGTGTTATAAATTAGTTTTACCTTTTACTCATTCAAATTTCAAAAGAAAGATTTTCTTAGTTAAATTGCATAATAATGTCTTACTTTCAATAAAGATGCTAAAATAACCATTCTGTTGCAAAATTGTTGCTTTGACATTATAGTGTCTTCAAAAACTCTAATTATTAGGGAAGAAAATGATAGGGGTTAACAGAAAGTAATTTAAGAAAAGTAGGGAGCTACATTAAATTGTTTATTTACTGTCCCAGTTTCTAAGTTATAGTTATAGTTATGGTCTGTTCCAGGTTTCCTCAACCTTGGTACTATTGACATTTTGACATAAATAAATCTTTGTTCTGGAGGGCTGGCCTGAGCATTTTGGGATATTTAGCAGCATCCCTGGCCTCACCCTTTAGATGCCAGCATCTCTCCTCCTTCCCCTGAACTGTAACAGCTAAAATCTCTCTGTATTTGCCAAATATCCCCTAGTGGGCAAATTTCCCCCTGGTTGAAAGCCACTGGTCTACTCTATACGTTTTCTAAATTTTTGGACGTTTATTTAGGTTAAGGAATTGTTTTGAATTTTTTTTGGTAAATATCAGTTTTCAAACCCATTTATTCTTAAGGAAAAAACCCTTTTAGTTAAAGGAGTTATTTTATGTATTCCAATATAAATCATAAGATAATTTGTATGCTTATTTAAAAATCTAGTAGTAATATAATTTGTATATTGTATATTTCTCATTTCATCTCCAGGTAGCACAGAGATAAGATTATATAATTAATGTCTATGTGAAGAAGAAAACGATAAAAACTGATTCATTTGACTTAAGTTTCATGGTTTTATTAGATAGATTTTGCAAACCGACTAGATCATTTACAGATTTTCATACGTTACTGAAAAATAAAAGAATTTATGTAATATATGCCATTAAAATAAAATGTCTAATTTATGCTATATGTCTTATTATTCAAATAGCATCTATAAAACTTAAGCTATGTGCCCCAATTTCCTACTAATTCAACAATCTCTAAAATAACAAATTATTAATAATTTTGTGTTCTTTTCAAATAAAAAGGTATTTTTGCTTTTTTAAAATGATATAGAAGAGTCACAAAATTTCACCTAGAACAATAATGACTATTAAGAAGTAGTTAAGTATTATTACTTTTCAGAGGATGACAGTTTTATAACTTAACTAGGCCATCAAGATTAATCAACATTTCTTTGAGATTAATAGAGAAAAATCTGCCAGTTTAGCAGGTTTTTTTCTGGGATTATTCAATACATATTGAGCAGTGTAATATGATCAAGAGAAAATGAACAGAACCAGCAATATGAACCATATAGTCTATTAACACTTTATATAGAAAATAGGAAGAAAAAAGGTTGTTTTTTAAATGGAGAGATCTTGGTAATTAGAAATCAATACAAAAATTAATTCAAGGTATACACTTAACATAAAATATATTCATATAAATTACTTAAAAAAATCTTGCTATAATTTGTCATATATACCTATATGTAAATATATGTATATGTATATTTTTTCCTTAGATTAAGTACTATGCATTCTTATTCCAAAGAATACAAATTTAAATGGGAAAACCATAAACATCATAATTTATCTCACTCTTTTATTCTTTTTGTATATATTTTTAAAATATATTTTCCAGCAAGTTTTATAGAATCTTAAAGAATTTGTCATTGAATATTACTGAAATTTGGCTAATTTTTTCAATATTTCCACATATTTTAATAAGCAGTTGGAGCAACTCAATAGTGTAAACAGAAGAGAATGGGTGCCTCATAATTACTATATCATATATGTGTTTTTACAGTAACAACTTGCTTAGCATTTACATGCAGAAAGTTATAGATATGCTATACATACTCACATAACTCCTCTGACACTTTATATGGGCTTCTGCTTACCCCTACCAGTGCTGAGGAGAAATGAATATCTCTTTACGGTCATCTTCTGTTATATATTTCTACTTACCCAATTCATTTCAGTGGGTGTCATATCAAACATCTGCCCATGAACTTCAAAAAGATCATGATAAGACTAGAGGTAACCAGGAGCTTTTGAACCAAAGAGCACATTTTGCCCAGCTTTATGAAATATTTGTATTTTCCATGGAGGGCAATTACTTATTGTCCCAAATATTAAGAATTGGGATGAGATTGATGATTTGAAAGCACAAGCAAAGGATCTAATCTTTGAACCCTAATGGACTTTTTGCAATAAATGTTAATAATTATTGATGGTAGTTATTATGGAGGAATTCAAATTGTGTTAGTATTTCTGATCAGGTTTGAATTTATTGCCGTGGCATACTTGAAGCATTGCTGTATCGATAAATTATGTTAGACATAATCTTAATTTGACCATTTGTTTTCTGTAGAAATTTTTATAATTAGAAGGATACCCAGTGCTATCTTCTGGTTTCATGGCTATTAGAAAGAGATCTTCATATTTGCCACTCCTTTTAAAACAGGGTAAAGAGGAGGCTCTTATGTAAGTAGATACAGTTATTGAAATTTCCCTCTTATTCAAAAAACAGGTTAAACAACATTTTTAAATGGCAGAAATACATTCAGTTTTTAAAATTTGAGGTTAAAAAGCTGTTTAAAATATGTACCATCAATTTTCAGATTTGTTTTCCCCTGACACCATAAAAGTAATTAATCCTGAAATTTTGTTGGAAGAACTTTGCCCCTTATCTATTTAAATGCAAATTTAACTCCAGAGGATTTTCTCAATTATCAGAAATTTACTTTTCTAATACTACCTTAGCTGATACTACTTTTAGTTAAAAATAACTCACGACTATTTTACCATGGAGGAGAGAGGTACATTTCTGTTAAAAAAAGAAACCATTTAAACTTTATAACACGAATAACTTCAAATATAGAAAAAGTACATGCAATTTTCCTAATTACTAATTTTCTAATTACTTTTTACATTTTGTGGCAAATGATGTTAACTGAATTTTTTAAATATCTCCATACTTGTCTGTTTGATGAGGTTTTTTTCCTTAATTAAAAGGAGGGAAAAAAATCTTCGACTTTCCCTCTCTGCTCTTGTTGTTGAAGCTTCTTTGCTTTGTTACAGTACATGGAGTTTGGGAGGAGTGGTCACCGTGGAGTTTATGTTCCTTTACATGTGGTCGAGGCCAAAGAACGAGAACGAGGTCGTGCACACCCCCTCAGTATGGGGGGCGGCCGTGCGAGGGACCCGAGACGCATCATAAGCCTTGTAACATTGCTCTCTGCCCGGGTGAGTGCTTTCTGCATTTGCTAAACTTGGCATTTGCGTACTTTGTGTATGGTCCCCCGTATGTGTTAAGGAATATTAAGAACACCACCTTCATTTTGTCATATTGGGAAATGTGGTTTTTTGGGTTATTGTTTCTTGCTTAAAACCGGGTAGCCTTCTTGATTTTGTCATATGCAGTGGGGTATAATATGTCCTTGACTGGGTATCAATCATTGCTCACTTTATTGAATTTCTATAAATATGTGTATTAATGCTTTCCACTAATATTTAGGAGTCCCAAAGACTTGAGGTTGACTCTTGCCTTCATAATACTACTAGACAGACTAGTGTAGAGGCAGTCCTTTCATGTTATTCTCTCACACACAATCAATTAAGGAGTGGAGATACGCAAATGGCCATGCATGAAAATGATAGATACTTACTGGGAAATAAAATCTTCTAGATTCACTGCTAAATGCATCAAATGGTTAGGTCATAAATGACAATCATTGCAATTATGAAGGCTATATAATCTGGTTTTACAGTGTATTTATGTTCTCTTATGTTTTTCTTTCTATTTTACCAGTCTTTAATAACGACACCCACTATTACACAGATAAGTCTTTAAATGCTATTATTTAGGTTATTAAAACATTCAAACATAAAACAAAACTTACAAAATGAGAAAGACTGACCTCCAGTTTTAAGGGGCTTGCAATTTTGGGGAGAAAGTAAACACACAGAAATGATAGAATTTTCCAGAATAAGCAAAGGCACAACTTAGAGGAAGAGACAGACACGAGTGGCAAATGGCAAAGGCTGTTTTCACAAAGGCTATAGTCACATATTCTGCATGCAAACAACATAGCTGGGATGCCAGTAATGTGCTCACACATTATCCAGCTCACACTCAGTTTCATTTGCACTCTAAATTCTCCCAAGTTAATATCCTATATTATGAAATAGTAATTCAAAGTTCTTCTGGAAATTTTAAGTATCTAAAACATCTTAAGTTTGTGAAAAACAAAATGTAGATCTGCAACATTCACCTAGCAAGTTTAATTGTTCCCTTTAAGTTCAGAGAAAGACTAGTAGGTTCCTATACTTAGGAACATACATTTAAGTATGTAAAAATTATATTGAGTAACATAGAATTTTATAAATTCTATGAATTATGAATAATACAACTCATACAATTCAATGTTCATGTACTTATGACTATTTGGAGAGTCAAAAGTCATGATTACTTATATCAAGTTATCCCAGAAATTTTATTTAGGAAATCAGTTATCATCTATCTTATTTCTGTCTCTCTCTATAAATGTACAGATAGGCAGACACACAGACACATAAATTATATTTATGTCCTGCCTTTTTTACCAAAGATTTCGGCAAGCTTATACAAATTTTAGAATCTTTTTTTAAGTGCTGAGCTGTGACATTTATAGAGTGTCAAATATAGTTCTCTCTTACTTGTTCATGGAGTGTGAAAAAGTAGATAACATGGGGAAATAAAAAATAATAACTAACTGTAGAATTTCTTTTAATATATTTGTATTACTTCTTTTACCTCAATTGATCCCCGTACAAAGACAAAAATGGCACTGATCAGTTAAAATATTATCAACCAGGTTTCTCATAGTCTATTTCCCATGATCTTTTCTAGGAATAAAATGCTTGGATATCAGGTAGGGATGTTAAGTTGTTAAAGTTCACATAAGAAAACTCATTTTCCTAAGTTGATATGGCTGTTGCTTTATCATGCAAGTAGGAACCACATGCGTTTTCAAGCTACTTATGTTTCAACAGTATTATACCATCACTTGGAATCACTCTAAGACCATAAAAACTGGATGGCTTTTTTTGTGTAGGTCCTTAATTTTGGAAGGTATGTTTATATTATCTGTAAATCTGGCCTAGCTCATATTCTCTCATAAGTGATCATTATGGGGTCATCTTTAGTACGTAATGAATTTATCATATGTCATTTATGACTCCTATTATTTCCATTCTTGAATTTAGTTACATTACAAAAGATGTAAAATTCTTACCATGTTGTATCCCAATTTCCTTGCTGTGTGCCAAAAATGTTGGCATTGTGCTTTTGAAATATGTAAGATTTATTTAGTGTAAACATTTGGAATCCTCCTTAGAACTAATTGTCTTGTCACTAAACTCCGGCATCTTCACTAAATATAAAAAGCACCAGCAAGTATCGACAAGATGTAAGATACTACTGAGAAGAGTATATAGTCCCTGATCTCAAGAAATTTACAATTTCTTTATAGGATTCAGACATAAGCGTGTGACAATTTGAATGTAGTTCTGAAAAATACATAAAAATAGTCTACTTGAATGAAACATGAAATGTAGTGATTTGAGAATTCAGTGGGTTCTACATTTCTTATAGCCACCTTACCTGAGATTCCTAAGGCATCATCTTAAGGAGTAAAACTGTGATAGGAAATTCATCAGTAATGAAAACACTGGGCCAAGGCCTACACTGGTTCTCCTTGGTTAGGCCAGTTGTGACTGAAGACTAGAAGATGACAGAAGAAACATTTGAAACAACTGTGGATTTGACCATGTGTGCTTCAGTAATGGGCAGTAATATTTTCATGGGGGATCATGTCAGAACAGCATTCGAGCATCCTGTTTAAGAAACACATATAACCACTATAATGAAGTGGATGCTATGTAGAGGTGATGTGTATTGTTTGCATCAAATAATGAAAAAGTTTCATATATGCAAATTTTGATATCAGCTTATAAATAAATGACATCCTATTTTGATCAGGTACTTTTCTTAGTCAATGTTCAACTTACTCCCACTTCTTTTGAGGTTAGGGTAAACCATTTACCTGGGATCTATATAGGGAGAAAAGATAGAAAAGTAAAGTGTAGATATGGTATTAACCTAGTTTGAGTTATTCCTAATTTGTGTACCATGTCTGAGAACAGAGACTAGTGTTGATTGGGGGAGGTGTTGAAGGTGGGCCAGAGATATAGAGCAACAGAGGAAGTCACTATGATTCATTCACTGACTCTTAAAAATAATGTAATCTCATTTGCCACCTTTTCTCATGTATACTAATAATTAAGTTTGATATTATGGGAGGGTGCATGTATGTGTGTATATGTTCGATGGTCTTTGTGCTCTGTTTTCTTTTATCTCACCAAACTTAGAACTTCTGGCAGTCCAATCTACTTTTCTGTTTCCTCTGAATTTTCATTGCAGTCATTAACTGAGCATCAAGTTTATAGTCGGATTAATTGATGTATTTGAGGTTGATGATATTCTCTTCCATTTCCTGTTTATCTCTCCATGCAATTTTGTAACTGATAGTATCCAATAAATTACTATTGAATGGATTTTCTTGACATGTACATATCCAAATTTCTAGCACTCGCCCCCAAAATTTTGTAGGATATTTTTCTGAATATATTTAATAATACATTGATGTGGTGTCATGAAAGGAACTTGGACTTTTACATTTAGACCTCACCTTTCAATATCTGTGTTGCTTCTCTGATCCCTAGTTTCTCCACCTGTAAAACAGGGACAGTAGTAATACCACTTCACAGGACTATGAGAGAACTGACTGTGTGAAATGATACGGGAGAGAACTTGGTAAATAGCAAAGGATGTATAAGTATTATCATTATCATAGCAATGCACTCCATAGTCCATCAGGATGACATCTGTAGAACAAGTTGGGTTTGCTACTCTTGGCAGTGAGGGAATATCAACATAGGAACTCAGCAGGACCCAAATATCTCTGTTATCTAGAGTAAGTGGCTTCAGTCTCCTGTGGACCTAAAATTTTGATTCCTCAGCAGCTATGAGAGGGTGACCTGGCCAAGGTCCCTCTGCAGGTAGCCCTTCTGGTGAGGACACTGAGTGGGAAGATGCTAAACATTTGCCAGACCTTGGTTCACAGGTCCCTGGTTGTCTCTTCATGAAGATGTTACAATTTGAAACGCAAATGCTACCTCATTAACCTGTTCTTTAATTGATTTGCGTTTTATCTTTTTTAACTTCTAGTCTTTTGTATGGCAGTTGTAGCCATTTTGCCTCATTTTATATATTTAGTATTATTCCAGTGATCTTTGTATTTAGCTTATAGGAGTTTAAGAAATTGTGTCTATTATTCCTGGCTTTCTTTCTTTTATCATTTAATTTTTTCTCATTTAAACTTTGTCTTAAAGTACTAACTTTTAAAAAATCCTCCTTAGCCTTATCATAACTTGCTTCCATTTTTAATTCTAGTTTTTAAATGATATTTCATTTTTATTTTTTATTTTTGTAATTTATTTTAAAATGGCAAGTGGGAACATAGGTTTATACTCTTCGGCATATATCCAAAGCAAGAGAATGACAGTTTTACATTTCAATCTTGTATCCCCAAAGGGTCTTTATAGTTTCCTGGGTAACCTCCAACTCAATAAAAATCTGAACTCTTGAATTTTGCCATCACTGAATTAGATAGCCTCAAAGCCAGGACCATAATTCTTCTTCCCCCAACTCCTTCCTACAGGTAGCAATAATCAATCCTGAACAATTGCCGAAATGACAATTTTATTATCCAAACATCCATGACTTTGTGAATGAGTACATAATCATATTTGTGGTTATTGTTTTTCATCCTATCCTATACTGTCCCCAGTTATTGATCAAGATATGAAAAGATTGAAATGATATTTCATTAAAATGTATCACAGGATCTAATTTGGTCTCATACCTGAGAGACAGGTTTTTCTTCCAGCTGAACACAGTTGCAACACTGTGTGTGTGGCAAGAGGAAGTTCATAGAACAAAGATTTAGCCTTTGCAATTTTAATTCTTCTGGGTTCAGAAAATCTGGTAAAGTGTCACATTGCTGAAGCGAAACTTCAACTGTCCCCAGAGAGATGTTGTTGTATAAGGAAGCACATTAGCTGACGGTGAGGCAGGCTGATCTCTTCCCACTCTCCTGGCTTCAGAGCACAGCCTGATTGTGTTCTCTTCTTACTCCCCTTTGTAAGATGGTTCATAAAGTAATAATCATTGGGAGGTTTTACATTGAAAAGTAGGACTAAAAAAATCCAACTGCAAATGCTTATGACTGACATGAAGAGAAATGGAAAAACCCTAAGAAAGTGTTGATTCTTAACCTGATGTCGATTCTTAACCTTATGTAACTGATGTTTACCAAATGATGTTTCATGAAAAGAGAAAAAGAAAAAGAGGGATGATTACATTTCAAATACGTTTGGAAGGCACATTTATGTAATTCAGGACTCCCTGCATTGTGTCTATAATGGCATTACAAATTCAGCGTGTTTAAAATGGACATTTTGATTTCAGGGCTGTATACCCTGGCCTGTTTGGATGCTAGTCTAACCACTGCAAATGTTCCAGCGTTTATCTGTTTCAGTAAGCCACCCTAAAAGTCAGTGTGGATTCTCTGTTTTTCCGTACCCCACCACCAACCTGTCAGCTCTACATCCATAAAATATCTCAAATTTATTTACCTTTTTCTGTCTCCAGTGATGTCACTGTAATCTAAGCCACAATCACCTCTGCCGGCCACAGTATAGTCTCTAAACATCTCCCAACACCAGTTCTCGCCCTTGTACAGTTCATTTTACACACAACTGCAAACATAAGTGTTAAAATTAAATCAAATCACTTCCCTACTTTAAAATCCTCTTGTTCTTCTCATCTTACTTTGTCACATGACCCACAGGGCCCTAAGGGATCTGGCTTCCACACCCCATTTGAACCGTCTCCTGCTCCTTCCCCTCTTCGCGATCCCCACAAGCCCTTTCTCAGCTCTGGAACACACAGAGCCTTCTTCAACTCAAAAATTTGTATTTGCAAAGAGGTTTCTAAGGATCTTTCAATTTCTGGCTCCTTACGATGATTCAGGAGTCAACTCACATTTGGTCTCTTCTGAGAAGCACGGCTAGGTAGTCCTTGTCACATTGCCCTCTTTTATCACACTGTCTCCATAACACTTCTAGCTGAAACTTTGCTCTTCACTCATTTGTTTACTTGTTTTTCATCGGCTTCCTCCGCAGCTCCCCAGACTATGTGTTCCCTGAGAGCAGAGCTTGGTTGGTCTTTAACATCAGAGTTTTCCCAGAATCTAGTAGAACGGTGGCAGTCATAGTCTAGAGCCTGTGAATCTTGACTCGTGAGTGCATTAGGAGACTCCACAGGGAGTTGTGGAGTGTTTACATTTCCCCAAATTATCCCGGAACACTTTTCTGACAGAATGACAAGACATTAATCCACTTTCAATAGGAACATGGTTTTATAAAGAAAGTAGTGAGATCTTTCCAAATTTGTGGGTTTGTAATGACTCTGGGAGTTATCTCTTACAGTTGTCAGAAATCAGCTACACGCAGGGGCGTGGGCTGTGGGGAGAGGCCTGGATTGTCGCTGCTGCCTTGATACTCAGTGGAGGTGAAACACAAGGTGGATTCGTCTCCACTTTGGATTCCCAGAAGAGCATCAGATAAAAAGAAAAAAAGCAGCCCTTTCACTTTTTATCAAATGATAAATATTTTCGTTTTTAAATATCTCAGCATTTATCCCTGAAATGTAATGCACATAATCTACTTGAAAATACTTAAATGTCCAAAACAGAACTCTTATTTTCCACCTCTCAAAAAACTCCCACGCCTCCATTCAGAAAAAAATGACAAGCCATTTCCTGTAAGGTCTTGGAGCTGATGTCCCTAAAAAGAGTACAATTAATGATTTTCTTAATTCTAGGATATCAAACTGAAAAATAATACCTGAAATAAAACAATGTCCTGTACTTGGCACTAAAAAATTTTTTCATGTCTTTTATATAATGTCTTTTGTCTAATCTTTTAAATCAAATTCATTTGTTCCTCTCTTCTTAACTTCTCAGTTTTCCATTTTCCCAGTAACTTGGACTTATCACACTAAAGGAATATTGGGTTTTTCCTCTTTTTTTTTTTTTTAATATCCAATCAGTTGCTTTCTCAGGTCAATTCTTTCATAATATTGCAGTTAATAGTCAATAAAAGGAACTTCTACTTCTCAGTGTAAAATAATACATCAAAAAAGTCCCCTTGATACATCTTCAATTTCATTTATATTTCTTTTCTGTAACTGACTTTATAAACAAAACTGTCCCTATCTAGAACATGGTGCCCTGGCCAGGTTGGCTCAGTGGTTAGAGTGTCGGCCCTCGGACCGAAGGGTCCCGGGCTCGATTCCGGGCCAAGGGCATGTGCCTCGGTTGCAGGCTCGATCCCCAGCCCCGGTCAGTGCTCTAGTGGGAGGCAACTAACCAATGTGTCTCTCTCACGTCAATGTTTCTCTGTCTCTGTCTCTCTCCCTCCCCCTCTCTCTAAAAAGTAATGGAAAAAATATCCTTTGGCAAGGATTAAAAAAAAAAAAAAATTAAAAATAAATAAAACATGTTTTGTTTTATTATTATGGTCATGTTGAACCTCAAAAGTTCCCTCAAATGTCTTATATTAATTCCTTCCTGAACTTTAATCAAAACATAAAATGTGTATATTAGCTGAGAGGACTAAACAACTAATATTGCAAATGCATGAATTTAAAATTAAAAAATAAATTACTAATGGTGATGTAATGGCTTGTTACAGAAAGAGCCTACAGGACAAAATACCTCACAAACATTCTCATCCTTTCTGGTCTCTTTTCAGCGAGGCCCTTTCTCATGCCTCACCCGTAACACAGCCCCTGGCCGAGCATCTTCTCTTTCCACTCTTGATGTGCTCATTCCTGACTCCACATCTCCTTAGCTGGAAAGACCTACCCTGTTTGCTTTGCCAATGAGCGTGTAACTATTACAATCATTAAAAAAATACTGAAAAATTTCCTAAAGCCAGAATTAGTAAGGGCATCACATACTCCTTTACCCTAGTCACGCAGCACTAAATAAGGTTGGTGTCACCTAATTCATCTTTGTTATGTGTTGCTTTCTGAATGTTCTCAATAATTTGAATACCCATGCATTCTTTTGCCAAATAGATGTCAAGGTGCAGGAATGAATCTTATTTTTTAACCCATCTCAGAAGGCTTAGGACAGTGAGGGCTCATCATGCAAGCTCAATAAATGTTATCTTTGAGAAGCAAGATTCTGAAGTGAAACTGCACTCATCTTTAAAGCCGAAATAGAAAGGAAATGGATAATTTATGAAGTCCTATTTATTCACTGACTTTTCCTTTTTTGTCTGCCAAATGGACTGCATAGCCAATAAGATTATATCAGGTACTTTTAATAAAGTGAGATGCTAAAATTACATGACTAGCATGATTAACTTGGCAATTTGTGATTTTTAATCTCACAAAGGATTTATTAAGTACAGCTAGATACTTATTAACCAACCATCTTTTTAATAGCTACCTACAAAGCCTGAAATTAGTTTGAAAATACTTGCTCATAATCTGCCAGGCTTTCTATTTGTTTGGATGTGTTTTCACAGCAACACTAACTTATGCTGGAACTTTGGATTTATGGTGAATTCTCTTTCACTGTAAGGAAACTGACCAAGAACCAAGGAATGATATTGGAAAAAGTAGACAGTCATCTATTAGTACATTTATAACTCTTATATGCTAGTTAATGCCTTCTAAAGTAGGTAAATATTTTTGCCCAAATTCTTTGCTCACTTGTATTTTGTGATTATGCCTTTGTGAATGCTGTTGCCTTTTTCTAAATTATTCAGATTTCACCATACTAGTCTAACATAATTATCCCCAAATAGATGTGAAATGTCCTCTGAAAGTCTTCATGTGCCATGTTAATACATTTTTGCTTTTACCTCTTATTTGCTTGTGTTCATAATATAATTCTACTAAGTAATAAGATTTTTGAGGTTGGGATTTATATTTTATTTTTCTATCTCTCATAACACTATCATAATATCTGATAATTAATAAACTCTCAAAAATAACTTTAATGAATAAATAAATAAATCTCAATTTGAATCTCCCAAAGACAAGTTCAACAGTCGCCAGGCACCTGGGAGTCATCTTGACCCTCTCTCCACTTCAGTTCCCATGGCCAGTTCTTCAGGAGACCCTCTTGGCATACTTTCCCAGCATCTCTGTAGTCTTTCTAGGGCACTCCATACAAGCTGTGTTATCATCCCAGCTCAGACCCTCCTTACCCTCTCCCATAATTATTTCTCAACCCTGCATTAGATTGGATCATAGAGTCCTATTTAAATCCTTCACTGGCTTCTTAATAGTCTGAGAATAATAGTCCAAATCCTTAACATATTGAAAAATGCCTATAAAATCTGGCATTTGCCTTTTTGCCCACCTCCTCTGGTAGAAGGCTTCACCTGGCTCTCTCAAGTCCATTCACAATGGCCTTCATGTAGGTCCTGGAAGTGCCCATGTTTCTTCTTCCAAGGACCTTTGTGTATCTTCATGGAACTTACCCTCACCTTAGGTATTTTCTCATTTCCTTCAGGGCTTGCCTGAAACCTCATGTCAAGGAAAATTCCCCAGACCCTCCCAACTCGTATAGTATCTTGAAAGTATCCTTTGCAGCAATGCAATATAATTAATCTATTTTACTATGTAGCACATTGTTTAACTCATTCTAGGAGCTTCTCTAAAATATGAGCTCTTTGAGTTATTGGTCAGTATTTATTTTGTTCACCGTTCCCTGTACCCATCAAGGTCTTGCATTTTTGAGGGATCTATAGATATTTTTGAGAAATAAATGAATCAAAAGAGATACTGGATACATAAAAGGAAATAGAAATAAAAAATAAGGTAACAGCAGCTTTAAGTGTAGAAATAAAACCTAATGCCATTGTGACCTTCCATTATATGTATCTCTTTAGAGTCCCTTGACTGAGACTCATCTTTAAGGTTAGTTTTATCTTGTCCTTTCTGTACAGCCTCTCTACTAAAAGGCCTCCTTACGTTTCTCTCTCTCTCTGCATTGGCAGTTGATGGACAGTGGCAGGAGTGGAGTCCGTGGAGCCAGTGCTCGGTGACCTGCTCCAATGGGACCCAGCAGAGAAGCCGGCAGTGTTCTGCAGCCGCTCATGGGGGCTCTGAATGCAGAGGGCCCTGGGCAGAAAGCAGGGAGTGCTACAATCCCGAGTGCACAGGTAAGACCTCAGTACTGACTTAAGGGATGCCTGCCATTTAAAAACTGCGACAGAACCATGCCGGACAGTCGTGGTATAGTTAGATGATTATACATTTCTATTAAGTGAAGCCAGTTATACCCAAACTCATTCTAGTGTATGTCACATCAATAAGGCATCAGAATTCAGGAGAGTCTTAATTTAAATATTGATTAAGCTTTTTGGTTTTTTTTAACCCTCACCTGAGGATATTTTTTCCATTGCTTTTCAGAGAGAGTGGAAGGGGGAGAGAGAGCAACATCGATTGGTTGCCTCCCACACATGCCCTGACCGGGGCTGGGGACTGAGCCTACAGCCAAGGGACGTGCCCTTGGCCAGAATAGAACCCTGGACCCTTCAGTCCGCAGGCCAGTCTAGCCACTGAGCCTAAACGGCTAGGGCTGAACTTGTACTTCTTACGAGTATGGTTCAATGTCCACTTGAAGATCCTGACAAACATATCCATTTCTGTTCATCACAATGCTCTTTAGTTGACCAGCAAGTCAAATACATGAACAACGTTTATGCATGGTGATAGATTCATAAACATTTAACAGACTAAGTAATGGCCCTTAGATTTTAAAATGGCTAAAGCAGTGTGTATTAGACCACTGGCACTGACCGCGACGCATTTCTTTCAGCCAATGGTCAGTGGAACCCGTGGGGTCACTGGAGCGGATGTTCCAAGTCGTGCGACGGTGGCTGGGAACGGAGAATGAGGACCTGCCAGGGCGCGGCGGTGACGGGGCAGCAGTGTGAAGGCGCCGGCGAAGAAGTGAGAAGATGCAGTGAGCAGCGATGTCCTGGTGAGACTCGGCTGAGGTTTTCCCAGTGGAAACGTTTGGTACCTTAAAAAAAAGCATTAAAAATATTGTCGTTGGTTAAGAGCGGTACTTCCTCCATTGAAGGATTGCTAACGATAAGTGACAATTTACTTGTTTCCATAATGTAGAGTTTCCTCTGTTTATGTGCCATAGACTATTCTATAGGCTTTTAAATCATTTGCTGCAAAATAACATTGAAAATGTGATAATGCAAAGGTAGCCATAATGAACAATAATATGGCTAGATATGATTTTAACTAGTTTGGATTATTGCATTTTCACAACTTTTAAAAAATTGATTTAAAAAGAGAGACGAAGAGAAGCATAGAGAGAAACGTTAATGTGAGAGAGAAATATCGATTGATTGCCTCCTGTACACGCCCCAGTTGGGGATCGAACCTGAAACCTCTTGGTGTATGGGATAGTGCTCCAGCCAACTGAGCTACCCAGCCAGGGCTTTCGCTGTTTTTACAAAATATTTGTTTACTGAGAACACAAAACAAATTGCATTAGATTATTTATGGTAGAAATATAAAGGCATAAGTATTAGATAGCTAAGTGAGAAAATAAAGAGATGATGTTGAAATTCAGACGCTGGTAAATGCTGCTGTTAATTCATCCTGATACATGACCTTGGACATCCCTGTTTACTTGCCTTTGCCCCATTTTCCATTGTAAAAGGAAATTCCTATGAGGAACATATTTTAAAATGAAAGTATAAGGTCTTAATTCATAGTGAAATAATGGAAGTGTTGCTACATTAAAGGATTTGACATGTAAACATAAAAAAAAGAAAGGTCAGAAATTGCCCAAATTATACATCAGGTGCAGGGTTGGGCAAAAGTAGGTTTACTGTTGCGAGTATGTGAAATATAGTTTATTTTAAAACACTATTGAGAACAAAGACTACTTCTTAATTGTGTGTACTTTTCATAAAATATTATTGACATACTGAGTGAGGTTTTAATAAGTGAAAATTAGGATTTTAGAATGATATCATAGGCAACATTGTTATAACATGCTAGAAAAGATGATAGGATGGAACTTTAAAATATCACAGCTATGCAGGAAGGAAAGTGCTGAATTTAGAGAACTCTGAAGACCCAGCTGAAGTCCTGTTGCTGCTAGTGACTGTAGGGAAGCTCGCTGATCTCACTGGCTCCCTGGTTCCTAGTGAGGATCGTGAGAGCAGCTGTTCTAGGTTCTTTTTTCAGTTCAGAAAATTATGAATTTATGTCTCCAATATAACTATTTCAATTTAGAAAAACCAAGGAATTCTTAGAGCTATCTAGAGTTCAAAACTTTGTATTTCTCATTACGTAGAATTTTAATGACCTCTAGTTCAACTCTAATACCGACAGAAACTGGACTCTAAGAGCAACAATGTCAGTAGATGTTTTTAGAGCTTACCAAAGACCTAAAATTAGTTTTGTTAATTTTTAAGGCCATAGGAATTTGGAATGATAAGAAGTAGCCAGCATGCAGGGTTTGGTTGAGAAGGATACCTATGCAGATTAGCGCTGTGAAATTGCTCCTGTGCTGTGTAAGAATTAAGAAGCATTATACAAAAACATTTGTTTTGCTCAGGGAGAAATGCTGTTAGAACAGTAGGCATGGTTTAAATAGGTCCCTTTTAATATTTGAAGTTACCTAAACTAGTCTGAGCATGCCAGGGTTCTTAACTGGGCTTGTAAAACTGTCTTTCACCTGTAGTTAGAGGTAAGATGGTGCTGCTGAAATCAAATTTAAAAGATTGCCACCTGCTGTTTAGAGACCATTTTACATACCTATTTAGAAAGAAGATACTATACCTTATGTGCTAGGTTTGTTTGCTGGCTTTTATGATTTAAGGAAGGTTGAAAAATTATCATCAAAAATGGTAAAAACTTTTTATATTATATGTATTCTGTTTTATCACAGGGGTTGACAAAAGTAGGTTTACAGTTGTTCGTATGGAAAAAGATATGCAGGTTGTGATTATTACAATAGCTTTATTCACTCTTGTGTTTCATGCACTCACACCTGCAAACCTACTTTTGCAAACCCCTGCATATTTGATACTAACTTTCACATTTTTATTTTACTCTTTTCAATAATATGATTTGAAATCATATTATATATGGAGCAATATAATGGCTCCAAATTCACACATTGACAATATAAACTGAAAAAAACTTTTGAATTATTTTAACAGTTACTAAGACATTTTTCTCCTTTTATCAATGACAAAACTGCAACAAATGTTTCTTTTTAAATAATATATTTTTTAAGTACTATTTTTAGTGCTATGTATTCTTAATTTTTCTTCAGGTTGCTGAGAACAACTACTATTTATTTTATACTTCACTTAGTTTGGATGCAAAACAATCAAGTTTGCTAAGAAACCCTCAGTTGTCAGGAAAAAGAAATATACTCAAATCTTTGGATAATTAATGAAAATAATGATTAATCGCCTGGATTTAATCAAAAGCTGTTATGGTGTCTACTAAAAAATGGAAAATAAATTTTCCATTAAGATCAGGATATTCCTTCACTGGTAAATAGATAAAATAAAAGTAACAAAAAGAGCAGTACAGCATAGGATATTTAGTCAGTAATATTATACTATGTATGTGCCAGGTGGGTACTGGGCATATCAGGGGAACATTTTGTAAAGAATATGATTGTCTAAGCACTATGTTATACACCTGAAACTAATATAAAATAATATTGAATGTAAACTGTAATTGAAAAAAAAATTGAAACATTTTAAGTAAAATAAAAAAAGAAGAGCATCGCTGACCAAAAATAAGTTATTGCTTTTGTTTTCATAGGAAAAGAGAATTAGCCCTAGCTGGTTTAGCTCAGTGGTTAGAGCATCGGCCCACGAAATAAAGGGTTGTGAGTTCGATTCTGATCAAGGGCACGTAACTTTGTTTCAGGCTCGATCCCTGGCCCTGGTAGGAGTGCGTGCGGGAGGCAACCAATCCATGTGTCTCTCTCACAGCAATGTTTCTTTTTCTGTCTCTGCCCCCGCTTCAACTCTCTAAAAAAATCAATCGAAAAAAGATCCTCAGGTGAGGATTGCCCCTCCAAAAAACAGAAAAGAAAATAAGATGATCTCAATCTCATGCTACACCCCAGATGAGGTTGAAATAGTAGAAAAGTAAAGAATAGCTCCTATGATTTTGTTACATTGCCACACTGTGAAACATACTAAGTGTAGTCCTCTGTCTGTTTCTTTGTTTTCCAACATTTCCCGGGTTAGTATCAGTGAGAAAGCAGATGCCCTGCTGGATTGGCTTTTGAAAGCTTTCAGGCTTGGGGAGCTCCTTGCTCTGTTCACGGGGAAGGGGCTTGCTATTCCTATAGCTCCGATTCCAAGATCCGTGACTCCTCAGTCATTATTGCTAAGTGGGAACCTACCTTTCACAGGGGTGTGTTAAACTTACTTTATACGTGAAATGTCCGTTTTGGAGTCGCAGTTGCTTTATTTGCAAATGGTGAGTGAACCTGCAGACTGAGTGTTCTGAGAAGTTGTGAAGTAAGATAGGCGTGTCGCACACAGGTATGTGACGTTGGGACGTGGTGTCAGGGGTGAGGAAGATGCCTTGGCTCATGTTGACTTACTTTCTCCTCAGCTTCCAGTTGGTGAATTAATCTCTATTGATAGAGTATTTTGTCATTGTTAGAGACAAGTTTAACAAGTTAATAAGCCAAACTTCTAAATTGTGTGGACCACTGCATTTTTAAGGCTAAACATAATCATTATTAGAAAACCAGACATGTGGTGTAAAATTTACATTTCCTTTTTTAAATTATGTTTTAATTTTTTCAATTAGAGTTCACAGTCAACACTATTTTGTATTAGTTTCAGATGTGCAACATAATGATTAGGCAATCATATACTTGACAAAGTGTTTCTACATTTCTAAAGAGAAAAACAAATACTACTCTACTATTTTATACTGAAATATTCACATACAAGTTGAAACCTGCTTTATTTTTTTTTTCATTTAAACTACAAGGTTATCACTAATAGTAATTTTTAAAAGCTTCTAATCCATTAGAATTTCTATTATATTTTCTGCTATCAGATGTTATGTGTATACCCTATTAGGAATTATATTATTTCATGTTTCGTTTCAGGCAAGTGTTTGCACTGAATATTTTTGGGCAGAGCAAATAATCTCACACTGGAACGTACATAGCAATTGTTCACCTAAAGCCAACCACTGAGTTCAGTGTTGACAGTAGGTGACACTAGGTATTGACTTCTTTCATCTTAAATGTTCTATTTGTTCTTCCTACGTAATCGCAGATGCATTCTGAAAAGTAGGGAAATAAATTAGAACTTGAAGATACCTCATAGGAGAGAGGCATCACCTAGCGCTTAATAAATGCCTAAGAAAGCAGCCTCTCCTTCTGGAAAGCATGGGTTGTATTACCTACTCCAGTCTACAAGTTCTGCAACAAATCAGCTAAATTTCTCAGGTAGAACTAAGGAAGAATCACTGAGCTCTAAAATAATGAATGAGTACCCCAGATAGTACTATATGTACGTTATTTAAACCTGTTGCTATGGAGATAATTATTACCATAATTTGTCTTATCAGATTGCTCATCAGATGAGACTGAGAAAACTCTCACAGCTTCTGCCACTGCAGAAACTTAAAAAGCAATTTCTTGTAATCTTATATTATCCTACCTTGTCCAATTTAGAATATTTGACAACACGCTGATCATTCTCAAATTGAAATAGAAAACGTAAGCAGCACTTTCCACATTTTTTTTCCTTTCATCCCACATTGTTTTTATAGTAAAAATAAACATATTTTAGAAACCATTTAATTATTTTTAAAATAATGAAAATAATGCAATTAGTAAAACTCCTTTTTGGTGTGTGTGTTTTTTTGGTTTTTTTTAATACTCACCTGAGGATACGTTTTTATTGATTTGAGAAAGAGAGAGATTGATGGGTTGCCTCCAGTATGTTCTCTGACCAGAGATCGAACCCACAACCTAGGTATGTGCCCTGACCAGGAATCAAACCTGCAACCTTTTGGTGTATGAGAAAACATTCCAGTCAACTGAGCCACCAGGCTAGGGTGTAAAACTCCTTTTTGGATTCAATATTTAACAATATAAGACCTTGACATTTCTCTTCCTGCTTATCCTGTAAATGACCCTAATATCTTGCCCCTGGTACTCTTTGGTCTCCCCCCCCCCCCCATTAGCTATCACCTGTGTGAGAAGCACCCACAGATCTGCATCTTTATGCCTAATCTCTTCCAAATGCCTGGTAGACCTTTCCAGCTGGGGTATCAAATCCGACCCCGGGTCACCAGGAGAGCTTTTCTCTCTGATGGCCAATCGTCTGTCATCTGAAGTAATTTCTCCTTCTTACCAGTTCCTGGGCTGGCACGGGATTCCACCTCCATCAAGTCGCCCTCAGTGGCCCTGCTTTCTCTCCCCCATCCCACCTCCTACTGGGGGGGGGGAGGGGCAGTGCAGCAAAGAGCCCAGGGCATGGAGTCAAAGAAGGCTTGGCTTTGGGCCTCCACGTCCTCACATATAAAGCGGAGACAATAATATGTACCTGGGGGGATCATTTCATGGATGAAGTGGTAAAATACTGTAACTAATTAGAACTTTTAAATGGCAGCCCAGGTCCTCTTTGTCCATTTACCCATATAATCAGAACAACCACCTTTTCTGATCTCTTCCACACACAGGGTCATCTGAGCATTCTTCCCGTTCATGGCCTTAGTCATGTGACTCACTTGCTCAAAAAAACCTCCAGAGCTTCTTATTAATTGCCCAAGTTAATGCATACTGGGACCCCTGGGACTCTAGAATTCCCATCTATCAGCTCATTAGCTTTCCAAGGTCATCATATATGTATGATTTCTCTCCTTACACTGTTGCGTGCAGTCTGCTCACCTGGACTCACTCGACTCTCACACTCTACTCTCACCTTCACCTGCCGGAGTGGGAGCATCTTGGGAGCTCAGTCCATTAAAAGACGTCCCCTGCCTTAACCATTCCTCTTTCTCTCAAACTCACAAGAGTGCTCTGTCTCCTCCGAGCCCCTATAAACTTTGCTTTGTGCTTCTCTTTTGATATATTGTTGTTATATTGCATTATTATACGGATTACTATACCTCTTAGCTAGATTTCGTGCTCGTTGCAAATGACTTGTGTGTATTTTTCCTCCCTAATCCGCTACCCTGCACTGAACCTCGCTGCATATTGTAGGCCATTAGATACCTGCCCTTTTGAATGTTTTATTCTATTTCGTAAATGCTGTGACTGGACTAATGAAATCATTTGTACGAAGGCATATGACTTAAAGTTTCGAAATGACTGATAGTAACGCCTTACTTTTTATAATTTTTTACGCTTTCAAAATGCTGTTAGTTTACTGAATTAGCATTTCAGTGACATTTTTAACACATATTATTTTTATTTTGTTGTTACAATTAGAAATTAATCATTGAGATGTTGGAAGTAAGAAAAATACGTAAAGTTTTTGTAGAAAGTTTCTCCATTTCCTCAAATCTCAGCCCAGTTCATTCTTTTAGGCCAGAGCTCCTCAAGGCACTCTTGTAGCCACCTGTCAGGCTAGAATTGGGCCCAGGTGTGCCCAAATAGAGGCTCCTAAGTCTCAGGGCAGTTGGCAAGACCGGGCTGTGGCCAGTGCCCCCAGCTAGGAGGAGCCTTGCCAGTTACTGTAGTGTGCCTCCAAATGTCATTTTCTACATGTGCCATAACCTGGAGGAGGTATGAAGCACCACTATTCTATACAGTTCCTAAGATAACATAAAAAGGCAAGTTAACACAATTCTCCAGCAAAGACCTCACCAACGTAAAATTTGGCCTCACTGAAAGTGATGGTTATAGTTAGAGTATTCTTCGCAGTTAAAGGTAGATGTCTATTTTTATTATTATTAACAGGTTAGAACTAGAGTGACCTTGTGTGCTGAGTTGAAATACAGAATTTAAAAAATAATAGTTCAGAACTTTGGAGGGGGAATGTATATATATAAAACACAGCCTGGACCAAGTACTCAAACAGGCAACCTGCAGTGCACATTGTTTGCTAATGAATTTAAAGTTCATGCTGACTTCCAGACTAGAAACAAATGTCTCCAAAATATATAAATACCCTGTTTAATATACAGCAAATACTTAGAGACCATGTAACAGTCTCTGAGATTGGACTGAGAGAGGTGTTTGACATAGGCCCACCACCTACTCGCTGAGTGATTTCTCTCTGCCTTGGTTTCCTCATATTCAAAATGAGGATAATAATTTCATCCACTTTATCAGGTTATTATGAGAAATTAGGTGAATTAAAATATGTAATTACATACTTTTTATTTTTAGTTAGAAGAGCCCCTAAGTCATAGTGATAAGTAAATATTGCTGTTATAATTGTATGTCCTTTCAACTTGAGACTGATAAAAAGCATTTTCTCTATGAGGAAGGCTGTTATGAAATACACTCAATAAATACCCTTCTTTTTCCCTCAGACCTTAGCAGCAGCACCATGAATTCTTCACATGAGTAGGTTCAACCGCTGAAATCAGAGCTGTAGGCTGTGTGAGCACGGAGACTGGATCTATCTCGTTTACCTCTGCATCCCCCAGCTCAGGGAATTCCCAAAACATAAGATTTAATGAATGACCAGCAGGTGAAATTTGAAATGTGGGGTCATGCATAGTGCTTTTTAAATTTTTGGATGCCAGCTCTACACTTTAGAATCAATTTCTCTTTAATGCTGAAATTCTAGCATCAGGGGTGAAAACTAATTTTCCACATCAAATTGATTTAGGCCCTGTATAATTTTTGCTATTTTTAAGAGACAGAAAATCAGTTTGAGTAGACAGATTAACAGCAAATCACTAGGTAATTGCTACCTTGTTTTAAGGGAGCATACTAACTACATACTTGTGGCTTCAAGTACAGTTGTATCTTACAAATGGGTTTTTTATGTCTTTTGCACTCGTGGTAGCAAACGCTGGGATCTTTCAGCTGATTACCAGAGTTGCTGTTCCATTTTCCTAAAGTGTAAAAAACAAGAGCCCTACATATTGCTGCACAATAATATGTTTTTATTTTGAGCCCAGAGAGTCGCCTGAGCTAATTATGTATTTTCTAATTTACAAAATACACATAGGTAGCATTAAACAGAAAAAAAAAATAACCCAAATATCTACCTCTAGCTTATGTTTCCCTCCTGAGCTTTAGTTCCACACACAAGCTGACTTCTTGGTAATACCGAGATGTGTTCAAATATCTCAGACTCAAAAGTATTTTCAGAGTGTTCTTTCCCAAGTCAGAGCCTCATCGCATGCTGTAACTCGGAGTGTAGCACTCCAGACATGCTCCCTGGGAGCCTGACTTTCATCTTTTTTTCTCTCTCCTCACCTCCTACATGCAGTTATGGAGCAGAGCCGATACCACCCACTAACTAGATCTTGAATCCCAGCACTTTACATTGCCAGTTCCCATGATTGCACGCCCTTTCCCCAGTCACACCATTCAGATCGTCACAGGCCTCCCTGCCTTCTGTCTCACTTTGCTTCAATCCATTCTCCAAACTGCAAGGCTACCATTCAAAATATTATAATAAATTTCCCTTGCCCTTAAATTCGGACACCCAGTTTATCTCATCACTTATCACCCCTCTCCCTCCCACCTCTACGCATCCCCAACTCTGTGCTCCAGCCGTTCTGGAATGTTCCCAGTTTCTTGGATCTCCCATGTGCTCCTTGCCCCCTGGGGCTTCCCACCTGTGATCCCCAAGGCACACTTCCCTCTTGCTTAACCGCCAACTGCTGCTTGTCCTTCACACCTCAGCCTGGACGTCTGCTGCCATGCTCTCCAAGGACATGCTGTCCCCTGAAGGACTCCTCGCGGCAGCCAGGGCGCCTCAGGTCACAGTGGGCATTCAGTATTGTGTTTTCTTCACTGTCTATCTCTCTTACCATCTTGGGAGTTGAGAGACCCCAACTCTTCTCTTTCATTCTTTTTATGTGTAGTATTTAACAAGGTGACTAGAACATTATGGGAGCTCAGTAAGTATCTGTAGAATGAATGAATTCCATAAGTGGCCCTAAGGAGAGATGCCGCTGGGGACTTCAGAAATGTAGGATGGAAGAAAATAATTTTTTATTTTGATATCTAAGATGATTTGCTTTTGGTATGAGCATAAATAGACCTATTTTCCCAAGTAACTTTTAAAGATAATAGTCTTCAAAGTATGCCAAATCACCTTTGATGAAATATTTAAAGCAGCTATGGGATTTCACATGCCTACTAAAAAGCTGAAAATCCTGAACCAACTTGCAAGTGTGAATCTATGATTCCCTGTCATCTTTTTTATCCTTTGTTTACTAAGTTTCTGTCAATAAGAGCCAAAATAAATCCAAGGCTTCCTGAATTTACAGTGAAGAAAAAAAGTTTGTTGACCTCCCTCGGTTTAAAAAATTATTGTGATTTTTTTTTTTTTTTGGTGGGAGTGGTTTGTTTCAGGTGGACCGTACTGATTGTCACTAGGTAAGTGGGAATTGATAACTGAGTGTTGTGGTCAGAAAAAGAACTACTATTGGTTTTGTGAGTTCTCTGAGTTCCATGAACTATATTTAGTGCCGTGGTTGGAAAATGAACTATTTAATCAGCTTCCACCTTACTTAGGATGTATGCCGATCACATGAGGGGATTCTAAACAGGGTCCCACGGACTTTTACCAAATCAGACACACCCAATAAGGTCAACTTTTGTCAACACCCAGTACCCTGGAAGCCTAGATGGACTAATTTTTAGGAAAACTGTAGTCACTAACCTCTGTCTCTTATGGCTCCTAAGTGGACATCACTACCTACAGCAGGCCTATTAAACACACACACTGCACATACCGGCCTCATTACCGAGTTATCCTCCTTCCCTGTCATCTTCCATAGTGGGGGTGATTAAAAAATAGAACTTTTGAAAGTATTTGGTAATTTGGGGCTAAAAGTATTTGGTAATTTTTGGTTTAAAAGTGTATGTATATAATGAATGCTAGACTTGTAAGTGTTACATGCTCCAGAAGTGAAACAAAACAGAAGATCACTATCTTCTTGGTGCTCATATTCTAGCAGGAGAAGGCAAGTTAATAATAATAATAAATATGCTAGAAAAATGTGTGGGAGTTATAAGGTGGCAAGTGTTTGGAAGAATAATAAAGCAGAGGAAGATGTGGGAGAGTTTGAGGGGCAATCAGAAAATCCCTAAGATGGTGCCCGGCCGGGCGTGGCTCAGCGGTTGAGCGTCGACCTAGGATCCAGGTGATCGGGGTTCGATTCCCGGTCAGGGCACATGCCCGGGTTGTGGGCTCGATCGATGACTCTCTCATCATTGATGTTTCTATCTCTCTCTCTTCCTCTCCTTTCCTCTCTCTGAAATCAATAAAAATATGTTAAAAAAAAAAAAAAGGAAAGAAAGAAAATCCCTAAGATGGTGAAATTAAATAAAATGTAAGGCAGTAAAGAAATGAGGCATGCACAGGTTCGAGGAGAAGGAGAGATCCTGGGCGGAAAGAACAGGTGCACAAGCTCTGAGGTGAGAGCCTAGTTAGAGAAGCACCAAGGGGCCAGTGCGGCTGAGGAGGGGGCAGCGAGAGTGGAGATGGTGGGAACTGAGGCAAGGGGCCAGAGTGAAGGGCCTTGTAACTGGGGCTAGTGTAATCACTAAACGTTGTACTTACATGAAAACATTTTATTTTTTCCCGAGTGGTATACCTTTAAAACAAATTCTAGCACTGACACATATTTCTAAGACACAGTTAAGTCACTGCTAAAGCCCTCCTTGATTTTGAACCTTACAGCTTCAGCTGCAGACCTAGTCAACATTTCACCCTGTTGGCCCACCCGTGCCATCTAGTGGTGAAAGCTCGCAATTACCGGATTTTCTGACCACACAGTCCACCGTGGGGGAGGGGCGTTGCCAAGAGTAGTGTTTTCAGAATAACAATAGGTGCGAAAAGCTTTCTGAAACCACTACTGGGAAATAAGCCTGGGGTGCAGATTGCTTCTTCATTGGTTTATGTGAAGACTAAATCAGAAAAAAAAACAAAACCTGAAAGCTATAGTAAGAAGTTTATGAAATGTATTTCATATTTTATCAACTGAACTAAGGAAAATTTGAGTTTAAACATTGAAAACTGAAAAAAAAAGTGAAACGATCCTGAAAAATTACAAATTAAGAGATAATTAAGAAGATATTGAACAGACGTTTGGATGTATATATGAAAAAAATAATTTAGTATTACAGTAATATTAGATTAATAATTGCTATAGATTTTAAAACAAGCTAGTTGTTTTATATAGAATTCAATTATGTAATAAATTGTGCATAATGTATTTTGTGAGTTTTAACATGTTTTCTAATTTTCCTTTTTTAAATATTTTATAGTAGTTTTGGTTGACTTTCACACAATTATCTATTACAGTGTTTTTCAACACTGTAGCTATTAAGATTTAAATTTATATTAGTTAAATGAAATTTAAAATTCAATTCTCAGTCTTACTAGCCACATCTCAAGTGCCCAATAGCCACATTTGGCTAGTGGCTACATTATTGGACAGTGAAAGTAGAGCATTCTCATCATTAAAGATGCAGAAAGTTCCAGTGCTGGTCTGTTGTGTTGTTTCCTCCTAGGTAAAAGTGATTTGTGCAGCAGTGTGTCTTGAACACCTAATATGTGCTAGGTTCCATGGAAGTTCATTACAGCAGTTTAAAAAGAAATAAAGTAAAACATGATGTCTTCTAAAGGGCAAAATTTGGGATTTGGGGAGTTTCGCACACATAACCAGAGCACTTAACCAAATATTTTCAATCAATTGTGAAGAGACCTGTAATACTTGTATATTCAGTGACTAAGGTATTAAGGTAGGCTTCCCAGAGAATATTACCATTTAAGATGTGTTTTAAAGATAAATAAGAGAGAGTATTTTAAGGAGAGAATATAGCTTTTGCAAAATCAGGGAAGTGTAAATTGTGGAATATTTGGAAGATGACAATTCTATGCGGCTGATGCATAGGAGAATAAATATGAACTGTAATTGGAAAGCTAGGTTAGGGCTGATGAGAGGGGCCGTTTTCATCACACTGAGCCTAGTTATCTTAATCCTGTCAGTACTAGGGAACCATGGAAAGGATTTAAGTAGCTAAAGCACTGCATTGGCCTCCTCAGTGGCCTTTCCCTACCTACTGCTCTCCCATCTCTCTTGCCTACGGAAGGAAAACTGATCTTAAAGTTAAAATCAACTCTTGTCAGTCGCTGTTTAGAACCATTCCTTCAGTGGCTACCTATGAGGTGCTCTGTGTGCTAATTTTGACCTGTTTCTCCAGCCCATTCATTATTCCACACTCTTTTCCCTCCAGATCCACTGCCCTGGGTGCCCCCAAGCTCCTTTCTGCTTCCAGGCCTTTGCATATACTATTCCCTCCCCCTGGAGAGCTTACTGCACCTCACACAGCCAGTCTGAATTAAGCATCATTTCCTCCAGGAAGCTTTCTTTGGTTCTTCAGCTTTGATATTGAAAAAGCACCCTGTTCTGTTTGCAGTGCTTATCATAACTGTACACAAGTAATGGTATGTTTGTTTGGCCTCTTCCTCCTCCCAGTAATAGTTCTGGGAGGCAGAGAGTGCTTCTTGAAGACACCATTGGTTCCCCTGGAACAGAGCACATGACAGGTAAATGCTGAATGAACCAGTGAGGTTGCTCCCCTAATTCAAATGGGATAGGGTGAATGCCTGGGGGGGCAGTGGAGGTAGAAGCTTGGTAGTTAAGAAGATGAGAAGGGTGAGATGAAGATCACCCCAGTGGTTCTAGCTATGGTACAGGGTTGGAGGTGTCACTAACAGCATTAGGGAATACAAGGAGAGGAAGCAAGCAGCATTACGGAGAAAAACGGTGGGAGTTAAATTGCATGTAGATTCACTGAGATTTCTTTGAGACAGCCAGTAAAAATTTCCACTCAGTTGTTGGATATGCCAGTCTAAAGCCCAAGGAAGACATCTGAACCAGAGAAACACATGTGTTACCACTACATAACGTGAATTGACTAGCATATTATCTGCAAAGGAAGACATTTCTCCTAGGAAGTCACACTCATGTATATATTAGGTACTTACTATTTTTCGGTCCTTATTTATTTATTGGATATATCTGTATAACCATATATTAATTTATTCATTTATTCCATTTTGAGCAGCTTTTGTGTGCCAGACATGCTGTTAGGTGCAAGATACAGAGAGAAACAAACAAGATCTCAGGCTAGCAGTGGGAACAAACATGAACATATAAATGGCAGTGCTGTGTGAAAAGCACTACAGGTCTGTCTAGAGAAGGGACTAATGTGTTCTTTTTTTTTCAATTCTCACTGGAGGATATTTTTTCCATTGCTTTTCAGAGAGTGGAAGGGAGAGAGAGGGAGAGAGAGAAAATCATCGATGTGAGAGAAACGCATTGATTGGTTGCCTCCAATTGGTTGCCTCCCCCCACCACCTGGGCTGGGGATTGAGCCTGCAGCTGAGGTGGGAGCCCTTTGAGACCCTTCAGTCCCAGGGCTGATGCTCTAACCACGTAGTAGCAACCGGGTAGGGCAGGACTCATGTGCTCTTTCATCTGGGAGAAAGGTGTCAGGTTTAACACTATATAGATAGAGCTTGTTCTTTTATGAATTCTTTGGCTTCCCACTAAAATATTTCTGGTACACATCTGTTATTGATATTCCCTCTAACTTTCTTGCCTCGATAATTAACTTGAGCTTTTGAAAATAACAAGGCCAAAAAATTAAATCAGTTTATTTTTATATGATGTAGTATGATTGTCATTATTGCCCTCGTGTGATGAAGAATTAAAATGTTAATGTATTTTTGCCCTTTCGGTTTTACTCTGAATGCTTACAGTTTGTAATTATAATATGATTTTCAGTTTATTGGAAATTATTTTATTGTATAACATTCCAAAACATTGTGAATATCAGGAAGGCTTTTTTCATTTTTATGCTTGAATGTAATCTTCAATTTATAGACACATCCAAATGACTTTTTTAAAAAACCCATAGAGTAAACACTTTCCAAAGAAAGTACATTTCTGTGAAGATTTTGAAGATAATGAAATGAAAGCTGGTGGGGGGGTGTTTTGTTTGTTTGTTTATGGAGACATTTCTAACATTTCAGTAAACAATATACTTTGCATAAAATTAAAAATCTTTACAGTTAGAGCGATACATTTGAGTGATGCCAATATTTTATTTAAAAAAAAAAAAAAGCTGAATGGAAGTCCCTCTGTTTTAAATTGCAGCACCTTATGAAATATGCCCAGAGGACTATCTGATGTCCATGGTGTGGAGAAGGACTGCAGCGGGAGACCTGGCCTTCAATCAGTGCCCCCTGAATGCCACAGGTAAAGCAGGATGACCCACCCAAACCCCAATAATGATCACCAACCAAGGACAGCATGCTGTGTTTGCTTATGATGTCATGCTTTTGCCCTACGTTTATAAATAAACCTGTCCAATGAGCAGTTAATGAGACAGTTTCAGTGAAGTGCTTCATAAATGGAGCCCACGAAGAGACCTAGAAAATGCTGCTGATGAGATGATTTCCTGGTGTGACCGGTACGCATTACAAAAATAATCCAAATCACAATTTCGTATGCATGCTTTTTTAAAGCCAGAAAATGTACAAACCCCGTTTTTTCGTCTGTCTCCCCATGATGCGATGCCTTCTAGCATCCCCGTTATAAAGCTTCTCTCTGTTCTTTGTGACGCGCAGGCACCACTAGCAGACGCTGCTCTCTCAGTCTTCATGGAGTGGCCTTCTGGGAACAGCCGAGCTTTGCAAGATGCATATCAAATGAGTACAGACACTTGCAGCATTCAGTAGGTGCAAAGCCAGCTTTAGTACTTGCTCTGTTTATTTTTGCTAATGATCACTGTGTGAGAATTTAACCTTCTGTTGTACAATCAAATCAGAAAAAGAAAAAAAGAAATTGAAAAAATGCCTAAAGGGAAAAGGGATGTGCTAGAAAGCTAATTTTTGTACGTCAGTGCTAAACTATTTGATTCCCAGGGTTTGGGTTTTTATGGATCCTGCTATTTAAATAAAAGAATTCCTTGTCTAATGGCTGAAAGGCCCAGGAAAAATCTGTTACTCAGTTTTATCTATAGGAGTAAAACTGTTTATCACAATTGGCCAATTATGTGTTAAATAGTATACAAAACATATTTCAAAATACTGTGCATTTTTAAAATTAAATTCTTTAGCATTTAGTAGTTAGGAATTGATAAAGCTGTGTCACTTAGGTATCAAATTTCTCACTGCATTTGATGTTAAGACATGAACAAAATCAGTGTTACTGCACCAGAGAAAATTAATTCCTCACACAAGATTACGTGGGCCAGATTTTCTAAAAATAGCCCCTTTTCCCCCACAGAGTATAATGTATGAATATTTGGAGCCTGGTTAAACTTTGCTTGGTATTTTACAAGTGCAAGTCATTGTCTTTATCAGAGAATGTCGTCATTTCATCCTGACTGTCAAGAGGAGCCCTGTACATGAATAAACATTGTGGGGTTTAGAATAAACTATGAGCATGAGACCACAGGAAAGTTGAACATAGACAGGAATGAGGTTTAGTTAAGAGCCTTTAAGTTTTGTTGTGCTTTTGTTTTGTTTTATTACTGTTGCTCACAAATACGTATAATTAAAAAAAAAACAACACCTAAGTAACATTCTTGCTTATGGATGCAGAATTGCCGTAAACAATAATAACCCTTATCAATGAAGTAAATGTATTTGATTATTGGAAAAAAAGAGAATTTTTAAAAATCTGAAAAACAAATGCTGGCTAATATATTTACTTACCAAATCAGCAGTTGAATTGATGATTATTTGGCTGCATCGAGCCTTGTTTCTGTTATTGTGTACATATCTCTTCATTTATATTTATATGTATATTTATATAGATGTATGCATATAAATAGTAAATACTGATATACACATCACTACTGATTACACATAAATTCATATATGATAATATGTAGATTTAAGTGCATATCAGTAATCAGTGATATTTGGCTTCACTGAGTCTTATTTCTGTCAAAATCAAAATAATAGAAATAAGGTTGTATGTTCTCAATTCAATTACTGATTTGGTATGTAAACATATCAGACAGTATTTGGTTGTCAGATCTTTTTAAATGCACTTTTCTTGGGGGATACACACATTTAATGACAGAATATAATATATAGCTTCATTTCATAATATAAAATGTAGAATATGAAATGTGAAGGTTCTTTTATTAATAGATGTCTGAATATTGCTAGCTATTTTTGATTGTCAGACATTGTATAAAAAAATTGTCAGGTCTTCAGACAATATTTATGTCCATGAAAAAGCATTCCATTTCTTGTTTCCTTGGTTGTCCAAATACAGTGAGGAACTGATACTTCAGTGCAGTCAGGAATTGGCCTAGGTCAAGGCTGTTTTGCAGTTTTAATAAGACTACATTTGCTTAATCCCCCTTTGTCCATCTTGTCTTTTGGATGGAGAGCCTATGTGCACCCATCCCATAGACCCTGAGAAACTCTAGAAGATTCAGCTTTGCCCTTCAAAAGGTCCCAGCTCAGTGCCCCAGCTTTCTGCCCAGGGAAATTCAAATGCATCACAAATCTTGAGAAGAAGATATTTAAGCTGGTTGCTTAAAGCTGGACTCTTCTCACTAGGCATTTGAAAACAAATGCCTACTTAAAAGGATGGAGAAAATTACATTCTGCACTTTAGAAGTTTTCATCCTAACTCCTCAGCTTCCTACGCAGTTCAGAAACCCAACATATATCTTACGGAGAAAAGTCCCAGCAAGATTTTTAGGGACCCTTATATTTATCCAGCCCCCGCCAACCAAAAAACATTAGTTCCTCTCTCTGTTCCAGAGGCCCTCTGCCTGGGCCTCACCTTCTCCTCACTTCTCGCCCGGATTTAGCAAACATTCCCAGGGGGAAAAAAGAAACTGGTTGAAATTGTTGGCTTACCTCAGAAAGGATCTCCTCTTTCTAGACATTAGTTTTCCTTATTCATCGCTTTCTGATTCTCTAAAGAGTATGATTTATTTTTTGTAATTTATATAAATTTTCTAATTGTATTGGCAAAAGCATTGGCCTCACATAAATTTCTACATTCTACTAAAGCAATACATTTCAACTTCATTTTAAAAAAGAAAAAATCTTTAGATACATATAATAGTGTCTCTTAGGGAATTTTAAGGGTGTCTATTATATAGATGTATAATGAAATAGTTTTAACAGTTGTGTTTATTTTTCCTCTTTTTCAAAAAGAAACTCACAACACATTACTGATTATAATACAAGCCCAGGAGATTTTTAAGCTTCTCTCAGATGTGTATTTAGTGTGACTAAATAGAAGACTAGAAGACATGTTAGAGTTAGTTTTAGCCATTAAAATTCACTGACTTGGAACTTATTCATTGGATGATTTAATAGAATATTCTTGTACAGAGAATTAAATTTTGGCAAATGCCAAAGGAAAAAAATATTATAAGGGAAAGTGTATAATATTCAATCCTTCATCCATCCATTCATCTACCCATTAATCTATTATACAAATATTCACTGAGCTTTAACTCTGTGCAACACAGGGCAGTAATCCAGGAGTGTAGCTCGAATGTGACACACACAACAAATACAAAACCAAGTAGACAAGAAAAGAGATAAAATAATTACAAATTGTGCTATTTTTGTTGAGGGAGATTTACAAGGTGCCAACATAAAGAATAATGTTTGGGGACTGCTTTAGATAAAAAAGTCAGTGAGGTCTCCATGAGGAAATGACCTTTAAAATTGTGACCCAAAAGATGAGGTGCATTTAGATATGCAAGGAGTGGAGAGAATGAATTTGTCAGGGATGAGAGTACATTCCATTTGGAGAGAATAGCATATGGAAAAACCTTGAGGTCTTTAAGAAGGTGAAAGATAATCCAATGACCAGAGTAGAGAGCAAAAAAGAGATTGTCATGAGATGAGTTTGGAAAATTAGGTAGGAGAAAACTTATTCTGTGCCTTAAAATCCTTTGCTAGGAGTTTAGATTGTATTCTTAGTGCAAAGGGAAACAATTGACAGTAGAGAGTTGACAGTATGTGGTTTGATCCAATTAAAGAGAGTCTTATGGCTGTTCTGTGGAGAATAGACCGTAGGGTACAGGACAGGAACCTATGAAGCCTGCTACAGTCATCCAGATGTGAGGTGATGGTACCTTTCATAAGGTTGAATGAGCACCTTTGGCTGATGGTGACGTCATTTTCTGAAACGAGGAATAGCTTGAGGTAGGTGGGGTTGGGGGTAGCCAAAGGTTATATTGTACTGAGGTTTGAAATAAAGAACTTAGAGTACATCTAGTCAGTTTAGTTGTGATTTTTCTCCAGCAAAGTTAAGCTACTTGGATACAGGAACAACAACAATAAAAAGGTGTTTGGTAGAGCCAGAATGTTTTCTGAAGACCAGAAGTGTCAGTAGCACCTGGGAGCTTGTTAGAAACATAGAAAGTCAAACCCTGTCTCAGACCTACCTAGTAGAATCTTCATTTCAAAATGTCCTGTTCCCTATGCTATTCAAATGCACATTAAAGTTTAAGAAGCATGTGGCAGATTTTATACATGGTTCAAGTTTCGGTGGATGAATGCAAAGAAGTAAAATGTAAAAAAAAAAAAGAAAGCAAAATTTTTAAAAAGTAAACTTTGGTGGATGCAAAGAAGTTAAATGAACACTAGTCAGCTCCATACCATCACAAGACATACTATTATTATTAGGCGATATTTCATTTTCCTCGCCTGGGCACATGGGTGGATTGTGTTTCTTCACCCCTTGAGGGCAGGTGTCCATATGTGACTGGTGTCCACATGTGCTCGTTGGCTGTGTATGGAAGTGAGCTTCGTGGTGTCAGGCCTGAGCCTGTCGTTGCCGGTGCAAAATCTTTCATCCTTTATCGTCCTGAACCCCTGAATGACTGTGATGAGCAGAGCCTCCTCGATGACCTTGGCTGAGTATGTACTGTGAGTGAGAAATGAATCTTTGTTAGTTTTAGGTACTGAGATTTTGGAGTTGCTTGTTATCACAGCATAACCTGTTTGCTTCTGACTGATACACTATCCCTAGAACTAGAGTAATGGAAATAGAATTGAAAAAGTCTTAGAGAAATACTGGGTTACTTAATGTTCTGCCTCCTATTGAGAAGGTTCCTGAAAGTTTGGGTCCTGGTCCATGCCCACTCTGCTGCTTTGAGCTCCTGGAGGATGCTCCAACTCTATCCCCTGGCTCAGAATATCAATAACAACTTCCAGATTTCTTCGATGTTAGGAAAAGAAGTCCCACCTACTTATGTGCTTTGCTCAGGAATTGTACTCTTGACTAATTCTAGCCAAAAACTCTGAAATTAAAGCAGCTTCTAGATTTTACTGGGTAGATAAGTTTACTGTGCTCTCTCATTTGCAAATCTGGGAAATTTAGTTTGGAAATTTCTAGGTTTTCCAGGGACATAAGCACAGTATACCTGGCTCAGGGTTTTTTTTGTGTTTTTTTAAATCAGTTTTCTTTATGACTCAGTTTATTCTCATAACAATAATTTGCAATCCTTACTTCAGGAATTCCTGGGACAAAAAACTGGGGTACCCAGTACCCTATGGCCAAATGCTATTTATCCTGGGCTTTGTACAGTACACATATAATTTATGCAGGGGGATTATGGACTAAATCTGCCCTATAGTGTTGACTCTAGACAAGAATTGTGCATCAAATTTGAACTCCTAGCCCTAGGACAGCTCTAACATACATAAGCTCTATATGCCAATATAGGGAAAATTAAGAACCATTTATGTTTTAGAACAAAGAGTACACTTTCTTTTCCATAAAGAGTGATATCTTTCTTTTTCCTGGTGACACCAGATAGATCTGTAAATAATTTAATACCATCATTTAGTGAGTGAGTTTAGTCTTAGAAAATGACAGTTTTGGACTGAAGCAAAAGATTTATATTTAGATTATTGCTTTAAGAAAAGAAGTTTCTTGTATAATTATCTTTTAATTGAAGCTATTAAGACCTATGAGAGCCTTTAATATACCTTGCAGATGGACTGTAGGAGTTTATGCTGAAAATAATACATGAATATATGATATTACTGTCATTTTCACAGAGTGACTACGATAAACTTTTTTTTAGGATTCGCACAATAGAGGTGACTGTAACTGGCAGTAGGAGGCATGAAGTGAAAAGAGTAAGGTTATTTCAGAAACACACCTACACTTTAACCAGGACCCTCACTATATCTTTCTATATAACAAGCAAGGATGCTTAATCCAGAACTATAAAAAGCCACTATTTTTAGACATCGGTTTTCTTCTTTCACTGGTGATCTTGTCAACATTATTAAATGTGAATGACACAGAAACTTTAAGACTTGTCCTTTGGAGCAAAAATGCTCACTGAGTACTGCAAGCTGAGCAGACATAATCACTGACAATTATAATTTTAAAGGAAATATTTAAATTATTAGACCTTTCTCAGCTATTCCAGTGACTAAATTAAGAGAATTACCAAATATAGCCGAAGGGAAATAGAATCCTGCATCAAGGGACCTATTCTGGAGGATTTTTCTGTCTACCTGAAGAAAACTAACTACAAAAATTTATATATAGATATTGGTAAATGGCTTTAGGAACATTTACACGTTGTATTCCAAAGAAATGACCACTACTCAAATTATTGGCAGTATCTCGACCACCTGGCAAGTGGTTTCAAGTCTCTTGCTTTTCATATTTTTTCTTCATATGAGAAAGATTTAGTGTCTCCTTGAAACAAATGGGATTGAAAATTATTTTAAAATATTTAAGCATCTTGACAGTTTCTCACAAAAGCACTGTATAAAACCTGAGCTAAGCAGGTGGTAGTTAAGAGCATGGATTCTGGAATCAAATCTCTTGAGCTCAAATCTTGGTGCAAGTTAGGGCTATACAATTGTGGAGAGTGAGGTTCACCATACTCTCTCTACTTCATCTGCAAAATATTGGTGATTATGACACCTCCAGTGGTGTTTAAAACTTAAACAATGTAACTCACGTAAAACAGTCCTATGATTACCATATAATAGGTACTCTATAAATACTATATCATCATGGTGATTGTTATTATTTTTTAAAAATAATATATATAGCAATTATATAACTATAGATGCTTAAAATTTCTGAAATAATTTTAATAGGACATCTTTTAAAAGGCAGTTTTTTCAGGGAATGTAAAATCTCTTCAATTGTTACATATATCTTTGTTTTGAATAGACATGGACTGCTGTGCTTTAACTTGTCAACTTTTGAGGATGATAGATACAGAAAGAAAAAAAATCCTTCTGTAGTTTAAGGTTCATTTAGCAAGTATTTTGAGAAGACACCATTGTATGTCAGAAAATGTGCTAGAAATTACAGGGGAAACAAAGTTGAGTAAGAAACTACAGGCCCTTTAGGAGTTTAAGGTCTAGTAGAATGGGTAAGAAAAGAACACAAACGCTATAATAATATAAGAGAAGCAAGATTTACTTCTGTGAGGTTTGAAGGTAGAGATCATGCCGTGCTTTTCAGTTATTTGAAAAGAATTCAGGAAGGAGAAAGGAAAAATAACTTACCAAAAGGTCTAGGGAGAACATTTAAAATTATAGAACAGTATGAGTCAGGGAGCAAAAGCAGGATCCGTGGGCTTTCTTTGGGAAATGGTGAGTAGTTCATTCGGGTTAGTATTGAGAACCTACAGCAATAGGGGAATAGTTGGCTGGATCAAGCTGACACTTCACAGACCATACTGACTTCCTCATAAACTATAGCAAGAATATATTTTCAAATATTGTATTATATCTGAGCTCAAAACAAAGACAGGGAAGTCCTTGGGTACCAAAAAATGAAGAGAAAAGAAACCAAAGCCAGAACTACAGGCAGAAGCTGTCTAACAGCCTGTGAATATTTCAGGCTATATGTGAGTCCTAGGTGGTGGAGGCTGAGATTCTAAAGCCTTCTTGGGGTGCTGACAAGACGCCCTCACACAAAATCAATGATGCTATACCAAGCCCTCTGCAATGGTCCAGTACTATCTTGGTTACTGTGACATCATAGACTAGAAAAACCCTACAGGCCTAGGATGTATCTAAGAAATTTTCAGTTTATATATGATTTTTGGAGGAAGAGGGGGGAAAAATTCTCTTTCAGAAATGGAAACTCTTAGACTGAGTCATAAAGAGAAGAAATTAACATGAAAATTAGCATAAAATGATCTAGTATCATTGAGCCTGAGGGTCCCCACCCTCAGAGAAACACATTCAAAACTGGTCTCTAGCAACTCTTTCATGAACCAGCAACTTGTGACCTCCAAAAGATAAATACATCCCACTGAATATGAGTTCACAATAATCACAAATATCATGAGGGAGAATCATCAAATGCAGAAACCAGGAGAATTAGCAATGCAACAAGTAAAAATAATAGAAAATATGAAATAAACTGTAACCTTTGTTTAAAATAATTTAAGAGGTAAGAGAAAATACAGTTAAGGAATGGGAGACAGTTAAGGAATACAGAAAATACAGTTAAGGAATCTGTGAAAAAGAATAAATAGAACTTTTATAAGTGGAAAATATTTTCATTGAAATTAATGAATAGAATAAATGTCTAATTAAACATAATTGAAGAAAGTATTAGTGATCTGGAAGTTAGGCCTGGAAAAAGATCACTCAGAAGCTAGAATAGATAGATACAGAAATGAAAAGTATGAAAGAGAACGGAGAAATGAAAAAAAGAATGAGAAAATTTAGTATACATTTAATTACAATGTATATAATTCAAGAAACAGACCACAAAGATGCATAACAATTTTCCAGTGTTGAAGACAGATAAGATATTCAGATTGAAAAATAATTTTAATAAATAAAAGCAAATCCTCATAAACTTAATCTATATTATACTAAAGACAAAAAGGAAAATCTATAAACAATGACAAAGAAAAGTCTAGTAAACTGCAAAGATCAGCTGTTTAACTGATAGGAGACTTCACACTTGGGACAAAAAGAGGCACTAAAATTATATTATGAAAATGCTAAAGGGTAAATATAAACATCCCTTTCTAAAGGATCAATTGAATGTGAGTATAACTTAAAAAGAAGTAAGTCAAAGATTTGAAAGAGTTACCATTTACAAAACTTTACTAAAATAATTGCTAAAAGATTACAAAGAAAGGATAATACACTGAAAGTAGAAGAAAATTCAAGAAAAAGTGGTTAAGAAGCAATAGTGGAATAAATAGGTTGATCAAAAAGTATTACTAGTTTAAAAACCATTGATAAAATATAGTAAAGAATAATTTGAGGAATTTAAGAGTAAGATGGATTAAATGACTAAGGAGCAACAAGGATGGAAGAGTGAGACTGAAATAATCACTAACTGGATAGAAATAGTGGGAGAACAGTAGCGAGATCAAGGATGGATTTATAGATTAGGATTTTATTTGGATGGTCTATACGTCAAACAATGAAGAGATGTATTTGGTTTAATATGAAAATGGATGGATTTTTATTTATTTTTTATCAGAGAAATGACATGTTCAGAGATATGAAATGTAGGACAGTTTAGCAGTAAAGACCATTTAGGAGATTGCTGTAATGAGTGTCGTGAGAAGTGTTGCAGACCTGCATTAGGAGCTATCTCTTGCCCATAGGTAGAAAGGATGGATATGAAAGCACTTTATACCTAGTATTCAGAAATGAGAACTTGGAAATAAGAAGAGAAGGAAAACCATCACTGAATGTTCCCTTTTAACCTCTATCTTTGCAGTAACCCATTATAACAACCATGTGATGGCATTTGCTTCTTTTTACAGACAACTCAAAGGATCCTAGGAAAGAGGCAAATGGTTTGCCGAGTGTTGCTGTTTCGTAAACAGTAGAACCACAACCTTAATCCAGATTTTAAAACCCCATTTGCTCTGTAAACATAAATACACTAGTAAGATGCCCAGAGAGAAGGCTTAGTAGATAATTTGCAAGCTTAATTTGCAACTTAACTACTTGTGGGATTCAAATAAAATTTCATACTTCTGATTTTTATTTTGAAGAGAATCAGAAAGAAGACAATAGTTGAAAGGCTGTAGCAATATGAAAAGTTGGTATTGAAATAAGGTATACAATATCAGTCCATACTTTTGAGAGAGGGAAGGATTGTAGAAGAAAGATTGGATGGGGTTCAGATCATAGAGATAACCGTGGAGCTGAATCATAGAGATAGAAACAAAGGAAGAGAGGTGGAAGGCAAATAAAGGACAATTTGAAATAGAGAAAAAATAAGTTGAACAAACTCAAACTGAACTCTACTTCTTCATGATCCAGAAAAGAGAAAAAGAGACCTGCAGATACACCTGAATTTGTCATTCTAGGAAAAAAGTATGCATATTGTAAGAAAAGAACATTTTACAGTACACTTATATTGTGTAAGGGAGATCAAGAAAGTAGAATTTTTAATTAACTAAGTATGTTCTGGATGGATAGCTGTCTCATCCGAACGCTCTTGATATACTTTATAGTTGCTACCAATAGTCTACACTAGTGGATAAAGCTATTTCAAGGTATTTGTTCTGGGTGATTTCCACCAACAATGCCAGGAAAGATGCTAATTAATGCCATTTGTGAGAGCTGGTGTTGTGATTTGTGCACCTGTTTGCAAAGAACTAGACTGAGAACAGCTCATTCCACATAAGCCTGCTAGGCAGCTGTCAGATGGCAATGACGTTAATTTACTACTGATGGAGGCCACATTTGATGTCGACCCAGAAGTGAAAGACTGGCTTTCCTATCTCTGATTAGCTGAGCCATCCAGTGCCTTTGCTACTATTTTTATTACAAACAGAAAACAGTCTAAATGTTTTATTCCTCAAGATTCAAGTTAGAATTGTGATGCTTTTGTTTGATCTGAGCAAATTAGGTCCCTCACGGGCATGTGTTGCCAAAATAGATACAGAGCTGATTTGAAGTAGTCAGAGGATGTTTACCTTGGCAGCCATTGCTATTCTCTTCCTAATGGTGAGCCATTTAAGTCCTCTGTGGCTTTGAGCATCACAGCTGGGATCTGCATTGCTAGCACGAAACTGAGGACTGAATTTGATGACTTTTTTTTAGGTTAGACCCAATTAACTTCATTTCACTTTAAAACTTTCTTCACTGAACCAGACACTTTCAAGCCAAGAAGCTGCACTATCTCTTTGAGCCAGGTATTTCTCATGCTATTTGATATCAGTGTTTGCTATGGGCTATGTTGGTGAGCGAGTTAAGGCAGCTTTCAAGTACCTAACTTAATTCTGTGACCTGATGTGAGCATAGAAATTCATTCATTCAGTCTGTTCAATATATTGAGTATATCCTCTAGGTGCTGGGAATATAAGAGTAAACAATATAGACAATACATTTCTTCTCAAGACCTGTATTCTAGTGGTGGAGTGGGGAAGGGAGATGCAAAAATAAATAAATAAGCCAAGAAGTAGATAGCACAATGTAGGTTCAGCACAGTGACCAAGGGTAAGATGAATGACAATGATACCGTATTAGATAGGGAGGGAAGAACTCTCAAAGGAGGTGACAAAGAAGCACATGGGTCTCTGTAGGAAGACTATTCCAGGCAAAAGGAAAAGCAAGTGCAAAGGCCCTGAGACAGGCATGCGCTTAATGTTGTTAATGAAGATAAAACAAACAAACAAACAAAAACCCCTGAGAAACTAGAGCACAGTGAATGAGGGGAAAGGTGTTCTATGTGCCCAGGAACTGGATCACGTAGGGCACACAGACCATGGGTGAGGCAGGAAGGTTCCCTGTTATTCAGTAGCTTGTGCTAATTACCTTAGGCTTGTGATTTCCTTTGAATTAAGAAAATGATGTTTTAAATGTTTTAACCAGATAAGCATATTTTTCAGATCTTAGAGGAGACATGCCGAGTCTCCTTTGGATTCAGTTATATAAATGATAAATTACAAAGTTTAAATAAAAACTTGGGCACTACTGCCTCCAAACACCATCCATTGTATTATATCATAAAGGTATAGTTAAGACATAAAAATTTAATGAACTCTCACAGATGTTACTGTGCTATGTCCTAAGGCTGTGAGTAAGGCAGGGAACCTACCCTCAGGTTCAGAAGGACTACTGGGGCAGAAAGACATATGAGCAAATGATTATGTTTCAGTGTGGTACAGTGATATGTAAGAGAAGAGGTAGCACAGAGAAGGGAGTTGATTAACTGGCTTTCTACATATTTAGAAGAACCAGGACTAAATCTGAGGGGTGCATAAACATGCGCTGATGTAAGGGAGGGGCTGGGATAGCCAGTGTGGACACATGAAGTTATCAAACCCATGACCTGAACAGAAAATTGCAAATATTTATCAGAAACTTAGAGAAGAGATAGGCAAAGGCTGATCACGGATGGCATACCAATCCTTTGGGCTTTAGTCAGTGGTTGATGGCTGTCGCTGAGGAGAGACAGGGACAGAAATGAAAGAAGAAAATGGGAAGAAATAAGCTACCTAAATAGGTTGTCTTTTAGCATAATAATGGAAATAGAGTATGTCTGAAGATTTTTACTTTACCAAAATATTTTTAAACAGAGCTTTAGAGACTAAAGAAAAGTAAAATATCTGAAGCCGCAAGATATTTTTAAAAATACATTTTCTTGAAAACTCCTAACTTTTGGGATTAGTTTAGATTTATTGCCATTCTTTACAGGATTTGTTGGCACAGTTCCTAATGGGAAATTGATCATTACAATCATTACCCGTTACCCTTTCTATTTCAGTATTTCTCTGGTGTGTTCTTGATTATTTCATGATCTTTTGATTTGTTAATTTTATCACAAACTTAGCAATGGGGTGACAAGGATTAGCCTTTAATAAACAAAGACCCTTGCTATCACTTTACCCTTCCTGACTTTACCATTCTTTCACACTATAAGATGCTTTACTTTCCTTGAACTGTAAGATAAACAAATATGAAAGTTGACAAACAAGCCTATTCCTCTGGCCATCAAACTAATTTAAGCCTTGCATCTTAATAGTTTGTTCTGCTAAAGACCTAGCTGAGAGTTTTTTTGTGGGTTTGTTTTTTTTGGGGGAGTTGTCTTATTTTTGTTATTAGTTTATTTCTTTTTAAAATAAAGCTAAAGTAATCTAGCTTTCAGTCATGTCATAGTAGACCTCTAAAGTTAGAGATATTTTCTAAAGCTAAAATGTTCTGGTGACAACTTAATTTTTGTTATAGAAAGATGTGTTTAAGAGGTAAGGCAAAAATTAAGCTAGACTGCTTAATAAAAATGGAAATTTTGAAGTGTTTATAATCTCCCGTCTCTGACCACACCTTACTAAACAATCTCCCTGTTTACCACATGCAAAAGTATTTTTTATTTTTACTTCACTTAAAAACCTAAGTTAATACCCTTCTCCAATGTGTTGAATTGTGTGCTCTGAGAACGAGATAAAGGCAAGTCTGTCAAGCCTGCCCAAGCATAAAGTATATATACTCATTAGTTTCTGCATGCTGGATAGTCACCCGAGTGTGGGATACACACAATTTACAGTTTTAAAATCTTCCCAAGTGTTGCAAAGCTATGTTAAAGTTGACTCTCCAGTTTTAAATACATTTGTTTGGTGAAGATCTGTAGAGAAATAGTAATGAAGATTCTGATGTTCATTCTGTTCTTTTGACCATCCAGATTAAAGAACACCTTGCTAAGGGACAGCGAATGCTGGCAGGTGACGGAATGTCCCAGGTGACCAAGACACTGTTGGATTTAACTCAGAGGAAAAATTTCTATGCAGGAGATCTTCTGATGTCTGTGGAAATCCTCAGAAATGTGACAGACACGTTTAAAAGGGCGAGTTACATCCCTGCCTCTGATGGTGTACAGGTAAGGGAGGCGATCCCATGAAGGAAAAGACTGGTGAAAAAGCAATCAGTTTTTGGCCCCAAGAAGCCAGTGCAGCCAGGAGGGAAAGAGCGCTCACTCCTGCTTGGAGAAACTTCCAGGTTGTGCTTAGTGTGAGCTCTGGAAATGACCTCGATTCCCTTAGTCTTTTTACACCCCAGTGTGCTCAACCATAAAATGCTCATAATACACTTCAAGGAGATCCTGAATGAGAATGTGTGGGAAGTGTTTTGAGCCATTAGATAAAAGGCGCTATAGAGAATTCAAGGTTGCATCATGGATATTCTATTTCCACATTTAATATCACCATCTTGCCATAAGAGACTATTAAAAGCATATTAAGCCTGGCCAGTGTGGCTCAGTGGTTGGCTTCGACCTACGAACCCGGAGGTCACAGTTTGATTCCCGGTCAGGGCACATGCCCGGGTTGCGGGCTCGATCCCCAGTACGGGGCGTGCAGGAGGCAGCCGATCAATGACTCTCATCATTGATGTTTCTCTCTCTCCCTCTCCTTTCCTCTCTCTGAAATCAATAAAAATATTAAAAGAAAAAGTACATTAAGCATAATGAAAGCACATTAACTATAACACGCAAAGAAGACATACTTTAAGTTTGGTTTGGGGTGTTGCTATTAGAAGGGGGAAGGCCATAGTTAATTTTGTGGAACGATTACCTGAAAATACCAGGCAAATAGAGAATTGTTCTGGATAAGAAAATCAGAAATTCAGTAACTCCTCACAGCGTATTTTTCTTATCATGGAAGACTTCTAGAGCAGCCTAATTACCTCCACAATAAAGTTTAAGTACTCACCCAATTTCAGGATTGCCTTTGTCATTAAAACAAAGCTTGTTGAATGGCAAACAAAGCATTTCATGCCATCCTAGTTTGCATTTCAGATTAACTCTTTTTGTGCTATAGGCTAAAATGTACTCCTGCCAAGAGAGCTGAGTTGATTTCAGCATTTCCAGCATAATGTCCTTTCTGTATCTCTGCATAAAGTTCATTAAAGTAAAAGTTTGGCAAAACTCCCAGATCAGGCGGTTTTCTTCCAGCCGACTCTTCATTTGGGAGTTTTATCTCCATTTCACTTGGAGAATGCAGGTTTTGTTTTGTGTGTTTTATGTTATTGTTGTTTTGTTTTAATCAGCTATTGAGAGAAAGAAGAAATGAAAGCTTTTTGGAATTATGGAATCATTCATAAATAATATTGATACTCTGATTTGTATAGAGGCATATACATTAATTAAATATCTCCTGAAAGTAACTGCTATGACAATTATTGGAGCTGCATTCTATGTCATATCACCAGTGTCCTGTAATACTTTTTTAAAATATATTTTTTATTGATTTTTAGAGAGAGAGGAAGAGAGAGGGAGCAAGAGAGAGAGAAATATATTGATGTGAGAGTGAAACATGGATTGGCTGCCTCCTGCATGCCCCTTACTGGGGATCGAGCCTGAAACCTGGGCAAGTGCCCTAACCAGGAATCAAACTGGCAACCTTTCGGTGAACTGGACAACATCCAACTCAACCACACTGGCCACGGCCTGGAATACATTTTTAATTGTAAAAATACATTGAGAGGTGGGGTGGGAAGATTACCATCATTTTAGCATTTTAAAGATGCTTTTTTTCCTTCACAAAGAATGTTTCCTAATTTTCAAACTAAGTAAAGTAAGCCAAGTACAGCTTTTCCCTGTAGTTCTGAAATACTTCTATTCATTAGCATTTACATTAAAAAATGCCATTTGAAGCCCTTGCCACAAAAGTTGTAATTTCAAAACTCCTCAGACACGCATTCACGGCTGAAACATCAGACCAAATGGTGCTCTAAATAACCTCTAGGACCTCTTCTAACTCTCGAGAGTGTAGGGCTTTAAGGTTTTAGGTGCTAAAACTCAAGCAATTGAGATTACCAGGTTTTGGGGGGAAGATAGTTTGATTAAACTGCTCATTAGAGTGCATGGACTGGATGAGCAATTAGTTTGCCCAAAGGCTTGGCCATGGGCATTAGCTGGTCTGACTGAATAACTTGGCCAGCTATTCTGTTGTCATCTTGGCACCAGCAGAAAAGGTCCCTCCACTTTCATATTCTCTCGTCAGCCCTCCGCATACACCCGAAGTTCTGAGCACGCTGGTGTCCGGGTCACGCTCACAGCAGGAGCTGCATTTTTCTTCCCATTGTCTTTTACTGGTGCCTCTCAGGCACCTGCCATGTCTTCCTCTTCTAGGGTGTTTTTCTTCCATCTCCACCTATCAAAATCCTGGCCCAACTCTAGCAAGTCTTTCTGAATGCCGGGCCAGCAAGCCCTGAACTCCATCTGAAAATGATCTTTCTCTTTTCTGAAATTCCGGAGAACTTTTTGACTCCTTTATTCTACTTTTCACAAACATTTTATACAAGTGATATATATATTTATTGTCTTTGCTTGAACTCCAGTGTACAGCCTTCCTTAATACCTCCTCTATCTTAAACTTCAGTTTCCTATTTTCCAAGGGTTCTGGGCATTTCTGATTGGCTCAGTTAATATGGCATAAACTACACTCATCTTGAATTCCAAATCTGCTTGCATTTGCTTCCCTTTATAGAATTAGCAGTCTTTAGGCTGGAAGGGTAATGCCGTCTGACATAGCCGGGGAGGTAAGGAAGGCAGTGCAGTGTGCTGATGAAGTGCTCTTGTCCTGTAGTCAGAATCCTGACCTTCAGGTCATGACTTTGACTCTTGTTAGAGAGGTGATGCTAGACAAGTTACTCGACCTCGCTGTGACTCAATTTTCTCTTCCATTATATGGAATAAAATTACCTACTTTATAGTGCCAGTGTGAGGATTAAGTGATCTAAGTAAAAATTACACAGTGTGTTGTATAAAGTAAGTTCTCAAAAATTGTAGCTCTTATTATCCAGAAGGCGAGCAGTTAGTTCTCTGATGGAACAAGAGCCCGAAGCAGCTCTAGATCGCAGGTGTCTGCGGCTGATGCAGGTGTGGATATTGGTAGCTCTCCTGCCAAGAAAGGAAGGTCAAATGCTTCTCATGTCATCAACTAAGAAAGTATGGCACTGCTGTTTCCCTTTTCACTTCTTACAGAGGAGAAGGGCGGGGGAGAGTGTCCAGGAGAATGGGAGTCGGAAAAGAAGCATCAGTCCTTGAGGCCGACACTGCAGAGAGTTGGAGAGTTCGTGGCTGGGGAGAATGGCTTAAATCAATAACTGGATTCCTGGCTCAGTGGGAGCCAGGCTCTGAACAGAGCCACAACACCCAGCTGACAATGGCTCCAAGTCTTAAATGGCTGCTGTTTGCAGTGTTTAACAGCCTGAGAGGATCCCCTGTTGTTTCTCTGTGGTAGAGACAGCCTTGTACAAACAACACCTCTTTCTTGTCAGTATTTAAACCTTGCCCTCACTATAAAGGTGAAAATGAGAAATTCAATGCCAAATAACATCCTTAAATGGGTGAGATATTAAGCAACAAATCTTGTTTCACAAATCAACATGAGTACCCTACCATGAACAGAATTTAGCAGATGTCTCCATGGGAGAGTACAAAGTATGCACAGCAGTCAGGTGGGAAGAGGGAAAATGGCAAAGATGTTTTACAAATATATATAGTGCAGCCTATCAACTAGGAAATGCCATGGGATGTGAAGAAATGGTTGTGGTTTTATTTTTCAAAAACACTATATAAAATATCTGGTAGGTAGTTTTGTCCTTTTAGAAACCCCCATTATTTCCTTCAGAGTCAAGAAAGTATTGAGATTTGGATTAGCACAATGCACAGGTAGTTTAGTTTTCTCCTGTGATTCAATTTATTATCAAAGATTTCTCTTTTAAAAAAGTTATTGGGGGAGACCTGGCCAGGTGGCTCAGTTGGCTGAAGCATTGTCTCATACACCAAAAGGTTGTGGATTAGATTCCCAGTCAAGACGCATATGGGAGACGATTTATTTCTCTCACATCAGTGTTTCTCTCTCAGTCTCTCTCTCTCCTTTACCGTCTCTCTAAAGTTAGTGCAAACATATCCTCAGGTGAAGATTAAAACAAAATTAATGTGGGATGTATTAGTTTTCTAGGGCTGCCATAACAAATAGCACAGACTAGGTGGCTTAAATAACAGAAATTTACTTTCTCACAGTTCTAGAGCCTGGAAGTCCAAGATGGTTTCTCCTGGGCCTCTCTCCTTAGCCTTGCATGTGGCTGCCCTTCCCTTTTGTTCCCAGGTGGCCTTTTTTCTCTGTGAGCCTGCCCCTGGTAACTATGTGTCCTAATATCATCTTCTTATAAGGACACCCATCAGATTGGATCAGGGCCCACCCTTGCAGCATCGTTTTAACTTAATTGTCTCTTCAAAGGCCCTACCTCCAAATACAGACACGTTCTGAGGTCCCAGAGTTTAGGGCTTCAACTGAATGGATTTGGTGGCTCAGAATACGGAATCTTGAAGGACTATGAGAATTTCCCTTTAGCAAAGAGGAAAGCACATGCTATGGCTTCTGCCCATAGTGTTGCCATGGGTAAAGTTGTAATGCACACATGCTTCTTGCACATGCTGACTCTTTGATGTATCAGCCAGGCCTGCCCAGACTTGGGTGATGGGTCACTACCTCATTCCTGACTTAAGAAGCATCCCCTGTCTGAATTTGAGGATGATTTTGCTATCCTGAGTTATGATGTTTGTATAGCTTTGCCAGGCCCCTGGGGGGAAATCATTTAGCATATTTAATTATATTAGTTTCACTAATTTTTTGGCTTTTTATTTTCAAATGAGGACCCCCCAGAGCAAGACCAAGTTCATGCCCCAAAGCACTGAACACTGGCTGCTGCTACTTTCCACGCAGCCTCCCATGTCCTCTGCACCTCAAAGCAGACCCCAGTCTGCTGTCCCTAGCTAAAGCCCTTGATCCTCAATTTAGCCTGGAGAGACTGGCAGCACTGTGTAAAAGTTGTCCATCCAAGCTATTCAGAAATCCCACAGATCAATGTGATTAGTGTGAAGGATTCCTGGATCAATTGATGTTCTCAGGTCGTTTTCAAAATGAGTCAGATTCTGTCAGATTTGTGACTGAGAGAAGAAGAATAGATGTCCTTAAAGACTGGCTTTTTGCCCCTAAACTAAGAAATGTTAGGGAATATTTACTTCCATAATTTGCTCTCACTTTCTTCTAGATCTGGCAGGCTGCAGTGGACAAGCTTGGACAGTTAGCCCTGCTGGCAGAGCTCTCTGATCAGTTCAGGTCATCAGCCTGCTGTGGATCCCACTGCTAACCTATCCAGCCTCCATACCCCAATCCTCTTGTCCCCTCGGGTTATCCTCTGCTTTTCCAGTGGCTCAGTTTCTTGTCTCTGAGTCATATTCTTTATATATCTTGGGCTCTGACACCTGTTAGGGGTGTCCTGGATTATAATCTCCTGTCTCCCTGAATCATTGATAGTTTCTAATTACCCATGTCCAGTTGATATGCTGCTTGGACAGGTATTCTGGATAAAAGATCTAAACCATAGTATAGTGACTCTTTGTCCTGGTTAATTGTGAGTTATTTTCTCTATTCACCTGTTACCAAAAAAATTTAAAGCATTCTTTAGGGATTGGTTAGCTTTATAAAAAAAAAAAATTAGAGCAAACTCAGGATTATTTGTGTAATAATGTTACTCTTGCTCCATTTCATGCCTGTATGCTGTTATGAATAGGAGTCTATGAGGCAGAGTCACAGCCAGATCACAGGGAATTGGTCATCTGTTAGCCATGCCTTAATCTGTAACCTGGGTGTGTTTATGATTTCCTATGGTTCCCTGGCCTCAAAGAAACAAAACAGACTACTTTCTGATCTCCTTGTTTTTACTCTCCCTCTTCTGCACTTTGTTTTCCACTCAGCAGCCAAAGTTAGATTTTTATTTTTAATGAAACTCATGTCATATAACCATTATGGGATCAAGGCCCCACTTTATCTGACCCTTGCTTGTCTTTTCATCTTGTATTACTATTCTCCCTTCCCCCATCCTATCCAGCCCTCTATTCAAGACAACTCCAAATTGTTTTTCTTTCTCTTTCTTAAACTCGTCCAGACTATCGCCTTCTCCCAGGGAATTTGGACTCTCTCCTCCCATTTTTTTTGGATCTCTCTTCCTCAAGTCTTCCCATGGCTGCCTCCTTCCCATTTCTCTGTTCTCAGCTCAGATGCACTTCCTTAGAAATGTCTTTCCTGCTGGCCTAAAACAGTTTCTCTCACACACACACACACACACACACGCACACACACACACACATCTCCCTGACCACTCTCTATCACCACAAATTATTTCATTTTTGTATCACCCTCTGAAATCATCTTATCGTTAGCACTTACTAACTTATGTATTGCCTTTCTTTACCCACTAGAGGGTAAGCTCCCTGAGGGAAGGGACTCTCGTGTGTCTCTCTCACAGTTGTATCCGAGCACTTAGAACAGGACAGATAGGTGCTGGATTTTCGGTAAACACTCCTCAAAGGAGTAGATCCATTCTTGCTTCCCACACTCACTGCTGTCCGTTAGGCCTTCAGAATCGCTACATTGGGCTCTCAGTAAACTTTCCTAACCACGTTTCCTTCTCCAGTCTTCTTTTTTGCCGACACCTCCTTCCCTTCGGCAACCAGGGTTGTATTTCTAAAACTCGCCTTATGCCATTCTTTTGCTGAGCAAAGCAGCACTTATACTATCAAATGCATCCTTTCAGGGATGGGCTGCTGGTAGCGATGCACAGGGAAAGTTCACCGTGTTTGTCAAAGAATGAGCTGTATTTATGAAAGAGAAGGCCCTTTTCTTGGTTGCTGCTGGGTCTAAACCTGAGGACCAGGGTCAGACATCCACAGCTGCTTTCTCTTCATTAATTAAAACCTACAACTTCTGAAAATTATGTATCTGTGCATCCTGAGCCATCAGAATTCTATTTTAAATAAGAAGTGTTTGATCCCGTATTTACTCAAGATAACTAATATTCTTAGCTGTAAAAATAAGTGCGATGGCTCCTTTCTTAGGCTTCGTGAGAACCCTGGTGGCATTGGGAGGGTGTTGAGAGGAGGCAGCAAATGAGGTGGAGACTGGTAACCGGTGTTTTTCAGACCCCTTCAATGCCTAGCCCCTGGCCATATGGAGACGTGCAATCCAATGGAAATATTGTGTGTATGTTGTGCTGTTTTTTATGCTGTGCACTAGGGGCAAAATACAGGCAACCCCAACTAGATGATAGCCTGATGGAGGAAAAAAGCCCTCAACCGGTCATCATACTAACGCATCATAATTAAAAATTGTGATATACTTTAGAAGAACTCTACGCAGTGCGGCTGCAAGTCGGCACGTTCGTCCCGTCGCTCTGTAAGCGGGCGCTGCACAGTCGCTGGCTGCCTGCACCGCTCCCCCCCTTTCACTTCCGAGGGAAGGGGCAGTTCATCGGTGGGTAGACGTGGTGGCTTTGCTGCGGCGCCTGGGCGCGGTGTCCAGGTGGAGTGGAGTCAGAGGCTGTCCCGCAACCCAGCCCGCCTCTGGGGAAGCCGCTGTCAGAACAGAGGACAAGGCCCCTTGTGCTGGACAGAACCCGTCTCTTCACGTCCTGTTTTCATGGCTCATTACTTCTGTGCTCTGGCTGTTGCCTTTTTCTGTGGGTTGTTTGCCAAGCCTGAATGACAAGGATACTGGGAAATGAAAAATTAAAATCTCCACTGATTAAAATCAGGAAAAAAGTATGCAGACCCAGGATACTTGGGGATAGCGGGGTGGCGATCTGATAAGGCCTTTTAGAGGAAATTGCATATAAATCTAGGCCTGAAAAACAGAAAGGGGTTATTTGAGTAAAAAATGGGAAGTAGAGCGGTCCGAGGAAGGGAACATCAGATAGGTCCCGAGGCTGGGCAGAAAGGAGTTTGGGGTGCAGATGGATCTGGAGCAGAGAGAGCAGGGCACGGGGTAGGGGATAGGGTAGTTCCTTAGGCTGGGAGAGGTAGGAAGGGGCTGGATCCTGCATGGCCGTCAGCCATCACCCGCTCTGGAGAGGAATCAACGACCTCTCTGCACCACTCATCCTTGGCCTAGTGGCTTGTCCCTGCTTCCTTGTTCAGTTTAAGCTTTTCTTGTCTTCCTCTCTATGTCTAGTCAGGGTTACCGCCATGTCTTATAACATTTAGTTCTACATTATTAAATCTATTCCTTAGGGCTTGTCTTTGTCTCTCAGTGCCCAAGGATTTTGCTGGTGGGCTAAGAGGAGGAGAGCACATCTGGGGGCCTCAGATATCTTCAATCACTAGCCTAATCTACAGCTCTGTTTCCACAAAGAGTTCGGAAAAAGCTAAACGCTATGACGTGCTTTGGTATATTTATAGAAAATTATATATAGTTCATGAGAAATTTGTCAAGTGGAAGCAATCAGACATTGTACAAAGAATTATTTACCGCTTCTCATGTAAGAGAGTGTCCTTTTAGTCTCATCATACAATCCAGGAATTACACTTTGAATGTGACAGAAACACCCATGCTTCTCTTTATAACATACATTTACTACACCGATTTTCATAATACTTCCTGCAAAGAAAAAGCAAAGAGTCATACCTCCTGACCTTTGTGCCCGATCATTGTTGGGCCCAGTACCTCTCACGTAGTAGGTATTTTATGATAACGACGCTGAAAACCCCTTTCAGCAGAATACATTCTTAGGAGGGGCAGTTTTCAGCTGAACAAATTATAGGCCCTGAAGTTAAAGGTGAGTCAGCTCTTGCTTTACATATTGCCCAAAGAGGACTTGGCTATAAAAGAGGATTGGAGAGAGCCTCTGGCTGTGAAAGTCTATAGCAACCTTACAGGTGCATATTTGCCATAATGTGACTATAAAGACAAATCATGCAGCCAGTCATAAAAAAGATAAGAGAGAGGGCATAAAATCATGAAGCTGCCATATATCGAGCACTTAGTATGTGTCAGATACTGTGCTAAGAATTAGCACCAAGCTTCACAACAGCTATTATCATCTCTTACAGGTTAGAGAAGTAAGATATAGGTGGGCAACATTAGCCCAGGACCACTCAGTTCATAAATGTTGGGGAAACTTTAAACCAGGGCTGCCTAGTTCAAGCTCTAAACTTAGACTCTGCCAAGGACACTCCATTTTTTCAAATCAGTCTAGGCCATAGAGATCAGGCCTGACCAAAACAAAGCAAAACAAAAATCTACCGTCACAGGCAACTCAAGAGCTGACAAAAGTGACCTGATGTATGAGTTATCAAAAGGAGATATCACCACAATTAGTGATGCTCTTAAACAATTTTAGCAAGTAGTGGATCTGTTGCCATGGAAGCTGCTACATTCTTTCCTCAAAAATTCAGTCAAATGGCTGAGTCCCCTGTTCAAAATACTGTGTTTGACTCTGCTCTGTTTATCTACCAGTCTGACCTTTGAGCAAATGTCAAAGTGAATTGCTATTCACATATATAGTTTTTCCAGTGTGCATGAGACAGATTAGGAGCAGGGTCAGCTCGAAGGAATGGTGCTTGAGTCTTGTCGGCGAACCTGAGGTGTACTGACCTTGTAACTTCATTATAATTATGTGTCACCTAAGGCTGGAGATATGTTCTGAAAAATGCGTTATTAGATGGTTTCACTGTTGTGTGAATGCTCAGGGGTCACGGTGAACAGAACAGCACGATATTAAATTAAGTAAAAAGAAAATGATGCAATCAAGAGACGTGAGATGTATGAGGCTGCTGTCGGCCCAACGTGGCACACTCTTTTACAGCAAACTTATTTTTTTATAAGTAGAAAGAGTACACTCTAAAATAACAGTAAAAAGTATAGTATAGTAAATATGTAAACCAATAACATAGTTTTTATTATCATTATCAAGTGTTACGTACTCTACATAATTGCATGTGCTACACTGTTATATGACTGCAAGAGCAGTAGGCTTGTTTACACCAGTGTCAGCACAAACATGTGAATAATGTGTTGCCCTATGACTTTAGGATTGCTATGACGTCACTAGGCAACAGGAATTTTTCAGCTCCATTATAATCTCATGGAACCGCCGTCATATATGTGGTCCGTTGTTGGCCAAAGTGTCGTTATGTGGCACATGACTGCATTTCTTTTAAGTTGGGACCTTATTAAACACCTGCTATGGACAAGGCATTGTATGTGCTGAGAATACAATGATGAAAAAGAAATACTGTCTCCCCTAAATGCCTCCCAACCCCCTCCTCCCAGCTCACAGTGCCCCTGCATCGCCCCACAACTGATCGTCCCCACATCTGACGAACAGGGAGGTAGAAGGAGAAGTGTATTCTGTACTATTTTCTCACGCTGATACGGTAGTCTAATTTATCGGCCTTAGAAAATGATACAAAAAACATTTCTTGCACTCTTTTGGTTAGTTGAATGTAATTTTAATCACTTGTGTGTGTTTTGTATGCCCTTTGTTGATTTAAAAATAATGAACTCTGAATTTCTCATTCTGATCAGAAATTGTATGTGAGCTCACTGGCCTCCATGCGCAGCGCAGTCGCTGACCCGCTGTCGGCAAACCGTTTTTTTGTGAAGTGTTTTCCCAGAAACGGAGATGCATTGACACAAATAGCTCCCCACTCTTGTGCTGTCTCTTGTTAGCAGCAGCACGCATTTTGTATGAAAGCTGGCAGGGGTTAGGACACGGCTCACGGTCGTGGACCTCAGCACAGCTGATGCATGTACAGGTACGAAATCTGCAACTTCTGCCTCATTAGCACCAGGTCCCCTCCTGAGTTAACCAGCCTTAGGCAGTTGGAGAACTCTGAAGGTTAATTCTTTCTGCCCATAGGTAAAGTTACAGCTCAATGGACTAAGCCCTTAAAATGTTATCACTCCAACCAGGAAATTTTAAGTGAGAAAAAAATGGCTAGTAGCACAAAAAGGTTAAATGAATTGAAAATGGGTCTAAAAGACTTGCAGTTTTTTTCAAGAGTTGTATAAAATATTCTGTAACTTTTATAGAGGTTATGACTCAAAACATGTTTCAACCATGTGGTTGCCAGAAACTATTAAAATAAATAGTACAAATAGGGCAATTAAATATAGATACTAACAGCTTCAAACCTCAAGAGAAGAGAAATGAAGCAGCTTTGTTTTTCCTCTAAAAACACCCAGCTGAATTTACTTGGGATTAGAATAAAAGCCTGTTTTGAAAAGCTAGATAGAGAGGAAAACTGGAGAGGCTAAAAAATGGTAATTATTTCCCCCCTCGAGGGAGTCCTTTTCTGAGCTAATGTATCAGCATGAGGCAGTGCTCCTGCTCAATTACATATAGACCAGTAGGAAGAGCCTCTGAGGACCCAACCAAGGGGCTACTGTTTATGTAGTTTAAGACAAACGTCATGGATTCACTTAATACTTCCTAGGTCTCCTGTCACCCCAAGTCACTGCTCACCTTCCACAGGCACCCTGGTTTTCCTGTCCTGGCTCCTGTGCCCTGGAGACACTGTGAGTGTGAGAGGACAGAGGGGTCTCTCTGGTGGACACTCCCCATGTGTGAGCTCAATCCTAACAGCTGAACTGAGCCCCACTCCCTGGCAGTGTGGACACTGGGAATGAAAAGCGAATGCCAAGCGTGCCTGTCTGCACATTAAGAGAAAATAAAAAACTCATCTGGGTGCTGCTAGACCAAGGTCAAGCCAGTGGGTCTTCAACAGTTAGTTAAGGACAAGGGTGATACGAGGATTTGGACTCCAGTACGAACATGTTACCGCATCTATTCCTTCCTCTGCTGTGGCTTCCTGGCAGAAGCAGAGACTTAAAGAAGGCAATTTGAAAATAGCCAAGGTTTATCGAGCAGGTACCATGTGCTAAGTACCAGGTACTTGGGAAATTACACGTAATCTTTGAAACAGGTAGTTGTAAACCTTAGGGAAGACTAACCAGGAAGGGCAGAGCCAGGATCCAACTGAGGAAACCTCCTTGCCTCAGCTATGCCCATGGGTGTCGCCTTCACTATAATGCTCACTGAGGCAGCAATGCAAGTAGCAAGCACAGTTCACAATTAACCAGTTAACTTGTCATAACACAAACGCAAGACTTTTATTAGAGAAGCAATAAAACTTACTTCTAAGGAATAATTATACAATGGTATGGCAGGATGGAATAAAGCCTACAATAGACCACATTATTGTGTGTGAAAATAAGTGTTTTACCTACTCTGATGTCTTCAGGGTGTATATGTAAAGTTATGCAGAATTTCTAGAATTATGGTGCTGAGAAAGCGTCCTCAGAGATCTTCTAGAATAATGTGTTAGGGTCATACAGCAATATTGCAAAGTGTTTATACCCTCATCAGAAAATCAGACCAGATGGATATTGTTGAAAGTATATTCTCTCATGTAACATTAAACCTTTATCTAATTTAATTTTCAGAACTTCTTTCAAATAGTTAGCAACCTCCTAGATGAAGAAAACAAAGAAAAATGGGAAGATGCACAGCAGGTAAGGTTGGAGTTATTTCACAGCTTAAAGTGAAGTTGGCTAAATAGAGTTTAAACATATGTGAAGAAATTAATGGCTTGCTATTCCAAGAACGTAAAAGTCATAGTAGATTATATTATACTAATTTTACAGAAAACAAGTGATTTATCATAACAATCAATGGAACGAATGATCTTTCTAAATGTGAGAAAACCAATCAGTTTTAAGTAATTTATAACTTTAAGGTATTAATACTTAATAACTATATGCCTTATCAATCAGTTTCTTTCCTATCTACAGACTGGTAAAAATAACAAATGTAAAAGCACATATTACAAACAAATCGTGGTGCACTAACAAGTAACATCATTTGCATTTACTATAACACTACATATAATCTGCATCACATATACAGATGTGCATTTTGATTCAAAGCCAAGAGTTGTAAATATGAATTCTCATTTAAAACATTTAAATGAAAAATTTGGCTATTTTTTCTCTTTCTATGCATGGCCAGTGTAGCCAGTGGCCTTATTGGTTCAGCTATTCTTTTAAAATGCTTTGCACTGCCCCTTGTGCAATACTGACATATGGTTGGTTAATGACATTTTTTTTCTAGATTATAGGAAAAGTGGGTTAGAGGTTAAGACTGTTCTTTACAATCCTGTAAAAATTTCATTTACCTGAATGTTAACCTTTTTGTAAGTTTTCTACTTGACCCTTGTTAAAAATTCAAGGGAACAATGCATTTTTGAAAATAAGAATATTTTCTGAGATTCAGGTGAGCCGTCTCTCCCCTTCTGCCTTTATAATCACATTCTGGGCTCCAGGAGTAAAGCATGCCCTTTATTCCTATTATGATAGGAGCTCTAAAAATAGTCCAGTGTGGGTCCACCTCATTATCAGGTACCAATTCTGTGCTTCTGGCCATAACAAGAAAAAAATCTCCCCTTAGTTTAAGACCCTGAATCCTTTCCTACTAGTTTGAATTATATATATGTCCTTGGCATTTTTAAAGAGGAGGGCCTCATCCACTCACTATAATAAAATGGTGTCTTTCCTCAGAATATTGCTGCAGAGGCTAAGCACATCTTTCGAGAATGCTGGAGACTATTAAGTATGGATATATTTAGAACAAGTGTATAATACCCTATTGAGAATAAGACTGCAGTTCATCAGATGATGGTATTTATTGTGAGGTCCCAACTTGAGCAAATGATGAATGGTGACAGAACTCAGCAATGGAAAATCCTGAATCCATAATCCTTCCATTTACTTGTGATTTTAAGTTAGCTATAAAATATGTTTATTGATTTTAGAGAGAGAGGAAGGGAGAGAGAGAGAGAAACATAGGTGTGAGAGAGAAACATCAATTGGTTGCACCCTGATCAGGGATCGAACCCAAAACCTATGTATGTGCCCTGACCAGGAATCAAACCGGCGACCCTTCGGTGCATGGATCGACGCTCAACCAACTGAGCCACACTGACCAGGGCATATAGTTTTATCTTTTACTTATTTTTCATTTGTGATGATCCTTAATGCTTTTTTAAAATAACCATTTGAAATTAAAACAACTATTTTTGTAGCTTTTACTAAAAGGTGTTTTCATAAATGCAGCCACATGGCAAATGAGTCTCCAACTTTGTGGCACAAAGGGTGAACTCCTCGGAAACAAGCACTGTTTAAAATCCACCAAAGATAGTCCCTCTTCCCTTGTGGGTCCCCTTATCTTATGTTAGAGTAAAATAAAATATAAAACATAACTATACAGGCATTTGGAAACTAGCTGAGCAACAGTGAACATTGACAACAGAAGGTTTTTGCCAATAAATATTACACTTTAGAACAACAAAAAAATTCAGAGTCATTTCAGGACTTGTTTGCTGCACATCAGCCACAGTTGTAGAGGATTAAAGTATATTTAGTTACAGCATTCTACTCAAAACACAGTATACTAAAGTGGAGAAACAGACTGCACTTTACATTGTCCTATTCTGTGCACTATCACTGTGATTGGCACAGACAAGTCCATGACAGTCAAGACAAGCCATTTTAATTTCAGTCGTGATACGATGTTCTGTATTTTTGTTACACTGAAAATCCACGTGTCTATAGCAGGAGCGGGCAAGCCTCGGCCAGTAAGCCTGGCAGATGTTTTGTAAATAAACTTTGGGAATATAGCCCCATTCATTCCTTTATGTAATGTCTATGGCTGCTTCGGTGAGACAGGGGCAAAGTTGAGTTGTTTCAGCAGGGACCCCCTGACCCGCAAAGCTTAAAATGTTCACTTGTCTGGCCCTTTACACAGAAAGGTTACCAACCTCTGCTCTGCGACATTGGACTGCTGCTGGGAAAGCATAACTAAAAACAAAATCTTTTGCCAACCTAGGAAACCTCTCCACAGAGGCAGGAGAGGAAGGAAGCAGTTTTATTTTTTTATTGAATGAGCACTACACCAGACCTGCATGTGATGGGTCACAGGCAACCTGCTAAGGGAATGCAAAGACAGAAAGAAACCTCACCCTCTTATACAGCCCGGCAAATACAGCACGTTGCAGGCGTGTCCTCAAGGTGAACAGTAACTAGTCTTCGAGTAAGAGGACTTGATAGCACAATTTGTCACATACCTTTCATCCAAAATTCACGTGCTAATTGAGGTGACCACTTGTTAGTTAATTGGCTTTCTCCAAAGTAAAAAAAAAAAAAAAAATTAAAAGCCTCATATATCTTAATGACTGAAGGTAGTTTTGCAACTTAGAGCAAGGCGCCTGCTGCAGTTTGGCTCCTACCCTCCCACAGAAACTGAGAGGTGGAGGCTCTGTCTTCCTTTATAATTACTTTTCAAAGAGAGACATGCCTGGGCCTTGAAGCTGGTAAGAGGCTATTTCACTTCTTAAAAGATTGACCTATATTTCAAAGAGAGAAAGAACTTAACAATTACTAGTTTTCTAAAGGAAGCGCTCTAAGAAAAGGGAAGGGGGAGCAGGCTTGGGGAAGGGTGTCTCTTATTTTCAGCAAGGAAAATTAAGCCTCTTATTTTTAATTTGTATTTGCCCTTACACTACACATACTCGTATACACATACACCTACACAAACACGGAAGGAAAAATGCCGTAGTAGCAGGAGGCTTGGAGTGGATGGAAACTTTATGCACATGTTTGGAATGAGAATGATGAGATTTCAGAACTCATATTTCATGATTGGAAATGTAGGTAAGAAACAGAATTTCTCCCTAAATCTTTCTGAAATTATTTTAAAAAACAACAGTGTATGCCAGAGATTTGTAAGTGGAGTATTTATTGCTGACATCTTCAAGCCTGTGTGAGTAAATATATATCCTCAGTGTCTGAGTGTTAGATCAGTGCAGCCACAGGCCCTGTAAAGTACGCTCGCCGGGCCTGCTACTCTCACTGCCCCGCAAGGCTCCCCCCCTCCTTGGGCTCTTCCTGTACCCTTTCCTGCCGATCAGCGTCCCTCCCCCTCTGCACTAGCCTTCGCAAATACAAAGCCACTGAAACTCTTTAATCCACTTCATTTTATCATGCCTAGAAGCTGCCGTGGTGCTAAATGGATAAAAGAAATGAATTAACTTCCAAAGACGTTTTTGTTCTTATATGTTATATAATGCAGGCTGACATTAGAAGGGTTATGGGTTATACATGCTAAAATTTGTGTTGCCTTTTAAATGGCTTTCACGTTCCACACACTGTGAGCTCTTGGCAGAATCAGGTCGCCTTTAAGAAAACACTCATCCGTTTGTAGTGTGTGAGGTGGCCTTGTTTGAGGTTTGTTCTGTATATGGATATGTGAAGCACCTACTCCAGAGCTATTATTGTGACTCTAAAATTATTCCTAAAGTTTTTCATACAGTGGCTATTATAGTTATTAGAAATAAGTATCTCTTCCAAGATATTTAGTTATTATGCGGTAGACTTAATAGTTTGTAAATATCTTCATGATGGCAATAATAATTATCTTCCAGTGTCCATCATATAGATACTAATTGAAAAATGTAAAAAGCCCCCAAATTTCAGTGTTTGTTCTATGTTGTATTTAAGTGAGGGAAGGAGCCCATCAAAAATAAAGACACTCTCATTCTAAGTAGACCATCTGTTAGACATTTTGAGTTTCCATACATTTATAAAGGATTAATCACTGCATCATATCACTTCCAAAGTTCTTGCTGTGTGGCACCTGCTGTTGTTCTCAACTATCAGTTAAAAAATATGTTGTTGCCAGTTGCAGAAATGTCTTTAAATAAGTTAGAATTTGTTTGTGACTTTATTAGGTTGTATTTTGTGTGTGTTTTTTAAATCCAGTTATATATTCCATTACACAGACTTTTTATTTCATTCTAATCTTTTATTTTTGTAGATTTATCCGGGCTCAATAGAGTTAATGCAGGTGATTGAAGACTTTATACACATTGTTGGAATGGGCATGATGGACTTTCAGAATTCATACTTAATGACTGGAAATGTAGGTAAGAAATAGGATTTTTTCCAAAATCTTACTGAAATTAAAAAAAAAATTGCAAGTATCTGCGCCATCCATTTCTAAGTGTAATATCCACTGTTCCTATCTTTACGTATCTGAGAGTAATGTATTTTGGATACTTGGTGTCTGGTTTTTAAATCAGCCCAACCACATATACATCTCTCTCACACACACACACACACACACACACACACACACACACACACACACACACACACACACATACATGTACACACGCGCATGCATCTGCATTCATTTGTATGAATGCATATAGACCCACTTGTGATTATCTGCACATGTATATTTAAAGAAGAATATGTGCTTCTTTTTCCATTTGCCAAATGTTCATGTTGCTATCCAATCTAATGTTGAAAATATATAATGTATACTTGAGTGTGATTTTGTTTTTTTTAGATGTCTTTATAATCCTCGATGCATTGTTCATGAGGGTGCTGAGTTCCTTTCTTGCTAGTTGTCCCAAGGAAGTGCTGGATCTTCATGGGTTGTAGAACACTCCAGAATACCTTTAAGGGTCATGATCTTGGTGCTGTTTTTTCCTGAGTGGTTCCCAAGACACAGTGGATCTCTCAGATTCCTCTGTAGTGGACTCTGTAATGTACATACATTGGAGACATATTTCTTCCTTTAATTGCCTTTAACATTGCCTCTTATAGAGAGAAGTTACACAGCAAAACCTACACACACTTTGAGGCTGCCACAGTTATATTGAGCCAACAATAATTATGTTAACCAAATGGCACATTTCTCTTTGTGGTTAAAAAAAATGACAGGAGCAAAAAAACAATAGTCTTATATATTGAATGCATTGAGTTTATATAGTTTATAGTTTTCTCATTTCTTAAAGCTTACTGTCATGATGTTACTGGAATTCAGTAAGATTTTCTTTCATCTGCATGCTATTGTAGTCTTCACATAAAGACCCCTGAACCACAGAGAGTGGTGTGTTTAAATAAATGTCTTACCTCACATTCATTCTTATTCACTGGATGTGTAAGGTTTAATTTCTGGGTCAGGAAGAGACCTACCTTAGTGGGGGAATTGACTAGGGGAGTTTAGCCGGTACAGAACATACTTCTTTTTATAATTAAGGCTTTCGGTGGTTCATTTTACATTTGATTTCTTCTGAAGGTCCTTTAGTCCTGCAGAGACTCATTTGGTCCTGAGATATCTTTCACAATGGTGACCTCAAATTGTAATGGGTAATAGCTAACTGCTGGCAATATTATTCAGTTGAGGAAAGCCTATGTAATGGAGTTTTCAAGGGTCTAGAGACATTTCCTTGCCCATATACCATCTTCATGCAGCATAAAGTTTTACCAGATAAATTTATATCTTACTCCACCTTCTGAATCAGTTTGAAGGCCCAGATTTTTCCCTTGAGAGGGTGTTCAGCAGCTTATGCTGGTTCAAGCTGTCTGTTACTAGGGGCAATGAGGAGAAAAAGGGAACAAAGAATAGAATCTTTGTGGATGAGTCCATAAATCCAAGAATATCCTAATTATATGTCCATTCCCTAAGTGACTGGGCAAAGAGAAGAAAGGTAGTCTATAGGATAAGGGATAGCAGGTTCAGCTATGACTTGGGGGGCACATGGAAGGAACCTAGAAGATTCTAGGGATGCTGGTCATTCACGCTGAGACTCTCCTAGGGCCTTAGTTATGATTTCTTTGGTGGGGAAAGACTATGAAGGCTGCTCTGCCACGTTAGACAATTCCCTAAGTAATTTACAAGAAAAACTGAGGAGAAAAAACAAAAAGCTATAGTTATTTTTTCTTTCTTTTTGTAAATATTAACATCTAATTCTAAAAGGCATTGCTCATTAAAAGTATTATCAGATCAATGCATGGCGTTTGTTCAGAATGCATTTGGAAAAAATTCTAAAAAACAAAGCCAATCTCAGAGTCTAACTTAACCTCAGAGTAAACTTAAATTGGAACTTGAAGCAGGTGATTTGAATAAATCATATCAAATGCTTTTTAGTACTGGTGTTATTTGCTGGGAAAATTCCATAAATATCCGTAAATTACAAACACTTCTTTCTCTTTACCTTTCTTTGGACTTCCCAGAATTGTATATTTGAAAAATGTGTGTATTATTTTTTGCATTTTGATTAGGTTCTCTAGGTTTGCCTACTTTCTTTATCATCACTAAACTTTAAGAAATATACCGAACGGAAAGAGCAAATTCAGGCATCCTCTGCCCGTTTGTTCTCTCCAGGCCCTCAGTAGACTGGGTGATGCCCACTCACATTGGTGAGGGAGATCTTCTTTACTCAGCCTACTGACTCATGTGCTAATCTCTCCAAAAAAAAAAAAAAATGTTACAGACACAACTAGAAATAATGTTTACCAGCTCTCTGGGACCCCCCTTAGCTCAGTCAAATTGCACACAAAATTAATCATCAAAATCCACTTGTATCAAATTGGCTAATGTGAATAATAATTACTATTAATATTCTTTATGTTATCCATTTGATACTAATATATGATTATACAATTTGATATTTCCTATATGTTTGGATCAGGACACACTTAGAAAATATTTTATAGTAGAAATTTTGAAATGTGAGTTGGCCCTCATTTGTCTTACATTCCAAGTCCAAATATTAATTATCTGGCATCAAGTTCATTATATAGAGCACACACACACAACACACATGATTACATGCACACATACACACTGTATGCGTGATAAACAGAGACCAGGTAACTGAGAATGGTTAGTAATTCCTGATGGCCCATTTCTTCACAGTGTGTTGGATTAAGACTAAAGAACTTCAAATGACCATCATGTCTTTTCAAGAGATTACAATATTTTTTCTTTTTTTCACAAAGTCTGTAAGCATAAAGCCACCTCACTTTTCTGGAATATAGACAATATGTTCCTGACGAAAAAGACAGAGTTGAGCAGCCAAAAATAGATGTCATAAAGACCATACAATTCAATAAGAGAGTCTCAGAGCCACACTGATACCCCAACTTTAAATATAGATTCGGCATTTCTGGTTTCTGGTTTAGAAAACATGAGCTGGAAGCAGAGACAGTGCTGTTAGAAGCATATACATAGCAAATGAAATAGATGAAATGCTGAAAGGGGAAGGACAATGAAACACTAAAGGAAGGCAGCAGAGTCGAGTCCACACTGGGAGCAAACAGCTCCTCATGCCTCAGACTTGAGGGTAGTAGTTCTAAGACAAAGGACAATTATGTATTTATTTTATTTACTCTTTTAAATCCGCACCTGAGGATATGTTTTTATTGATTTGAGAGAGAGAGGAAGGCGGGGGGGCAGGGGCTGTTGGATATCAGTGTGAGAGAGAAACATCAATTGGTTGCCTCCCATATGCACACCAACTGGGGATCAAACCTGCAATCTTGGTGTATGGGACTACACTCCAACCAACAGAGCCACCCAACCAGGGCCAAAGGATAATAATTTCCTTAAATCATGGCCTTTATTCATCAAGGTAAAAGTTCTAAAATCTAATTAAGATGGCAGGAAAATGAGTGACGTATTTTGGAAAGATTTTCTTCTAAATGGTTCAAATGAAAAGTTTCGAAGTTTTTTAATCTTAAAAAATGTCTCACCCTGGCTGGTGTGGCTCAATTAGTTGAGCATTGTCTCATGCACCAAAAGGTCATCAGTTTGGTTCCCAGTCAGGGCACATACCCAGGTTTTGGGTTCATCCCTGGTCGGAGTAGGTACAGGAGGTAACTAATCAATGTTTCTCTCACATCAATGTTTCTCTCTCTCTCTCTCCTCTCCCTTCCTCTCTCTCTAAAAATCAATAAAAACATATATATATATATATATATATATATATATACACACACACACATATATATATTTAAATGTCCCTACGTGTATCAGCTTTTCATAAATGAAATACTCTTATATGCTAACAGTCTTTGAACATTTTGGTATATGTGCATACCTGTTCATTTTTGGAGGGAGAAGGCCCATAGCTTTGATCAGTTTTTCAGAAGACTTATGATCTCAAAATGTTTAATATAAGGTTTGCAAGAAATACTTTTATGAACAAAGAGGTTAAACAAGCTAATATATTTAAGATAATTTATTTTAAATAGAATACTTATTTTTCATATTCACATATGAATATGACATTCGAAATAGATGTAATGATTATAATAAATGAAAGTTAATGAGCACTTATTAAAGACTAATCACTCTACTAATAGCTAATATAATTACCAATTAAGTGAATTAATGAATGAGTATGAAAAACTGATATGCTACAGAGAGATTTCAATTTTAAATGTGCCTCAGTTTATTATAAAATTGTATTCTAAATGTTCTAAATATTCTGTATAGGTAAGTGTTTTTTATTTCAGTAAAATAATGTGAATGTTTCAATGTATTTTTTAAAATGTATTATGAATTCCACATGTAGGAGTAGCAAAGAGATGGTTATACCCTAGAACACTCTTTTAGCAAAAAGTAACAACAGCATAGAGATGTGAAAGTTGAGGTTGCATGTAGGGGATAAGTGGGCTATTTTGATAAAAGCATATATGTATGGAAGTAAAGGAAGTCAAATAAACTTGAGGAGGCATCTACGAAAGGAAGTCAGGGAGGCGAGATGAAATTGAAGAGGCGCACTGAGACATGGTATAAGACGGCTCTGGAGACAGCAGGGAGCTACTGAAGCTCAGCTTGACAAGGGTTGTGCTGTGGTGAGAAATTTGTTATAGCAGAAAGAGAATTTATTGAAATTGAGACAGACTATAAACATGAATACTGGAAGGCTTTTTACAATAATCTGTGCAGGAGAAAATGAAGACCTGAATGGTAGGTAGTAAAAATAGTAACCAAAATGTGGTTATGAATTCGAGATTGTCTGAGGTAGAGATGGCAGGAGTCCATGACTGGCGGAGGTATAAGACAGAAGTGAGGAATCGAGATTATATTTATTTGACAAACACTTGAGCATGTCTTTTACATATTAATATTTAGGTACAAGTGTAACTCTCGAGTGAAAAAATAAAATGAGGTCTTGAGCTTTAGTGGAAAAGTGAAATTTATGATATAGACTTGGTAATTAACTGCATAAATTGATAGTTGAAGCCACAAATGTGTTTTGTTTTGTTTTTTTTCTTACTATTAGAACAATAACAAGTGAGAAAAGCTGTAAGGTGTTGTCTATATTAAAAACGAAGTCATAGCAGGTGTCAGAGTAAGACTAATTAGAGAGTATGTATAAAGAGTTTCAGAACAAGACAGCTTAAAACCATTGTCGTGTAATTAATAGGAGGGAGAGAACATTTCAGAATGATTATGCTACTTAACATTAATTGCTAATAAAGTTCAGAGTATTAGAATTAAGAAAAATCTTATGTGATTGCTGGTTATAGAACAAAACTCCAGGAAAAGTGCAGACACAGCTCTTTAGGTGGTTTCAATGGATCACATCGGTAACATTTTGATACAATTGTCTCCAAGCATTTACTTTGTGCAGACGAATGCTGCAGATCCACTTACTGCTATCTTACAACTAACTGTTCCTTAGGAACTATTAAGCTAACAATATCAGATTAAAAGGGAACGCTTTTAGGCTAATAATATCTCAAGTACGGAATGTTATAATTGTTAGCTGTAGAGAATTTCAAAAGCGGTGCCTATATGTAAACCCTACAAGAGAAAAGATTCTGCAAAGCAGAGCTCCAGTTATTCCCCAGTAACCCAATAAGGCAGTGCCCTAAAAGCATTAAAGTTAAGACATTTTTCTTTGCCAAGCTAAATATCATTGCCTATTCTTGGTTTATAAATAGGAAATACTGGGCTTTTCAGAATGAACATTCATACTTGATTTTCTTTTCTGAAACTGAATCAAAATTTAATCTGAAGAATGGCATAATACAATTTAGCATCTCCTTTCTCTCTGCAACACTGTCTCATAAATATCAAATCTTTGTTATTTCTTATACTCACTGGTAAATTGAATAATTTCTTTGGTAGAATCTCTTGTTCTTCAATTGAGAAACAAAACTTCAATCTGATGATGTAATTATAAAAATAAAGTGGCTTCTCTTTCTTGGCTTATTTAACTTTCTGTCACTGCTGAGTTTTATCGCTCGTACATCTTCACTTCCTTAACTTCCTTTCTTTAACGATAAAACACTTACAGTCAGTTCACACTGAGCCTGAGAAATACGCAATTCAATATCTATTTTTGTTTGTTTTTTTCATCTGTAGCACTTGACTTTGGCTCAGTCAGCTAGACTTGAGTCTGGAAGTGTCTGATTCTACCCTCACCCTCTGGCTTTCTACCACTCTTTCTTGCTAGACACCTGAAGCAAGTGGTGTGTTTTACTGTGGATCAGAAAGAAAGAAAAAAAAAACTAAAACTACCTGGGTTTTCTGTTTGTTTGGTTGGTTGTGGTTTTGTTTGTTTTTTAATCGTACTAACATACTGGCTCCCTTGAGAAAATAAATAGCTCAAACATAGTTTTAAACTATGAGTTGGAACGATATGCCACACTATGAGTTCTTTATTGCTCATTTAATAGGAATTAGCTCACTGTATTTTCTGTGACCCATTTTTTCCAAATGGCTGGGGGTGGCAGCACTGGAGAGGTTGCTGTGAAAGGCCATCTCAGGCCCTTCTAATGGCAAACAAGACATGCCACTCAGGGGGTGTGGACGGGCTCTCTTCCCCCCAACTGAGGACCCCCGTTTTCATTGCTCCCTAGCATCTGTTTAATAGATCTGTAATGATTTATGGATCTAATTGGCTTTAGGAGGTATTACACATTCACTCAATAACTATGTCAGGTTTTGTTCTAGGTTCTGAGAATTTTCAGTGGACAAACTAGATGACACTCTTGCTCTTACGAAACTTGTTCTATAGCAGAGACAGATGTCAAACAATTGCTGTATATCGTACCCAGTGGTTGTAAGCGACATGAAGAGAAATACCTTGTGAAGCAAACCCCCAGCATGAGGGAACAGAGTGAAGAGAGGAGAGTCTTTTTAGGTTCATGTCAGGGAAGGCCGTCGTCAGAGAAGTGATATTTGAGTACATACTGAATGCCTGGAGAGCGTGAGACGTGGTGATGTGTGGGGACAGAGCGTTTGAAGCGGAAGGAACGGTAAATACAAGGGCCATGCCCTAGCTGGTTTGGCTCGGTGGTTAGAGCGTTGGCCCTAACGCTATAACTGAAGGGTCCCTGGTTCGATTCCAGCCATGGGCACGTACCTCAGTGGCAGGCTCAATCCTCGGCACTCGAGCAGGAGGCCCCCAATCCATGTGTCTCTCTCACATCGATGTTTCTCTCTCTCTCTCCTCTCTCTCTCTCTCTCTCTCTCCTCCCTCCCTTCCACTTTCTCTGAGAAGCAATGGAAAAAAAGATCCTCTGGTAAGGATTAAAAAAACACACACAAAAAATAAGAGTCGTGATGCACCCATGTACTTGATATATTGGAGGCCCTAAAGAAGGCCGTGGTGTTAGGGTGGCTGAGGGAGGGGCTGTGGAGGGGGTGAGGTCGGAAAGGGGGCGGGTGCCAGACTGTGGAAGGCATCCGACTAGGTCTGAGTGAGATGAGAAACTACTGAAGGGTTTGAGCAGAAAAATGACCTGACCTGATTTATATCCTACAGTGACCATTATGACCGTGAAGCGGAAACTGAGAAGCTCTCAGGGGTATGGCTGGGTATAGGGACACGGGTAGGGCATTAGTTGCCACACACCAGGTGAGGGAGCTCGGTGGTTTGGACCAGATGCCCGCGGAATCAGTGAGAAGTGGCCAGATGCTGGCGGTATTTTAATGGTTGTCCTGACAGGGCTTGCTAATGGTTAGAAGTGGGGTGTGAAAGAGAGAAAGTTCAAGGATTTCTCCACGACATCACCCAGAACCCAAATACAAAAATAAGACAGATTTCTTTCCAAATCTGTGTACTATAAACAAGTGTCAAAAACCTACTTTGGTGATCATTTAGATGTCTCTAAAGTTTAGGATCCAAAGCAAGCTGTTTGGTTTATTTTTTCTTTTTAAAAATTTTTTATTTTGCTATGTAATTGACATGCAACATTGTATGAGTTTTAGGTGTGCAACATAATTACTTGATATGTATATTTTTAAATGATCATCACCATAAGTTTAGTTAACATTCGTGACCAAATGTAGTTACAATTTGTTTTTCTTCTGAAAACTTTTAAGGTCTACTTTCTTGACAACTTTCAAATATACAATTCAGTATTTTTGTTTGTTTGTTTGTTTAAAATATTACAAATGTCTCTTTTTCTCCCCAGTGACTCACTCCACCCCGTCCCATCCCCCTTCCCCGTCCCTCTCCCCACAATCGGTATCATTAACTATAGTCATCACACTGTTTTTTATATATTCCTGTTCCTGAGTCCAACACAAATCCCTGCATTTGCAGTTAAGCAGTTTTATCTTTTGAAGCCATCAGCATTCTGTCATCATTCCACCATCTGAATCCTCGGACAAAAGCTAGAATGAAAGTGTTCATTAAAATGACTATTTAAAGCTGTAACTAAGATTGAGCTGCCAGTTAACAAGTGAAATAAATCCTACTTTCCCTACCATTTTTGCATTTCTTCTTCTATCTGTAAAGCCACAGAACCTAAAGAATGGAAGAATGCTTAGGGGTCAACCAAGGTTAGCCATAAACTGGTCAGCTTCATTCTACTTAAACTGTTATGTATATATATTTTTTAAAAAATTTAAAAAATAAATAAAAGTTTATTATCCAAGTTGGAAAGGTCTTTGCAAAGCACCTTTTTTAAAAATGTGGTTTGTAGTAGTACTACTAGCATAGTTACAACCCTGGACCTTCAAGTAGGAAGCACTCATGATGTTACAATGCTTTCAAGTTATCAGTAGGCCTGTGCTCTTTCAGAAAGTAACTGGAGTGAAAATAGTTACGTAATATTTCCAGGTTTATCTAATATTTTTAAACAGCCATACTCAAGGACACAGTGTTTCACGGAGTCATTATTAAATAATACTTCTTGTCCCTAAGAAACTTGCACTGGTAAACATCCTTAATAGCTGTTCTTTCTCGTTTTGAGTAACCCGGGGGGCGTAAGCTTTCCCTCTGTATCCCTGTACTACGCTGTTCGCCAGCTCTAATTCTGACTACTGCTCGGCTGTGCTCCCACGTCCCAGATCTTAACAGCTTCTGCTCCTTTATCCTGGTTTAATTCACCATTAAGAAAGAATGGAGTCTGCCTGTCGCTACTTTGGAACGCCTGCTCCCTTGCAGCACCTTCTGTATACATTACTTGAGTCTACATTGTAATGAAAATGCCCTAGTGTCAGAGGGTGGTTATTATTCTAAGGGGCTCTTTTCAGAAGTGAGTACAATGTGTAGGAACACGTTTTCACTTGTCTTTTGTTCTTTCATCCCTTAGGCTTCCCAGGAAAAGGTTTGGTGAAGAGTCCCATATATTATATAGCATTTGCCAAATTAACGCTTTCACAAATAGTCATGATATGTCTACTCCTAACCACCTTGCTGCCGGAGTGTTAAGGGCACCCCCACAATTGGCCCTACATCAGTGCTTCCCATTCAGAGTGGATGCATTTTTATCCATTTCTCATCTAAATAATTGAAAATTAAAGGTGTTCTATTATCTTACTCAGCCAACCACACTCTAACCTACTTCTGTTATATTAAAAAAAACACACCACACGCCTCACTGCCATTTTTGATACGATCCTAAGAAATCTTATTAATATATTTTGTATTTTTACACCAAGGGAGAGTGACTTCTGAGCTTTATTTTTATTTATTTATATTTTTCATACATATCTACTTTATTACAAATTTTTAAATTGTTTTTCTGGATAATTACACATTTTTCAAGGGTGCTTGGATTAGTCCTTTAACGCAGCTTTATAACATATCCAGCCACTGAAAATTCTGTGAACTTATGTTACTCAATTTGTCTCCACCCCTTTAGCCACTCACTGTCTCGTGAATATCTAAAGGTCAAATCTTTGACTCTGAGGTGTGTTATTTCTTTTGGATTTTATATTTACTGGGAAAATAGTCATGGTCTAAAGAAACCAAATGAGGTCTCACAAAACTCTTTCGGATGTGGGCAGCATCTACACTGCACACTGATGCCCGGCCGCATCGGGACGTGAACGGAAATGTGGCGTCTGCCACCGCTATGTACAAGGCGTGTCTTTGAGAAAAGAGCTGAAAGGCTAACGGGTGGACTGTTTATAACAGAGGTAGTGGTACATCTTGGTATAAGGGGCATGGGCTGTGGAAGCTGTCTGGAGAAAGGAAAACCATAATTTCAAAACACAGACCAAGAATTCCTGGGTCTCTCTCACGCTGACACATAGGCCTAACCACCGCCATCTGGGGCTGGAGTTTCCTTTAATCTCCATGAGGACCATGCGCCTCTGCAAAGAAGTTGCCCCTGACTTCTGCGCCCTAGGGGAGCTGTGAGGAGGGGCTTTGCCTGAAGGGACCCGCGCTTTGCCTCAGTTCAAGGCATCTGGAAGAGGCCTGCACCCAGGGAGAGGCTTTCAGAGGTGGAATTAGCGCAGGGGCCGAATGGGAATGGACGTGACCTCCCAGTTCCCTGGAGGTACTGCAGCTGAGAGATGTGGGAAGGATTGGTCTTCCCAGCATGATTCGATTCTTTTGTTTGAGATTAATTCCCTCAGAATCTGGTAGACTCACACTTGTGGAACAGAAAAGAGATATTAAATCTAAAGCCTACTAAAAAGGGAATTTGAATGTTGTCAAGGAATATCGCTGGTCTCTATTGGTTTATGCAATAAGGGTTTGAAATTACTGAAACAGGCATAGTGCATGCCTTCTTTTCTATTTTGCTGTTCAACTAAATTGGAAGGATATTGCCGTGAGCGTGTATAAATATGAAAAACAATTTTGTTTTAACTGCCTCTATGGCAATACTTGCTTATCTCTGTGGCAGTAGTGGCCTGCCTCTGTCACAATAACCAGCAAAGAGAAAAAAAGGTATGGATTCCCTTTCAATATTTTTCCCTTTTTTTTAAAAATTTGGTAATAGCAAGAATTCTGTGCTAAATTATCCCTCTTCTCCATTGCTTCCTTCACTGAATTCCAAATACATAGATTCTCATCAGAATGTGACAACTGAAAAATATGACTCAGATTAAAGATTGGTGCCCTTTGTGTTGATGCAAGCAGGGATGCTGTTTTGTATCTAGGAAAACATGCTGGCTTTAGAGCTAGATTTAGCCTCAAACCTTGGCTGTACTGCAACTAACTGACCTACTGCAAGATATTTCATCTCTAAATCCCCCAGTTTGCTCCTTTCAAAAGTAGAGATAATAATATCTTCCCTGAGGAGTTATTGTAGAGATTAAAGATAATATATATTTAGCACCTGGCTTGTAATAGGGCCTCAGTAATTGGCAGTGGACAAATGTCGGGCCAAATATGGGTTCTGCTACTGGTTAGGTGTGTGACACTGGTCAGGTCACTCACTGCCCCACAGCCACAGTCTGCCCCTCTAGGGAACTTCTAAAGTTCCTATCTAAATTTAATATCCTAAGTTGTTTTTATTTGTCTCAAATCTCAATAGTATACTTGTGTCACAAAGCAGACCACAGACAGATAGTGTAACTAAATCTAAAAAAAACATTTGCGATGTGTCCCTATGTTTTAAAATGAGTTTGTTACACAGTTGTCTTCTGTAGTGCAATGACACTAAAATCCTACAAACATTTCAAATTTATTTGCATTTTGCTATCTTAAGAAGCTACTCCATGTATTTGTCATTAATCAGACCCTAGATCCCTTGAATAATTCATACGAGGGAATCTTTTCTACTTTTATAACTTCTGCTCCTTAACATGTAATCTATCAGCTGTAGTCTGCAATATTGTAGCAATTATGTCTATAGATGCATCAAATAATTCTGTACCATTACTGTATCTCCTGAATTCATAAATGAATTACTTCTCTTTCGTCCTTAAATAATGTCTTTTGAGCAGGCAGAAATATTTTTCCGCTTTTATTACCTACTAAAATTTTTCGTATGAAGAGTTTTAACTTAAGAAATATAAGTACTTACTTATGTGGCTAATTTAATGTGTTTTCTTTCATTTGATCTGTTTCAGTCTGTGGCATATGAATATGAGGAAGCAGATGTGAGTGAGTGTGTTTGTGTGTGTATGTTCTAAATATTTATCAGTGTTCAAACCTGAAATGCAGTTATTTTAGATGGATGAAGTTGTTTTAAAATTCATGCTATGGCCTTAGGGGAAAATTAGTGGGGTGTTTCTTTTATGTTACATCAAAGAATAAAGATACTTTTTAATAAAAGTTAAACTATATTGAAAATCCAATAATAACAAGATTTAGAGGACTTATGACTTATATACTGAACAGTATTTTATTCAAGGTTTAGCTGATAACTACAAAATAGAATGTTATAGACATAGGGATTGAACAGTTCATGAGGGAATGATTCATATTGGATAATAGGTTATATATTCTATATACATATTCTGAAATCAAATAAAGCCTGATACATTGAAATTATTAGTAGGGTTCAAATGTAGTTGAGACTAAGATTCTGAAACATTTTCTTTACCACTGCAAAATTTCTTAATAATCAACTTCAGTGTTCATTTGGACTACTTTATTACTTTTTGAAATATAAACCTTTCTTCTTTTGAAGAATCTATTTATGTTATTTGAGAGCATTAATTCCCCTCTCCTTTTTTCCCTAAGTAGTCTCCTTTTTCTTTCCCTAAACTCATTGCCTGATTAACCCTCTTTTAGTTTTTTCTAACTCCTTCATTTTTTTTTCTTTACTTTCCCTAAAATGTATTAATAATCTCACTACAGAGGATAACCTCTATCATCTTTAAAATTTATTCTAAAAATTCATGCTATTTCAAAAATGTCATAGTGTGTTGGAAATATGGAATATTTATTTTTTAAATACCAATTCCTTATCAGAAAAATAAATATAGTATAATATAACTTAGACTATATAGATGACACAAAGTTGTAATGGTTGGTACACTCTTTTTAACTCCATATAAATTATTGCAGTGAAGTAAGACACTCAATTTAAGCTCAGAGTGTTTTTATGTGTTTGTGCGTACCTGTGTGGGGAGAGGAAGAGTAAAATATTGTTTGTTTGCAGATATTTGTTGGTTTATTTGGTTTGATGATCCAGATACTAAACTCTTCTAAACTTGATGATAAGGAAATGAAATTCACAAATATCTTTGTATCAATTAGTAATTGTTGTCAACACTCATTCTATATACTGTGTTTATATTCCAGCCATAGAGCCGTGAGTCTCTACCATAATGCCATTAGGATCTAAAGATTACGTTTGCAGCAGAGTGATCCCACACTGGTCTGTGATGGATTAATTATACTTGCTTCCGAGTGTGTTGTGGAATTAAGTGAGGGAAGGCACCAATGCTGGCACCCGGGTGCTCAGGAAATAGTGTCCGTATTACTACTATCTCCTCCTTTTTCCTCAAAAAATGACATTTGTTAGGCACATCTGTCTAACTTTAATTCTGTTTTGAAGAGGGCACAGGGCCCCTGATTCCTTTTTGACAAGATTAAGTGGCTAAAGTTCTACAACTTGAAATCACCTGCTGCTTCTTATGACATTATCTTAGAATCATGTTCTTAACCTTGCCCAGTCCCCCCTGTCAAGTTAAAATTAGTCTCTTCTTCAGTTCTTCCTTCCTTAAGTATATTAAATCAATATTTATCAAGTGTTTGCCAGGTACCAAAGTAGCCTTTGGTCACAAAGAGATGAGCCAGACTTGCCTGGCTTGGCTCCGCCCTTATGGAGGTTACACTCTGGTATAGGAAAGATACTAAGTTTTAAAAAATGAAACCTAAGTAAGTGAGTGAACGTGGACTTTGTATTATATGAAATGTAAGAAAAGAGCACTTTAAAAACAAAAATACATATGGATAGATAAATAGATATATACATATAATTTAAACTGTGGTAAATGATACGAAAAAGAGAGAAACCAGGATTCCTGACTTAGCCTGGGCGCAGTGGTGGGCTCGATGCCGGAAAGTTCTCCTCGGCGTTTAAGCCGAGGTCTGATGGTCGAGTAAGAATTTGCCGAGGGAGCAGTTGGTATGCAATGAGAGAGAGAGTGTGTGACGAGGGCAGTTGTTAGTGGGAAAAGTCCTGAGCTCACATCTAAGAAGAGAAGTCAAGGAAAGGTCATGGAGACCCTGGGAAGGCTTTCGTATCTTACACAAATGTAACTGAATCACGGGGAGGGGCGCAGTTCAACTCCGCTTGAGCAGGAACCCGCTGCCCGGGAGCGAGTGACTAGGAAAGGGCGCGGAGGGAAGCAGCCAGTACAGCGAGTGGTTTTAATGTAGGCAAGAAGTGATGGGCTATTGCGCGGCAGTCAGGGTGGAGAGAGGGAACACCCTCCAGCTGGTTCTGGGAGGGAAGCAGCAAGCGCAGTGAGGGGCTGGATCCGGGGAGGATGGGGGGAGGCCGCCTGCAGAGGGGAAGCTGCCTAAGGAAAGGACATTTTGGTGAGGGCTGGGTGGAGTCAGGAGTAGGCTTCGAACATGCTACCCTGGAGATGCCCGAGGACACCCAATGGAACGGTTCCAGGAGACAGTTTCGGAGTTGGGAGGAAACGCTCTTATACCCATTCTGCCCATCCTTAAGGGATTTGTGTGAAACGGGCATCTCACCTGGTTGTAATCTTTTTCTATGTAAGGACCTTTTTTAAAATTTTGAATCTTCCGCAGTATTTTACACCAGGCAGAGAACGGTCGAGGTGAAGAATGAAAGGAAACAGACATATATTGTGTCTGTCTTACTGTGTATAGGGAATGAACTAACTGCCTTTGGCTTAATCATCCTGAAAGGCTATTGATTTTTACAGATGGTCAAACTGAAGAGCAATTAAACGACCTGCCAAAGATCACAAACTAGTTGGAAAACTAATTCTGTCTCTGGGGCCCAAATATATCACGTTAAACCCCAGTGCCTCCTACTAAGCTCTTGGTAAACTCCATTCATTTAAAAAAAAATGGGACGTTCTGTCCAACACTACTACATGTTAGGATTCTATCATACAACAGTAAATAGGGAAAATCCCTCTCCTTTTGGCGTTTATAGTCTAGTGTGGGAGCCAGTCCACATAAACTAGACAATTTTTAACTATAAATAGGGCCATAAAGAAAATAAACAGTATGATATAATAGACAGGAATGGGTGGGAGTTGAATTTCTTTAGATGGGCCAGTGGAGACAGACTAAGCTCAGGAAAAAATAATTTAGCAGAAACTCTAGAATAAGAATAAAAAATAATGTTCTAGTTAGAGAGGAAAAGCTCTGTGGTGGAAAACAAAACAAAACAAAAAACTTGCTCCTCTTGACCAGGGTCTGCAAACAAGACAGTCATGTATAATGTGACTGCAGAAACAATACTGGTTACATAAGACAATATTTATTATATGATTAAATACCGTATATTCATGCATGATCATTCCTTTATGAGTGCTTTCACATCCCACTAGCAGAGTCGAAGAGTTGCAACAGGCCTGAGGGCCCACAAAGATGAAAATATTTACCTTTTGGTCTTTTATAGAAAAACTTTGCCAACAATTTTAGAATATGGCTTTCATATTTTTAGACCAATGGCCCTTCTCCATAACTTATAAAGCCTTTGGTTCCTTATAAAGCCAATCTGCCATTATTAAAATACCCCTCTGTTCCTGAGTTAGTTTACTATTGTTGTCTCTCTCTGTATGTGTGTGTGTGTATATATATATATCCTCCACTTATTTTTGGTGTCTTTCTCTGTTCATTTCTCTTTACCCTCTAAAAGTGAGCCTTTCCTATACTACATTTTGCAGCTTTCTTTCTGTCATCTCCTTGTTATCTGCAGAGCACACCATCTCATTTTGTTCAGGTGTCTGCACAAATGCCAGCTTACCAAAGAAGCTTTCCCTAAGCTTCCCAACTCCAATCGTCATTCTCTATCATATCATTTATCATTACTGGCATCCTATCTGGTTGCATTTATTTATTCCTTGCCTGCCTCTCCCCAGAGTCCATGCCAGGCCCCTGAGGGCAGACACTTTCACTGTTTTGTGCACTGGTGTATCTATAGTGCCCGGAACTGTGCCCAGCATGGAATAGGTGCTTAATACTTGTTGAACAAATGAATCTGTCCACTGTATTCTCTTTTTAGGAGAACTATCCATGTCTACACATCCACTATTACTTCTGATGCCAAAAGGCATCCAGTTTGCACCTCCAAGTTCTAAATTCGATCATGCTCCAGCTCTCCAGACCCCTTAGCCTACACTACCGTTTTCAGTCCCCTCTCCTACTCTAACTGAGCCTTTTATCCTGCTAAGAATGTTACCACTTCTCTGGGACATGTTGTTTCCTCCCTTCATGCTTTGCTCATGTCATCCCTCCTCCCCGGAGACTACTATTCTGACACTTCTGGAGCCACGCTCCCCTTTCCCAGGCCCTAAGGCCACCAAGGCAGTTTCCTCTTCTCTTAGCTCATAGGCAGCCATCCAACCACAGCCCAGTTGTGCCTCTTCAGAAAGGCCTTCCTTATGTTCCCTCTCATAACTTATTTCTTTCATGCCACCTATCACAATCTAGAACCATCTGAATTGTGTGCTCACTTAGCAGTTGTGTGTGTTCCCCCCTGGAGTATGAGCTCTTTCAGGGTGAAGAATTTGTGTCTCTTTTTCACTTGCTAAACCCTCAGTGAAGAACAGTGCTTGGAACACTCTTAGGGCTCAATAGAGGTTTGTAGGATGAATGAATTTCCAGAATGAATCTTCAGTCTGCAGTGATGTATTTTCTCCTTGCTGTTTTCACTTTCCATTGCTATTGCTCCTCTGGAAATGGATGATTCACTATCTTGGGAAGCCCTTGAATTGTTGACGTTAGTTGTTTCCTGCCTGATTGGTGTCTAACGCCTCATAATTTCCAGAATTATTTCTCTAGGAAGGTTTAAATGCCCGTAAATATCAAGACAATAACACACACACATACACACACACACGGAGTCAATCATACTGCATATACAAAAACTCTCATATATATTCTTTTATTTTGTTAAGTTTATTGAGGTGATATTGGTTAATGAAATCATATAGGTTTCAGGTTTATAACTTGGTTAATTATCATCTAGTGCTCCTTCCTCTGCAGCAACTCTGTTCTTGATTTCACTGGTTGGGAGAAGAGGAAGAGTTTATTTCCTAAAGCATTTTTTTATATTGATTTGTTTTTACTATTCAGGTATACATGCAAAAATGATTCTCACTTTACATTTTATTTTATATTTGTGCTAGGAGTAAAATCTTGAAGTATCAGGATAAAGAAGAATGTTTATCAGTGCCTGCTTTTAAAAGTTCACTAAACAGCCTGTTGAGGATTGACCCATGATGTAGGGGATCACAGTTCAATTCCCAGTCAGGGCACATGCCTGGATTGTGGGATCGATCCCCAGTAGTGGGCGTGCAGGAGGCAAATGATCAATGACTCATCATTGATGTTTCTCTCTCTCTCTCCTTCTCCCTTCCTCTTGCTGAAATCAATAAAGATATATTTTTTAAAAAGTCCACTAAACATACTCTTTAAAAACTGAAAGAAAATTGGTATAATCAGTTTAAACTTCCCTCACTATATTCTGTATAGCATAGAAAAGGAAAGGTAGTCAGGAAAAACATGCACTAGATAATAGAAAAAGTACACAAAGATGTTTTTTGAATGTAATTATCTTTAAAGGGAAAGTGTAATATTTCAAAATAGCTTCTCTAACATATTTCTAAAACAAAGGTAGGCCCACTTTTTCTGTAAAGGGCAAGTCAGTAACTACTTTAGGATTTGTGTGCCAGACAGTCTGTGCTGTAATTATCCAACTTGGCCACTGTTACATGAAAGCAGCCCTAGAGGACATATAAATGAATGGGTGTGTGTGTGTTCCAATAAAACTTTATTTGTAGACACTGGGGGTTGGATTTCATTAAATTTTTACATGCCAAGACATAATAATCTTAAAAAATATTTTTCCAACATTTAATAATGTGAAAACCACTTTTAACTACAAACCAAACAAAATAGCTGATAGGAGAGATTTGGCCTATGGGTTGTAGTTGGCCAGTCCCTAGACGAGACAGTTCAGCTTGAACGAAACCATGTGTATGGAGTACATGTACCACCTGTGTCAGCATAACTGCTTGTCGGGAAGTGGGAGGACCCAAGAAGAAGTAGATGATGTCCCCCATAGAGAGCACTAAAGTCTGGCAAAAAGACCATCAGCAGGAAAAAGAATCAGCTGTGCAGAGGCTCCCAGGCTTTGAAATGACTAAACAGAATGTAAACCTGATGAATCACAAACACTTTACAGATTTTTAAAAATTTTTTTTTTAAATGTTTTTGTTGATTTCAGAGAGAGGAAGGGAGAGTGAGAGGTAGAAACATCAATGATGGGAGAGAATTATCTATCAGCCGCCTCCTGCACGCCCCCTACTGGGGATTGAGCCCGCAATCCAGGAGTGTGCCCGGACCAGGAATCGAACTGTGACCTCCAGGTTCATGGGTTGACGCTCAACCACTGAGGCACACCAGCCAGGCAATTTACAAGTATTTTTTAAAAATTTTGATGCTGGAAAGGAACATGCAAAATGGTAATTAATTTAAAGTTTTAATACTTATAACATGTCAGTGAAACCAAAATGTTGAAAAAACTATCTTTGATATGCCATGCAGTTACTTTATTACTGCCTATTTAATTTGTCTACTTTTAAAAATAAGATGATCCCACTTTCCCTCTTTGGAAAAAAAAGTCTGTAAACTCCTAATGGGAAGAACATTTCTAAGTGTAAGAGCATTTAAGTCACTGTGTGCCGCACCCAGGACGTGGGGCTCCTGCGCTGTGTCATGGTGACCGTGGAGATGGAGCTGAGGACGCGCTGTCCGAGCGCCGGGTCCTTGCGGATGCCCCTGCACAGTTGCTTTGTTTCCCCGGGAAGTGATGGCTACACGCTGCTCTCTTTCTCTGTGGCCTTCACATTTCTCATTCCAGCCTTTTGGGAAGGTAGACAGAGTAAATGGGGCAACCAGGGTGAAGAAGAGAGGAAATAAAAGTCTTCCTGTGTGAATGTCGAAATACTTACTATAAACCGCTGTTTTAGAATTCTAAAATGTGATTTTTCATAGAGATGTGAGAAAATAAAGATTATGAAGATTATGCTGAACATATTTTTTATATACATATATGTGTATATATATATGTGTGTGTGTGTATATATATATATACATATATATATATGATCTCAATATCCTCTTTCGATAACCACCGTTCAGTGGTATCTAGTTTTGATCTCCTCTTGGACTACTAAAATAGCTTTATTTCCTCTACTTGGATCATTATGTCTGTCTTTTATAGTCAGTGCAAAAATATTACAGTGAGGCAAAGTAAATTTGCTGTTAATTTGTTAGGTAAAATCAAACTGCACCACAGAGTGCAAAATCATATTCAGGCAAATGAGATTTGAATATAATGTCACCATTTTACAGAGTCTGCTTCCTCATTTGTAAGGTGATGGTAGCGGTAACAATGAGGATACTGATAATAACAATATCTCCCAGGGTTGTCTTAAATAGTAATTAAAATACCATGTGTAAAGTGCTTGGCCAAATGTGTGGTGAGAGCAGTGCCTAGCACAGAGGAGGTATTTGATAAGTATTAATTGAATTATTGCACAATAAGTGTCAGCTGTTCTTCCCTTCCCTCCCAAATGCCCTCAGTACTTTACAAGGCACTCAACGTTGTTGTATAAATATAAAAACCACAGCTTTTTAAGCTGCTAAGTGCCAGGGGGTTACACTACATGTAGACTCTGCTCAATCCCTATGTGCTTGTTATGTGTACATGAAAAAAACTAGTTTTTTTAATCTTATTTTCATCCATCAACATCCTCATGCAGTAGGTAATATTATTGCCATGTTACAAAAGAGGAAATTGAGGCACAGAGAGGTTAGGCTAGTTGCCCAGTGTCACACACCATATAAGATGAACATGGAATTTATCTTCTAAAATGAGACATTTGAGAATGATAGGGGATGCTATTCATAATTATACAAACAGGGATAAACTGAGACTGCCCCCCCAAAAAAACTAGAACATTATAGTTACCCTAAAATACCAGGGATTTGAATCCAGGGCCCAGGTCCAGAGCCCACACTTAAGCCATTCTGGTAAACTGCCATTTCCCTGTCTTGGCCTTCCTTTGCCCATTTTGCATCTTCCTGCAGCATCCATTCATGCACTTTGGCTCCACAGTGTTTTCCTTCCACACGCCTTCCATTTTTATCCATGATGCAACTGGTGTACAAATTAATTAACTCTAACTTGTTTGTGTATCATTTACATTATAAGGATGAATAAAACATAATCCCTATCCTTCAGGATCTCGGTAAAAGCAAAGGGGTAAAACCTCATGATTTTCCTCAGGAACAAGGTTAGAAGCGCCACCCTGCATCGATGAAGCAAAGGAGGGCTCAGTGGTTGCCAAAAAGAAACAAAAAATGATAAAAACGGCTCATGTGCTTTTAGATCCATCTGTAAATATTCCCTATTCTTTCTGATGAGCAAAAATCTATACTGAACGTGAATCCTTTAAGAACTTGGCCCATAACAGACACGATGCTCTCAAAGGAATTCTGTGCTGCATACCCAATTCAAAATAGAGACAAAATAGATCCAGAGACATAGAAGCATGAACAGACTGAGGGATCTCAGAGGGAAGGAGGGAGTGGGGGAGTGGCTGGGGAGAGATCAATCAAACAACTTATATGCTTATAAGCATAACCTTTGGACACAGATATTGGTCTGGGGAAGGCCTGGGGGTGGGGTGGATGCGGGGTGGAGGGGATCATTGGGGGAAAAGGGGGACATCTGTAATACTTTCAACAATATAGATAAATTAAAAAAATAGAAAATAAAATAATTTAAAAACAAAAGTATTAAAATTGCAAAATGAAAATGCAGCTGGTTTTGCACTGAAGTTTGTCAGCGATGAGCCACCTATTTTTATTGCATAAGAAATCAAATCTAGTGTTGTAATGAAAACACAATACAGTGAATTTAGAGTAATTCTTGGAGCATTCAAAAGATGTTCCTATTTGTTCAGGGACACTGTGTCCTTTGAGTTTTCTTCTAAGTACTTTAACTTCTGTAAGAAAAGCATTTTCTCTGCTCAACTTCACTAACCATCAGAGAGATGCAAATTAAAACCACTATGAGATATCACCTCACACCTGTCAGAATGGCTCCGTCAATAAATCAGCAAACAACAAGTGCTGTCGAGGGTGTGGAGAAAGGGGACCCTAGTGCACTGCTGGTGGGAATGCAGACTGGCGCAGCCACTATGGAAAACAGTATGGAGTTACCTCAAAAAATTAAAAATGGAGCTGCCTTTTGGCCCAGTGATCCCACTTCTGGGAATATATCTTAAGGAACCCGAAACACTAATTAGAAAGAATATATGTACCCCAATGTTCATAACAGCACAATTTACAATAGCTAAGATCTGGAAATGGCCCAAATGGCCATCAGTAGATGAGTGGATAAAAAAAGTTGTGTGACATTTACACTGTGGAGTACTATTCGACTGTTAAAAAAAGAAATTGTACCTTTTATGGCAACATGGATGGACCAGGAGATGATTATGCCAAGTGAAATAAGCCAGTAGGGGAAAGACAAATACCATGTGATCCTACTTATATGTGGCATCTAATGGACAAAATAAACTGATGAACAAAATAGAGCTAGAGGCATGGATACATGGAAGAAACTGACAGCTGTCATAGGGGAGGGAGGAGGGGAGGTCAGGATGAAAGAAGGTGAAGGGATTAAGCAAAAACACAGGCACACACATATGTATATATATATATAAAACACACAGACACAGACACCAGTGTGGTGATAGCCAGAGGGAAAGGGGGGTGGAGGGTAGGTGGAGGTGGGCAAAGGTGGGGGAAGGGGGCACAGAAACCGACTTGACTTTGGGCGATGGGCACACGATGCAGTGTGCAGATGATGTTTTATTGCGTTGTACACTTGGAATCTATATGGTTTTGTGAACCAATATTAAACCAATAAATTTAATAAAATTTTAAAATGGCATTTTCTCAACTTTTGAGGAAAGTTGCTCTATCATTGAAACACCCACAATGACTGGTTTTAATGCAGAAATTGTTACAGAGCCAAAGTATATAGATTTGTGCCTGTGCTTTGCATTTAGATCCCTTTGTCAGCCCAGGAGGCATATTTACACTTTACATAGTTTAAGATGTTCATTTTTAATTTTACCTCTTTAGTGTTCACTTAACATATGAGCTTCCGAGTTCTCTAAGGACTGTAAATGCATCTAAATTTTACGTAAGGGTTTTGGACAGTGAAGCTGGGTCAAGAAGGGAAAGAATTGATGTTTAGTTGGGTCCAAGTGTCTGGTACAGGGACTGAAAGAAGCAGGACATAAAAGTCATCTTTAAATTATTTTTGCTATGTGGAAATAGGTTTTCTGGTTAATCAGTGCAGGGTCCTGAAAAACCACAAAATCTTCTTAAGTATCTTCCTAGGTACATTTAAGGTAAAGATGTATAATTTTAAATACTTCATATTTTAAGGAACATGTATGTTGATAATTTGAAGGCTACCATTTGAATCTATGAAGTAATATCCTTTTTATAACGTATTTATTGAAAATACCATCTTTAAAACATCATTCCTACTAAAATTAGTGAATAAATATTTGCTTTTATGTATTCTTTATGCTCAGAACTATTCAATTCAAAGGACTTTTGCACAAATTAGTGATCCTAATTTATTTTTATATTCCTTTAATCTAGACTGTGTTCAAAAGTACAGTCTAATCTATATAGTCATAATTGAAAAGCCAGTGTACCTCTAATTAAAGAATGAATGCATTTTATAAAGTGAGATAGTTGCACTATAAATATAACACTTTTATATATTTAATAATATGGTATTAGACTAGTATTTATTTGGGATGAAGTGATATATAGTTGATAGAAAATATGTCTTCTCCATTTGCTATTTCTTCTTTCTGTTTGTTTATTTTTTTCTATTCAATATATATAGAAACAGGAATTATTAGACTTCAAGGCCCAGCAATTTGTCTCTTATTTTCCTTTATCATAGGAACCAGTTGTGTGATAGTAAAAAAATCTTGATTTCTCTTCACCAGTTTTTACAGCAGAGAGGTGAAATAAATCTCCTTTAACACCAAGACAACTAAAGTTAGAATGAAGGAATTTGAAGTGGATGAACTTAGCTTTGCACGTTGAATAGAGCTGACTTTACAGTAGGACCCTTAGACAGAATGTGCCACAATGTGCTGACCCGTCCACCTATATTCAGTGGAGGATTTGGACCGTAAGGACACTTGACCTAGGTTATTTATGGACAACAAAGAGTATATGGTTTGAAAAATTAAATAAATTAAAATAATTAGAGATGTTATCCCAAAACAGAATTTAATATCCATAACTAATTTATGTACCCTTTTTCCTTCACCATTTAGTTACAAAATCCCTTTTTAGGCTTATTATATTAAATTACAGGCCAAATGAAACTCCATCTGATGCTGGTAATGGATGTGTAGAATAGCCTGAAAGTACTTTAATAAAATACAATAATACATAACCAATTTAATTTCGAACTCAGCCAGTAGTGAAGTAATATATTTACACAACTAATATTGTTATCTTCGTCATTTTCACCCTCTCTTGATTTAAAATTACAAGTTTTTTTAGAATGAAATCCACTTATGAGGAGCCTAATGGTTTCTTACCTTAGCTTTCCTATTGTGATAGCTTTTAGAGATTCCCTATCATCTTTCCATTTAAATCCTGCATAGGGCACCTAAAACTTTAATCTAGAACAACTATGGACCTATGTAATAGTTATAAAAATTACATTGCTTAATTGAAATATGTATAATCAATAAGTGCTTAATTAATTATCATCATAGTTTTATATGTATTTATATGTATATTTATGTATGTATATTTAATGAATATTTAATAATATTGAATATATATATATGTATATATATATATAAAACAATATATATCCAGGCATTATCAAACATATTCATTGTTTTTTCAATATATTAAAATATTTATTGCAAGTAAGACACAGTTCTTTATTCATATATATATATACATTTATTACTTTCAATTGTGGGGTTACATTTTAAGAATTGTTCCTTAGTGCTGTATTTATTTACTATTTCTGCATATTATATTGGTCCTGTGGTTATAGCATTCATGGTGCTTAATTATTTACATTCTGACAGTTCTGATCCCCAGAGCAATATGGCTTTGTTTTCCATGTCTTTGTGGTATCCCATCTAATCCATAAATGATTTGTCCCAGAGACAATGTTCAGATGTAAATACAGCATATTTGTTGTGAAGATAAAGCTCAGATTTAAATGCAAATTCTAGTCTATGAATCAAGTGTGTTAATCAGAATATTTAACAAAAAATAAGCATAGGCATTGAACAATTGAAATGGAGGCCTGCCGTGAATAACTAGCATGGTGGTACCTGCTGGTACTATTGGAATATCCACTGAACCATTGACCATCATTGTATGATTCCTGCTGAGAGCAACAAAAACCTAGATTGATAAGTTAAAGAACCAGCAACCTTAATGAATATTGTCTAATAAGAAGAAATAAGTCTGTTTTATAACTCTGATAAATATAATTTTCACTTGAAATTTTATTTTGAATATACTGCAAGGTTTAATGTGAACAATTTTGCTTACACTGGGACATTTTAGTTGATATTATTACTATTTTTTAATAGTGGCTAGCATTCAGAAGCTTCCTGCAGCCTCTGTTCTGACGGACATCAACTTCCCGATGAAAGGACGGAAGGGAATGGTTGACTGGGCAAGAAACTCAGAAGATCGGGTAGTCATTCCTAAAAGCATTTTCACGCCTTTGTCATCAAAAGGTATGTATGTGAGATAATTTGGGTTTTGAACAACACATTTCTCATAAGATCATTTAATAAAAGTCTATAGAGTTGTATGCTTGAAACCTGTATAGTTTTATTAACCAATGTCATCCTAATAAATTCAATAAAAATTTATTAAAAAAATCTATTCTTAAACAGGACTCCAAGTATAGTATTCCATAGAGCCTAAGGAAAATTAATAAAAAGGTAAATATTAAAAAAAATAAAAGTTTACAAAATAAAAGCCTAGACATAAACCTCCATATATTTAGAAACAGTCTCTAAACTAAAATAAACTAATTTTGTATATATAGGAAACATATTTATTTGGTCTTTAAATCTATGAATTTACTGAAGCAAAGGATCTATTAAAATGGAAAAAAACACAAATACAGATTATAGAACTACTCTTGACATGATCAAATTTCAGTATCAACAGTCTTCTCCCAGGGTAAAGCCTGTGGCCTAATGTTTTAACTTTAGGTAATGAAAACGTGTTGCATTTTCCATGCAAAGTAATTTTTATTTCTTCCTCCTCACATTTGCTTTGGTTTGAAGATATTGTTTTGGTATATAAAAACAAATGTAAGAAAATGTTAAATTTTAAGAACATCTTCATTAGTCTTTAAAATTAATGTCTATTTTCAACAGTGACATTGTGATCTTAACTTTTACCTCGGAAATTTTGATCACATGACTTAGAGCTGCAAAAGGAGAATTGGCTGTCTTTCCCCATAGCTTTGAGTGTTTAAACTCACTAGCTGCAACTGAAGGAGCTTCTTATCTTAACCTGATGGACGGTTACTTTCTGACACAAACCACTGACAACACATCTTTTAGCGCTTCGGTTAATGTGTAGAGTGGGGGGGATCGCCTGCCCATTCATGGTTGGGAAGGCATCTCTTCTAGCCTTGCATCAGCAAGTCATGGAATCCCCTTGTAATCAGTAGATTAAAGTTTTATAAGACATAGTGTTTTTCTTGCTGTTTTGCTAATATTTTCAAATCTCATTCTTCCTAGAATTAGATGAATCATCGGTATTTGTTCTCGGAGCGGTCCTGTACAAAAACTTAGATCTAATTTTGCCCACTCTGAGGTAAGCTGCAAAGTTATAAGCTGTTGTAACCTTTGTAAATTATTTAAAAATTATATGGTTGTAGCTCAATCTATGAAAATAGTGAAACAAGCTTTGGTAATACAAAGGACTGTTTCTTAAATGAAATAGAAAATACCAACTTAATGAACAGCTTATTGGCATATTATGCACTTCAGAACAACTAGAAAAGACTATTTTGGTCTTTAATTATAGCCCTACAATTATTTTGTAACTAATCATGACTTGCCTTAAGCCTGAGAGAAAAAAAAAAAGGAAAAACCTCAAGTCCCTATAACAGAATGGGTTGTTTTAAAATTAATGTCTTCTCTATTTATTTTTACTTAATGGTACTGTTCATCAACATTGCATGAAATTAAAAGAATGTCATGATGACTGGGAATACATGTTTTTTCCTTCATTTGCACAAGATCTCAATTTGTTTCTAAATAAATACTCAATTACAGTTACATTAAGAAAAAGTGCTATTGTTTAATTAAAGCACTATTTTTGGAAGAAATCTATTCATTTCTTCCAGTCATTAAAAGAAGCAATTACAAATAGTAACTCTACCAACATTCATTTGTTCTACTGTCTTAACTACTTTACCTGATCTCACAGACATCATTCACTTCTATTTGGATGACGATGTTGCCACTCATGATCACCCATCTCCTCCACGCCTCTTTTTGGCGGACTGAGGCAAAGTTATATTTCCATTCAACACAGCCCCATTTGCAGCGAGCTCTTACACCTTCATGAATAAAGCTTCACATTTTTAGGAAGGAGAGATTGTGAATGATGTGTACAGTTGTACCAGGGGCATAACAAATGGTCTAATAAATAAAACCAATTAGAGTTCAGTCCAGCAGAAAAAAGCCTCCCAAGGAAGCAACTAAGTTTTTGTAGCTGCAACGAGTAGTCGCAATTCTTTGGAGAAAGTCTACGTACAGCGAATTATTAACATAGTTGGTGAGTCATCAAGAGTCCCACTCGAGACAGTGCAGGTCCTCTTTCACCCACAGAGACAGTTATGGGAAATGCAGCCTTCGTTACCTCTCTTTTCTGGACGGAATTTGGGCTTTCTGAATTTGAAAGGTTTATGTGTGATTTTGTTCTACTCATAACAAATTTTCAAAACTAATAGGTTCACTCTCAACTTTTTCACTGGCTTTATTAAAACACATGTACAACTACTCACAGATAAAACTGATTTATAACGGTGCTGCCTCTTTGTGTGTTGTTCATTTGAGGGGAAATGAGCTGAAGTTAAAAGTACGCAGGAACTCAACGTTAGACACTTATTTCCACAGAGTTCATTTGTGTGAAGCTCATCTTTCAAGAAATCTAGACAATACTTAGAATCAGATGACTTGGGCTTTAATTTCAATTTAACGTAACAAAAAATTTATAAACTTGTCCTCTCACTGAGTAATCATCTGCCTTCAGTTCAACTTTAAAAATAGAAGCACTCTATGTGCCATTTCCCCCTATTTACTGCTGAGGGGTATAGTGAATGCAAATAAAATAGTCACCATAAAATGCTTTAGATTGTGAATTCATTTCCTTACTTCACTAACAAAGTTGAGTTATGATGAATCGTGTTTTGTGTTACACAATAGAGCTCAATCACCTACACAAATGAAATCAGGTCATTCCAAGTTTCATAAATTTATACAACCAAGGGAATTGGAAATTTATCTAGGGATATCAGCCTTTTGTAAAAAGAAAACAACACATTTATTTAGTGTTTCAGCATTTTTAAAAACCATGACAGAGGCAGTGGTCATTACAGCTGGTGGGTAGATTAATGGATGCATTGTGGGTGATTCCATGGATAGAGCAGGGAATCATTTGGATCCTTGAATATCCTCTAATATCACCTGTGATACAAAGGGATTCAGATTAGCCTTTGGGCAAGTCACTTACTTTTTTAATAAAGAAATTGCAGGGTTGAACTCAAAGGTTTTTTTCAATCTCAAAAATTCCCTGTCTTTATTACAGTAAAATTCTGACATTTTGGACTTCTACCATACGCTTTAGCTTAAGTCTGTAATAACCTTTGAATAAGAATTATAGATATGTATACCTACTCATACTTTCTATGTACAAAATAATTAAGTCAATGACTATGGGAAAACAATATTCACATTTAGATTCATTGACCAGATATATGGCAATAGAATGCTCAAAATGAAAGGTTTAAGTACTATTTGAAAAATGAAATACTAGCATTTATTTCTCATTTTCTTTTATTTTGTGCAGTAGAATAATATAAGGGAGCATTTTTAGGCTTGTTATTTCTCCTTTTCAGAATATTGTTTCAGAAAGTTTCGTGAATAATCATACCAAATATAGACCTACTAAATAAAATTAAGTCTTTTCACAGACAAGGGTGATGTCTTGTTTTATAGTCACTTAACAAACATTTCCTAAGCAGCAAACCTGCTAACCTTAATATCTTAATTCTTTTAAATCTCCTGTAAGGTCTAAACTCCCAGAACAATGCTTAATAAATAATAAAGGTCCAAGAAATGTTTACTGGGATAATTATCTTACATGATAGGATATCCCATATGAGCCATTTTTAAAAATAAGATACTTAGAAATTTGGTGTTTAAGCTATAAAAATATATTAGGAACATGGGACTAAAATACATATATCTTGTTGCTTATTGTATAAATTTGACTGAGTTGGCCTGGCCAGCATGGCTCAGTGGATGAGCATTGACCTATGAACCAAGAGGTCACCTTTCAATTCCCTCTCAGGGCACAGGCCGGGTTTGCAGGCTCCATCCCCAATAGGGGCGTGCAGGAGACTATCAATCAATTATTCTCATCACTGATGTTTCTATCTCTCTCCCCCTCTCCCTTCCTCTCTCTGAAATCAATAAAAAGATTAAAATGAATGAATGAATGAATGAATGAATGAATGAATAAATTTGACTGAGTTGAACCCAATAGGAAATATCTTCTCATTCAAATTTTTAAAATATATACAAATTTGCTCTATGTTTACTTATTATTTACCAAATTTTCATAACACGTCTTCCACAGTGATCATTTTCCTAATTATCTGTTGAAGCTTTTGCAGCCAACTTTCCCATCCACAGAATAATGTTAGGGTTGCTGTTAAGTTTCCAGAGATTTTATATTTTGATATTCTCATTTTCAAAACAATACTTTGCATAATTTTCCTCGTGGGGACTAGGAAGAAGAACTTCACATAATGTTTTGAAAAGATATAATTTAGAAAGTTTTCTTCATACAAAGACAGAAATAACTGTATGTTGACTCTTTTATTTAAATACTTCTTTTCTTCTCTTGCCCTAATACGCATTTAGCTATTCTTCCAGAGCTGCAATTTTTATTTTACTGTTTCACTGTCTTCCCTTTTATAATAAAGCATATTCAAATTATCTCTTCCAATGTATGAAATATGTTCTACTTGAGTCCAAACTAAATATGCGCTATTCTTAGCCTCCCACTTTTATTCTTCAGAATAATTTCTTAGAGTTATAAGGCATAGAACCAGTGGATGTTAATGCTGAAAGGCCCTCTAAAGGTTAATACCCTCCAGAACTCTAATTTTACAGATGAGATAACTGAGCTCCTTATTGCTTCAGTGACCTGCCCAAGCTTATATGTCTGGTAGGTGACTGAGTTCTAATCCAACTCGAGTCTTCTGTCTGCCAAACCCAAGACTCTCCCACTGTTTTGCTTCCTCTATGTGGCTAATATCCATTCCTTTTAGGCAGTACAGCCATGAACCTCTATATTTGTGTGAACGCCCATGTATCTCCTGCAGAAAATCTTGTAAGGCCCACAAGAAGGTAGATATGCGTTGGCAGGCTCAAGGAGACTTGGGGTCCCCTTGGTGGCCCCAACTCAGGCTATTGACGCTAAGGCCAGAGGCTGTCACTCTTCCCACTCCCTCTGTATCGCTTTTGGGCCTGACAGATGAAGGCTAGCCAGCCTCGGTCAGAGAGTCCTTAGGGGGAGGCGAGGCCACCTACACACAGGCCCCACTCATGTCAAGGAACTATCAACCATTCATAACCTGGTGAATACTTCAACTGCTGCTGAGGATTTTAAACTGTAATAAACTTTTAATAGGACAATTTGACAATATCAAGATTCTTTAAAAGTCCATTGTCATTGATACAGAAATACTTCTTCTAAAAATTGATTTTATGGAAATTTTCTCTAAGGAAAAAAAGGTGCATCCAAACATACACACTCAGGCCAAAGAGTTCAAGAAACAATTGTAAACAATCCACTTTCTGACTCATTTAATAAAGTCAGGTTTCAGTTTTGTAGGAAAATTGCAATACTTTTGAGTATAGGACCAATGTGTAGTTCTCCTTGTAGGATGACATATAAAAGATATAATCCTGTTAAAAAATAATAATAAGCACTTTAATATAGCTATTAACGTTCAGGATATTATGAAGGATCTAATTAAAATTATATGCAAATTCCGCTATTATTAAAATGCCAGGAAAAATAGAGCTGAACAAAAAACAACAATATTCTCATAAGTCAGTGGTTGTTTGAAAATTATCTTTTAAAAAGGAACAAATTTCGATAATGCAAAATCACATGAATTTGCTGTCAAGTGCGCCAACCTAATGAAGATAAATCATGCTGCATTTTTTTTTATATTTAGGAAACAGAATTCATTTGAGTTTCCAATATTATAGGAATTAAAAGCAATCAGGAAAGCAATGGAACTAAATAATATTGGAAATAATAAAGAAATGAAAACCTAATCACTTTCATACCAGTAAGTTCTGAAGGCAATCAGCCTAAAGTAGTCAATTCTCTCAAGAGCACCTGCTCTTCAGTTTTAGGCTCTAACATTTGATCCTTCGGTCTTCATTCTGAGCTTGCCATGAAATACTGTAGTTTCGTGATGTTCTGTATCTTTTTATAATGTCCTATAATGAGGAAATTAAAATCATCCACGGGGATAACAAATTTGCATGACTAATGCTTTGAAATATTGTGATATCACATAGCAGTATATCATTTACAAAAATCTGAGTTTAATTTAGTCATACCTTTTTTAAAAGAATAGTTTATTGATTTTTAGAGAGAGGGGAAAGGAGAGAGAGAGAGAAACATCAATGTGAGAGTGTAGCATCCATCAGGTGCCTCCTGCATGGCCACCACTGGGGATCAAGCTGAGGACAGAACCAGTGACCTCCTGGTGCATAGGACAACTCTCAGCCAACTGAGCCACACCAGGCAGCCTAGTGATACATTGTAAAAGTGAATTTAAATCCGACTACGTAGCTTCTTTGTGGTTTTAAGTGTTAACATTTAGCAAATCTAACTTGAAATTCTATTTAGTTTTCAATGCTCTGTTAGCCCAACCCTACGCTTTAGCAGCTATGAGCCCATTTTAGTTTTAAAGACAAACGTATATAACTTAATAATTTTGATGAAGTCCCCAGTTCCTAGAATATATATGAAATCATCTGTTTTATTTTGTTTTAATTAAAATTGGGTAGGGGCTTGTTTAAAACAATTAGGAAAATTCTCCATTTAGAAGTTACATGAACTATATTCTAAAAATGGAAAGAAGCTACACTAATTTTAATAATTTTCATTAAACAATATCTTTTTACAGTATCTTATCTGGCTATACTTTATTTGAACAATTAGTTCCATAATCCCCTCCACTGATGTATCTTCTGTAATGCTGCATTGCATTTTTTTAATGTGGTAAAAAACATGAAATTTACCCTCTTAACTACTTTTAAATGTACAGAATGGTAGTATTCATTATATGCACCTTTTTGTGCAACAGATCTGTAGAAATATTTCATTTTGCAAAATTGAAACTCTGTACTCCTTTGAGGAGAAATTCTCTTTGGGATATCTTTGCATTTATTTGTGTTTTGTTTGATTTTTTTGTCAGCAATATTTTTTTGTTTTTAGTGTATGGGTTTTTCACTTCTTTGCTTAAGTTCACTGCTAAGTATTGTATTGTGTTTGATGCTATTGTAAATGGGAGTTTTAAAATTTCCTTTTTGGATTACTCATTGTTAGTGTATAGAATTCCAATTTATTTTTGTGTGTTGATGTTGTATCCTGTAATTTTGCCAAATTTATTAGTTTTAACATTTTTTGTGTGAAATCTTTAGGGTTTTCTACATATAAGTTCATTCCATTTGCAAACAGATAATTTTCTTCTTTCTGTCCAGTTTGTTTGCTCTTCATATCTCTTTCTTGCCTAATTACTTTTGTTAGGAATCTCAGTACTGTATTGAATAGAAGTAGCAATTGATGGCATCCTTGCCTTGTTCCTGATCTTGCAGTGAACACTTGGTTTTTCACCATTGAGTACGATGATAGCTGTGGATTTTTCATATGTGGTCTTTATTATGTTTTGGTACTTTCCTTCTATACCTAATTTGTTGAGAGATTTTTATCATAAGAATATTAATTCTTACAGCTTTTTCTGCATCAATTGAGATGATCATGTAGTTTTTGTTCTTCATTCTGTTAATGTAGTATATTACATTGACTGATTTTTATATGCTGAACCATCCTTGCATCTCAGTGATACATCACTTGGTCATGGTATGTGATCTTTTTAATGTGTTGTTGAATTTGATATTATGTTTGTAATATAGGCCTATAGTGTTCATTTCTTGTGATATCTTTGTCTGATTATCATATCAGGGTAAAATGCTGGTCTCATAAAATGAGTTTTTAATTCTTCCCTCCCCTTCAATGTCTTGGAAGACTTTGAGGAGAAATTCTCTTTTTACATGTTTGGTGGAATTCTTCAGTGAATTTGTTTGATCCTGGCCTCTTTTGGTTGTTACTGGGTGGTTTTGATTACTGATTCAATGGTACTCTTTATGTCTGTTAGATACTGTTTATTTCTTCATGAATCAGTCTTGGTAGATTTCATGTTTACAGGAATATATCCACTTTTTTTAAGTTATTCCGTTTCTTGTCATATAGTTCTTCATAGTAGTCCCTTATAATCCTGTTTATTTCTGTAGCATCAGTTGTAATGTCTCCTCTTTGTTTCTGATTTTTGTTATTTGAGTTTTCTCTCTTTTTTTATTAGTCTAGCTAAGAGATTATTAAATTCGCTGATTTTCTTTAAACAGCCAGTTCTTAAGTTTGAAGTTTTCTATTGTTTTTCTCTTCTCTATTTCATTTATTTATGCTCTAATCTTTATTATTTCCTTCTTTCTGTTAACTTTGTGTTTAGTTTGTTCTTTTTCTAGTTCCTCGCAATATAAAGTTAGATTGATAATTTGAGCTCTTTTTTTCTTATCAAGTGGAGGCATTTAATCCTATATATTTCAGTCTTCACACTGTTATTGTTGCATTCCATATGTTTTGGTATGTTGTGTCTTTATTTTCATTTGTTAATTTTTTTAAAATTTCCTTTGTGATTTGTTTTTTGGCCCATTGACTGTTCAAGAGTGTATTGTTTAATATCCACATATCTGTGAATTTTACAGTTTTACTTTGATTTCCAGTTTCATTCCACTGTGGTCAGAAAAGAAACTTGATATGGTTTCAATCATCTTATATTTATTAAGACCTTTTAATGGCCTCACCTGTGATCTACCCTGGAGAATGCTCTATTCTGAAAAAAACGTATATTCTGCTGCTGTTGGATGGAATATTATGTATATGTCTGTTATTCCAAGTGGCCTATAGGGTTGTTCAAGTTTCTGTTCCCTTATTTCTACTATCTGGTTAATCTAGTCATTATTAAGTGGGATATGGTATTGAAATATTCTACTATTATTGTGTTACTGTCTCTCTCTTAAGTTTGTCAGTGTTTACCTTATATATCTGGGTCCTCTACTGTTAGGTACATATATGTTTATAATTGTTATATCTACCTGGAGAATTGACCCTTTTATTATTTTATAATGTTCTTAATAGTCTCTTATTATAGTTTTTTACTTAACATCTATTTTGTCTGCTATAATATGGCCATCCTTGCTCTATTTTGGTCACCATTTGCATAGAATATTGTTTTCCATCTTTCATTTTCAGCCTGTGTATGTCCTTATACCTAACGTGAATCTCTTGTAAACAGCTGTATTGCATTTTATAATCACATTTTTACTTTCTTTGAGACAGGCTTCATAGGTCCCTAAGTACCGAAAGCCTTTTTTAAAAATATGAACAGTAACTTAGGTCTTCTTTGAGTGAATAACTCTACCCATTTTTAAATGTCATAGATACCAAGAAACACAAATTTTAAGGACAGGAAAGACCTTTTATTACTCTAGTCATAAAATCTATTTGGCTGTAAGATCTGCTTTCCTAGCAATGAATACAAATGTGGACCCAGCCAGGAAGCATTAGTAGATCACAAAGCCTGACATAAGGAGCCAGCTATTCACTTATGCAAATTACACTAAATTGATGGAATAAATTAAAGCTAATTTTGAACACTGTACACTTTTTAAAAAGGGAGCCATTGCACAATGTACATTTGCTTAGTTTTCTTTCATTAAGCATTTTAATACCATGGTAGTGTAATTATATTTTAAATCAATTTGATCAAAAGTTTGATTTTTAGTATGTGTTTATTTAATAAGACATTCAAAAATATGTTAGTACTAAAATGTGCCAACCATAATGCAAATGAGGGTATATAAATGCTAGATACAAATTTTGTCCTCTTGTGGAAGGGGGTATACCATAGCATTAATGGATGCTATGGCAGAAATAAGTATGTGCTAGTAGCACAGGGTGAGTGGGTGCTCACATAAATATGATGAGAACATCTACTTCCATAAATATGTTGACATGCATCCTTTAGCCATTGTATTCTAAATAAGTTAACACACACAAAACACACATGCACCTATACACACTCATACACACAGGCAAAACAAAAGCCATAGGCAGACTCCATCCTCTAGGGACCATCTCCCTCAGGCCAGGTGAGTAGCTGATGAACCTGACGCAGGGTAACATGTCCTGTTATCTTAGCTACTTATCTTTATCTTGCTTTCCTCAACCCAGTTTCCCAGGGTCAAAATCCCTACCTGTTTACACACACAGTGAGAACTTCATAACTATCTTGACAAATGTATAAATTTCTGGGTTGTTGTTTTTTGGTAAATGATCAACTGATGCAACCTTTTAAATAATACAAAATATCTGCCCGGCCGGGCGTGGCTCAGCGGTTGAGCGTCGACCTAGGATCCGGGCGATTGGGGTTTGATTCCCAGTCAGGGCACATGCCCGGGTTGTGGGCTCGATCAATGACTCTCTCATCATTGATGTTTCTATCTCTCTCTCTCCCTCTCCTTTCCTCTCTTTGAAATCAATAAAGATATATTTAAAAATAAAAATTAAGAAATAAAAATAAATAATACAAAATACCTGTATACTATCATATCCTTCTCAGTGAACCTTACCACTGATTGACTCATTTAGTATTAAATGAAATACTGGAACCATGGAGTGGGAGGGGATCAAGTGCTGAGGCTCAAGGAAACAGATGAGGGTGAAGGAGGCGTTGTCTGTCTTGATTTGGCGGTGCTTACATGGTAATGTACAATTACCAAAAGCATTACACTGCCCACTTAAAATTGATGAATTATATTATCTGTAAATAATGCCCTAAACAACAAAAAAGAGGAAAAAAAGTAAATGACTTTGTCTTTGAAAACTGTTTTGAATTCCCCAGTATAGTACATGCTCTATGGAAAAGCAGGTGTTTTATATCAAATAGAAAAGGAGGGATGAAAAAAATTATATATTATATATATATATTATATATATATATCCTATATATTTATATATATTCATTCAATATATACATTTCTTCATAAAAAATAATACTTCTTCAAAAGCTAAAAGTACAATGAATTCTTTAAATTTCTAAATAATAGTGGATGTATAGTATTTTTTAAATGTTGGATGAAAATCTGCATGTGTAAGAAAGAATTGGTTCAGCTTTATATGTTTATATTTATATATAATTTTTGTAGCCTATAAATACAATTATCTTTAAAACTTCCTTGTGAGTGAACTGTACTTAGTAAGATATCTTGAAAGGCAAATATGTTCCTTACTTTGAACATATTGAGATGAAGTAGAGGCCTGTAAATCGCCGTTGCTCAAGTGAATGCTGGTCAGTAATTATCAACAGCATTTATTTATATTTAAACTCTTTGCTTTTGTGCTATTCCACAAATTCATCTTAATGAATTTTGAGATAATCTTAAATGCCAAGACAGCATTTTGCAAGAAGAAAATTTGGTCTCCTGGAGAAAAAAACTGTTTGGTGCACCTTGAGATCAATTGATTATATTCATTTAAAGATTTCCTGAAAGTTTAAATTCACAATCCATCTCCCTCATGGGTGAATCAGATTTAAGTAATCGAAGGCTTGTCAGTGCTATTGCTTTCTCATCTTTCCTGCATCTAAAATGGTAGCAGTCAGCGATAGCTTCCAATTACAAAAATGTTCTAGTGTTTGTTTATAACAAAAAATGAACTGTCCTTTCCATGAATAGTACTTTACTATCATGTTTTAAATCTATGTGCCTTATTTTTTTCCCCTTAGGATACATTTATTTAACATGCTACTCCAACATGTCCTGAGCAGTAGTAATTTATATTTGTCATCAGTTCTTTCTCCTTTTAATCATTATTGCTCTGTTTCAGAAATTATACTGTCGTTAATTCCAAAATCATCGTGGTTACAATAAGGCCTGAACCCAAAACAACTGATTCGTTCCTGGAAATAGAACTAGCTCATCTGTCTAATGTAAGTATTATTCACTTGCTTGTATAATTTATATTTTAAAGAATATTAACAGCCATACTTTGACCAATAAGACCAGAACACATTTTTCTAGGCTTTCCAGAGCTGCAATTTATGATAAAGATATGTATTTGTAGAAATTAAATGCCCTATTATTTTACACTTTTGTTCATGGTAAAATTTTCTTCTGTTTATCTGAGATAATAGTAAATTGTTTATCAGTGTACACATCTTTTTTGGACTCTGATCGAGGCGATGGGGGAGATTGTGATGAACAAGTACCTGTCTCACTATGAGGTATAGGAGACTGCAGTGTAAGTACCTAGATTTAATACAGGGTGGGCCAAAAGTAGGTTTACAGTTGTTCATATGGAAAATAATACAATAATTATTAAGTAATAATACAAGAATAAACTCTGTGTTTCACATATTCACAACTGTAAACCTACTTTTGCCCCGCCCTGTATTTTAGAGCTTGACCATGTGACTATCAAGTTCTTTTTAAGGAATGACAAATAAAAAGAGAAGAAATGCTGAAAAAGAATAACACTAAGGGAACCTGTCCAGCCAGATATTAATATATATTCCTGACTCAAGAATAAATAAATCAATGGACAAAATAGAAAGTTCAGAAACCAAGTTAGTATATGATGCAGAAATCATATCGATGGTGAAAATAATTATTTAATTTTTGCATTTGGACAACTGCTTAATTACTTGAAAAAATTAAGTAACCCAAATACTTACTATACATTAATGTAACTTCTAGAGAGAGTAATATTTGGAAGCAATAATATGGCATGATGTAAGAACAGTGCCCTACAAACTTTTGTAGTGTGGCAGCCTGGGGATAAGAATTACAAGAATGCAGCCGGCCGGAGACCTGTGATCTAGGAGATCGTGGCTGGATTCCTGGTTGGGGCACATTCCTGGCTCGATCCCCAGTGCAGGGCATGCAGGAGGCAGTTGATCAATGCCTCTCTCATCACTGATGTTTCCCTCTCTTTCTCTCTCTCTCTCTCTGCCCCCCCTCCTTTCCTCTCCCTGAAGTCAATAAAGATATATTTTTTTAAAAAAAGAATGCTAGGAAAATACATGGGCAAATAATCATACATTTTTCAGGATTCCACACCAAAAGCAAAGATTATGACGTAAAAAGAATACCTTTACTACATACAATTTTAAGACTAATAAAATATAATGACAAAACAAAAAAATTATAACATTTAAAGATAAATTAAAAACTGAGAAAATTAATTTTCAACATTTTGGCAAACAAAATATTTTATACCATGTTAAACGTTTTTATAAAATCTCAAGTAAAAAAGGTATACACCTTTCCAAGACTAAAAGAAGCAAAGAACAAGAATAAACTTGCAAATAAATAATATAAACAATAGTCCGGATGGAGTGGCTCAGTTGGTTGAACATCAGCCTGTGTACCGAAGAGTTGCGGGTTTGATTCCCTGTGAGGGCACATGCCCGGTTGGGGTTTGATCCCGGGCTCCAGGCATATACAGATGGTAGCCAGTTGCCATTTCTCTCTCCCCTCCTCCCCCGTCCTCCTTTCCTTCCATTCCCTCCGAAAAAACAATGGAAAAAATATCCCCAGGTGAGAGTTAACAAAAAGTATCTCCTACTCTTTTCTTAGATCAGAAAAGGGTGACTTGCAAAATATATCTGTTTCATATATCATGTGAGAAAAAATGAAGAATGGGAATTAATAGTTATAATGAGTCTAGGGAAAAACCTGTTAAAATTTTCCAAATGAAATACGTTCTTTTAAAAAGCTTTTTAACAAATACCATTTAAAGTATTTAAATATATTAAATATTTAAATATATTAAGGCCCTTGAGAACTGGTAGAAATAGGTACTAGCATATGCAATTTTGAAATTCCAAATTGTATTTGGCCAAGCCAATTGAAGTTTTAACCAGCTCATAAATCATTAATAAGCCATATACTATTATTAATTCTTTTTTTTTTTTTTTTTTTTGGCTTATGGCTTTATTATTGTGACCTATAGATCAGGGTTTGTGGCCTTAGTTCTTAGGTATAGCAACTGATTGCTTTGAAGGAATAACAATTTTGCTTTGCCCAGAAAAAGCATTTTGTTTTTCTTATTACTTAAGGTTTCTTCAGTGTGACATTTATACTATTTTATATTGTTAGACTCTCTAATGCATAAGGGAATTTAATAATTTTATTGAAAGTAATTATTGAGACCTAAATATGTATACTAGAATGGACCTATATGTACACACACATACATATACACATGCACATGTACACATACCCACCATTAGGATTCCTTGGGTTTGACAGGTCTGAGCCTTCTGTGACTTTTTAAGGTGGATAGCATCCATATCTTTAAAAAGAGTTTGAATAATAAGAAAATACATGCATTTTAGGAATCTTATGCTTTATTAACTTTGCAAGCTGTAATATCATTATTTTTCCAAATAAAAAGTCTTTCTGTAGTTCCATTTCTTCTTTTTTTTTTTTAAATAAATCTTTATTGATTTCAGAGAGAGGCAAGGAGAGGGAGAGAGAGAGAGAGAAACATCAATGATGAGAGAGTCATTGATCGGCCGCCTCCTGCACACCCCCGACTGGGGACCGAGCCAGCAACCCGGGCACGTGCCCTGGCGGGGAATCGAACCCCGATCGCCTGGATCCTAGGTTGACGCTCAACCGCTGAGCCACGCCTGGCTGGGCTGTAGTTCCATTTCTAGTGGAAGGATAGATCAGACTGTGCCAGCCTGCATTCTCTGCAATGTAATCTTGCCATTCTTTTTATTTCTTCCTCTGAGCAACAACTTGCATGGTCTAGGTAGGGTGATACTGCTATCTTTCAAGACTGAAAAAATGCACCAGGTCTATTTGTAGTTCTCAAATTGGTCATATTCATAAAACATCTCATGGGAATTTCGACTTGTAGGTGTTGTTGTTGTTTTGCCATATTTGCTTGCATACTAATAGTATCAATCTAACAAAATAAGGACTCTGTTTTATATGCATAAACTAAAATTAATCATGAGTCATGGCCTTTGTAAATAATAGTGGAAAACACAATGGAAAACTGTAATGAATAGGCTTGTTAACATTAGATAAGCATGAGAAACAATGAAAAGAGATTCCAACATCCATCAGTGAATATTTTCTTGAATGTCAAAGGCTGATAACAACCAAAGAAATTAAAAATCACTTGGTAAAGCTTGAAGTCCAGTATATGCATCTATAATTTCTACAAAGGATATTTGTGTCCCTTTACTTTTTAAATTACTTTTCAACCCTTGATTTTGTCCATGTGGAAGAGATTTCTGATACTTTGCCTGCACAAAGCTCTTGATCATTTTTATAGCCGAGTCATGAAATGCTAACTAGACAAGCAGGTTGATGGCTCTGCCAACAGCTGAAACTGAGATAGAATTGTTTTCTACACAGTTCTAGGGGAGGTGTACCCTAAATTCTGAATTTCAGTAAGCATTCTTCTCAATTACATTTCAAATTCAATTTCTTTTCATTCATGATATATAGCTAATATTCTTCAAAAAGACCTTAGAACAACTGTGCTATTGTTGAAGCAAGGCTCAGCAAATATTTTCAGTTAAAAGTCAGATAGGAAGTATTTTAGGTCTGTGCAAGCCATAGTCATCTCTGTCCCATCTCTTCTTCTATGCTGTTGTAGTGTGAAAGCAGCCATAGACAATATGAAAACAAATAGGTGCGACTCTGCAATAAATTTTATTTACAACAATAGGTAGCAGACCAGGTTGGTCTCCTGGTCCATACAGGTTGTCAGTCCCTGTATGGTAAACAGAATAATGGCCCCCAAAGATGTTTACATCCTAATCCCCAGAACCTGTTAATATGTTATGTTACACATCAAAAGGGACTTTGCAGATGTGATTAAAAGTAAGGACATTGAGTCTTTAGGGTTTTCTATAGATAGTATCATGTCATTTGCAAATAATGACAGTTTTACTTCCTCCTTTCCAATTTGGATACTTTGTAGTTCTTCTTCTTGTCTGATTGTTGTGGCCTGAACTTCCAGTGCTATGGTCAATGAGAGTGGTGAAAGTGGACATCCATATCTTGTTCCCAATTTTAAGGGAAATGCTTTTAGTTTTTGCCCATTGAGTATGTTGTTGACTATGGGTTTGTCATATATGGCCCTTTTTATGGTATGTTTCCTCTAGTTCCATTTTGCTGAGATTTTTTATCATATGGGTGCTGGATTTTCTCGAATGCTTTTTCTGCCACTATTGATATGGTCATATGATTATTGTCCTTCGTTTTGTTTGTGTGTTGTATCATATTTATTGATTTGTGAATATTGTACCAACCTTACATCCCCGGAAGAAATCTGATTTGACCATTGTGTATGATCTTTTCGATATACTCTTGCATCTGGCTTGCTAATATTTTGTTGCTGGTTGTTGCATCTATGTTCACCAAGGACATTGGCGTATATAATTTTTTTCTTTGTAGTGCCTTTATCTCGTTTTGGAATTAGGATAATGCTGCTCTTCTAAAATCAGCTTGGAAGTCTTCTCTCCTCTTGCATTTTTTGGAATACTGTGAGAAGAATAGGTGTTAGTTCTTCTTTGAATGTTTGATAAAATTCACCTGTGAAACCACCTGGTCCAGGACTTTTGTTCGCTGGGAGTTTATTTTTATCACTGCTTTCGTTACACTAGTTGTATTCCGTCTGTCCAGAGTCTCTGATTCTTCCTGATTCAGTTTTGAAAGATTGTATGTATATTCCTAGGAATTTATACATTTAGTCCAGAGTGTTCTATTTGTTGGCTTATAGTTGTTCATAAGATTTTCTTACAACTCTTTGTATTTCTTTGGTATCAGTTCTTCTCCTCTTTCATTTCTAAATTTATTTATTTGGGTCCTCTTTTTTTCTTGATGAGTGTGGTTAAAGGTTTGTCAATATTGTTTATCTTTTCAGAGAACCAGCTTTTGGTTTTATTGACCTTTGGTATTGTTTTTTTAGCTTCTATGTCATTTATTTCTGCTCTAATCTTTATTATTTCCTTCCTACTGCTTACTCTGGGCTTTGTTTGTTGTTCTTTTTTTAGTTTTTTTAGGTGTAAGATTAGATTGTTTATTTGAGATTTTTCACACTTCTTGAGGGTAGGCCTGTATTGCTATGAATTTCCCCCTTAGGACAGCCTATTCAATAAATGGAGTTGGGAAAACTGGATAGATACATGCAACAACAAAAAAATGAAACTAGACTACCTCCTTACACCATACATAAGAATAAACTCAAATGGATTAAATAATTAAATGTTAGACTTGAAACCGTAAAAATCCTAGAAGAAAACATAGGCAGTAAAATCTCAAGACGTTTCTCATAGCAATTTTTTTTCTGATATATCTCCTTGGGCAAGGGAAACAAAAGAAAAGATAAACAAATGGAACTATATCAAACTAAAAAGTTTTTTCACAACAAAGGAAACCAACAACAAAATGAAAAGATAGCCCACTAAATGGGAGAACATATTTTCCAGTTAGACATCTGATAACGGGTTAATATAAAAAATTTATAAAGAACTCAAACAACTCAACACCATAAAACAAACAATCCAACTGAAAAAATGGACAAAGGACCTGAATAGACACTTCTACAAAGAAGACATACAGATCGCCAATAGACTTATGAAAAGATTCTCAATGTCATTAGTCATCAGAGAAATGCAAATTAAAATCACAATGAGGTATCACCTCAGACCTGTCAAAATGACTATCATCAATAAATCAACAAACAAGTGCTGGCGAGGGTGTGGAGAAAAGGGGACCCTAGTGCACTGTTGGTGGGAATGCAGACTGGGGCAGCCACTGTGCAAAACAGTAGGGAGGTTCCTCAGAATGTTAAAAATGGAGCTGCTTTATGACCTAGGAATTCCACTTCTGGGAATATAACTAAAGAATCCTGAAACACTAATGCAAAAGAATATATGCACCCCTATGTTCATTGCAGTGCTATTTACAATAACCAAGGAAGCAGCCCAAGGGCCCATCAGTAGATAAGTGGATAAAAAAGCTGTGGTACATATATACAACAGAATACTACTCAGCCATAAAAAGGAAGGAAATCTTACTTTTCATGACAGCATGAATGAACCTAGAGGGTATATGCTAAGTGAAATAAACCAGTCAGAGAAAGATCAATACCATGATTTCACTTGTATGTGGTATCTAATGAACAAAATAAACAAACAAACAAAATAGAAATGGACTCAGAGATACAGAGAACAGCCTGACAGCTGTTGAAGGGGCTGGTTGGAAGGCTGGGTGAAATAGGGGAAGGTATTAAGCAAAAAAGTAAAACTTATAGGCACAGACATTAATATGAGGATTACCAGATGGAAGAGAGTTGGGAGCAGGTTGAAGAAGGTAAAGGGCAGATAAGTGGTGAAAAGAAGGGGATTAGACTATGGATGGTGAACACATAATACCTTATACAAATGATGTATTATATAATTGTGCACTTGAAACATTTAATTAGCCAATGTAACACCAATAACTTTAATAAAACATATATATTTAAAAAGTAAGGACATTAAGATGGGAAATTATCCTATATGATCTGAGTAGGTCCAATTTAATCACATGAGCCATTAAATATGGATAACCTTTCCCTATGGCTATGGTCAGACAGAAACAATGTAAGGACTCAACTGCCTTTGCTGACATAGAAGATAAAGGAAGGGGGTTACAAGCCAAGGGATATGGGTTGCCTCTAAAAGCTTAAGTCAACCCCTGGTTGCCAACCAGGAAGGAAATGTGGACTCAGTCCTACAACTGCAAAGAAATGAATTCTGCTGAAAGCTGAATGAGCCTGAACATGAGTTTATTCTCAGATCCTCTAGAAAGGAGTTCAGTTCTGCCAATGCTTTGATTTCAACCTCATTAATCTCTTCAACAGAGACCCAGGTTTCTGACCTACAAAAACTGCAAGATAATAAATTTGTGTTGTTCTATGTTGCTAACTTTGTGGTAATTCATAATAGCAGCAATAGAAAACTAATAATCCTGCATTGGAACATTGCGAAATTAATTTTTAGATTATGAAGATAATATATATGTATACATTAATAGTGCCATTTTGAATCAGATATACTACCATACTAATGATACATAATTCAATAAAAATCAGTTAGCAACTAGAGATTACATTTTGTCCTGCTGGTTATTATGCCAGCATTTTAGGAACCTGGTTAAAGGAATCACCAGACAGTGAGAATGGCCATGTAAAGTGGAGGGGGATGTTAGGGAATATTACAGGAAGCCACAAGACAGTGCCACCTGGGCAGCCACAGCAAGGGTTTTGTGGGACCAGGGGTTGTGGGTCAGGAACAACTCTGACATTTACAGATACGTTGTACTCTTGGAGCAAAACTGCTCTGCTGGCAGCCCCTAGACGGGAGCAGTGAAAAGCACTACCAGCCCTTGTCTCCGCAACAACCCCATAAAAGTATCATTAGGACACATTATTCTATCCTCTTGGCTATAAAAGGAAAAGACTTAGAATGTATGTTATATACATAAAGAATAGAGTTATTACTAGGCTGACGTAGCTTAGTGGTTGAGTGTTGACCCATGAACCAGGAGGTCACGGTTTGATTCCCAGTCAGGGCACATGCCCAGGTTGTGGGCTTGATCCCCACTGAGGGATACGCAGAAGGCAGCTGACAATGACTCGCTCTCATCATTGATGTTTCTCTCTCTCTCTCTCTCTCTTTCTCTCTCCCTCCCTCCTTCCCCCCCTTCCTTTGAAATCAATAAAAACATATTTTTTTAAAAGAATGTAGTTATTTAGGTATTTCTTAAAGTTATTTTGCACTTCAACTCAGAAAATACTTGGAGAGTTTTTGCCCCATTTGTCTGTTGAGAGGTGCACCAGACTCCTGTGCAACTGTTAAGAATGGTGTCATTATATATGGGTGAGACACTCTAAGACATATCTGTAGAGACAACGATTTTCTTTGCGGGACACACATATAAATAATCACTGATGGTAGTTCTACTTTTTATTGTTTCCCATATGTCAAATAGATAGTATTCATTGAGAAATAACATATATTCAGGTTAGCGATATATCTCAGAAATTAGAAAAGCAAGCTGTTATCCATCCACAAAAATAGTGTCATCTGGTTAATGTGAGCTACTGAGTAACCATATAGCAGAAGCTGGATTAAATATATGTCCTCTCCTTGTGTTCCAATTAAACAGCTGCCAACTCCTCGAGAAGAGCCGTGTAACATGAATGGGACTCGTCCTGATAAAACAATAGTCTGCATTTCTCACTTCAATGGCTTTTGTATCATTCTGCCTTAGTTAAAGCCAGCTCTTTCTTTCCCACCTCCTTGGTTTGACTGGTTCCCAATGTGATACTTTCTGTAGAATTCTTGTAAATCTATTCAAAAATTTCATATCTCCATATTTCTATAAAGAACACAGTATTGCATTTTCAAGGAAGTTCTCTATACTTCATATACCTATTAGCAGTCCCCTCAAAAAAAGAGAGACCCAGATTTAGTTTTTTCAAAAAAATTATTTTAAAATACTAAAATGTGAAACCATATTTACCATAACCTTGAAAAGAGGTTTGAAGAACATTTAATAGACTATTTCCTGTTGTCGAGTTTCATATCGTATCTTTTTTCAACTGTATCATCTCCTTGGGAGGTGTATCACACTTGTTAGGGACTATGAAGCTGTTTATAGTTTGGGACATAACCCGAGAAGGATTTCCTCTCATTGATCAGCTTTTAGTGACCTGTGATAGATATGACTAGGGGAAAATGTACATCTACTAAGATCTTACTTCCCTGAGATTTTCTAAACTGTGTTTTCTCAAGTAATATGAGAATTATAAGCAGTATATAAATTAGCCTTTTTGCCGATCATGTTAGTCATGTTGGACCTGTTCTCGAAGAATTTCTAAAATCTATCTGTGCAGTTATATAATAATGACAATTAAACTTTAGCGGAGAAATAAAGGAAGAATAAGCTTAGCAAAATCCAGGTCATTTTAATGTAATTCCTTTATGTCTAAAATTTAGAAAATTAAAGAGATAGTATAGTGAACAGCCTTTCTTCCGTCCACATTCAGAATGTCAATGTGCAATTCACTGGACATGACAGAAAAAAGTGATCCTGGAATATCTGAGCCAGAGCACTGGACATGATGAAATAGTTATGGTGAAGTCATTGCCCTTCTTCATGTGCTTAGATGCTTTGTCTGTTTGTTTGCTTGACCGTTGTGGACAAGCAGGTATTTTTGTTTCAAAAGGACTGTGAAAAGTACAAGAAAGTGAAGAGGTTTCCAGATTCAGAATTTACTATGGCATATGAGCACTAAGCATTTGAAAGTTTAAAGAAAAATGAAGTAAATGAATCATGTGTTTCTGTTATGTGTGTTTTGAGCAGTGCTTCTTAAAATTTAATGTGGATAAAAATTTGGGGATGGGAGGGAGTTAGAAGGCATGTTCCTCGTTTAGCTCTAATCTCACAATTCATGGAACCAAGGAATCTACATTTTTAATAAGCATCTCAGTTGATTCCAGAGTAGGTCCAGAGAAAACACTTTTAAAACATTAAGATATGAAGAGTGTAATTAAGATAGCATGTGAATTGAATTTATTCAGAACTTAAGAACACCAAGGATAATTAGAGAAACTTGGCCTTCATTCATTTTTATGACTTTACCCTTACCTTTTCTATAACTACCTTCCTTTAGACCTCTGCTCAAATATCATCTTCCTGGTGAACCCTTCCCAGGATACAAAATTGCAGTCATCCACTTCCCATTCTTTCCTGTTGACTGTGATTTACTTTTCACCATAGCACAGATTACAATCCAGCATATTATATATTTACTTGCTTATGTTTGTCTCTCTCTCTTTGTCCCCTTTATTATACCGAAGTTTATATAGTGAAGGTAGGATTTTATTTTGTTCAATATTGTATTACCAGTGCCTCCAAGGGCACCTGGAATGTAAGAGGTGTCTACTAAGTGATTTTTGCATGAATGAGTAGAATGAATGAAAGAACTTGTCTAGATCATCTTCCTGGCTCCCCTTTCTGACTTCATTGATTTGTGAGAGTAATTTATCATTGTGAGATATATTTTAAGTATTCCATAGGAAAAAGATAAAAAGGATTTGAAGAGAGTTTTGAAGAAAGGAAAGGAATTCACTTATGAATGTCCCTCTAGCATCACTGCCATTGAACTAGAAAGGATGCCAATTTCTCTATTATAAATAAGAAAAGGTGTGCAGACCAAAGGTAAAGAGAGAGCCACCCATAGAAATATACTGACAAACTTAGTGATATATTCTATTGTTAAATAGATATATTGGTTTGGTTGATGTTGAAACAGAGAAGTAAAAGAAAATAGCAAAGACTATTAAAGACACTTAAAAGTAGTATGTAGAACATTTATGGTAATTGGGAAATTTGGGTCGTGGTACATTTTTTAAATGCTTAAAAGCTGGTGAGTAGAAATGTTTAACAGGAGTTCGACTATGCTATTTTGGATTAACTCAAGAAAAAAAAAAAGCACTTTTTTTCCTTCCAAAAATGGGTTTTTCAAGAATAGCATATTCTTTCCAAAAGTTTTCAATAACATGCAGTTTTAATATTTTGTGTCAGTTACATTGACAGCTTTGTAAATTAATCTTCTTTAGCCCACTTCTCTCATTTACCTGGAGATTTTTTTCCTTAGGTTAATGCATTTCTTAAATGGTGCTGGCCTATTTGCCTGTTTTTGTATCATTACATTTTGTTACTGCTCTCTATTGAGCTTACCACTTCCTGTTATTGATTTCCTGTAAATTCCTCATAACAGGTCTTGTCTAGAGTACCATTGAGAAAAGTACCTGAAAATTATAACAAATATTTTACAAGTGGTTTCCCAGAAGAACCATTTAGCTAGTTTTTTAATGTTTATAATTAATTCATCATTGGTGTGGTGTGTGTTTTATGTCCCATCTCACATTTTTATATTCCTTAAGTGAGTGCTCTATCGAGGTACTAAGATTTCTCTAATTTGTTTGTTCTACTTACCTTTCTAAACTCCAAATGTTTAAATAATTGATTCAGCTAGCAGGCCTGCGTATTGGTGACTGTACTAGAATGAATATTCACAGAGCAGTGACTGCCTGTTGTGTAGGTCCCAGGTGCATAGAGAAACACAAGATTGAGTTTTGCATCATGGAGACTATAATTTTCTCACATGGATGTTTTTAAAATTTTCACAGACAGAAAGAGAGAGAAGCATCTAAGAGGTGAGGATTGAGGAAGGTACAGGGTAAAACTGAGGTCTGGCAAAGGCATGGGACAAGAGTAGAAGTATTTCTCATCTTTATTCTTTCATCTGAAAGTGGAAATCACTTTCTTTAGAGGAGAGAAAAATAAAGGGATATCCAAACAATTAAATTTATATAATATTTCTTTTCTAAATTATTTTCTTTTATTGTAACATGTTATGAACTCTAATTTTGTAATGTTAATCCTATAATCAGAATCCGGGATTGGTTTATATAGAGATTCACATTAATCTAACTCAGACGTTACTGAAATAAGTGAACTAAATTTACAGTACTTGTTATCTCAGGTTCCTCACCTACACTTAGCTTCCATCTCCATGAAATGTATACATCCATACCCTTCATTGTGATATCCCAAGGATAATTTATTTTCTATAATGTGCTCTGAGCTCTTTTGAACAAGTTTCTAGATAACTATAGCATAACTTTGATACAACATTGTATCTATGCTGAGAATTTCTTAAGGAGCCATAACTGTATGATAATTTCAGGTAAAACCAGACGGGGTCTCATAGGACAGAGGAAGAGACCAGTTTGAAACACTGCCCCCCCCCCCCCATCCCTTGAACATCCATATCTGTGCCTCCTGTAAGATTCAGATAGGGACCCACTTCTTCCATGAAACTCTCTCTAACTAACACAAGCCATGATGCTCTCTGTGGCTTACACAGTAAATTATGATTAGTGACATCTAATATAAGCATGTCTTCTGTACTGTTACATCAGCATTCCATATGTGTGCTCCTCATCAACATCTATATGACTACAACCTTTTTCAGAGGAGTGTGTTTATGCTCTACGAAAATAGTTAAGGGATATGAGCATCTGGTACAAAGTAGGACACTTACCTTGGATGCATGGTCTTTGGAAGATCTTGGAAAATGGTAATGGTGCTAAAACATTGGAGTTAGTCAAGTGCTCCAATTAAAATGAATAATAAATAAAATGGGGATGGGTACCCCAAATTTTAGAATAGTGAGCTTAGTTTTTATTTCCAGTGGAATCCTAGAATTTACTCAGAAAATGGCTCTTAGAAGTAGCATTTTACAAAAATCCTGCCTAGATTTTTAAAATGTTGCTTTGCCACATATACCCCATTGACCATCTACAGGTGAACAAGACTGAGGGATGGGGCTGGCTCACAGCTGGCCAGCACTCAGGGAGCATATCCACCGATGGAAAGGAGCCAATAGCCTGTTTCAGGACTGTAACTTTTACTTGCCTTGGGCTACTCATCATTTTATCAATGACTTGGTTGGCTGAGGACATATATACCATGTTTGTTTCTTAATCCTATAGTGAAGGAAAGTTTGGAAGCAATAGTGAGTGTGTGTGATGCCCAAATCAGGATTTGAAAAGCTCTTAAGAGATGTTAAACATGGGTAATACCTGTCAGGCTCAGGAAAGGACTGCCAAAATATCTGACACAATCTTCTCTTGCATTATTCAGAACATGGCACCTAAATTGGAGAGGCAATAGTCCTGCTTTGTTCTGTACAGGTAGGACACAATTGGATGGTTTCTGTAAACACATGTTTAATGTGTGTGCTCCAGGAAATGAGTGACGTGGAACATGAGAGAACTTGAAACCAACGGAGTAAGTTTAATAGGCAGGAGAAGACTTATCAGGGGTATGATTGGATCTGTCAATATCTAAAGATATCGCATAAAGGAAGAATTAAGTTAGTTCCAAATGAATGTGGACAGGCAGACAGAAAGAAAAAAACTTTCCAACAATTAGTTCTTTTCAAAACAGAAAGTACTACCCTGGCCGGTGTGACTCAGTTGGCTAGATGTCATCCCATGTACCAGAAGGTTGCTGGTTCGATTCTCTGTCAAGGCACATGCCTGGGTTTCTGACTCAGTCCCCAGTAGGGGGACAGCCGAGTGATGTTCCACTCTCACGCCGATGTTTCTCTCTCTCTCCCTTCCTCTCTTTCTAAAAAATCTATAAAAATCTATTTTAAGAAAAAAGAAAGTACTTCCCTGGCTAACCCAGTGTAGAAAACTCATTTTGTCATCCTGGAGGTCATGGTGGCTATTAAATACATAATTATTAAACCAAATAAAAGTTTATCACTTTTATCTCATAGTTTCATTAGACATGATTCTATACAAATGTGATCTGTTGATTAAGAAGATGTTGCAAGTCAACAAACTCTCTGAAAATGGACAAATAGTGCAACCATCTCTTGCCTGTAGGAAACTGACCGACTAGAGACTGCAGAGGAAGTAGCTGTGGTGATAGTTGTATAATACTGAATGTTTCGCTGTGATTGACATATTGTAAATACTTTGGTTTTCTTAAGGGAAACAATTCAGCAATTAATATTTTAGAGAAAAAGAAATAGAAACCATCAAAATATGGACATTGTGGTATATGAGAGCATCACTTTCATTTTTTTTTAAAAAACCTAAATACTGTATAGGTTATGATATTTAGAATAAATGAGTTGTCTTCATGAATAGAAGTTCATAAAATGGGTCACCGAATCTATGAGAAAGGGCATGCAATGCAAAAAAATACACATGGAATCTTTAAAGTATTTTACTGTGAGATAAGAAATCTGCCGTTCTGTTTGCATTTCATACAACCCTATAATATTTGATGAATGTACTCTAGATACATTTATTCTTCCTCTGTTTATTTTTAGGGTACTTTGAATCCCTATTGTGTCTTATGGGATGACTCAAAAACGTAAGTGACAGATGTTTTCTTAAATTTCTTTGATCTAAATATTCAAAGCACACTGAGCTATTTCGGCTGCCTGCTCGTCAACAGGAATATGATAGCATAGTGGGAGGCGTGCTAACTCAGAGAGGAAACATTCTCGTTTCTGAATCTGCAGGGCAGCGTGATGAATGTGTTTGTGTGTGACAGTGCCATCAGGTTACGTCCCGAGATGGAATTGCATTACCTAATGTGTAAGGCGTGTTGTGATGCGAATTCCGTGAGGATTTTTTAAAAGCTCTAATCTTTTAAAATTATAGAAGCTCAAATGCTATTTTAACATTTCGCCCTGGTAATTCAGTTTAGCACTGCAGAATAAAAGAGCAATCTCTGTGGTCATTTAGGCAATACATTACTTGCATGACCTTGAATCTATTATCAGAGCAATGCAATATTTATACATCCCTTCCACATTGTTTTGTTATAAAAACATTGAGTGACATTTAATTTCTTTCTTCATATATTTTGTGAATTCATGAAGACAAAAGAAAATAATTGTGATAAATAAGGATGAGTAATTCTTCGGTGTATTCCTTTGTTTGTATAAGTAATTGCAATATAACTGCTCAAAATAATTTAATCTCATTGGTAATTCTATAAATTTTAATGTCTCAAAGGGAAGAAAAATCTGTGATTAAGTTTTCATTAGACTCCTATACTTTAAATACTTATGTAGCTTTATGTCAGTGTAGTAGCCGGGTTTTATTTTGTTTTGTGTGGAGGGTAGATAAATATCAACAAATCCCAAAAGTTAATACGACTGCGCAATATGCTGTCAGATAGGGCACCATGTTGTTGGCTTCTATGTATCCTAAGATTTTCTCCAGTGTTCTTTATCCTAAATCTGATCTACATCTGAGTTGTTATGATATTACTTGCCTCTCACCATTAGTTACTGGAGAGTCTACAAACAAACGTACTGGCAATGTAGTCATCCCTCGGATACTGATACAGTTTAAACTACAGTATTTCTGTGGGTGAGAAATCAACACTATTAAGCATAGTTTTTGCTATAGATTCTGATATTCTAGGAATCCTCTTCTATGAAACTTAGTGCCTCAAGGAGAATCCCAGTTGCCCTGGTGATAATATGAGCTGGACGTCCTCTTTGATGTCAGTATTTTTTCTTTTTGAAATTCCATAGAGAATCCCATGGTAGTCAACTTTCTGCAAGCTTTCTTCTTTACCATAAGACTGGGTAGTGTATTATAAGGCACTGCTGAGAATGCTGTTCAGTCAAGAGAAGAATAAAGTGCTACACAAATCGAATCGAATGTTTTCTACTCAAGAAAAATATGCCATCTTAAACTCCTGATTATAGCTACTTGCACATCTCCATGAATAACAACCAACTTTGATTTAGTTTTACTATTTTTTTAGTGGGTAGAGTGTGATTCCCAACAGGAAAAAGTGTTAGTTATTCCAAAAGACCTTTAGGACTATTAAAGATATACTGCGACAAGAAGCAGCATTCCCCGATTTGAACCTCTTTTGATTCCTTTCACAGATTGTCTAAGGTGTTAAGTTTAATTTATTAAACAATTGGTGTTTGAAGTCAGCGTTAATGTAAGAATCAATCACACACCAGTTTCTCTAACATCTGCTGATAACATGACTCCTATCCATTGCACAGGACATGTCTTAGCTTTACAAAATTTAACTTTTAAGTTTGTCCTTGAAGGAAACTCTTCAGTGAGAGGAGGTGTGTTCAGCTGCCTTTCAAAGCAGATTATCTCAAGAGATCAGTGTAGTCCAAGTTTCCTTGATGTATCTGAAAAGTGATCAAAAAGCTTTCCACTGAGACAGGACTTCTTTCCTATCACACTTTTTACCAGACTGTTTCATCATTAAATTGTTTTTCTGGGTGAGTTTTAAACAATTAAGGTTAAAACTACTTTATCTCCTTTCTTCACATCTGTTCTTTTACTTTGATCATGTTCATATACACAGTAGTTTCATCGATGCAATGATTTTTAACTTGTTAGTGATGTTGAGGTGGTTTTCAATTTATTTTATTCTATAAAATGTGCTTCTGTGAACCCCGTTGTGTATCCCTCCTTGAGGTTGTCTCTGACCACCCAGTCCAAACTATTGTCCTGTTGTTCTCTTTTTATCACCCTATTTTATATTCACAGTGTCCATTCCTACTTTCTTATTTATTTTTGTTTGCTTATTTTCTGTCTCCCTCATTAGAAAGCAAGCACCATGAGAGAGATGCTTTATCTTATCCACTGCTGCACTCCCAATGCCGAGTACACCTGCACATAGTACACATTCAACAAGTATTTATTGGTTAGTTTTGTACAAGAATGAGTGTTTAAATATTTCTACTTTTATTAATTTCATATACATAATAGTTTTATCAATGCAATGGTTTCAACATCTTTCTATTTAAGAATTATTTCTGTTTATGTTTTATTAGTGACATTTTGAGCAATTAAAAGACAACATTGGAAGTTTTAAGGGAGAATACATGGGCTTGTTACAGTGCTAAAGTCCCATTATAAGCAATTAATTTTATTTCTAATAAACCTACTACTGAAAATCCCAAATAAAGACATGTTATTTTGCTCTGATTAGACACAACAGTTTTAGAAAATTTAAAAACGTTTTTATCCTGCTTTCACTAACCAACTAATAGGATTTAGAAAATGCTTTATCATAGACGACTCATGAAATAAATTGAAAGTACTTTGTTCACTTCAGAAATAAGCTTATTTTAGTTAGGAGAAGTGTTTCTTTTTAAATGTTTTCTTTTAATGTGGCTTAAAAAGTTATCATTTGGGTGATTGATAATTTGCGCATTTTTTGGATTACTCTAAATTGGGATTTTGAGTATTGGATCATCTGTGGTGACTACATTCCCTGGAAGGCCCATGATTCTTTCTTCAAATTAACCCATGGCCTTTCTCCATGGGTTTTAGAAGCACCATCTGATGTCGTTCGATCTGTGAAGGATCATATTTGTTTTAAGAAAATGTTTCAGTTTATATTGCGTAAGCTTCTTTTATAAACCTTTTAACTATTGCTAAACCATTTTATCAATCCACTTATAACTTATTTGCCTACTTGTAGTTGAAAACAAAACTTTAGGGCTGGAATTTCCATTTCTATACATTTCAAATTGATTTATTGGTGTTGGAAGTAGCAACAGTTTCATCTTGACTGAGATTGACACTGGCTTGTTCTATGTGAAAGTTCAGTAATTAAATTAAAGTGATTCTTCTCCTTTGGTCCTATTATCTGTTTTCCTTCATACCCAGAATTTCTTCTATTTTATCATTCATATTGGAATTCACCATTTTATTTACCTCACAGCAGGATTCCTAGAAAATATAAAATTAGCACTCTAGCCTCATCCCATCCCTCCAAAAGGTTCCTCATCATTTTCTTTGCTCTTCAGATGACTGGCGTACCTGTGCCACTAGGGAGACGTGGAGTGTTACACCTTTGCAAACATATATGTTAAGAAAAATCTGTTAGCTCTTAGAAGCCCAAAGCAAAATGTTTCTAAGTTTGGATGACCACCTTTTCCCCATTAAATAATAACCAAAAGATAAAGCTCCTTTTTAAAGTTCTGTTCAAACTGTGCTAGACTGGAGGCAAACTAATAGGGATTTCACTTAATATTGTTACAATTATTATAAAGGAGCAGAAAGAGCAAGGAAGAAATCTTGCTGGAGACTTAATTTATGTAATAGTTAAGATATAAATTGGACCAAGAACAGATCTGTAAAACAGTAGTATGATGGTCTTATTGTTTTAGGGGACTGCAGACTTTTAGTTACCTAACACCTTTCCTTGAGCAGAAATGAAAAATAAAATCTATATTTCAAATATCCAGCATATTATGGGCACGATTCTAGTAGATAACTATTTATGCAGTTTCTTGATGATCCTGTTGATCAGAGACAGGATTTTAAAACTAAGTTGAAGAAGTGTTGTTATATTTATTGCACAGATTGGTCTGTTTAAAACATGTTAAAGTGTAACTGAATGCATCATGGTAGTCAATATTTAGGAAAGAAGTTACAGTATTATATGACAAACATGTGCCATTCCGTCCTCCCAATTAGTATTGTTATGTGCAACTTCTAATATGTCCTAGATGTTACCATGTTTAATATTACTGGATAGTCCCTAAGGTCATGTTTGCTTTTATGTAATCAGAGTGGTAAGTAAGAACTATTTCTGACTGCCATGTGATATAATTCTGCCTCAGTGGATATATTCAGAGTCTATATAAGTCCAGCTGCAGAAGCAGTTAAAATTAGCATTTGCATCTAAAATACCAGGATTCCATGGAACTTCCCATTATCTATTTAAACCAAATGATCAATTCTTTAATAATATAAAACTTTGTTATGTTTTTCCCCTTGATTATGGTCTCATTAACAGAAATGAGAATATTAGACCTTTACATGATCAAAACACTAGTTCTTGTAAATTAAAATTTACCCAATCTCCAAAGAATTGAACATTGTATCATGGTTAATAATAATCATGTCCAAATTCATAACACTCAGATTTGCCATTGATAAAATTTTTGCTTCTGTTGGCAAAACCATCATGACCCTTTGAAAGTACTGCAAAAAGCAGAGCAAAACCTTAATTTTCTGCAAAAATAGCAAATAATTAAAGATGCATTGATAGGAAACTAAAGGGAGCTTTGTTTACTTTTGTTTTTCTGCCTTAGACTGTATATTACTTTTTGAAGTTTTCTAATATACACAAATGTGCATTTTCTTATGAAGCCAATGTAATTTAAAATGACTTGTTTTTGCTTTTTTCATGGAAATTTTCTTTTTTCTCTTTTAAAATGTTTTAAATTTTCTTGAGATTGTTTTAAATTATATCATAGATTTTGTAATATTGAATCTAACTTTCTGAAGGTATAGTCTTGCCATTGTTGGTATGTAAACAATCCCTTTCTGATAAAGTTTATACAGGTGCCACTAATGTTATTACAAACCCATTGTGTCCATTAGCATGAGCTGTCAAGTTCAAGAAACATGGCGTTATGACTTGTAGGTGCACTCTAGGGCTTATAGCGGGAGTAAAATGGTACCACATGTGTTTTATTGGAGCGCTCATCTTGATCTTCCGAAGTAAGGGTGGCAAACTATAGCCTACAACTTGTGGGACAAATCCAGACTTACCCATGTTTTTGTAAATAAAGTTTTATTAGAACACAGTTAAGCCCATTTATTTGCATATTATTTATGGCTGCTTTTGTACTGCAACTGTAACATTGAGTCATTGCAACAGAAGCCATATGGCCCACAAATGCTAAAATATTTACTATCTGGTCTTTTACAGAAAACAAAATAGGCAACTTCTGCCTAAAACAGCATTTTCCAGCATTTTTCATGTCTTCACTCACATAGAAAATAATTATAGAGCACAATGATTAGTGAACAGGCAAAAATCCCAGCCTTATGGAGCTTAGATGGGGCAGGTGTGAAGGGAGGGTGATAAGAACATAAATATATTATAAATATTGTGTTAAACAGTAAAATTTTCATGGGGAGGCTGATAAAGATAGGAAAATAAAGAATGCCATTTAATTCAATTGATTTATTTCTGTTTCTTTGATTGACTTATTCCAAGATGCCACCATTTATTGTACAATTAATATTTACTTACTAGGTGCCCAAAATGTGCTAGGTATCACTTTAGGATCTATTTCTGAATTTTCAGGTTTGACCAAGTGCTTCCCTAAGCCACCTAACTAGCTGTTTCATTTGTTGGTAGAGCTCTCTGTTTGTTCCAAATAGTTTTCCTAAAGTGTTTGGCCCTCCATGTTTGTCTATATTCTTTCTGCCGTTTAAAAGTCTATCCCTATGGCCCCAGAGTAGTTGTTATACCAACTATCCAGTTAAGTTGTGTAATGCCTGAGAAGTAGTAGCCATTAACTATGAAAGTTAAATATTTTTGAAGTTGAAACATCTAAATATTCTGGATTAAAGATACCCATATTTCGTAAAAGGAAATGTCTTTTACATAGAGAATCCATGCCTGCTTATTAAAAAAATTAATTATAAAACTAAAAGGGCAGGGTCTATTCTTTAGCATTTATTTTTTACATGCTATGAAAATTCAAACATGAAAATTCCATAACCTTATTCATAGATATTCCTAAATCAAAATATTACCAGTGATACCTAGATTTAGAATTTCCTATAGATAATTATTAACCATATGAATAGTAATCTAGAAAGCCACAATTTTAAAGAATAATAATATTCTACAATATTTCTCTTCATAGTTCAATGGGAACACTATAGGAAGTAGGCTGTACTATAAAAAGTAAACCTGTTTGCCTATTTAAGTATGTGAAATTGAAAATTAGTTTCAACTTTTTAATCAGTAATATAGAAAAAATTATGATAATAAAAATAACTACAACATATCTAATCACTTTAAACTTCAGATTCCTTAATAGTCAAAATGGGCAAAACTGTGCTCTACCAGTGTTTGTCCCAGTGGTTCATACATGGCAGGTGCTCAGTAAAGGTTTGGGAGGTGGATAAGTTTATCCACTAGTTGATTGGTTCATTGGTTAATTAGTGGGAGATTCTAGCAGGGAAGGATAGCTATTTATGTTACCTTAACTAAACAATGGGCCCCATATATCTGGAAAAGTAATTTTTATATCTGTCAGATATCTTGAGAAGGATTATTAAAGGGGAAAGTAAAAAAAAACAAAAACCCATAACCAGGATAAAGTAAAGCCAAGAGATGCCAGCCACTCTTATTGGTGTTCATATATGCTCTGCGTCTTACCCTGTCTACCCTCCTTCTTTCTCTCACCTTCACAAAGTCTTTGAATTGCGTTTTCAAAGTATTTACTTAAACTAAATGTTTTAAAAATCAATAACAGTAAAACTGGGATTTCATCCAACATTTCTCACCAATTTATACTATTCTTAGAGGCCTTGGGGTGATCCCAAGAGACCCTTCTGACAGGGTTTTTTTTAATTACTTTAAAATATTAATGGATATAGTATGAATAGGAGCAACCTAGAGCTGGCTGGTGACAGGCCCCAGTGAACCTCTCTTAATTTGCTAATGTCTGTGATTCTATTTCTGAAAAGACTCAGGTTTAAATTGCTGAGTATTCATTTTAGATAATTTTAGAACTGTAGTTTTGAGTTGTTTTAATGACTCAGGCTAAAAGATTTTTTCCTACTCATATATCCTATAAACAACAGACTGGACATTTATCTTAATATTTAATTGGCTATTTCCTTTTCTTATGTTAAGCCTTAGAACTGCCCTCTTGTATCATAGTTAATAACTATTTTACAGTTTTGATGTTAAAGACTCTCAATAAATAAAGGTAGCTACTGTCATCTCTCCTTAGACACCATTAACCAGGCACGTCACTATATATTTGTAAATATATCTTAAAATTCTTAATATTCTTTCCCAAATTATTTAAGTTACAGATGTGAATGAACACTAATAAATTTAAAATTAATACAAAGGAAATTATTTTAAAGTTTGGTAATAAATAGTTTATAGATTTAACTTTGGGGGCCACTGAGGAAAAGCAATGGGATGTGAATGTATGTAGTTGTAAGGATTTGATTTTAAAAATTGAACTTTTTTAAAAATCATTTTATTTGTTTGATTTAATGGACAAAAGTAATTATACCTTGAGGGGTGTAAATCAAGTAGCAACTACAACCACAATAGCTTACAAATCACATGTGGTGTCAAACTGAGTTCTTATTGCAGACAACATTTTATAAAATATGTACAACTATGGTCTATAAAAAGAAAAGTACAGGCACACCTCAGAGATATTGTCAGTTTTGTTCTAGACCACTGCAATAAAGTGAATATTGCAATAAAGCTAGTCACGCAAATTTTTTGGTTTCCCAGTGCATATAGAAGTGATGTTTATACTATACTATAGTCTACTACATGTACAATGCCATTATGTCTAAGAAAACAGTGTACATAGCTTAATTTAAAGGTGTTTTGTTCCTAAGATAGGTTAACAATCTTCTGAGCCTTTAGCAAGTCATAATCTTTTTGCCAGTAAGGATCTTGCCTCCACGCAGATGGCTGTTGACTGATCAGGGTGGAGATTGATGAAGGTTGGAGTGGCTGTGGCAATTTCTTAAAATAAGACAAAGGTGAAGTTTGCTTCACTAATTGAATTTTCCTTTTACAAACAATTTCTCAGTCTTCTCAAACCCTGCTGCTACTTTATCAACTAAGTTTGTGTTGTATTCTAAGTCCTTTGTTGTCATTTCAACAAACTTCACAGCATCTTCACTAGGAGCAGATTCCATCTCAAGTAACCATTTTCTCTGCTCATCCATGAAAAGCAGCTCCTTGTCCCTTAGAATATTATCATGAGGTTGCAGCAATTCAATCACATCTTTAGGCTCCTCTTTTAATTCTAGTTCTTGTGCCATTTTCACCACATTCGTGGTTGCTTCCTCCACTGAAGCCTTGAACCCCTCAAAGTTATCCATGAAGGTTGAAATCAACTTCTTCCAAACTTCTGTTAATGTTGATATTTTGACCTCTTTCCATGAGTTGCGAATGTTCTAAATGGCATCTAGAATGATGAATCCTTTCCAGGTTTTCAATTTACTTTGCCCAGATCCATCAGAGAAATCACTATCTATGGCAGCAATAGCTTATGAAATATATTTCTTAAATAATAAGACTTGAAAATTGAAATTACTTCTTGATCCATGGGCTGCAGGATGGATGTTGTGTTTGCAAGCATGAAAATAACATTAATCTCATTGTACATCTCCATCAGAGCTCTTGGGTGACCAGGTGCATTTTCAGTGAATGGTAATATTTTGAAAGGAGTCTGTTTTTCTGAGCAGTAGGTCTCAACAGTAAGCTTAAAATATTCAGTAAATCATGTTGTAATCAGATGTGCTGTCATCCAGGCTTTGTTGTTCCATTTATAGAGCACAGGCAGAGTAGCATTAGCATCATTATAAAGAGCCCTAAATTTTTCGAAATGGTAAATGGACATTGGCTTTCATTTAAAGCCATCAGCTACATTAGCCCCTAACAAGACAGTGAGCCTGTTCTTTGAAGGCCAGCACTCACTTCTCCTCTTCAGCTATGAAAGTTCTAGATGGCATCTTCTTTCAATGTAAGGCTATTTTAGATGAGCAGCTATCCTTTAAATAATCACAGTAATTAAAAGATATTTATGCCTCAGCTCAATGTAGGTCTTTTGTTTTCAGCCTGATTTGAGTTCAGATCGTAAGTTGCTGAAATGTAAAATCCACTTCAGAAACTAAGGACAAAAAAATATACCTTCTACAGTTTCAGGCACTCAAAACTTAATAGATTGTGTTGAATGCCATTGGCTTTCTCAAGGGGCCTCCCCTCACTCCTGAATATCTTTGAATGCACTGACTATAAAACTCTATTTCTATTTTGCCAGCACCTAGCACAGTTCCTGGAACAGAGTAGGTATTTCATAAATATTAGGTAAATTGAAATGCAATAATGTGGTCAATTTAGTAATAATATATATAGGTTAATCCCTTGTCTATATAGATACATGTATTACACCAAAAACTGGCAAGTTTGATAGATATAGATGAAAAAAAAATACTATTTCAGGGTTCATAGGTTATCTAGTTCAATATATATTGTATAGCAATCTTTGTGTTCCTGAAAATTCAAATGTTCTTCTTTTTCTTTCAAGAGAAATAAGTTGTGTGTTTTTTGCCACGAAAAATACAAAGTGATCCAGTGTTTATGAGAGGAATTAATAATTCAGGTTCTTATTTTCACACTGCCTTTCAACAACACCTACGCTACCCAGAATAATAATGTGCTAAGCTGCAGAGGCTGCAAAGATTTCAATAAAAGAAGGAAATTATTTTCATAATTACTGATAAGTTCTTAATTTGTTCTGCTAAATGGTGAATCAACCACAGTTGGTGAAAGAAGAGATTCTTATGTGTTGATATTATAAATTTAGGAAAGGAGGCTTGCAGTTGTCTTGAAATGCTAACAAGTGATAATTTCATTTTGAGGAGTCAAAGGGTTAATTAGTGCAAATTATTTGATGCTCTAAAGTTCAAGTATCACATTGCTTTCTCATATTTAAGATGCTCAATAAAGTGATTTACAGAGTTTTATTATTGAGAGTAAACAATAGTATTTTTAATGAATACTGTTGTCAGATGTCAGCAGGACAGAAATCAGTTTAACTTGTAATTAAATTGTCAAAAATATTAACATGAGCTTTTTAGTGAGACCTACCTTAAACATAAGCATGCTCATTCAGTTTTTATTTATTTATTTATTTAGTTAGTTAGTTAGTTATTTTAATTCTCAGCCAAGGATATTTTTTCCATTGCCTTTCAGAGAGAATGGAAGGGAGAGAGAGAGAGGGAGAGAAACATCAGTGTGAGAGATGCACATCTGTTGGTTGCCCCCTGCATGCGCCCTGACCAGGGCTGGGGTTCGAACCTGCAACCCGGGTATGTGTCTTTGACTAGGAATGGAACCAGGACCCTTCAGTCTGAGGGCAGATGCTCTAACCACTGAGCCAAACCAGCTAGGGCCTCATTCACTTTTTAAAGAAAGTACTATTTCATATTTTTTCTGGTGTATGTCAATTGGTACTCAATAACTTTTTATTAAGAGGAATATCTGTTGAACGAACAAATTAATTAATTAATTGACATTTACATCATTTTTTTAAGCCATTCTCTTCCTTGCAGTATGCCTGGGAATATTAGGGACTCTTCTGAGCCTCTATTTTTAGGGTTAAGTAAATTAGCGATTTAACACCTCATCTATCCAGCATCATTGGGGTATGAAGTGCTCCTGATAAGGGAATTTATAGTTAAGTAATGAACCATTTTACAGTCCTACTCATTTACTCTAAATGTTTCTAGTACGTACTTCACCTTCTCATGATTGTGCCATGGGCGTGGTTCAAGCTGAGATAGTGTTGCTGTCCTAGAGCATTCTCTGTCTCCACCAAGTTGCGGTGTCTCTCAGCCTTGCCATTTATAGGATGTTTAAAAGCATCCTAGGCCTCTACCCACTAGACACCAGTAGCACTCCACTCCTCCTTAGTTGCGACAACCAAAGATGTCTCCAGATATTGCCAAATATCTGAGGATGGGGAGGGACAAAACCATTTCTGTTTGAGAATCATTGATATATATATATAGGTGTAGCTGTTAAAAATGCAGATTTTTGCCCCAAGTCAGTTCTACTGAATGAATCACAAGTTCTGGGGGTTATGTAAGTTCTGTGTGCTTTTTTAGCAGATTAAAATTCCCAAATAAGTCTAATAAACACTAGATTTTAGAATCGTTATTCAAGTAGCCCTTGCTGCTTTCATTTTCTGAACTGTTACAGGTGCAAGATTGAACAGCCAAACAGAGAGTGTATAAACTTAATTTTACATTTATTTCTAAATCCTTGTTGGTCCTTTGCTCCAAGTAAGTTCATGGACAACGAAATTATAAACTTTCTCAGTACCTCTGAACTCTGAGCCTGTTTGGAAGCCTGAACTCAGTGAAATTTGACTGTAATGTGATGTAATGTACTTACTTCGATGGTGAGTGATGTCACTGTACAGACCATCCTTAAGCTGGAAATGCCCAGCGGCCTTGTCTTCCAGTATGTGGGACAAATTTTCCAAAACTAATCAAATAAATAGTGAGCATGGTAGATGTAGCATAACATCCACCCACTCATTCATTCATTCACTCACTCACTCAATTTTTCAGTTATTAATTTAATACATTTATGCATTCATTTATTCAAGAACTAATCATTGGGTACCTATGATATGTCGGGAACTTGTTGGCTACAAGGGACTCAAATAGTGAACTTGTCATCCATAGTGGAAACATTGAAGATGTAGCCACGAAGTCAAATAAAGCCTATTCAACCACTTGAATATTGAGACCATGCTCTTCATTAGCAAGAGGCTATAACTGAGCTAAGTAGGTATAGAAGGTTAATTAGCAGCCTATCTATTCAGCATAGGAAATAATACCCTAATTGTCTGGAAAAGGTGATTTCGTACCTAATGTTTGCCCGAATCACAACTAATACCATAGGGGAAATGAGCTTAACAGTGTTATAGACATATTTCCTGTATTCTTACTATCGGGGAGAGGACATTTTTCCTGAAATTTAATTAAATTAACTAATTGTTTAATTTTAAGCATAAAAGGATGTTTAAAAATAGCCTTCTGAATCTTCTATTAATTTTAAGTAAAAAATCATTAAGTTAAAAGTTTAGATGCCTGGCCGGGCGTGGCTCAGCGGTTGAGCACTGACCTAGGATCCAGGAGATTGTGGTTCGATTCCCGGTCAGAGGCATGCAAGAGGCAGCTGATCAATGACTCTCCCATCATTGATGTGTCTGTGTCTTTCTCTCCCTCTTCCTTCCACTCTCTGAAATCAATGAAGATATATTTAAAAAAAAAAAAAAAAAGTTCAGATTATTTTTGGACAAGATTAGAAAAATGTTTAAAGAATAACTTTTAATTATGAGCTTGGAAAATAATCATTAAAGGAACCTTTGTTTAAGTTCCTGTCTGAAGTCTGTTTCCCTTTGCAAGCAAAGATCTTCAAGTCCCATTCACATTAAAAATAAACAAATTCCTTTTAACCTATTTGATTTTTATAGCCTTCCTCACAAATTTCAGTCATCTGTCTGATTCTCTCCACCCTCTTCAAGATCAATGAATTGTTTTAATGAGCATCAGAAAGATCCAGCACGTTTTATCAGTTCCGATGTTTATTCTGGAGACAGATGGAAACAGTAGAGCCGACAGCATATCTTATACATTTATCAAATGGTTTATTTGAAGTAACATTTCTAATGAACTTTTCACGAGTTTACTTCTTTCACCAACTAGATTTGTAAATTCTTTAGGGATAGAGCCTCAATTTTATTTTCCTCTGCATCCACCTCTAGTCCCCTTCCCCCCAAAACTGCTATCTGTATTTGCACACAGTGAGTGATCAAAAGAGACTTTGGAGATTTGATTTGTTGATGATGCTTGTGACCAACATGTATGAAATATGTTTGGTGTGCAAGTCACTGAGGACACAAATTAGTAAACACAGGCCCTTCCCTCAAGAAGTTTTCATTAGTGGTGAAAAGAGAAAAGTGAACATAATGGGTACAGTTTATAAGCAAAAGAGTACATATAGAGCGGAACCCGTCAGATTAGGGGATGCAGGGAAGATCTCTCAGAAGAGAGGGTGCCTAAATGGATTCCTGAAGGTGTTAGCCTGTTAAATAGACAAGAGCACATGGGGGGTGGGAGGACAGAGGAAGAAAGTTTTCAAAATGGAATAGCAGCATGTGTAAAGGTATGGAGGGTGTGTTAGGGTGCCTAGCTTGTTGAGAATGCTTGGAGCCTAAGTTTAGGGGGTGGTCAGCCCCAGGAATTAAAGGCAGGGTGAAAGAGGGAAGAGTTGTGTTTGCCTTGCTGCAGAGTTTGAACTTTTTCTTAAAGGTTATGGAAAACCATGACAATGTCTTAAACCAGAGAACTGTATAAGGAAATGTATTTTTTTAAAAATCAGACAGTGATAAAGAAAAAAACTAAACCAGAGGGGTCAAGGCTATAGGCAGGAGACTTCTTCAGAGGCTCCTGTAGGAATCCACGCCATACGGGAAGAAGTTTGGACGGTGAAAGTGGAATGCAGAGATGTGGACAGATCAGTTATCTATGACTTAGTAATACCGAAACTTGGCAACTAGCTTAAAAATGGGGCAGAAGAAAGCAGGGTCAAGATGACTGTCAGGTAGGCCCAAGCAAAGGGTCAGTGTAATACCTGATCTATGTGGACTCCTCTTTTGGAAGGAAATGTAATTAATGTCTTTTAATTAGACATCAACATTGATGACTCCCTCATGCGCTGACCTAATAATTGCTGAAATGATTAAAGATGAAGAAAATTCTTTCAAAGCTGTTCACTCGCTGGTTCTACTGTGTTTGCTAGCAAAGGTACTGGTAGTGATGTTTATTAGGCAAAACTACTTTCTTATTGAGGACAAATAGTAGACTAATCCAAAAATACTAATTAATAATTTGTGTTTGGCACCCAGAATAAGAAAGATTGACTTATTCAAGTGATATTGAAAGCTATATATCAACCTATGTTTAAAATTGTTATTATCAGATGTTTGTTTTCTTTGTTCCATTGAATATATTTTTTCTCATGTATTACTGAAATGTTCTTATGTTCGTCTGTACAGAACATAAGATTAATCTTTTTTTTAATTGAATGGCTTATATAAAATAAATAATACCTAAATCTTTAGTGTAAGGTGGCCTAAGGGCCATACTTGGATACTTTTCCGTTTGCAGAGAAACCACCAAATGTCTGGATTGACCCCATCTGAGGCAGAAAACTTATTTAGAGCAATTCAAGATGCAAGTGTCAGCACACTTTCAAGAGGGCTTAAAAGAGTGCAAATCACAGGCTAACCCTGGCTTAAGCTACATGAAGAGAACTGAAGGCATGGACCTATTAGATGGCATTGGTGTGGCCTTTATGTTTTAGGACTTTGTTAAGTACAGAAATGCTTCATAACTGACGCCCTCTTGGGTGTATATTCCTTTGTTCTAATTAGCCCAAGTCAGAATTAATAAATCTATGAATGGACTTAATGATCTTTGCAGGCTACTTTTCACATATGGCACTTACTATGTCTACAGGCCATTCTAACATTCAAAAAGATGCTGGGTGAAATGGCACAAATAAGTAGAAGAGCAATAGAGGTACTGAATTGCTTTTGAAATTTTTAATTGCTTTAAAACAGCAATATAGTCAGAATGAGCAAATTTGATCATGGGAGGCTTTCAGCAAAGAGTTCTGAGCTAGATTTGTGAAAGTAGAGTGCTCTGCACAGGCACAGATGGAGAGGACCCAGGAGGCACAGATGACCACAGTTTATACATTGAGGACGGGATAGTAAATTTGTTCAAAGCTACAACCAACATAGTCAGTACAAGTAATGATAATTATGCTGGGAAGGAAGAGAAGACTAGTGAATGAGTAATTTTAAAGTCCAGGCTAAGGCACTCTTGTCTGTACTGTTATTGTGCATATTGGTGTTCTTTTTATATGTCCTACATAACACATTAGTTTGTACAATTTCTTCGTTAACATTGCATAGGCACAGAGCAGATATAAATAATGAATAATAATCTAATATAAAGGATAGGGTACCTAGAATAGCTTTTTTAAAGACAATTAAAAATCAGAACTTGTGTTCATTGTTCTGTCTCAGACTTTTCTGTGACTCACATTGCATTTTTAGTGCAGTTTTCCATTTCTTTCTTGAACTTTTTAAAAATATATTTTATTGATTTCAGAGAGAGGAAGAGAGATAGAAACGTCAATGACCAGAGAGTCATTGATCGGCTGCCTCCAGCACACCCCCAACTGGGGATCAAGCCCAGAAACCCAGGCAAGCGCCCTGACCAGAAATCGAGCTGCAATCTCTTCCTGGTTCATGGGTCAACGTTCGACCACTAAGGCTCTTTCTTGGACTTTTTAAATATTCCAGTTCACATGTTTCTAATATGGAAAATTGTGGGTGTCATTTTAGGTCATAAATGAATTTTATAGATTTCCTAATTTTTCACTACAAACTATTATAGTCAAAACTTTTCATTTTAATTTACCATTTTTATGTGACGTTGCCTAGCATCAGGATGTAAAGCCAACCCAAGTCCCGAAGTTATATGAGCTGCTTTAACTGAAAACAACTCTATTCTGTTCAAGAAAAAGATTTCTTTCCCCTCCTTGCTCATCACTATCAAATGCATCATCTATTGTTTGTATTCTTTTGCACATCCAGATTTGCCCTGAGAATAAAACAAGCATTAGCTATTATATTAACTATTTTTTGCCTCTAAAACTCATAAATAAAAAGAAAACCTCTCTGAGTATTAGCTTCCCTCCTACCTTCTGTGAAAAAATACCTAAGCTCTTAGCTTCTTAACTTAAAATCTGATATTCTCTTTAGCCCAAGTCATATAATTTTGCTTAGAATTTGTGCCTAACTTTTTTCTTTATAAAAGCTTAGCTCTGTTCATCACTACTCATTTAACCCTACCCTCATAGCTGCTACCCAAATTTAAAAGTCGTTGGGACACCTTGTCCAAATACATTAAGTCTCAGCTTCACCATAGAAGACAGCAATACCTTTCTGACCTCTTTAAGTGCCTCATTTAATCTCAGGGAACACTTCAGGCACCGAGAGGTTTTGTTCTCTTGTGTTCTGACCATGCTACACACTGCATTTCAAGTGAAATGTGAAGTGAATTGCAGGGTCTCTCAGGAATCCAGATGGAATTTGCATTGAGTCTTTGAAAGAAAGTTAAATCACATTCTCCCTGTGAGTTAGCTATTTGAGTTCTTGCCCAATGTAAATACTAGAAGCTGACCCTAATGTCCTCTAACAGAGTAAAAGGGAACACAAAGAAAGCAATTTCCCTTGCAGACTCATGTATTTCAGAGGGAAGGGGTGGGGAGGGGCATGGCGGGAAGAGATTAACCCATGAACTTACACACATACATGCATAGCCCATGGACAGACAAGAGTGCCGGGAGGGCCTGAAGAGGGGGCGGGAATGGGGCGTAGGGGGTCGATGGGTGGGGAAAAGGGGACATCTATAATTCTTTCAACAATAAAGATAAATTTAAAAAGGAAAAAATATGTAACTAGTAATGAGAGTTAAACACTATATCCTGTTTCATTTCATCTTGGGAATGTTAAATAATTTTTAAAGATAGGTCACATCACTTACCACATCAGGAGGTTAGAAATCTATGCTTCAGATTAAGCTATACACAATGAGCAGCTTAATAATAATACAAATGTACCTATGGATTTAAACATTTTAAATGAATGACACTATTACTAAATGAAGAGCTTTAAGCCAAATGATTTCACTCACAGTATTGTTTAAAAATAATTGCTAGATCATGAATGAATTAATCTTTTGTTGAAAGCACATACATGTTTAGTGATCGCCGTAATTGTTGCATAAAAATCATTTTCTTCACAGCCAAATGCAGTATACCTAACTAATCATGTCTGTGTGTTTGAGACCATTTGTCTCTACAGATTCCACTTTTCTCTGCAGTAGCACAAATAACCCTAAGTTCCAAAGCCACCTCTAATGCTAACATTACCACATGCTTTTCTTAAGGCTACATACTGGAGCTATTGCATTACAGAATGATTACACACACACAGAAGACTGCTGCAGATGTTGGAAAAAACCTGGATATACCAAGCACTTTGGAAGTGTTTCCTAGAATTCTTTTAGCACATAAATATATTCACCATAACTAGAAAATTATAACCTTCCCTCAAAAGACCCTAGGAAACAGATAAAAATATTTAATCTAAGTAATTATGAGTTATTTTAAATGAGACAGTAGTAGTAATCCAAGTGAACAGAAAAAGTAAAAATACAATTATGTCGGCATTAAAACCAGATATTCCGTGGCCTCACTTAACACAGTTGGATTTAGGTCATTTAAGTAAAATAGCTTATATTTTCTTGAATTACCCTGTGAATGATGTCTGACTTGAATAAACTGCCTCAACTTTATCAGCTATTTTCCAGTCCTTTATTTTACTCTGTGCACTTCACACACATACACACACTTTTTTAAAAAATTATATATATATATATGTCTTTATTGACTTCAGAGAGAGGAAGGGAAAGTGAGAAAGAGAGATAGAAACATCAATGATGAGAGAGTCATTGATCAGCTGCCTTCTGCCCACCCCCTACTGGGGATCAAGCTCATAACCTGGGCATGTGCCCTGACCAGGAATTGAACCTTGATTTCCTGGATCCTAGGTTGATGCTCAACTGCTGAGCCACGCCAGCTGGGAACATGCATTTTTATTAAAGTAGGAATGCAGCTTACCTGAACTTCATTGCTTTGAGTACCAGAATCATGACTGAAACAAACTACCCAGTTCAAGTGTTATTGACTTGGGATTCTATGAAGATAGCAAAGGAATTGTTTAATAATGAATAAAGCCACACTGTGTGATGTAGACCCTATTTACCATGTATGTATTTGAAATGTTATGGGCTCCCAGCAAATAGCTATCAACTTTTCTTTTACTTAAAAATAAATTCAAATAAAATGGTATATTATCACTGTAAGGACATCAAGGAAAGGACACTTTTCAAATGATATGATTACTTTTAAAAATTCAGTTGAGAAAATATATAATATAAAATACCTTTACTTATGACCAAAAATTACTATATTGTCATTATTTTTCTCATTTTATCTCATTTCAGTGAAAACTTCATCAGTGCCAATGCCCTGTTTGAGAACTAGTATTAGAGGATCTAAAGTTAATTTTTTATAGCTACATCCATAAAATTATGGTGTGTACAATTCTGATACAACATCAAGTTCCTTCCAGTGATTCACAATTGGGGGTGACTTTGTTCCTCAGGGAACATTCAGCAATGTCTGGAAACATTTTTGGTTGTCACAACAGGGGTGGGGATGCCACTGGCATCTAGTAGGTAGAAGATAGGAATGCTAATAAACGATCTACAATTTACAAGATGGTCCCCACAACAAAGAATTATCCAGTCCAAAATGTCAATAGTGAGGAGTCTGTGAATCCTTTTTAAGTTTAACCTAAGGAACTGGTGAGCCCAAATCGTGAAATTGCCTAAGAGAGTAACAGCTCTTGTTCTAATTGAGCCTAAATTTCTCCGCTTTCAGATTCTACTGAACCCTACATCTAGTGCTGATTTCCTTATGAAAGGCAATGACATGTTTCAGGGACTCCACCTATGTTATTATCAGCAGACAGTCCCTTTGTCTTGCTTATACATTAATGCAGAGTTCCTCTTAAGTGAAACATTTATCTATAGTGTCCTTTGCTTCTTTCCAGTATGTTCCACAAAAGGGTGACCTTCGCTTTTCATTATGCTGTATTTGCTACTACTAGGTGTTTGTTCATTAATTCTCTCCAAAATATATACACTGCGTACATTTGTGCTTACCAAATAGAGGTCCAAGATGACAACAGATTCTCCTCCTTCCCACAAGGCAGAAACGTGGTCTTCACCACCAGTTCAATGAAATGTCAGACACCGGGGTGAGATGGTCCAAGGGCTGATTCTGCCTGACCATTCCTTGCCCAGTCTCCTGTAAGTTGAGCTAAGTAAATCAGGCTTAATGACATAAACCAACAGAGATTGACATATGGAATGAGCAATATTTTTCAGTCCCTTTTTATGTGAATATTGTGGCTCTTGTGTAAATATCCATAAAAAATAAGGTAAGAAAAAGTGGACACATTCTAAAGATAGAGAATACTTTCAAAGTCAATTTTGTAAACCTTATTACTGGAGTTAGACACATCAGTCATTTACACCTGAACAAATTAAGTAATAGTGTTTCCTATTTAAAACAAAAAACTCCTACTGGTCTTCCTCTATATGTTATTCAACTTCTATTAGAAATACCCTTTTGCAGAAGAAAATGTGTGAATGTGCTTCCCTCCACTGCAGTGCAGAATTCCCTGTACACCATTCTGTGTACACCTATAATTTTTAAATGTATCCCCTATATTAACTTTTTCTCTTAATCTTGCTTCCTTTCTGGTTTTGCTTGCTTTTGTCCTTTACATTCGGTGAAACACATCACTCATTATTCACCTGCAGGGTTATAACTGGATACAGCATAACTCAAAAATAAAAACCAAAAAACATTTGTTCCAATCCATAAAGTGTTCACCAAGAACATAGTGTCTTCCAAATGAATCCCAAAGAGTTATTTATATGCTGAGGCACCAATAACCTCCAACAAATGCCGCGTGTTTTATGCTTCTGTTTATTCTGTTGTACAGTTGAGAGGTGCGTCCAATTTAGTGCCGTGCGTATTAGGTTCTTTACACTCAGTGTGGTAACCAGAGAGACGGTGGGATTCACAGTATGAATTTCAGCAGCTGGAAAAAAGATGAAAAATGCATGCTTCTCTAGACTAATATTTCTTTCAACTTCAATCCCTAAGAAAAATGGGTTTGGAGAGGGGATGGCAAAATCTAAATTCTCCCTTTTTAAAATTAGTAACTTGGAAGATTTTATTCAAGGAAAAGAGTTGACTTTTTCCCATACTAAATGCTTTGGGGCGTGTGGGCCGATGAGAACATAAGCAGACCCATCCACTGCCACACGTTAGCTCCTAATTTTAAGTAAGATGAGGCTCTGACACTATTTCAATTGCTAGAGCTTTTTGAAAATATACCTTCAAAATTTGTATAATAATTCCAGAAAGATAATTATTGTTAAATGTTTGGCATTTAAAGGACTTTAAATTCAATTTCCTTTTTATTAAAAGTGTAGAGTTAATAAAAGGAAAGAATGAGGGAGGGAGGGAAGGAGGAAAGCAGGAAGGACAAGACAGGCTTATTAAACTCCAGCTGCAGGCCTGGACAGGTATTCCCAGACACACGGAGACCACTGATACGCTGTTATGATCCTGGAAACGGGAGTTGGGGCATATCCTATATTTCAGAGTAAAATTTCATTTCCTACATTGTTTCCCAGATTAAGGGCAGCTTGGACCTGACTCCTTCAGTTCTATGAAGGACTAACAACTCCCCACAAGTGGTGAGTTGTGGTGTCTATGAAGACTAACAACTCCCCACAAGTAATCTAAAATACCTGTAGAGTGAAAAACTACTTAAATGAATAATTTGGTCGCTGGGGGCTAATGCATATGGCATGTATAGATTGTCGCTCTTTAAAGCTCTGTAATACAGTAAAATGAAATTTTGCCTAAAAGTTTTCTTAAAACGATTTAATTTCTTTGTTTTGACTTAGAAGGGTTTTGTTAGAACTGAAGATCATTAGGCTGTAAATGTAAATATCAGATACAGTCCAGTATCCTTTATGTGTACTACAGAAAATAGGCAAATTAGGGAAATACAGGAGTCTGAGTTGAACTGACACGAAACTATTGTGGTTTTCATTTGTCATTCACATCTTCTTATAAAAGCAGACTATGAAAGAAATAGATTTAAACTTCTGTTTACCATACTGTGCAAGAAACATTCACGTGATACTTCCCATGTGCCTGGTACTGTTCTAAATAATTTGTATGTATATACGTATTTAATCCCATAAAACCTTATAAGATAGTATCATTCCGATTTTACACAATAGAAAATGAAGCACAGAGAATTAAAAACTTGTTCAATATCACTAAGCCTATGAGGGCAGGATGGGATTTGAACCCAGACAATCTACTCCAGCATGAAAACTGTACTACCTCCTAATATAGGAATCTGTATATCAAAAATATTTAAACATTTTTAATACTTAAAGCCTTCACATGAGACTCATTTTCATTTGCTGTAGTAAACTTGGTAAAGTGATCCCAAACAGCAAAGACACGCCTTTCCTGGAATTCTTATAAATAGGGTTAAATAAGTCAGTATGGTGACTTATTTCCTTAGAGTAAGCCTGCAAAGATATTTCAGGTATGTGTATTTCTGTACGTGTTTAAAGTTTTTAATGCACATCTGAAACTTCTTTTAAGAAACACCAACTTGTGTCTGGAATGAATGGCATTAGAGATCAGAGGCACCTGGCTTTGTGATTGAGGCCCTGTTCCCTGGGGTAACCGGGAGCCCAGGCGTTCATGTCGCCATGAGTACAAGGTGAGGTTAAGGCGTGGGTCAGTGAACAGTGGGGCTACAAAGGTAGGCTGGTGGAGCCCAAATGGGAAATAGAGCTTCAGTAATTCTGTACTGATTACTTGGTAGAAAAGCGTCTACCTGGTGCCACATCTGATTTATGGAACAGATTGGACTTATAATGAGAGTCCAGATATAACTGACCTCTTTCAAAGGAAGTTGTAACCTTTTTTGATACACTTTATGTGTGGGCTCATGAATAAATTATCACTGCTAGGCAGTTTTTCCGCATAGTGAGCTCATTCTTATGTTCAGATTTATTCAAATTTCTCCATAAAAATAGACAACTATACAATCCAAGTACAATTCATTTCATTCTTTTATTGTTTTTTTCCCCACTGTATTTTTTGTTTTTAAAAAAGGCATTGTGTTCTATTCTATATTCGTTCTCATGACAGCAGTTCCAACAGGAAAAATATGCTCTGAATGAACTCATTTCCATGGTATTCTCAAAATGAAAATTTCAATGAGCTCAGATGTTTTCCTCAAAAAAAAAAAAACCTAACAAATGAAAAAGCTGCTGACCTCTGTGAGGAAAACAGCATAACCCACACTAGGGCATGTACATATGAAATTCAGCTATATTGAACTTTAGAAAGCCCAAAAGTTTCTGAAATTCTGTCTTACTCAGTTGAAAGAAATGGGTCATAACTATGAAATTGTTATACTATTTGCTGAAATGAAATTTAGATCATGCCAGTGTATCAAGAGAAGCTAATTTTCATAGAGCAAAGTAGATATTGAAAAAACTATTTTATATAGCTCTGCTTAGATGACTGCATTAAACAAGTTATCTTTATAGTTGCATTATAACTAGAGTGTGCCAGTTGTCAATCAAGAAAATGTCTCTACCTTCTGTCTCCATAATCATATTTTCTCAATATATTGGTTAAGGAGTAAAAAAAGAAGTCTCTTTTGTCAATGAACTTTTGGATATTTATTAATTATGACAAATCTGTGGCTTTTATCCAATTTTTAAAAAATCTTTTATCATCTCTTAAAATGGCCTGAAGATTTTGAAAAGTCTTTTCTGTAGCTGCCATCCTTTAGTTCCGTCCTGTAGTGAACTGTAAAAGCAATATGACAAATAATTGCATCGCTCCTCTTGCAGACTGCACTCAGAAAAGCTCCCTTTGCCATCTATATATTCAAGTGTTTCTGCAAAATATATTTATAAGATGGCATATAAAGTGCTTAATTCTTAAGCATTTGTGTTTAAGAATTATTAGGTGGTGACAAGTGGGAGAACTTATAGGCAAACTAATTAACAGTTAGGACCTATCTCTCAAGGGTTTCGTGGGTGCTATCATTAATATTTAAATTATGCATGGATATGCCAGGCACTGAATAATAATGTTATGCAGTTGAAATTTTTGTTTGTATCCTAGACTCCCTGAAACTTTATATTTTAATTTGTTAAAGGTCTAGGACAAAGCATAAATTCTGCGTGTTGTTAAATTTTAGTTTGGGATTTTTGTTTGTTTTTATTAGATTTCTTGCAGCCTTTTGATAAAAATGTATAAACATAATAGAATTATTGTGTAAAGAATATCCTGCCCTTTTCTGTAATATAATAAAGATAACATGTGGAAACTCCTAACTAACTACATTTGTGTTAAAAAAAAACAAAGAATAACAGTGAAGCATAATATTTGTTTCAGTAAGAACTTCCCTAGTTGCTTAATAATTCAATATTTTAGTTTTTTAATCCTCCTATTTTCTAGTAATTCACTTTTCTGGAAATTTCCAGGAAAAACAATTTTATATTTAAACAACATTTTGTGTGGCTGCTTCAAAAAAGTTGAAGCAAATACATACATTCTGTTTTACTGTTTCATCACCTGTCTATTTTCATCTAAAAGACATATTTCTTTTAAAATACCTTCTTAATGGAAGATGCCAAATATCACAATCAACATCCACATTTTTTATGGTTCTGATGACATTTGGAAAGTGAGCTCGCTTTAATGTTGTGGTTTATATCAAATGACTTCAGAATTGATCCTCAAATAAGAGAAGTAGTCAGTCAATACTAACAGCAATCGTAAGTGATAAAGGCGTGGATATAATTTGTGCACCACCAACTCTGGGTTGCTAGGAATGTCTCATCATTTATTTTTCTCAAAATCGAATTTAATCTGATTCCAGACCTCTCTCCTACTGAGTCGCCTGGGAATTCAGACTTCCATCATTATTCTACTCTTCTCTTTTTCCCACCCTGCCCTCCTGCTCATCCCAGTCTCTAAAGGTCCCAGACATCTTCTAAAGACATTCGGGGCCTTGCGCTGGTGTTGCCTTCACTTTGGCCGCCCTGGGTAGACAGCAGTGTCCCTGCTCACCGGGCACGGAAACCCTCCCCAGCGCGTGATGAAGCAGGGCGCTGGCCTCCTGCCCGGCCTGGCTTGCTGGGAGCAGCGTTCCTCGGGCCTACACAGCCCTCGCCTCCCTCCTTCTTTGAGAAGTCTCTCTCACTCTGTAGTTCCAGCTCATAGTTTCTTTCTTTCTCATACCCCTGTCCTCACACCCAGGCTCCTTTCTGCCAAACCTACTATTATTCCTCAATGAGTTTAGACGTATACAAATCATTTTATACTCAAAATAACCTTATGATGGAGATCTTATATGGATGAGAAAATAAAGGGCAGAACAGGTCGCATAACTTGCCCAAGGTCACACCTCTAGGAAGTGGCAGAACCTAGATTTGAACAGTCTAGCACTAGGGAGATCTAGTAACCTTGTTAATAGGGTAATAAAAAATATTACAAGAACAAGAGACAGATAATATCTCAGCAAATTATTCTGCTATATCAAGGTTTCTCAGCCTTGACACTGCAAACATTTTAGGTTGGGTACTTCTTTCCTATGGGAGGCTGTCCTGTGGTACCGTAGGATATGTATCAGTATCCCTGGGCTATACCCACTAGATGCCACTAGCACCTTCTCAACTGGGACAATCAAAAATATTTCCAGTCATTGTAAAATATCTCCTGGCAGGCAAAATCACCTCCAGTTGAGAACCACTGCTCTACAGTTATTTGTATAACCAGGGTACGCTTTTATTTGTTGAATATGATCAGTTTGGTATACGGCAAGTTCTCGAATAACATGGTTTACTGCAACATCATTTTGTTACAATATTGATCAGGAAAAAATATCAATCCCCTCATCGAGGCCACTGTCTTTGTGGAGTTTGCATGTTCTCTCTATGTGTGCATGGGTTTTCTCTGGGACTCTAGTTTCCTCCCACGTCCCAAAGATGTGCACATAGGATGAACTGGGGTGTCTGCATTGCCTCCGTCTGAGTATCTGTGGATGTGAGTGTGAGTGCACCCTGTGATGGAAGGGTGCTCCATCCAGGGTGGTACCGCCTGATGCCCCGAGCTGCCGGGATAGACTCTGGCCAACCACCACCCTGAACTAGAATAAGCAGGCTTGGAAATCCTTACCTTAGTTGTTTTTATTAATCTTTCTTAAATGTATGTATAGCTCACATTTGTTTCGATATTTAATATTCAAAGTGTTTGGGGTCTTTATTTAGAAGTTTGCTGACGTGTTTGTGTCCAGAAACATGCTGTAGGAACTTAACTCTTGTTTGTGTCACTTAGCCTATGGTAAAACTGGTTTCGTTGTATGACGTTTCACTTACAGTCACAGTTTCCAAGAACTTATCAATGACATTAACTGAGGACTTACCTGTATCTCATTTCAGTCTCTTATTGAAAGCCTCGCATGATGAGGTGTTGTTAGGTTAACACAGCCCTGTCACCCTGAAATGCTAGTTTGTTGGATGGCTGTGAATTGTCTGTTCTCTCAGATCTGTGTGTATTTTCCACATCACAGCTGGTAAATCTAAAGGGAGCTTTACCACCCATCGGCCTCTCCACAGGCTCTACTTCTTGCAACACTGCAGATTAGTTTGCAGAAAATCATGTACTTCCTATACTTTTTTTTTCTTGAATAAAAGTTGGTGTTTTCTAGTTGCTAAATATACTATGAAGCTAACTAATGAATACAGAATGAAATAATCTTCAGCTAGAGAACATGGAGACAGTCATTAAAAAAATAAGTGACCATGATCCGATTAAGAAATAGACTTCCAGAAAAGCTTTTTTCTTCACCTTTTTTGCCAGGCTATCTGAACCAAACACATCTGCAAAACTTGATCATTGTGTCAAAAATAATGATAACCTAAGGATATTATTTTAAAACAAGACCAAACTTGAGAATAATTTTGTTACTTTTTTGACATCTGTTAACATTTTTCACATTTCTCACTTTTACATTTTTTGCATTATTTTGCCATTGTTGATATTACTTGATTGAAGTGTGCCTGTGTGGCCAGGCACTTTAAGGCACATGGTTGTAAAGAGCTGTGAACTGCATTTAAGTGAATGGTAGTGTGGGCATAGCCTGACAGGCCTAGGGTGTAAGTCACACCTCTGCTACCTACTACTTTTATTGGGCATTAGTTTTCCTGTTCTAAAAATGTGAGAAAATGCATTTGTGTTTCCTCCTCCTTCCCAAGAGAAAGTAAATCACCTTTTGAAGAGTATCTAAGTAAGTAAAAGCTTTTCTTTCTCTACCAACTTATTTCAATTTTCATCACTGGTCATAGCCATTTGTTCGCCCAAAGAAGTCAAACGACTTGGTCAGTCCAGAGGCCCTACTAATATCCCATATTATAAAGCTGGACAAGGCACTTTCTTCAAGGCACTTCTGTTGTAAGGGACTGTGCTTCGGGAAAATGTTCATCATGAATTACTTGTTCACATCTGCACTGTTTGGCAGAGCAGAAATGACCAGTGCTCTAGTTGGCCATTTAAAGACAAACAGAATGTCCAAAGAGCTGAAGGCAAACCTCATCAGGATTTAAATGTGTTTAGAGTCTTTTTTATTTATTTATCTTTATTGCTGAGAGTATTACAGGTGTCCCGTTTTTCCCCTAATTGACCCCCTCCACTTTGCTCCCACCCCCCCTCCCCAGGCCTTCACCCCATTACTGACTGTGTCCATGGGTTATGCATATATGCATATAACTTCTTTGGTTAATCTCTTCCCACCCTCCACCCCCCTTCCCTCTTTCCTCTGAAATACGATCGTCTGTTGCATGCATCAGTGTCTCTGGATCTATTCAATTTGTCAGATTCTTTTGTTCATTAGCTTCTTCTTAAAGAAACCCTTCAACTTTTCCTGTAGTGCTGGTCTGGTGGTGATGAACTCCTTTAGCTTTCTCTTATCTGAGAAGCTCTTTATCTGACCTTCAATTCTAAATGATAGCTTTGCTGGGTAGAGCAATCGTGTTGTAGTTCCATGTTTTTCATCACTTTGAATATTTCTTGCCACTCCCTTCTGGCCTGCAAAGTTTCTATTGAGAAATCAGCTGACAGTCGTATGAGTGCTCCCTTATAGGTAACTAATTGCTTTTCTCTTGCTTCTTTTAAGATTCTCTCTTTGTCTTTAACCGTTGGCATTTTAATTATGATGTGTCTTGGTGTGGGCCTCTTTGGGTTCCTCTTGTTTGGGACTCCCTGTGCTTCTTGGACTTGTAAGTCTATTTCTTTCTCCAGGTAGGGGAAATTTTCTGTCATTATTTTTTCAAATAGGTTTTCAATTTCTTGCTCTTTCTTCCCCTTCTGGCACCCCAATAATATGAATGTTGGGCCCCTTGAAGTTGTCCCAGAGGCTCCTTAAACTATCTTCATATTTCTGGATTTTTTTTCTTTTTGCTCTTCTGGTTGGGTGTTTTTTGTCTCCTCATGTTCCAAACTGCTGATTTGATTCTCGGCGTCCTCTACTCTACTGTTGATTCCCTGTAAATTATTCTTCATTTCAGTTTGTGTAGCATTCATTTCAAATTGGTACTTTGTCATCAGTTTTCTCAGTTATTTCCCTAATAGTCTGCTTAAACATCCTTATAAACAAAATTCTGAACTCTGTATCCGTTAGCTTGCTTGGATCTATTTCACCTAGTTCCTCTTCTAGAGATTTCTTCTGTTCTTTCCTTTGTGACATGTTTCTTTGCCTCCACATTTTGGCTGCTTCCAGGTGTTTGTTTCTACGTATTAGGTAGAGCTGCTATGTCTCCTGGAATTTGTAGAGTGGCTTTGTGTAGTAGGTGTCATGTAGGGCCCAGTGGCTCAGCCTCCCCAGTCACCTGAGCTGGGCCTTCTAAGTGCTCCCCTGTGTGGACTGTGTGCTCTGACTTGTTGTAGTTGAGCCTTGGTTGCTGTTGGCGTCACTGGGAGGAATTGACCCCCAGGCCAATCAGCTGTGAGGACCAGCTGCAATTAGAGCCAAAGAGCTGCTGTGCTGGAGACACCCCTATGGAGGAGGATTTACTTCAGTGGAGCTTTGGTGTTCACCAAGTGCGCTCCTTGAGTGTCACTCATAGATGTGGTAGGGTTATAATCCAGCGTGGCCAGGTCTGACCACCAGGTGCACTGTCTCTGAGGCCTCCTGGGAGGTGCAAAGTCAGCCTGTGCCAGTGCCTTGCCCAGGGCCACCCAGCATGAGCCACACAGCAAACCATAGTTGGCTGCTACTCGTGCTGGGCTTGGCATTGCCCAGGAGAGGCCAAGCTATGAGCCAATGCAGGCTGCCACTAGTGCCGGGCCTGGGGCTGCGTAATAAGCCATATGGGACCTGCTGCTGCTTGTTTGAGAGATTTAGGAAAGTCCTAAGCATGAGGCTCGAGAGGCCACTTGCATAGAAAAGCCCCTGGAAATGGCCCGGATGAGCCTGCAGGTGGGGAGGGGCGGGGCCTCCGGGAATCACGGGGTGGGGCCAAAGGTGAGAGTCAGGTGCTGGCGATTCAAATATGGCGCCTGCCTGCTGGCTGTGTGCGGGGAGGACTCGACAAAGGAGCAGTGGCCTCTGCCAGCCCTTCTGCCTGGGAGGAAGCCGCCCTCCGCCCGTTGCCCGAATCTCAGGCAGGTCAGTTCCTCCCCGAGTGTCCCAGGTCCTTTCAGCTGCTGCCCAGCGCTGGGCTCAGAGCGAGCGTCCGAGTGAGTCCGTGCGCGGGCCCTTTAGGAGGAGCTGCTGGGCTCCCGCAGCCTCCGTGACCCTCAGCCACAGTCCCTGCTGGTTTTCACAGCCCGGAGTTGTGGGAACCTCTCTGCCTGACCCTGGAGCCCTGGGCTGGGGGCCTGATGTGGGGCTGGACCCCTCACTCCTCCGGGAAACCTTCACCCCGAGATTCCCTCCGGGGTTTAAGCCACAGCACGGGGTGTGAGCCCGTGGCCACATCTCCTGAACCAGCCCCGATCCGCCGGCATCTCCGCCCCTCCTCCCAGTCTCAGTGCTTCTTCAGCTCCCTGGTTGCGGGGCTTCTGTGCAGCCGGATCTCAGGAGGCTCTGAGTGCTGGTGGCTCTGTGTTTTAGTCGTAGTTTCGATGTGGTGGCGGGAGGCGGCGGGCGCAGCTGTTACCTACGCTGCTTGTTTCTCCCCTGGAGTCTTCAACTAGGGGAGGACCACAGTGAAACTGTGGACCCCGCACATGTCTGGTAGGAAAACCTCCTATCAGAAAAACAAAAAACAAAATGGAAGGAATCTCTGATCCAATCCTATTAGTTCACTTGAACATAAATTTGGCCCAATTATGCAGTCTCTCAAAACTTGTGTTACTTCATCGAGGATCTCCATGTCACTATTGTACATCAGTCTGTTCAGTAATTATCTTCATGGAAGAATGTCTAAATAAATCTGTGATGTTCTTTCTAAATGGCAAAATGATAGACTCTATGACTAATCTTTTGTAACCTGCTGTAAGAAAATTACACGGTGTGTGCAAGTGTGCTTTTGTATTAATTAGGCTTTTTTTTAATGGCAAAAACCTTAAATATATTTCTGCTTAGGTATATAAGCAAGAAATTTTAAAATCCAGGCTTCCTAAAATTGATGTTTCTTTTTTTTTAATACACTGAATGTACACATAAAGATCACTTTCAAACATATGTTATTTTAATATAGCATATTAAATATACATTATCATCGTAAAAAACATTTATTTAACAAATATTAGTGTGCCTAATATGTGCCAAGTATTATGCACTATTCTGGGAATAAAAGAGTTTTGCTTCTTATATCGTTCTTGGATTGTAGCTTTCTCATTGTGAGAAATAAACCAAGAATGTGTGTATTAGTAGCAGTCACAAAAGACGATATTTATTTTTAAAATAAATATCACTGGGCAAAAATTGGCAGCGAATGAAGACAGAACAGTCTCAGTTATGTGGGTCTTATAGACTAAGTCACTGGGAACTACTGGGAATCTTAGCGCCGGGACACAGAGGCCATGAGGTCTTCTTCTTTAAGGAGGGACGGTAACTGCTAAACTTGACTGAGACTTCTTTTTTTTTTTTTTTTTTTAATTTTTAAATTTTATTTTTGTTTAAAATATTACAGATGTCCCTTTTTCTCCCCAATGACCCATTCCACCCTGTCCCATCCCCCTCCCCAACCCCTCTCCCCACCATTGTCCGTGTTCTTGGGTTGTGCATATTTGCATATAAATTCTTTGGTTACTCTCTCCCCCTCCAACCACCTGCCCTCCTCTATCCCTCTGACATTCGTCAGTCTGATCTGTGCTTCCATGTCATTGAATCTATTCTGTTCATCAGTTTCTTGTTATTATTTAGACTTTTTAACATTACAAATCCTTGACCCTTTGAGACTGAGTACAGTGAAATGGCTGAGTGTTTCCCTAAGCTATCAGATCATCGTACAGGTAAATGTGTGAGATACGATGTCAAATGAGTTTGAGTTCTAATATCAGCTTCATCTGTAACTGTCCAGCTTCTTGTTTATCTTGACTCTCGTCTCTGAAATGTGGGTAAGAATGCCTATACAACAGATATTTGAGAGATAGAAATCAAATATCATATGCAAAACAGCTGACCTCTTCTACAATGCAGTAATAAGAGAGACAAATCCTAAATGCCTGATTGTGTGTGTGTGGGGGGGGGATGTATAATTGCAAATTGTGGTAAGGGCTAGGATGGTAAAGAGCAAGATGCTATGAGAGAGTAGACTGCAGTAGAGCTCAGAATTTAGTTTGAGGAAATCCAAGAAGGCCTTTTGGAGGAAGTCAAGTCAAACTGAGGTCTGGATGATGGGGAGGAATTATGTTTGGAATGATTTGGAGGAATGCTGGGAGGCCTTACGGCAGGAAAGAGTCTGGTGCCCTCAAGGATCTGAAATGCTGGTGATGTGGTGGGGATTGGGGTGGATGGAAAATAAATTGAGCCTTATTTGTAGGGTGACTACATAATATATTCTGAGCTGGCAAACTCAGTAAAGGGTAAAGGTGATGGGGAGAGGGCACTATTGATCGTTATGGAGGAACAGTAAGCTAAACAGGGGCAGTCTCGAGCACACAGGGCTGCAAGGGCAGGCACCCTGCTATTTGTCAAAGACTCATATTTTGTTTTGAGTGCAGTGGGAAGCCACTGGAGGTCATTCATTTTGAGAGTGACATTATCTGATCTATGTTTCAACAAAAATGACTCGTAACTGGCCTATTAGATCGTGGGATTATAGATGTCTCTTAGTATAAGTAAAGTAAAGAAAGCCAGTTTGGTCACATGTTTTAGCCAAAGTTGGATTTCTTTTGAAATTATATCTCATTAATGAAATAAATGGGGAAGAAGGAGAAGTGTCTTTTGTACTTTAAAGAGGGATGTAGAAGTCCTTTCACTGTTGTCTACTGTGGCCCTGGGGTTGTGAGAAGATTAAAATCAATATTGTCTGCCAGCCCTACCCATCCCAGCCCCTCATTTCCCTTGTTCCTTTGTGCTTCAGTAGGTGGTTCTACTAGTCCCTCTGTAACTCAATAAAAGTAAATAATAAAAATAGTAATAATAGCAGCATATTTTCCATGTTCCCATAACATTTTTACCAGAATTTTTTTTCCTTATATATATTCCTTATATATATGTGTGTGTGTATATTATATATATTATACACAGAATATACATATGTGTGCGCACACACACATAATCTCCTGCAGTTATTTCCCAGAGAAATATCTCTTCTAATTTTTATGTGACTTTACAAATTAATGGAAAGTCAAGTTCTAAATAAAATAGAAGTTATAATTAGTAACCACAATAAAATGCACAATTCCATTTTCTTTATAATTCTAAGTAAATTAAGGGAGAAAGCAAATTTTCATTTTAATAGATTGTAAATATTTATATGAAATGACTAAATATATAACATTACCTAAGTTCAGAAATTTATATTGTCACATTTCCTGGCATGAAAATGTAAGAAGTATAAATTTACATGATTGAAGTTATTAGTCAATTATTTTGCTTCTGGGAAGTGATTTACTCAAAGCCTTTTTGTGAGCAGCTGTGGACATAATTTTTATCTTTATGACTTTTCCTAACAATGTTTTGCAGTATCAAATAATTGAATGACTCTTACTTTAGGTCTGATTTAGACAGACATTAATAGCATCACCTGAGCCAGCCTGGGTGGTGGTTCTGTGGCTTGGGCGCCCTCTGTAGTGCATATTAAAACAGAGATTTGCATTGCTTGACTCTTGTGTTTCCAGTGTAATACCAGCAGATGAGCCCTGCAGAATTGGCGGGGCCTAGGACAGTGAAGGGCCCAACAACAACATTTGGGGAGGAAATAAAGAGAGCACTCCAGTAGCATCTCAACATGGCTTTAGTCTTTTTTTTTTTTTTTTTTTTAACCCACCGTGCCTTTGAGTACTCACCCTGTCCCAGGCACTATCCTAAGTGCTTCACTTTTAATCTTTACAACAGCCCTTAGGTACCCGATATTGTCACCATTTTATAGACAGGAAACTTGAGGGTTGGGACACATGGAGTGGTTCAAGACAAGACCAAAGTTTCCCCTCCTTTCTCTGATTCCAAAACCCTTGAAAATTACACAACTCTTATTCACATCTAGGTCACAGTGAGTGAAAAAGCCAGGGTTCTTCAGAGAAAGAACGAACAGGAGAGAGGGGAAGAGAGAGAGGAGCTTTGTTTTTTTCTGCAGCGTGGCTTCAGGTGTGTGTAGGGAGTAAAACCGGGAGGGGCACGGAAAGGATGGGCTGGGAATTGCTGAGCTTCAGGTACAGCTCCAGCAATGGCAGAATCAGGTGAAAGCGCTGCTGCCAGAGCAAAACCTCTCTTCCCAGAGAAAGCCCAATCTCAGGGGTCTCGGGAATTCTACCTGGCTGGGGGCGGAGTCCTGGGATGAGAAGCACCCGGGGCTCCCACCCTTGTAGGGCATATAAAGAGCGTGCCTCAGGCCCCTTCGCTGGGGAACCTTAGTCCACGGAGTCTGGGGGTACAGGTAAGAGCTGATGTTGCAGCCTTTTACTTTTTCCCTAGCAACTTTCAAATATACAATATAGTATTATAAATTGTAGTCACCATGCTGTACATTATTACATCCCCATGACTTATTCATTTTATAACTGGAAGTTTGAACCCTTTAACCACTTCGCTCAATTTGCCTGCCTCTCACTGCCTGCCTCTGGCAGCCACCAATTAGTTCTCTATAGTTATGAGCAGGAGGTTTGGGGTTTGTTTGTTGTTTGATTAGGTACCACGTATATGCGAGATCTTACGGTATTTGTCTTTCTCTGACTTATTTCACTTAGCATGATGCTCTCATAGTTCATCCATGTTGTCACAAAAGGCAAGATTTCATTCTTTTTTATGGCTGAATAATATATATATATATAGCACATATCACATTTTGTCATTTCACTCATGGAGGACACTGAGCTTATTTTCGTATTTTGGCTATTATAAATAATGCTGCAATGAACATGAGGGTGCAATTATCTTTTCAAGTTAGTGTTTTGCTTTCTTTGGATAAAATATTTGGAAGCAGAATTGCTGAATCATGTAATAGTTCTATTTAATATTTTGAGGAACCTCCACTGTTTTCTGCAGTGGCTGCACCAATTTACGTTCCCAACAATAGAGCATACGGCGTCCCTTTATCTCCGCATCCTCGCTAGCATTTGTTACAGTATTTCTTTTTGGTAATGGCCATTCTAACAGGTATGAGGTGATAGATCATTGTGGCTTTGCTTTGCAATTCCTTGATGACTAGTGATGTTAAATATCTTCATATGTCTGTTGGGCGTCTGTATGTCTTCTTTGGGAAAATGTCTGTTCAGATCCTCTGCCCATTTTTTAAATGTAACTGGGTTTGTTTGGTTTGTTTTTGGTGTCCTTTTTTTTTTGGGGGGGGGGTCATGAAGTTGTATGATTTCTTTATATATTTTGGATATTAACGTTTTATCAGATAAATGATTTGCAAATATTTTTCTCCCGTTTCATAGATTGGTTGCCTTTTTATTTTGTTGATAGCTACCTTTGCTGTGCAGAAGTTTTTTTGTTTGATGTAGTCCCACTTGTTTATTTGCGCTTTTGTTGCCTTTGCATTTGGTGTCAGATCCAAAATAACGCCAAGACATATGTCAAGAAGTTTACCACCTTGCTTCTAGAAATTTTATGGTTTCTGTACTGTAGAAGCTCCAACCCCAGGAGTACCACACTATTCTTTGCTAGTCCAAAAAGGCCATGCTGGGGACCAGAGGGGAAAGACAGCCTTTATTACTTACATCTGCAGAAACTCTCCAGACTAGCTGCCATCGGCTCTTCCCCTGGATTGGAGCTCCTACAGTTTCAGTTCTTAAATTCAAGTCTTGAATCCATTTTGAGCTAATTTTTGTGTATGGTATAAGAGAGTGGTCTAATGACATTCTTTTGCATATGACTGCCCAGTTTAACCAACACCATTTACTGAAGAGATTGTCCTTTCCCCACTGTATGTTCCTGGCTCCTTTGTCATAAATTAACTGACCATATATGCTTGGGCTTGACCATAATTCTGGACTCTGTTCTGTTCCATTGACCTATGAGTCCATTTTTATGCTGATTCCATACTATCTTGGATTTGGACAAGAGGGGAATTCTGAGAATTCAGGCAAATGTTGATGTTGCAGCCTTGAGTCTGAAATCCATAGGGCAAGCCAGCAGATTCTATGTCATGATCTTGAGGCAGGAAACCTGTTTTCTTTTTCAAGGCCTTTAACCTATTAAATGAGGCCCACCCACATTATGGAAAGTAATCTACTTAAAGCCAACTGATCATAATAGTAATCACATCTTCCAAACACCTTCCCAAGAAGCATCTAGGCATGTTTGGCAAAACAACTGGGCATCATAGCCTAGCCAAACAGACCCATAAAATTAACCCCCATCACAGTGGGTTTTCAAATAATTTACACATACCTGCTTACATCTGCTTGCTTTTACCCTTAGATCTTTTTTTATGCATCAAGGACAGAAAACTAGAACTAAATTAGAGAAACCATACTTAAGTTTTCTGAAACTTGGATAGGGCCGTGGGGAAATTGAGCATGAAAGTTATTTTTCAAGGCACAGTGAGGTTCTGTTATGAGAAATAAAATTTTGTTTGATGATACCCATATAGGCTGTAGGAGGGATTGTGGTTTCTTATTTCCACTGATAACAGTGAAAATTGAAGGCAATTTCTTGCCCCAGGTGGTATTAAGAAGGTGGAGTTCCTGAGAGCTATCGTGTTAAACAACAGCTGTGCCTTGTTTAAGGTTAACACTGCTAGAGTGAGATGAAGGTATATGGTTTTTAGAAGAACATTTTCATTAGCAAAGGACTGTCCTTGGGCAGGTGGCTCATTGCCTGAGGCAGAACCTCAGGCGAGAGCACATTAGGACAGTGGGCATGCTGGGCTTGTTAATGTGCCTCCTTGATATGCCTGCTTCATTAATGCTGCCCCAGAGGGACTCAGCATTGCAAGTGTGGCCTTTGGCTGGTGGCCCTTCTGCAGCCTGCTTCCTAGCTGCCCCTCTCTTTATCTGAGCCATGCTGAATTCAGAAGTCAAAACCCTGGGGAACTTCCTCTACCTCCAACTATTTTTTTTCTTATTACAAAAACAATATATATTTCCTGCACAAAATTTAGAGAAATTATAGACAAAATGTATCTGTAATCTCACCATTTATGTTCATGCATATTCTTAAACTTTTTAATTTAGCCTGGATATTAATTTGGATCTTTTTATGGGTATAGGTAGAATATAGTTACAAAGGTGGCTTTATGCTTTATACACTGTTTATGCCCTGCTTTTTCATTTACTGTATCATTACTATTGTTCTGTATCAATAGATACATTTCTACAAGTGTTGGTAGATCTACATAGAATTCTATTATACTTATATTCTCTACTACTGTATATAAGTGTTATATAACCCACTGATAAAATGGAAAATATGATATTCCACCAGAACACACATTTTTGAGATTTTTGGCTCTTAGTACCAGGCATACATTATTTTCTGTCTTTAAGCAGGAGCAATAGAAAAAGATACACTATTGTATTCTAAGTCATCACCCTCTAATAAGTAATATCACAGCTATTGCACAGTAAGCCAAACTTCTGTAGGCAATAGGTAATACTTCAGGAGTAACCATTAGTTTAAATTATCTAGAAATTTAATTGTCTCAACAAGTTCAAAAATAGGAGTGATGAATCAATGACAGCTTGTTTTGGAATTTTTCACTATTTTGAGCTTTAAGGCAGCAGGCTGTAAGCCAAGACATGCTTAGTGCCTTCTAACTATTGTCTTATCTTCTCATGTCTGAGTATGATATGTTTGATTGAATTAGATTAAAATTAAGTTTGCAAGCTTATTTATGCAGTGGTCTCCAAAGAGCATACCTTCTCATTACTACCTGTTTTAGGAATTGCTGATAGCCACAGTGCAAAGCTACATCATTCATATCTAGAATGACTGTCTCAAAACACAAAGCATGTGAAGATAATAGCATCATCTGATTGCATCATTCAAGTTTTCCCTTTCTGTTTTTCTGACTCTTCTACAAATATGTATTTTACAAAGTCATAAAAGTAACCATGTAATTATCACTTGTAGGCCCTAGTCTATGTGATATAGCAAGAATTACTTTGAACAGATAAGTCAGGGTTACCTGGAGTCTAGGTATGGATGGATCATCAATCAAATGGAGAAAGTAGCTGGCTCCCATCTCTGTCACCTATAAAATAAGGTAGTTGAACTAAATGAGCATTGAAATTCTTCCAGATATGGTATAATAATGAGGTGTAGTACCCTTTTGGAGACCAGAAGCTTCTTCTAGCTCATGTATTGATCACTGAGTGCAGATCCTGGGATTATGTACTAGTCAGAGACCAACTGCAAAGGAACAATTCACTTTTGCAAGGTTCCCTTGTTATATTAAGTGGCTTGCTGCATGGACTGGGATGAGTTTTTTAGAAGAGACCCCCCAAAGCCTCAACACAGAACTTGGCCAGCCACCTGGATAAGTGATGCTCCGGCTATGATCAAGAATCTGCTTACAAGAGATAAAAATCTCAGATTACCCATCTGCACCAAAAAATAGATGCCTGGCACCCTGGTGCTCTTCTATATTCAAACTTCAGTGAGTGCATGTTACTGGTGAAACGTAAGTCACACTCAGTGACTTAGCTGCAAGGGCTCTGGACATGTCATGTTTCAGATTTCCAGCCTCTATAGTAGAAGGCGACACACTAGACTGAAGTTTGCATTAGATGTTGAGGGAATCAGATCACAGCCTAGATGTTCTTAATATCTAATTGGTACCAGAAACCCATAAATATGCCATTGCTTTATCAAGAAAAAAAAGTCCTCTGTGTCTTAGTAAGTATATATACAGGGTATTCCCCAAAAATGTGTACATACTTAACAGCTGATCAATTGATGTTTCTTTCTTTTCAGATTTAACCCATTGGAATTAATAATTATTCAAAGTATGTATAGATTTTGGGGGACACCCTGTACTTATTTTGGATAGGAATACATTACTGTGTAAACTCTTGAAAGTGATTATTTAATAACTAACAATAAAGTTTATATTTGGTGTATCTATAATAAAATTGCTTTTTTGGTAACAATATTCTAAACATTGTTTTTTTCCATTGAAATAAAGCATATATAATAACTGTGCCCAAAAGAATATAATTTGAATTAAGCTATAATTTTGATAACATTTTATTCTATTCTAAAAGCACTAGAGCTGTCATTGTAATGAACATATACTGATACTTTGCAGATTTCTCAAAGCTAACATTTGTTATTAATAGTATTTTGAGTCTACATGCCACCATATAAATACCATTCTGCCAGTTAATCACTGTCACAGAAAATTTCTGATTTATACGAAGTCAGAAATTATTGATAATTATATTTTTTGTGCCTAGTTGAGCTTAAAAGTTATTTCAGAGAGAGTGTTGTTGAGTGGCTGATTCTAAAAGCAAATTGTTAGGGATTTGGAGTACATCAGTGAGCTAAACAAAGATTCCTGTCATCTTGAGGCATATATTCTAACATGGGTAGAGAGACAAAAAACAAGAAACGTAATACATAAGCAGATTATGTTATAGAAGGTAATAAATGCTATGAAAAAATAAAAAGAAGGTCATGTAGATGGGAATTGTGGTGGGATGTGGTCAGCACAGCTCTCATTGACATGGGACTTGAGCAAAGACAAAGGTAATAAGAAAGTTTATTCTCGTGACCATCTGGAGAAAAATCATTGCAGCCAGAAGAGACAGCTGGGGTAAAAGACATTGGGTAGGACAGTGCCAGGTTTTCCCAAGGAAGAGCAAGGAGACTGGTTTTGGCTGCAGTGCAGTGAGGCAGGAGCGTGGAGAGCACCGAAGGCCATGTCATATAAGACCTCATAGGCCATTACAAGGACTAGAATGTGTCTCTGAGGAAATGAGTCATGTTACGGTTTTGAGCAGAAGAGTGATATAAATTTACATTTTGAAAGTCTCTTGTGATAGCACCTGTGTTGACAACAGGCTGTGGATGGGGAAGGGTATGAGTCTTGCAGTGATCTGGGAGAGAGTCAGTGGGGTCTCTACCAGGATGGTACCAGTAGAAGTAAGAAGTGGTCCCATTCAGGATATGTGGAGAAATGCAATAGAATTTGCATCTGTTTTCTCAAATATCCTCTTGTTTTCAAGAAGAAATACTATGATTACATGGAAGATTGGAGTTTTTCTTGAAATTATGCTAGACTTTTAAAACACAAGTAATGGCAATGGTTGCTTAGCAACTAGCAGATTGATGATGTTACTTGTGTGATTCAGTAGAAAAAAATGGCTACTTGAATTTAATATTTTTTTCTTCACTTGGATACAGAGGGTGTCCCCCAAAAATATATACTCACTTTAACAGCTGATTTCTATAAGATTTTGAAAATGAAATGTATTTTAATAAACACTACCTTTATAGTGATTCAAAGTGTGTATACTTATTTTTGGGACACCCTGTAGAAAGAAAAGAGAAATGTGTATTTTTACTACAAATTAAAAAAAAAAAGTTTCAGTTCGAATTTGCTTCTCTAAGTGTATGTAGTTACCTTTTTACATCTGCTTAAATTTGGTTTGCAGTCTTTAGGTTTGGTGTTCTTCTTTTCTACAAAGTGGAGTATAACATCTGCAGGTAAGTTAAAAATAAGGGGATATGTAGTCTTGGAACATTTTTCCAGGAAAACTCCTTATTCTTTCATTTTGTTACAAGAAAAGCTACTCAAGCTATTTGCTAAGACCAAGTCTATGTGGTGGTAAAGCAGTGTTTTAAGGTTTAAAGGAATTGTTATATGGCATGAGTTTTTACATTTGAGGTCACTAACTTTAATTAATTAATTAATTAATTTTCTAAAACACAAAGTTTGAAACCAGCGTGGTTCTGCCATACCGATTTGCAGACAAAAGTGTCACCTAGTAGTCATGCTAATCATTATTTTCACCTGGCCAGGTGTGGCTCAGCGGTTGAGCGTCGACCTGGGATCCAGGTGATGGGGGTTTGATTCCCGGTCAGGGCACATGCCCGGGTTGCGGGCTTGACCCCCAGTCGGGGGCGTGCAGGAGGCAGCCGATCCATGACTCTCTCTCATCATTGATGTTTCTCTCTCTCTCTCTCCCTCTCCTTTCCTCTCTCTGAAAATCAATAAAGATTTTTTTTTTTAAATCATTATTTTAGGTTTCTGATTGAAGGGCCATTGTGGCCTAGATAGAATGATTAAGATTTCAGAACATGACCTAAATCACTGGGCTGGAAAATTACAAATTAACCACCATTTTGTATTTTTGTATATTCAGTAGAGAATGAAGGCCATACGTGTGTGTGTGTGTGTGTGTGTGTGTATGAATTAAGTTATAAAGTTTAAAAGGCTTGTTTTATATAAGGACAACTTAAGTCAATCCTCATTCTGCTATTTTGGAAATCTTTACTTCCTGCCTCTGAAATTCTTTAATGGTAATCTTGCCGATCGTTCAACATTCATTCAGCAAATATTTGCTGAGCATTTACTATGTGCCTGGAACTGTTCTGGATACTTGGGATACAACAGTGACCTAAATAAACATCTGCACCCTTCTGTAAATTATATTCCAGTCGATGGAGGCGGATAGTAACCAAGATCAGCAATTTAAATAATATGCTACGTATGCTAGGTAATAAATGCTATGGAGAAAGATAAAAGAGTAGAGAAGGGTATAACTAATGGAGAGGTGAAAGAAAGACAATTTTACATAGAGGGCCTGGGGGAGGAATTACTGATAAGGTGACAGTGGAATCTAGACCTCACGGGTGTGAGCCAGTGAGCCGTGTAGATATTTGGGGAAGAAAGTTGTCAAAAGAGGGACTGCAAAGGCTTGTAATTGGAGTACATATGGGAGCAGCAAAGTGGCCAATATGAACAGAAAGGAGTGGCAGAGAGAGATTTAAGAAATGAAGACAATGTGGTACAAAATATAGAGCCTTGTGGGCCTTTGTAAAGAATGAATTATTTGGACTGAAATAGAAACCATTGGAGAGTTTTGGCAAAGGGGTTACATGATCTGGCTTCCACCCAATGGCCTCCTCCTCTTATATTTTTATATGACTGAGAACATAGCTAGAAATGAGCTTCTTAGAATTAAATCATCCCCTCTATAAACTTTGGAGTCACCATTAACCCCAGGCATGCAGCACACATGTGACTCTGGTTTTTATTCTTTTGTAGATGACAGTCTCTGCTCTCTGAAAATGTTTAGCATTTCTCATCTTTATATTTTACGTAGAGTTTGTGTCTAGGTAGGTGTTTTATTTCTTTTTTCCAAAGTTCTCATGTAGCTAAAAATGCTTTTTAAATTTATTTTTTTATTTTTATTGAATGTATTGGGGTGACATTGGTTAATAAAATTGTTTCAGGTGTACAATTTGATAATATATCATGTGTATACTGTATTGTGTGCTCACCAGCCAAAGTCAAGTCTCCTTCCATCACCATTTACTCCCCCTTTACCCTCTCCTACCTACCTCCACCCCCCTTTTCCTCTGGTAATCACCATACTGTTTTCTGTATGTATGAGTCTTGTTGGTTTTTTTGTTTTGGGGGCTTTGGGGGGTTTCTTGCTTCATCCCTTCACCTTTTTCACCCAGCCCCCTAACCCCTCTCTACTCTAACAGTTGTCAGTGTGTTTTCTATATCTACGAGTCTGTTTCTATCTTTCTTCAACCCAATGGAAATTTCTTCTATTATTTCTTCAGATATTTCCTCCTCTTTATTGTCTCATCCTCTCTAACATTCCTGTAAGATAAATGATGGGCTTTCTGCATCTTCCCGTGTTTCTTAACTTTTCTCTCTATAATTTCCACTTTTTTATCTTTTCTACATTACAGACTTCCAGAGTTAGAATTCTTTATCTGCCACTTACTCTTTGACCTGGGGCAAGTTACATAATCTCTGTGTTGCCTGTGATTCTTCAGCTATAAAATGCAGATGATGATAATAATATCTGCATTACAGAGATGCTGTGTGGTGTAAATGAGGTTTTAGGGAATGAATTAATATTAGCTATTAATTTTCCAGCTCACTAATTTAGTGTTCAGTATCTTCAGTCTATTATTGAGCAGATCTTTTGATTTTTTTTTTTAATTTAAGGAAATTATCATTTTCATTTTCAAGGATGTTTTCTCAGTTTTTGACTCACTCATTCTTTTGACTCATTCTCAGTTCATAGCAGGCTATTCTTGTTTCCACGTCTCCAGCATGCTATCCACCTTCCCTGAGGAGAACAATTAGGAAAATGTGAAGTGACTTTGTTCCTCATATTAAATTTGTTTCCTCTAGAGTCTGCCCTTCTATTTCTATTTCCTGGTATTTTTCTCTCATCATTGGTTTCCTCCAAATGCCTTGAGATGCTTTGTTGTCCATCTCTGTTAATGGATGAAAGATGGAGGAATACTATGTATAGTGCCCATCTTTTTCTCCAGATCCCTCCTTTGAATAGGAAGGCTCGCTGCAGGAGCTGCGTCACCATGCAGAGAGATAGACATGCAGGCTTCCTTTTAGGGTGCAGGGGCAAGGGAACAAGCAGGTGGGTCAGAGAGTTGCCAATTTAATGCCCCTCATGGGCAGTACTTCCTTTCCTTGTGTGTGCCCATCTTCCATATCATGTGTGGAAGTCCAGATTGCCCTTAGCACCCATTCTGATTATTTCTTCAGCTCCCAAACCCATACTAGGATCAGGCACTTTCTTTGGAGACTTCTCAGGCTTTAACTCGAGTATTCTGTATGTATCTACAGAGCAACTGGGGACCTCACTAGGTCAACAATGCTTACCTCGCACTTTGAAGGCACTCTGCTCTGCTCCAGTTTCTCTTTCAGTCTAATTCCATCTACATCCATGTTTTCAGAATTTCTCCTGGCCCTTGGGACTTTCTCAAGAATATATTTTTTGTCATTTGAGTAAACTGGAAAGCAGCAGTGGTTGAAGAAACTTGTTCTCTCATATTTTGGGCTGAAGTTGAGTGCACATTTTTCAACTTGTATTCCCTGTGCTTTTTGTGCTAGCTACTGTTCCTGAATATGGACTAGGAGTGGTTGGGGTCAAAGCCTAACATAATTGTTAGTACACAAGGGGTGCATATCATCAAGAAACCCCCTTCCTCCTCTTCCTATAGAGTTTAACCCTTTCAACTCTGAGACGCATGTGCCAGATTACTACAGTGGGATCTCCAAGCTAAGAACAATAGGGGTTAAACCATTCCACTCCTACATTAAAGAACCTTAGTCCCCTCTGTTCAGACTGTCTTCTTCCCCAATAGAACATGAGACAGAATAGATTTGCTGGAGTCCGCCCTCAGGAAGATATAGTAAGAGTTTAGGGAAGCGGGATTGGGTTGGAAGCTAGAGAGAAAAGAGAAAACTTTTGAGAACAGTATTCAGGGAGTAAAAGTGAGATAAGTTAGTCTTCCGTATTTCCACCCTTGCCTCAGTTTCCTGCAAAGTCAAATTGAAAATGACAAGAATTCTGTAATTTTTTTAATTTGCCTAGAGATGACCAAGGAAGGTAGCTTAGACTTCCAGATGCTACCCAAATGGCCCCATAAAGACAGTGGAATAGACTGCCCATTGGAAGTGGCCAGTTTCCAAGAAGATGCATGAAGTCTGGAGGCTGGGGATGGGCACTTAACTGGATGCCCCAAAGACATCGATCAGGCTATGTAATAGTCAGCAGCTAGATGTGCTCATTGGACAGATGAGGGTGAGAATCGAGCAACAGATAATTGGGCAAAACCAGACTCACAGCCTATCACATAGCCAGGCTCCTTTTGTGCAAATATGCCTCGGCCTGTTCTGAGATAGATTTTAATCAGGTTCAAGAGTAGGAGGAGGGGGAGTTTGGAATAAGTATTGAATGGAAAAGAGATTATGAAAATGTTTGAATATGCTATACTCACCCAAAAGACACACAGTTTCAACCTGGAAGTGACTGAGAAAACTGTAGGACTGCAGTATATATCTACGATTGAGATGGATTTCATTATCCCTCTGGAAACACTACTGATCGAGACTGAGACCATGTCAAAGAAAACGATCATCTTAAATACATAAAGGACTTTCACAGTCACCCATAGCTTAGTGTTTGTATAATTTTGAGTCTTAATACCCAGTAATGTATGGGTGCTTTAAAATATTGTCTAATAAACATACCTAATTTATCATTGATTAAATAGTAATTGTGTTTCAGTACTAAGGGATCCACTATTCAAATTTGCCTCCCTCTTAGGTTGGATTTGGACACTGTCATAGCAGTTTATTAATGTTCTGGCTATCTTTAAAGCCCAATACAGTTATCACACAGACTATTCAAAAGTCACTCGTGGTATGTCCAAAACCATGTGCTTCATACTTTTAAAACTAAACAGGAGGTTAGAAACTGAGACTCCTTTTCCCATTCCCAATCCTAAAAATTGAAGCCCAGAATTGGTATTAAAACATTCACTACAAGACCACCAAGACACACTTATTTCTATTATAGTAGTCCCCCTTTCTCCCTAGGGTATATACATTTCAAGACCCGCAGTGGGTGCCTGAAGCCATGGAGAGTACTGATATATACTGTGCTTTTCCCTGTATGTACAGACCTGTGATAAAGTTTATTTATAAGTTAGGCACAGTAAGAGATTCACAACAATAACTAGTAATAAAATAGAACAATTATAGTCATGTGCCACTTAGTGATGATATGTTCTGGGAAATGTGTCATTAGGTGATTTTATGGTTCAGACCATGGTTGACCTCTGATGACTGAAACCACCATGGAAAGCAAAACCATGGATAAGGGAGGCTAGTGTGTTACTTTTATTTAGACTTTCTCACCAGGTTCTGCCTTAATGTATTTTAGACAATTAGTAAATTTTAATTGACTCAGCACTGGAGGGAAAAGAATATCACAATATTTATGGGATTATGTCCTGCTCAACATCCTTATATTAAATACTATATACATGGTTGTACATGGGTTGAGTGACATGAATTTGAAACAAATCAGACTTTATATTTTTTGCTTTTGTATTTGAGTATTTGTTGTTGAAGATGGTATTCCTAAATTTTAATTTCCAAACTAGATTTTTCACCATCTGTTGTATGAAGAAAAAAAAGTGCATAGCACTTTATGCAAATCTTTTTGGTTCAAAATTACATGTTTTTTTCTCTATCATGACAATTCCTGAGCTGTGTCGTGTCCTTTTATGTCTATTTCTGATCTCTGACTCCTGTTAAAATTGATCCTGTATGGGTTAGTCTGACCCATAAACTATACAAAATTGTTCTTTGATGTTTGAAGTTTGAAGCTTTAATGTCAGATGATATCTAAATCTGATAAAAAATGTTGCCTTGTGCTTGGTGTTCCATGGATAGTAATTACCAGCATTATAATCACATCCAAGTCTCAGTATGCTATTTTGCTTTAAAAATACTAAGATAAAAAACTATATATTTTTAATCACATAGTGTTTTTCTTTTGGAAATTAATACTGATAGTTCTAAATGTAGACTTCCATAATTTTTATTTTCTTCTTTATCCTAAAAACAAAAATAGGCTGCTGTTGTAAATTTGTGTCACTTGTGTGTGATTTCCTGGTTCCTGATTCTTAAACATGAGTAGAGTCTGCCATACTAGAAAAATTTCCCCAGTATATTAAAAGATATGCAGATAGTCAGTGTGACCCTTTGTAGAAAGGTCACCACTAGGTGAGAGTGTGATGGCCTGGCTATTTCTAGTTTGAAACGATAAACAAACGTAGCTTCTAACCCAGTTTCCACTGTCTCACTTTCCTCTGTTACAAAATAAAGATACAATACTAACCACTCAAAGTGTATTAAGTTCGAGGTACAAAAAAAACACACCAGCTGGCTCATGGTTGGTATTCCAAAAACGTAACCTTCTTTCTTTGTTTGCATTACAGAAATCCAGTTGTATTCCAGAATATACCAACCTCTTATTTAGGTGTGATTTCTTCTTCCAAAAATTCTTGATACTGAAATCACCTTGGTACCAGCTTTTCCCCAGCATCTAAATGTTAATATTTTGCTACAGGAGAGCTCCAGTGCCTGGGAATATGCGCAAGGCAGAGCCCATAGAGCAAACCCACAGCCGGGACGCTGGTGTTCTTCCTCGCAGGGCATTTGGACACAGAGGCCTTTGACTGTCTCCTTCATATGCACGCCCTAGAGACACTAGAGCTCTCTCCCTATAGAAAAGGAAACTGAATGAATGCAAAGAGTCAGCATAGTGTGTTCCCATATGGACAGATTCTCCATTGTTAAGAATTCACTTACCCTGTTTCTGCTGAGAAAATGCAGATATTCTGTACCCAGCCTTTGAAAGGTTCAAGCTGACTGTGATCTGTGAGCTTATTATCAGTATGTAAAACATGTCTGCTGTGCTCACTGTCACCTGTCTGTTCATAAGAAAATGTATCTAAGAGCTATCCCTTTATTTGAAAGTCAGATGTATTCTGTACCTTTGCCATGTCAATTTTACTGAAAGACTTAATCCCCCAAAGGCAAAATGACAAAACCCACAGCTTAGAGTCATTTATTAAAATTAAATGAAGGGAGCTGTGATGTAAAGACAATTATTTATTCTGCAGGAATAATACTGATAATTTAAAATATTCCTTTTTTGCCTTTAACGTATAGTAACTGTAATCATAGAATTTCTCCTGAAGTCTTTTTCGGCCACTTGGTGACTCACATTGTAGACAAAAACCCTAACTCCAAAGGAAAAAGCTTCAGGAATCATCGATTCAGGCTTGGAGCCAAGCAATCTATTTTTAGTACTTTCTCAACAAGCCACACAATAAAAATGTAAATGGATGGTGCTACTTTCTCCTCACACCCTTTTTTTCAATGTATAACTTTGATGCTGTTTAAATTGTTCATTTCAGACTATCTTCAAGGAACTTAGTTACTCCAGTATGGGGGCCTTTCCATCCCAATTTCACATGAATTATAATTTCGTATTTCTTGTCCCTTTAAAATACCTGACTCATAAAAACCTAAGGATCAATTTGAGATAGCTTTCTATTCCAGGTTGCCGAAATTGCAGTTAGCTCCTGTGGAATGAAATAGGTTCCTATGGAACCCCATCTAAGTTTTCCCCCTAACTTTATTGAGGTATAATTGACATATGATATTGTTTAAGTTTAAGGTATATGGCTTGTTGATCTAATACACTTATATATTGCAATGCAGTTGACACAGTAGCATTTGCTAACACCTCCATCATGTCACGTAATTACCATTTCTTTCTGTGGTGAGAACATTTAAGATCTAGTCTCTTAGCAACTTTCAAGTATATAGTACAGTATTGTTATCTATAATTACAATTTTATGCATAGATCCCCCAAACTTATTCATCTTCTAAGTGGCAGTTTGTACTCTTCAACCAGCATCACCCCATTTCCTCAACCCGCTAGCCCCTAGTAAGCACCATCCTCTGTTTCTATGAGTTGTGATAGTATATAGTATTTGCCTTTTTTTTGTCTGACTTAATTTGCTTACCACTATGCACCAAAGGACCATATTGTTACAAATGATAGGATTTCAGTCTTTCTTATGGCTGAATAGTATTCCATATATTCCAATATATGCCACATCTTTTTTATTCATTCTTCTGTTGATGGGAGACTTGGGCTATTTTCCATACCTTGATTATTGCAAATATTGCTGAAATAAACATAGGAGAGCAGTTCTTTACAGGTTATGAGTCCTTTTTCCATGTGGTACTTGTCTCAGTCATCCTCTTCATGGTAGATGATTTACCTTTCTGGAATACCACTAGATTATAAATTTCCTTTGAACATGGACCCATGTTTAAACCTTCGAGACTAACCCAGTGCTTCAAGCATATAATAGATAGCACTTACAAAGTGCTGAATGTATATCAGGCACTGTTCTATACTCTTTAGATATGTTAATTCATTTAATATTCACAACTTAATGAAATAGTTACTATTATCCCTTTATAGTTGAGTTCATCTGAAACTAATCTGAAATGCAGAAGGTGCTTTGGCTAAACCCACATGACTAGTATGTGAGGTAGCAAAAATTTGAGCCCAGGCAACTCATAAGTTCTACCTTATACAGTTGACCCTTGAACAACATAGGTTTGAACTGCACAGATCCACTTATATGTGGATTTTTTTTTCAATAAATACTGTAAATATATTTTCTCTTCCTTATGATTTTAATATTTTATTTTCTCTAGATTACTTTATTGTAAGAATACAGTATATGATATAACATGCAAGTTCAGCCAGCGTCACTCAGCAGTTGAGCATCAACCTATGATCCAGGAGATCTCAGTTCGATTCCCGGTCAGGGAACATGTCAGGGTTTCAGGCTCAATCCCCAGTGGGGGGCGGGCAGGAGGCAGCCGATCAATGACTCTCTCATCATTGATGTTTCTCTCTCTCTCTCTCTCTCTCTCTCCCTCCCTCCCTCCCTCTCCCTTTCTCTGAAATCAATAAAGACATCTTTTTAAAAATAACACATATTTTGCATTATATATAATCAACTGTTTATATTATCAATAAGGCTTCTAGTCAACAGTAGGCTATTAGTGGTTAATTTTTGGAGGTGTAAAAAGTTATACATAGAATTTCTACCACATGGCAGGGGACGGGGTCAGTGTTTTTAACCCCCGCATTGCTCAAGGCTCAACTGTAGAGTCTACTAGTGAAGGATACAAATTCAGTGTGTATGTGTCTGTGTGTGTAGAATTAAGTTCCTGTGGAACCTAATTGAACTTTAAAAAATTATGGATGAGGCCGATGAGATGAAGACAGAAAAGTGAAAGAGAAAATGGCTAGAATAAGTTGGAGAGTAGCACCAAAGAAAGAATAGGCAATGAGAACTGTGGGTGAAGGAAATTAGCCCAAGTGAAGGAGTTCATGGTGAAAAGAGAAGAGTTAAAAGAGGCTGTTTGAAAAAATGGGAACATTGGAAGAAGAGGGTATTACATAGAAAAAGTATGAGAAAACATTATTGGGGTGCTGGAAAGAGTACCACAAACTGAAAATGTAAAATCAAAAAAGTTTGATTCTTAAATTACTACAGACTTGCTGCTAGGCTATTGCTTCCCAGGTTATATTTGCTTTAACCTCTTAGCCTCCCAGTCGTGGCCCCATGTGAAATCAGTATCAGACACCAGTTCAGGTCAGATGCTAGGAAAACTCTCTCACTGAATTTCAGCCGTTGATGGCTTTTTACTTTTCACTGAGTCTTTACATTGTACAGAATCAGAAAAAAAGGTATATTCCAAGGATTCTTTTTGGTGCAGAAATATACTGTCAATCCTTGCCTTGAATATCTTTCTAGGACTGTGTCTCATTACCAGTTTTCCCTTCCCAGTAAATAATCTGCTCTAATTATTTGTAACCAGTTTTGGTAGAGACTGGTTGGTCCGAATTGGCTATCATTCTTGTCATTCATTGTCTGGGCTTCCTTGTTATACGTCCAATTCACAACTCATTTCCCCCCGAAACATGGTAGTCCCCTTAACATGCATGCCCATACCACTCGTTGACACCAACGTCCTTCAAGGAGGGAGGGTGCTCTTCTGAATTGTGTAAAGTAGTTTGGGAAGTGTTTTCTTTCCCAGGCTTCTCTTTCTTCCAGCCTCTTTCTTTTAGATTGTGTGAGGATTTGATTCCCCTTTCCCCACCCCCCTTCTCTGGTTTTAGAGGTTATATTCTGTTTCATTTTTTAATGGTTATCCATTGTTTTTAAATAGTAAACTTGATTTAACAAAGTCGAAAGTGGATCAGCATCTCAGCCCTTTTCCTGAACAGTACAAAGATTTGGGGCTCTTATCCTGCCCTCCTGACTTACTCATTACTGTTTTCCAGACTGTTATACCTCGCTAGTGTTCATACCTCCCACATCTCACCATTGCTCTTTTTGTTTTAAAAGTCTGTGCTCGTGAAATTTTACCTGCATATGATTAGCAAATTCTTTGCCCATCATTTCTTTCTGCATTTCACTCCTTCCTATTGTATCAGTTTTCTTCTGCTTAAGATACATTCTTTAGTAGTTCTTTCACCCAGCAAAGCCCGAGACCTGAGACCTCTCTCAGTCTGTTTTTGAGCATGTTTTCATTCTTTGTTCAATATTAAATGACATAGGACATAGTTTTTCCTTGCTAATTTTCCCCAATTTTAATTATATTTTTTTGTAAAAGAATAAAATCTACAGATGAGAATTAAGAACTTAAAATAGAATGATGTTCTGAAAAGAAGCCATGAATTTCAAGTGTTGGAAGATAGCCATTAATTATCTCAAGATTAAAACCTAATATAAAGTAGCTCAAAATTAGAAAAAAAGAAGAGTGTTTAACTCAATAGCCTTTCAGTATAAGACATTTAATTAGAAATCAAGAAATTATCACCGAGGTCAAACAGAGCACTGAAAGCTAATATTGGAAATTATCTTTGACTAAAATAGAGTAGAGACACAACACTGAAAATTCTCATTTTTCTAGCACCAAACAGTATTGAAGAAAGTAATTTTAAGTTTGAGGACAAGTCCATAGTGTGTAATCACAAGCACAGTTTCCATGTATGTCTTCACAGTTGAAGCACAAGGATTTAAATGGGACTATTTGAAAATTGTCACTCATGTGTGTACTTTCTCCCAACAAACCACCCCCTCCGGTCTCCCTCCCTCTGTCACCATTTATGCTCTCTGCTCATCAATTCAAGTGTTACCCTTCACTGAGGGCTCGGATCAAGCCTCATTTTCTTCTGAAAGCTTTCCCTCATCGCCATAATGCCCTGTACTTTTTTAGAGCGCCGACATTGTCGTCAGATAACTCTCTGTCTTACTGTGCCAGTTGAACTGGAAGAACATACTTGAGATGGGGACTGTGCCTTTTGCTTCTAACTACGGCGGCACTTCATGTGTTGTGTTGCACAATGATTCCTACTGCATTTTTTAGCACAGTAATGAAATATCTAGCCAATTTGGGAAGAGGAGGGCAGGAGGGCACAATTAAATCAAAAGGACAGTTTCTGCACTCGTGAACTGAGTAAAGTAAGGTAAGGGGACATACGCAGAGGAAGACAAAGGTCGGTTTACAAATACAAATAAATACTATAATCAGAGGACACTTTATGATCACACCTGAGCATGAGGACAGTAAGTACAAACTAGGTTCCAAAAGAATTTGAAGAGCAACATCTCCAAAGAATACATTTAGTCCGAGAGGTAGACTTCATAGGTTTCAATGTACATGTTTTCTAAATGTAAACTTCACCTTTGGCATGCAAGTAAATCCTATTGATAGTGTTCTTTTTTGTTTTCTGGAAAGAGCATCTCTCTTCACAGTATTTTCTGAGGGATGCCAATTTCAATGCATTGAGAGTTTCATCTAAGAGGAACCCTGGGATACTCCTTAGAGACACGAGGGACCGAATTCCAAATAAGTATCAGAGCTGGTAACCTAAGTAGTAGCCTTTGTTGTTGATTATTGACTTTTTTTTTCTTTCAGAAGTAACCTAACAGATGCAAATACTATTCAGCAACAATTACAAATATATATAATGGTTTTTATTTTTATTATTTTCAATTATAGTTTACATTCAGTGCTCTGTATTAGTTTCAGGTGTACAGCATAGTGGCTAAACAATCATATGCTTTACAAAGGGGTCCTCCTGATAGTTCAAGTACCCACCTGGCCCCATACATAGTTATTACAATATTACTGACTATATTCCCTATGCTGTAATTTACATCCCTGCAACTACTCTGTCACTACCAATTTGTAACTTCTTAGTCCCTTCACCTTGTTCACCCAGCCCCCCAAAGCCCTCTCCCCTCTGGCAACTGTCAGTCTGTTCTCTGTATCTACAACTACATTGTTCTGTGGTAAGGATTTTGATGCATTATATATCAGGCCTCTTTAGAGTGTTTTCAGACTTTCACCTGGTGACACTGATTTCAATAGAGTTCATAAAAATGCCCTCTATAAACTAATTTAATGTCAGCAAGGGTAGTTATCTTTTTATTTTTAAAAAATGTTCTCAGTTCAACTGAATAAATGCACTGTCATATTAGGCATGGAGATGCTAACCATGAATTAATTTCTATATATAAATTTTGCAAGTACAGACAGCATGGCACTTATACTTTCTATGTCATTATTTTTAAAAGTTCTTGCCTTGGCTCAAAAACAAATCAGCAAGTTAAAACATATTAATCACTAGGAATTTGCAGTCTCTTGTGCCTAAGTGATACCAAAGGGCCAATTTTGACTCTAGCTTGGAAAATTCAGCAAGTCATATTTTTGACTTAAGATTATCAAATATCTGCCTGAGGATAAAAAGGGTCCATAATAACCAGGAAAAGAGACTAGAGGCACAATTAAGAGAAGAAGAAAAAATGCCAAGTGTTGAATTTGGAAAAGTCATAACAGGTTCTTCTGAGGCAATAAACAGAACGTAAAACAGAAAATGTTCCCTCTACAAGAGATTCCCTGTGTAATTGAAATGAAATACAAGGAAATGTACCAAGCTGTAACTTCGATTTAGTCTTCGCTGAGGAAAGAGGAAAATCACAGGGACCAAAATTAAATAATAACTTGCTATCTCTTCACACATTCTTTAATGAAAAGAAATACCTTCAGAAATATGCTTTTAGTTAGCATTAATATGCATGTATAAGTACATATATATATTTAAATTTGTATGTGTGTATATATGTGTGTGTGTGCATATATACAAATATGTTACAACATTATAAATAAAGTACAAACTACCGGGGCTATAAAAAATATTAGAACATATGTCATACTGAGTAAAACATTGATTTTCCCCTCCCATATTCTCTAACACTGATACCATAAAATAACTTCTGGAAAAAAGTTATAATTTATGATGATAACCTCAAAAAATTTAGGAATATATACCTAACGCCTATTTTTTTCTCTGAATATGTCACTTGTAAATAAGCCTTCCTCTATGAATTCTTTGGCCAGACTACAGAAATATGCATCCTACTAGACTGAAAAGAAATTGCTCTCTTTTATTTATATTAAACTTCTTGTCCACTTCTGTAGGTCTATACATTGGGAATTCCACAAACAAGTCCATCTTCTTCCAAAAATCCCCGTTGTGATTATATTCCTTCTGGTTATTCTGTACCTACTATCTTCTTTCTTTTTTAAAAAAAATCATTTTCGAAATGAAGAGCTCTCCTTTTCTTCAGTCTTTAAGCTTTTCTTTGATCATTTTGGTTTATTTTTTTTAATCCTCAGCTAAGGATATGTTTTATTGATTTTTGGAGAGAGACAGACAGAGACAGAGACAAAGACAGAGACATTGATGTGAGAGAGAAACATCCATCGGTTGCCTCCTGCACGCGCCCGGGGTTCTAGCTCCACACCCGGGCATGTGCCCGACCAGGAGCTGAACCCGCAGCCTTTTGGTGTGCGTGCGGGATGGTGCCAACCAAGTGAGCCGCCCAGCCCGGGCCATCGTTTCAGTTCTTCCTTGAACCACCTTCACTTCCTTTCGTAACCAGGCCCCATTTAGAACAGCAGCCTGTTTTGTTTATATGTATATCTAGAAGACATATACATATATCTCTAGATATACATATTTCTTTCTACATTGAATATTGCCCAGCTCTCTGTGGCACTTTCTGGTTGTGTCAACACATTATTTGCTATGAATAAATAATATCTTTAAGACCAATGATTTCATGAGTGAAAAGAGAGATCAATCCCTCACTGTTAATTTTCTTCTTTTTAAAAGTAATACATTTTTCCAATAAGAAATATTTTCTTTCCCCACCTCACTAATGCATTAGTGTTTCTTTTTTTGAAATATCTTTTTGAGCCTCAAGTGTGGAATTAAAATGGATGAACCATGTGGTTCCTTATAACGCCTGCATTCTGGGAGCGTCAGGTGTGGAATCTTAATGCAGAAGTTTATAAATGTCTAAAGTCCTTTTCCCCTGTCTCTATACAGACTTGCTTTTCACTCAAACAGCTATGTTACCCTTTTCCCAGTAGGTTATATTCAGTGACTGCATCCTTTGCTAAAAGACCTCAGTAATTCATAAAATGATACAGTACACCTACAAAAATACACTCCCTGTGGTTAGTAGGTTAGTCTAGATGACCGAGCTTATGTTATGGTTAAATTAAAAACAAACGCACACACAAACAAATCTCAGGGGCTTCAAACAGCAGTTTCTCGTATTATTAGTTACAATATGCTAGTGGCTGTAAGAAATAATAGTTCCTAAATGGACAATGGCTCACACACAACAGATACCTTTCTCTTCCTCATGCTAACAGAATAAATAAGCAGAGAGATCATCAGGGTAGCCTTCCCTCCAGCTGTCATTCACCGACTCAGCTGACACACATGTTTCCATCTTCAGCGCATCTTCAGAGGTTGCTTAGGTTGCTTCGGGGTCAGGTCCATTTCAGGGACCTGTAAGTAGAGAATAGTGTGGAAGAGCAGGTTGGGAGCATTTAATGACCCAGGCCGAGAAACGGCACCTACCTCTTCCCTGCACCTTCACTTGGCTAAAACGGTGTCACTTGTCCCTGCCTAACTACAGGAGAGGCCTGGAGTAAGTAGGTGGGCAACTGCGTTCCCGGGAAGAAGAATGCTTTCTGGAGAATACCTGGCGGTCGCTGCCACATCTACTTTACCCAGCACTATTGCTCCAGCATCAGGAGAGGTGTATGTAGTAAGGTACTAGCTAGCTACCGGCAGTTTATTGTTAACTATTATTTCAACGTCTCCAGTGTGCCTGGAGTGTATATACATTCAGCTGCCAAGGTATTGGGGACCCAAGCACAGCTAGGTAATTGCTCTGACGCGGTACCTTCCTTTTGTCATCACCGGTTACTGATAAACTCACTCAGCGGCAGCCCGTGTTCAAGAGTTCACAATATAAATGGTCCAAAATGACAGTAAGATTTAAAACAAACTTGAATGACCCCCAACGTCCACACAGCCGTTTGATTTTTTTCATCAATTCTTTTCTTAGAGGAGGCTGGCTCAGTGTCAGATACAGTGAATTCTTTTTTACTGTAGGTTGCCTTTTTTTTTTTTTTCCTTGAATTTCAAATTAATGAGATTTACAACATTAAGTTTATGAAATGCTAAGTTAATGAATTATAATGAGGAATAAGAATATCCTATTGTAAAGCTGACATTTAGACTAAAAGGAAGAGCTATATGATGAAATTCAAATCATAATTCAAGTGACTAAAGAAAGCAAAGGTTATAAGAGAAAAATTTCTGTATGCCCATCAGAAGACTCTAGAGGAAAATATTATTTTACTTTAAAATTAACTAGTGTATGACTCTATTCAGAATAAGCAGATCTTGATTGGTGAGTTTACTCTCAGCCCAAGAATTTCTATGTGAAACTGATTAATACTGAGAAAAGGCTCAACGTGAGATAACCACTACTCAATCTGTGTGTGGTTATGAAAGCAGGTGCTTTACCAAGTCCTGTCACTCCGCATACAGTCTACCTGGTATTTTGGGAGCTGTTCAACCCTCTTTTCATGGCTCTTCACCTCACCCGCTCACCACACCAGACACTGGGTAACACCTGACAGTCCAGGGTTTCCCAAGCTAGAGCTTTCCAGGTCTTACCCTTCTAGCCTGGGCCCATATTGCTCACCGGTATCCAGGCATCCAGCTCACCTGCTGTCAACACTTTTCTGGCCAGTTAGCAGTCCCACAAGGACTTGTTTCTGCAGTCGGTCAAATGCCAATGAACGCCTGTGTGCTCACTGACATTAGGACGGGCTGTTTCTTCAGTGCCCTATTATATAAAAAATAACTGCAGATACAGGAATTTCAGGCATTCTGCACTCAGTGAGAGATTTTATTGTGGGTGTCACGTCATCATCCCTCAAATTATGACATATCTATTGGACAAGGTTGCATTTTATGTGAAGAACTGTTTTTATTTATACATTATTAATGTAATGAAAGTATTTACTTATATAAACCATATGTAGAAATGTGTAGAGAAAAAGATAACAGCTACCATTTTTTACTATTAAGTACTGTCCATTTATCTAAGTATGTTATCTAAGTTAATCCTTCCCAAAATTATTTCTGGATTTTTATCCTGGTTTTACAAGTGATAAACTTTTAAAGCTATGGAAATTGCACAAGCTCATCTAACTATTAAGTGGGAGACAAGCTTAGAACACAGGTCTGTCTTGAGCCAACACCCAGCATGTTAATAACAACTAGTTTATCTTAACTTCAAATACATATTTTCACTCAGACTCTCAATAGGAAGTGAACAAACTAGAAACATTTTATGTTTTGAAAGAAATTTACAGATCATGTTAGCTAAAGCAGCTATTCTACCGACCCCCCTAGAAATGAACTGCCCCTATTTCAAGGTCACTTAATAGGTTAGCATCATAGCACAGAATAGAAGCAGAGTCAGTATTCTTGCCTCTATAACATGTTTCCTCCTGCACTGTAGCCCAGACGATTTATTGAATATGCCATTTTAGAAACTAATCTCTTTCAAAGCATGTTCTTTCAGCATCTTAGCATCTTAGGTGCCAGCATAGCATCTTGGAAAATGTGGAAAGACTAAGCTTCATAGCAACATGATAATTGGCAATATTATATCATTAAGTTTATGCTCTGAATTCAAGAGCCTCCAATGCCTGATATATAAAATTAGACTAAATAGGACAATTGATGAGAAGTGTAGCTGGTTTTCAAGAAGAACACAGAGGAAAACAAAATGCGATCTTATTTGATGACATCTCAGATTAGACCATGTACATACTGCCACACGGAGAAGTCCCACTGAGAGAAGCCCAGCAGAGGCCCCTGCAGACAAGAGACATTCACACCCAGACACAGAATTGCTTCTCATCTGCCTTTGTTGTCATGAGCCAGAGAGGTAACCAGCTTTACTCCAACTTGACTAATCAGTGGGTTGCCTGTGAGTATTAAGAGGTTGCTCTGACCCACTATCAATATGACATGTACTCTGAGCAATCATTTTTCCATCCACAGTGACTTGTGTGGATTTGTCCATCTTCTGACCAAAGGCATGTATTTTCAAGACAGCTGGTCAGGGTTTGGGATGCAGTCTGCTGCTGTGATGCAGTCAAGGTGCAAGCCCAGCTAGAGAAGAACTCATGCTCTCGACTTAATTAGCTTCAAGCCTAAAAAACTAAGCTAAATGGCCATAGAGCACTTTCCCATGAAGTGCTGCCCTTCTATGCACAAGTCATATACAACTGCAGATGGTTTACCTATGCAGATCACAGAGGGCCATTGTGTGTCCCCTAAACCAGTTTTGAGACCACTCCAAGTTCACCCCCAAAGAGAAAATGTAGGAACAGATCGATTTAACCACTTGAAATCTTTCTCATGGAACACGCTCTGATTAAAGACATTCGATAAGTGAAATACTTGCCAAAAGCAAGATCAAAGCATAATGTTAGAGAATTCCATTTCCCCACCACTTTGTTAATGTGATTGTTCAGCCTAGGGTCACTGATTCAGAACTCATCAATACCAATCTCCGGTCTCCTTGAAGCGAAGACACACTCCTTCCTGATCCTGTCTGCGAAACTTTTGAGACAGCCTATGTGATTGTGTTAGGATTTAGCTTCACGCCCCAACCCTGCTTCTTACTAGCTACACAAGGGCGAATCCCAGCTTACTTTTCATTTCCTCATCTTAAAACGGAGTACTTAGGCTTCATCATAACTCAGGGACCCCAATTTATCAATTTCTAAAATTTTACAACCTATGTTTTCCTTTTCCCATCCTATCAGTTAACAAAGTTCCTGCCAGACTATTCACCCAAAGTAAAAACCTCTGTCTTTACTGTTACCTTCAAGGTTCTACGTGAACTTCCCCCTCCCCAATTACCTCTCTACTTGGTTTCCTACTGCTCTGCTCCCTGTTTTCCATCTCTCTTTGCCCAACTTGGTTTTCTTCCTGCACACCAGACACCTTACAGAACATCATCTGCACTGACTGGGATGCTTTCTCTCTAGATACCTGCAGGACTTAGGTTCTCATTTCTGTTAGCTGTTTACTCAAGTACCATCCTGTGAGGAAGGCATTCTCTGGCCACCCATCTGAAATAATCAACCCCTGCCCCCACTTCATTTCTACTTATCATTTACTGTTCAAATACTTTTACTTATTATACGTATTACTTGCTCCTGCCCCCATAAAAGCTCCATTAGGGGTGGGATTTGTGTCTGTTTTATTTACTGCTACATCAAAAACTGGACTTGGCATAGAGCAAGTGCTCTTTAAATGTTTGGATGAAGGAATGAGTGAAACGAATCGCCTTAAAAATCCTAAGTAGGGATTCCTGTCCATCTACTTCTGATGCATGGTTTGGCTAGTTGGTTATGTTATTTGAAAGAGCCCAACCAAAGCTCACTAATGCATTTTACTTTTGTTTTTTAAAGCGGGTCTTTTGGGGATGAGAAAAGAATCATCTTATTTCTTTTCAAGTTCTAAATCTGATTTTTATGTGTTGAAAATGCATGCATTATTTCATACTTATTCCCTCAAAATGGATTTATCTCATGGAGCCACCGCTTCTTATAGCTTCCATAGCATCCAGAGAGAAATCTTAAAAAGATAGTGTTTAAATCCACTTCCCAAATGTGACTCTTTAATGCAAATTGACTGTGAATGTATTAGAAACCATTAGTGGGATAAATGTTCTCCTATTATGTAAATCTGTGCCTTTAATCTGAAATGTGGAGCATGAATTGCTTTCCAGCATATCTAATCTGTGATTCTGTAATTGGACGAGCAGGTGGTTAATTACAGGTGCTGTTAGTGACTTGCCCCTCATCACAAGAACACAGATAGCTAATTCTGTGTGTCCCAAGTCACTCATAGGGGCAATTGTGTTGGCTACACAGTTTTTAAATCCACAAGTGTGTTAAGTGCCTGAGTCCATAAGCAGAACTGGATATGTGTTTTTGTTTCATAAATATTGAACTCGACCTTTCACAACTAATAAACATTTAAGAAAATTTTAGAGACATATTTATATTGATTTTTATATAGTATTTTATAACAGTGTTTGGTTTTATGTCCAATAAGCTGGTGGAGCAGGTAGAGAAACTGCACTTACCTACTTTTTTTTATACTATACTATAATAGCATGTGAAAAGTCTAAATAAATTGTAAAAGGGACCATTTATAGCTCCCTGGCTCAATTGAGGGATATGGAGCTGTACTGAGGCACTCAATTTATGATCCCACTTATTTTCTAATAAATATTTAAGTTGTAGTGTTAAGGAGATGATTATAAAACATATTTAGGTGCTGAGCTTGAGTCATAACCAAAAACATGTAGCCATAGAAGTGAATTCCGCATGAAGTGTCCTCCTAGATAGTAAAAGGACTATCTCTATGATGTAGGAAACCCAAGACACTCACATAAAGAGGTGAAATTTTAATTTTATACTCTCAAAAGGCAGAAATGTTTATGAGAGAGAGAATGAGAGTGCACTCTCATAGCATGTGGACAGAGCTTGACCCATGTTAGGAGACAGAACATTATAAAGTTGTCATGAAACACTCACCCTCCTGCTTGTAAACACATCGCTTTGAGGTCCAGGGAGTTGTATTGCAATCGTTTTTCAAGTTTGATAACCCCAAAGACTTAAAGACACACAAACAGATGGAATAAAACAAGGAAAAACAGGTTGGGGAGGAAGGGGAGGGAATGCCTGAGAAGCATTGTAGAAGAAAGAAGGTATAACACTATAGCCTTGTTCTAAAGAGGAGTAATTTAAGTTTAATGTCATGCCTATGTAAAAATGGAGGGATGAAAAACAAGATGGTATGTAGGTAACAGTGGTACCCACCACCTCCCACACCCACATCAAAATTACAACCTAAAATACGGAAAAACCATCATTCAGAACCTCCTGAAATCTAGCTGAGCAGAAGTCCTACAACAAGGGAGCTGAAGAAGCATTGAGACTGGTAGGAGAGGCAGAGATGATGGGGCAGAATCTGGATGTGGCCTCGGTCCCACATCCAGGAGCCACAGTTTAAAAACAGGAGGGATATCTCGGCAGTGGAAGTTTCCCAGAGGAGCGAGGGGTCCCAGCCCCACATCAAGTACCCAGCCCAGGGTTCCAGGGCCGGGAAGAGAAGTCCCCACAGCTTCAGGCTGTGAAAATCAGCAGGGATTGTGCCTGAGGGACAGAGAGGCTGCTGGAGTCCCAGGCAGCTCCTCTTAAAGGCATGGTTCATGGACATACTCAGACTCACTCCCTCTGAGCCCCAGAGCTGGGCAGCAGCTTGAAAGGAACCTGGGACATTAGGGGAGGAACTAACTTGCCTTTAATCAGGGAAAGAGCTGGAGGGGCAGCTTTCTCCCAGACAGAGGAGTTGGCAGAGCCCATTGCTCCTTTGATGAGCCCTCCCACCACAGAGCTGACAGGCAGGCACCTTTTCTGAATCTCCATCAACCTGACACACACCTTTTGCCCCTCCCTGATGATTCCCAGAGACTCTGACCCTCCCTACCTGCAAGCTGATCCATGCCATTCCCAGTGGCTTTTCTATGCAAGTGGCCCCTCTAGCCTCATACTTAGGACTTTCCTAAAGTCTCTTAAGCAGCAGCTGGCCTTAGTGTTCGATAAGTGGCCCCAGGCCTGGCACTAGTGGCAGCCTGCATTGGTTCATAGCTTGGCCTCTGCTGGACATCTCCAAACCCAGCCCAAGTAGCAGCCATCTACCAATTGCTGTGTAGCTCATGCTGGGTGGCCCTTAGCAAGGCACAGGCAGAGACTGACTTTGCACCTCCCAGGAGGCCCCAGATACAGTGCACCCAGCGGTCAGCTTTGACCGCGCTGGATTACAACCCTACCACATCCACGAGTGTCACACTCAAGGGGCGCACTTGGTGAACACCAAAGCTCCACTGAAGTAAATCCTGCTCTATGGGGTGTCTCCAGCACAGCAGCTCTTTAGCTGTAGTTGCAGCTGGTCCTCACAGCTGATTGACCTGGGGGTCAGTTCCTCCCAGGGATGCCAACAGCAACCAAGGCTCACTACAACAGGGCAGTGCACATAGCCCACACGGGAGCACCTAGAAGGCCCAGCTCAGGTGACTGGGGAGGCTGAGCCACTGGACCCTACAGGACACTTACTACACAAAGCCACTCTATAAATTCCAGGAGACATAGCACCTCTACCTAATACATAGAAACAAACACCTGGAAGCTGCCAAAATGCGGAGGCAAAGAAACTTGTCATAAAGGAAAAAAGAGAAAAAATATCCAGAAAAAGAAATAAAATGGAGCCAAGCAAGCTACTAGATACAGAATTCAGAATAATGGTTATAAGGATGCTCAAGGATCTTAGTAAGACTTAAGGAAACTAGTGAGATCATAAATGACATAATAAAGTACCTATCAGAAATGAAGTCTACACCAACTTAAATGAAGAATAATTTACAGGGAATTGACAGTAGAGTAGAGGATGCGGAGAATCAAATTAGAAATCGAAATGTGAGAAAGCAAAAAACACCCAGTCAGAAGAGCAAAAAGAAAAAAGAATCCAGAAATATGAAGATACTGTAAGGAGTCTCTGGGACAACTTCAACCAGCCTAACATTTGCATTATGGGGATGACAGAAGGAGAAGAAACAGACCAAGAAATTGAAAACCTATTTGAAAAAATAATGACACAAAACTTCCCCTACCTGGGGAAAGAAATAGACTTACAAGTCCAGGAAGCACAGAGGGTCCCAAACAAGAGGAACCCAAAAAGCCCCACAGAAAGACACATAATTAAAATGCCAAAGGTTAAAGACAAAGAGAATCTTAAAAGCAGCAAGAGAAAAGCAGTTAGTTACCTACAAGGGAGCACCCATACAACTGTCAGCTGACTTCTCAACAGAAACTGTGCAGGCCAGAAGGGAATGGCAAGAAATAGTCAAAGTGATGAAAAGCAAGGACCTTCAACCAAGATTACTGTACCCAGTAAAGATATCATTTAGAATCAAGGGTCAGATAAAGAGCTTTACAGATAAGAAAAAGCTAAAGGAGTTTATCACCACTAGACCTGTACTACATGAAATGTTGAAGGGTCTCCTATAGGAAGAAGCTAATGAACAAAAGAATCTGACAAACAAAATAGACCCAGAGACACTGATGCATGCAACAAACAGTATGTCAGGGAAGAGGGAAGGGGTTTGGGGGTGGGAAGAGATTAACCAAAGAAGTTATATGCATATATGCATAACTCATGGACATAGACAATAAAGATAAATTTAAAAATAAAAAATGGAGGAAACTTCAAGTGAGATCTATCAGATAACAGTCATTTGATTTCTCTTGGACCTTCAGTCTCCCCCTAAAGAAAGTTCAATATTAGAATTTGATAAGAATAACTTAAATTACATTAGAGACAGAATAGTGGAAGTGGGTCTTGCATAATTTTAATAAAACAAAGTGAGGTGTAATGATGTAATAATGAACCTGACTCCTGCAGCCACACATCAAAACTGATCTCCGGTGACTTTATAGTCACCTTTTATATGTGCACTTCCTTTGCCCACAGTTCTTTGCTTATTCATTGTCTCTATAATAGATCAGTTTCAGAGACAGCTCCTACTTTTCATGTGATGATGAGAGACCTGCATTTATAATCAGTAACTTCAGTAAGAGACATGATCTGATCCCTGTCTGTGGCTCCTGGATCTGTCTTCCATTTTTCTACCAGAATATTTTCTTTTGATACTTCCCCACCACCTCATTAGATAAAGTGCAAACTCCCTAGCATGATTTATGAGGCCTTCCAAGATCCAGCCCCATTTCCAGTCATTCTGTTTTCCCCTCCTGCACCTCTGACTTGTCATTCCAAGCAGTCAGCCATTTGTCGTTACTTCAACACGCCTTACTGACTCGCCCCTTTCTTTATGCTGTTCCATCTGCCTAGAGCTCTCTCCGCACACTTCGTCTCTGCCTGGCACATTCAGGTCACAACTTTAGTTCCTATCTACTGTTTTCCCAATGCACCCTTTACCTACATCTACATTATCAAACAGCACATGGTAATGAGCTTCTATGTTAGTGGCAGTCTTGGTCCTAGAATACAGGTCTAAAGGTCGAAGACCTGCCTCTTTAATTGGATTTCCAAGCACAGTGCCTAGCTCACATTAGCTGCTCCTTATCTGTTGAGCTGAACTGAACAGTATATGCGAGTCTGCCTCAATAAAGTCATCTATCCATCCATTCATTCAAACAACAGCTATTAGATTTCATTTTGTTTACCATGGCCCTTGCTAGTTGCTGAGATAGCATATATTCTTATAAGTTAAAAATGATCAGCTTAAAAGTTTTAAACTTGCAATAGCTTAGACAGTTTAAAAGTAATAAACTGAACAGAAAATGTTGAAAATGCATTTTGCCTGCATCTGGGTATTTAAGTAGCACTGAAACTCATTTCAGTAATCTTTACAAGTATTTTAAAATCTAAGACCTGATTTATTAAGTTGGATTTGAGAGCTAATTCTCATAGAGCTAATAACCTAATGTGACAAATTGCCTCATGTGAAAGGATATGTCCAATATATCTAAGAAGAGACAAAGAAATAAATTGAATACTCCCTGCCTTGGCAGTGTTGCTCTTCCCAGCCAAATCTCCCCCAATACTACCTCCATTAACTTTAAGACAAATTCAACACCTACATTTTGGTAGAGGCCACCAAGCAGGTTTTGTGTGCTTATTTCCATCTGCCAAAATAGAAGTAACAATTTACGATGTTTTGTTTGCTTCCAAGAAAACCAAAGAAAGGAAAGTCCAAAAAGTATATATTTGATATTATGCCATCATGTACCACAGTGAATACCTTTTGTTCATTATCGAGGTGTATTATAAATTCTAGATGATTTCAAAATTTAAGCCAATCGTATTTTTTAAAGGATTATTAGATGCAGAAATAGAGTTGTCACTGGGGAGGGAATTAAGAGCAGCCAGCTCCCACTGTCAGTCCCAATCAGTCAGTCTACTGCTGGGCTCTTTCTAAAGCAAACGCTAAGTACTAATAACCTCTACTGTTTGAAAATTTTTCATAGGCCAACCTCTTTCTAAAAAAAACACACATAAATTTCAACTGCTTCTAAGAAGAGGAAGACATAGTTAAGTAAAATGGAGAAAGATTTATTTCTTTATTTGAAAGCTGCAAATGAGAGAAACCACGTAACAGCAAATACTTGAGTACTGGTATTTGCACAAAATCCCAGGGCAAATTAGTACTTTTCACCAATAGGATAATCTGGAAGTGTCTATATTTGTCATTATGTTTCTTCCACACATTTAATGAAAGTCAAAAAATAAACACAAAATATAATTAGAAGACATATTAATTTCATTTTATATATGCTTGTTCATCTAATTTAAAGATGTTTCATTGAGAACCTATTGTCAATTAGTCAATTAAGCCCCAAGATATTGTAATTGTCTTTTACAGACAAAGAAACTCCTTTTCAACAAGGTGTCATTGCTCTAGGTGTTGGTTAAAAAATGGGCATAGTCTCAGTCCTCAAATTAATGAGCAAGATGACTTCAGAAAATTTTTTAAATGCTGTGAAGTAAACAAAGCCAGACAGTGTGATGAAGAATGACTGGGTTAGCAGAGAGGCTGAGAGGGCCTTAGCTTAGACAGGAGTCAGACAAAGCCACTGTGAGGAGGTGATATTTGAGTGGAGAGCCGAATGATAAGGAGCTCTGTGAAGAACTGGGGCAAGTGTGTCCCTGCAAGGACACAGCAAGACAGTGGTCCTAAGGCATGAAACAGCTGGATGTGGCAAAGAGCAGAAGGAAGCTCCAAGAGACTGGGTCATATTAGATGAGAAAATAGAATTAATCTCAGGTCAGATCATATGGGGTCTCTAAGACATTGTACGGAATTTGGGTATCTTTAAAAAGCCATGAAAAGTCATATGGGGCTCTGTAACTAAGGGAACAGTATAACTGGTTTAATTTTTTAGAAGATCCCCGAGGTTGCTGTGTGGACAACGGATTGTAAAGAGACAAAAATGGAAACAGGAAGATCAGTGTTGCTAAGAAACTAAGGCTGACTTTCAACTTTGTCAGAGCTACTCCAGTTAATTGTCAATTCTGTCATTGAATGTTTAAGATGAAAATGACCTTTGAGGGTCACTGTCAAGCTGTGTTCTAGCAATGTCTATTAATATTCCCAAGATAAAGAGTCTTTCTTCCAGGAGGCCCAAGCTTGCAGGTCAGAGCAGACGCCAGGTTCCTCAAGCCATTGAGAAAGTAGCACAGCAGAGGGGTTAAGACACCCACTCTGGATCCAAATGGCCTGTTTTTCAGATCCTGCCCAGCATTTAACAAGCTGTATTACTGCAGGCAAGTTATTTAACTTCATCGGGACTGTTTTTCTCACCTATAAGAAGAGACAATAATAATAATTACCCTATTTCATAGGATTGGTGTGAGATTTGCATGACTTAGTATTCATCAAGTGCTAAGAAAGGTACCTGATAAGTACTATAAAAGGATTATGAAAAATACAAAAGCAGCACAGAGGAATCAAATATTGCAAGTACCAGATACCGAGGACATGAGGGCCACAGATGGTGGGGAGCTTTTGCTCTCCAGTGCAGTGCTTAGGGGGTCATGTGCAGTAGGAGGAATGATGGATAGCATAGAAATTGCTTAAAGAAATTACTCGAGGGTGATGCTCCTGAGAGCATCCACTGTTGGATTCCGACCCAACAGCCATTTCCTTCCCTTTCCTTTTTTGTTTTTTTTTTTTTTTTGGTAGGTTCATGTCTCACAACAAAAGCTCAGATACCACACATCTTTCCCAGTCTGGGCTTGGCCCTCTGATTCTGGCAAAGGACCCCAGAGTAACACGGGTAACCTGTATGGAGGGGAGGGAGAGGTTTCTGACAACAAATTACCTCTCTGATAAAACAAATTCTACTGAGAAGATTCCCTTTTTTCTTCCATGATTTTGGATATTTCTAAATGAGGAATTGATGTTTGGAATGGTAACAACTTGTGACCATGAGGAAGAGTCCACGTGTATTATTGTGCTGCTGAATTCTCCAAACGGGGAACCACCTATATCTGGAGTTCTTTATTTTTTAACTAACAAATTCCTCTTGTCTAGGTGTCTTTGGACCGGTGTTTCGCTACTTGGAGCAGAATCATACAGTCTATAAACTCTCCCAAATCATTCATTTTTTTTTCAATGAATAGTAATTAGATCCCTTTAATGCCAATCTTAGTATAGAAGTAAAACATATATGAATCCTAATAGCATTTATAATGATTTACTTCTGTGATTTCACCTGCATAATTCAAAGTCATGGATTGTTTTTTATTTCTTTGTCCCCTCATGCCTCCACAACATAATGAAGTTCCTTGGATGCCAAATGAACCTGATTAATGTTTATTGAGTTGTATTGAATAGCTTTGGATAATTGAATCTTTCTTCCCCCATTTCTTATAGTTCTAATTCCATATAACCTAAGATGATTAAACTTACATTGAAAAACACATATTACATTAAGTATTAATTTTCTCACCCTCAGGTAAAGTTCAGTCAAAGAAAGCAGCACAAAACAAAGCTCGAGCAGTCTCTCAGAATCAATGTGAATAGATGAGAATTGCTCTAATTGAAAAACATTCTGGCTAAGAATTATGCTTCGCTCAAATTAAATACAGCCTCATAGAAGTAGGGAAAGAAAAATAAAATTTCCTTTGAGTGTACATTATTAATCAACTTTCTTTCTTGATAACACTCATTGGAGGATATTATGGGGGAAGACACGTCCCTATCTGATAATGCTTTAGCAACGAACCCTGAAACACTTATGGCAGCTTTTTCTAAAAATTGCTTGAAGACATTATTTTTTTCATATGCTTCCACTCGGGTTTTTCTCATGTACTTCAAAGAGAATATAAGAGCACTTTCCAGAGTGAGCTGGTCTTCTCCTAACTCCAAAGTAGAGAATACAGTAATATAGAATAGAATATAATTTTCTCAATCTTTTTGAAGATCTGAATAAGGCAGAATTGAACTCCCAATTCCAGTTTTGTCCCAGCATTACTCTTCTTCTCTTATTTCTCTCAGGTTCCAAAACCCCTCCTCTATGCTATATCTTGTGAAATTATTCTCAGGTTTCATCAGGTGTGGGACACTGAGAAAGTAGGGCTTTAGTCTAACATCTGAAGTTTCAGCATGTCCTTGGGCGTTCTACATAGAATCTGACATGTAGACGCTCATAACTAGATCTCAGTTCCTTGTTCCTGAAATTCTCTCCATAACTACTGCCTTAACTTCCTTACCCACTTCTGAGTTTTATGTCCTAATAAAAATCTTTTATGAGTAAGTAGAATTTAGAGGTTTCAAACTAAAATGAGCATTTTATATCCCTTATATTTTATATCCCTTATACTCTATGGGCATTTTAACCATAGTCGTATTATGGATGGATCATGATTTTTTTTAATTTTTGGTTTATTTTCTTACCTCAAACCTTAGTAGAGTTGATTATAGTTAGATGGTTCAAAAAACATAGATTACAAATCTATTATATGCCAGATACCTGGAATGGAAAGGTGAATATAAAAGGGTCCTAGCTTAATGGGCTCTTGCTCTAGTTTGGGGGAGAGGTGAGCAGGAAAACCAAGTCTAAGGTCTAGCTGGTTGCCAAGCATATATTAGATATTTACTAAATGTTTAAGAATGAAAGGAAGGAGCGAGGAAGGGCTATATTTGAGTATACACATTTGTTCACAGAGTCCCAGGGATTTTATCTATATCCATTCTCTTCATAATCTAATTCATTCTCATGGTTCATAGTATTGTGTATTAACTAATGACTCCAGATTTACATCTCTAGCACCAACTGCACCTCTGAATGTCTGTATACCTGATTTTCACTTGAACACCTCCACTTGCACGGCCAATATGCTTCACACACTCAACATTCCAAACCCCAATTATTGAATTTTCTCCCCATACCTACAATTTAGACCTTCTTTCCTATCTCAATAAAAGACAACTCCATCCTTTTAGTTACTCAGACCAAAAAAATTAACTCCTTTTCTTTTACACCCCATTTCAAATTCTTTAGTGAATGCTGTCAGTTCTGTCTTTAAAATGTATCCAGAATTTAATCACACATCACTCCCACTGCTGTCAAAATGGCTCAGGCTTCCACAGTCATGATCAGTGGTCTCGACCCTAGGTTATTGACATAAGTTTCTAATTACTTTAACTGGTCTTCCTGCTTCCACCCTTGCCCATAGAATCTATATTCTCAACATACCAGCCAAAGTGATCTGCTGAATTATAAATTAAACCATGCCATTACCTCATTTCAACACCCAGGCAGAGAAAATCCCAAATTCCTTACAATGGGTCATCAGGCCCTTCTTGATCTCTCTCGTTCTTTCTCTCTCTGTTCTTATTTCCTGTTATGTGCTCCTTAATTCAATCCACCCCAGCTGCACAGGTCTCCTTGGTGTTCTCCCAATATGACGGACACCTTGCTACCTCAGGACCTGTGCACTTGCTCATATCTACTCATGACATTCTCCCACCCACGCCACAAACTGCCTTCCTTGCCTACATCAGGAATTTACTCAAATGTCATCTTTCCGTGTGAGCCTCCCTAACTGTTATTGTATTTAATATCAGAGCACCTTCCTTCTACCATCACCAGATGCTCTCTATGCTTCCCCTGCTTGATTTTATGCTATTTTATTATGTATTAGAATAACTATTTGTTTCCAAGTGTTTTTTTAGCCTGTCTCCCCCAACCCTCAACTAGAATGTAAGCTCCAAAGCAATAATTTTTTTTCTGTTGGTTTATTTTTCTTCTAGTGCTAAATGTATAATAGTTGGAATGTTTCCAGGCACATAATAAACTTTCAATAAACACAAATGAATGAGCATGTATCCCAGCCAGAGAGAGTCGGGGAAAGTGTCATAAAGGCAGTTATGACTGCCTCTGCACTTAGTTTGATGGAAGAGGCCTTGAGACATGAGAGGGCATAGGGATCTTAAGGAACTGTAGCCTGTGGGATATGGGAGGCAGCGTGACCCATTGGCTCAGTGTGCTAATTCTGTATTGAGATTCATGCCAAATCTTGGCTCTAACAGGTAGCCATGTGATCTCAGGCAACTCACTTTATCTCTCTGAGACTTATTTTCTTCAGTTTTAAAATGGGGATAATAATACTATAGATTTCATAGTTTGGTTAGGAAATTCTCATGTGACACTACATACAGAGTGGCCTGAGCTCAGCAAATGGTATCTCATAATTATTAGTAAATTTAAAATGCCATGGAAAAGGCTCAGCTAAGCATCTTAGACTTTCTCCTATAAGGTAGTGGTCCTCAAATTTGAACATGCATCAGAATCACATGGAGGACTTGTTAAAACACTGGTTATTGGACTTTACCCCAAAGTTTCTGGTTCAGTAGCTCTAGAATAGATCCTCAGAATTTGCATTTCTAACAAGTTTCCAGGTATATTCATTACCAATGGCTGCATAGCAAATCATAATAATTCCACAGTTTTTGTGGGTCAAGAATCCAGGTGAAGGTTACAGCCAGGTGTCAGGGCAGTGGTCTCGTTTGAAAGCTTGACAAAGAGGATCTGCTTCTAAGATCACACATGTGGTGATCTTATTGGCAGAATTCAGTGATTCTCAGGCTGTTGGACTGAGGGCTGTTAGCCAAAGACCTCCCTCAGTTCTTGGCCATGTACTAGACTCTCCGCAGGGCAACTCATCACATGGCAGTTAGCTTCCTCAAAGGCAGCAAGCAGGAGAGGAAGAGAGCGCCCCAAGATAAAAACCACAGTCTTATTATAACCTAATCTTGGAAGTGACATCCCATTATTTCTACCACATTCTATTTGGAAGATTTGGGTTGCTAAATCCAGCCCACACTCAATGGGAGGGAATTACACCAGGAGGCAAAAATCACTGATAGCCAAGGTGATGATGAAGATGCTGGTTTGGGTACCATTATCTGAGAATCATTGTTTTTAAGAATTTTAGAAAGTGAGTGACATGGATGGGTCCAGCATTGAGAGGTCCTGAAAATGGAGGTAAGACTAGTTAGGAAGCTATGTCAATAATCCACATGATGACCTTTATGTTTACATAATTGAAATGCTTTCATGTTTTAAAAATTAATATTTTTCATCATCATCATATTTAACAATATACTTCCCGTATTTGGTCTAAACTTTATAAATGAGATATTAGAAAATAATTTTCAAGGTGATATAAAAAGATCTGTGTGGAGTAAAATTCTGTTAAGGGTTTCAGTACCGTCTTGTCCCTTATTTTACATTAGTGTGCATTTAAATCAAGAGAGGCATCAACCTGGACTATCAGAAAAGATAATTTGGATTTAGTCACTAACAGCATTCCAAGATAAAAGCAATTGATGGTCCTAAATATATAAGTATAGACACTCAAACACCTCTCTCTCTCTGTGTGTGTGTCTCTCTCTCTCTCTGAAAGCTTAGACTAGACTGCAATTAATAATATAATCAAAAACACAGTAACTGTTAAAGATGCTAGGAGAATGGACATAAAAAATGGAGAAGCATTTCATAAAATGAATGGAAAATGATTTTAATTTAAAAGTAGAAGTAAATGGCTTTAAAAGTGTGGGAAATTCTGTAACATCAGTAGACATGAATGTTAATTTTAACAGAATTATTTTTGCATGAAAATACATGATGCTGTAATTACATTTTTTCTAAAGCTTGACAGTCCCTTTACACCAAGAAGCTGTCCCGTTAGCCGGGGCAGGCAGCCTGTTTGACCCCATCAGCCATTCCCACTCCAAGTCTGGGAGTCCTTGATAACAAGTTTCAATAGCAGGTTTCATATTCTTTTGATGCTGCAGCGGGGGGCATCTTAGCCTCTCTGGCTGGGGGTTGTGTTCCATTGGCCTGCTTATTTGTCTGAAGTCAATTCCCTTGCCTGCTCTCACCTCCTGGTTATTGATTTTTAGCTGACATTTAGTTCAACACGTTATCAATTCTCTTAATCATCTCAAAAAAGAGAGAAGGGAGCAGAGATGCCCTATTTCCCATCACATTAGCCCAAGACAGCTTCAGGTCATCCATTTCATAGACAGCAGCCCAAGGGTAGATACGTGTTCTCCTTAGCACTTTTTCAGACACAGCACCAGTAATGGAAAAGCTAGCTCACGCCTCTAGAAGTTTATTAAACTCCTGATTATTTTAATCAAGCAATTTTTTTCTACCTCTGTTGCTTCTAGGTGCCCCCACACACAGTATTATTATGAGATAAATAATGAATGCTTAGCAAAGTACAAATGAACAAGATTTTGTAAAGGTTAAATGTTACTCAGAAAATCAACAAGTGAAACCTTGCAAACCATATGAAAAAAATTAAGAGGCAGAGACAAGCTGTGTTTTCTTTATTTGGCCTTACAAATGCTAAGCAGTTCAGTTAGGAATCGTAGCTATAACAGAGTGCCATGAACCAGAGCCCAGGTAAAACAGGATGGTAGGCAGATGCCTGTCTTCAAGGCCATCCGAGGATACATAAGGAGCTGGTTGAACTGTAAATAGTGCATAACCCTTTCAGTAAGTGCATAGAGTAAGAAAGTATTGCATCATTTGAATAAGTAAATAAGTAAACTGAAGAGGATGTGTTGCATTATTTGAACTATTTCTAGTTTCAACCATAGTTGAAACCATGACTCTCCTCATTTCTCCTAAATTCTAGATCGTATTTCAAATTGTTGAATGAGACAACTTGCAGGTATGACTGTTCCTCCTTCAGCATTATTCCCTACCTCTCTTAAAGGCAACATCGTCCTTCCTGTCGTGAGATCTTTGAAGGTGGAGGTAATGTCTGATTCAGCTTTGTATCCCTAGTGGGGTTTTTTCCCAAACTGGAAAGGAGGCAAAAAGCTGTAATCACATATCCAGATATTGAAATGATTTCACAAAATACCTGAAGAAATGAATTTATTATTTTGTAACTTGCAGTTAGGTTAGAATAAGATTTGTCTCTCAAAGCAAGGGTTGTCATTAAAGGGTGAGAAGACAAGCCTTAGCACAGCCCGGAAGCCTGTATAGATGTGTTTATTGCAACGAGTAACTAAGATATTCATTCCATTAGATAGCGTTAATCTAATCGAGCACTTCTTGTGGGCAAGTCGCTGTTAGAACAGAAGAGAGATGACTAAGAAACAGACCCTGAAGTCTGGGAATTTCTATTTAAAAAGGAGCCGTAGCTTTTATCAAAATTATAATTAGAGAACATTCCATTGTCTGTTGTCTCTCTTAGTTTCAAAGCTCTGTAAGAGCTAGAATATTCTATTTCTGGAAGTTAGCACAGTGCTTGTTGAACTGTAAATGCTTGTAGAACGAATGAGTCATTGTAATACCAAGTGGAGGCTGGAGAGACAGGTCTCTCCGTGGCCACTGTCCCTTCTCTCTCTGGACTATTAAAAGGCTCCTCACAGATCTCTTCCAGCCAGCCTTCTTCCACACTGCCACTAGAGGGACCTTTCTAAAACCAAACCCGATCCTGCTTAAAATCCTTCATGTCATCTCCAATAACAGCCGCCCTTCATTTTGAGGATAGAGATCTTTGAAATTCTGATAAATGTGCTAGAACATTTTTCCATTTGCAATGCATCTATAACACAGGGTTTTGTACCCATTTCTCACTGTTTATGGTCTTCCCGAAGCCCATAAGTTTGATAGAGGACTAGAAGCTCTAAGTATTTCCAGATAAAATATAAATTGCTCCATAGAGCGCAAATTATCTGTCACTTCTGTGCCATCTTCTGGCACTATCCTCTCCCCCGGCAGCCATACCCCAACCTCATTTTACACACGAGCCATACCAGTTGTCTGGTATTACTTCCCCAAATACACTGTGCTCTTCTGGACTCGGTGCATCTTCCTGGGGTTAATGTTCTCATCTTGCAGCCCTGTCCCTTGACTGCTTGGTGAATCTTAATAACCCTGCAAAAAACAAGCTCACGTCGTCTCCAACTCCAGGAAGTCTAGTACGAGTCATCTCTTATTTCCTTGAAGAGTTACCTCTGTTCCTTTCACACACCTCTGGGGTTGCTTATCTAACTATATTACCGTTATCTTCACTTGCATGTCTTTGCTCTAAACTCTAGTAATATTACTAACAATAATGGATAGTATTCATTCTGAGGTTACAAATGCATGAGGCACTGTTCTAACCATTTTATATGTATAAAATAATTGCAGATCTCACAAAACGGGTAGATATTATTTCTGTCTATATTGTATAGATGAAAAAAAACCAAGAGGTTTAATTTTTAATTCCGTCTCAAGTCAAAAAGCTTATCTGAAAGCATGCTTATTAGAATGAATTGAATCAAAATGCAGAATAAGAAATATTAGCAAATTGCCGAGCCAGTACTTATCATAGCTGCCATTTGCAATTTGCTTATAATAAAGAGCACCAACTACTCTCACTGTACCCTTGGAATTTTGCCATATTTTATCACTAATATTCACTATCCTTCAGCAAGCAGGTATTAGCTCCCACCCTTAAGAAGAGACTCTATTTAATTCCTTGACTAATTGCTTTCTATGAAATCTGAGTACAGAAGAGGGGAGCCTTGGGAAGGCTTCTTGGAGGGGTTGGTCTGTGGGTGTCGATGATGAAAACAAAAGTTCTCAGCAGGTTCTGTAGCTTGGAGAAAGGGTGTAATGCGATAGAGGTATGTCAAATAGGGAAGACTGCTTGACCCCTTGGGAAGATCCCAACAGCGAGGAGAACCATGGTTTGGCACATGGTCTCACTCTGAGCTTTGTAGATTTGCAAATGAATATTCATGCTTCCAGGGGTCATTAGTTTTTAGAAGGTTGATTCAATTTAAACCTATTAACCAGAAACTAATACATAAAAATTAAAATGATACTTTATTAATTCATAATCCATTCACTGATAAGTACATTCACTTCTTGTTTCATGTGTATGAGAAGCTACATCATAATTAAAAAGATTGCCAGGGGCACACAGATCAGAGTTGTGAGAGCTGGTGAGAATTAATTTTTCAGCAAATACTGAGTTCATCTATATGCCACTCACTGCACTGAGGAATGCAATAGTGATCAAAAAAGACAAAGATTTTATGCTCACAGATATTAAATACTAGGGTTGTGTATCATTCCTATGTACCCGGACTTCCATCTGCATTATAGAGACGGCCCTGTTATGTGCTAACAGCAATTGCAAGGAACTCCCTTTTGAGAAGTATCCTCAACGCTCAGTTTGTCAGTTTGCTCCCTGACTTTCCCTTCTCTATCAGTGCTCTATTATTGCCAATAAATCCACTTTAGATTTAAGAAAATCCTTCTTCAGTGATGTTTATTCTAACAATTAGATTGTATTCAAGTCTTGGTCTGATAACATTCTGTTCCTTTAAGGAGATTTTTCATATCTTCCCTGTTCTGTTGCATGTTCAGAGTTTAACTCTGAGAGCAGGGTGCCTGCCTTCTCTCTTCCCAAGTTCTTGGCACTCCATTGCTGGTCCTGAGCATCGCCCACAGAGAAGTGTGCTTCTGGCATGTTTGCAAATAGGCAAGTAGACCACTGTGTCTGTAGCTTATAATACAGAGAGAGAATGGGTTGAAAATGTAGCTTGGAGCCAAATCAGGATTCTGAGGACCAGCATGAGGAATAGGAACTTTATTCTGTGTTTGGTACAAGGTCATTGCAGGTTTTAGAACAAGAAGTGATATAATTGGATATGTATTTTTAGAAGGCACAAATTTCAGGAAAAAATTCAGATATCTAAGAAACAAACTTTCTAGAGCTGATTCTCATTTCGGTTTCATGCCTCAATTCCCCTCCTTTATACAGCTTCATCCCAATTGGTTTAGGATCTTCCACTGCTGCTGCTTGAATTTCCTTGCCAAACATCTAAAACCTCTGATTAGAGATTTTCTGGAGGTTTTTCTCACACCAAATCTGAGTATCGTCATCTTAGCTAGGAGGATAATACATTTTCCCAGATATGTTTGTGGATATTAAAGTAAAAGGGACATGTGCCACTATTCTGAAAAGAACCCAGAACAGTAACCAGACCCCAGAGTTCTGCTTCCCAGCAGGTTGCTGAAGCTGCATCACAGAAATGACTGGCCACCTGTATTGGAGCCGGGCAGGGGTCCTAAATAAGGTTTCACAGAGGTCACAGTTATCAGTGCAAGGGGCAGCACTGGGTCTAGCATTGAGTTGGTTAATGTTTTAAGCAACCTAGGTGAGTTTCCCACAGCAGTGGAACCTTTCCTGGGTGCCCAAGAAAGCTGGGAAATAGCCGAAAGGGAGTTGGATTTAAAGTGACCTTACAGTCCAGAGTGAGGGACAATGCATGATCTGCTCATGCTAAGAGATTATTTAAGTCCCTGAAACTTGGATGCAGAACCAAGGCTCAGATTAAAAAGTAAATTTTAGAAAATTAAAGACATTTAGCCCGGCCGGGCGTGGCTCAGCGGTTGAGCATCGACCTAGGATCCAGGCGATCAGGGTTCGATTCCCAGTCAGGGCACATGCGCGGGTTGCAGGCTCGATCAATGACTCTCTCATCATTGATGTTTCTATCTCTCTCTCTCCCTCTCCTTTCCTCTCTCTGAAATCAATAAAGATATATTTTTTTAAAAAAGAAAAAGAAAAAGACATTTGTACGTTGTCTATACCTAGCATGGCCTGAAATTCTAACCTTCTGCATAGTTTAGAATCCAATAGATTGAATCACTAACTCTCAACGGAAGTTGCTGAATCAACAAAAAGGTTTAGTATGCCACCAAGCAGGTGAGAACAGGGAAGATGCTGAGTTCAGTTTCACCAGTTAAAAAGCAGTTTCAGGCTAACATGAATGTAGTTATCTGAGAAATTAAATGTGGAACTAAAAGCAAAATTCTAACATGGGACAACAAAATCTAAGGAGAAGCAACAAATAAAGTTAATTAGATAGTCAATGTAGGGGCATACGAATCACCCAAATAGTCACTATGTGAGTATCCAAATTATGATGTTGATGGAGAACCAAAGGCTGCTTAAAAGAAAAAAGTCTCCAAAAAGTAATATTTTATAAAACTTTTCCCCATCAAAACACTCAACCCAATTCACAGTAACATTTATTCCCACCAGTTCAATCAAAGCCTTTTATTAGTCAGTCTCTCACTGATTGTGACTCAAATATCCAACTTAAAAACTCAGTTTTAATGCAAATCAATTGCAAAATTTCAAAGTTTGCAAGATGGGATTTCATGAAGTTTCTGTAGGTAACGTAGAATTACTCATATCACACCAGAATTATTGACAGAATGTCATTTTGTCCTATCTTAATTTTTTGTTGGAAAAATCAGCATTTGATTTACTCGACAGTTGTTATAAGGATTGGTGCATAGTTGAATTATAAACTTAATTCATTAAAGGAAAATTAAACATTATAAATTTAATTTTTTACTTGAAGATAAAATCCAAATTAAACTTCTTGTTGTTATTGTTGTTTTGTTATATTTACCATGAAAACGTGATGTGTTTTAAAGGGATTCACTCGAAGTGACTTTTTCAACAATGTAATGAGTGTCTGCTATACTAAATAAAACAGATGGAAGCTTATGCAGGCAAAACCACGGTTCCTCTGTAGCCATTCTGTCTAGAGGACAAATACACCTTAAAAGGGAGTGAAAGTGATGAGGGAGAAACAAGATTAGATTGATGGATGGATTAGAAAACAAATGCCCATTTATCATAAATCCTCATTATGCAGTTTTACAACTGACTACTGGAACTGCAGCTTGTTTAAAATATGTAGCCTCATTCAGCAAGTATATAGGTTTTTATGACATGCATGCTGTGTTTAATGTAATGTCCTACTAGAGAATACTTCCCTAGCCTTATTTTCTTTGCCTATTTCTTTACTTATTTTAAATTTATGTTCAGCGCTGTAGGCCATCTCAAAACACTTTAGTTGCAAAGTGTAGTTATAAATTAAATAAATCAAAAAAATAGGTATTGATGATCTTGCAAAAAGTCTACAAGTTGAATCTACTGCAGATGATAGTTTTAACCTTAAATGTAAATAAGATCTTCTGGCGGGGAAGGGAGGGGTGGAATACTAAAGAAAGATAATATTCTCTAACTATTGGTTTGTAATTCAAGTATTTTGGAACATTCAACCTTGTCTAATATAGCAGCTCATAAATTTTTTCCTGGCAGCTGTGGCCTGGTTAGACAAGAATTTACCCTTTGACCTTGAGTTCTAGATGATCATGCACAGCCTCTGTTGTGTCTTAGCAGACTTGGAGTCCTTGGCCCACTAAAGTGCCGAAAAACTTAGAATTGGCTAGAAGGCTCTCTGGTGCACTCCTGAAAACTAATCATTCTGCCAGGAAGTCAGCTCCAGGAGACCATTTAGGCTTCAGAAAGCACGGCAATTTCTAAGCATCATTAATGGGGGAAGTTGACTCTAAGTAGAAGCTTTGGATGGATTTTCTTTACCCCTGCTCTTAAGGGACCCCAGAATACTGAAATGTCATGAACATTTTACTAGTGTTTTAGACTGAATTGCTTTGAGACACTCAAAAGTAATTTTCCAAATTTTTATAATAAGTTCAAGTTTAAGACTTTTTCCCTTGAACCATTTTCAGTTCAAGTATATAAGGGAAATAAAGCATTTTGCTAAAAAGCCCCTAGATCTAGGCTCTGAATGATGTGGGATTCTCAACTGCATACTTTTAGCTTTCACAGGAAGTGTTCTTTTTCTTTATTTCACACAGCTACTATTTCATCACTTTCAAAAGTCCCCTGTGCCCTTGCTTTCCTCCAGCACTCAACTCTCTAATTTCTCAGCCTTTCTTTCAGAATAGGCTTCTAGTCCCATTTGTTTCTCACAGCAGCACTATTTATTCTCTCATCCACAGATATTTTGTTAAACTTCTATCACAGCCAAGGGATTAAGGAAAGATATAAAGATTCAGAAGCAAAACCTCTGCCTAGAAAAGAGAGCATGAATTCTATAGAGGTCCTAAAACACTTAAACAATTCACTATAATCTAAAGCAAAGGGTGTTTGTTCTCTGCCATGAAACTGCACAGGTAAAGTTGTATGGTAGTCAGAGAAGGGGAAGATGTGACTTCCAGTTGGGAAGGAATTAGGCGAAGGCTTTATGGAAGAGATGGCATTGGAGCAAGAGCTTGAAAAGTAAGTAGGGAGTGAGATTGGGGTTTGGAATTAGAGTGTGTTGACCGCAAGTAGTTCAGGTTTTCTTTAAGACAGAGGAAGCTGAGATGGAGAGCTCATATAAGGTAATGTCTTAGGAGACGATTAAACATTTTATAATCAATGCTGTCTAGATGAAATATAATGTGAACCACATATGCCATTTGTAACTTTCTAGTAGCCACATTCAGAAGTAAAAAAAGTGAAATTAATTATATTTTATTTAACCCAATGTATCTAAAATATTAACATTTAATATGTCATCAATATAAAATGTATTAAGGAGATATTTACATTCTCTTATTCATAGTCTTTGAAATCCAATGTGTATTTTATACTTACATACCAATTTATACTAGCTGTCTTTCAAATGCTTACTAGCCACAGGTGAGTCGTGACTCCCCATGGGACAGTGCAGTGACTTTAGTTAATGAGGAAAAGAAATGAAGTAAATAGATTGAAGAAAACTCGGTGACAGCACTCTTTTTGCTCAACATGTATATGTTATATGATGTGAGTTGAGAAACGTGCAGCTCCAAAAATGACCTGCCCAACTTTCACTGCTGCCCTTGGTAATTATTCTGATTGTTAATCAGATGCTCATAGCTCCTAATCACAGTCCATGTGCTGAGGGGTAAGGCCACTCAATTGCTGGCTCTATAAAAGTGCATGTGACACAGCCCCAAGCTCACTAGTTTAACCCCTTCCCCTGGACATAGTTGTTGATTGAGTTGAGATTGGAGGACATTTTCGGAGGTGTTGAGGAAAGACGATTCCTCTTTCTATTGAGAAAGCAACCTGAGGTGCCTCTCTCTCATTCTCTCACTCTCTCACTCACTCTCTCACTCTCTCTTTTCCTCTCTCTTTTCCTCTCTCTTTCACCCTCTCTCTCCCTCTCTCTTTCCCTGAATGTGAACAAAGGAATTTTAGGCAGTCACTTTGCAGCTACTCAAGGAGTAAGCCTGAAAAAAGAGTAGAGAGACAACAAAAACGAACTCTTGATTATACCAATAAACCTTAGAGTTGGCCTAACCCTGTAAGCAGAGGGAGGGTTTGCTATCCAGTATCCACTTGCTCCCTCCTCAGTCGTGGGCCTTACTGTTTGATTCTGGCGCATGGCTGTGCTGAATAAACACTACGTTTCCCAGACCCCTTTGAAGTGAAGTACAGTCATACGACTGATTCTGGCCTGTCAGATGCAAGCAGAAGTATAATGTAAGACTTCCTAGAAGTCTTATACTTCATGGCTTGAGCTACAGCAGTTTCCTTGACCATTGTGTGACCTTGGAGTTGGAGGTTGTATGTTGAGGATAGTGGAGCAGAAAGACTGGAGTCTGAGTTCCTACTAAGATCATGGGGCCTTCATATCACCTTTAAATGCCTATACCCGTGTTTCTTTTACATGAGAGAGGGATAAACATATATTTTTCTACAACCCCTGTGATTTTTATTCTTCTATATTGTAAAGCAGCTAAGCCTCTGTGTAATTGCACCCTACCTCTGGTGGTGCAGCAGTGACCTACTGCACCACCATGCCGTCAGGGAATCGATTTCTTAGTGGAGGAGAGAAAAAATAAGTGAACAAGCAGAAGAGAATTTTTCCAGTAGAGGCAGGACAATGAGAGAGGTTGTTTCGTGCAGTCAGGGAGGTGGCCTTGAGGAGCTGACATTGGAGCCCACCACAGATGATCTGTTCTAAGCACGCTAGGCTGAGAGAGCAGACGGAGCAAAAAGGCCTGAGAAAGAAAGAAGTGTGCCTAAAATGCACTGAGCGAGGGCAGGCTGGTAAATAGAGACAGAAGTTATCATTAGGACCCAGGTCAGTGGAGCGCTGTAGGCCATCAGAGTTATTTGAATTATTTTATAAATAAAATGGAAAGCCACTGATTTTTTTCTTTTCTTAAATAAGAGAATAAATGGTCTGGTTTTTAAATTAATTTTTACTTACTTGCTAATTTATATTTTCATGGGTCACTTAGTGGATAAGACAGGCTAAAGAAAACTATTTGCAGTAGAAAATGAGGAATAGAAACTTGGATTAAGATGGTAGCAGTGAAGATGAAGGCTGGCATGTATTTTTATGCAATGAAAGCATTGAGTAAATGGGAGAGATATTCCAATAGTTAATTAATTTTGTAGCATTGATTTTTTTTTTTTTTTTTTTCCCTGTCCCAGTGTAAGTCATTACTACTCTTTGGCCTTACCTAGCAAAGAGCGGGGCCTAGAGGATTAGTAGAAGTGCTGGATAGATAATGGCAAGTGGATTTAAAATGGTCAAAGAATGGAATAGTGTGTATCAGTGCAGCTAGAAGAGGGCCTGAGGATTCAAAGCAAGTAAAATAATGTTGAGGGCACCCCCACAGGGCTTCATGACCCAGTGGGGAAAAGTAGACAAGGTAGAAACTAAGGGAGGACATGGGAGAAAGGAATCTGATCACTTCATAGCCTTGTCTAAGCTCTTTTTACAGAAAATACTTTAGCTGATAGGGTGAAGGGGTCAGAGAACTGGACAAAGGAATTTTCTATCAACTACTGGTAAATAATAAAACTCTCATTATTTTAAATTGAATGGCTCATTTAGTTTTATGATGTTTTATTTATGATATATATCATTCATATTTACTCTTTATAGTATTTCTTATATCATAACATTTTAATTTTATTATTTTTGAAAGACAATACATTTTCCCAGTCACACAGGCTAAATTCATAAACTCATTTTTTGTTTAAATAAACGTTATTTTTTGAAACTTATAAAGTATTTTTATATATGCATTCTAAAAATATCTAAGCTGTAAATATTTGTAGAGTTGAAAATATTCATAATTCCATTATCTAGTGACTATATTTCCCTTGGATATTTTGAAGATGTGTATATAATTGAGATTGACCATTTTTAAAAGTTTGATTTTTTTCTTTATTTCATATACATCAAATAAACATAGCCTTATATTTTAAACCTGTTTTCATCATTTGCCTGGCTGGGCGTGGCTCAGCAGCTGAGCATCAGCCTAGGATCCAGGAGCTCAAGGTTCGATTCCCAGTCAGGGCACATGCCCGGGTTTCGGGCTCCATCCCCAGTTGGGGGGCGTGCAGGAGGCAGCCGATCAATGACTCATCACTGATGTTTCTGTGTCTCCCTCTCCCTTCTCTCTGAAATCAATAAAGATATATTTAAAAATATATATATTTTTTCATTAAAGTATTAAAATATATTTCATTAAATAATTTAATTTGAATATTTAATAAATATTTTAATTGCCTGTTACATAGTTGTCTTAACATTTCCTAAATCTTGACTATTTAAATTATTTTCAATTTAATAATAAATTGCTGAATGTTATAGCTATAAATATATTCTTCCTTCTTAGAATGTCCATATCACTGTATTTATACATCTTATATTTTCCTTATACCATTTATTTTATAGTCCTTTAGTCAACTCAATTTTTTATAATCCAATAGAGGGATAATTTCTTGAGTTTAGAGATACTTTTACTTAACATTGTGTTTTCATTAATACCTAGAGAGGGCATAGAGTAAGCAATTAAATTCTACAAAAGTTAATGGTTACATTAAAAGAACTATCATGGTAGATGTTCACCACAGAAATTAGCCACTTCCCAACCTTAGTTATTTTGACTTAGAAATATGGAAAGAATAAACGATTTGACTGCAAGCAAGGACTGAAAATGAAAAGATGCATGCACACAGATGCACAAATGAGGTGGGAGGGATCTTAAACAGACATATGTCAACTAGAGTTGTAATTCAGAATCACAAGCAAGCACAAGCGGTGACGCCGGGAGAACTTGGCGGGTGGCGGGAGCTGAGCGCAGAGCGGCCGCGGAGCCGGCTGCGGAGCCCGCGCCGCCCGAGCTGAACCGCTGCGCCCTCAGGTGTCACTCCAGGGACTCTTGGTCTTCACTAGGGGCCCTGCTCTGCCCACTTAGCCTGGGACTCTGCTCATGGCGGAGCCATTTCCCCTGTTCTTCCCGTAACCACCAATACTTTGCTCATTATTTGAGGCGAACCGAGTGAGCCACTGCTCCCTTGCAACGGAGGGAGCCTGGCATAGAGAAGAACTGGATATAATGTGCCCGTGGCAGACTGGTAAATATTTAACAACTGACTCTGGTAATTTGTAGCACTGGTTAATTCCCACGGTGTAGATACTCCGGCCGTGACTGATGTCCAGCTACCAGGACAATGTTACAGAACAATAGGGTGTTGGGAGGACGTGTGCGCGGTGGACTCTTGCGAGCCTATATGAGGCGACTGCAGCGCACCACTGGGCAAAACATTAAATCTTAGCGTGCAAATCTTGCTCTTTTTTCTTTAAATCCATCCTTTCCTTACCCCCTCCCCCACAATCCCACAATTTTATGCCAATTAATTTATAGGACAGTTTAACTTCCTTTGATATTTTGGCAGATACACATTATGTTTCTATTTTTCTCTAGCCATATGCACTCTGATTTTTGGTTAAATTTGAAACCACTTAGTGCATTTTGAGTTGTTACATTATAGCTGCTTGACTTCAAATGAAAAAGGAAAACCTGTAAGTACTTCAGAGCCTTAAATGTGCCCTACACTATACACAGTGATTTGAAATTATTGTGGTACTTTCCTCTTTGTTACAAGTGCCTCTCTTTATAAGGAGACGGGACTCTGAACTTACAAAGTGGAAACAATTTAAAATTATTGGAGTGCTTCAGGTTTTTAGGAGACCTTCATTCTTTCAAATTGGAATTCCAATTTGCGAAGTGCTCCAGTAACTTTAAATTGCTGAGAGCTGTAGCCTAAGGATTCTGGTACAGAGCTTCTCACCAAAGGATTTATTATACATTACAGATCCGTCAGCTAATTCTCAGAGGACATGGCCAGATTATTATTTCTTTCCTTATCCGTATTTTAATATTAAATATTAACTCATATCTTTAAATTTTTATTCCTCTAAGATATAGAGGTTTGTATTAGACGTCCTGCAACACTACAGACTTCAAAAAATATGAATGAAAATAAATTTCATAGGTACGGACAAACTCATTTTTATAAAAGAAAAACCTTCTAATATTATTCCTTGTGCCATATGGGGGTAGACAATGTAAATAAACTGTGTTCTCTTCATCTTTCATGTATTATGGTAGCAGTTAATATGAAAAATTAATTAACACATGGTTTTATTCCAGTTGAAGTAAAACTATGTTCACAAAAGCTAGTGTAATAACTCTAGAAAGTGTTAGGGTACGTAGCAAAAGACAGTAAAACCTTTTTAATCTTCATAAATCAAAGAACAACTGAGGCTGGTGGCCTTGACAGTTTGTCCATAAAGAAAAGAATTGAACAGTATCAAGGCAGTTGTACCTCCGCTATATCCTTAGCAAGTCATGATTGAAACCAGTGACTCTTTTGGTCCATCTATAGCAAAGAAATGGTCCCCATTCTCTGGCTCCTGATGCCATTTCCATCACTTGATACACATGTTTCCTAAGTGTGGTAAGAAACAGATAAGTGAATGGGACAGTTTGCCTTTTCTCATGTGACTTGGGGGGGGGGGGGGAAGTAAATATAATTTACTTTCCTCTAACCCAAATAAAAAACAACTATTACCATCATTTTTGTCACCACCAACAAAAATTGTAGGAAGGTAAAAATAATTTAGAAGAAAAAACTTAGAATACATCACTAATCTGTGCATATGTGTTAGTTGTGCATGTAGTTTTGTAATTTTCTATCACATATGAAATATATCATCCTAAAACATGCATAAAATCCACAAGTAGCATTATTATTCTTTAATTATAAACTGGTTTGTCATTATTGCCTTACTGGAGGAAGTTGACCTTTTAAAATATATTTTATTTTGTTGTGTATTTTTAAAGTGCATATGGATCTGGGGGTCGGGGGAGGGGCCAGGGAGATACTTTCATATGAACCCAGAAGGGAAATTCTAATAGAAGGGAAAATAATGTAAATTAAAATATCCTTGAAAAATATCCTTGTTATCCTAAATTCATAATTTTCATGTGGCATATTTGTTGGGTTAGAAAATATGACTTAAAACTTACTTGATTGTTTGAGAATTCATTTTTTAAGTGTCTGATTTTGAAGTTTTAAATTTTCTTCAAATGCAGTTTTTAAAAATTAAGCACTAAGAAGCCATCTAGGCATCATATACACATAGAATTAGACTTGTGTAAGAGTTCACATTCTTAATTCATTTCTAATTTTTTTATATAAATTCTGTTATAATTTTCTTAACTGGGGTTAGCCTTCAAATGCTTCATTACAGGAAAATAACATATATGGAAAAAATAAGGGCAATTGTATTCCTTCATCGGTATAGCCATTGTGGAAGTTAGGTTTAATGAAAATTCAAAAATCTATATTGGTAGTGGACAGGTAACTTGCCTTATCTAACTAATATTGATAAAAAGCAGGTGACCCAGCAAGAACAGAGACCAATATAGCATGAAAACTCTCCTTACAGATTTACAGGCTTCTATTCACTGATACACCATTTAAAAGTTTTGACTCTCCTTGGCCACAGGATGCTAAGTCCTCCTGCATCTTTCATGAAAGGAAAACTACTGTATAACTGAAGCTCCAGATGAGACAAGATCTGGGAACACTTTTCAGCACAGAACAGAACATGGCATACTGGTCCAAGTCCGAGGGCACTTGTTCTTAAAATTTCTGCTTTCATTTTACCTCCCACTACTCGGTCCATAGGCCCTGTGAATAGTAAACTCCTAGAGGACCTCCCTCATTCTTATCACTTCTTTTGCAAGGAGCATACTCTGATCTTATTCTGCGAGGCTCTATTTAGGTCTCTATTCATGTAATTGAAGGAAATAAAATGTGTGTATGTGCCTTATCTTTCAAAGGCAGAACCTACTTATCATGGACTTTTAAGTTGCAGGGAATACAGGTGACTTCTGTATGCTCCGAGAAGCAATTAGCATGGTGTGAATTCCCACGTGGGGAATGACAGCTGTAAACAAGAATCTGGCATCTGATGCACTTTGAATGTATATTTCCAATAAAACATCTGTATTAAGTAGCAAACACATCAAATCAGAATAGGCTAAAAGGACCAAAGTGATCAAACAGAGTTAAGAGGTAGGAAGTCAGAATTCTAGACGTAAAAATACACAGGGCAGGAGTGTGTGTGCATGTGTGTGTGTGTGTGTGTGTGTCTCATCTGTCTCAGGAGCGGGGAGTGGGTAAGCAATTAGCCTTGCTGGAAATTGGCTCTGACAGAGAGAGTTGGGCAAAGCCTGCTCAGAGGGGTGAAAGAAGCTGGCTATCCAAGGTGCCACCAAACTAAACAGCAACAAAACAATTGTCAGCTGGGCCTCAATCCTTTACTAATCAGGTGGAACTTCTTATGTCATCTTTGTCCTTGGCCACATTTTAGTCATCTCTTCATAGACGCACCATTGCAGTATTGGCTTTATTGCCACTTAGAAATTGGCATTCACTGTGAGAACGGGACACAAGCTTACTTCAGTAGAAGCTCCCTTTTTCCCACCATCGCCAAGCTCATTTATTCCCTACCTAGTGCAGAACAAGAATACAGGGACCACAGGAGCAGCGTATCTGTCCATCTTCTGATTATTACATCCCCAGCATTTTAAAAAACTTGCCCAGCACATAGTCAAAGGTCAGTCACTATCTTTTAATACAGATTTGAGTAAATGATTAAACAGAATAAACTAGAATCTCCAAGTTCTTATATTAAATACTCAGAAACCTAAGCATATACGTTCTTTTTTACAGGCAAAAGGAAAGAAACCATTATTTGTACAGTTGATCCTGGAAAATATATGGAGTTTGTATGATGCTGTCTTTTAAATGCCGTCTTTTAAAGGTTAACCTTCAACCAAACTTCTGTTTCCTCAAATCTGCCCAGCAGGTCTATACCAGAACCAAACTGAATTTCACTCTGTAAAAGTATGAAAAACCAGAGCCAGTGCTCAGTATATGTCTGAGTTTGTGTACGTGTGTATATGTGTACACACATAGGTTTTTAACCAAGTCGTGCTGTTACCAATCGCTTGAACCTCTAATTGCGTGCATACCCATAGTTAAATTTTTTTAAGATATGCAGATGAATGAATTTTTCAATATCCAGGTTTCTCTATGAGATAATTAGGATGGTAGAAATAACATCTGAAATGTGTTTTTCTTTTCTGATTTTTCCTGTTTTCTGAAACTATAAAGGAAGAGTCAGGAACAATATTCTTCATGGTATTTACATTGCTCTGTGTTTTGCAAAGTGTGCATGTACTGAGGGCAGGAGGTGAGGGAGAGAGGTTGAGAGAGGCAACATTTTTGCTTTTAAAAATCTTCTAGATAATTCATTTAAATAACAATTTTAAAACTAAAAAAAAAATTAGGATGTTTACGCATATTGTTAGATCTGAAGCGTTAGAGATAATATTTTTATCTGATATGAGGCTTCAGGCAATAACAGCTGCTCCCATTTGTATGAGGCTGCCTGGTGACCTACTAAAATTCCAAGAGGACATCTGTATAGTGATGGCTTCTGACAGTACTAATGGGCAGTAACCTGCATTAGATCAGGTCATTACTGAATGATGTTTTTATCTTTAAAGTGAAACTTGGTGACTCATGTAATATTCAGATTCAGGCACCCATGTCCCATCGGTAATAATTCCAGGTAGCGCTATTCATATTTTCAAGTATCCCTTTTGAAATTGCTACTTGGTGAGTCTTGTTTCCTGGAGCTTCACCAATTTAAAAGCAGAATGGAAATCAGTTACTTTAGTTTCAACACAAATCAAAGAAAGATGTTGTCTAGGTAGATGTTCTACATACAGGCACGTTCAAGAGCCCGCCTTTCTATGAAGCTTCCAGGGACAGCTTTTGACAAAGCTGGCTCTTGGAAGGAGATTAGAGGCACCGTGGCTGTGAAGAGGAAAAGCTGTTAGATGCACAGAGTGAGCCAGCATTGGCCGGTCACCAAGCTCCGCTCGCCCAGAGAGTCCTGGAATCAGCAAAAGTGAGAAGGACACGGAGGTTGTCAAGGCTGTTTAATTTGGGGTCATTCTGAAAATAAATTATTCCATGGCTTGTACAAGTGATGGCTAAAGTGCTGGTAAACTGAGGACACTGGTTCTTTGAAGAAATCATGTTGGGATGTGATGTCTTCTATAAGAGGACTCTCTTTCTCAACTTTCTATTTCCAAATAGCTCTTATATAATCAATTCGCCTTGTTCTCAATGTGGATGGGGAATGGAGTGAGGTTCAGACTGAGGGAATTATCTTAATAAAACTACAGGTTGTCTTCTTGGCTTTTGCCTTTTTACTCTAATAGAAAAAGAATTATTCCCCCATGAAATGACTTTTTCTTTAGGAATTATCATCCATGAAATATTTTAAGGCAATTTTCACTTATGTCTTTATCCTGGAGTCTTTTTATTTTTATTAGGTTTATGATTCATGACTTTTCACAACAGATACATTTTTTTTGAGTCCAAGGCCTTCATAGAAAAAACAAACAAAAAATATATAACATATTTTAGAATATCTTTGTAGCTTGGATTAATTTTTTTTTAATTTTAAAATTATAACAATTTTGGGATATGTGTATATGGATAAATCATTTGCCTTCATTTATCTTTATTGGTCTGCACGATTGACTAACACTTTATTATAAACACCTTTTCATATATAGGAAAATTATAAATAGACACACACACACAAACACACACACATTAAGACAGATAAAAATGTCACAAATACTTTGCTATTTTACAGTAAAAGGTAAAGATTTCAATTTAATGTAACAGGGAGTATTTCTAGATTATTCCTCCACATAGTCACTCTTTGAAATAATATCCATTGAATTCAACATCAGTTCTTTAAAACACTGTATATAATTTAGAAACACAAATAGAAGCAAAACTACAGCTCCACAGTTTGGGGATATCACATGAATGTCAAGCTGTCAAATTAAGTTTATCAGTAGCATCTTTCCTCTGGTGGAGTCAGCATTGAGACTGCAGTGGTTCAGCAGTATTTGATCCAGTACTTCTGGGTTAGTTCTTTTGGGAACTATTCACCTAAAAAAATTATTATCAGTTCAACTCTGTTTTGATGTTTGCATTTATACCAGCACTTTCCATGCTTAGAATTCTTACTACTGTTTGTCCACAGTGCTGCTATTTCATATTAAAGATTTTGCACCAGCAGTAAATGATTTCAGGATTTACTATTGACTCAGCACATGAAAAGGCATAAACATCTTTTATTACTTTCTTTGTTAGGAATGTTATGGAATTATTAATGTGACTATAACTAGAGTTAACACATATTAATATTCACATTCATTTCTGTGGAAAATAATTCTGTCTGGTAAAGATACCATTTACTTCAATATGATTCTCCTTTGGGAAGCTCTCAGAATTATAAATAAGCTCATCTGTTATAATTTAGGCCAATTTCTGCTACAGTGAGTCATCAGTTGACCTTAGATTGATCATCAATAAAATTCTAGTCTTTTTACATTGTAAGATACATACAGCATATTGATTCTTATTTACTAACAGCATCTAATCTTGTTTTACGATAGAGAGATCCTTTGCAGAATATAACCATAATAATGTCCTATATTTGTATGGCGCTATTGAGTTTGCAAAGTACTTTCATATACTTAATTTCATGTGATTCTTTCAACAAGTACTACTACTCCCTTGGAAGTGAAGTAGCCTCCAAATATTAAGACTCTTATTTGAATTAGTAGTGGTGAATCTAAGACTGGAACCCATGGCTTCTCACTCCTATTTCACTGTTTTTTCCACTCTTCCTTGCAGCTTGGAAAGCAGGCTACATGCACTTCTGGGACAATAGTGAGGGAATGTTTTTTATCTAAGTCTAGAGTAGGGAATTAAAAACTAGGTTGGGGGCGAGCGAGGAAAGGACAACTTGGCAGGCAATGTCCTGGTGGTCTAATAATCCTTAGCTTTAATCTTAGCCTTGTGAATTTTGGCCTATAAATTCTCTCAACAGTATAAAGTGGTAAAATGATGCTAAAACTTGGAGTCTTTCAATGTTTTGTTTTTCTTATTTTGAAGTAGACCAAGCTGGGTTATCAATTTCTTTGTGTAAAAGGTGCTGATCTCTTCTTTTGAGATCTTGCTTATATTTTGAAAATTATAAAACTTATCTATATTCCACTTCATAGTCTTTCATTCATTAAACAGAAGGTGGTTAGGACCTATTATATTCTACACTAAAGTAGCTAAAGGGGATACAACAGAGAACAAGACAAACACATCCCCAGCCCACCTGGAGCTTTTATCTACACACATTTATCATAAATTTTCACCGCTGAGTGCAACATTTTGTTAACAAATTCATTTAGTTTATGGAGGAAACAAATGCTTGCCTAAGTTATTATCCTCCTGGAACTTATATGGGGGAAACTAATGTTGATGATCTTTATTTTTCTCTCTTTTCAAGATCATGAATTCAGACCATGTCTAAGTTACCTTAAACTAGATTTCTTTTTGCTTTTAAGAAAACTTGAACTTACCCTCGGAGATTCTTGCGTGAATTACTCTCTGCCAGTTCTTCGTCAGGACTGCCTGCTCCTGCCTTCCCTCTGCACCCCGGCCCGCAGCCAGTCTCACCCCCCAGGTCCTGCCAGGGCTTCCTCCCGACTCAGCACCCGCCTCTGCGGCTGCTGTCTTCTCAGGTTAGGCGGGCGCGCTGGGAGCGAACCTCATGGCCAGATGGCAGGTACTTGCCAGCAGGAAAAATTACCTGAAACAAAAACTATGTTCTGTTTTGTTTTTGTGGGTTTTTTGTTTTTTTGGGTTTTTTTTGAGCCTTGTTTGCACTCATCTTTATGAGAAAGAATTCCAGGAAGGAAAATAACATCTGTTAGTGGGCGCAGATGTGCTTCAGTGTCTACTTTTTTCAGGCCTCTCTTCACACCTCAATCTCACAGAAAATCAGAGGAGGAGGGGAGGGGAGGGAGAAAATCAGAGAAAGAGAGTTGGAGTCATCAAGACGCCGAGGGCTAAGAGAAGCAGACTTATGTCCCCCTTCCTGGCCCTGACACCCTATTCGAGGGCACACAGCAGGGAGGCAGCGGCAAGCAGAGGGGAGAGCTGAGTGCGGTTAGGACACCGAGCCCCGCCCCGACTAGCTGTGTGGCCTTTGGAAAACAGCGTAACCCTCTGAATCTCAATTTTTCTCACCTAAAAAGTAAAATAACAACCTACTTGGACTATATCGCAGAGTTGTTCTATGAATTAAGGAACGAGGAGTGCTATATGTACTATGACATACAATATAAATTGAGATGACATTATCTCAGGACTTGAACGGTGGGAAACCTAGGACCAGTCTGGCAGAAGAAAAATAGAGCCAGGAAAAGAGAGACAGCTTTTGTTTGCTCTGTCCCCTGATACGTAGTGCTCAGTTTTCTTCCTCCAGCTACCATTTTATCACTCCTCTCTCCTTTTCCTCTCTTCATTTTCATTTCCAGGATGTGTTTTTTCTTCCTGTCTCTCTCCTCTCTCACCTCTCTTTGTAAATCTTCAAACTAGTGAGTTCCATTTTGAAATTTCTCTCTCTCTCTCTCACTTCTCCGTTTACCTCGGGATTTCCCGTAAACTTCTAAAATAAAATAAGTTTGGATTCACTTTCGTTCTACTTTAAATATAAGTCATATGACAAACGGTGAGGGAAATGAGCAGAACGCTCACAAAGAGGAGTGGGGATACAGCACCCCAGACAGACGGGCCCTGCGGGGGGTGCGGCCTTACTCGCCTGCGCCTGACGCAGCAGTTAGCGCAGCGCTGGGCGCCCACGGGGGACTCGCACGCATTGGGCCCGGTGATGCCGGCCAGGCTGTGGCACGGCTGGGGGGGCTTTATCTCCTCGGGGGGTCTGCATCCTATACACAGATCCTCTTCAGGTTTTCCAGAAGACTGGCAGACTTTCTTAATAATCTCTTTGCTTCCTTCTTGATAAGAGCGGGTTTGGCAGAATAAGGCAAAGAAGGTGAATTGGTGCTGAGTTCCATCCTCTGTTGCCAAAAACAGTGTTTGCTGTGTGAGAATGAACCTGAAAGTGAGATATATTGGTTTCTAGACTTGATTCCAGTATTTATGAGTTACATCATGGTGATCAAATCACTTCACCTCTAGTTAGGTTAATCTGTTCATCTAACTAGAGGGATTTGGGTGCTCAAAAGTAGAGTATTATTAGTAATAGAACCCATAGAGCTTAAAGTTTAAAAGTAGAGCCTCTGGAGCTATACTGCCTGATTTGAGACCAACTCTGTGCTTTCTGTACTGTGACTTTGGGTATTTTGTATCTTCTCTAAAATAGAATAATAGTACGAGATATGAGACTTTAATGTGCTATTACATGTAAAGTACTGAGAGCAGTGCCTGGCACATCCATGTACTCAACAAATGTTAACTTAGCTGATACTGTTTTTCAGTTATGTGGACCGTTGGCTGGATTTCAGGGACATAGACGGATGTGTGTTTATAGAGGAGAAATGGGAGTTGGCAGATAGATACATTGGTCCTACTGTTTGAGCAGTAGTGGAATTGGAGAGAAAGACATCCCAGACGTTCTAGAAATTAAGGGACGAGCCTCCCTACTCATACCTACTTTCCACTAGACCTTTGTTGTAAACATCATACTTGAAGCTTTGAGTATTCAGAGTTTCATTAGTGGAAATATGTCAAAGCTGTACAAATTGCAGATACTACTGTCCGAAGCTTAAGAGACTGGCTGGATCTTCACAGAGCATGACGCTATTGAAAACCCTGATTTCACCCATTATTCTCAAGCTCTTCTTTCCACATTTTCTTGCTTCCTGTCAGGGAGGTCAGGTTTTCATTTATTGGTTTTACATAAGGAGAAACTAATACACATAAAGATTTTACATGCACAAGGCCAGACTAAACAGAGTCCTAGCAATACTCAGAGTCTCTGTCTCTCTCTCTCAGGCCTACACCACCTTCCTAAACATCAATTAAAATAAACTCCTTTTTGCTTTATGCTTCACTAAAGCACAGATATGTCACAGCAAGGCCTAATGTATTGTTTGAAATTTGGAGTTGAGGAAACAACTATTGATTTTGAAGGAAAAATGAATATGCTACTGATATAAGTTGTATGCTGCCCAGAAAATCTCAAATTACTTCTAAACAGGAGTTTTCATTGATCTTATGATGTGTATAATGTAATGCACAGGTGCATAAACTCATAAACTTTTGCATGACAAAAATCTTCTCCCCTGCCAATTTAATGTGAATTAAAGTCCTAAATGGAGTTTCATATAATAGATCTATCATGTCAGACTTCATAAAATATAGAACAGGTCAACCTTACTGCATTCATTTGCTAGGGATGCCATAACAGAACACCATAGGCTGGGTGGCTTAAACAACAGACATTTCTCTCATTTCTGAAAGCTGGAAGTCTAAGGTCAAGGTGTAGGCAGGTTTTGTTTCTCCTGAGGCCACTCTCCTTGGCTAGTAGATGGCTGCCTTCTCACTGTTGTGCTCATGTGATCTTTTCTCTATGTGTGCACACCCCAGTATCTCTCTTATAAGTATCTCTCTCTTATATGTGACTACTACCCTTCTAGTTGTATTGACTAGACCCCCACCTTAATGGCCTCATACCTTTAAAGGCTTTATCTCCAAATAGGGTTACCATCTGAGGTACCGGAGGTTGGAACTTCAGCATATGAATTTGGGGAGAACAAGATTCAACCCAAAACATTTGTATAATGGAAGAGAAATTAGAAGTATCTGTTGTTAATTTATTTAAAGAGGGAGTTTTATTTAAAGAGAATTTTTTTTTAAACAATTCCTTGGTTTATCACGAAGGATTATTTTTCACCTAATGAAAGGCAATGAGGCATAGTGAGAGAACCACAGACTTTAGGGTGAGAGGGATCTGAATTTGAACGCATCACTGCAGTCTGGCTGGCGTGGCTCAGTGGTTGAGTGTTGACCTATGAACCAGGAGATCGGGGTTCGATTCCCGGTGAGGGCACATGCCCAGGTTTCGGGCTCCATCCCCAGTAGGAGCCGTGCAGGAGGGAGCCAATCAATGACTCTCCATCATTGATGTTTCTATCTCTCCCTCTCTCTTCCTCTCCCTCTCTCTGAAATCAATAAAAACATATTTTTTAAAAAAAGCATCACTGCAGGCAAGCTACTTTACCTCTGAGTGCCAATATCTCTTCTGAAACATGAGATTGTACTATTACCCTTCTAGGTTGTTGTGAGAACTAGAAATGATTGCACATTGTACTCTGCCAGCCATATTATACATATATATGTGTGTGTCTCTTAGCTCTTATTATATTGTTAATATTAATACTGTATCCATTGGTGTCTTTTGAGTGCACATCGGACGATGAGAGATAGAAATTCTGCTAGTAAATTTTAATCTAAATAGAACTTTTACTGATCCACTTAATATTCCATCTTCATATTTAGTAGTGCTAGTGTTCAGCTAATTTATTTGTCATTTTCTCAAATCAAAAATATTTTAGCATTTTTATGTTTTTAAATGTATGTATTTTACATATAATTGTTTAGAATATTGCATATATACGTACATTAAGTAACTAGATTTATATTTGATCTAAATTTTGGAAGCAAAGTCCTTTATTTTTCTCAACCACTTTATTGAGGTATGACTAACAGACAAAAAGCTGTATATATTCACTATTTCCAACTGGGTGAGTTTAGAGATAATTATAAACCTGTAACACCATTACCACAATCTATGCCATAAACATATCCGTCATCTCTAAAGGTTTAACCCTGCCCTCTTTATTATTTTGTGTCTGTGTGAGGTAAGAACACTAAACATAAGATCTATCTCCTTATGATCATTATTCTAAAGACTGTTTTTCATACTGTTAGATTTTTCAGTTACCCACTTAACATATATAAGTGAAAACTCATAAAATATTGACTCATTTCAGGATTTCCAAATAAGAAAATATACACAAACACATATATCCTTGAGTATGCTATTTTATGGAAAAGGAATCAATACAGTATGTCAGGTACTCAAGTTAAATCTCCACTGATTTTTTTACAAATTTACATTTCTACTGTTCTAAGTGTGGAACTCCTGATCCCCTATGTCATCCAATTCGTGTTTGACAACTGAGGCAGAGAAAAAATATGGAATCAGGTGTAAATTAAACCTTCATATAGGTGTTTTATTGATGTGGGTATAATGTCAACGAAAGGTAAGAGGCTAAGCAATTTAAAGGCTGGAAGGAAATAAAACAATCTGAAATGAGGGTTCATAAAGTACTTTGAAAAGATTTACTCTCATGTTTTTTTCTCCCTTTGTAGTCATCCACCCACCCCATGTTCCTTTACTCAATTCAGAACTCACTTCCTTTGATTTCCTAACACCCTTACTGCTGCTTAATTATTGCTTTGTCTTTTCATGCCATTTTATTCTTTTGTATTTCTGTGAATAATTGTAAGTTTGTTGCGTAGGATAATATTTTCTACTTCTATGTTTCTGAACCTCTAAGAGCAATATGTATTGTAGGTATTCAGTTTAGCAATCCATTACCCTCTGACATAATAAATAATTTTGTAAAATCAGTCTTCCCCACCAAAAGGTAAGCTCCGTGAGAGCAGGACTTTGTCAGTCTTGTTCATAATTGTATCCCAGAATCTAGAGAAGTGCCTGGAAAAAACCAGGCACTCAAGCACCTGCAGCAAGCCAAGTATATACTCTAGTGTAAAAAAAGGGAGGAGGAATGAACACACAGTCTCTCTGTGTTGTCAGGATAAGTAGCGTAAAGGAAAAGCAGTGTGAAGGGATGAAGAGCGGGATGGGGGGATGATGTTTTAGATAAGGGGATGAGGAAGGACTGTGGGGATAAGTCACTTTTGGGCAGATACCTGAATGAGGTGACTGTCGGAGGACTGGGGGGTCAAGTCATTCTGACAAAGGTAGCAGCAACTATAAAGGCTCTGAAACAGGAATAAATTAGGCATGTTGAACAGGGAAAAAAAAAAGCAAGTAAGGGAGCACAGAGAAAAGTTTTAAGAGACAAGTCTGGAGTGATTAAGAGTTTGGATTTTATTTTGACTGTGCTTTGAATGAATGAATGAATGAGAGTCATTGATGCCCAAATGTGGTGGAATCAAGTACATTTACTTAGGAGCAGTTAACTGATTAATTGCTGTAATAGCCTGTTATATATACTGATCACATCATTTATCAAAATCCAGATTGAACCTCATAATTTAATATGAATCTAGCTCAAGGGCTTGACTCATTGGAGCAAGTGATGGGAACCATAGAGCAACTGAGTATGTGACCATATGCAGATTTGTTCCCAGGTCCTGTCAAAGCAAGCAAGGGTTCTAGTAGAGGCGGACCAGAAATGTGCCCCCACATAATACACTTACCAGCAATTGTGGTATAACAGTGAGTATGTCCAGAGTGGACAGACTTTGAAAAATTTATTTCCCCACACTTTATCATTTCTCAGCACATCTCTGCCAGCACCTCCTTAGGTGCTACACTATTCTGGAGGAAAAGCTTTCTCAATAAACTAATTGCATTCCAAGTATTTTAGCTGAAAGGGAATACGTACAGAGGTTAACCACACAGGCTCTGAAGTCAGACTTCTTGTTAAGCCAGCTGGATGATCTTGAGCAATTTAAATTTTCCTTGCCACGATTTCCACATTGGTAAAATGGAGATAATCATAGTCTTTATAATATTGGTGTGATGAGTAATGAGATAAGCCACTTAACACACTTAATAGAGTTTCTACTATGTGATAATTGTTCAAGGAACATTAACATTTTTTTTATTATAGCCATGAAAAAATAGAATTTTTTCTGACATTCAGCCATATCAAGATTAGTCACAAAAGTTTCTAAAGCTAAGTTTGGGTTAACCTCTCTTTAAGAGAAGAAAGGTACATCCCATTCTCACTTTCAGTGATTTGGGACAAAGCGTTGCTATGATAGGAACCATAAATATTCTTGGAACAGTGCACATGACTTGGAGGTGATATGGAATTATAGGAAAATCTTGAAGCCTGAACCCAAAAGACCAGAACTTGGTCCTTGGCTCAGCTACCTGCTTTACAGATGATCTTGTGGAGGTTACTTGAGCTCTCTGGCCTCTAAGTCCTTGGCTGAAAATGAAGGTGGTGATAATATCTCTCTGGCAAGGTTTTTATATGAATTAAATGTGGTCATGTACATAAATGTTCTTTGAGGCTTTTATAGCCCTATTCAAATGCTAGCTTTTTGGCATTAAAGTTTTTGAACCTTTAAGTATTGATCAAGAGAGTTTCTTAAGATGAAAAGCCGCATAGTTCAAGCTGTTACTTTCTAAATTAGAAGTTGTTTCTCTATTTGGATTGCTAGAACTTGATGTCATTGGTTTTCTGGTTTATATATACTTCTCTTTTTTTAACCAGAAATTATTTTTTTTAATTAGAAAAATAGAGAACACTCTATTGGGCCTGGTATTCTTATGTTTAAAGTGTTGGCTTACCATATGAAATTCAAAGAAACTGAGAGGGATAAACCATAGAGTAAGAATGATACCTGTATTTCATAAACACATCTATTTTGGGAGCAATAACTGGAAGGAAATCTCTAGATACCCTATCCTTGACATTAGTTTGGCAAGCTTATAGCACAGATGTGGCAGAGAGAACATTAAGGCTAATTTTGTAACATCAATCTGTTGTCATCAGTATACAAATGAAATTAAACCCACATTGACAGATCTAATTACTGAAGAGAGACATGTGTGGATTAGAAAGGAGCAGAGGCCTGAGAACATAAACCTGAGACAAAATGTTGAATGTCAGTCAGTGTCGGAGCCTCCAACAAGGCGTTGTCCGCATGCAGTTTTTATTCAACTGATTCTGACCAAATATAGAGTGTTTCTGTTCCAAATGGGAATCTGTGGAAAAGCAAGTGGCTGTTATGACCTGAGGAAAGCAGCTCTGAGGTCTCTGAGGCTCTCTGCAAGGCTCTGCTCCTGCATTTCCCTGGGACTCACACGGCTTTAAAAAGTGACCCACACCAACCTTGCAAGAGGAATCTGCAAGCAGGTGGCTTTTGGAGAACTAGAAGAAGCCACTTCCTAGGTTCCTAAAGTAGAATTTTCAAAGCAGTCAGAAATAAAAGAAGAAATGGAAGAGAAGCTTTTCTAAGCCAAAGCTAGAACCCATTATCTCTGCAGATTCAAATGGACTTAGCATGTTTTTCCATGGTTTTTATTTGTTAAAGAAAACAGGTCAATGTTTCTCTCTCTCCCTTCCTCCCCCCCAATCAGTCAATAAGTAAAAATTTAAAGAAACACAAAAAATGCATTTATTTAATTGACATAAGATGACAAAAATGTTTCACAAAGCATATGACTTCATAGCTGTACCACAGCAATCACTGCTCATTGCCTTCTCTTTCCTCATAGGACCTTGCCCCATAAATCCCGCTCTACTTTCTCTATTTCTTCAGGCACTTTCATCCAGATTCTTTTCTTGTAAATAAACAACAAAAACATAACACAACAAGTAACATTATTATTTCTCTTTTTTCTTTAATTGTGTCCCTGGTCCTTCTTGAGCTAACACCCCATCTTTAGAAGTGCTTTACTGAACCGTCTTCACAGGATGGCCGACATTTGCTGCCCCTCCCTCGGCCGCCCTGGATCCGACTGGTCCTCTGACTTCCACTTCCCAGTTCGTTGCCTCAGCTCTTTGCTTCTGGACTCCTCTCAGTGACATTTGGCACTATTGACAGCCTCCGTGAGCTGGAAGTTCTCTAGTTCTTTGCAATCTCCGTGTGTGTGTGTGTGTGTGTGTGTGTATCTTGCTTCATTATTTTCCCTCGGGCTCCTCTGTCCTCATTTTTTAATTTTTTCCAATGTGTTGTTTCCTAACTTCCGAAAGTGATCATTTTCTAGAGGCCTGATTTTGGCTCCATTCCCTTCTATACATTTATCCTTTATTGACTTAAAATATCAAAAGTAAACACTTTCATATTCCGCATGTGTCACTATCGCCACTCTCTGCTATTCCAGATTTATAGCTACCCAGGTATCATTGCCATTAGGTCCATCCTACACACTCTCTCTCCATCCAGGAGACTTCTCATATACCAGACTTCCTGCTTGGACCCTGCTCTTTCCCTGGATAGACTACGTCAACCACCTTCAAAATATTCCCACTACTCTCCAGCCCAACCTGTCATTTCATCAATAGCCAGTATATCTTCTCTTGTCTACCCTTGTGATTTAAAATTATACAAATAAGGTGTCCAGAAATATGGCAGAACCATCACTACTAAGAAAAAATCTTATCCAGGTGAAAAGCTGAGCTCTACTCTATAGCTCTTTGTATATGGAAGTCTATTCAATGTGTGCCAGTGAGACATGACTCCTACATGCCAACTTAGTCTGCCAGGGTGATGTGCAGTTCTTCATGAGTGTGCCACACACCAGAAGTTGAACTTCAGGATATATTGCTTCTGTTAACTCACAAATGTTTAACCTAGTGAGGCTGTGTTTAGTTATAAATCCATAAATGTTGATAGGCAAGTAGTCTCATGAAATTGATGTTTAAAGTTCCCATTCTGCTTTTCAATAGTAGGACTAATCTTGAGATTGAACTAATGTGTAATTGAGAAGTTTTCTTTGATATCTATGACAGATTCCAAAAACCTCTATACTTTTTCTGTATGCTGAAATGGATCCTGATTCTCTTTTCTCTTGCATCTAGGGCATGGGCACTTGACCAGTTGCATTATTCCACTTACCTTAAATTCTACAACATTTCAATCCATATTTTCTGCTCCCTTTATTTACCTAAATAGACAGACTCTTCCTCTGCTTGTCTTGAAGTTACTCTGTGAGCCACAATTTGCACCTGCAATATAATAGACCTTGTTTTAGGTAGAATTGAAAGTATCCTTCTATGTACCTGAAATTATACAGTGAAGTTTTCTAGTTGAAATTTCAAGTAATATTTGAAACTGAAGTTATTCTCTAGCAGATATTTGAAGGTTGAGTGTATAGGAAGCTGAATGTTTATAAACACCATGTCTTACAACTACTGAATTCAGAAAAGCTGGGTATGAGAACAGAAGGTGTTTGAGAAATCAGATACTTTATTGGCAGCCACTAGAAATAAGTAGCTACTTGCTTCAACTTTGCTGTTTGAAAAAGTGATAAATTCCACAGAAGCCTGAGGAGTTGCCAGAAGAAAGCCTCTCTCTGCAGAGTGTGCAGAATGTGATCAAATGCTTGAACAGGACGTTGGAGTTATATGACCTTCAACGATAATAGCCAAGTAATAAATTAGTCTTCCCAGCTGCTAGTGCATAATCATAACAGCAAATATTACGTGAAAATTAACATCGTGACAGATAGTAATCATGGTAACGGAACATATTGATCACAACCACTTAAGGCTAGAGTACTGAGGACTGAGAGGAGCTCAGTTAAGAATACAGATATTCAATAAAAAGCCTCTTGTGAAATTAGCACAGCATTATGCAAAGAGGTGGCGAAACAGTTTTAAATCTCCCCTTAATCCTGGGAAGTTCAAGAGCATAGACTGGTACATCAGGTTGCCATTGCCACGGTTTTATTATCATTACCACTGAGTACGTTTTGAGCAGCCACACTTTGTTATATATTTCTCAGCAAAAGGGGAATTGTCAGGATTGAGTAGAAACCTCAGCTTTAGGGTCAAGAACTGCCCGGTCGGGCGTGGCTCAGCGGTTGAGCATCGACCTAGGATCCAGGCGATCGGGGTTCGATTCCCGGTCGGGGCACATGCCCGGGTTGTGGGCTCGATCAGTGACTCTCTCATCATTGATGTTTCTCTCTCTCCCTCTCCTTTCCTCTCTCTGAAACCAATAAAGATATATTTAAAAAAAAAAAAATAGGGTCAAAAACTGACAGAGCCCATGCTCTTATCCTTACCTCCTTTGTTCCTTCTACTTTTTCTCTCTTTATTCTTCCCTTTCTCTTACTTAATTATACTAAGCTTCCACACATTAGGAATTATTGGAGTTGGTAGAATTCAGGTCATCTTCCTCTAAAATCTCTTAGTGTTGTCCCATGGTCTGCAAGATAAAGGCTCCTCTTGGAAATGGCCGTAAACTTCTCCAGCCACGTGCCTCCTTCCTGCCTCACACATTATTCTCTGCAGCACCTACTGCGCCATCTCAGTGCATCTGTCTTTCAGCCTAACACACCCATCAGTATTGTCATGCTAACTCACACAAACTGAGCATCAAGCGCCACTTGGAAGACCTGGAAACCCCTTTTCATGGAATGCAGCATTCACAACTCGTGGTTTGAGTTTTTTCTGTTCACCACCAGAATTTTGTCTGAGTAATGCCAGTGATTTCTCTGTTCTCATGAATGGAGGCCAAGAGGGTTGCACTCGTTTTGTATAAATCTCACCTCCAATTTTTCATGTGAGGATTTTTGCAGTTGTCCTTAAGATTATTAACTGTTCTGATAAAAGAAACAGAGCTACCATTTATTTCTTAATATTCCAATTCTGTGCCCTGAACACACTCAGTTTTCAATAAATGGTATTGACCAACTGGCTGGCTTATTCTTAGTGATGCACTGAGAATACACTAACCTTTATTCTGGGCTCATTAATTTTAACTTTCAAAGCGTCCTGAGATTTGGCATGGTTTTCAAGCCTAAATATTCTGTGTGAAATATAAAACCCCAGAGCCCTCAAAATAATTTTTCTCTTTTCCATAAAGCAAAAGTGTTTTTATTGGACATTATGTTTTTAAATTGACAGTTAAATCACACTCTCTTTTTTCCTGTAACAATAAAGAAAAGTATTAAATTCTTATTTTAAAAAATTTCAAAGTATTTAAAGACCCAAACAAACTGCTCATCCAAAATTGAGGCATATATATACATACCAGTATGGTAACTGGATATCTTATGTGTTCTTTGCTCTTGAATTCAGTTTTGTAAGGATGGTGATAAGAGCTTGGTTTATGAAACTCATTTCCTTGGCTGCTTTCTTTTCTAGTTCATGTGTGGTTTTTTTTGTTTTTCACAAAGCAACTCATCTAGGAATTAGAAGTCTCATCTTCCACCTGCCACCCATAGTTGTTTGTTTCTTGAGCAAGACTTTTAGCCTCCCTGGCCCTTGGTTTTCCACTACTGTAAAATTATGGAATTGTAAATTATCACCAATTCTTTTATAACTGCAGTACTAACTGACAAAGTTAAGGACACCTAAAAGCAGATACTAGGTTTTGTGTACTTTGCAGAATTTTTAATTTCTAAAAATCATAGTGTGGTTTGTAAACAAGTTTCTGATGCAATATTCAGGAAAACCTAGTATAATAAAGCTGAATTCACTTTATATCAAGTTAAAGATATTTTCATATTGTATACTCATATTTTCTTCATTTAAAACGTCACCCAACTAAACGCCAATTTGTACTATTTTTTAACATATAGCAAACCCAGCCAGAAATAAGCCTCATTAAAAAGTATTGTGTAGGTGGAATGGAATATTGCCTTGCCCTCTTACTATCAAAATATTGATTCAAACAGTCAACTAATGTCTGCTCAATACAAGAAAATCCTTTTTAACTCAGGTCATCTGGGATCTTCATTATTGCAGCATTTCTCTGCCCTCTACGGTGTTAGGGGAGTTTCAAAGCTACTCTAGAGCAAAAGACTCTTCTGCTTGGATTCTTATGGAAAGTAAACCTCAATAATACTGGCCCCGGTTATCTGAGACTGCCATCATGATTTTCCCCCTTTTTTATAATAAAAGAACCACTTTTTTTTTTTAGCTGGAAGGTAGCCTCCTGGTTTAAAAACAAACCCAACATGTCCCACCCTACCTTTCATTAAATCTGGACAAGTTCTAGTCAATGAAACACAAGCAGAAGTGATACATGTGTGACTTTTAGGAAGTGTCTGTGATGAAAGAGGAAGTTCTCTCTCCATTTATTTTTTTCATGCTGGCTGCAATAGAGATTGTCTGATTGTAGCTAGATCAGTCATATTGGTGCTTGAACTGGAGGCCATGCATGGTAGGCCTGGTCCTGACGGAATAGAACATCATACCAGCCCTGAATTTTATGTGAGAGAGTATTATCTGGGGTTTTCTGCTGAGCCTAATTTTGTAAATCCTTAATATTGTTTTAGTGCATCTAAGTGCCAGGCATTTTACCTACATTATTTAATGTGTCACAACAACTCTATAAAAAAGGCAGTATCAAAAAAGATGTAAAAACTGAGATAAAGAGGACAGCTTGCCCAAGTAGAAGTCCTGGACCCTCTCTGTTCCTGACTGTGTTCTTACCTTGCTCTGATTTATATTAATTAGATATTTATTGGTTTATATTATCATCTGCTTCGCAATCGAATGTATGGGCAGGAACGTTGCTTTGTTGACTGTTATACCTCCAGGACTTACAGCTGGGCCTGAAACAGAACTTTAAGTACATGAGTACATGACTCAAGATTCTATAGTCTTACCCACCAAATTATATTGCTATACAATGCTAATCTTTTATGAAAAATTTGGTATGGGTTACAACTAGGCTACATGTATTTTGCCTATTTCATCATTTTTATTATAGTATAAACATTTAGAAATTGCATAATCCAGAGAAATGTATCAAGAGGAGAGATAAACTCAAGAATATATTTATTATTCTACTTAGTGTAATTATTTTTATTCTTAAATATAAAAAGTTTAATGTTTTCTGGCCTCTATAAGTTCTCACGTAGGAATACAATTAATTTCCAGTATTGACATAGTGAACTTGCAGGAAATCAAATAAGGTTGCAGGACTCACACTTAGAAAAATAATGCATCTGAGGAAGAACCAAAACTCATTGTGCTTGTTGCTTATTTGCCTGTGAAATGTGCTTGATGATGGCCTTTTCCGATATTGCCCTCTAATTAACTGTGCTGAATTAGTGACAACATAAATCACATGCACATGCATTTTAAAAATTAAAGTGGGCACACATTCGTTCAGCCCAAAACAGGAAAGGCAAAAGACTTTTTATGTAAGAGTAATTCAGACCACACTATTTTGAGTTCTCATTTTATGTGGAGCATTGAATTTTTCACATAATGACATAACAAGGGAGCTAATTTACAACATTTTCAAAATGAAGTTTAGGCTAAAGGTAATTATCTGTTGCATTTTTTTCTTTAGCAGTTTTATCTGAAAATGGAAGAAAAGGAGACTCCCTCATAGACACTGACATATGCCCTTTCATTTTATTCCTCCAGACTAATGAACTGTACTGTTTCTTCCTTGATTTGGTAGGCAGAATATCTGAAAATTTTAATTGGCTAGTTATTCCTGTTTCAAATCCCATTGAAGGCAATGAAACTACTGGTTTGATAAGAAAACTTAATGTGTTAGAATAGAAGAATGGGTAGTGTTTGATGAAGGGATTCTGCATGTAACCTTTATCAGCAAGTCAGAACTGGTTTTTCATCTTCCTGATTTTAGCAATTTCTCGTTGATCTGTGGGTCTGAGGTGCCTCTCTGCAGCAGTAAATGGGTAATGGGAGGTAACAAACTTTATTTTAGTTTTAAATTTATAAAGGAGTGGGAGGAAAAATATGATCTTGTGTAACAAAGCTAATGCATAGCTTGACAAAAGTGTTCCTGTAATATGATTAAATTATGTTTCAGTTTAACCCACTAATCTAATGAGGTACAAGCTATAGATAAGGTATTCATTTCACAGAGAAGTCACTTTAATTTTGATGAATGCAATTGCTTAGCACAAAATTAAGGTGCATGCACATGAACAAATCCAGCTATTTGTTCATATCTCACTTTCCTGTCCCCCCTCAAAGGAACTTTCACATGGACTGATTTTCTTCTCAATATATTAGATCTAGAAACGAGAAGAATCCAACAAACAGGAGAATTGATTTGCTCTTAACAATCATTTTGCATTTACCTTACGGATAACACACCTATGCCCTGGTTCCCAGGCATAGTTATATTGCTGAGTTTTGTTTTTAGAAATTACTATTTACCATATATTGGCTTTTGAATTTAAAAAAAATCATCACACAGAATATTTTCTGGCTACACAGCATGGTCCCTTAGATTTCGTGACATTTTTGGAACTTTTTTTTTTAATATTTATCATAAGATTTAATTTAGACTCCCATTCCTAGCAAAATTTCAGAACATTGTAACAGGTATTTTGCTTGATACTCTTGTGGCTTTTTCCTTCTACTCCTACTTTTTCATTTCTATTTTTGTTTAATATTATTTTTATCTTTCATTGTATATATTTCAATTTCACCTACCTTAAATCTTCCTGTAATCAAAAGGGTAAAGCTAGATTAGAGAGATAGAAGGATCAATAAATAGATCAATGGAGAAACTAGGAGATGGCATTTACTGTTGTAATATTTTTGAAGTTTGCAGTTCATTTGCTCAATATTTACTACCCGGTGTGTTCAAAACTATATATTGTGGTTCCAAGCAGAATAATATGGTCTGGAAGTTGAGGGCCTGAAAATTGAGCAGAGGTGAAAAAGTCCTCCATAAGCAACCATTGTGCAATATGCTATTTGCTATAAACAACTTATAAAAATGCTGTCAGAACATTTTTTATGTTCTGACATAAAAGAGCCCCAGCAGCCCTGAGGTTTCACCTGAGCTCAAGGAAGGAAGGGTATCCCATGTAGGGGGAGAAGAAGGTAAGAAAGAACCATATAAGCAAAGGTACAGAGACATGAATGTGCTTTATGGATCTGAATATCTGTAATTCCACTTTTATTCCCCTTGTCATTGGGGGTGGTATTGCACTGCGTGTCACATACTATATACAGTACCTGAAATGGGTTTTCTGCAGCCCTTGAATGCTGCAGGCAGTGTTGCTTGACTGGGTGCTGAGTTAGAGCATCCTTGTGACTGCTGATTCAGATCTCTCTCATTTTTTTGCTAGGCAAGAGAGACTACTTTTATATCATTGGGCCAACCATCATATTCAAGAGCTACACTATATTTGTGGAAGGAAATTCTGGTAAAGATCAACCTAAAAAGTGACTAAAACGATAGCTAGTGTGGTGACATTAGCTTTCCAGGCTTGACTCCCCGAATCTGCTAAGGTTTAAAATTAAGATGAGCACTCTCCAGTGGAGCAGTGGGGAGATGCCTTAAAATATGCTGAGTGCAGCCTTAGCTGGTTTTGCTCAGTGGTTAGAGCGTCCGCTCGCAGACTGAAGGGTCCTGGGTTTGATTCTGGCCAAGGGCTTGTACCTCAGTTGCGGGCTCGATCCCCACCCCAGTCCAGGTGCGTGCAGGAGGCAACCAATCAGTGTGTCTCTCTCACATCTCTCTCTCTCTTCCTTTCTCTCTCCATTCCACTCTCTCTGAAAAGTAATGGAAAACATATCTTCCTCTGAGGATTAAATAAAATAAATAAAAAATATGCTGAGTGTTAAGAAAGAAAAAAGCTTCCTACCCCCATAAGAGTTCCTCAGAATCATCCATGTCTAAATTTCTAAAAGTGCACATATCCTCCAAAGAAAGTACCTTCTCAAAAGATACTTAATTACAAATGGAAAAAGTGGGGAAAACTAGTACATGTGGCCTTAACCAAGTGATCTGAGAATCACCAGAAATAAGGCCTATGTATATCATCTACTTCCAAGAAAGGCAGAGCATAATGTCTGTGACACTCCTGTCAAAAATGCATAACCTCAATCCAGTATTAAGAAAATGCACACACCTCTAAATTGAGGGACGTTCCGCAAAATAAGTGGTTAGTACTCTTCATGGTTGTCAAGATCCTGAAAGATAGTGAATGAGAAATGTCCCAGGTTGGAGACTGAGGAGATACAACTAATGCAATCCAGCGGGTACAATTGGTGGATTTTGAGTAAGGTTTGTAGGTTAGTTCATCTCTGTGCTGTTAAATAGCAAAAAGTCAACTGACTAGATTTTAAAGATCTAATGGGCTTTATTGAAGGGTTCATGAATTCTGCTACATCTTATCTAGTAAATAGAGAGGTGCTCCAAGAAGTACCTAGAAACTGGGCAGGATAAGAAAGTTATTAGCAAAAGAAAAAAAGGATTGTTTCAGGCAAAGTCACTTTTCTTTGGAGTAAGGGTGACGGGGTCTCCTCAGGCAAATTACCTCACTACTGTTGATCAGAAAATTCCAGACTGTTTGGTTTAAGGTCATGTTTCTGGGAAGGGCTAAAAATGCAATCAGGTGGCCCTGGGAGGGAGCTGTTCCACCTTGGGCCTGTTATTTCTTTATGTTAATACTAATTTCATGATTTAGATTAATTGAGCTATGGTTGTATCAAATTAACATATTAGGGAAAGCTGGGCAAAGGATATACAGGAATTCTGTGTACTATTTTTGCAACTTTTTATGTCTAAAAATTACTTCAAAATAAAGTGTTAAAAAATAACATATAAATTATAATTCTTCTATTTCCTTCCTTTCTTCAAAAAAAAAAGGTGACAAAATAAACAAACATACATTTTTTTATTTTTTTATTATTTTTGAAAGATTATCATTGGTGGTACCCAGGCAGGCTAAATAGCCATCTCAGACACTGAATAAAGAAAAATTGAATTTATTTAAGAAAAAGGGGTGGGGGATGGGAATATGCCAAGGGAAGGGCTACACAACTTTGAGCTAAAGGGTTCCGGGTCCATGATGGCAGCAAAAATATACTTAGGACAGTGAAACAAGGAAGGGCATAGAAGTAACAGGAGAGCCTAGGCTGGGCTGCTTTGGCTCACTGAAGTCAGAGAGAAGAGGGCCTTGGAGACAGGGTCGGGGGATAAGTACAGGACAAGCTGCCACTGCCCATTGTCCTCATGGTTGCCAAGTCTCCCAGGGTCCCCTAGGAGGGAAGAAGAGGGAAGGACATGGTGCTGGCCTGCTCTGCTCCCCTAGTGGGGAGCTCACACTGTGCCCTTTGTCCTGAGGGTGGAAATCTTTCTTGCAAGTGGAAAGCTTAGGGGAGGTCTCAGGGGAGGGTCTCAGTAGAATATCCATCAGCTTCCCAGGGGTGCTCTTTCAGAGTCATGGTCTCCACTGATTGGTGGGTGCCAGGGCAGGGGGTCATTAGTCAGTGTGTCTGGTCCTGAGGCAGTCAAGGTGCCACTTGTCTGGTTTTGCTGCTTTTATGGGCCTGGAGCTGAAATACAACTGAGGCCTACATGTTATCTTTCGAGAGGAAAAGCTCAGGGGGTTTAAATAGCATGACCAGCGATATGTTAGGGGAGGATGGGTTACCCTGGGAACAAGGTTCTTGTTTTCCCAGCTTTGCCCCTTGTTAGGCATCCAGGGCTTCCTGACCTGGTGAGTTTCTGTACCTGGCCTGTGGTCCTTGCTCTGATCATGTCTGTCTAACATATTTCATTTAACCTTTTCATCTTATGTCTATTTCTTTCAAAAGTTAGGTGCTTTCTTTATAGGAAAACTATTAACTAAACTGAAGGTTTTTTTGTTTGAATAAAGAGTTATAAGACCTAGAAGATACCTAATGTAGTCTGTCTACTCAATTCTCATTAGAGACATTTTAAAGACAAGAGGAAAAAATTCCAGAACATGTTAGCGGTGGCCTTGTCCATTCTCTCATAATATTTTTATGGCTGATTTAAAGGCCTCCTCCCACAGTTAAAGTGAAATTTCTCCCATTTCTTATTAGAGGAGGAGAAGTATGGCTGGCTGTCTTTCACATAATGGAATCAATTTCTTAGGTCTTGATGGTCATCAGGACAATGTTCCTAAACCTTTCATTCTTTTTCACAGTTGACCTACATTGCTAAAGTGAATTTGTACTTCCTGAACTGATGTATCTGCCTTGCCTACTTTCTAGAATGCAAAGATTATTTTCAAAATCCACTACTGGCATAGGAGATATAATCTAAATAAATGTGTATTCTGCCCAAAATATTTTTAGGCTGCTTCTAAATACTGGCCTTATTTTAAAAATTATAATGGTTTCCTTTAACAATATCTTTTTCACCTCCTCAAGAGTCTAGTAAATTCTGATAATAGTTTATACTTTATTTATGAAGTGGATGGATGGATGAAAGGCCCTAGGCTAAAGAATTTACTTGATTGAGAGGCCCTAATGGGTCTTAAACAGAACTACTTCCCATCTCTGAAGGCTAAAGCCTGTGGTCATTTGCATTTGAATACCTAGAAGTAGTGAGAAAATTTGCTTAAAACTGATTCAAGATCAAGGTTCCTATGGAGAAGCTAAGTAATTTGAAGGGCTTTTAACACCTTGTTAAGGGAAGTGTCACCCACAGAGCCTTGTTGGGGTGATCAGATGCCACCACCCAGACAAAGGAGGGCACAAATATATGTAAGGCAGAGCCAGCACACTGCAATGCCTGTGGGTGAGAGTAGGACTTCGGGAAAGTCCATAGCCATGGAGTCCACTGTGAGAAACCAGGGGAAAGAGAAAACATTGGGATCTAGAGCCCCCTGAGCAAGGCCATACCAAGAACACATAAAATGAAGCTCTCATGGGTGTTTGTTCTGCAGAATCAGAAAAATAGTCTAGAGAGCCCTAGAAGGGTCCCATGGAGTCCCAAGGCAGAAAGAATCTGCTTGAACAGAATAACTACAAAGAGCCTGCCTATTGGTTATAGAAAGACAGTGACCAGGTTTCAGAGAGAAAATCCCAGAGGCTTTGATCTTTACAGAGTGGTCTTCAGAGGGATGATGTTATCAGCTGTCAATCAACAGAGGAACTACAGGCCTTTGGGTTGGAAGATGAGGAGGGTACGGAGCTGCCCGCCACCCCCTCACTTCTACCTGCAGCCTGTCTTATCCTGAAACCAAGGAGGGGCTTCGTGAAGGAAAAAGAAAAAGACACCCAAGGGGCGTTGTTCTTATTCCTGAAACAATAGGGGTGTATAAATCACCACAGCTCTGGATTCAGTCCAGCCGGATGACTGAGAAGAGGAAATCTTTAGCTGTTCCGAGTCTTGAGTGGGGGATGCAGATGTCTCATCCCAGAGGGGTCTCCCTAAAGACCACTTTAGACCCCTTTGGAGACAGCAGCAGTGTGGTCCCCCTTGCACAGACCAGCCCTCCGGAGGCCCAGTGGGAGTCCTGGCAGCAGTCACTAAGAAGGGAGGGCGGCTTATCAGTACTGCACTGAAGGCGAGGTCTGAGATAATGACTGGCCTCTTTACCTCTCTCAAGTCTCTAAGACACATCTGCACAGTGCTTGCAATAAAATGTATACAGGGGAGGAAAGATTTGCATGAAGAAATAGGCAGTGCACAAAATAAAACTGGCAAACCTGGTCTTGAGATCTGCTTTTCCTGTCCCTTACTCCTGATTGTTACAGTCGTAAATTATCTATAGTTCAGAAACATGGCTGGTAAGCAAGGCCTCCTGATACAGCAGGAATGCGCTGTTCTGTGCAGGGTGGCCGGGCTGCAAAGGAAAGGAAGCGTGTCGCCCACTTTCCCCAAGGCTGCAGCACATCTCAGCTCCCGTCCCGCAGGACCTAGGATTTGGCTGAAAGATGCAGTGGGAGATGGATGGTTTGGTGTTAGAGTGTTTTCTCCTTTGTGCTGGAAGGATGATTAAAAGCCCTGGTTTGCATCTCTTCGAAGCCCGCTTGGCTGTCAGGTGGAAGAGTTCTCTGTCGAGTTCCTCCTAAGGTGCATCTAAGAGTAAGATTTGAATCTGGCAGAATTAAGAATAATATAACTGTAGCCCTTTTCTCCCTCTTATCCCTTTGAAGCTAGATAGTCTTTTAAAAAAATACATTTGATGGGGAATTTGGCTCCAAGTATCTAACTCTCACGTACTGATGCGAGGCCCTCTGATGTCCAGGAGATGGTCTCAAGATGCTTCTTTTTTGCACTCAACATAAATATATTTGGGTGGACACATGAAAACCTTATCTCCATCTGAAAAAAGAAAGATCAAGGTCTTTCAAGACGTACATTGCAAGGCAAAGCAGTCCTTGTTACATTAATATGAAAACATATGTCCAAAGTGGTCCGTAGTACTTACAATTGAATATTTGAACCCATTAATGTCAGGACTGAGTCTGGTACCAAAAGGAGCTCCTCCTATTTTAAATAACAGTCCAATCTGAAAATCCATCCATGGTGTTTTTCCATCTTGGAAGCCCCATTCGTGTCCGGATGCGGCATGAACTGCAGCCCTGGGCAGGTGACGTCCTGATGCAGCTGTACAGACGGGAACCGCGTCAGTCTCCACGCTGGCAGCCTGGGCAGAGGAGGAGAGAAGCCGGGTACCAGTGAGCAATAGTCTTTCCTATCTTATCATGTAAGATTTGAAAGAAAACCTAGTTCAGAAGGATATGAACAAATAAATTACCATAAGGACATCTGTAACCTAAAAGAAATTACATGAACCACTGGAATCTAGACAGGGGACCCCAAAAGCAATTTCTTCCTCTTTCCTGTGCTTTCGTGCTTGACTTTCCATAGAAAATTAATTGCCTTTATGGGAGGTTTTGTTTGGCAGGCCTGGTAGCAAAAAAGGAGCCTAATTAGATGAAGATAGCTCAGGAAGGGGCGGGGAGTGGTGATCATTACACAGTGTTGGAGCCAGTGAGAATCTGGGGGGTCACCCACAATGGATTTTCTGTAGCTCTATTCAGTTCTTGGATTTTTCCCCCAAAGCTGCACTTAGTTTATGGAATACCATCACTCTCACTGGGGGGTGCCATGGATTTCGATCAGCATTTGTCTCACGTGATGAAGGTCCAGAAACCACATTAATCATCTAAAACTACTGCTCCAGAATGTGCTTATGATACTTCTGTGGCTGAATTTGAACCTGTGTCTCTACCTGGGAATGGCCACAGTTAAATCCTAGGACATCGAAGATACAGTTAATACAGAAGTTGGGACATAAGTCATTTGTTTCTTTGTCGTAAAACTGCAAAGTTGGAAATTGTGCAAAATAAATTTAACGTGCTGCCCTGAGAATAAACAATTTTCATACCAGTCTTCCCAACTGTATTCTCAATAGGAAAATTTCTGATTTCCTGGGGGTTTTCTGTGTATCCTAGGATAGCTGGCAGCAAAAATCAGTTGTTTGTATTGTGGAACATTATGTTGATGTCTGGTTCTCTTTGGAGAACTCGGAGTCCTCTTCTTCAGATGAAATTGACTTCAGTGGCAGACACCATGTGACAACTATTCTCTATAAAATCAATTAGCTAAATATGGAAGCCATTTTCATACTTTTAAATAAAAAAAATAGCCTTGTCTATGATTAAGAAAAAAGAAAACCACAGGAAAACTGCAGGACACAGTGACACAAGTGGAGTCTGCAACTTGGCTAAAAGATTATGTAACTCGTGGGTAAATGTGCATGGTGTCCTCAGTTTTGTGACCGAATCAGTAGGCAAAATTTAAAGTAGTGGTTGAACCACTTCATTATCCATGTGGATTATTAATGTTCACATCTTGAGAGATAACTTGAGCTGTACTTTCTTGTCACCGAGAAATAAATGTCAAAATTCCCTGAGATCCTGCAGCCTTTACCTAATAAAAATAAGAGTACAGCATATATTGTGCTATACGTTTAATGTGCATTATAGTAATGGGTCCACAGCAGTTAGGAATGAGATATGAAGATGGGAGAGGAAACCCAGGTTTTATATTAGCGATGCTATATTAATTATGACAGATAAGGTTTTCCTATTATGAGCCTCATTTTTAAGATGCTTGAAACTTTCCCACAGGAATTTTTCTTGTGACAGGTTTTTTTGGGTTTTTTCCCCTTTTTTGCCTTGTAATGAAAATAAGGAGATTGGTTTTTAATGTTTTTGAAAGACTTTATCTGGGAATAAAACTGGTTTTCTATCCATTAGAACATTTTTTTATGTACTTTTACTTTCTGAAGCCTCAAAACAAATAGCTTTTTAATGACCTTCAATCTTGTCTTCAGTGAAGAAGTTTAGTGCCTTTGGTGTATCACGGAAAGTTTGATTTGCAAATAATTAAATTACAAGCATTATCCAGAGCTTCCTCTGCAAATGATTGTGTCCCCAATTAGCAGTTAGCCCACTGCACCTTGCAAATGAGGGGAACTTGCAATTAGTAAGTTGGTTCCTGAAAATTGGCCACTGTTGGAATGTGCATGTTGCAGATACAGTGTTTGTACATGCTGACAAGGAAGCCAGAGCTGAAAACTGTCTCTTGGACTCTGGCATGGCACAGTCCACTGGAGGTGAGCTCTGCTAACAAAGAAGGGAGCAGTATCAAGCTGAAACAGTAGTCAGTGGGATCTCCTTTCCTTTCAGATCTCACTCAGACACAATCACCTCGTTCTCTGAGCACAACAGATTGAGATCCACTCAGGAGACACAGGGTTGAGATCCAAAACACAAAGGCCTTGACTGCTCATTAACATGTTAATTAAGCCATGGAGGGTTCAGAGCTGTCCTTCAACCGTGCATTTTCACCGCTTGCTTTATTAATGTTTTAAGAACCCATAGTGCCAGAGAGGCAGCAGCAAGATAGGGAGATAAAAGGCACATTTATTTAAATACATGGCAACATATGTTTCTTTAAATGCCAAGCTTTTAAAAAGTGGACTCGGGCAGCTCCCCTTTGTCACTGGAGCAGTAGGCAAGCCTCAGCAGATTCTAACTGTATAGGTTTGGGCATTTTCTTAACTGGAGGTGAGGATGAATGAGCTGTATGTAAATCTCCGCACTATACATGAGGAAAGCGACTATGTTTAGCTTCTCATCTTTGAAATCCCTATGCCTAGTACTGTCCGAAGCACCAAAAAAGTCTCTAAAATATGTTACATAAATTTACAGTGTATGAGGTTAAAGCAGAATTTTGTATTCTCCAAATTCTGAAAGTCAGTATTGTAGGGTGTCTAAATCAGAACCTAAAAAGCCTTCATTTTACCTACCCTTAAATTCATAGAATACTGTCTTTTCAATTTTTCAATCAGAATTTAAACATCAACTTAAGCATTAAGCACCATTAAGCAATGAACTTAAAAAAGCCACGTTATGTGGTTCATTCAAAGATACTCCTGTCTCTCTATGATCCATTCTGTGTGTGTGTCATTGAGGAATTAAGCCCAGGCTTCCATTGCTACTTCTGGTCGAGTTGCCTTGTGTCAGGAGTGTAATCTGGTAAATGACTGGCCAGGTGGGTGGTACAAAGGAGCCTTAGAACAGTGTTTTCTCTGTGAACACTTGTCAGAAGTAGCAGCTACTTACCTAACCTCTTTTTGCTTTGTAGGATGTGAGTAATTTATGGACTCCCACAAAAGAGACTTAACTTCCACTGCCCTCAAAGCTGAAAGTTTGTAGAAATCGCTACATTTTTGTAATTTTACATGTTGTTACTGTTGGCCATACTTCTCAGGGCATTTATTTTAAATACTCATGATTTCCAAAGAATGTGCTTTGAATGGGAGGTTTTCATTGATAATGTCTTGGTAATGATGGTGTTTAGGAGATAGAAAGATTACCTCCTTTGCATTTCATGTCATGGGTATGCCATGGATTCCTTCCCTGGTCATGTATACTATTTCTCTTGATGTTTCACTAACCACCAGTGCCTTAAAAACAATATGTGATTTAGCTGTTGGTTGTGTGGCTGTGTGATCCCAGAGAGATTTGCTAATCCAGGGTCTGTTTCCAGTTCTTAAACTCTTTATAGTAACAACAACGGCAACAATTAATGATGAAGATCAATTTGTATCATTTTTTTCTTCTTCATGTAGGATATTGATGACCTTATTTCTTTGAACCTTGGGTCTTCCAAACCTAGACTCTGGTGTTTCCTCTTAAGCCTGGAAATGTTATGGTGTCGCCATAAGAGAGAGAGTCTTTAATGGATGACCTTATTCATGTCACTGAACTTCTCTGACATAGTTTTTATATATGATCATCATAATATATTGCATTTATATAGAAATTTTAACTGTTAGGAAAATTATTTTCATTCCCATTAATAACGCCTGGCCCCTATAACTACTAAATAAATAGTGAGGATATCCATTTTCTTGAGTTTTATCAGCATAATAATCCTATAAGATAGAATATGCAACATTTTATCAGTGAGGACACGTAAGTCGCAGGTTAGGCTAGGGATTTCCCCTAGATAACAGCACTCTGGTGGTGATGCAGCTGAAACCATGAGCCACGTTTCCCAGTTCCAGATCTGTGACTTAAGAAAAGAAAACCAAAAAAAACCCACTATATGCAGGATAAAGATTCTTGTTTTCTCATAGATGCTATAGATGATGTAATGGGAAGAAAATTGGCAAGCTCTTTTGAAACTAGTCACAAGCAAATGTAAGTGTAATTTAAATAAGACAAAAAAGAGATGGAAGGCATTTTATTTAGTGTTTACTGAAGCCATTATAAAGTTTGATTTGGTGCATGTGCATATCTCTGTCATCAAGTAGGTACAAAACGTTTGCACCATGGCTTTTATTGAGTGAGCCTTTTCACTTTAAGCACTGCAATGCTGGGATATTGATTAGTTTTAAAGAATTCAATAGTTGCAAATGAGTGATATTGGGGCTGATACAAGATTAGTTAGTTGATAAATATATGACTATGAACCACTTGATTGATGTGAACAGATTTTCTTAGTTTATATTTTAATTGAATCCAGTTTTTCATGTATAGGCCACTTCATCTAATTTCTGTTTATAGACAGCAATACTCTGTTCTACCACTCCAATCATGTTTATTATCTTTCTCCTAATGTCCAGTTTCCCAAATAATGCATAATACACTGAGGAAGTGAGCAGAGATACATTTCCCAATATTCCAGGCTCCCGTTTGCAGAGTTTCGAGCATATCATATCATCCAAATAATCATTGAAGATATGTAATGTCCAGTTATTTCTCATTTTTGCATTTTATATGTAAGCAGTAATGAATCATATTTTTTGAAATATGATTAGCTCAAGATTTAAAATTTCTATTTCTTGAAACTAACTTGGATATCTAAATTGCATATTCTTACCTTTATCCCAGAAATAAAGCATCAGAATTTTGAGTGAATTAAATTTTCAACCTCTCATTGATGTCTCAGTTTCGCATCTCAGCAGTACATTGTGGAGAACTGTTCTCAGTTTGGGTTAAGACTGCAGCCATGTGCTCACATTTTTAACTTAGGAAATAGCTAACCTGTGACCCAGTGCCAAAAACTTGACCAGATCAGTTTACAGCCAGGCCACATCATAATTATAATTTTGAATGGAATGCGAAAAAATAAAGTTGAATAATACAAACAGCTCTCCAAGGTGCTTACTCAGTGATTCTACTGTTGAAAGTTTTTGTGCCAGGGTTTTAGTCTATAGAAAACTGTTGGGAATCATAAGGGTATCTTTTTTACAATATTTACAAAACATTTTTGGTAGATAATGTTTAGCACTGTAGTGATTTGACTCAGAGGTGTTAGGAACTATGGAAGAAATCACAATTGTCATCATATCTTCCCAAGACACACAGTTTAAACTTTTAGGGAAAACAGTAGACCTTCCATCTGTAGGCTTATGATGATATGCTTTCATATAAATCGTCTTTCTACTGGGTCTTCTACAAAATAATGATGACCATTGTAAGTCAGTGGTTAAATACCAATTTGCAAAGTCTGTCTTAACACTACAAATCTTCTGGGTTGATTACTTATATAACTTCAGCAAAAGATTACATAAAATTACGTCCTTGCTAAAATATGGAAAATAATAAAAATGAGCGTCAGTCTATGAGTCCAACGATTATTAATTCAGTGCACCATAATGCTGCTGAAGTGTAAGAGAAACTATTTATATGCTACAAAATGACTTCTGATATCCAAGAATAAAAGGCTCAGAATCCATCTGAAATTAGAACTCTCCTATATCCCTAAATCACATATAAATACATATACATTTTCAAAGCTATATACAGGTTTTCTTAAATGTTATCTTCTTTAGTTTTCTTATAAGGGGACTATATTGGTTTAAGTTATAAAAGCACTTAAGAAATATCCATTTCCTACAAATAAAGGTTATAAAAGAATTAATCTTCTGGTAATCATATGTTAGCTTGATATTATTTCATACAATTTTTTTTTCTGACTCTCAAAATTTTTTCTGATTATAGAGGTAATGTAGTCATATGGGGGGAAAAACCTCAGATGTACAAAAACTATAAGGGAGCAAAAAATAACACCCATCATTCAATATCCTGAGACAGTACTGTTAATTATTTTATCACATATATTTCCAGTATTTTTTCTATGTGTATTCTACACATTTGGAATCCTCACAAAAGGAATATGAAACAAAAGCATTAGGATCAGGAAATTAATTTTAAAGTGAGTTAATTTTAAATTGGTGAAATCTTGGGTGCATGTTGTTTTATAAATTTTATAATGATCTTGCCATATCCCAGGACTGGCTTTGAGTCCAGATTATCTGAGAACTAGTGTGGAAAATAACATACAAAAGTAGGTTTACAGTTGTGAGTACATGAAACACAGAATTTATTCTTGTATTATTATTTATTATTATATTATTTTCCATACAAACAACTGTAAGCCTGCTTTTGCCCCACCTTGTATATTTTAATTTGCTCTATTTTATTTTGGTAATCCCTTTTTTCAGGGTTGTGCATCTCAGCTGTTGTACATTATATCAAACTAAAGATTGGTTACCAGTCCAGATAAACAACTTTTTAAAGGGGGAAATATCCAAATAGAATGAATTATTTTGTGATTTTGAGAACACTCAGTGTTGACAGCATTTTAAAGTCTTTTTAAAAGAAATAAGTGGGGGGGGGCAGGGGACGAAGGCTTGTCCTTACCTACACTCACAAATGACTACAGAAGTCTTTCTTAACCTTGTTATATACAGAACCAAAGTGTGTTTTGTATTTTGTGATTTTTATTAGTCACACCATAAAAATTTTGGAAAATTTCTGAGGAAAAAGGCCTAACATGATATAAATGAAACTTTATTCTTGGATTTTCTTCTATTTTAGTGAAAGGAATAATGTTTTGCCCTTAGAGTTTCAGTACAAGATTTTTGGTCTCTCCATCTTCTAATATCACCATCCTTATCAGTTCTCTGAATCATTTTGTGGAACTTCTGTCTCATCATTGCTACATCCTGTATAATCTCTCTTCATAGACTCATTAGGGCTGCATTGGAAAGTATTAGATTCATTCCTATCTGAAAGCAAAAACATAACTGACAAAATTTTGCTTTTCTATACTATCTGACTTACATGCAATCTTTTTCCTTCCGTTGTTAAATTCTTTGCTATTACAAGGTTCCTTTTTTAACTTTTAGAAATCTAGTTTCAGTCTGAGCCCTTTTCTGAAATCGTTCTCTTGAAGGTTCTCAATGCCCACAATGACCATTCTCAAACTACATTTTTTATTATTCTTCTCGTTATTACTATTTTTTATTTCTTTGATGAATCACTTTTCTTTTATGAGCTCCTCCCCACTTGTTTTCTGTGAGGTTTTAATTCCCAAAATACTGTCACCCTCACTGAGAGAACAGAGGAAAGGGAATCTGCTTTGAAGTCGCTCAGACTTGGGCTCAGTTCCTGGCAGAGCTTCTATCAGCTGAATGGCCTTAGGAAAATCACAGTCTCTTGTTTCCATTTATTTCTTTTAAGCATATAATAATAAAGCCAAAGGTAGGCAGTCCAGGGCTTGCATGGATGTTACACAGATTGAGCTATCCAGGCAACTTCCAACTCCAGGCTCTTTCATCTCTAGGGTCCTCATGATTCTGCATGGAGGTAGGAATTAGCTCTTTGGCTCAATTTTCTTATCTGTGAAAATGACAATAATATCTACCTTGATATTTTGTTTTAGGATTTTAAAAAATTGTATTTAAAGTATCTACCACAGTACCTAATATTGAGTAGACACTCAATGAATGTTAGCTGTTATTTTCATTAGTGTGATTATTATTTGCCTATTGACTAATTAATGATGGCAGCTTGCATATTTTAACCTTTAATTATTAATAAATCATGGTGCAGATATTTATACATATTTATAACCCAGTAAATTGGCTTCCTTAATGTCATTCCTTCCCATAGTTCTTCCTACTTTATTTCCAATTTAAATACAACAAAAAACATACTTTGCTCACTTTCTTATCTGTTTTTTATTTTTTTGCCATTGAATTGTAGGAGTTTCTTATATACTTACGATATTCACCTTTTATGAGACACATGATTTACAAGTATTTTCTTCTATTTTATAGCTTGCCTTTTCATTCTGATCATTGCTTCCTTTGCTGTGCAGAAGCTTTTCCTTTTGATATAGTCCACTTGTCTGTTTTTGCTTTTGTGACCTGTACTTTTGGAATGTCATTGTCAGGAGCTAGGGGGAGGGGGAAATGGAGAGTTTCTGTTCAACAGGTATGACATTTCAGTTGTGCAGGATGAATGGGTTCTAGAGATGTGCTGTACAAATTGTGCTTATAGTCTGTACTTTACATATAAAAGTGGTTAAGAGGATAGATCTCATTTTAAGTGTTCTTACCACAATTTAAAAAGTAAATAAATAAATAAAAATATAACTGGCAATAAAACAGGTGCTACCTTTCTTGCAAATGATGTTTAATGCCCCTTAAGAGTAATGTATTTTTGGTTTTAATGTCTTTTATGACAGAGAGGCAGTGACACTACACCTGCAAGATAATTTCCATGGAAGCTCTTAAGTTCCAAATGGCAAAGTGGAAACATAATGCGTCCACAAAACAACCTAGCACAGTGCTTGGTTGTTTATTCAGCATCATATTAGATGCTGAATAAATATGTTATAGAAATAAATTAATTAATGATGTATGGAAATTTGACTGTATCAGGTCAAAATCTATATTTGGCACATGTTCAACAAATACTTATTAAGCACTTACTGTGTGTCAAGCACTGTTTTAGGATCTGAGAATTCTGAAGTGAGCACAAATAACATCCCTGTCCTCATAAAGCTTACATTGTAGTAAGCAAAGATAAGCTGAAAGTTAATTTAAAACTACATATATAATATATCAGATGTGATAAGTGTTATCAACAGATCAAGGTAAAGGTAAAGGGCATGTGGCAAATTCTTGGAAAATGTACTAGTCATTATATAACAAACAACCTCAAAGCTTAGTGGTTTAAAACAACCATTTTATTTGCTCACAATTCTATGGTTTAGCTTTTTGGTTGAGTTCTCATCTGGAGTCATTTATGAGGCTGTGGTCATCTGACCATTCAACCTGGGACTGGATGATCTAATATGACTTCGCCTGCATGGCTGGTAGTTGGTGCCAGCCTCTCATCCTCAATGAGGCTCATCTCGGCTACCTCCTATGATAGCAGAATTTCATGATGAGAGTGGAAATTCTTGAGGCCTAGTCTCAGAAGTCACATAGAACTTCCACTGCATTCTGCTGACCAGATCAAATCACAAGGCTTACTAAAGTTCAGAGGAAGGGAAAATGAACTCCACTTCTTGGTGAAAAGAGTTATAGAGAATTTGTGCCCATTTGTAACCTACTACAGATGGGGAGTTACTATCTTATAGTGGATAATCAGTGACATCTCTGGTAGGATGACATAAGGGCAGAAACTTCCATGATGTGAGGGGCATACTCCATGTGATTATCTTTGAGGAGTGCATCCTGGGCCAAGGTCATTGCCAGCACAGAATGCCAAGACAAAAAAACAAGAAGCTCAGTGTGGTTGGCAATAATGGACAAAGGCAAGTGTGTTAAGAGATCAAGGTAGAGAGGAAAGATAGGCCAAGTTGTATAGGTCCTTATATGCCATTATAGGGGCTTTGTTTTTCACTCCAAGCGAGATTGGAAGAACCATTGGTAGAGTTTTGAGCAAAGTGACATGATTTAATATATGTGTCAACAGGATCTCTCTGGCTGCTGTGTTGAAACTGAACATCGGGGTAAGGTGGCAAGAATAGAGCCTAGTAAAGAGATTTATCCAGACGAGAGATACTGATGACTTGGAATATAAGGATAGAACTGACAGCATTTTTCTGGAATAATTTTTAGGCAGAAAATAGTTTTGGATTATGTAAAGTTTTCTCAACCAGATTGTTAGCTTCTCTAAGAAAGAATTTATGTTAAATTTTTTTAATGTGCATCTTCTACTTTGGCATTTGAAAAACACTCTCCAAATACTTATTGACTGGTAAGTGAAGACTCAGGCCTTGCTTCTAGGTTGAACATAATCACTACAGGATGCTTCAGAGTTCAGCTTCAAATGATTTTTGAAGACCAAAAGCAATTAGATGAGCCTATTAAGACCCATTGATGCTCTTCAGATTGCATTTCTGCTATATGCTCGAGGACAGCAAATGAATTAGGGCTGAGACTATCTGGATCCAGCAGTATTAAAAGTCATCCCTTGAAATGTAAATAATCATTAAATTAATTGAATACACATTTATCATTAAGTTCCCACTAAGTGAAAAGCAGTATTATCAGAGATTCAAAGTCAAACGATACAGTTCTCAAAAGCATTAATAATTTAGTGTGGCATGGGAGTGCTCATTTTGTAAAAATGAGGAAAGTGAGGTGAATTTATCAACCAATATTCTAGTTTTTGGATGAGTCTTAGGCACAAAGGTGTTTGGGGAAGATCTAAGTGTGGTGTGTTCCTGAATCTAGTTCATTTCTAGGTAACAAATTGGAGATTAGTGTTATGGGATGGACGGGCCACTATTAATTCCAGGCCCAGCATAGTGGACAATAAGGAAGGGTTCTTCCTGGTAATAGCAAAGTACCTGTTTCTGAATTTCATCCCAATGAATGAAGTATATGTGCTTTACATTGGTGTTACTTTGTTATAGTTATATACAGGGATTGACAAAAGTAGGTTTATAGTTGCAAGTACACAAAAGTTTATTTTGTATTATTATTTATTTATTTGTATTTTTCTATATGAACAACTGTAAACCCACCTCTCTATGTATGTCCGTATGTGTATACACACCACACACACACGCATACACTAGTATGTAATACTATATACATGCACTAGTATGTAATACTGTATAGGCATTATGGTAATTGATATAATATTAACTTTGAATCTCACAATTGTCCATTGAATTAAAATACAAAGGATATCATTTTTAGAAGGAAAAGAGAACTTTAACTCTTACCTAGTTTCTTGTTTTCATAATTTGGAATTTAAACTTTCGTATCACATTAAACAGTAAAGGATCTCACAAGAGAGGCGGAAGATGCTTGATGTCATTAAAAATTGGCATAAAATCAATGTTTTCCTTTAACGTGGCATAGGGTATATCACTTTAACCAAATAAAATATAAATCTGGAGTCTGACTATCTGTCTTTTTTATTTTATTCTGTTTCATTTTTTCCATCACCATTTATCCCCTCTATGCCCTCCTCCCCCCCCCACCCATGCCCCTCTTCCCTGCAGTCACCACACTATTGTCCATGCTCATGAGTTCTCTCTCTTTTTTCTTTGTTTGCTCAATCCCTCCACTCCCCCCAATACTTCCCCAACCACCACAGCTGTCTGCCTGCTCTCTATCTATGAGTCTGTCTCTATCTTGCTTGGTTCAGCTTGTTTATTAAATTTCACATGTGAGTGAGATCATGTGCTACGTGTCTTTCTCTGATTGGCTTATTTCACTTAGCACAGTACTCTCCAGGTCCATCCATACTGTCGCAAAGGGTACAAATTTCTTCCTTTTTACAGCAAAGTAGTATTCCGTTATGTAAATGTACCTTTTTTTATCCACTCATCTACTAATGGACACTTGGGCTGCTTCCAAATCTAGGCTATTGTAAATAATGCTGCAGTGAACATAGGGCTGTATACATTCTTTCAAATTACTGTTTCATGTTTCTTCTGAAAAATTCCCAGAAGTGGAATCACTGGGTCCTAAGGCAGTTCTATTTTTAATATTTTGAGGTAACTCTATACTGTTTTCCACAGTGACTGCATCAGTCTGCATCAGTCTGCATTCCCACCAACAGTGCAGAAGGGCTCCCTTTTCTCTGCATCATCACCCACACTTGTTGTTTGTTGATTTATTGATGATAGCCATTCTGGCAGGTGTGAGGTGATATTTCTTTAGCTAGCTTTATCTATGGTTAATTCATACTTTGTTAAAACTATGACACCAGTGCCACAATGTTTGCAAGTGTGAATAGGCACAATGTTCAGATCTTATAGCTTCATAGGACATATTCATTGCATTCTGTTTTAAAACAAGCGACGATTAAAATTTAGCATTAAAAAATCTCTAATTTGAAAATGAGAAGCCCAGCTTTCTTTCTCACTCTGTGACTTAAAAATGTTTCCTAAATTCACGGTACTTCACTTTCCTCATCTGTAAAATTAAGTGGTTGGGATAGATCAGTGGTTCTCAACCCTGGCTGCGCACTAGAATCATCTGGGGAGCATTAGAAAAGTAATAATTCCCAGGCCCCATTCAAGGTTTAATATTTAAAGGTCTCCACGTAACTTTAATGTACAGCAAGTGTTGAAAACCAGTGGGCTAGATGATCACTAAGGTTACTTCCAGCAAAACTTTCTAATCTTATGATTCATTATGTTTAGATATAGTAACAGTTGCTAGAGATAACAATGTTTTCAGTATTTGCAGTGTCCTTTTAGTTTTTGAAATTACCCTCAAAGACTGTTTCTACTCAAAACTGAGAATGCCTTATCTGTACTCCAAAAATATCTATATTTTGAGAATAATTTGAAACAAGAGTCATATATATGTCATTTTTGGGGGGTGTAACATGCATTAAAATAGCATAGATTTAACTAATTCTTAGAATTAACACTGATATGGTTGGGAAACAATTACTTTCAGTATGCATATGTTGTAAGGATAGTATACTAAGAATTGTGTGTGAAATTTTTTAAATTGCTGTTGTAGGTATTTTGATTTTGAATAAATGAGAGATAATAAACCTCCAAAGAGATAATAAACCTCCTAAAGTGTACATGTTAATCATAACAAGTACTTTACACATTGATTTATTATGAAGCAGAATAGACAGTTTTTAAAAAGACTGATTCAAGTGGAATATTAGTTGTGTTTGTGTTTCAAAAGATGTTTGATTTTTTGAAACACTTGAAATGTGTCAGAATAGGATTTGCTCTCAGTTTTTTACTAAACAACTTTTCATTGGAGTTAACAGATAATTTTTCCTTTAAGCTTAAATACTAGAAAATATAGTCACATGCTATATTATTTAAAGTTCCTATAAAATCAATAACCCAACTGTGTACTCAGATCCACACAAAAAACTATGTAGATTCTTAGGAAATTGGGGAAAGACCTCAAGTAAACACTAAGTTGAGAAATAATGGATTTTGTGTCTCATATTTTTACACAGTTTTGTGCTTGTGGGTATGTACTTTTGAATACTTGGGACAGGCAGACTCTTCTTCTTTTAGCCAGTCTAATAATAGGTAGACGGAGAAGTCAGATGACAGCTAACAAGGGGGAATGTAGGTGTAACCAACAAAGAATATGCTGGTTGTATGGAATTTCTGCAGGCCTAGTTATTTTGGAAAAAAAGTTTAATGCCCAGAAAAGACACTATGGAAAAGAAATATGTGATTTTCAGTATAATTTGTATGTATCATTTATTCTGTGTTTGACATAGTCTGTTATGCTTATTATCTTTAATGTTCATACTTATTTCATTGTATTTTTTTGCCCTATTGATGACAACCTAAACTTAATAACTAAGAATACTTTACAAATATATCATTAATCACAGCACACAAAACTATGACATTGGAAGAATAATAGTCCACGTGTTTAAAAAACCTTGTTGTGTACAGACTGGGGAAGCTGTTTTGCTTTACGTTAGCCCTACAACATCTCAGTTTGCTTCACAAGGTCTCACTGAAATCAATCGGACACATGTACCATGCTTGCAAAGAATTTTATATAGTAGGAATAAGCTATGAAATGTTTGAAAATGCAGGTGGCGGGTACTCTAGGTTTTGTGATGATAGCGACATGTATGCTAGTGATTTAAAAACTACTTTATAAGAGTGTTATATAGTTTAAAAGTATCAAGAGGTTATATGAAACAATATTAAATTTAGCATCAGAATGGCATCACATTTCTTATTACTCAACTCTCAGGAGTGACCAAATGTAGAAATTGGTAGTTAACACCTTACCATTTAAGAACTTCTCTCCTACTCATCTGCTCCAAATTCTGGGGCCCTTATCAGATGCATTTATCTGTTGCATTATTTTGTGTGTGGCTGTTTTTTTGGAAAGAGCACATGGAGCTGTACTCAGTCATTTATATTATTATCCATTAGTTTAATCAGATAAAGTCAACAAAGCTAATAATTCTAAAGAAAGGTGTGGACAGAGGTTATGTAGCCTCAGGAAGGTACACATGCATGGGGGATGAGTGGCATTAGAAGTATTTCATGCTGCAGGGAGTGAAAAACTAAAACATGGAGCCCAGTGGCACTTCCCAACTTTGCCTAGGGATTGGCCAGCTCAGCAAAGCAACCATCATACAAAGTAAAGTAAATTGACCTACTTTTCTAAGGATGTCATATAAAATGTACATGATCTTTAGAGTCTAGCAATTTTTTATCGAACGTAGACTTTATGTCAGACAGCCAAAGTTTAGTGATGCTAACATTTTTTTGAGGAAACCAACTTTTTACCTGGGTATAAATATATAACTTTGTCTTATAAGAGGTCTTATTTTCAGTGGAGTTTTCTCCTTGTTAAGACTTTGAATTGGTTTATTGGTTATAACCACATAATGTGAAACTTGTAAGCACTGGACTCCATCTTGAAAGCACAGATACTGCATTAAAGCAAAGCTGTCATCCAGGATGAATTATGCAGAACTTATGTTTTAAAATGTGTCAGGTTCTCTCAAATGTACTTTTCTTCTTTATACTCTAATCACTTAAGATAAATGTTTTTTCATTTGGCCTTAACTGTTTGTCACAAGAAGAGAAGAGACAGACAGCTAATGAAATAAATTAAAGTGCTGCTAAGGGTAGGTAGAAGTGGAATTTAATACTGTTGTATTTGGTTGAAGAGATAACTTATTTTTTTTTTAATTTGGCATAGTGGTATGACATAATGAGAAAGAAAAAGAGAACAAATTTTGAATTGGCTAATACTTAGGAATAGTTAGATGAATTTAGGTATAATTTTTATGTAACTCTCCCCAAATACAGTGTATTCTTAAAATAAGTTACAATTAAGAGTATTTGAGTCATGAATATTAATACCTTAAATCATGAATATTAAAAAGATATTGCTTCTAGATACCAGAAAGAGATTATGTGAATTATATCCCATAGCTCGACTTGGGAGCCCAACTGTCACAGAGCCGCCCCTCTCATTCAGATCTCTCAGAAATAGACCGTGTGCATATTTAGCCCAATAGCTTTAGGCATTCAGAGATGAAGTAGGTGAAATCTAAAGTACCATATCAAAATTAACGTCAAGCCATGTGTTATCCTCTTTGAGTTTTAGAGCAATTTTAATGCACACAGCAACTTGGTTTGAAATTTAAACGCACACAGGTTTGCTAGTTGGAGAGTTTCCATGCCTGGGGGCGGGGAGCTGACAATTGGTGCAGTCAGTATATTACACGTGGAACGAAAATGAAGTGGATTGGTTAAACTCAGTAACTTTTTTTTTTTCTTTTCTGCCTCTTCCTGTGGAGTAGCTTAGCTAGGGGAGGGCAGGTTCTTCCCCCACTCCCCCCCCCCCACTAAGAAGGTGTAGGTCGATACCATTTTTATTGTTCTGCTGGGGTGGGAAATAAACCACATGCTTTAAAATTTTGAATGGCTACACCAAAGAGAAAACTGAAGCAGGCCCTCTTTCCCCATCCTACCAGACTTTGGGGGTGGGGGTATTGTCTAAATGTTCTAGCCTACTTGGGGTTAGCTTAATGCTTCTACCCCAAGGCAAAGAGGGCGGGACAGGGGAAGAAATGTGAAGGGCTTCCGAGATGCTTCGGGCTGCGTGAAGCGTGGAGCAGAAAGCTTATATCAGAAACCCACCCTTCCCCTGGATACCAGGCATAAGCAATGAGAATCTGAACCAGCTGATGCCGCTGCTGCTGTTTCCCCGTTTCCAGGGTGAATTTTTCACAGCAGCTAATTCTAAAGGAAGGAAAAAATCCCTAACCAGCAGCGGAGAAGATCCTATCACCCACCCCAAGCTCTATAACCTTTTAGGCAGGCTTTTCAGAGAAATCCGCATTTTAAAAGCAAGCATTCACGATCCAAAAATACGGGACGGGAACCAGAGCTGCTATGAAAAGCCTCCTTACACTCGGAGTGTTTGAAATGATCCGATGAGCATAGGAAGCGGCCGCCGCCGCCGCTCGCAGCGGGCTGGACAGAGCTAGTCCCGGTTTCAGCACCTCGGCGCTGGACAGCTCTCTGCACGCGCCGCGCCGCTGCTTGCTTTTTGCAAACGCTCCGCTTTGCCTCACTGGAGATGCATCTAAATTACGTCCTGTTCGACAACAAGTAGATTTTTTTTTTTTTTCCTGTACGGGAATTACAGTAGACGATTCTCTTAATTAAACTGCATTTTCTTCCTTACGGATTTGGCCGTCAGGCGTATTTATCCCGATTTTCCCCCCCCACCCCCCTTTGCAGGAACGAGTCTTTGGGAACGTGGTCCACCCAGGGATGTAAAACTGTGCTTACCGATGCATCCCATACGAAATGCTTATGTGATCGTCTCTCTACCTTCGCCATTTTGGCTCAGCAACCTAGAGAAATAGTAAGTAACAAAGGGAAAACACGGCTTTAATGCAAAGGCAGGGACATTGTGGCAAGTGTTTCTCCAGGGAACTGCATTTTAATGGGGACATGGAAAATGTTGCAGGGTGGCAAAATTGGGTTCGTCTCCTCCTTAGCTACAGGAGCTTGGTGAAATGAATTGTAGTTGGTGTGCTGTAACTAAATTCTACTCAATTTTATGTCTTCTAACTTGAAATTTCTGCAGTTTAGTTTTAAGAATGTACTCCAATCATATTACTAATATGCTGCAAACTTTCAGATAAAAATAATTGCCAAGTTAACCTTTATTTTAGAACTGGAAAGCTGTTCTGGGGGAATTTGTGAGGATACTGTTGGTAGCAGAATGAAGACCCCAGACACTACAGCCAAACACATTGCATATCTGCATTGAATATTTTCAGTAAGGGTTTTCTGGGGGTGTCCTTGGGTATTTATATTTTTTAAATCAAATGAAGTTTTCCTGAAAGCATGGACTGTCAAAAACTGTAAGATCATTTCTTAAAAGTATACAGGTTTATAAAGCTAGTTTCTGAAATTGACAGCTGTATAAACTGTCTGAAAGAAAAATATCCTCATCTAGTGTATTTTGAAAATTATTAAAATACTGAAAATAAAATAAGTGTGACTTTCTGTTTAAATTTGGCCTAAATATGCACCACTCTTCTTACTTATTTTGATGCCAAAAAAATACCTAATATAATTTAATGTGCATGTCTAAGGTTTGGAACACACTTGATCTTAAAGTGCATTTCTTCAAACTTCCAATATTAAAAATATGAAAAACAACAGATTTCATCAGTTAGTATCATGTTAGTGTCTATGAAAGAAACCTCTCATATTGTGACTGCTTATAATCTTTATATATGTTTTAAAGATATAAGGCTTCTTTTTCAAGGTCATGTATTTAGAGACTGATACAGGCACTGTGAATTATCTCTGAATATTTTGTCCATAGAAAAAAATCACAGAATATATTCTAAGGTCTTGCATTTGAAATTTGATTTTCTACTCTATCCTTAGAGACCAAGGAAGTAAAATGAAATGAGAGAATACTTGACTTAGAACAAAGTTGTCAAAAGTCAGAAAGTTTGAAAAATTTTCAATATCTAGATACCAGATTCAAGTCACATAATGAGTTGTAAATAGGAGAATCAAAGTAAATTTTACCAAAAAAACAACATATTGTGAAATATCTGAACTCTAGTTAGCTGAAGAAAAATGAATGCTGATTCCAATTTTAGCTGGAGAAAATTTAATATGTGAATGTTGACCAAGTTACAGTTATTTATGTTAGAAAGCCATAGTGGATAAAATGTCATTATCAAGCATTTAAAACTCTTAAAGCCTTTATTTCTTCACATTAGGGTGGGTGAGCTAGAATTAGTCATTTTAGAGATTGAGAATATGTGAACAGAGTGGTTACTGGGTAATTATCTGGTAACTATAACAACTATCTTGGCTATTTTTGAGTGTTAGGATAGTTTTGCTGAGTTTGAAGTTATTTTAATTTATTTAAAAAATTCTTTTTTTGTTTTCTTTTGTTTAATTTGCAGACCATGGAGTCCTCTGGTACACCTTCAGTTACCCTAATAGTTGGCAGTGGCCTTTCTTGCTTGGCCTTGATCACCCTAGCAGTAGTCTATGCAGCATTATGGAGGTATGTAATCGGTTGATACACTTGAAATGCAATGTCCTGTTTTTCCAAGTTAAATCAGTGAATATAATAACCATTATCATGTCTCCTTTTCTTGATTTACTGGAAAAAGTATCTTTTCTATAGTTATAATTGCTGTCATTGAGCTATAATAAATGAGCGCAATAATAATAAATGTTTACCTAATTTTCTTGTCTGTATTTGCCTATGGTAAGAAGATTAACAACACACACACACACACACATATACTTTTCTTCCCAATTCAAATGATGGTAGCCTTCAACAAGTTGCTTACCCCCAAGTATGGTATTCTTATACACCAAGTTCAGTCTACGTGTGGTTTCGATCCCAATTGCTGTTCAGCTTGAGAGTTTGATACAGTCAAATTAATTTCTCTGTTATAGAAATATGGTTTCTAAATTCTTATGTTTTAAACACATGCTTTCAGTATGTCCCAGACAATAAGTGAAATCTTCTATAATATTAATGCACAAACATAATACCTCAGTGCTCTAAAAATGTCTTTGGTTCAATGTTTTGAGTAAGTCAGATTTTGACAAATTGATTAAAAGAAGTCAGAAAAACATATAAACAAGGGTATGCAATTGAAAAAAAATGTGTACAATTTTTGAAATTGCATCTGCTTGCTAGGAAAATTTAGTATTTCTCAGAGATTTGTTTTTCTATTAAAATTAGACCTGTCAAATTTATGTCTACTCACATAATAAACCAGTACATAACCAGTACATAACCAAATGGCCAAACTTCCTAAAGTATTTTAAATTTTTTAATGTTAAACATTTTTATATCCATTTTGATTATTTTTTTAAATGTTCTAAAAAGTTATATTAATAAATAGATAACTCTGTATTATTTCCTGAAAAATTAAAATATTAAAATTCCAAAAGTAGTGAGTCTAGGATTTTGCTTTTCTTTCACTTAAGGTAAAAAATAATTGAATTGAAAAATTAATTACAGTTTAATAAGAAAAGATCATTTTCTTTAACATCCTTTAAAAAAAATCATTGTTCCACATTATATTTTTCACTCCTTTGCGGACAAGAATTGTCCAGGATATTAAATTGTCAAAGATATTAAAATTTTCATTCTTTATATAAAAATAAAATATGTAGACACTCTTGGTCCATTGGCACAGATACGTAACAGAGGTTTTGCTTTCCTGTGAAGTAGTTGTCTGGTAGAGTGTGACAATCTGATAAAGTATTGCCAGTCCCACAAAATGAAGGAAACGCTTGGTCTGGGCATGCATGTCATTGTAGACAACAAAATCCAGGGTTTGGGGCTCAGTCAAATGGGCATTGTTCTGGCAAGAAAAAAGAAAAAAAAGAAAAAACAAGATGGACAAAGGCCGTAAAGAAGATAGTTTTCTCTCCCATAGTTGTCTGAATCGCACCTGTAGGAAAATGAAGCAGGGTTTAAGGGTCAGGATACCAGGTAATCATAATAGCAGCATAATTTATACTCATTGAAGTATTTAAAACTAAGTTTCTACTTCGCAGCACTTAGAGTTCAGGCATCAATTCCACCTACTCTTCACCCTCAATACATATAACTCACACTAGCACGAACAGTGCTGATATAAATGATATGTAAAATCTGTCAAAGAAACACAGGACTAATTAATGCATAGTAAAGTTTTCTTTAATCCAGAAAATCCAGGAAAATCACCTATTACAATAGTTACCTAAGAATTACCAGGATACCTGAAAGGATCTATCAAAACTGGACATGAAACTGAGAAGTATGGAAGAAAGGGCCTAGAAACAACATAAATTTGGATTCCTAGCAGTTAGCGACCATCAACTCACTGTTCACAAGTAGAAGAATTGAAGTAATATTAATAATTTGATAGAAGTTTTAAGACTCATAAATGATCATGTGAATCCGGTAGTATGATGAATTCAATGCATTTTACAAACACAAAATTTGCCTTGTAACATTATGATATGGTAATACTCGTGTTAAGATCCTACTTCCTTTTTTTCTAATTAAAAAGTTTATTTTCTAAGGATTTGTAATAGACTATTTTGAAATTTGTTGCTTTCCCATGTAGTTCATTAGAAATGTTCATCAAAAAGTTAATACACTAAGTTATGGTCTTTCCATCTACAGACATGTCCTTTTAATCCATGTACATATTGAAATGATGCATTCACAAATTTTGTTTAAAATATCAAACACATTTATAAAGAGGGTTGAAAGTTGAGACATTTTATAGTAGTTTTTAAAGCAATTGTGTGCCTCAGTAATAATGAAAATGGAAACATCTAAAGACTCTTCAGGGCGGTCAGTCTTTGTCTTTTATTACCATGATTTTCCTATTTATGGGGCAAATGATATCACTGAACCCTTTTCATAATGTCAGCTGTGTGCTTCTGCTGTCATGGAAGCCATTAACATCTGCAGCCCTTAAACTTCCTATGTTACATCTCCCACACACACACACACAAAAAACTCTCAAAAAATACTCTTAATATTTGATGATGTTTTTCCAGCCTCTCAGCATGTGGGTTATTATATTTTTTAATACTGGTGATGCAGGGACAAGGTTAAGCAACTCGCGAGACCATTACAGTATTGACCCAGGTTAGCCCTATTTGGGTTTGTTTTGCGAAGAAAGGAAATTTTTTTTTTAAATAAAAAAAAATTATACTTGTATTTTATTGTTATTCCTGTTTTTGCTTTGCTTTCTCCTCTGAAATGTGTGATGGAATGTGGGACTTCTGCCTAAATATCCCTCAAAGACAGAGAGAAAGAACTTTGATAGGTTTTATCTTCCAAAGAGTGCCTCCAGATCTCTGGCACCCATCTAACATCACACAGGAAAGTCCATACCTGCTGTGGAAAGTGATTTTGTGGGCTGTTAATACAAATTGAACAATTTCAAACACATAGCAACTACAAGTGTGTCTTTTTGTTACTGTCACTCAGTGATATACTACGGGGTACAGTAAAGCAAAATAGCCGTTACCCTTTCATGGTAAACAGCTGGTCTAACATTTGATTCTAAGCAGTTTTCTCCATGGCTTACAGTCTTGATGCACTTACAAATAATATGACAGACTGTCTACAAGCACTTCCTCATAAGGGTAAAACATGGCAGATGTCAAGTAATTTTCCAGCCTAATGTGAATTATTATTCATAGATTGAATTAGTTTTTAGAGATAAAGCTTTAGTGGTTTGTTGTTTTAACAGTTATTCAGGGAAAATAAAATATAAGAAGTAGCAGCCTGACTACATAAAAATACTTGAGTTGATGAAATGGGAGATGAAAGTGTTCATGGTTTCAGGAGAATAATGGCATCTTTCTAGTAAACAAAAAAGACTTCAGAATTTGTGGTTTTTCTTTTGGTTCTTAGAGTTCCTATTGGTTGATTTATACGATAATACTTCACATATTATATACATACATATATCTAAAGGTAGTTATACTAATTAATATATTTGCAAGAAATTTTATATTTCTAGTAAAAATTATACTGATAACAGTTGTGCAACATAGGTCTTATCAGAAATGTCATGTTGTCCACATTGATGTCTAAAGAAAAATAAGTCCTAAAGGAACCTAGGACATGCCATGCCAGTATAAAATTTAAGAATAATCTTTGTTATTTTAAAAACTGTTTGGTTTTTTCCTCTCGTAAAGGCTGTATTTTCATGTTTCTTTTTCTGGATGAATTTGCATAGTATGGAATTTTTTTATTTTTCTGTTGGATTTTAAAGTTGAATATTCTTTCTCTCTCTGGCTAGGTACATACGCTCAGAGAGGTCCATAATTCTAATTAACTTCTGCCTGTCTATCATCTCATCCAACATCCTCATACTGGTTGGACAGACTCAGACTCATAATAAGGTATGACTAGTAATTATTCTGATTCTTTTTGTGTGTTTATGGTTTGACATAAAGTTGGTCATTTATAATCTATTCTAGATAAAGTGGGGAACGTCTGACAAAATTATTTTTTTATTTTATTTTCTGAATAAAAGTATTGCCTATTACATTGCCTTGGCTTAATTTCCTGGGAATTGCAAGGCTGTTTATAATAGTAAAAATAAGTGTCTGTTAAACATTACATCAAAGCTCTGAGTTCAAAATCTTAGAACATCAAAAGCACAAATTTAGATTTATTATCCTAATTGTAATAGGTCGTCTATATTTTGATCTAATTTATTCACATACTGATTCCTAAAAGTCAGCTAGAAATTGCTTACAAGTGTAACATAGATCTTGAAAATCTACCCCAAAATTGCCTGTAGGCAATAATTGAAGCCAGTATCAGGTGAAAGTGACTCTAGGTTTCAAAAGTTTTACTTAACCAAAAGTATTTCGATACTTAACCAGCATGGCAGTTCTTGAACTGTGTTGTCCCTTTCAGCAGAATGTAAAGGTACAGGTCCTGTTTATAAGAATTGACTTGAGTTGAATGAGTATGTTTGTTCCAGAAAAAGCTGTCAGCTCTATTTACTAAACTACTCTGAAATACATTCTAAGAAAGCCATAATAGCAATCTTAAATTAACTTGTCCCCACCTCAAAGGAATTCTGTTAAACACTGTTTTAATAACCTGTGTCCATCAATTTGGGCCTGTTGTGTGTTTTTTTCCAAATACTAAAGCAAATAATTGAACTTTTCTCCTATAAGCCATCATTTTTAAAAAATCAAATGTACTTTCCAGGAAGTTGTTTTGATATAGTACATATTTGTAGGCCATGTATAGTTTTTCCCACCAAACCCCCCCTTCCTGTCATTGTTTACCATCCAAAGAGTTATGCCCTTCACTAGAACATGGAAAGCTGCATGATCTTCAGCAGGAAATAGATGTTTAAAACTCTTTCATGTTCCTTGGCAAAGTTTTTACAAGTTCTGAGCCAAATGGTAAAATAGAATTTCCCACAAGGTTTGCTACAGATTACAGTTTTTATTGTCTGAATCATAGTTGTCCAATAGAAATATAACGTAAGCCACAAATGCCACCCACATGTGTGATTATAATGTGTTAGTAGCAACATTAATAAAATAAAAAACAAATGAAATTAATTTTAATAATACAGCAGGTCCTCAAGTAATACCATTCTGTTCAGTGTTGTTTCTATATAACATTGATGAGATACCGTAGGAACTTAACTCTTGTTTATATCAATTAGCCCGTGGTAAAATCGGTTTCCTTATACGTCATTTTGTTCAGTCGAAGAACCAATCGATGATGTTAAATGAGGACTGACTGTATATTATATTTAACTCAACATATCCAAAAGATGACCTTTTAACACATGATTACTATTTTTTAAATGTTAGTACAATATTTTACAATATTTTTATTAAGTATTAAGAATCTGGGTGTAATTTATACTTACAATACGTTTCGATTCAGGCTAGCGCAATTCCACGTGCTCAATGAATACCATATTGTGTAGGTCTAAATGCTAATGATATTTGCAAACTAAAATAGTCTCAAGAAATTACATTCTTCTTGCCCATTTTGGCTCTCCCAGGTTTCCAATGTCCCTGTTTTATATGAAAATGTCTGCAAATATTAGGAACATGAAAGACAAGATAAGACAAGACTGGTTTTACTTTTCATTTCTGATTATTAAAAAAAGTGATTGGTATGACACCAAACTTTTTAAAGATAAAAGGTTTGGTGTCATTTGGGTTCTCCCCAGGTAATCAACTGCAGAATAGATCTTCACCTGGTAGGGGGAGCATAGTGGTTCTGTACCAGATAGACTGTGCTAATTTTTGCTGCTCCAGTTATTGGTGCTTGTTGGGAAGGAGCAGGTGGTAGGTGGTAGTGGTGATGAACAAAATGAGAAATTATTGGTTTTCTCTTATGCCATGTTAATTTTGCTTTACTAGCTCTGAATAGATCTTGCAAGCCTAGGACAATTCACTATAGAGTGACCAGGAGGGGAGAAATGTAAAACACTGGGATTTTATTCTTAGTTATTCTAAAAAACATCAAGTTTTCAGAGGGAATAATCATATAGCTTACTATGGAAGACTTGCTGGGTTGAATTAAATTGACCCTACTTTATTTTATATGTGAAATAGCAGTATGTTAAAAGCTGTACCTGCTTTACTGTATTTGGGATTAATGATTTCTAAAAAAAGAAAAACTTCAAAATGTACCATCTCTACTTTTCTGTAGAAACTTCAGGAAAGTGTTTTAAAAATGTAAAATATTGATTGGTAGCTACAGTATTTTGTCTAGGTTGTGAGTTAGGACTCTGCTGCTGCTGTGGGCATTTTATAATTGATCAGATTCCTATACTTGACTTCCCTGGTAAGTTTTGATGGATGCTTTAGTATTTTCCACCTGGAAAAACAGAAACATCTGAGAGAGCTTTCTGATGAACAAGTTATTTGAAGTTATTTGGTACTGCCTCGGAGAGTTTCATGGCTAGTATGTGTGAAAACTGGTATTTGATGCTGATGTCCAGAGTAGTTTTGAAGTTTCATACTGGGATCTTACTCTGAATTGCTTTTTTTTTGTTATTCAAAATATTACGGATGTCCCCCTTTTTTCCCCATTGACCCATTCCACCCCCACCCACTCCCCACCCCAGGCTTCAGCACGCTATTGTCTGTGTCCAAGGGTGATGCATATATGCATATAAATTCTTTGTTTAATCTCTCCCCACCCCCACCCCCACCCCCACCTTCCCTCTGAGATTCCTCAGGCTGAATTGCGTTTTGAAATGTAATTATGTAATTGGCTTGATTATCTCACTAAGGAGTATCTCTGCTTTCTTTTGAGTTGGGATAGAAATAAACTGAAATAATCCATTGTTAAAAAAGATGATGTATTCAAAATTCTAAGTTATAGAGTCATTTGCTGGCAGCAAAGTAAAGGATCAAATGCAATTTTTTATATCTCTTTTTAAAATGCAGTTATAAAATTTAATTATAACTCACTTCATTGTACTTCAAGCTTGCTCATAAAGTATCGTTGCCCTTTGATCTTTGTGCATTTATAATTTCAACCAAAAGTTCATGTACCACTCAAATGTTGTTTATTTGTCAAGAGTTTCTTTTGTACCTTAAAAGTAGGAATGTTTTTTGTTGAGCCTGGTAGTACTGTTTTGCAGAAAGCAAAGAATATTTTGGAAGCAGATATATTCAAAGAATAGTTTTCTTAATCACAAAAATATATATCTGCTTCTTTCTAAACTACTTTAAGGTGATTTATTATATTAAAGATTTCATAGTATTCTTTTTAACTGATGGAAGCCAAATTTGCAACACTCGGAGTTTGTTGTTGTTTTTGTTGGCTTTTTGAAGGGTTAGATAATGGTGGCCATTCAACAGCTTTGAAATGCTCAGTAGACAGCCTCACTACCAGGTTATAATGAAAGCAAGTCAAGTCCAGGTTCCATCAGACAGCCAGATATTTATTAGATTAACACTTATTAGCAAATCAGGGACAAAACCTGTTCTGTAAGCGCAGTGAAATTCAGATCTTTCACATTTTAGGTACTTTGACCACACCTTGTATGCAACATTCATTTTAGGTGGACATACTCTGGAAGCAGAATTCTGTGCCCTTCAGTCAGCAAGATTCAATCAGAAATCCCCCTAGTCCGATAAAGCTGTAGACCCCATCTCTAGGAGGTGCAGGATATAGGCCTCAATGGAATCTTTCATACAGCTAATTCAGGATTAAGAAGTGTTTCACTGTATTAGCTAATTTACATAGCCTCAAAGCCTTTATTTTTACCAAAGGGAACCCATTAATACATCCACCATAATGATTAATCAGACACTAATTCATCACCTTTTGCATTCAGTTTGATGCCGAGTACAGTGTTGATTGTGAATAGATTTACCTACAGCCAAAGGATTTGTAGTTGCCACCTGGAGTATGGTCCTTTCAAATATAAGACTAGCTGACCACCCTGTTCAGGGCATTCCAGGACAGCTAGAATTAAGGTTTAAACTAATCAGCATAGATATAGTATCATAATAAGAATACCCAAGTACTATACAATAAATTACAAACAACCTAAAAATGTTAAACGTTTTGAAAAATAATATTCAAATTTAAGAGGACAAAGTTATAAACCCTAACTTCAGTCCTAAGAGACCTAGCGCGGTCCTCATTGACAGATCAAGGGAAGCTTTCCAAATTATTTTGGTTGGGCAAACATTTTCTTAGCATGATTTAGGAGGAATTTATCTCATGATTCGTTTTGTATGGGTCATTGAATTACATACTGGGGTGTGTTTTTTAGTCTTACAAAAAATAAAAAAGGTCTCTGTTGGAGCACTTCTTAAAAGTCACATAGTCTACAAAGTTTTTTTACTTAATCTTGTGCTTATTTACCCTTTCTAAAATGTTATGTTTTTGTTCTGTAGTTTGTATAGTTAGTAAAGACGGGTCAAACTACAAGGCCGTGGTCATTGTAATGGGAGATGTTTCTGTGTTGTCAGAATTGTGTTCTTTAAAAATAAAATCTTGAATTTAGATACCTTGAATTGGGTGAAGTACTTTCTATCTTATGAACCCATTTTCCCCATGACTTCCTTTTGCAGGAGACCCAAATTTTTCACACATGACTTACATACCTGGCCTCTGAATGTGTATGTGTTCAAGCTCTGAGAAGAAATATGGAATGTGTTTTCAGCTATCCATACTGTTTCTTCTGTTATGACACAGTCTGCCCCTCCTCTTGGAATTCAGTGGTCTCCATGCTTCCCTGGAAGCATCTCTCTCTCAGGTGGTGATGGTTAAGGGATGGCACTTTAAGCCAGATTGACCTAAACACCTACATCTACCGCTTGCTTCCTAGTTATATGATTCGGAGCATGATACTCAGCCTCTAGAGACCTTAGCTTCTTAGTGTCTCTCTTACAGTGTTGTTGTCAAGGGTACATGAGCAAGAAGTGTTTGGGAAGCTGTGATTATGGCAATGATGATAATGATGACCCCCAGATGTACATCTGACCCTATACTTCTCTTCTGAACTTCAGATTTCCTCATATCCTGTTTTCTGCTCATCACTAAATTTACCATTCATGTCCCTGCCCCACACTCCAACATATTCTATATAAATTGAATGTGTTTTCTGTAGCGTCCAGCTCAGTTGCAGAAGCTGGAACTCTGGGTGCTCTCCTTGATTCCTCCTCCCTCACATAGTAAATCTAATAACGCATCCCCTGTGCCAGTTGTACGCTCACTTATTTCTCAGATTCGCTGTTTGGCCTTTATCAGGTACTAATAATAATGTTCACTAGTCTACCACTTCCAGCACCATTAAGCCCACTCTCTACCTTGTTGCCCAAGTGATGGAGCTAAAATTCACATCTCACCACTCCGCTTCCCTGTGCAAACGTCTATCGTCGCCTCACTTCCTGCAGAAGTGATTTTCAGACCGTGCTCAGGCACGAGCTGTGCAAAATGTCTTATTTATCTATCAGAGTTTCTGTTCACTGGTTCTTGCTTGCATTAATGTATTGGGGCTCAAGAATAAATTTTATGGAGAAAGAGGTCTCCAGCTTATAAAACGTGAGAAGCCTTGGACGTGACATGGGCTGACCTCTCCACCCTCAGTTTACGAAGTTGTTCACCAGCAACACCAGGCTGCCTGTAGTGCGTCAAAATCATCCAGTGGCTTCTTGTTTCTTGCTCCCCTTCAGCCGAGAGGGAGCACTGCTACTCTGCTCCACCCTACCTGATTTCCCAAATGTTTTCACCTGTCTTGTGCTCATTTCCTGACACTCTGCTCCATCCCTTCCCCCGCTTTTAGGTACCCCAGCTCTGGGGATCCATGATTGCCACTGCATACCTCCAATCTTGTATTATGTCAGCTGTTTTCAACCAGACTATCCATTTCTCAGGTGGGGGGAGGTTATACTTATTAAATTTATTGCCAACATACAATCTGAGTACAGTAAGTATATAATAAATACTTGTTGAATGAATAAGTGTATGTATTTAAAGTCGCCATTTGGGGCTTATACCTACAGAACTAATAGCTGTAGTTAGTTTTACAAGGATTAGGGTCCCCTACTCTGACACAGTGGCATATTCTAAAGGTGATCTGGCTCCTGGGTTTTAAATAAAGAGACTTTGAAACCAAACAAATGCTCATCTTTGCACTTGATATATCTACATCATGTAAAATAACGTTCATAACCTTCAAAAGAAATGCGCTTATTCCTTATTCTCTCATAGACGTCATTTCCTGCTCATTGTGTCCCAAGTGCATGTTTATTATATCTCAGATGTGTGCATGATCCTAATGGCTGAAGCTATAGCCTACTTATTTAGATTTATTAAAATCTAATTTATTGACTTGCTATGCTGTTTGTAAAAGGATTTGGATGTAGTAAGCTTACGTGTGACTCATTTGAGTCCATTTTGAGGTAGCTTGCTAGCTCTGCAAGGTTCTTCTGGATTTCTGAAAGCCTTTCTCAAACCAAGGAACAGAATGGTTACTTAGTTTCTTCATTTACCCAGGCTCCCAGCAATGAAGGATTATTTTGACCTGTTGTTATGGGGTTCACCATGCGAGAGACAGTGGGATTAGAGAGATGTTTGGCCCACTTTAACCTTCTTGTCCCCTGATTATACATTTTCAGTTTGTATGGTAGGAGCCAAAGATCACATTATCAAAGTCAACTTCAAAATAGGACAAGGGATCAATATTAAGGATGGGTTTGAAACAAGCCAAGAAGATGAAAGTGGAATTATTTGACAATAAGGAGTGACTGAAATAGTTTAAGATATCAGTAGCCAAATCACTTTGAGGGACAAGGAATCCAGTTTGGACATTGAGTGTGTGTCCTTAGGTCATACTCCAAGGCTGAGCAAAACACCCAAAGAGTGAGCATTCTTTCAAAGGTAAGAAGTAGAACACAAGTCTCAGGCTTATGTATGCCATAGTTGCTTGGAGAGTGAAAGTATCAGGCCTATTTTGATTACCTTCTGGTTCATTTTTCCTGGCAGTTGTACAAGTGTCCGCTAGGCAGTGTAAAGGGACTCCTTGATTTGGCCAATTCCCAGTCTCCACGCCCACCCACTTTAGACCTAGCCTTCATGATTTCTCAGTTGGACTGCCATACCATCCTTCTAACTTTGGTCTGCTCATTTAGCCTTTCTTGTGTTAGTCTATCCTTCATATTAATGTGCAAAAGATCTTAAATGTAAAGAAAGCACACACCTGATGACAACATTTCCTGCTTCCAACTCTACAGTGAGTTTATAGGGCTCATAAGATCATTTTCTGACCATCACCCACATTCACTCAAGCTGTGTCTATTACATAAGTTGACTTTGTGAAAAATAAAAAGGGCGCTCCTGGGTAGATGAGTTATAAAAATACTCCTCTCTCTCCAGGCTGAGATAGCCCCTAGCAGGGCTTCTGACCTCCCATTTCTGCTCGCTGATGGAGGCCCTGTCACTGTGCTTCCCTGGGTATCCCATGTCCACCAGAGCCAGCCTTGCCTCTGTGCCTTTGTACTTGTTTTTACTTTGCCTCATAAACTCCTACCACCTTTTAGGAGTTGGCTTATGCAAATCATCTTAGTGAAGTCCTTCAACACTCTTCTGCTTCCATAGCTCTTGGTATATACCTCTGTTATTAGCACCAATCACATTATTCTATAACTATTAATTTACTCATCAACCTTGCCCACTGTACTCTGATTCTTCAGGGTGTTATTTTTCTTGTTTGTAGGCTTTAAAACTACTAATGTTAGTACTTGTTTTATACATGGTATGAGTTTGATAAATGTGGAATGAATAAATGAATGAATGAAGAGTGAATGAAGCCGTGGCTTTATTAAATGAGGGATAATATGAGTACAGCCATTCTACTTTGGGGGCTGTACTTTGAATAATTGAAATATACGTCAATTTTTGTTTTATGATATTTTCATACAGGTGTTCAGAAAAACACTAAAGACTTACAGAATACTTTTGAGACCTTGCTTTGATGAGAGATGTTTGAGTTAAATCAGATTGTATCTTGATCCAGAAATATCTGAAGGAGAATTTAAGAAGTTGAACAATTCTTAAGGACTCTTACAAAAAGACTGAAGATTAACTGTTTTGCATCCTGGGAATCAAACCAGTAGAGAAATTAGAAATGTATCCCTATGTATGATTTTTCACTTTCTCTGTTCTCAATACATAATATGAACTAGATGGAAGTTTGGCTAATGTCAACAAGGGAGCCATGTTGTATAATTATAGCTGATAATGTCTATGAGAATTCTGAATATGCTTTAAAGTACTGAAATGCTAAATAAACAACACATAGATGTGGTGAATTATTTTAAGTCACAGATACCGTCACAAAACAAAACACCCCTGGAGTAAGATTATAATAGAGTTTTTAATGGCCCATGATACTATCTTTGCGGCTATACCTCTCTGGGAGCAAGTATGGGACAAAGAGAGTAGAATTTAGGTTATCACTAAAGATCATTTGAGCAAGGTAGAGTCTGTCTCAGTATGAGATTGGAATGTGGTGGAGAGTATAGAAGAGAACTCCTTTCACAAACACCTCAGAATGTAATTCAGAGGTTGGTAAGCTTTTTGGGTAAAGGGCCATATAGTAAATATTTTAGGCTTTAACTACTTAACTGATATTACAGCTCCAAAGCAGCCATAGGCAAAAAGAAATGGATGTGGTTGGATTTGGCGTGAAGTCATTGCTTGCCAAACCTGGGCAATCTTGAGTTTTCTAGAAGCATCTAGCGTACATGCAAACAGAAGAAATACAATGTAAGGTTTAGTCTGTGTCACCTGCAGAACTGGAACAGGGATTCTTTGACAGTTTCTGAAAAGGCTTCTGCAGAGAGAGAAAAGAGTGAAAGCACTTTGAATTCCTTCTTTGGAGCAAGAACTAACACAATTTCTTCACATTGGCTATGGCTACCAATATATAAAAACTTAAAACCTGAATCAAATCACTCTCGACCAAGCGGACATTTTATGAATAGAAGAAGCTAAAAGCAGCTAACAAACGCCCAGTGCATGATAAAACAAAGTTAGCTGTCTTTATAGAAAAAAACTTCTTAAAGTACAGTAATAAGTGTTAAAGCTCCTATTAAAGTTTGTGTAGCCTCATTTGATGGTCTTGGGCAGAAAAGTAACATCTAACACAGACACTAAGAATGGCAGAATCCAGCTAATCCCCCACTAAATTCACCCATAGAGTCCTTTTTTTTAAAAAACCTGGAAGCCTCTGGTCCTAACTCCATCCTAAAAGTTGGATTATTGTTACGCATATTATATCATAAGCCTTGCTATAGCAAACCTTAGAACTAAAGCACAACCGCTAATACCTATTACTAGAAAAAAATAAGCATGTTAGAAGATTAAACTCTGTTTTTCACTTCTTCTGTGATGCTAGTCAGTTAATTTTAAATCTTAAGCTTTAAAGAAAGAAGTGGGCATATGATTGAGTCTAGGTCTTAACTATAAAATTTAAGATGTATGAAATTCAAAGTGAGGAAATTAAAATATTAATAGTCATCCTAGGCTGCTAGTGTACTGAATCAAAGATTTAGGTTACAATTGTAATGAAAGGTGAAAATGATTAGCTTTATAGTAGAAATATAATGATAACTTTTAATTCATAAACTTTAATTTATTCATATTCATAGTAAGGGCCTGTATACATGGTCTGTGTTAAACTATAATGCACATGTTTTTTATATATCTCTATAGATATGTCTTTGGTAGGTGATAAATCAGTCTGTGCACATAACTAGGATGACAGGATTTTTAATGAACCTTATCTCTGTTTATTTTGCATTCTTATTGTTAATTAAATTCTATTTGTATTTCAAAGTGATTTTTCCCAATCGATAGGAATATATATTGCTTTTACAAAATATAAATTAGGGTTTTTTTCTGTTTTTTTTTCCTCTCATATAAATACTTATTTTTGTTTCTTTTTGCTAGAAATAAGAGCACCTTATTTCTCTATTTGGAAACATTTGTTATATATTTTTCTAACATCCAAAATAAAGTTACAAAGTGCATCCTATATACCTAAGGAAGAATACCTTTGATAAATATGAAAATGATCATCTTTATTAGTTATCTATTGCTGCATAACAAATTACCTTAAACTTCCTGGCTTAAGAAAGTATGTATTTATAAACCTCTTAGTTTCTGTGAGTCAGAAGTGATTCAGCTGGGCAATTCCGGCTCAGAGCCTCTCATGAGGCTGCAGTCAGCCCTGTGAGAGCCACAGTCATCTGAAGGCTTGACTGGGGCTGGAGGATCTTCTGTAAGACAGCTTACCATTCCAAGTGTGCTGAAAGCTTATTCTAAATGAAGGGTTTTTAAGCTTTACCATTTACTGGCCATGTGCCATTTGTCAAGTTTACATAACCATTCTCCACAAACCAGCCTAGTGATCTATATAAATTATAAATCAGATCATGACACTTGTCTGCTTAAAACCCTTCGGTTAGAATAAGTAAAGCTTTTATTATACCTGGGATGGTATCCAAACCCCATAACAGGGCCCACGGCTCCTGCGTGACCTGGCCTCCAAGTACTTCTCCCACCTAACCACCTGAGTCATTATATTTCTTCTCTCAGTATATTCCTGTCATGCTGGTCTCCCACTAGAAACACTGTAGGATTAGCCAGTAAGCCATCAGCCAGGTGACCAGGTGCCTGGTTTATGCCTAGTCTTTATGTAGTTATTAACACGGTGTAACGCCAATTGTAATGGTGACGATCATGGCCAGGTTGGTTCACCCTGGATCCGGACGGTCCGAAGGAAAACTGTGGAGCCGAAGATGGATGAGACATGCCTTTTATTCAGCCGGTGGCAGGGCTAAACAGTACACGGGGGGCAATCCGCCTCTTCTTCCCAGTGGTGGCCAGCCCGGCATGCAGCGGGGACAAACTGCACCCCGGGAGACAAACCGAACCCCAGGGGAGAAAACCACACCTCTGAAAGTCCCAGGCCCCAGCCTTATAGGTGCCAGGACAGTAGTGGCTCTCAGCCAAAGATGGGTCAGACATCAGTCAGCTAACGTGGCTCTGTTATGGCTTTGCTACATCATGTTTACATACTGGGGCCTTCTCAGGGAGAAAGTGGCGAGAAAGCCTGTTTTCACTTTCCCCACACATGGCCACTTCCAAAAGTATCTCACGAATTACATGCTTTGCCTAGCTCTTCGCTGGCCTCAGGGCTTTCTCACAAATTTCTCCCTCTGCCACAGGTATTCTTTCATTCTTGGGCTGGCCTTGGTAACTTAGACATGTTCTGCACCTCAAATATGATCTCCGAGATGACTTCCCAAAACATCCCACCCCCAAAACCAAAACACTGTAATAGTTTTCTCACTGATCTTTCTCAAGGAATCCATTTTTTTCCTTTATAACTAACCATATCTTCATTTGTAATCTTTTTTAAATAGAGTTTTTACTTTGCAATTACAGCTGACATACAATATTATATTAGTTTCAGGTGTACAACACAGTGATTAAACATTTCTATAACTAACCAAGTGATTGCCCAAGAAGTCTAGCATCCATTTGAAACCATACATAGTTATTACAATATTATTGACTATATTCCCTATGTTGTACTTTACATCCTCATGACTTTTTTTTATATGTGGCAATTTGTACTTCTTCATCCCATCCCCTCTTTCACCTGTCCCCCTAACCCCCTTCCATCTGGCAACCGTCAGTTCTCTATATTTATGAGCTGTTTCTGTTTTGATTGTTCATTTTGTTTTTTAGATTCTACATATAAGTGAAATCATATGGTGTTTGTCTTTCTCTGTCTGACTTATTTCACTTAGTATAATACCCTGTAGGTCCAACCATATTGTTGCAAATGATAAGATTTCATTCTTTTTTATAGCTAAGCAATATTCCATTGTATATATGTATAACATCTTCTCTACCCATCTATCAATGGATACGTATGTTGCTTCCATATCTTGGCTGTTGTAAATAATGCTGCAGTGAACTTAGGGGTGATCTTATTCTTATCTGAGCTGAGAAGGGAAGGGAAATGTTCTGCTTGATTTACACTGTATGCCTGGCACTTAGCAGCAGGCACTCATTAAATATTTTTAAATGAATGAAGGACATGCCTAACCCTCAGTTGTTGTTGTCTAATCTAACAGTGGGGAGGGGATGTTATGAGGATCAAGAAAGATTACACCTAGGACAGTATCTGGCACCAAATAAACTTTTGATGGAGGTGAAATTTACGTACAGTGATAGGCACAGTGAGTAACTGCTGAGTTTGACCCACTTATCCCTATGGTTGCACGACCATCACCCTAGGAAGTTATCTTTGTCCCCTTCCCGTGAACCCCATCCTTTTTGGCAACCATTGCTCTGATTTCTCTCATCCTATGTTAGTTTTGTCTGTTTGGAAATTTCAAATAAATGGAATCATATATGAGTAGCTTTTCATTCTGGCCTTTTTCACTCTACAAACTGTTTCCAAAATGCAACCATATTGTTGTATATATTGGTAGTTAATTCTTTGATATTGCTGAATAGTCTTCTACTGTAGGAATTACCATTTTGTTTATCTGTTCTTCAATTGATAGATATTTCCATTTTGTTTGGTTTTTTTGTTGTTCTGGTTGTTATGAATGAAGCTGCTTTAAATTTCTTGTAAAGTTTTTGTATGGACGTGTATTTTCATTTCTCTCAAGTAAATACCTAGGAGTAGAATTGCTATGTTAAAGACAAGTTAGAATATTTTTAACTTAAAACCAACCAAACAAAACTGCTGAACAGTTTTGTAAAATTGTTGTACCATTTTATACTCTTATCAGAAATCTATAACTGTTCCAGTACTTCATATCCTTGCTAACATTTAAATTTATATTTTTCTAGTAACAAATAAGGTTTAGCACCTTTTCAGGTACTTATAGCCATTGTATAGCTACTGTGGTGAAGCCTCTGTTCAAATATTTTCTCCCTTTTTAAATTGGATTATCTTTTTATTATTGCTTTGTAAGGGTTTTTTTAATTAATATATTCTGGATAAAAGCCTTTTGTTTTATATATTATGATATGTATTTTTTCATATATTCATGCATATTATTTTCTCTTAGTCTGTGGCTTGCCTTTACATTTTATTAATTGCATCTTTTGCTGAGTAAATGTTTTTAATTTTTGTTGTCTAGTTTATTATACTATCTTTTTTCATGGTTTGTATTTTGTGAGTCCTCTCTCTATAAGAGATCTTTGCTTATTCCTCAAGGTCATAAAGATATTATTCTATATTATCTTCTATAAGCCTTATATTTTAGCTTTTATTAATTAAAAAAAAAATTGTTAATCCTCACCTGAGGATATTTTTTTCCATTGCTTTTTCAGAGAGAGTTTTGGAAGGGGGGGAGAGAGAGAGATGGATTGGTTGCCTTCTGCATGTGCCCCAACTGGGCCAAGCCTGCAACCGAAGTACATGCCCTTGGCTGCAGTCAAACCCAGGTGGGACCCTTCAGTCCACGGGCCGATGCTCTAACCACTGAGCCAAACGAGCTAGGGCATCAAATTAATTTTGTGTGCAATATTACTTAGGCATTGGGGCTCACTTTCTTTCAGGTGAATATCCAAGTGTTCTGGCACCATTTGTTGATAAGACTTTCCTTTTCCCATTAAGTTGCTTTGGTATCTTTGTAAAAATATATATATATATATATCAGAGTAAGTCTGTAAATCAGAGAATTTGAGTTCTCTAACTTTATTCCTTTTCAAGATTATTTTGTCTAATCTAGATCCTTTTGTCTAGATTTGCCTAATCTAGATCCTTTGGATATCCAAATAAATTTATTTATTTATTTATTTATTTATTTATTTATTTATTTATTTACTTACTTACTTATTTATTTATTTATTTATTTAAAATATATCTTTATTGATTCCAGAGAGAGGGAAGGAAAGGGAGAGAGAGATAGAAACATCAATGATGAGAGAGTCAATGATTGAGCCCGCAACCCGGGCATGTGCCCTGACCGGGAATCGAACCCCGATTGCCTGGATCCCAGGTCGACGCTCAGCCGCTGAGCCACACCCGGTCGGACCCAAATAAATTTTAGAATCAACTTGTAATTTCCTAAAAAAAAAAAAACCACAAAAAAAACAACCTTGCAATTTTGTTGGCATTGTACTGAATCTCCAGGTTAATACAAGGAAGAACTGATATCTATTTTTAATAACTGTTATTATTAACTTAGTGGCAGTGGGCATGATTTGACTTCAGGAAAGAATCATAAAGCACCCAGCCAGGTGTGACTCAGCAGTTGAGCATCGGCCTAGGATCCAGGAGATCGTGGTTCGATTCCCAGTCAGGGCACAAGCCCGGGTTGTGGGCTCCATCCCCAGTTGGGGGTGTGCAGGAGGCAGCTGATCAATGACTCGCTCATCATTGATGTTTCTCTCTCTCTCTCTCTCTCTCCCTTCCTCTCTCTGAAATCAATAAAGATATATATTTTTTAAAAAAATCATAAAGGTTTTGTGACCAACTGAGTAGGGATAGTGAGAAAGAAGGGCTCATTCCGATGACAGCGTTCCTTCGGGCTGTGACACAGTGTTCGTGTTTAAACTGAGGGCCTCGTTGCAGAGAACCAGTGGCCCGTGGGGGGAATTTTTGTCCTGCTCCAGGGAAAATATTCTGCTCCAAGCCACTTTTTCCCTTTCTCTCATTCTTCAGCCCTTCACTCTTTTTGGACTTTTCACTTGATCATGTCCTAAATAGGTTTTCTCTAACAAATAAAGCATTTTCCTTCCAAAGTGATATATATTTCCATCAAAACATTTGTAATAGACTAAACGCATTTTCTTTAAATTTCTTGAGTTGTTAATTAGTATATGAGGGCAAAGTTGTGTCTAAGATCAAAAGTTCTTGCACCACTTTCTCTTTAAGCCTGTAGGCATGACTCCTTATGTCCTTTACGACCAGACACAAAAACAAGTATCTGTAGAAAGTTAGCAAGTGAGCAGCTAGTCAGAGGCTTGTGGCACACTTTTAACATGGGAGCAAAGTATTTTTCAAATTAAGGGAGACAGGAGCACAAAGAACAGAATTTCTGCCAGGTAAAACCACCTCTGTCCAGTGAACGAGAACAGGTTTTAAAACCTGTTAGTAAAAAATAAAAATAAAACCTGTTAGTGAATATTCTGTCTAGAAACCATTTATGTTTTAAATTTCACTAGCTAGGTTTTTTTTTTAAGTATAGGCTCAGCATCCAAATATCTGAAAATAGCTGCTCTTTCCCCTACTAATGAAAACATAATGAATGCTGTTATTCAAAAGTAACGTAAGACATTTACCCATGTGTCACTAATTGAGCCTAGTTATTTTCACTAATAAAGTAATAGCATGAGTGTTTCTTAACCCCCCCCCCCCCCAAATATTAGACAGGACCCTGCTGGGTATAAATTGTGTTTTACTACTAGAGAGCCTTTCTGTTTTTCCCTGTGAGGCTATTTCAGCAGTACAGAAATAGGAGTATGTAGCATAACTAATTCTATATTATCTTATTTACTTTTACTTTTCATACTGTCGAGAAAAAGTGATACATTTTCTTTGCTTATTAAATTCTGAAGCTATAAATCTTATCCTTATTTCCAAGATCTGCCTTGTTGTGTGTTTTACCTTGTTCTATAAGGGCTCATTCCCCTCCCCCTGAAATGTGTGTGACATCCTGCATCCACTTGCTTCCCTGGAAAGCCTGCATCCTGCAGCCCCCTCATTTGGCTTCGTTAGCTATTGGTTGTAAATGAAAAGGAAATGCCATCTGAAGTAAACAACATACTGTTTACCTATTTCCACTGCTAGCAAGTGGTGATAAACTCCATTAAAAACAAGCAGCAAAAAATGTATTACACGGATGGGGGAAAGTTTATTATTTTTCATTTTGTCTGATGATCGTGTTCAGGATTTAGTGGACTGGTCTGCATTAGTGTCTCAAAGGGAGAGAGTGTGAATTTCGTGAGAGAAGTGCATTTTCAGTGTACATTCTGCCCTGGGCACCCACTCGCAGTTTCTTTTGGTTATGATGGAGCTTAGCTATCTATGCACATCAAGGGAAAGCTAGATTCTTCAGGGTATCATGCAGGGTAGCTCATCACAGTGTTCCTAATGCATGTTGGCAGACCTGTCTGTGTAGCGATGTGGTTGTTACTCCGTAGTGGAGAGAGCTGGAGTGTATTTATGCAGCCTCCCCAGTCTCATGTCCAGCTATGAAGAGGATCCTTGTTAAGAGCTTCCAGAGCCCATTTGTTGAAAAAGAGAGGAATCTGAATGAAATCTCTGCCGCGAGCAATATAAAGAAAATGCTTAAGCTTCATTTTCAGAAATGGGATTGTATCCACGGAGAAGGATTTTTTAAAAAGACAATTATTTCTGCTGGTAGGGGGAATTCTAAGATCAGTAAAGGAATTCTTGGGGATTAGAGGAAAACAAGCAAGTTTTAGAGTTGAAAATGATGCTGATGGAGAGGAGCTGATTTTTATATTTTTGAAAATCTCACCCTGTCATTATTCTTTCTCTCTCTCTCTCTCTTGTGGGGGGGGACTTGAAGGGGGCATGAATAATGTATAGTATTGGTGTTCTTTTCATAGAATAGTGGTAAAAAGGATAACTTGTCAACATAAGAAATTCTGCATATTGAATCCACATGCATAAAGAAGTCAAAAAACAGTTGAGAATTGTGCTGAGTATGAAAATATTAAAGTTAATGCATTCAACAAAGTGAAAACTACAAAGTCATTGAGGAAATAAACTACTTTTATGTGTCAAAAATGTTAGATTTCACCACCATTATTCTAAAGACTAAATAGCATATATTCCAGGACCCCAAAGTAGGAATTATTAAATTGTTATAATGGGATAAACATTTAAAAGAGATGGCTTATCAAGGGAAATATATCTAAGAACCAAAGTGCATATATTGGGAAACTGTACTAATAGTGGTTCTCAACTAGGGTCAAGGAGACAGGGCATTTAGACCCACATGGAGAGTTTTCAATCCACCTTTCTCCACACCCTCTCCAAATTTGGCACCCTTAGGAATTATATAAATAGATTGAAAATGCTCCATAGGTGACTCAGATAGGCATCCGGGTTCAGAATCACTGATATTGGAGCTTGCACAAGAGCAAATGGAAAGATGGATGAGAAATCGAAGGCTGAAGTTGCCTGTCAGTACTTCTTCTGTATCAGTACATGGATCTATCCCATGTAATCTACTTACCTCAGCTGTACTGCATGTCAAGTAAGGATAAGAATATACCACAGCAATGTTTTGAAAGTTAATATTAAACTTTTTGACCTTCCTGGAGAAAAGCACAAGATGTTAAAAGAAAGGAATCAACAGAGCCAAAAGTACCATATCACATTAAATTTGCTTAATAAGAAAATGAGTCAGTACAATGTACATTAATGCAAGTTTTCAGCTCCAAGCCAATGAGATCCAACAAAAGCTGGGCCTACACAGGGAACAATTTTGAGTAATAAATATCTTATTAGTTATCTTATAAGACTTCAATGACTAACCTTGTTTTAGCCAATTTGTCAGCCCACCCACTGCATTTCTTCCATGTTTTCTCCTGCACTTGTGTCCAAGACATATGGTTAGTTTTAACCTTGAAAAGCTTAAACAAGAACATGTTTATTCCCCCTCCTCCACTTCTCTGTTTATAATAGCATCATGGGGTGTAATCCAGCAAATATTATATAGAGATGTAATATTTAATGGATATATAAAGAAGTCATTGCGTATATCAGAGAATAAAAATAAATAATGAAATTCTTTCAGTGTGGTTTTTCCTTTTAGATTATAACAAGCCATATTTTCCTAACTGTAAAATTACCATTAGCAACCCAAAAAAGTTAACTAGAAGTTTAAAAATAATCTTCTTTAACTCAAATTCACATGATCAAAAACCATCTCTAGAGTTGCCTTGTATTAAGTCTTTTTAAAAAAATACATAAAGTCATATGTGCGTGCATTTGTGTGTGTGATGTGGTTTGTGCTCCGACAGACTTTTTGTTTTCATAATTCTCTATCTTGTGGTGGGAGAAAGGGTGTGAGGAAGGGACATATTGAAAGTCAAACTTAAGCATCTTTTATGTGTCCTGTCCTTTTAATGCTCAGTAAACAGGAACGAGGAGTACAACTTTTGGGAAGATATTTTGCGTCTGTTCTTAGGTACTTCCATATGTCTCACCACGCTTTAATGTCCTACCTCCAGAATCAGTAATTCAGATACACATAGGTAATAGGGTCTAGGTTACAAATGCTTTTACTTTTCTTTAAGGAGTGCAAGGGGGGAAGAATAGCTTTCCTCATTGGGAGCAGAAATATTAATTTTGCATTAGTACTGTGACTTCCTTTTAGAAACTGTTTCAGAGTCAACTCACCATAGCATAAGGACTCTTGTCTCAAATCCTAACCCTGTCACTAATCAGATGATCTTAAGCAGCTCATCTTCTAGCATGTCTCAACACCAATTTTCTTTAATAGAAAAATGGAAATATTTGTGTATGTTTGGTAGAGGTTGGATGGCTGAAGTAGAATAAGGGGAGGCGAGGTCTCTGCTCACAGGGGTTAAATGGAAACCTTCTTTAATTTCTTTATAGCTCTAAGAGTCTAGGATTCTTACCTAGGGGGAAAAAAAGGATTTTCTTTTCTTTCCCAGTATTTTTGTTGTGATTTCCATAAACTCCATCTTATACCAGCATCTGTTTTATTCGTATATTCCAATTTCTCTGCTTCCTGGTATTAAAATGTGGGCACTAGCAGTTGCTATTGTATTTTCCCCCAACAACTCAGTATACCGAAAATGTGAGCTATTTTATTATACATCTGAAGCAATCTAAAATGTACTTAGGAACATTATCTCCCTGCAAATGGACCAAATCTGCCCTCAGTCTTTTACACAGAAACCCTTCCTAATGCTAATTATGAATAAATACAGTGAAGAACAAAATTGTGTCTAAAGTCATAGCAGTTCATTTGCTTTGTGGTGTTTTCTGCCATCATCGCCACATTCTTTTACAACAGGCTTTTGTATTTGAATAATTATACGCAGTTGCACTACTGAATAGAAAATTGTCACCAAAAAAAAAATACTTTACAAGGAAAACAGTAGCAGCAAGGCTAATCTATAGCTGTGGCCTTTCTTAATGAACGTTGCTGGGAAACTTTTCAAAACCCTGCAGGGAAATGCATGTTTTGTAAGAATAAGCTCTCGAGCAATTAGAACTGGTAGGATTTCAGAAAAGCCATAAGTTCAGCTTGCAATAGATTTGTCAGTTTTATGAGCAGAGTGAAAAAACTTCTTTAAGATAGTCCTTTAGAATCAAAATTCTTCTAGAAGGACTGTCAGTCGTAGGGATCTGAAAGTGGGTTTGACCCCAAATGCGGATTTAGTGGCTGCTGAATGTAATAGAATTGTAGAACCTCAGTAAAATCATTTAGATGTTTTATTCAAGAGTCCTTTTTATACTATTATTCAAGTGCCACATAAAATGAGAAAGCCCTAAATGGGGGGGCGGGGGGCGGGGGAAGAACATATATGAATCCATATTTCGTGAGATAAAATTACCTGCCAAGTCATTATGTAAAATAACATCTAATAATTTGATCATTTGTTGTAAATCCTTGGTTTAGGTTAGGGAGCATTTATTTCAACCAACCAAACTGAAAATTATCAGTGAGGCCAAAGCATTTTTACACTTTTGAGTAAAGGAAATTCTACAGTATATATTCAAATACAACCATATGACCAGAATTGGAAGATCCTAAGGTTAGTTAGGATTTTCATATGAACATTAGTATTTATTTGTTAATCGTAGAATAAATAGAGCATTACAGAATGTTCTATGAAACAAATTAGGTCAAATTATAGGGTCTGTCTTAATTGACTAATCATAAACATCTATAATTAGTGTTGGCATGACTTGCCTTTAATGTACTCTGTATCTGTGAATACATGGGGGGGAAAGTAATTTGTTTAAGGAAAATAAGTAATATACAGTAGTATACCATGAAGGATCAAGAATAGTTAACCCTATTTCTTGTCATTAAGTCAGCACACTTTGGATGGGGGTCCAAGATACACTGGCCTTAAATCAAATTCTGGTTTACGCTGTAGAAAGTGTACGTAGAATATCGCAGTGGTTCATAGAGAACCTCCCATAAAGAAACAAGGGTAATTTTATTGGCCTTTTTCTTGACTCTTCATTTTATTTCACTTTTTTTCTAGACATAAATTTTGGCACCTTAGAAACTGGTGTCCTCCAGCAGAAAAGATAAGCAGACTTGAAAGCATATGAAAGATGAATGCTTATGAGGAGGTTTTATTTGTCTTTTTCATCTTTTCCCCCCTTGGTCATATTAATATCAGTTCTTCATTTACACAGTTTTCTCAGGCCCATGGGCATAATATGTTATTTTCTATTGTTTCTGTGTTTCAGGAAAAAAAAAAATCTATCATTTATTGACAGTTCCTCGGTTTTTCTTATCAACCTCATTTGAAAATTCCAACAATTGAGTTTTAAATATAATGGTGTATTTGAGACTTTACACACAGCATTTTCTAAATACAGATGTCAAATTTCCACAAAAGGGAGCCATTATGAATTTGGTTAACTAGAAAGTTTTCAGGAAGTATTATGAATCTGTTTGTTGAAAAATAAAGGCAAAAAATAAGATTAAATGTAGGTATTGTTTATCTATAGTGAAAAATAGCTCACGGGAGGTATCAAAGGAGGCAGCAGACATCACTTTGCTCTGACTTTCTCTGTTCACTGGATGTAAGGCAAGGGAGTGAAGCCACTTTTCGTTCTATACTGGAACGTGCAGAACCATCACTGCCATCAGTGAGTGTTCTTCATGCTAGAACTGATGCCCATAGAGGATACAAGTTCTCATTCTCATTCTTCCACTAGGTTTAAGATATATAATTGGTTATGCTTCAGAAAAATTTCTCTCAAGATTTTCCTCCAAAGATCATGATGGTGAGGAGGGAGATTTGTGCATGGTAGCATCTAAATGACTTTTGCATTTTGACACGAGGAAGTTGGGTGACTGCTGAAGGGAATCGCTGTTTCTCTTGAGCAGTGTTTACACTTCCAAAGAGCACGGTGTTGGACTGGTGCGCTCTGGAAGCCACAGAGATGTAGCAAAAATGTGTCATAGTTGCCTCCTGTGTAGGTCTTGTTTATGTTAACTTTATGTTTAGAAGTCAAAGTTAAATTCAGAAGCTGCAGCTCTTGAATTCCAAAATCTATCTTAAAATGTGCACAGGTCAGTATCTTTTTTTTAATTAATTAATTTGGAGAGACTTCATGGAGAAGTGAAATTTCAGGCAGATTAAAGGCTAAGGGAGATGAATGTGATGTCTCCTAGGACTTCATAGAATGTCTTCAATGATTCATTTCTTTCAAACCCTTCACTTTACAAATTAGAAATTGAGATGTAGATAGTTGATCAAAGAAGATAATTAGCAGGAAGACAAGAACAAATACTCATCCTGTTTCGATTATTTGATGCTTAGGTGAACCTCATTTAGCTATCTCCTCGGTAAATAATATATTCTTTCCACTATATATATATATATATATACACACACATATGTATATATATACACACACACACACACACACACACACACCTCCTTACCTTTTGTGGCAGGCAGGTTAACTCCAGAGTCAAACTGTGAAAGGCTTTTATAAGAGCAATGTCCTCAGACACAGAAATACGCTCATTGGTGGATGGGGGACATATATCACTACCCTTATTCACTGCTTTTCCCCATTTTCTTTTTCTTTTTTTTTTTTTTTTTTTAACCAAATCAAAGACAAAGACTATGCAAAAACTAGACCCAATTAAAATGTCTTGGAAAAGCCAATTTACAAAGTGAGGAGGAATCTCTCTGGGGAAATTTACTTTTCTTGAAGTACAAAAGTGAGATACAAGTATGGTATCAGTGGGCCATAGACTAAGGAGATTTATCCTAGAAACCACCGTGGCCATTTCAAGCCCAGCAGGGCTGCGCTTTCATGTGCTAAAAGCTCTCTGCGTGATCAGTCTTTTACTGAAAAGTCTGTTCTTTCTCAACCCTCTTCTGGTTTTATTAATGTATTATTATCTTCCTAACTATATCTTTCATCCTTCTTGGTTTCTGTTCCTCTTTGTTCTAAGGCCATCTTTCTCCCCACACCAGCAAGCCTCCCCCCTCTCCCGTTCCTTTGGGATTTGTGCAGTAACCTGAGTATTTTACTACAACAGCCGTTTTCGTGCTATCCTGCTTGAGCTTTCACTTGCCCCCTTACGCTGGGCCTCCCCACGGACGCCTGTTAATGGCACTCCTCTGAGCTCACCGCACGCACTCACCGCGCATTCTGAGAGGGCACAAAAGGACAGCAAAGAGTTGAAATGAGAGTTCTTTTCAACATTAAAAATATATATATATTTTCATAGTTGCCAAGAAAACATCTACTTGTTTCCAAACCAGTTGTCCTACGGTATTCTCAGGGTCTTATTTTTTTTTGTATTTTACTGATGCATTAAATTACTGTGAAGCCTGAATCCCTGTTCAAAAGACATGATTCCATTGGTTTCTCTCAGTAAGATCACATCCAAATTCAAAATATAATTAGTTCCCTCTCTCTCTCCCCCCTCCCTCCCCATCCTTTCCCTTTTCCCCTCCCCCACTCTCCCCTCCTTTCCTCCCCTTTCTCTCTCTTACTGAAGTCCATACAACAGCCCTGGAACATTGCCTTATACTGTGGTTCTGAACCCTGGCTACTCATGAGAATCACCAGAATGCTTTTAAAGCTGGGAGTCCCGGGACTTAACTGTGAAATTGACTGAATTAAAACCTCTGAGTGTTAAGCTCAGGGAGCTAGAGTTGTAAGAAAGTGTCACAAGTGACACTGATATGCAGCTAGGATTGAGTCACACAGTTTATAATATACCATCTAAGGTGACAGGGGTGATTGACACAGGCGGAATAGTGAGCTGTCCGTAGAGCTGGATGTAAATCTATTTACACAGCATCACCCATCACCCACTTCCAGAATAAAACTCTTTATTAGCATGACCGAAATTTTTCTCACTTTGATTCTTCCAGTAACCTTGTGGAACCTGTTATTTCCCTCATTTTCCTGATAGAGAAACTGCCTAACATTATATGTTGTTCATAAAAAGCAAATCTCTAAGTTTGATTAAAATTTAACTTAATTATAAGAACATCTCTAAATTTAATCCAATTTAGATGAATGTTACCAAATTACATGTTTTAAAAATTAAATAATTTTAGCCCAGCTTTTCAAAAACTTCAGAATATGACCTCTCTATTTGAATACCTAAGAAACCTGAGGTTACTGGTTCCCTTTAAAAATAGAAATTACTCCTGCTCCCTTTATTTCTTTGTTTTTCCTGAATGCTGCCTCCACATGTATCCTGAAGCACATTTTAATTAGCTGAACCCAAATCCATGATGGACTGAGGTAAGTAAACCACCCTCCCCTTTGGAAATAACCTGCTCATCTACCAAAGACAAATGACTCCTTCAAGGCAAATGTCATTTGTTCACCTCAGTCCCTACTTCATTTCACGGCCCATTATTTACATGCTTAATAACCAAAAAAAATTACAAAAATACTTTAAATTATTTGAATCCTCTGAGAAAATACATTAAGATAAAGATGAGTTTACAAGAGTGTTCTTACTGTGTTTTGTTGTGTGTTTTTGAAAGGGCAGTGCTTTCATGTCAGTAAGTTTTATGTTTACTGACATGAAATGTTTACTGAATAGTTAAAAGTAATAGTTAGATATTTGTGTACATATTACTAAAGGACTGTGTAGGGTGTTAATGTTTCTTGTTAACAGAATCTAAGGTGTTTGCATGTTTGTTTTTTTCATTGAAGGATACCTATTTTAGTTTTTTCCGTGCTTATGTGCACTTTGCAACAGTGAGCGGAATGGCCCAACATCTCTAGAAGCATTAGTTAAATATAGATAGGAAATTCCCCCTTGAGGCCCAATGCACATTGTTTTCTTTCTCTAGAGATCTTGGCACAAAAGGTTAATCTCAGCCTACAAAAGATTCATCGTGATAGAACATAAGTGTCATTTGTACTTGTCAGCCATTCATCCGTTCACCAGTTTCGATGTTGCCTTTTAGCAATATACCCAATAACCTTTACCTACTAGACTATTATACAAAGCAACATTTATGTGTGTGTATTATATGTATAAATATGATTAATATGGTTTGCTATATCAAATGAAATATTTAGGTAGAAGCCACTTAAGGCTTAAAAATATTGCTATAATAAAAGAATTGCTATTTAAAACAATTGAAAATTGATTTTAGTTCCATTAAGTTTTCAATGAGATTTAAATTAAGCAGTTTTTAACTAGGTTTGGGACTCATGTCATCCTGCCATAAACATCTGATGTTTACTGTCTGGCTGCTGGGCAGTGAATATATTAAGTGTTGCCATTAGTCACTTCTACAACTGTAAAATCTTAAGTGTGATTCTGAAAATCATGGCATGGGAGTAAAAATGTTACTCCATTTTTATTAAAGAATAATTGACATATAATATCAGTCCTAGGTGTACAACATAGTTATTTAACATGTATATATATTACAAAGTGATCGCCACAATAAACAATCATATTATACAAAGTGCTCCCCCTGATATTTCCAGTACCCAACTGGCACCATACATAGTTAGTACAATTATTGACTATATTCCTATGCTGTACTTTACATCCCCATGACTATTTTGTAACTACCAATCTGTACTTCTTAATCCCTTCACCTTTTTCACCCAGTCCCCAAATCCCATCCCTTCTGGCAACGACCAGTCATAATCCTTTTAATGTATTGTTGAATTTGATTTGATTATATTTTGTTGAGAATTTTTGCATCTATGTTCATTAGGGATTTTGGCCTGTAATTTCCTTTTTTTTTTTTTTTTTTGTAATTTCCTTGTCTAGTTTTGGTATCAGGGCAATGCTGGCCTCATAGAATTAGTTTGACCCCATTGATTGTTTAGTAGCATGTTGTGTAGACTTCACGTGTTTGTGTTTTTTCTAGTTTTCTTCTGGTTGATTTCTAGTTTCCTACCACGTGCTTGGAAAAGATGCTTGATAGGATTTCAGTCTTCTTAAACTTTTTGGGATTTATTTTGTGGCCTAACATGTGATCTATCCTGGAGAATGTTCCATGTGCACTTGAAAAATTGTGTATTCTGCTGTTTTCTGGTTTAATGTGTATTTTAGGGTCAGTGCCTCCTTGTTGATTTTCTTTCTGGACAATCTATTCATTGATGGAAGTGAGTTTTAAAGTCCCTTACTAATATTGTATTACTATCAATATCTCCCTTTATGTCAGTTAATATTTGCTTTATATATTTAGGTGGTCCTATATTGGGGGGTAGATGTTTACAAGTGTTAAATTATATTGTTGGATTGATCCTTTTATCAGTATGTAATGCCCTTCAGTGTTTCTTCTTATAGTCTTTGCTTTAAAGTTTATTTTGTCTGATATAAGTATTGCCAGCTTCTTTTGTTTCCATTTGCACGATGTATATTTTCCATCCCTTCACTTTCAGTTTGTGTGTGTCTTTAGAGCTGAAGTTTCTCTTGTTGGCAACATATTTATGGGTCTTGATTTTGTATCCACTCCATACCCTATGTCTTTTGATTGGAGCACCTAATCTGCTTACAGTTAAAGGAATTATTGATCGGTGTGGACTCTTGCCATTTTGTTGATTGTTTTCTGGTTGTTTTTAGAGTCCTTCTCAGTTTCTTTCTTCTTCTCTTGCTGTCTTCCTTTGTGATTTCATGAGATTTTTTGCAGTGTTATATTTGGATTTCTTTATTTTTTGTATCTGTTGTAAGTTTTTGGTTTGTGGTTAACATGAGATTTATATATAATGACCTATGTATATAAGACTATTTTAAGTTGATAGTCGCTTAACTTTGAAAGCTCTACGTCTTTCTTCCCCACCCCCACATTTCATGTTTTTGACATTGTATTCTACATACTGGTGTGTGTATGTCCCTGAACTAATTATTGTTTATATATATAGGAATGTACTACTTTTTCTTCCACCCTTTATACTAGCTTTATAAGTGATTAATTCACTGCACTTTTACTATATATTTGCCTTACCAATGAGAATTTTTATTTTTTATATTTTCTTATTTCTAGTTTTGGCCTATTTCTGCTTAGAGAAGTCCCTTTAACATTTCTTTTTTTTTTTTTTTTTAAATATATCTTTATTGATTTCAGAGAGAGGAAAGGAGAGGGAGAGACAGAGATAGAAACATCAATGATGAGAGAGTCATTGATCGAGCCCACAACCCGGGCATGTGCCCTGACCGGGAATCGAACCCCGATCGCCTGGATCTTAGGTCGATGCTCAGCTGCTGAGCCACATCCAGCTGGGCAACATTTCTTATAATGCTGTTCTTGCAGTCATTAACTGTTTTAGCTTTTGCTTGTCTGAGAAAATCCTTATCTCTCCTTCAATTCTGAATATTAACCTTGCTGGGTAGAGTATTCTTGGTTGTAGTTTTTCTACTCATCACTTCAAATATATTATGTCACCCCCTTCTGGCCTGCAAACTTTCTACAAAAAGATCAACTGATAATCTTATATGTGTTCCTTTGTACATAAATTGTTTTGTTTGTTTTTTTCTCTTGCTGCTTTTAAGATTCTCTCTTTGCCTTTAATTTTTGCCATTTCAGTAATGTGTTTTGTTGTGGATCTCTTTAGGTTCATCTTTTTTGGGACTCTCTGTGCTTCTTAGACTTGTATGTCTATTTCTTTTGTCAGGTTAGGGAATTTTTCAGCTACTATTTCTTTGAATAAACTTTCTATCTCTTTCTCTTTTCTTCTTCTGGAACTCCCATAATGCAAATGTTAGTATGTTTGGTATTGTCCCCAAAGTCCCTTATACTCTCCTCATTTTTTATTATTATAATATTTTTGCCATTTTGATTGGGAGATTTCCCCTTCCCTGTCTTCTAAATTTGTTGATCTATCCTTCTGCATCACCTAATCTGGTGTTGATTCACTTTAGTGTATTTTTCATTTCAGCTATTACATTCTTCATTTCTGATTGGTTCTTTTTATATTTTCTATTTCTTTGTTGAAGTTCTGTGTTCATCCATACTTCTCTTGAATTCAGTGAACATCCTGAGGACCATTACTTTGAACTGTTTATCTGGTTGATTATTTATTTCCATTTTGTTTAGTTTTGTATCTGGAGTTTTGTCTTGTTCTTTCATTAAAACATATTCCTTGATGGCCAGTTTTGCTCAGTGGTTAGAGCAACAGCCAGCAGACTGAAGGGCTGTGGGTTTAATTACCAGTCAAGGGCATGTAGCTGGGTTGCAGGCTCAATCCCTGCCCTAATCAGGGCGCACGCTGGAGACAGCCAATGGATGGGTCTCTCTCACATTGATGTTTCTCTCTCTCTCTCTCTCGGTCTCTCTCTCTCCTCTTCCCTCCCTTCCTCCCTCCCTCCCTTTCACATTCTATAAAAATTAATGGAAAAAATATCCTCAGTTGAGGATTAACAAAAAAATAACCCTAAACTAAAAAGACATATTTCTTTGTCTCCTCATTTTGCCTAAGTCTCTGTGTTTGTTTCTATATATTAGGTAAATCACCTGCATCTTATAGTATTGAAAGTGTGGCCTTATGTGAAAGGTGTCCTTTGGGGCCCAGTGGCGCAATCCCCCCTGGTCACCAAAGTCAAGTGCTCCAGGAGTCCCCTGTATAGCCTGCATAAACTCTCCTGTTGTTATACCAGAACTATTTTAGCTGTGCCACTAGATGGGCTCTCTGTTCAAGCTATCTGGGAGGCCTGGCTGCTAATGCTCCTGGCTCATTGAAATGCATGGCTTGCACCTGACATCCTGACATGGCTGTCTGCAAGGCCCAGGCACAACTTCTGTGGGTATGCTGATGGGTTAGGCTGGCCTTCAGCCTGGCTGGAAGCAAGGCTTGGCATATCTGCTGTGGACATGCTGGTGTGTAGTCCAGGCCTCTAGCGCAGGTGGCAGCAATGCCAGCCTCTACTGTTCTGGGCCTGCTGGTATGTGGGGGCTTGCTACCCTAGAGTGAGGAGCCACTTTGGAGGGGCTCCACGGCTGCCCAGAGCCTCCTGCTTTGCCCTCGGGGGCAAGGCATTGCCTTGATGTGGCTCTCAGACCACCAGTTGGGGAGGCGCTCCTGTGTGCTGGCTAGAATGGGCAGGTTGGGCTGGGTGAGTCCTCAGAGCAACTGGCACCCACTAGTGTGAAGCCAGCTAAGTGGAAAGAGCAAATCAAACCAAACCAAGAGAAAATAATACCCACCAGCCCCTCCTTCCTCAGAGAAAGCTCCGCCACATCCCTGCATCTCTGATAGTCCAAAATCAGTTAGTATGTCTGCCTTGTGCATGACCCATGCTTTTCAAAGTGTTGCCTCTGCACTAAGAGTCAGAGTGAGTTTATGGGCTTCTTAAGAGTGGAGGCTCAGTTTCCCATAGACACCAGCTCCCCTGGATGTAGGCATCACTGGCCCTCAAAACCAGGTGTAGTATGGGCTCTTCTTCTTGGTATTAGTACCAGCCCCCTGGGCTGGGAAACCTGATGTGGTTCTTGGATCCTTCATTCATGAGAGAGGATCCACTGCTGTAATATTTTTCTTGCCTGTGAGATCAAGGGTGTGGGTCCTGACAAGACTGTGTCTCTGCCCCTCCTACCTGTCTTGATGTGGCTTTTCTTTGTATCCTCAGCTGCAAAGAATATGTTCCCTAGTCCCCAGATTGTTCTCAGAGATAGTTGCTTTGTATACACAGTTGACCCTTGAACAATACAGTTTAGATCTAGATCTTCATAGGTGCACTTACACACAGTTTTTTCTCAACTAACACATTTTCAACCTGAGTTGTTCAAGGGTCAGCTGGGGGTTGGGAATCTGCATATGTGAAATGCTTAGTTATATGCAGATTTTTTACTGTGCTCCTAGCCCCTCTCTTGTTCCCTAGTCCATGCCCCTAGCCCCTCTGTTGTTCCAGGGTCAACTGTATTTGTAGTTTTGGTGTGTTGTGGGAACAAGTGAGTCCAGGATCTCCCTACTCCACCATCTTGACCAGAAGTCCATAATGTTACTTTTATATAATGTTGAATAATCAATAAATACTCACTTACTATAGATGTGTTTCTGATTTATAGTAAAATACTCATGAATATAGAATACATTTATTTGCAAACCAGAAATCATACTCAATTCAAAATATTTTTATTCACATTTGTAAAATATGAAGGTTCTTTTTTTAACTGACCTTGGAAAGCATTTAGAAATTTTTTTAGAGTTATGTGTGATTATATTATTTTTTCAAATTTGCAAATATTATTAAAAGTAATAGGCAATAAGGATTTGAATGGTATAGTAATTTTTGGATATGTAACTATGGAGATTTGTCATATAATTTTTCCAATGTTTTTTAAAATGTGCAATTACAATTTTATAAGTTTTTATAATGTGCAATTATAACTTTCAAATCCACGTTTATAATAGAATTATTTGAAAGCCACAAATGACCATATCATTTTTTCCTGACCCTTATTATTCAACTGAGCACTGTCAAAGAACCTTCTTTTTGGATATGTAGGAAGTCAAAGTCAGATCTAATGTATTATATTAAACAGTTATGACATTATACCTAGTTGAATTTATTGCTTTTCCTGTTAGACTTCTGTCTAAGTAGTCACTGTTTTGACAAGATGACCTCACTAACATTTTAAGGTAGCCAGAGGGCTGATTTGCTTTCATCCTTCCAGAGCATTGTGAGTATCCACACATAAGTATTGACACATCCTGTCCTGGGGGCTCCTGCCCTTTATTCCTCCTGCTTCAAGACAGTGGTTTTTTTAATAGAAAACTGCATGTTGATTTTTAAGCGATCAATAAAATGATTTAACTTTGCTCTTCTGTCATGCATGATTGCTCTCTGTTCATTAGAGAAAAGCCTCTTTTTGCCTTAACTTTAGCACTGCTTTTCCTGTGTTACTCACTCCTAAGACAATGGCAAGGGGGACTAGGGCAGGCTAGTTGATAGAGCACTTTGCAAAGATTTAAAGGGCACTTAGCAAAGATTTAATGGGGGAATCACTGAAGCTCTCTCTGGGCCTGATGTTTTCCTCCCTAATATGAGATGAGCAGATAATCATGAAGGTTCTTTGTGGTTCAGATATTTCACATGTACATTTTGTTTACTACTCCTGCTACTCCTACTACTTAGAGTCATCATCATAAATATTGTTATTATACCCAATACTTATTGAGCATTTACTGTCTGGAACACATTATACTAACCATTTTATATATAACTCCTCACATTTACTCCTCAAACAACCCATTAAAATATATTCTTTTATTTCCCCCACTTTAGAAATGAGGTGGCTGAAACCTACAAATGTTAACTGTCTTGCCCAAGGTGACAACGCTAGTACATACTAGGGCCAAGTACTGACCTTAGGTTTGTCTAATTCCAGAAGCAACATCCTTAGCTACAACAGAATAGAGGTGTTTGTTAGAATATAAAGAAAAATGAAGTATTAATAACTGTTCTTTGAATATAGGTATTCCTTGAGATTTCATTTCAAAAAGATAAAATATTTAAAATCTTGACCATTCAAAAATGTTTTAGATGTAAAAAAATCATATTACAGTGATTCTTCTGTAATTTGAACCAAGCTGATATGTACATCTTGACAAAGTAGTTTATACTTATAATCATGCATTCAAAATTAGTTATATTTCAAGTGGCTTTTCTTAATCAGAGTTTGAATTGCATGAAATGTATATCTACCAAGTAATTTTTGTATTTTTTTTTTAAATATATCTTTATTGATTTCAGAGAGAAGAAGGGAGAGAGAGAGGGAGAGAGAGAGATAGAAACATCAATGATGAGATAGTCATTGATCGGCTGCCTCCTGCACGCCCCCAACTGGGGATCAAGCCTGCAACCCGGGCATGTGCCCTGACCGGGAATCGAACCACCATCTTTTGGACTCCAGGTGTGTGCTCAACTGCTGAGCCATGCCAGGCGGGGCAATTTTTGTATTTCTTTAGTTGGTATTAGCCTTGGTAGTTCTAATAGAGTTACGACTAGCACTGAGTCATTCGCATCTCAGACCAAATCCAGGAATATTAGGACTGATGTACCCATAGAAATAATGCATCTATAGCATCATGATTTTACAGCTAAGGACTAAGAAGTCGTCCAAGAAGCAAAATTCATTTACTGTAATGTTTTATTTAGTTAGTGTATCATATCCTCCACACTTTAGTTTTATTAAACAGGATTGCCTGTATAATAACTTCCTTTTGAAATTTAAAAATAAATGAAGTGTTGTAAAAGCTACATTACACCTCACTGTCCTGCAGAATCCTCCTTTCACCAAATATGAGAAACAGCATGTGTAGTACTAATATACCCGTAAAGTGTAAAATTTAGGATCTGAGAAAAATGTTGTTAACGATGAGACAGTTTTCTATAACACCGAGGTTTAAAATGCACTGTGTCTCGGTTTATGCCTCAGTTCATCAGAGCTGCGTGCCTGGCTGTGGTGGTTTGGGGAGTGTGGGATGGGTTTGCCACACTTAGTGAGCTTGGTTCCTCCGCTGTGGCTGACATTTTGATATTAGACTTCCAGCAGTGAGTTCTTGTCAAAGATGGATTTTAGATCACCAGGCTTTCCACGATTAGAGCTTTTGGTAGATAATGTCAAGTACATTCATCAGGTAAATGAATTAGCTGTAAATGAGCCTGGTGTTGGTAAACAGGGCAACGAGAAATAAGGCTGTCAGGGAGCTGAGCCTTGGGATTCGGAATTCCTCCTCTGTGCTTTGTAAACATCAGCTCTTATTTGGCCAGTGTGTTTCATGTGAACTTTGGAGAGTTTAGTTTCAAGAGTAGGCACGTGGGCATGATTAAAATAAAATTATAAATATTTTTGAGAGTAAGATGTGACAATCTATAAGAGTTCAATACTGAGAAGAGCAAATAAGGCTGCGTACGATTTCGAAAGAATCTTTAAGTGCAATCAAATTATTTTTTTAAGGGAAATAGAGCTGATTAAATACATTTCACTGAGGAGGAAATAAAGCATGTAGAGACTAAGGAAAACCCAAATCCATTAGTTGAATTAATTGACTCAATTAAATTTTAGTAACGGTTTGAACGATAAGCCCAATTACATTGCAAACCACATACAGAAAATGGGCCAAGGTCTCAAATTCTACCCACTGGCCCACTGGTTAATAATGACACTTTCCTCAGGTTCTTTTGAAACAGTACACAGATTAAGTCAGCAAAGTGTATAAATTTAAGTTGATTTTTCTACTTTTTTTGGTTTTTATACTGTCTTTATAGTATATGCAACTAATAAAGTGAAAAAATTTACATGAAGTAGGCATTTTTCAGGCAATCCAGTGGATTGGTGGAATGACAGCATTTTCTTCACTGGTTTTAGATTAGTTGGCAGTGTTCTCCTTGGAGAGATCAATGACCATGGAGGTATACTTAATTTGCATTAAATCAGGGAAGCTACTAATTGTGTCACCAGTAGAATTCTCCTGTATTCTAGTAAAAACTAGAAGAGCATCCTTTACCTGTAAGAGGGATTCACTGTGAGGCTATGTAAATATGAAATAAAACTGAACAAGGAAAAGAGAATCACAGTTACCATGGTGCTTAGGATGGTGGTTGCCACAGGTGAAGGGAGTCCAGGGGACTGGTTGGCAGAGGACCAGATGGCTATATATAAAGTACAGTGGTGCCTCGGTTTTCCAACATCTCTGTTGACGATCATTTTGGGTTACAAACGCCGTAAACCCGGGAGGAAATGCTTCGGAAGGAAATGCTTCGGTTCTCGAACATGCCTCGGAAGTTGAACATGCCACACGGCTTCCGCTGAGGGCAAGATCCTGAGGCCCAGCTGTCGCTGTGGATCCCTCGGTTTTCCAACGTTTCTGAACTCAGTCTTCCGGAATGGAGTATATTTGAAAACCGAGGTACCACTGTATTTTCAAGGTTCTGTCTTTGGTGTTGGGTACTGAGTCATGGGTACATGTCACATTATTAATACAACAGTAAATGAATGAATCAATGAATGAGAAAATGAGATGCATAGATCAGTGATGAGACTGTTTCATAGATCAGAGATTAAGATTAATCCAATATTATACACTTGCAGTCCAAAAATATATAATTAAATTTTAAAAATACATTCATCTAGATTATTTATTGTTTACAAATAATATTTTGGGTAAAGGACAAATCAGTAAGAAAGGATCAAACTTCCCTTGATTATTATGTAGAATTTTCCCCTGAATTTAGTTTTCTATTTAAAGCCAAAACATCATGTAAAACATTATCTAACTTGTTTCAAGTCAAAAATGTAAACATCTCCTCCTGCGCCACCCTCACTGTTTCTGGCCAGTGCTCTTGCTCTCTCCATCTCTTGTACTTGGAAGCCCAAGCAAACGCACACACACAAACACACATCCTTTCCATAACTGGAAGAAATTTTGTAATTTCAGATTAATCAGAAAGACTTTTCATTTCAGTCTGGGTTTTGGGGTTTTGCTTTCTTAAATATAAGAGTTTATTCCTGACTTAGTAAGTATAGCATATTAAGAAAAGCTGAATCTTTCCTTGCTTATTAGCAAAATTGCAGTGCAAAAGGTATCATTTCTTATTGTTGCATGTACCAGACATTTCTACTTATGTGAAAGGTAAAAGAGGAGCTCACACACACAAAAGAATCTGAACAAATTAAGAACAGATATAAGTAAGAATAGAAAAGAAGTAAAGAAAAAAATGATTTTAGGAAAAGCAAACATGCATGCATGCACATGTGCGTGCACACACACACACACACACACACACACACACACACACACAGATCCTGGTCAACAGATAGGTATAGGAAAATTTGGTCCAAATAGTTGTAGGAATTCCTAGCTGAACTTGGAGTATGTCCTAAGATTTATAGTTGTAGCTCTCCTTTCTTTCAGGTGTTAGGGGTAGAGAGACAAAGGGCTTTCCTCCCTGCCCTGGAGGAGAGGCAGGTGAGCAGACAGCTAGGACCCAGTGTGGTTATTGGATAGCTCAAGAGAAGAGATAGGAAATAATTCTGCACAGCAAGAGTGAGAGTGAGAAGGAGACGTTAGAGAAACTCCACAGTGGACACGGAATTGGAAAATGAGTTGATGTATAAACAGGAATGTGCTCAACAAGAAAGGCAGTTGGGTAGACAGTCACTAGCATTGCAGTGCCATTAGAACACAGGACATATTGAAAGGAAGGAGGGAAGCTGGAAGTTGGTTGAGATGAACCTCAAATTGCATGAAAAGATGTTGAAAGAAACTATATTTTAGAAAAACAAGAGTCGGCTACAGTGTGCGTGGTGAATTAGAATAAAGAGGTCTGTTCAACAGACAAGTAAGAGATGAGCCCCAGGCAGAACACCCATAAGGGATTGATGACTGTAGGGAGCAGAGGAAGGGGAAAGATGTTGGATCAGGCCAGGACTCTCACCAGCTTCCCGGGGTCTGGCATGATCTGAGGGCACAATAAGTGATCTTTGAGTCACTCCGTGAGTCTGAGCTTTCTCATCTGCTTTATATTCCTGATAACTATTTGCTTTATTGCCTTTTTAAAAATAATTATTTTCCATAAAAACCCACCTCTACAAGTGTTAAGTCCAGTTGGGTCTGCTAATGGATGTTTATGTTTGCATGTGGGAATGTCTGTAAATTCAGTTCTTCCCTCAGGGCTGGGGGTGGGGAGAAAGGCCACTTAGCATAGCAATTTTATTAACTACATACAGCATGGCAAAAAATTAAAAAAATAAAAAATAAAAATAAATGCATACAGTCTAGAAAAATGGAAAGTTTAGTTCCAAGTGGGTTGTATTATAAACCTGGAAATCTTTTGTGAGGCCTCTCTGTAGCTCAAGATTTGGAAAACTCGTGTCAGAAGTCAGAGCTTGCATGTAGAAGGGAGACTCAAGCTGTGAACTGGGGTTAGGAACCTTAAGAATGAAAAGCACTTTATTCCCTTGGTTTTCGGTCATTTTCTTTGTAGGTTTCTGTTAGGAATGTTGACATGCTAAACACTTATACATAATGTGACAGCTTTCAAGTTTCTTCAGGTGACTTTACAAAGCCATGAATGCTGAGGGGAAAACAAGACAAGCTGAGTGTTTGAGGAAGGTTTACAAAGGCTTCAGATGCCCTGTGTTTCTGCTGCTGCTGGAGGGAGGGTCTGTGGTCTACTGAACCTTATCTGCGTATGAACTGGGACTGGGAAAACAAGGTGACTCTGCGGTAGATTCTCATTAGCCACCAGCTACCTAAAATACAAATTTGTATTGAACTGGGATAAAAGGGATGGCCCTGTAAGCTAATTTGTATCTACAGGAATTGGTGTGGGCATGGTGGTGGAGGGTGTCTTCAGGAGAGTGAGGTATAAAAATGCAAATGGAGACATCCCAAGTCAACATATCTCTTTTTAAACCTAGCAGGAACTGGAACGGGCCCTTTGAGCAAAACAAGGTCAAAGAGATGAAAAGGTTATCCATACATCAAAGTATTATTCATTGTTCCAAGTTCACTTTAAAATATCTGAGAAGGAAAAATCAAAAATCTGTGTTTGCTTTGCTGGTACACAAACCTTTCACCTTTGGGAAATCTCTTCAGGTTCTAAGCCAAACCAATTTTGTGAGCTTTACCCTTCAACCTCCAGGTCAAATACAGCTAAACATTTTTACCTGACTTGCAGCATTTATGCCAAAAAGCAAAGAACTTGAGAGTTCATTTGAGAAGTGGCGTGCAGCGGTGTGGGAGATGCGACATGTGCCAAGAAAGAGACTGCTTATTTCCCCCATCCCACCTCATCTCCATTCAGCATTCTTCATTTGGCAGACTCTATTAACGATTACCCAGTCCTCACTGGCATGAAGGAGAATCATTTTTCTTGATGGGGAAGATAGAGGAAAAATGTTTAAAGCAAACACTTTGGGATTCCATGGGTTGATTTACTGAGAGTGAGCCTCCTACGCTTCTCATGTGCTTCCTGGTTCTGTGATGTAGGCCTGGGATGCCAAGGGCATTGAGATCTGGCCAATATTGCCTCTTTCTAGAATCTACATTGAACAGGTTGAATTTCTGGTGTAAAATCTCAAAAGTTTCACACTTTCAGTTACTATTACTTTATAGTTTCCTCTTCCATCTTTAACTGAAATTGTTTGGGAAGAAGTGCTCACAAGTCTAAGATTTGTGTGTTTTTGTTTTTTTAATGAAAAGAAAAAAGATAGGGAAGGAGAAAGAGATGAAGAAATATTACTGTATTAGTAATTATTTTACATTGGCCTAGAAATCCCAACTCTAGCCTCTGTGTAAGGCATTCTTTTTACTTCACTTTACAAGAAAGGACAGTAACTGAGATTATGTTATGTATATCCAGACACCACTGTGAAATATCTTCAGAAAATCTTTTTCTATAAAATTCATGAAATGATCGATTCCTGCATTAGATTTCAGTATATTTTGGTTAAAAAGACCCTTAAGATAAAAATGATAATTATTTGTCAAATAGTGCCCTGGACCAGGTGCAATATTTCTCAGTACATGCAATTATAGGAAAGTATTTATGGTGACCCTCTGAGTATTGTGAGGTTAATGGAATGATTTCTCTTGAGTTTCAAAAGCCAAGACTTTCTGGAGGAAAGGAGACTCCATCAAAAAATAAGAAAAACATCACACTCAAACATATACACTGTAAGCTTTCTCTTAGTGTCATTGCACCAAGTCCAAGTAAGTCCTAGCCATTCTCCCTTTAAGTGTAATTGCAGCATCCCCCATGGTAATGAAGCATTAATTGTGGCTCTTTGCATGTTGTTCAATAGTCTTAAATAATAAAATTTTTACTTCATTCAAATTTGGCATAAACACTGGGCTTTCCTGTGAGGTAAAAAAAAAAAAAAAATGCAGACAGGACTAAAAAACAAAAAGAAAAAACAAACCAGAATGATAAATTACCGGGAAGAGTCTCCTGGATTTCTATAGCATCTGGTATTTACCCTATTTCTGTGAAATATCTTCATTAATGCCTAGGAAAAGGAAGTAGACACCATTAGGAAGAAGAAAATTGAAATCATTTTAATTACATTCACAAATGACACTAAATATCTAGATATTAACAAAGAGCCATCTGGAGGAGAAGAAATTAAGATAAGCAGTTTATGAATTCAGGCTGTGGTCAGGGGACATGCAAATGAGTTTTGAAATCAAGCGACCTCGCAAGCATAAGTCATTTCAAATCTGAATCGGTATAAAATAAAAAACACCCCAGGGTAGGTGGAGAGGAAAGAAGTCCCTGTAAGGGAAGGGTGCTAAAATTAATTCCTGTTAATGTTTTTGCTTTTTAAATAAACACATATATTATTATGTGAAGGGCTTCTAGTTTTAACCCTTCTTTTTCTGGGGCCCAGGAGAGGGCTTTCCAAGGTCTTTTTATGAGGCAGTAGTGAAGGATCTAGGGGCTTTTCTGAGGATGAATAAATTGACAGATACAGACGGTTTGACTTACTTGCCTCGCTGCTTTTCCCCCACTGCTTGTCAGCCAAAGGACCTTTGGGCTTTATGGAGCCTACTAATTTATAGGGTGCTTTATGAACACAGAATTATTACTATGGTCTTAAACCCCTGTTCCATCCATTTACCTAAAAATGGATTTTTGCAACACTGTTCTACACCAGTCCCCACCATTCCTTGCGTGGGCAGAGTGGCCCATTGTCCTGCATTTTGTATGCGTCCAGCATAAGCGCATTAGGTACACTGTAAAGACAGGGCACCAGATTGTGCTATGTAGTCCTGGAGTTGGCACTGCTCACGGAGGGGCTGTGGATCTGCAGAGTAAGCATTTCCAAAGGACTTCAAGGGGTTTCGCAGCTGTCATCTTACGAATTGCCACAATATCAGCTTTCAGGTACCATCCCTAGCTATATATTAGACCTGTGATTTGCTACTAATGATTTCTATAGAGCAATTGCTCCTCTCACCCCCAGTTATTATCACCATCATCACCATCGTTAGGAAACAGAAGAAAAGGCAGTTAAGAACCCAGGCCAGGAGCCTGGCTTCCTGGCTGTACCGCTTGCTTAGGAAAGTTATTTAGTCACTCTTGCTTTAGTTTCAGAATCTGTAAATTGCAGGCAATAACAGCAGCCCTCTAATGTTGTTGTAAGTATTCCATGAGATAATACAAGGGAGGTGCTGAGAACAATATCCAGCACATGTCAAGAACTTGATGGTTACTATTACTGTTGTTGTTTCATTGTTGTTTTATATCGTATACCAAAAACAATGTTTTATCCTTAAAGACTTTTGTGCTGCTTTATGCTAGTATACGTCTTTGCTCATAGGGTGTCTTTTTTTCTTATTGAATTTTTATAAACAGGTTTTTGAGGGAAAATAAGATGTTTTTTTCAAAGAGTAGAGGTGTTAGATTCGTAACCACTTTTGCAGAATTTCAATATCAATGCACCATAGAGACACAGTGAGAAAAAAAAAAGGCTGGTATTTAGTATTTTCTATGCAGTGTGGCATCCTGGAAAAAGTTTTAATCTATTCATACAATAAAAGTATTCAGACATAATCAGTTGATTTTATGAGTAAATAAACACTTTGCTATAACTTTTTCCTCATTTCATCAAGGCATTTAAAATGGTCAATCTCCATAGGCTTTAATTTAATGAAATTGATGAATTCCTTATGATCCGCAGCAGTAATATATTAGTGATGAATTAATATGGTATAACAATTGAGATAGTAGAATTCTTCTATTATCACTTAAATTACTTTCCGTTTATCATTTATGATTCCTTGTACCTCTCTCTTCACCTTGTCCAACCTGTTTTTTGATGAACAACATTGATAGCAAATTATAAGCATAAATTCGGCAATTCTGTATTAACTTTCCTGCATCTATAACTCTTTTGGACTTAAGACATGACAACCAACTTGACTAAAAAATTAGTAAGCATTTATTCATTGTATGCTGTAAAAACCACGTCAGTATCCTAGTGAAGAGCATGGATTCCAGGTTCAGTCTCCTGTGCCTTTGATTTCTTATGGGATCTGATTTGGCCTTAGTTTCCTCTTCTGTAAAATGGGAGTAATAATACTGTTTGTCTTCAAGGGTTACTTGAGGATTAAAGATAATAAAAAAGACATATAAAAAACTTAGGAATCCTTGGCATAGAGAGAAGTGCTTGTGATATTTAAACTATCATGAATATCACACTTAAATAATGATCCCAAAATAAGGAAATTCATGGAATTCTTGGAAAAGAAAATGAAAGTAATGTCTCATCTCCACATTCCTGTAATAAGAATTCTATTCCAAGAACTCACTTCTCACTTCCTTTCCTTTTATCCTCAATACCTCACATGGCATTTAAAATAATATGTATTTATCTAGTTGTTTCTTAAATAATGTTTCGGGCACATTTAAAAATGGACTCTAGCTGATTCTGATTTATCAGATATTAATTATATATATTTTTGTGCTCCTCAGAAAGACTGATTTTGCAGTTTTTGATAAGTGTGCTTTATTCTGATATTACCAATTTCAAGGTTAATACCTGCTGGCTTAACCATTCAGTTAAAATGTGAACCTCTTTGGGCCTAATAGTAAAATCTCGATGGCTATAGAATCCAGCCCTCTTAAGAAGAAATTCGAAGTTCTCCTTCACCTAGAAATTAAGGAGGGAGCCAGTGAGAGAATGGGAAGAACCTGCTCACTTGAATTAGACTGAAACTACCTTCTCATTTCATCTTTTCACACCAGGCAGCCAGTCCTCCCTCTTTGAATCTTGTCTCTCCAACAAAGCCTCTAAGGAGGAAAAAAATGTATTAGAGAAAAGCCTCCCACTGCTTTAAGCTGCTGTAGTTATTGGCTTCCCATGGTTGTGGGGCGTCTGTGCTCCTGGTTCCCGGCCGGGCTCCCCACGGATAGGTGAGACTCACTCCTGGGAGGGGAGCTGACAGCCAGAGCGGGGAGGAAGGGCAAGGCAGTGGGGCTGGTTTTCACTTTTACTCTTTATTCTGATGTATACAGAAAAATAGTCTTCATTATCACAGAAGGCTGAAGGCAGGTTGCCTGTGGATCTTAATGGACAGAGTCACAAAGCATTACACATTTGTGGCTCACAGCTCTCAATCTCCCCCTGTTCTCACCAGTAGAACAGAACATCTCCCTTGTGTAGCCTCATGGGAACCCGTGTAGAACCCACGTTGGTGCTGTACAGATATTTGTGTCTAGTCTGTGCCCTCCTGCAAGGCTGTATTATGTGGTGGTTGTAATCAAGGCCTCTGGGCTCAGACAGCCTAGTTTTGAAGCTCAGCTCCATCACTTCGTAGTTACGTGACCTTGGGCAAGTGTTTTAACCTGTGTCCCAGTGTCCTTATCTCTATAATGAGAATAATAATATCTACCTCGTGTTAATGTCGTGAAAATTAAATGAGTTAATGTGTGGCAAACACTTGGAAGAATGCCTGGCTCACAGTAGGTGCCAACCAAGGGTTTGCTTTACTTCCATGGGGGTAGAGAACAGGTTTTAGTCAATTTAATTCCAAGAACCCAGCATAATGACTGGCACATAATATGAGCATCTAACCTAGTTCTCAAAGACAAAGCTATCCATTGGCTCCAAAAGGCAGTTATCCGAGGCAGTAGCAAAAGAAAATTGTATGTTTCTGTAACTATACAACACCACCACCACCACCACCAAAAAGGCCAACCAAAATGTATAAGAAATATGTGGGGGGGCGGGGGTGTCAAGGAAAGAAACCAAGTTCTCTGTAACAGGAAACAGAATCTCAGCGGGATCTCCCTTCTATCAAACTGAAATGGCCAGTCTTTCAGAATCCCCCCCTGAAATGCAGCAGCAGGCCAGTTAATTAGCATGAAGGCTTAGTCAAAGGACAATTCTACCTGGAGAACTAAGCAATCCAGTCAGCCTCACAGCATTTAATTAAGCCGCGGACCAAGGAACAACTTTGTTTGGTAATTTAGAGCTTACATTTCCATGGGAGCGTGTTTTCTGACTCAGGTGTCCTATGTGGCAGCTTTCCTGCTGGTCACATGTGCTCTGAAATAAAGGGGGAAACGGAGTGCTCTGCCTACGCCGTGGGTCCAGCAGAGTATGCTCCCGGGCTCTTGCACATATTTATTAGGGAATTTGAGCCGACTTTCAGACGCAAATGCTGATTCATGGAACATTAGGACTTTTATGCACTTCCCAGGAAACATTCAATGAAAGAAGTGGAAACTAGAGGAAGGGAGCCTTCAGTGGTGTGAGAGAGCTTTACACAGTTTGGCACCCAGTGTGAATGCTTTGCTGCTTGTGGAAACCTAGCAGAGAAGAGCTGCACCCAATGTAGAGCAGAGGCCCCTTGCTCTGAAAACCCTAGAGGCCTGGCTCAGGTGGCTGGGAGGGTCTGAGCCCCTGGAGAGTGCTTTCCCCTGCTGCACCTCTCACTTCACTGCTCAGGGTTCCCCGAAACGTGAAGGTGCTGCCAGGACTGCTCTGGATGAGAGCACAGCCCGTCGTGCAGGTGCAGGAAGGGTTAGATAAGTGGGGTCATTCAAAAGTACTCACTTTGTGAGAATCCAGTCTTTGGGGCAAATACAAAAGCCTTCCTCTGTGTTGGGCGCCAACTGAACTACATAATGGAAAACTATAACAAAGAGCAGAGTTTATTAACTTGAGCATGGCACATCATATCCCTGGAGATAAAAGTGAATTCCCTGGTGGCCAGGCTAAGCTGCCTTTCTTAGGAATGTATTGGCCTCCTGTCTCAGATGCGTTCGTGGGAAGGGTAAAGAGCAAAGCGTCAGTAGTGGGATCTCTCACAGTCGCTGACTAGCGTGCGAGTCTCACAGAGAGAAAAATGTGGCTGGCGCTGTGCTCTCACCGAAAGGCCTCCCTGTGTAACTGGGGCTTAGGCTGGAAATCTGTTCTCTCCCAGGCCTTCAAGGGGTCTTGCTTCTGCCTCCCCCCCCACCCCCCGCCAGTTTTCTCAAGAGAAAGGGCACCGAAAAGGGCATGCATATCAGGGTGGGAGCATCTGATTTTAAAAAGCTGCTAATGTGGAAACCCACCCACTGTCTTGCGAAATCATAAAATGCTTGGTGTTTATTCCCAGAACCAAACGACGAGAAGGGCTTTGTGAGACTAGAAAGATAATTGACATCACAATAAAAGCAATAAAAAACGCCCCAACCAATATATAGCCGCAAGTTCACAAAACTAAATTTAAAAACACACACACACACACAGAAATTGAATTACTTTGTAAAAAGTGAGTTGAAATGCATTTACAGTCACTTCATATAAATAATGTGATTCTTCAGAATTTGATGTTTTTAAATCTGTTTCAAAAAGGGTTTAGGTCAGAGTTGTGATAAAGGGTTTGTTGTTTTTCTCATAGAGTATAGGTGGGAAAATATGTAAAAAGATTAATAATGGGATCATTGAGGTTTAAAGTGACCAATATTTATTGGGTGATCATAGGTGCATAGAACTAAATCTGACTCTATAGGGTAAGGAGAGTTTAGCAAGTAAGATTATTATACTTCTGTTTCTCAACCACTAGGTTAGGTTCTATGTAAAAGAGAGAAAAATAAGCTTAGCACAATTCCTGCCCTTAAGTAGCTTAAAATATAGAAGCAAAGTGATCTTACCATTCAAAGCACTGTAAGATACATGAAAGCTATGAGGTTCAGGTTAAATTCTATGAGAATACAGGGCAGGAGGTAAGTGTAGATCCAAGACATTTGAACTAGCAAAGAAAGGACAGATAGAAAATAAATAGAGCTGGATTAAGGAGGAGGCAAATATGCAAAGGAAACAATCAAGGCAAGAACAGAGCGATTATTATCAATCGGGTGGCTGCCCCAAACACAAGATGTCAGAAGTGGAATAAAGGGAGATGAGCCTGCGAAAATAATTGAAACTTTATTCTCTAGGACATTGCCAGGGGGGCTGAGGGATATATTAAAAGATATTTGTTTTTACTTCTGTTTTGTAACAAGGTAGTGACACAATTAGAAAATGCTTTGAGCAAGAGATTAGATTGTAATGAAAATCAAGTAAGACTGCTACTCCAATGATACCCCGGAGAGAAACCAACCCCAGGGGCCTGCAGACGATTTCACGCTTGACCCTTTTTCTCAGGGGTTGGAGAGAGCATCCTGTCGCCCAGCTGATTGGCGAACAGTTGCCTTGCTTTCGGGAGAGTTCCTGCCATTTTTGGTCAAGTGGGAGGCTGAGCTTCATCCCACGAGGGAAGCCCTCTCAGAGAAGTCGGACGTTGTTTTGGTTTCTTGTGGTGGAACCTATATTCATATTGCGGCTGTGTGAGCTTGAGCAGGTTACCTGACCTCTGCACACCTCGGTTTTCTTGTGAAGAAAGTTGAACACATCAGTTGTCATGTGAGGGCAAGGGACTAGCTAGTAGCTATGGTTACATATAGGAATTATAAAGAGGACATTTACTTTGGGCCTATGAATATTCTTTCCAGTAAACCAACGTGCACTCCACTCCACTCGATACACAACCAAAGCGATCTGTGGTTATTCTAACGAGCTCTCAGCACAACTGGGTAAGGCATTCACATTTTGACCTGTGACACCATTAGATCAACTAAGCACGTTCGGGCAGTGTGGTGTCACCTAAAACACTGAGCACTGCACATATTCCCTCACTCCAATGCAGCAGCAGGAGGCACTTACTATAGTCAGCAAGCCCTTCCCTGAAAAGGAAAAGAAAAAAAAGGTGACTCATGGGCTGCTGGTTAATTCCACAAAAGGGGCTCTGGAACTCTGCCTCTTTCTTTTACTGAAAATTACTTTTGCTACTGTTATACGTAGGTGATGAAGAAGCTCCAGTCCCCGTTGTTCTTAAGATTTATCTTTGGAGGCTTGTCAAAGGCAGAGTAGAACCCAACATGAATCACCATTCATCACACCTGGCAGTGCTGGCCGGAAGCAGAATCCTGAGTCTCTCTGTTACCCCCCCTCCTGCCCACCTGGCATCTCTCCTCTCTGACACTTGCCGCCTGTATGCGTATACTTTGCACATATTCTTCATGCATTTCCACCACATGTGTAGTCCAGCTTTCCTCTGGACTCTCCGGCAGTGAGAACAGTGGATCCCTGTTGTGTTCTTGGTAAAGGTTGGAGAATAGAATCATATCGCCAACTTGATCTGCTTGGCCTCTACGCTGTGATTCCCGCACAGGCACCTTGAGAGGGCTGCAAACTGGCACAATTAAGACTGTAAGCTTGGCCGGGCGCTCCACAGAGGCCGGAGCGGCGTCACATAAAAATTGGGCAAGGAGCCCTGGTTACTGCTTTTCAATATCTGGCCCAGTCTCTAAATCTTTCTAACAGGAATAGAAATGCAGATTGAAGCAGGACTTTCTTTCTCTGAACATTGTGTATCTTGCTCTCAAAAATAAGCTGAGTTTATTTAGTTTTATATGAACATTGCAGATGACTTAACCTGGCAGTTGACTAACCCAGTCCCTGGTATGTCACCAGCTTTTGGTGTGCTCCGATTTAACCCTCTGCATTAAAAACATGGAGTGAAGGAGAAAAAATATCATTAGAATGGCTTTACGGTGCAGAAAACCAGCAGGGAAGATTGATAACTGTAAGAAAAGCACTAAGGAAATAAAATAAAGGTTGGATTTAACAAATGAAATTGGTAAGGAATCGCAAAGAAAAAAACTAAGTTATCCGTTGACAATGAAAACATGATTAAAGCTGACAGTAAAGCACACACACAAAACACATTTGGGGAGTAATAAGATGCTCAAAGAACGCTGTAGAATTTGTGGGCGCTTAGTTTGGGTTTGTTTGCCCAAGAGACATAAATGTTTAACCCATAGGGACTGAGAAAGTTAGTGGTACTAGTTATCAGTATTAAGGAGCCTAAAGAGAGAAATTCTGCCAAAGGAAGCAGACATGGCTTTGCTTGTATACCCTGTGGTTAGGAAAGAACATGAGCTAGCCTTTGGGCCTCCCCTTGATAAGGTCATTTGTAGCCTCCCCCCCCCCACCCCCCCCGGAGCTCTGTCTCCACAAGCCTGCTTTCTGCAGCAGCTTCACAGTTGCCTCCACTTCCAAACCATCCTCCACCAGGTCCACATACTAATCCTCTTAAAATGGTGCCTTCAGTGTGACAGCCTCAAGAGCTACTTGCAGCATGTTCAAGCCTCTTTTTGCACAGGCACACCCCTTTTCGTCGCACCTCTCTTTATTGCACTTCACAGATGTTGCATTCTTCACGAGTCTAAAGCAGGACCCTCACCAGCAAAAACATCATGACTCGCTTTATTGCAGTACTCGATTTATTGCGGTGGTCTGGAACCCAGCCCGCAATGTCTTTGAGGTGTGCCTGGACTTTGAGGCACACCTCTGCATCATCTCTCCATGTCCTACCCCTATCCAGCTTCCTCTCAGACTCTTCCCCACACTGACCTTCTGTTGCATCTCGAGTCTATCGAGTCTGGCCTTTCTTCCTAGCTGTTACCTCGAGGCAGATGCCAGCCTAGTTTACCACCACCCTAGGTCTCCCAGCTTAGGTAAAACAAGAGCTTTGCTTTAATTAAACGCTCCCTGATTAAAAGAGGTGAAGGAATCATGCCTCTGTTTCCCTATACGGCTGCTGCCCAAACTTGGTTTCTCACTTCTGAAGCTTGGGCCTCCCTGTCACCTTGTTCCACTCCCGCTTCTACAAAGAAGCTGTGAAAAAAACAAACAAATAAGGATTGATAAAAAAGAAATGATTTGCATAGGGAAAGGCTGCCATGAGCTAATTTTTCCTGACGGTCTTCATTCTTAACATTTTCTCTTTCTTTTCTGGTTCTAGACACCTTTCAGAAATCTAGCCTTCATTTCTCAGCTTTGTGTTTTACCATCTGGTTAATCTCTCTCCCTTACCTGATGGGCCCCTTTCTTCCTTTCTCTTAATCCTTTGCTTTATTTTTCTCCTCTCGCACTTAGCCGTCCGACCTCCTCCTCCATGAATCCTGGAGCCTCTTGCTTCCTCCTTTCGAGTGCTCATTCCTGACAGCATTGTGGGAGCCCCAGTTACAAGCTATTTACCTGTCCCTTTTTCATTGTCGTATCGCCAAAGGCTACCTGTGCCAGACACCCCAGGTGCAGGGGGACCGGCCTGTCAGGTGAGGCTGGAATGAGCAGCACATCCGCAGATCCAGGAGAGGCCTGCCAACAAACAGCTCTGGATCCAAGCAGAGATGCAGCTGTTGCCATCACAAATATTAGACCAGGGAGAAACTGTGTTGGAGGCTTTTCAAAACTAGAAACTTGCATAGATATTCTGTTTAAAAAGCTCCGGGTTTAAATCTACCATGGAACCCATCTAACTCTTGGTTTGGGGGCAACCTACTATAAGAATCAAAATTGTAGCTCTTGAAAAACAAAAACAACAAGAGGTAGAAACAAGTTCTTGTAAAACCTTTACATTTGATTTTTGGGAATTAAATTACTATGTAATACCTGTGCTATCAAGTACGTAGTATGTTAGTGACCTATGTTAACCTCCCTGATGAGAATCAGGGTAGCGTGACTAACACACTACTGATTTTCTGTAACCTAATATTTATCAAGCCCCTATAATGTGCAAAGTTGTGTAGAGTGTATTCCACCATTTCATGCAAACAGTCGTTTCAAAGTTTGCAGCTCTGGACAGCCTATACTCACATCATATACTTTGTTCATTATACAAGGTGCTCTAAAGGAAAAACAAAAACAGTTTGAAGGCCGTTGTTTTTAGAACGTGCATGTGTGCACTACCGTGTGTGTGCATGTGACGTGTTGTTTGACCCTCCCCTTCAAGCTTATGCTGCTGGTTTGCGTTGTCTGTGGGCACTCTGAGCCTGTTTGATAACACTTACCTGCTAGATGAGAAGGGGCCGAAAAACCCCTTCAGTTCCCAAGTAAAGGCTCTTTCTGGGTTAAGAAGTAATGGGAAAACTTTTAACATGTGGAATTCTGTTTAAAAAATGAAATAACTCACGCCAGTGTTCAACACCATTTCTCATGGAAGAAACTATTGCAGTAAGGAAAGAAAAATAGCCTATTATATAGCAGGCATCGAGCCAGGTCACAAATGTTGATTTATTGAAACTTCACAACAACCCAGTGACAGTGTGATTGTCCCTGTTTTTTCACTCCTGAGGAGACAGAGGCTCATGAAGGTCAAGGTCACAGAGATAATATATGGCAGAGTGAAGACACAAACCCAGCTGCCCTGGACGTCAAACCCCGTCCTCATTTTCATTATACATACCTCTTTGAATATGAACTTGTCTCAGTTTCTTTTTTAAAAAGCCAAATTGGTCTTGTGGATGAAAGTGATTTGTATGAAGGCCTGAATTTCTATTTGAATCTTTTCTATAGTTAAGAAATTCCAGTTAACATATGTTATCTCCAGGAGCCTCAGTGCAGTCACTCTTGTTTTCTATTGTTCAGAGAAGGTTGCTTTAAAATATATAGGAACTTCAGAAACCTGCTTTTTTTTTAAAGGTGGAGGTTTGGATTCTCAGTGTGTTCTGTTATTTGGGGAGCTGAAACTTGTTGAACCAATAAAAACTTGGTTTCTACAGTACCTTTTATATTGCAATTGAAACAGGTTATTTTTTTCCTTCCTGTCCATTGCTCACCATTCTCTAGCAACTGACATGAAATTTCACTCGGGTCTTTTACATTGTTAACATCTTGATAGATTGGTTTAAGGTTCAACAGTCCATTGGCAATGATTGCAGCTATGTCTCCCCAAGGGAGTCATTAGCTTAAACATGGGTGTATTTTCTAGGCAAGTATTTAGCTTCCCCAGTATAGCTGTTTGTTTATTTGTTTTTAATTAAAGACCTTACCTTCAGGTCTGCTGCACAGATTCTGTTTCTAATAATGGCATGTCTATACATGGAATGATCTGAAAAAAAATTTTTTTTATCAAGCTAGTTTTCTTTATATGCCAAGGTGGCCTTGGTGCAAGCAGAACCAACTCTCACTCACAGGAGCACAGTCCCTCGTCCTCACACTTCCTCTCCATTCCATCCCACTTGTATGCACACCCCCGACCCTCCAAAGGGAAATGTCTCCACCTTGCGTTTGTTCCCTTTCTGGTCTATGTGCATTGTCCCATTTCCCTTCCCACCCAAGAAAGAGAAAAAAAAATGCTGAAGAAAAAATAAGAAAAAAATTAGTTTATGAAATAGTAAAACAACTAGGAGGAGGGTCCTGTCCTGAGGCTCACTGAGTAACAAGAACATTTCAGACTTGACCTCCTGAGGAGTTCCGTTTCCCACCCAAAGGGCTAGCACTAACAGTATGAATTTTAAACCAATAGCGAAGGGGGTAGGCAGCACAGCACGGAATAAAGAGGTGATTTGGAAGCGTTAGAGCCTTGAGCTGCCTCACACTTCATACCTCTGAGAAAGCCACCTAACTAATACCTCCACATACTTCACTCCCACTCACTGGAAAAGATGTGGACCTCAGTAAATGCCCAGCTTGTCAAAACAACCAAGGTCCCATTTTAGTACTTTAATAGAACTCTGAACAAAACAAAAAATTGAGGGGGACACAGTTTTTCATTGCCTCTCCCCTTCTTAATTCAATAAGAATGGTTTTATTTCAGGTTTCAGTTCTGCCCAAGACTTTTCTTTGCCCCCACATCTCTTTCCCTTCCAGCTCACTCCATTATAGGGCCCTGGTCCTGTTTTATGTGTCATTGACACTTGCATGGATATGGCACCAAAGACGGCTTTAGCTAGATGTGCATGGAGATGACAAGCCAGGTCCAGGGCATTTGATCCATGACCAAGGGAGGTGTGGTTTTCTGTCTCCATAAGCATCCGTGGGCATGCAGTTTCACCTCCACTGCACATAGGGGCCTAACCAGGCTGAGCCCAAGAGCAGTCTCTCTGGCTTCCAGATGTGGTTTGCCATTGTGTCCATCACTGACTAATGGCACTGAGTCCTGCCACATCGTTTGCTGATGTGTCACACAGTCGGCCAATGTGATGTGCAGTTGTGTGTGTGGCATAGCCATTTGAGATTCACCTTGTCTTCTTGGGAGTGCACACAGCCTCTAAGTCACGGGGAAAGAAACCTGCTAACCCCCCATGGTAAAGCTTTAAAGCTGGAGTTTCTTAGTGGACGCTTTAATTTTCACTGGTTACTGATGGGCATGTGCCTCAGGACCAGAACTGTGGCGAGTCTGGCTGAGAGGTAACTATTTCAGTTCCAGTTGCTAAACTCAGAGGATTAATTGCACTGAATCTTAAGAGAGTGAAAGGGGAGTAGTGGGGAAGGATTGAGTCATCCTCATCATTAATATAACTGAGTGATTATAGACCTTTCCCAGGAGAAAATCAGACAGGAGCTGGCCATTGAAATATAAAATAGAATCCTGAAGAAGCCTGGCACAAGATGTGTGCTTTGTAGCTAAGAATAGCAAGGTTAATTACAGAAGGGAGTGACAGAAACAGGAAAGCAGCAATCTCTGCAAGCAGAAGTTGCTACAGCATAGTTTTAAAATAATTAGTAACAAGGGCTGCTCCTGGAGTTGTCAAAACATTAACCCTTGAGGGATGGAGATGGGCAAGGATGAGAGAGGGAAGAGACAGGTGCACAAATAATGCCCGAGGCGAAGGTCACTTGCCTTTTCAATTTAATATCTCCTTGTGCTGCTGTAATGAAGGAAAACTGCTTGTTAACCTGAGTTAGATTCTAGTCTTTAATTACAGTTGTCAGTATATGGCTACAGCTCCTTAAATTCAAAATGTGTGATATTCAAACATCTTCATGCAATTCTATCCCAGTGTTGTTCTCTGACAAGAGTTAAATGCTATAATAAAAGCAGAGTCTTTACTTCAAACAAACAGTAAACTTCATAGTAAAAGTCTAAACAAACCCTAGTTAATGGATTTTCTAGCCATATGAATCTACCATATATAACAGTGTCCCAGGTAAAACCTTGTCAAACTACTTAAGGAAATAATATAGTAATAATTTTTTAAAGATACATTCATAGTTTAAGATGAAAATATCGAAAACAAGCACATAATGAGGTTCACTTTTACTCAAAATACGTTTTTTAAACGTATTTTTTCCGTATAATTCTAAGCCAAAGCTTACCTTTACCAGAATAATACCTGATACGTTTATGTTCAGCTTTTACTTTTTGTCATATCTGATTGTATAGACAGAACAATCTGGGCCCAAGCATCAAGATTAGCAGCAAGGAATAAAATATTTAACACTGGAAATGGGTTTCTACAGGAAGCTTTGTCATCTTCTTAATGTTTCTTGCATTAATTTTTGTGAAAATGTCTTCATTTGCTTCTCTGGAAAATAGAAATGAGGGTTATTTTAGCCCTGTGGCTACGTGCCCTCCTTCAGATAGTCCTCAGAGAATCAGCGCTCACTTTATTATAACCGTGGTTATCGCCATCCTAGTTGTTGTAAAGCGTAGCTGGAACACTTGCTAGATGACAGATATGCTAGAGTATTTATGTACATGACTTATAACTTGAAACTACATAGGCTGATGTTATTACTCCTTTTTGAAAGAGAAAACTAACTCTGAACGAGCTTTAGTATTTCACTGTAAGATACATGGTAACCATTAATAAGCAGCAGAACTAGGAGTCAAATATAGAAAGCGTAGTTAAGTAATGCTGCTTATTTTCGAATCCCAACTTCCTTAATACCAAGAGCATTAGGTAGCTGAAGTTATATTTACCATTCAGAATGGAGTTACCCATAACAATAATCTCTGTTTTCCTTAACTGGATGCCTAGTTTACAGAAGCTGCCCGAATTTTATAGATTTTGGTGTAAGCCTGTAGCAGCCCCTGACTCCATGGCAAACATTTTCTAGAGATAGTTGGATGGATGATGATTATTAAGAAGTATAGTGAGGTGTTGCAAATGTCCCCCAGGTCACCCCAATTCTCCTTTCCTTACTTAGGAAAAAAATAGACAAATAAGACAAAGAAAAGGGCATAATATGTATTGTTTGCTGTCAGTTTCTAAACCAGATGGAGGAGTCCGCAATCGAATGCATTGGTTCACTTAGTTTTTGTGACATCCTTTGTCTGTCTGTTCTTACCTCCATTCCCAGCCCCTTTTTTTGCTGCTCTGCTCTAGAGCCTAGGAAACTATATTTGTCAGACTTCGTTGTCATCTGGCTTCTGAGCAGCCTCCACCAGTGGGATGCTCTGGGGGAAGTTTGGAGAGAGGAGGTGGTGAGAAGTCAGGCTATTTCTCTGCTTGCAGTGGCTGTGCCACCTCTGTGATTCTGGTTTCTGTTGGACTGTCCCATTTCCCACCAGGCAGCCCCCACCAGGAGTCCAGACCCCACTGGATGGGGTTGGGCTTTGGCCACCCTGTCCCAACATTTTCTTGCAGGACTCAGGGTCAGGGTACAAAAGGATATTTAAAAGTTGTAAATTAAATACAAACTGTTAAAAGTGTTTTCCATTTTTCTATTTTGACAAATACACATTCATAATGATATTTAAAAACAAACAAAGAAAAATTCTTGCTTGGGAATCCACAGGATAAATACTCTCTTTCTCTTACTTATGAGGGTGGGTGCTCTTACTTCCCACCCCAAGGCTTGGCTACTCATTTACTTATCAGTCCTTCCTCTTCCTCACTGTCAGGAACTGTGAGAATCCTACGGATGTGATGCCAAAACATTTCCCCTTACTCCAGCCAGTCCAAGCCAAGAATTCTCTGCCCACAGGTGCCCTAACACCCCAACACCCCAGTCTAGGTAGTGCTAACCAATTAAATTCCTCAGAGGAACCTGAAGCTGGAAGGCTAGGTTCACATTTAGAACTCTCAGTCCACAGGCTTGCAGACTACCCCTGTTCTCCTGTCTTAGCTCTTTCCCACCCTGTAAGGAGCTTTGTGTGCACTCACTTAGCCACTAAACGATACACAGCTCTATCCACCATTACCACCCACCTCCCTCTTGCAAATAATGGCCTCTTCTTGGCCCTCTTGTCTCTAGGGATCTGTGATGTCCAAGGGTGGACAGCCCAGGAAAATGCCCATTCAGGCCCTGGAGACAGGCTTCATCATTTAAGTAGGGGAGGCCAAGGACATATACCTGGAGCAAGGGATGGACAAGAGCAGAGCATGGGGTCCAGGTTTGTACGTCCTTTGACTCAAAGGTTTCTTCTCTCTGGAAGGAAAATTCATCCCAACCAGTAAGAAACATGGATGGGAGGAGCACAGTGAGGCCTTCTAAAGAGGAGAGCCCAGAGCAGGGTTTCCACCTTGCCCGAATCTAAGGGTGCCACTAAGTTTGAGGATCCCCCCAGGATGGTGGTGGTGGCATCTCCTTACTGTTGTTAATCTCTGGGTTATATCACTGTCCCCTGTTGTCTCAGCTCTTCTCTCCCCTGTTGAACCCATTCTCTGTAAAATTTTCTCTGCTTGCAATACCTAGAAAGGTTTCTGTTTCCCTGACAGCACCCTGATTGATACAGCTCATTTAAAAACTTTTTAACAAAGCGTTAGATTGCAGTGATATCATCTGTGTATAGTTGGTCATTCTGTGCATTCATCTGAACTAAAGAGAATAAGCCCCATTATAAAGATAGATTAAGAGGTATAAAATATTTTCTGACAATCTAAGTCTTTTCCTAGCACATGCACAGTTCATAAGTCATATTTCAAGAGGCACTGTATATTTAGCTGCACCTAAATCTGCATGTGGAGTTACAAGGTAAATAGGACAGGAGGAGGAAAATAGAAGTGGGGTATTTCAGCATGCCAGGCAGAGGGGCAGGAAAGTGACAGTGATTCAACGGAATGCTGTCTCTTCCCTAATATAGAGTCTTTGATGCAGGCTGCAGCCTTTGGGTTCTCTACAACCCGCTCCGACACTTCCCACATCGGATCCTTCTCACGTGTCATTCTACTAGGCCAGTGGCACTGCTAGATCTTAAAATAAGACTCACACATATGGTACTTATATAATGAAGATGAAACCCGTGCAGCGGGGCTGGAAATGTTCACATTTGGTCTCTCAATAACACTTCAGGAGAGCTACTGCCTGGGTTATATAACAGTTTAGTTCCTGGGTTAGTTGGGGGGATGTGCGTGTGTGCGTGTGTGCGTGTGCATTTCCTGGAAGGCATAAGAATCTCACGTCTGACTTCTGATCTTTGCCCCTTTTTACTAGCAAGACTTTTTGCTTTTTAAACATCCTGATTTTGGTGCTAAAACTCATATTCTCTATCACCTTTCCAATTCATCGCTGAAAGCATAATTACTGAGAAATATCAAGGATCTGTTCGGTGATATTCCATTACCCCTGCCTCTGTGCCTTTGCTTAACACTCTCACACCAGCAAGCCTGCTCGGCCTGACCCGCAGACACCTCCAGGACTTGGTGATAGAGGAAAAAGGAAAGTAATCAGCTTTACTGCCTGACGTAACTAAAAACTGCAGCCAATTTTCAATTATCCGAGTCAGGAGATGCAAGGATCTTTGAAATCAAGATCTAACCTATAAATAACAGAGCAACAGCAGAAACAAAACAACGGGCCTTCATTTCATCCTACTGCCTCCCACCGAGAAGCAGATTAAGCCTTAGGTCAGCACTGTGGCTGGTCGAGCTGGCTTGAGGAACGCCGCCTTCACTTTTAGGTAAATGGGCATCCTGCTCCCCCCTCCTGCCTCCCAACTGAACTTTCTCTCCAGGACAAAGCAGGAAGAGCAGCTGGAGAACATGAGGCTTCAACCAGAGAGCCAAGCAATCTACAGTATCAAGGGAAGGGTGGGCAGGCTGCCCCATAGGCTGAGAAAAAGGTCATATTATCTGGGGAAATGATATTTAACCCCTTAAACCTACGCAATAAAGAGAGGAGAGAGTAAGGGGTGACGGCTGGTGTCACTGTGGTATACCCCTCCCTCCTAAGAGCGGGTGCTCCCTCATTCAAACACCAGGGCAGGGAAAACAGTTCCCTCGGACACTGTGCCCGAACTGTTCAAGCTGTGGAATATTCTGCCTTTACTTTTGGCAGTAGCTGGACCGTTCTTAATGGAGTCAAAGAAGGAAAGTCAATAACCTGCAAACTGTAATTAACCACAACCCCATGAAGGGTTGATTGTTTATATTTATTGTCTCCAATTGTTTGTTTTGTTACAAATGTTGGCATAGCCCCCTCATTCACATGTGGGGGCCAGACTAGAATACGTCTATGAGTCAGGAAATTTTGTTGACATCTTGGGGGGAAATCTGAGAATATATTTCTTACGTAATGGAGTACTGTCATTGTGCTTGTATATGTAGACTGGTTTATGATGGCTTCAGACCGGTCTGAGTAGTTGCGTTACCCTCACTGTTTCTGTTGACGTTTAAGCCAAAAAAGAAACTGCTTTGTTGGTGACTCCCACCAAACATGGGATCTTTTGTCGTAATATCCATATTAACTAAGCCGGTGCATGTCCATTGTGAGATAGTGTTGTTATTGTTAATAGCTGTAATAAGTGCAATCAACAGAATTGTGCTACAACGTTAATCACGGTAAATAAATAATCAGTATGGATGATTATTTTCTGTAATAACAAGTTTACAGACAAGAGACTCAGCAGTGTTTCTAATCTCGTCATTATTTACTCACTTATTTTATCTTTGCATGCTTATATGTTACTTTTCCCATTTCTCAAATGCACATTTTAGGACATGGCAATATTTTTCAGCCATTAATATGAATTGATGTCTTCCTTAGAAATAATTAGAGACAGTGTTGGTCCCCAGCCTCCTAGGGAGCTTCCAGGTGCAATCTGAAACCAACCTCAGTACTCATGAGGAGGGCAGGAAGAAAGAGGCAGACCACTCCAGATTGGTAGGGGCCAGGTTTCATAAGCGAAAGAACTTACGAGGCTTTTTTTGGGCAGTTGTAAGATGAGTAGATCTCCTCATCTGCCTGCAGAATCTTAAAAGTTTATATAGCCCAGCCAGCGGGGCTCAGCTATTGAGCATTGACCTATGACCCAGGAGATGGTGATTCAATTCCTAGTCAGGGCACATGCTTGGGCTGTGGGCTCAATCCCCAGTAGGGGGCATGCAGGAGGCATCAATGTCTCATCATTGATGTTTCTCTGTCTCTCCCTCTCCTTTCCTGTCTTGGAAATTGATAAAAATATATATATATATATTTTAAAGTTTATATGGAGAGTTTAACAGGGTTCAGTTACACATACTGTTCAGATGGTCTCAACACCACAAGGCTATATCCGTGGGGCAGCTTCTGGGAACAGGGAAGACAAGCAGAACACACATTCCAAGGGGAGGGGGTGGGGAGCCTCCAATTGCCCTAGTACAACTCCTGGTTCAACCAGTGGTCACGTCTTCTTGATGACCTCCCCCACACAGAGTATCTTTCAGCTCTAATAATGTTGCAGCACAGGAGGCAATGAAAATGTATTATCTGAAAATTACTCCATATAAAGTGAATAGTCATGTTCTCACTCAAGTTCTTCAGAAACAGATGGCCCCTCTCTCAGTAATAAAAATAATTCTCCTTACTTACCAGGCTTTTATTTCAAAATTGAATTGTGTCATATTGTTCTTATACCATTTCTGTGAGGGAGATAGAGACCAGGACATGACACTTTATGGCTCCCTCAGCAGAAGAGTCTGAACCCAGCCTCTGAACTTGTCATCACCTGCAAGGGATCTCATGCCTCATTAGACCCCATGCTAGGATTACAATGGATCCATTTACAGACATTGTTCTTCTGTGTGAAAATGTGCTATTGCCTTTTACAGAGGTGTTCGGAGGATGTCAAATGCTTGTCAACAGGGTAAAATCAGACTTTAGTTATGTCACAGGCTTGTGAAAGGTTAAAGCCAGCGGCGTGCAGGCAGGCTAAATAGTCATCTCAGACAGTGAATAAAGAAAAATTGAATTTATTTAAGGAAAAGGGGATGGGGCATGGGGATAACCAAAGGGAAGGTCTACACAGCACTGAGCCAAAGGGTATCAGGTCCATGATGGCAGCAAAAATATACTTGGGACAGTGAGACAAGGAAGGGCATAGAAGAGGCAACAGGAGAGCCTCACTGAGAGGTTAGAGAAAAGGGGGCCTTGGAGACAGGCTCAGGGGTTAGCCCAGGACGAGCTGCCACCCATTGCTCCCCTGGTTGCAAGCCTCATGGGGTCCCCTTGGAGGGAAGAAGGGAGATGGAGATGGTGCTGGGGTGTTCCCCTGGCTGGGAGCTCACACTGTGCCCTTTGTCCTGAGCGTGTTTATCTCTCTCTTGCAGGCGAATCTTAGGGGACGTCTCAGGGGAGGGTCTCAGTAGAATATCCATCAGCTTCCAGGTGCACTCTTTCAGGGTTGTGGTCACTGATTGGTGGGTGCCAGGGCAGGGGGTCATTAGTTAATGTAGCTGGTCCTGAGGCAGCCTTGGCGCCACTTATCTGGTTTTGCTGCTTTTCTGGGCCCAGAGCTGAAATACAGCTGATGCCAAGGTGTTATCTTTAGGGAGGAAAAGCTCAGGGGGTTTAAATAGCACAACCAGTGATATGCTGGGGGAGGATAGGTTACCTGGGGGACGGGCAAGGTTCTTGTTTTCCCAGTTTTGCCCCTTGCTAGGCATCCAGGGCTTCCTGCCCTGATGAGTTTCTATACCTGGCCCATGTTCCTTGCTCTGCTCATGTCTATCTAACAGCTTATATTTTAGTCTTGCCACATTAAAGCAGCATTTGGCCCAATTCCCATGTGGGAGCTAAAAAAATAACACTTTTCTTCTCACCTTCTACATTCTTCTTTCTGGGCTAATCAAATGAACAGAGATAGATTAACAGGAGAAAAGTCAAAATTTAATATGTGTGCAGGGGGAATTCACATAAGCATGAAAATTCCCAAAGACCGTGAGGCTAAATTGGGTATGTTTTGCACAAAGGAGAAAAGCAGGGAATGGGGTCTTAGATTTTAAAAGTGATTTTCAAGTAATTAAGAAAGGGCAGAAAACATGTGGCAGGTAAAGTTTTGCCAGGCAACACAGAAAACAATGGAACACAGGGTGGAGGGAGGAAGGGTGGTCGAGAGGCTCCTGTGTGGAGTCTTGCTGTCTAATGCTGAAGTGACTGTGCTAAGGTTCCCTTCCTGAATCAGATTTTCCATCTGAATTTCTCAGGCAGGAAAGGGGGGAGGGTGAAAGGTTCTCTCTGAGTCTTTTGTTTCTTAATATTCAGCTTAACATCATTATCCCAGCTCCCTTCACACCAGCTTCAGCAACCTGAAGAAAGTTTTACCCTTTGCGACAGCAAGATTTTAAAAGTGATTTTCAAGTAATTAAGAAAGGGCAGAAAACATGTGGATAGACCTGGAGAACATTATGCTAAGTGAAATAAGCCAAACAGAGACGTACAAGTATCCTATGGTTTCATTAATATGTGGAAATTAAAGAACAAGCTAAACTAACAAGCAAAATAGAGACAGACTCATAGATAGCAGGCAGGCAGCTCTGGTTGGGGGTGGGGGAGGTGGAGGGATTAAGCAAAAAGAAAAGAGAACTCACAGGCAACAGTGTGGTGATTGTGGTGGGGAGGGGAGTTGGTAGAGGTGATGGGGAAAAAATGCATTGGTGGTAGATTAAGGGTGTGGGAGAAAGCAAAGCGGGGAGTTCGCTGGGATATTGGATAAAAAGCAAAGTGGAGAGACACATATTCCTTTTACATTGGTGGGTACAGGATAGTCAACATTCACAGCACGTAGAGGTGGTGTATGCAGGCAATGTGATGGCAGTGAGGGGTTCTCTGGTCTCATGGTCTGATGCCAGCCATTGTGCCTTGGGATTACTCTGACCTTTCCAAGTTATGTTATCTAAGATGCAAAAAGACAATAGACAGGCTCACTTAAAATAAAGATTGACTTTTGTCAAGGAAGCTACAGGCCTAGGAAGGGACTACCCACCATAACCCCCTTTTATTTAGAAATGTTTATGTTCAGACCATCCTACGTGGTACTTTCAGTCTATGAGTTTGCCCGGTTTAGTATGTGGCCCCTTTTCATTCACAATGGTTTACACTCATACAAGACGAACTCAGAAAAGACATCCATTGGGAATGCTGGTCTAATAATCAAATTAACATAAGACATTAACAGGAGAAAAACTAATTACGTACGTATGCGGGCCCCTTAAGAATCTGAGAGCCAAGGACAAGTCAGGCAGTTGAGGCTTATATGCCATCCTGAGCTAAGGGTGGGATAGGGGGCCTGGGGCTGCTGAGGGGCAGAGGGTAATTCACAGGGAGATAAGAGCAGATGTTTAGTAATTAGATGTTTGCCCTGCCACACAGATAGGTCATTTGGAGAAAAAGTTATCTCTGGTAATAGCTCTCTTCCTGGGCTTTCTATCTAAATTCTTTTCAGTAGTGAAGGGAGTGGTAAGTTTTTCTTTAATCTTCTGGGTCTTGATTGCTTTCTACTCAAAATAGGTCATATGCCAAAGTGGCACGTTGTGGGGAGGCTCATTCTTAACCCTTTCAACACATAAGTTCCTTCAGTTTCTTGGTCCAGTTAAGATTAGTATGGCAAAATTTGTGACTGGGGGAGAAAAAACAGTGCACCAAGTAGCTCAGGGAAGGCCCAGACCTAGAGCCATGGTCACATTAGTAGAACTCTAGCTGAAGAGACCACCTGGCCTCAGGCTTATGTAAATAATCATCATCCTGCTATCATCTTGACCACAGGGCTTTCACTTATTCTTTAAGCCCTTCTGGAGTTTGTTACCATTGATTCTACATATGTGTTGATGGTGGGATGGCGATTAGAAAATTATGAATTTTCATTTACACCATAGAAATTCCAAGTGTATCAATGAATAACCCCACACCATTATAATATCTGCATAAGCCCAGTGATGTCTTGATATTTTGCCCTCCAACACATAATTTCTTTTTTAAAGCAAAACCACTAACATCTTTTATTTGCTGTTATCCAGAGTCTTCCGTCTCTATCACATATAGAGCAACATGTTACCTCTCCTCATTCGTGGAAAAAACAAGAGCATTTTATTCACAGATTCATTAAGCAGAGAATCTGTGTGCTAGGCACAGTAATATAGAGAGAAATGAACTGGAAATAGAGCTTCTTCCGGAAGCTTACACTAAGGGAGATAAGCCAGGCACATCAATAACTATAAATACAGCAATGCAAAGACAGAAAGTGCTCATTCCTTCAGCAATTCACTCACTCATTCACTCATTCAGTCAGCAGTGAGTGTTTTCATTTCCTTACCGAGATCAGGATGCGTGCTCAATTCTGGGGTTGTAATGATGAACAGCAACAAAATAATTACAAATGGAAGCTCCCTCTCTGTTGCTATCACCATAGTGTATGTGGTGGAGGGGCGAGGGTGGTGTAAACAGATGATTAAACAAGCTGTGAAAATACAGACTTTGGAGATCAAGATTTCCAGAATATTCTAACTATTCCCCTTAGGTCATAGCTGCTGCTTATAGCCTCTATCACAATGCACTGCACTTCATGGTTTACAAGCCTGCTACCCCCTCCTTCTCCTCTGTTTGGTTCTCAAGACATTGTAGTAGTTATAGCTGTAAAAATAACTTTTTTTAAACCACCACCAATTTTCATTTCCCAGTTATCTTCATACTCCAGTTTCAAACTTGACTATTAAGTACAGCTGCAATGCATTCTCAGTAATTACATCTTTTCATTAACTTGTATTCGATCCTAAAAATCTGTCTTAATTTCATTGTCTTCTATAAAGTTGTGATATTAAAGAACCCGTTATATTGCAAATGATTAAAAATGTAGTGTCGTTAAATTTCTTATGGATTTTAGAATCACACTTGTGCAAAGTGCTACGTTTTAAACAAATCTAAGAAATTTTTCCATGCTTGAGTGGTCCGCAATAAAAATAAGTTGAGCTAAAAAAATGAAGTGAAGGATCGTAATGTCTGGTTTTCGAATAATTTGAATAGCAGCACATTTTGAGTTTCTGCAACATCCTGTTTGAAATAACAATAAATTGGGGGTTACATTATAAACATATGTCCTATATTGCTCTCCTTCCCCTTTCTCCGACACTTTTGAAAGTTCTCTGTTTGACCTACGTCTGCCTTGAATCACCTGTTTCTCCATATTTCTCTCAAATGTCTCCTCTTGTGTTCTTGTCTGTTTATGTTACTACAAGGCTAAGATTTTTTTCCTCATGAGTCCTCCCAAGTTCTAGGTCCAGGATCTTGTGGTAAAGATACCAGAGCGGTCACGCAGGTAGTTGTTCTGATTCATTACGATAGCCCAACTGGGCATCCCAGTGGAAGAACTGGGGAATAGGTCCTGCTGATGGAGGGTGGGCAGAGTATGTGGCTGACACAAAGGTTACTCTCTCTTTGCCACTCGAGCTCCCAGTAGCAAACAAGTGGTCTGGTGGCTCAATCCAAGCTGAAAATTAAACTTAAAACTTGTGTAAATTCTGGTGGCAGTATCACACATAAGGACAATATGAAGCACAGGAGTCTTAACATAAATATGTAGAAAGTCAGGGAGGAACAAAGTGAGAATTTTGTTTGGCTAGAAGTTTTAGATGTCTAGGATCTGCTCCAGTATAATAATTTTAGATGACATAGGTCATTTCCAATTCAAACAGATCCACTAAGACCACTTGGTGTGAAGGAAAGTGAGCAAGACCTGGAATAAATGAAAGGGCATGGCTTTGGGTCCTTGCTCTGCCCCTCCTGTGTGACTTCGGTAAAGTCACTCAGTTCCACTGGGCATGTCTTATTCATTCATAAAATGAAAATTATAGTAATTACACCTACCTTTTCTATTGAGCCTAAGGATCAAATGCAATAGTGGCTATTAAAGTACTATGTAAAACCTACCACACTTCACAAATATCATTTATTGCTAATTGAAAGTGGATTTAGTGGAATTGAGGAAAATGTGTCTCAGAGACTATTTAATGAAGTGTAAATATTTGGATTGATTTCAGAGGTTGGAAAACTTGTATCGTTTATTCCTGTTGGTTTACAGATTGCACTTACTCAAGCACAATATTTTATCAATTTTAATTTAATTTTTAATTTAATATTTTATCAGTTAAGAGCATGATAATTCAAGTCTGTCTTGCCCTTTCCCGGTAGCTCACTTGGTTGGAGTGTCATGCTGATATGCCAAGGTTACGGGTTCGATCTTCTCTCAGGACACATACAAGAAGCAAGTCTATCTTTTATATATTACCAAATGAAACATTTAGTCTTAACTTAGGCTCTGAGTTATGGGAAAACCCAAAACTATAGTGATGTAAAAAAGATAAAAGTTTATTTCATTCTCATGCAAATGTAGGCAGCTCCATGGTCATTAGGTATCCATTTCCTTCAAACAAAATTTTTCTGCCATACTAAACTTGCGATTGTCACTTCCATGTCTAGTACTACTGCTCCAGTTCCAGTCATCATGGAAACATTTTATCTGACAATAAAGAAGAAAGGGGAGAGAGAAGAATACTTTCCAGCATTTCCTATACAATTCTTTCTTATATTTCACTGGAAAGAATCTAATCATATGACCTTAAAAGAATCGGAAATTCTGTTTTTATTCTGAATCTCTATGTGTCCAGGTAATATTTTTAAAGATTCTGTTATGAGGGCAAGGAATGAACAAGTATTGGGGGAAGCTAATCATCTCCCCAATAGCAATGATGGAGAACTCTGAGCATTTAATCACCAATGAACAATAGCATGTATAATCAAACCAAAATCTCCTTTGAGATTACTGATAACAGAGCTAATTTCTTACTTTTTTCAAAGGACAAATATTTCCTCCATAAAATCCATGTGCAGGTATTCCACTGGAAATAAAAAAGGGAAACAAACTTCTGACCCTTAAAAGCTATAATCTATGAAATAAGCATAAAAATTAGAGTTTCCATCACATAATGTGATAATGCAAGAGAAAGTGATTTTGAATTCATGGAAGGAAAAAAATTATTGCATTATTTGGAGATGCAATCATTATTTGCTATAGTCATGCATTAAATGGCATCCAAGAAACCTGAACAAATGCATGTTCCTTTGAAAGTGCTTCATTTACTACAAGGGAATATTTCATGCATTGAAAGACTGTGATTGACAACAGCTTATGAATCATGATTTGATTCCTCTTAGAAATATATACTTGGAATATTCATGTTGAATTGAGTAAGATAAATAAGTAGATACTCAGAAAAGATAGGTAGTATTTATAAAGCTTGATTTGAAATGATTCCCATAGTATTGGGTTCATTCTAATCTAGTAGATTCTGCAGCAGCTTTCTTCCTTGTGGAATCCTGGAATGAAGACATTGTGGTCAAAGGAGGAAGACAGGTTGCTAGATGTAACTGGATTCTTTGTCTTCTCTCTTTCCTGCTCTAATATTAACTTTGACTACTGCCAGGCCCCTTCTCAGAAGGCAAAAATGTATGGAGACTAGAAGGAAGCCAGGTTGGAGGTGAACAGTGAAAACAGTAAAAAGAGCAGAATGAAATTACAGCTCTCTTGAGAAGACGGGGAACACATTTCAACTCTGCTCCACCCCTCTTCACCCTTTCCTTCTCCACCTTGGGCCCAGATCTCCCTGTCTCTCTCTACACTGCGGTTATGGTTGGGGTTAAAAATGAAGGGAGTTTCTCAGCTCATCCACATTACTCTAAACTGTATAATTTAGAGCCATGATATAAGAAAAAAAAGACTATACTTAAAATATTTTGTAAGATCTATTTTTGACTTAATGCTCTTTTGAATTTAGCTTCTCTTTTCCTGTTGACATGTTTTGCTGTTGTTTTAAATTAAAATGTTAAGTATAAGAAGAAATAGTAGAAAGCATGACATACCATATTGAAACCAAAGGAGACTAATAATAAAGCTTTGGCTCAACCCAGAAACATTGTGATCTAGTTGTCACCATTTCTAGACAAAATTAGAGGCTAATATATTATATACTGCTTGTTTTTTAAAGTTCTAAAAATAAAGTAAAATAATGTGTTACAGTTGACCCTTTGCAGGGAAAGTGAAAACACTTAGGCTTTCTCACCACCTTCTCACAGCAGAAGGTCGCAGGTATGTAAACATGACATAGCATAGTCATAACAGATGCCCTGTTAGCTGACTAATGTCTGACCCATGTTGGCTGACAGCCACTATTGTCCTGGCTCCTGTAAGACTGGCCCAGGACTTTCAGAGGTGCAGGGTTGTGGTTTGTGTCCCCCGTGTGCTATTTAGCCCTGAAGCCAGCTGAATATACAGAGCATGTCTCATTCTGCTTCAGCTGCATGGCTCTTGTTTGGATTGTCAGGATTTAGAGTGAACCTCCCTGGTCCTGAGTGGCCAGTACAGTTGGCGTAGTCCTTGGCACGACACTAGGCCTGATCCCCCGGCCTTCATCCTCTGCATTACACCCTTGAACAACACAGTTCTGAACTGCACAGGTCCACCTATAGTTAGATTTTTTTTTTTTTTCAGTAAATTCTGTAAATGTCTTTTCTCTTTCATGTGATTTTCTTAACATTTTCTTTTCTCTAGCTTACTTTATTATATGACTATAACATATACTACATATAACATGCAAAATATGTGTTAATTGCTTATGTTATGAGTAGGGTATTAGTAATCAAGTTTTTGGGGAATCAAAAGTTTTATGTGGACTTTCAACTGCACGAGGCAGGGGGTTTGGGGGGGCATGTCGTTGCCCCAACCCCATTGTTCAAAGGTCAGCTGTACTTCCTTCCTCTTTTCAGTCAACTTCTTCACTAGTCTCACTTAGGTTCCAGATTTTAAAGTGAATTATGCTAATAATTTAGCTATATTCTGTATTGATAAAAGAAATTAAGCAACTTGAAGAATCAGACCTTTTTATACCAAAGAAAAAAATGTAAACTCAGAATTTGGAGTGTCCTTACCTTTTTGACCTTACTCATTCCAGTGATGCATTCTAAACACATGCATATGTCATAATAACTTGCTGATGTGTTTTTGTACTTACATAATTTGTATGTTTTTAAGTTCTTGTTTAAAATATTTCTAACTTACCTAAATGCAGGTTTTTCTACACACTGGATACACAATAAATATTTTGTCCTTGAATTCCTCAATGACAAAGCCCGTTAAGACATGGTAAAGGAAAAAAGATCACCTAGGGTTTGTCTGAGCTGAGCTATTCTTTCCCAGTAAATAAATGTCTTCCAAAAGGTATTTATAGTCATTACTTATAAAAGTAATGGTACTAGAAATAGCTTATTTTGCTACATGTTATTTTTGTCCAATCTGGACTGCAGTACTCTGGCCATAGTTGTCTCTTCCACATGCTGAGAAACTGAGAACCTAGCTTGGTAGGGTTCCAAACTTTCAAAGGTAATTGTTTATTAAAAGATAAGCCATTTGAGACACCTTCAATCTTGCTTCAGAATAAGGGATTTGCTACGTGATTTCAGCATTTCCCAAAGCATGGACTGAAATCTTGATTTTACTTGGCAATGGTTTGAATTGTTTCCATAGAGCTGGTTTATGCCTCCTTATGGTGCACAGTAGAAAGGAGTGTGCCATGAGAAGTCAAAGGTTAAACAACATGGAACTGTGTCCTGGAGAATCATTAAAAAAGGAACCCAGAGAAAACCCCAGACAGGAAAACAAAAAAACCAGTAGTTCCCTACTTTTGCAGGGTACTGGAATCCATGGTTTCAGAGCTGGATGGGGTCTATGCAGTGGGTCTTCAGTTTTCCAGTGGTAATGAGCTCATCAATGCGCGATCACACAGAAGCGTAGGTGCTTCCTGGCAATTTCATGTTATCTGGCTTTCTAGTTCTCAACAAAGAGAATTTCCAATCTGTTAGTGTGTACTCAAACTTCAGATCTCCCTCCTACATCTTTAGCTTTAGCAACAGACTCAACTCCTACTCCCAAAAGAATTTGGTAACTGTCACAGACAGGATTATCTTACCTTCCCACCAGAAAGTATGCTAACTTTTCTACATTTACACCCAATCTTTCTTCCTACCTGTTTTAAATCAAGAGAGGCCAGTTCTTCTCATGTGTTTTAGATTTCACTTCTCTCACACTCCTCCAGAGGTTGATTCAATTAGTCCTCTTACTCCTGACTCAGTTTTTCTTTATTTATTTCTATACTTAACATTTAAACATATTTTTTAGTACCTCTCATTGTAAAAATATATCTCATATCCACATTCCTTTCTAATAATTATAGAAGTACTGGTAACTACAATGCATATATATTTATCACTTTGTATATGCCAGATGTATTCTAAGACCTTTCGATTATTAACTTGTTCAGGGAGGGAGCAGGGGGATCTTGCCATACCCAGCTCTGGAGCTGCTATTTCATTCTTGCCAAGGGAAGTAGAGCTGACAGCAGGGTGGTCTCTCCACAGAAATGTCACTCTCTCACTACTGGTTCAGTAGAGATGGCCTCATCTAGGGTCATGCAAATAGAGAGGTAAGAGATATATTATTATTAAATATAATTGAGTAGGAATTGGTAATTGATTGCATGAGGAGGAACGGCAAGGATGACATCTAGGTTCTTGGTTGAGAATGATGATGTTCTTTCACAAAAGGAGGAGCTGCCTCAGGGGAAGTGTGAAGAATTCATTTTTAGACATGTTGGGCTTGAAATATCGGGTTGGGTGGCTCAGGTATAAGTAGACAGGGGTTTGAAAGGTAGGCACAATTGGGAGCCTTCTATCTCAGGGTTAAATTGGTACTTTGGAGTAGAAGTTCTTTGAGATCTCCACAAAACATCATGCCCAGAGTTTCGTAACTGGCCCACTGAGGGCCTTTAGCACAATTCACCTGTGGTGGTGGTTCAACAGCAGGATTTTCCCTCAGGTTGCTGGAGAAATCCAGAGGACCCAGTCAAACGATAGTCTGCCTCCCACCTGCACACCACTAAGGATGGCATTCTTGTTTTTGCCTTTTCATTTTTTACACCTTTAATTGTTAGTGACTTAATTCTGTTTTCAGAGCAGGCTTTATAAAGAAGACTGTCATTCTGATGGCATCAAAATTGAAATATGAATGTGTAGCAGAGAGCTCCATTTTCGTTACTCCTAGAACTTTAGGAACTGGCTAAATCTAGATAAGTTACTGTAATAGGTTGAGATTTTGCATAAATTGTCATTATTGTTAATACTTTGTAGAACCCACTGAGAACTATGCACTTTACATTTATTGCATGTAATTGTTAGGTGACCCTATATAGTAATATTTTCACTCCCATCTGACAAGTGAGAGATTAAAGCTGTAAGAAGTGGAATAATCTGTGCAACGTCACGCATTTGGTAGCTTAAATTTCCAAGAAGCCATCCATGACTGTCTAAGTTGCCAATTGTGAACCCTGGAAGCACATTAGAATCACTGGAGGAGCCTTAACAATTGTAATACTCAGCCTGCACCTTGACCAATTACATCAGACTCTTAGGGGGTAACACTAATAGACCCATTTTTTTAGAGCTCTGCAGGTGACTCCGCTTTGCAGCCAAGGTTGGGAAATACTAGCCTGCTTCTAAAGTGTAGGACCATTCCATACTTTGCCTCCTCTGAATCCAAAATTGTTTTCATTCCACATTGAAATAGTCTTGTGACACCAAGTAGACTATTGATTAAACTTGATAAACAGAATACAAAAATGTCATCTTGATAGAAAGGCAATATCTTCCTCTGCCTTCCAAGTCATCAAAGAAATACTTTCAAAGCCTAGGCACCCCAGCAACAGGGTGACAGAGTTTTGGTTGCTCTGCTTGTTATAAGTTGAAGGCAGCTTTATGTATGAGTTACTGTTATCCCTGGTTTTGAGTGACCCTTTATGGTGCTTGCTTACACCAGAGGATATAAACCCACTGACAAATGATTCCCTCTACAGATATAGAACACAGTGTTAATCAATTGGTAGAGGTATCTTCAAGCTTATAACACATTTTGAAGTCTTTAAATTATTAGTAAAGCTTTCATTGAATTCTTGGCCTTATTTAGCAGATGACTTTAAGTGGGATTCATTTTGAATAAAGTTGTTATCTCCTAAGCCTGGAGATAACCGTGTATAATGAAGCATCTGCTGTGCACAGTGTACAAATGTTTGGATTCCCGAAGGATACTTTTCCAAGAATCGGATTTTCCTGTTATGCATGACAAACTTTCCAAGGTTTTCAAATTATGAACATCTTTTTTGCAAGACACACATTTTTGACATGAAAGCTTTACTAATAATTTAAAAGACTTCAAAATTTGTTATAAGCTCGAAGATACCTCTATGAATTGATTAACAATGTGTTCACTGTGGAACAGATTTTTATCTCTATTGACATCTATCTAGCATTTTTCTTGTTTAATAATGCCACTTTATTTGAATATGAAATTATAAAAATCTAGCCAATAAGAATTATTGTTGTCTGAGGTACTTATATTTACAAACTGCTTGACTTGATCATTCATTAACTATTTTGTATCATAAATGACATTATATTAGCAATTTATTTTCTTTATACGGGTAATTCTTATGACAGAGATTTTGATTATGCAGAAAATAACAGTCAAATTTTTTCACGAATATTGGATTATAGAGATTATGTTTCTCATCATAGCTTTGTGCCATAGCTTTAAAGCAAGAATTGCAACTTCTGTTTAATAGTAAGCCAAGAGAGTTTTTAAGAAAGAACTAAAGCCCATCAGATATCTTCCATTGATATTTTCCAATACATACAAGCTAAATATTTGGGTCAATGAGGCATTTGTCAGTTGTCTACAAATGACATAGCTGTTGATGAAGCATTTCACAGCAGCTGTGGAATAAGGGAGGTTGAATAAAGTGGCATTAACAAAAAGCTTCTGATTGAATCCTTAATATCACGGAACACATAATTTTATTTTATGAAGTGGTGAAGCTTACGGTCACAATGCCCACTGGTTTTAAAGATTTCTCTCATTTGGATGGAGGTGTTAATAACCTCAAAGTATGTTTGCACATGTATTGATGGAGTCTACATACCAAAACTCTACTTTTTTAAATGTTGCAAATTTTTTTGTTTTAGTTAATGGTGATTTGGATAATAAGGATCCATCTTGTAATATAATTTGTTTGTTTATCATAACATCTATTTACTAGCTACACACTTTTACTTCAAAAAGTATTTGAGGTGGCTTAAAGAATGTAGTTAAACCATATAAAAATTAATATTGGCAAAATCAAGATACTTCACAACACAAGGCAACATAATGTAGTGAAAAGAGCACAAGCTCTTTCATTTGCTAGCAGTGTAACTTCACATAGATTATTTAACCTGTCTGAGCTTTATTTTCTTAGTCATAAAATATTTACCTTTCAGCGTTGCTGCAAAATTGATGCTTAAGGCAGAATAGATGCTTGATAAGTTAGTTTTCTCATCTTTTAAAATGCAGTCAAATATCTTCAAATGTTTGTTTTGCCAAATAAAAATCATTTCATATATTTGATTAAGCTTTTAACTATGATATTATTAACAGCTATTATTTTTGAGCACCTATTATTTGTGGTTATAGATTACTTTTTTGCAAAGCCCCTTTATCCATTATCTTATTTCGCTCTCACAATAATTCATATTTTGTGAGAACTAGTGTTTTCTGAATAATGTAAACAGACAGTTGTAGGGTAGCCTTTAAAGGACCATCATGGAAATAACTATAGTAATGAACCAGAATTTTTTCTCAGAATATCATTCATATGTAAACAGTTACAAGTGAATCCTGGAATTATATGTGTCTTGGACATGTTTTATTCCATGTGAATAGCAAGATATGCATATTTTTAACTTATTTATTACAGACAAATCAGGGTATGAATGAAGGAAATTATCTAAATAGTTCAAATAAGAATTGCTTCATATGGAGGAATTATTTCAGTTTGTTTAAAATCATTGAAATGTTGCAATAACTGCAAATAATTTATTTCTCCATAAGTATTGCAGTTAAATTACACAGATATTGATACTGTTGGAGAGCTTCAAAATATTTTCCTAACGTGATTTATCTCAATATTCTGGTTATTATAGTTCTAGCAAAAGCAAGCGTCTCTACATTTTGTATTCCATGGAGGATTTTTTTAGTGTGATGTGTGTCTCTCTCATAAAAAGCATTTCCTATTTTGCTTTTTGAAATAGTTATAAAGTAGGTGTCTAAGATTGCTTATTTTCAAATGCTAACACCATTTTTATGATTTATTTAAATGTTGTAAATGAGGTAAACATAGTATTTTGGTCTTAGAATTTTTGGAACTCTGGCAGATGAAAATAGTAAATAATTATATTTCCCACTTTAAGAAATTTATCACTGTAATAATGTAATAATTTTTCAAGTTGGAATTAAAGTAACATTAATATTTGAAATAAATTAGTAAAACAGACATCTCTGATAAATCTAATAAGAAATAGGAAACAGATAAGCAGCCTTAGAAATATGAAATATAGTATTTCTTAAAATCCATGAGATTATTACATACAATTGTATTCTTTGGAAAATATAAATGAAGATAATTTCCTGGGAAAACATAAATTGTTAAAATTAATTCAAGAAATTAATAGCTTGATGAAATCTTTAATTAGAGAATATTCATGATACAGTAGAATTTTAGAGCTAAGAAAGCCTTTGAAGATCATACAGTAGAAATCTCATAATTTGTAAGTGAGAAGGTCGAGGTCCAGAATTTTTATGGCAAATTTTTAAAAAAATCCACATTCATTAGCTTTGAAAATTAGGAAGGCATGGGTAATTCCTGAGGAAGGGCAATTTTGAGGAGATGCTAGATTCCAAGGAGAATATGTGTGAGCAGGTATTAAAGGGGTTGATGTACATAGTTGAACCTTTCAAGAAATTTGACCGCAGTGGAAAGAGAGAGAACCATCTATTGAGAACCAGTGAGAATAAACCAATACAAAGGAAGTTGGATGGTTGGCTGGTTGGTTGAAGACAGAGATTTCGACAGATTAGTAGGCTAAGAGATTATGTATTTGAGAATATAGGCAGGTACTAACAAGGAGAGTACAGAGTTATCCAAATATGGGATCAAGAGTCATCACTATGGATCAAGCTCTTAAATGCATCATGCCATTTAATCTTTACAACAATCCTGTGAGGTAGGTGTTATTATGATACCCATTTTTACACTGAGGAAAGAGAGGCACAGAGATTTTAAGTAACCACCAGTAAATGAAGCAGCTAAGGACCTGCCTCTTAGCTCTGTTACACCATCTCCTGGAAGGGGAAGGGCCTGCTTTGGAAAGAAGGAACAGGAAATATGAAGGGCAAGGGAAATGTAAAGATACCAATAATATGGACGGTCTGTACCTCATCAGTAATGTAGAAGTAAAGAACAGCTGGGGCTTGAGCAGGATAAAAAAAGATTGTAAGATTTAGGCTATGAATGAGCAAAATATTAATATTGTGAAAAGGCACTGTGAAGAGGTTAAGAAAGTGCACAAGCTCTGGGATCAGAGGCAATGGTTTCACCCCCTGCTTCTCTGTCATTAACCACAAATGTTGGCCCGGTGACTTCATCTCTTTAAACTGTCATGTGCAGACTGGGGATGGTGATCATCTGCCTACATATTATTCGGGTTTTGGGGGTTTTTTTAGTCTCTCTGGACTAATCTTTGTATTTGTTTTTTTGTATGACTTAGAATTGTCTTGTCAAACTAAAGGTAAAAACTGATTAAGATTTGATGGGAGTTGTATTGAATGTATTTATCTATTTGGAGAAGACTTACATTTATATGCTGTAAGTGGCAAGTCTCCCAATTCATGTACATAATACATTTTCTACCAATTCATGGACAATATATATTTTCTACTTAGTCATAGCTTATTTTGTGTTCTTCAATTAAAAGTTATAATTTTTTACACGAAGCTCTTACTCATTTTTGTTCAAATTCGAGGTGTTTTATAGTTTTTGTTGTTATTATTAATAGGACCTTTCTTTCATCTGATAATCTTTCCCTACTAATTTTGTTCTATAGGTACAATTTCTTTTCTCAGTTTCTAAAGAACTTAGTCTTTTTTTGAAGTTTTTATTTTTTGTGACCTCTGTTGTCTCTCCCCACTCCCCACGTTTTCTTTTTCTTTGCTTGACTTCTTTTTTTCATGTTGGAAGATCTTATCAATTATCTGATTATCCTTGGCTATGTATTTGTATATAAAAGCAAAGCCATAAAAAAAATGACTTGAAGCTCTACATGGGTAGATGGACTTATTGAAAGGTAGATTTGACAGTATGTTAATCAGGGATGAGCCAGAGTACGAAGACTTTTCCCTCTCTAGGGAAGAATTTTAGTCTCTGATCTGCCGACATTCTGGGAGTAGAAGCGAGGGGAGGGCCCTGTGATTTAATACATACACTTGTATCTGCTTGTACATCAGCTCACTCATGAGACTGGTGCTTAAGTTTAGAACCCAGTCCATTCTGTTTTCCAGAGATGAAGCATCCCTGTTACAGTGCAAGGCTGCACTGAGTTCAGGAAGGAACACAGTTTCAACTATCATGTACATAAAATTTTCAAACCACCTCTCTTTTTTCCAGCCCCATGTAAATCTGTGTCCCCTTTCTGGCCCCTACTCTTTCCAAGTGCTCAACCCTTCAGAAGGTCTGCAGGGTCGTGGGTCCATTACAATCAGCATTTCCATCATCACCCCACACCCCACGGGCCCTTAGCCCATAGCCCATACTTGCTCTGCCACTGTCAGTCAGTTACACTCTCTTCCTTCAACATCTTCTGAATCTGTCTGCACCTTTAGTTTGCTGGATCTACTGCTTGTTCTCTTTTTCCTGTGGCTGAATAACTTGGTCATTTTAACATGGTTTGGGAGGGAGGAGAGGGAGAAATCTGTTACGATTAACTAGAAATCTTGTGTTACATTTTCCAATAGATATTTTGGTGTACAGGAAAAATTAATTTTGTATATTGATCTTTGTACAGGAAATATAATTTTTGTATGTTGATTTTATATCCAGCTACCTTGTGGATTCTTCATATTTCTAATAGTTTAAAATTTGATCCTCTTGGATTTTCTAATGAGGATATATCTGCAATGATGACAATATTATCTGTTTTTTCGCATTGGTTTTTTTTTTTTCTTTCTTGTATTGTTTGGTGAGGCTGTCCTATACAATTCAGAATAGCAGAGGTAATGATGGACATGCTTCTCTAATTCAAGTTTGAGGGGAATGCTTTAAATATTTCACTATTAGATATGATTTTCATCATGGGTTTTGAGGAGATAAATTTTATTAAGTAAAACTGTTCTCTATTCATAATTTGCAATGAAGACTTTTAAAAATAATTGGGTTTTGAATTCTATCAAATGTTTTCATATTTATTGAAGTGATCACATGATTTCTTTAATCTGTTAATATAGTAAATATGTGGAGGTCATTTTTAATGTTGAATCATCTTGTATTATTGGACACACTTATTTGATAGTGATTTATTATCCTTTTACTGTACTTCTGGGTTTGATCTTTTTTTAACACTTTAGAAAATGGCTTGTTTCATTTGGTGATAAACATTTTTTCACCCCAGTCCTGTTTCTCTTTATCTTTATGTTTCAATTACAATATTTTAATATTCATTATTATTTTGTACTAGTTTCAAGTGGACAGCACAGTGGTCAGGCAATCATACAATTCACAAAGTGCTCCCCATGATATTTCCAATACCTACCTGGCATTTATTGGCCTTGGATTTTATAGATCACTTTTACTGTTTTTTTGAATTTTCTATTTTGTTAATTCCTACTTTACCTTTATTAAGTATCTTCTTCTGATTTCTTTAGCCTGTTTGATTTCCTATTGTTTTCAATGTAAGGCTATAACTATCCTGAGTACTGTCATAAAATTTTTATGTTTCGATATGTATATTGCCTTATTCTTCTAGCTCTTAATCATTTATAAATTAGATTTTAATTTATCTTTAATTCATTAATTATTTAAGTCCACCCCCCAAGGGATGCAGAATTTTAATTTTGATTTCTCATTTCATTGCATTATAGTTTATGAAAATGTCCTATATATTAAACTTTCATGAAGTTATTTAATTTTACTTTCTGTCCTAGGATTAGTTAACTTTTATAAATATTACATTTGTATTTTAAAGAACTATGTATGCTATATTTCATATGTATAATATTGTAAAGAAAGGTTAATCACTTGTATTATTATATTTCATGTTATTTTTCCCACTGTTTCTATGACTTTCTGAGAGCCGTATGTTTTTTATTCTAAACTTAGTTTGACAGTTTATCCTTCTATTTTTCTCAATTGTTTCATATACTTTGAAAAGCTGTTAGTAGTTTCATAGAGATGTGTTACTTTGGAAACTTCTCTGTTGCCTGCTCCTTGTATCAGTGTGGAAAATCCTTTATCTTTTTACATGTTTTTTTCCAATGTTAGCATCATGACATTTGATTTTGCATATGACCATTTTCTTAATTTCCTTCTTTGATCTCTTTATTCTCAATCTTCCCATGTCATTAGGTTTGAGATATGTCTCATAAACATAGTACTAGATTCTGATTTTTTATCCAATATAAAAGTCGGATAAAACTTTGAACTTGTGAATTTAAAGCATTCCCATTTATTGTGATTTCTCATATGTGTGTAATTACTTACTGTCTTGTTTGGTTTTTCTGTTTATCATATTTACTAGTTTGTTGTCCCTGCCCACCTTTAACTAGATGGATAATTTTTTCCTTAGTTCTGTTTTTCCTCTACTATTTTACAAATATATTATTTGTTTCTACCTTCTTTTTCTTTCTTTTTTTCTTTCTTTTTTTTTAAAATATATCTTTATTGACTTCAGAGAGAGGAAAGGAGAGAGAGAGAGAGAGAGACATCAATGATGAGAGAGTCACTGATCAAGCCCGCAACCCGGGCATGTGCCCTGACCGGGAATCGAACCTCGATCGCCTGGATCCCAGGTCGACGCTCAACCGCTGAGCCACGCCCGGCCGGGCTATTTGTTTCTACCTTCTCTGGTTACCTTAACATTGTCAACATAAACTCTCCAACATTTGTTTTCTAACATCTGGAGTTAATCAGTATTTCTAATATTCTTGAGAACATAAAAAGAGGCTCAGCATACATTCCTTTTCCCCTGCTCCCTTGTAACTCTCACCTCTCTCACCTTCTAACCCTCATTAATATTACTTTGGTATTTATGTCTATTTGGTTATATTTTTTAAACTGTAAATATGTGTATCTACTTAAAGTAAATATTTACTTATATTTAATGTATTTTATTACTTTCTTTGCTATCATACTTCTTTTATCTCATATTCCCTCCTCCTGACTTCCTCTGACTATTATTGGTTTATATTGCCTAGCAGTTCTTTCAGAATCTTGAGGTAGTGAGTAGTGAACTTCAAAGTTCCTTTGGATTCTAAAATGTCTTTATTTCTGCCTCTCACCTGAATAATAGTTTGGCTGGGTGTGGAATCCTATCTTCAAAGTTATTTTTTCCTTAGAATGTTGAAGATATTATTCTACTGTCTTGTGTCCTGGGCTGCTCACATGGAGTCTGATGTCTTATTTCTTTGTAAGTAATCTTTCTATTGACTCAGACAGCTTTTAAGATTTTCTCTTTATTCTCGATATTCACAAATTTTATCACAGTATATCTAGGGAGGTGTTTGTGTATGTGCATTTCATCTTTATCCTGTAGCTGAGGGAATCTTTAAAGTTCTAAGAAAATTTCCCATAATACTTCTTTAAAATGCTGCCCCAGTTTCCTCTATGTTACCCTTCTGGAAATACTTTTAAACCAATTTTAGGACTTCTATGTCATCTATGTATCTTAAATCTCCTACTTTCCATGTCTTAATCTGTGCTCCCAATATCTAGCTCTGAGCTGTGGTATCCTCCAGTGGGGCTCATCTGCTTTCTGTTTTTTAGACATTTCTCAGTGTCTAGTCTACCACAGTTTATACTTCTTTTCTTTTTAGTTATTTTATGAAATCTTTTTGATTGTTTCTAAGGATTTGGGGTAAAGGGTATACATGAGGGTGATAGCTGTATCAGTGCTCAGTTTTCCAATTTAAATACCTTTTCAAGTTTTGCAATATTTGTTAACCACACTCATCAACTGTAAAGCAGGACTAGGCTGGGATTTGGCAAGGCGGGTGGAGCAGAAGAGGTGCTCATGAGTCTCATGTCTGGTGTGGCAAGCTGTGAAGACCTGGCTGTGGTAGGAGTCAAGAACAGACACATGGAGGCTGAGAAGCTGTTAAGACTGTAGGTCATGACAGTAGGGCCAGTGGTAGCAAGAATTGGACAGGTGACAAGATATGAAACCTGTTTATAGAAAAGGAGAATTGGAGTTTGAGATTTGTAAGTGGGAAAAGTCCCAGTATTAAGATCTAAGGGATGGTTGGTTTTGGGGGTTGCTGATGTGGGAGAAGAGATTAGAGAATGCTGAGCCTCAAACATTGGAATGACTACCCTTGTGGAAACTGATGTGTCAAATGTGTAAAATAGCAGCGTTCATTTGAAAATTGTTTTTTATAAAAGTTGTATTTTTAAAAACCTAGCTTGGCAAATATAACATATCAGTTGACAAATCAGTGTGCATTTCTTTATGTGAAGTATCTGATTTTATACTGATTCTTCACATAATGATGAGGCAAAATATAGCTCTCTTTCTTTCTTAGGATCCTAGATTTTGCTACACTCTTCCTGTAAGATTAGTTTTGTGATTTTAGACATTTATAGTCTACATACATGCATTCCTTAGGTTGAGATAGCCTACCTCCATACTTGGAGCACTTTCAAGACATATATAAATATTCATCTGACCATAGTAGAATGGGCCTTATCTAGTTACTATATATTTTCCCACACATGTTGTGGCAATGTTGTTGTACAAAGAGACATGAATTATTGAAATAAATGTCAGAAGCTGACAATTAACATGTATTTCAATTTGTATTAGAATTAAAATATCAGGAATTCCCAAAGTAGCAAACATAACATAGAGCAAATTAAAATTCTCTGTATTGAGACTTTGAGCATTTTATTTCTTATAAAATTTCAGTGCATCCAGCACTTTAGGATTTAACATTTCAACATTTTTATACTGTTTTGTATAACCCTATATTGATAGTTTAAAAATAGTGAAGAAATAGCTTTGCTAGCCCACACAGTTGAGATAAACTGGCAGAAGGAAATGATATGTGAATTAGAAAGTGGAGCTACCCTTCAGGTATTGAATGGAAGAGTTCTTTGAAATTAAAATTGGGATCAAGAATGAGCAAAGTATTCAACCTGAAGACACTTAAATCTTAACTTGGAAAGTATCAATGTCTCATGTATAGCAGGAATCTCAGGTGGTTAAAGCTACTATATTATGCCTGAAACAAGAGCAGAGGTGTGAGGAAGAGGGTGCTAGGAATCCATGACGTTATCATACTGAAAGTTATCTTTGTAAGAATAAACACAAGTACTAAATAGATTTACGTACTACATGAAATAAGAAACCACATACTGAAAAAATGGTAACCCATTTGTTAGTACTGTTTAAAATGATGATAATTATAATCATGATCAGTTGAACACTTGCTAAATGCTTAGCACAGGGCCTCTTGGCTTCTATACATTATCCCTCATCATTAAAACAATCTGGTGAGATAAACATGGTAAATTTCTTTTTATAAGATTAAAAGAACTGGAAAGCTAAATTAACATCTGGTGAATAAACAAATAATATGAATAACTCGGGCCTAAATTTTAAAAAGATACCTGCTTTAGCAGTGGGTTGGAGTAGAGGTGGGAAGGATGAAGGCTGTATTTTTATTTATTATGAGTTTTTATGATTTTTTTTCTTGTTCTACTATATTTGGCTCTTTTCAGTTTTTGGAAAAAGCAAGGCTGAGGCTGACAAAGGGAGAAATTAGTTTGGTTACTGGTTCTGGTTTGTAAAGGACTGGCTTTTCAACAAGAGTTACACAAAGAAATTATACCAATAGTGAAATCAGTAGCCAACTTTACCAAAAATGAAGTTGCTGATCCTAGTAACTAACGGTTTATGCATTCAGAGTGATTAAGTTACATAAAGAAAAATATCTGTAAAATCATGGCTGTGTACTGCCAGTGACTTGATTAGCTTTTCGAAATGATTCAATTAGGACACACATTGTCATGTAAATGAAAGAACATAGAGTAATGTTTTAAGTGCTTTAAAATACATGTTATTTTTGTACTAGGCTATTAGCCAAACCATTTTATGCTTGGTTCTTATACCTTGAATATCACACTTGTATAAAAGCAAAGTCATTTTTCCTTTTCAAAGACTGTTGCTATGTAATCTTAACATCGACACAGATAAAACAACAAAGAATTATCGGTTAGAAAGGATAAAGAATGTAGCCAAAAGAATTAAACAAGATGTCTGTAACTTAAATTAAACCAAAGAAAGGACCATTCCCATAATTATATTTCAAGAAAACATTCAAGTAAAGCAGTAATTTTAATTTCCCTTTAGTTTAAATGTACATTTAAGCTTTTTCTCATAAAAAATTGAACACACGAATGGAATTAGGACATTTTTTTTTTAATCATAGATATTGTATAGAGCATAAAGACTACAGGGTTTCTAATTTCTGCAAATAATTACTCTGTCACAGAGGGGAGGTAGATATTTGAAATAAAAGAAATGCCTTGGAATGATTACCAAGCCTCTGAAGGACACATGATTTCCCCCCATAATCAGTGTGAGTTCTTTTTTGTTTCCACAGAGCATCTGTACAACCACCACTGCATTTTTGCACTTTTTCTTCTTGGCTTCATTCTGTTGGGTTTTGACTGAGGCGTGGCAGTCATATATGGCTGTCACTGGAAAAATCAGGACACGGCTTATAAGGAAACGCTTTTTGTGCCTTGGATGGGGTAAGCATGTTAATAAACCCTTTTGTGCTCTTGTGAAGATGACTTGAATACTTATACTCTACTGCTTTATTATATGATTATCCTAAGGCTACTTTAATTTGTGTTTAATTTGATATATGGAAGTGGAAAGAGATGAAGCTGGTCATTTTTTAACATTCTTTAGGCATTTGGAACTTGAACAAGGAGTAAATATTGGATGACCACATAGGCAACCAGTTAGCAATCAACAGTGAGTGGTGTAAGGTGAGACCTAAGGTATCTACAGGCAGAAAAGCAAAATGTTCTGTGCTAATATGTTCTGAAAATGCAAAGTCTTTTCATATGTTCAGGGCTCAAGGTCATGTACACTAGTCAGGTACCTCCCACAAGAAAACTTTGAGGAATTCATTCCAAGAGTGCTCAGAACAATTAAAGACTATGGTTCTTCATGTCACAGGGAAAAACTCACTTAGAGATTAAATGAAACCTCGTGGATAGTCAGTTGGGTCCTCAAAGGAAAAACAATTATTGACAGACTGAAAATTAATTCTTTGCCTATCTATGCATTTCATAGGGCCAATTCTAATATTTAATTAGAATTAATTAATTAGTTTAATCTAAGAAACTAGTTTTAGAAAAACCACAGGATTTTGGCATGTTTGCCTTTGAGTTTCAAAAGGCTTACATGAAAAACAATGGGAAATTTTGGACCAAATATACAACAAATACCTAATGTACCAGACGAGTGGAGAATAGGATGCTTGAAGGAGCCTGAAAAACTACAAATAAGTGGATTTATTAGAATACCAGAATAATTCATGCTGGAAAAAATAGGATCAAGAACACTTAAAGATTACCCATCAGGTTTCAGCAAGGGTCTGTCAGTTTTGACAAATGTATTCGGCTCTTTGCCCTAATAAAATAAATGAGAAAGCCATTAAGAAATTAGAGAATGTATTCTACTTACACTTTCATAAATTTTTTGTCCAGATTTCATGTCAAAGACCTTCTAAAGTTGGACTGGTATTGCATTTTGTCATCAGTTAGTACCAATAGACCTAAGTAAGACATGTAGGTTGCAGGTAGAGAAGATACTCCTTGAAGTGTAAAGAGTGGCAATTTTTAGGATTGGCAGCCACCTTGCTTCATATCATTACCAGAGATCTTGAGGAGAGGTTTCAGCTGGTCTCCAAGTTTACAGCTAATATTAAATGACTCTGGGTAGCAAAAATGCTACGTCGATGGTGCTGGACTAGCAGGAATCTGTGAATGGACAGAATAGTGGCATATGAGTTTTACTGTGGCAAAGTGCAACAGAGTAAATTTAGAAAATCTTTAAAAATCTAAATTGTCTAGAATGAAGACTATTAATTCTTCAGGTATGCAGGCAGGTGAATTCCAAGAGGGCCGAGCAGGGCATGGAGTGATGCCTATCTAGAGGACCGCGAGGAGACACTGGCACATATTTTCTGACCTTCATTCAGGATTATTAAAGGAGAATAATCAGAAAGCACCAAAATTAATTCTTTAGGGCCCTTAACCCTGTTCATACATTGTTGTTGTTGTTGTAAGTAAACCATAAGGAATTAAGCGATAAGATTCACTTTGGATGTGGATCAGTATGTGCCAACTGAATGGCCCACTTCTGTGATATTCCATCACACCAGGACATCTTTTTGTGTGTCTCTGATTTTATAACTATAAATTTCCTTTATAACAGTGTAAACCCCTAGGGAAAAAAATAACTTAAAAGATACAGTAAATCTCTGTTATTAGTTTCCTTTAAACCCATGTCAAATGCAGTGGTAACCTAGCAACATCAGAGAAGTGCACTGAGTTAAAAACCCAGCTATCGCTCTCATATTTTTGCACTTGAAAGAAATTTTGTGATGGAAACATACTTCATGAAGTGATTCATCCAAAGGTATTCCTCTGATTTAAGCATTTCGAGTTTGTCCTACCTTTTCTTGAGCCAGGGTGCACAGTGGTTATAGCTGAGTGCGAAGTGTGATGATGTGATGTTTTTCTTACAGGTTTACCAGCATTAGTAGTGGCCACATCAGTAGGCTTCACCAGGACGAAAGGATATGGCACTGATCACTAGTAAGTCCATCCACAGGGGTAATTCACCTTCATAGTTAAGTAACTCATCAGTGTGCTTCATTAGTCTTGGTGGGCACTGCCGATGGCTTGCATTTTGTCATTGAGTCAGCAGCAGTGGTAGAAATAGCATTAGTGAGGAATGATGTAAGGTGGTTTAAATGCACAAAGCTTAGGAAATAAATGCTGCAGCACTGTTCGGAATCCTCCTTTCAATTTCCCATTTCTTCCTGAGCCCTTGCAAAGCCCCCAGTGCGGAGCCCATGCCCTCCTCGTGTCCTGGTGCTGTGAGAGAATGAATGTTCTTACATAAATGGGTTACCATGTCCCTACCAGGGCAAACCCACATCTCTTGGTGAATTTAGTAACCAGAGCTTATCTTTAGTGAATTTTCTTAGCAGTTTGGGAAAAAAGGAAAACTAGGAGAGAAAAAGATACGAACTGTAGATTATCCATTTGCGGCAATGATGGCTTTTAAATCCGTTTCTCCAGTATCTCTTTGGCCTCAAGGAAGAGAGGGTAAATGGCATGTCTAAGACTAAAAACACTGTTCTTGCTGAAAAGTATATTTGAAAGACTCTATAATGGATAAAAAGCAGCATTTTACAAAACTTAATAGTCACCTTTGTGCTAAAAGTCAATATAAAAATCTCACTGCAAGAGTAATTTGTCCAAAATGTTTTACCTGCCTGAAAGTCAGGTTTTATAATAAAAGTTTATTTTCCATGAGAGGGATGTAGTATTTCTCACTCATGAGTTGTTCTAATTTTAGCTTCTTCCACATCTTCTATGCATTTTTTCATATTAGAAAGCTTTGAAACTTGACAGAATTCCAAGGCTGAGTGTGTAATTCAAGTTATTCGTGTGACACTTCCTGGTTTAACACTTATCACTGATTTTTGTTAGTTTTTATCTGATGTTATTTTCAGCTGCTGGCTCTCTCTTGAAGGAGGACTGCTGTACGCTTTTGTTGGACCTGCAGCCGCCGTTGTCCTGGTAAATGCCTAAACCAACTTACTTTGTTTTCTTAGCAATGAAAAACTACTTTGTTTCAATGAGAGTCATAGTTTTGTATTTGTTGTGTAGAAAATTTAAAGTTCAGTGTATTATAGAAATATTCAGTTCTTTATTAGTCCAAAATATTCTTATTTTGGAGACTGAAGAATATAAACTGTAGGAATGTGGGATTTCTCTTACAGTCATTTTACATTTGTGAACAAGTTTAAGTGAGTTTTTAATAAATTCTTTAATGTGTAGAATTTCATCATCTATGATCATTTCACCTTTATACTATTCTGTTTGATCTACATAGCTATTAAGATCTCTTAATCTTAATAACTACTGTTGCTACCAAGTATCAATGAGAAAACATATATCCCTGTGTCAAAGTTTCCCAACCTCAGTCTGCAGACATTTTGGATGGGCTATTTCTTTGTTGTGGGGGCTGTCCTGTGTATTTTAGGATGTTCAGCAGCATCCCTGGCTTCTACCTACTAGATACCAGTAGGACCCTCCAGTTGTAACAATCAGAAATATATCCAGGCATTTCCCAATGTTTCCTGGGGGTAAAAAAATCACCCCGTGTTAAGAACCCCTGCCATGTGTTGTGCATAAGGACTTAAAATTTTTCTTTTTGGAATTACAAAATAATTCCTATATGTGTTTACTTATAGGAACATGCAAATCTCCTACCAATTTTTCTTTCTCTGAACTTATTGATTACAAATCTTTCTTGTCCAGTAGATCTTTGGAAAAATGTAAGGGAGTGAATTAAATGTAAGGGTCTGAATTAAATACAAAGATCCATATCACTATGCAATTAGATTTCTAATTGGAAAAGTGCCCTTTGGTTTCTTGAACAACTCATTCAATAAATTGGAAGCTAGCAACATCTTTCGTAGTGACTCTATGTGACTTTAAAGTTTGCTCTCCTCTAAATTATAACAGCAGAAACTATTAATGTTTCACAAGTGAAATAAAATCGAGGCATGAGTGTTAGAGTGCGCATAAGGAAACTGAAACTATTAGACACATTTTTGTCTGCTGCATTGAATTTTTATTTAATCACCTATTTCCCTAAGTTACTAGGTTAATATACATATAACCCTAAAATGAAGACACAAAGAGTATGTGTATAATTGGAAGACCAGAGTATGGTTTTTGGAGTGGTGATGAATCTCCTCATTAAGTTGGAGATTAATAGGATCCATGAAATACACTCTTCTCTTAGTTCAAATAATGAGAAGTAGGTCAGTCTCTTGGTTAAATGGTATCTTGTCAGGAAGCTATGAAGAGTGACACCTCTTAAGTCCCTACCTAACAGGTGCTTTGGATCTTCCCTACACTAGCAATAAACAGATTTCAACTTTTTATTTCATCTGGCCGAGGTGTATTGAAGGAAGTGGAATTTTGGGGTTTTTTTTCTTAACCAGTCATCTTGTTTGTGAAAAACTAGTTTCAATGTAGTCTTCACCTGTTTGCACTGGGAGAGCACCAAGATTGTGCTGATCGTGGAGGGTGAGGGGTAGGAAGGCAAAGAGAAGAAATATGTTTCCTTGATTATCTTGGTTTCAGCGTTGGACTGGATCCCTTTATCAGGAAATGTGAGTAGGTTAGAGCCTTGGATGCTGGTCGGAACGAGCTGCTACAAGGAGACCACAGCTGTCTCCGCAGCTCTTTATAATGTTGCTTGAGAGAGAGAAATATGTGTGATTTCATTTCACCTGTATTTAAATCCTTTTAAGTGAGAGTGTTTTAGAAAATGCTGAGAAGTGTTCAGTAGTGCACACTACCATAAGTGGTATTAGTGTCCACCTTTTAAAGGATCATGGTGAGTTGAACAGGCTCTCCCCTTTGTCTGGAAAAGCATGGTGTGTCAAAATGCTGCCCAGTCCCCAGAAGTAGGAATTTAGTAGGAGTTCTGTTCTCCCTGCTGGGGGCAATGGCAAGTCCTTAGCAAAGTGGCAGCCAGGGCTCACTCTAGCCTCACACTGTGAGACTCAAAATCTTTTGACTCTCAGGCATAGGGTAAAACTCATTTAGCCAATTGATTTTCTTCGGGGTGACTCAGAAGAATGCCAGATTGGCATAGCATGGCACCATTTAAAAGTTAGGCAATCGAATGTTCATTTTCTCAGTGTTAACTGCAAAACATGGAAAACAAATGTACCTAATATACTTTAAAACTTGAAAGTAACACACCACTGTTGCATTGTTCCATATCCCTTTATGCACTTATAAATATTTGAGAAGGGCTTCCGAGTGTGAGTCTTTAATTCTGAGGTGGTTGTAAATTAATAAAAGAGTGTTTTCAGGAGAAACAGGGCCCCGATTCCCTTCAGTATCATTGAAAGGTCAACCTTTGTTTCTGTTTGACAGGTCAACATGGTGATTGGCATTTTGGTATTTAATAAACTTGTTTCCAGAGATGGGATCCTAGATAAAAAGCTCAAACACAGAGCCGGGTAAGCTGCCATTGGTGGGTTTTGAAGGTTCTTTACCAGTGAATCCCACACCCCGATTCCAGAGCATCATGAGTGCATTTGACTGTGCCTTGAATTTTGTTCTTGATGAACAAATGTGTCCAGTAGATTCTGCCATTCAGGTTTCCAATGTGCTGTTCTTAAGTAATGTAGCCAAAATCTGAGTTTGTGTATATAGCCTGTTTGTAAGATAAGAAGATTAAATGTGAAGGCTAGACTTAAAATATTTGTCCTTAGGTGAGGTTTTTCAAAGCCACCTAGTTTTATTCACAAAGGACAGGAGGGTAGATTGAACATAATGTCAGGATGAGACAACTGAATTGGGACAAGCAAACCTTAGTAGGGCAAAAATATTTTCTTTGATTATTTGTACATATCAGAAAAAATTTTGAAACACTATTCTTGTCATATATTCTCATTTTATATGACATATATGACATTTTGACTATAACTTCCTAGAAAGAATTATTCATAATTTTCACTTGCACATTTTAACCATTTATAAAATTTAGAAAATCATTTTACTGTTTTTATATCGCCATATCTAATAAGTTAACATTTCCTAAACAGATTGCTAGCAGCTTTTTAAGGTTATATTGTCACTTCATCATGAAAATTTGTAAAAGCATGAATGAAATAGGAATGCCTTTGAATTTTCCTTTGTATCTTTTATAAAGCTTATAGCTTCCCTTTTCTGATTTATCAGGTCATTCAGGGTTTTCCCATAGTAAAAGAATAGGCTCAATGGTTTTCAATATAAAAATTAGGTATCATTCATATCCAACATCAGAACCGCAGTTGGGTAATAACACACCATTGGAGGTTCCTTTCTGAGGGGAGGGTAACTTCCCTTTTAGAGGCTTTTTGTTCCCTTCAGATGAACTTGTGCAGACTCTGAGCTCTCTCCCATTTGAACTTGAAGCTCTCACATTATTGCTCCTGTTAGTCTGCCACATGGTTAGAATTGGAGCATTTGCTTCTCCAGTTATTTCTGTCTAGATGAATGATGTAAGAATGAATCGATCATACTGAGCATGGGGTACAGGAACTCAGTTCTGCCACTACTGGTATAAATTTGTATAATTTTTTTTAATTGGGAGGATAGGGAAGTTAGTAGTTAGGATAAAAGCTTTGAAATAAAAAAATTTTTAAAAAAGCCATGCTCCGTATCTAGCCCTGTAATTTCCTACCTGTGTGTCTTTGGGCATGTTCCTTAATCTTTCTGCAGCTGAGTCTTCTCCCCGATAAAATGGGGATAATGACTGTTGCCTCATATTATTAGAGCATATGAAATACAATGTGTGTAAAGCATTCATCAGAGTATCCAGCAAATAGTAAGCACTCTCTCAACAAATGGTAGCTATTGTTTAGATGAGCAAATTGAGAAAGATAAGCTGGACAGGCTCTTTTCAAAGGACCCTGACTTCTATCAATCACGCTTTCACGATTCCACCGTTCATGATATTGAGGTCAGAAAAAGGGGTGAGATCATCAGGGTGGATATAACGCTAAGAGTATATTAAATTTGCAGTCTGTACTTTTCTCATTTAATTCTTTTATATGTAATATCCAGTTTGATTCACATTGCTCTTTGTCAGAGATAACATAGGTTTGGAAGAAAAGGCAACATTGTCACATCAAGAATTTAGAAATTAGCCTTTCAATCTACATATTAATCTTAAAACCTCAAACTCTAAAAATATGATAAGAATTACACCTGCTTCTCTGATAGAACTGAGTCAAGCAGTGCTTTTCTGGTGCAAAGGCCGCTGCTGGAGGAAGAGAAATGGTATTAAAAGCAGAATACTAGTTACTGTCCAAAGCAGAAAAAAACTATTAACAAATCAATGACTCTAGGTTTAAAAAAAATTACCTGTAATAGAAAACACTGTTTTAGCTTAAGTATACATAGATTGAAACTTGCTCTCTATTCCAAAGGGTGATGGAAAGAAGTTTTTTAGAAGATAGGGGTAGTTGAAGCTAATTTGACTTCACATCGAAAGCACTGAGGGCAGTAATAAAAACTTCAGTGAAGAACAAATAATCAAAATTAACTAAGGAAACATTGAGCAGAAAGCTAATTGATTAACTTAACAGTTGATCTTCCTAATTGTAAATATTGACCATTTCTGGTAGTTTGAACATATGTATATATTGTTTCTTTTGTAACATTATTTTTAAGAATCAAATATGGTACCAATACATTCCTCCTCCCATTTTTCTATTTCTTTTCCTCTTTTTTCTTTTTATGATCAATTATTAGAAACTTCCAAGAATATGGTTTATGTTCAGTAAATATTTAAAACAAATGAGTGAATGACTATTTAATAAATAATACAATAGCTTGACAAGGTTTATAATACCCAAACTATATTAAATTTTTCTGATACATAAAGTATATTTACCAATGGGGATTTATTACAAATATCAACACATCTTATATAAAATAATAATTGGAAAAAATGAAAACAAGATAAAATGGCATGTGTCTTTTTAGAACCCCTCAAACAGAATATTTCGTTTTCTCTTTTGCTACAATGCAGCTTTCTTATCTACTACGCATTTTAAACTGCTTTACCTTATCTACCTGAAATTAAGAGGACTACTGTACTGGGACCTTGTACAAATCTCATGAGTTTTTTTCCCAAAAGGAGGAAGCATATTTTCTTTCCAAGGAAATTTTTATAGTATTAATAATCTAATCAGACAAAAAAAATTTTTCTAAGGAAAAAAAGAAAATTGGATAGGAAACTAGAACTTGTAGACTTCAAGACCTCTCAGGACTAGCCAGAACAACCTGGAGAGAGTAATTACCCGTATTTAGACTCTGGTGCTTGAGTGGATTCTAGTTCCATCTGAACTTATGGGAAATTCAATTTTTCTTTTAACTGTTAGCACTTTTTGTTTTTAAAATGCATCATTTCCCTTATAACAAAGAAACAAGATTTTATTTTTCTTTGAAGCAACTCAATTTAGCACCTTGACTATGCTTCATAATACATTAATTTCCACAGTGGCCATGCAAACTAGGAAAAATTATTAGCACTCTCTCTCTCTGTCCTCTGCTCCATTCACATCTAATAAGTGTTCCAAAGGTGTCCAACCAGTTAATGTGAAGCATAGTTTTCAACAGTTAGCTCTGACTAAGGAGAAGTATGTGGAGGCCTTTTCGCCAAATAAACCTGAAATAAAGAGAAATGAGCATTTCAAATACTGCCTTAAAATACATTTTTAGAAAAGCCCATTCTTATTCAAATTACTTTTTCTTTTCAGGGCTAAAATACTTATATTGTGTGCTAAAATTATTTTTAGTGATCTTGGTTTTTTCAATCTTATTTTAGAGCCTAGAGGCATGGTGTCCTTCAAGTTAAGAGAGCCACATCTGTGTTTGAAGCACGAACACCAGATAGCCTATCTTCTGTGATAAAGCAAACAATAAATGACTAAGGCGTACCTTTTAATATTAATCTAGTGAGACGTAACAAGATGGAAGACCCTCAAATGAATAGTTAGGGCACTGGTGTTTATTCATCAGAATAATCTATAGAACTTTAAAAAATATTGATGCCACCCTGGTCGGGTGGCTCAGTTGGTTGGAGCATTGTCCCATACACCAAAAGTTTTGTGTTTAATTCCCACTGAGGGCATGTATTGGAGGCAACTGATTGATGTTTTTCTCACCCTCTCTCCCTTCCTCTATAAAATCAATAAGCATCCTTGGGTGAGAATTAAGAAAAAAAATGTTTTTAATTTAAAAAATAGTTATGCCTGGGTCCCATTAAATTAGAGTTTTGGAGTTGGGTATATACATATGATGTTCAGCCACTGTGGAGAATACTGGTCTAGGTACTCACTTGGGAGTAATTTCAAACACATTGGCATCCCCATTGAGACATTCATGAACCACACTATTGGTTACCTAATATTTTGAAAACTTTAGACAGATATGGCTAGTACGTATGTCCTCGGTTGAATCAGTAAAAAGAATGATTTAGTATTATATTCTCCACCCCAACATCTAACTTTGAAAGCTTTGATTTTTCTCATGAGGTCTACAGATCAATCTACTTACTTAATAGCTTTCAGATTTATTACCCCATCCAAGCACTATTCACAAATGACTGAACTTCTTTAAAAGATACCATTCTGAATTATGAGCCTCTTATGATTTTTCTGTTCTGCCACTTCTATCATACACATAGTAAGTCCACTATAACGTTAAGGAAAAAAACCTACTGAGCAAACTTATATTTTAGACATAAACACCACATGGGAATGGACGAGAGATGTACACCACAGAAAATTATTTCAAGGTGTTTTGAATTTTGAGTCAAGTAATTTCTTTTTGTTATTTCGTGAGAGAATTGTGTTCTAAGAAACTAGTCATTTTTCAAGGACTCTTTCCTAAAGCAAAATATGTATAAAGTTTTTCTATGTAGTGAGACTTTGCCTCTAATGAACTTAAATTATCTGAATCCAAATTTTCCTGTGAAATTCTCTAGACTAGAAGAAACTATATAAATGCTATTAGGTGGTATCTATGACAAAATGTTTAGAAAGAATATTTTGAACTTAATGATTATGTTAAATGTGTTATTAGAGCAGAATATTATCGAGTAATATTTCATCAAGTTTCATCAGTCCCTATATTCAGATCATCCTAAAATATAGACTATACATTGATGCTCTAAGAAATTTCAAAATATAAATATTTTGAGACAAAGGCTATATGTTTCACAAATGACCTAAAATAGATATCTTCCTATATTGGACTTCTGAGATACTCCTTTACATTTCAAAAGGTTTTAATTGATATTATGTGCCCTTTTGCAAATGACAATGAAAATCTTTGAAGCTGGGAGTCTTTGTTCATCAGGGGTCTGAATAAAGGGTTTTCACTGTATGTCTACACAAACACATGCTTATGTTTAACTCAGTGTATTGGGCAACTTTGGTCTGTAGACACAAGGGCCATTTATGGTGTAAATGATGGAAATGTGCTTCATATGCAACAAAGGCCCAAATTATTAAAAGGTAAATGTTACAAAGATAATGTGTAGTGTAAATGCATCTTTGAAACAACCTAGAACATTCATCTTTGAAAGTATACTTTTCTGCATGAAATCGTATTTAAAAGCTAACTTGCAGCAGCAACATTTTTTTGGTGACAATTCAATATTTTGTTCTTTTTGTGGGTGTTCTGTTTGTTTGCAGTCAGATGAGTGAGCCTCATAGCGGTTTGACGCTCAAATGTGCCAAGTGTGGAGTAGTTTCAACAACAGCTTTGTCAGCCACCACCGCCAGTAACGCCATGTTAGTCCCAATCATTTACATCTTCTTGTTACAAATCTTTTACAGTGCATGTGAGAAAATGCTATGATGGAAAAAATATATATCTTTGCTAATATTAGAGCTAAGAGCATACTTAAATATTTATAATTGGCAACTGCCTTTATAACTATTGTGGGATTGTTTATAAAAAAAATAAATAAAACTATCAAATGTTTATCTGCTTTGTGGTTTCCAAGTTAATGGTCTCGGTGCCACATAAAAGAATGCTTTGTTGAGCGGGGGTGTGGCTGCTGCCTGGGACGTGGCATGCAGCCGTGTGATGTGGCTTTGTCTGTCTCAACAGGGCGTCTCTTTGGAGCTCCTGTGTGGTGTTGCCCCTTCTGGCTCTGACGTGGATGTCTGCGGTTCTGGCCATGACGGACAAACGTTCCATATTATTTCAGATACTTTTTGCCGTGTTTGATTCATTGCAAGGCTTTGTGATCGTCATGGTCCACTGCATTCTTCGGAGAGAGGTGAGAAATGTAATTCTTGTGAGAGAAACAAATGGTGGTTAGAAGGATGTTTTCCTTGTTAACAAACATCTTTTATTTTAGTATCTTGATCTTCAGATTAAAGCTAGTCTTCTCTAAAGACAATCGTTTGGGAGTCAGAGCTAAAAGGAAGCGTTAGGGTGAAGTTCAAGAGGGCTCCTTGGACTCTGAGAATGATGGGTGGGAACAGATGGGACTATGCAAGGGAAAACACAGCCAGAGCTGCCAAGAACCAGGGAGAGTAGTTGCAACAGCAGCTCTGATGGAGTCGTAGGTATAGATAAGTCCGGTGGAAAGGAGAGTAAGGTGCCATCTTTGTAAAGGTATAGTTTGTAAACATAATGCATTCATGTTTCTTATTAAACCCATTCCCTAACTTGTGCATCTACACACAGCGTATCCCATCCTCATACTTATTTATTGTTAGATAGATAGAAATATGGAAGGTTAATGAACAGTTCTTTGGTTTCTATACCAAGTTGAGAATAAGGTTGCTAAAGGTGAATGATTTTGACATGGATGTTTATGCTCAGAAAATACAGGCCAAAATGTGCACAGTAGAGAATAGGCAGTAATTGTCCCCAAGAATTGTAGATCTATAATTATAGCATTTCTCCAGGACATGATTGAGGTTATTGTCACCAGTGAGGCAAATAAGTGATCCTTCAAAGTTGAGACACTAACTTGCACCAAAACCATCCAGAACAGTGATAGATTTCAGCCTTGAGTTGAGGGATAAAATGCTATTTTCCAACCAGTGCAAAAAATTATTCTGAGTGCTTGTAAGCACTGACACAGTATTTACAAGGTTTATGAGTCATTGTAGTATTTACTCTGGGGATGATGGTAACTAACACACACAGTGACACAGTGCCATGCTAATAATTTTGAGAAAATGGTCTATGCTGTCATGTTGCATTATCTATCTTGTTTGAAAATTTTATTATAATGTGCACATTGCCAAAAGGCACATGTGTAGTTGAGTAAATAAACCACATAGTTTTTACCTCATTTACCAGATGGAGAGAACAGTGTTTCTGAGCTACTTTAGTATGATACAGATGTCAGCAATAAGCCCACGTGTGTATTCTAAGAACATTATATGGTCAAAAACAATGAAAACAGAAGAATGGTGACTTCACATTGCAAAAGGAGGGTATTTCATCACTTTAAAAAAGTTTGATTGAGTTCACAGTTGCCAAGCTTTACTATTCCCTCATCACAGATTTCTACCTAGAACATCAGCATTAAAAATCTTCCAAGTATCAAATTCTTTATAGACCAAAGTTAAGTCAAATTTAAAAGGAAACTGAATAATTTAGGGCTCTGTTAGTCTCTGAGTATAACTGTCATACAGGTCTTTTGTATTTATATTCTTTCTAGTATGTTCGTCACAAAATTGTACTGAGTAGACACCTGATGTGCATGTTTGGCGATTAAGGATGGGTTTTAAGTAAGATACATGATAAATCTGCATGCAATTTTCAGAAGATAGTAATACTTTAGATGTTAAAGAGGAGAAAAGTGTCCCATCTCTCAGCCTGTCTTTTTCTTCAGAAATAAGCTTTCTAGATAGCCTGAGGCTATGATAAAAATATTTAGGTTTTAAAGTGACAGATATTTTGATGACTTATTATCAATTTTTTGCTGCTTACACATAGAAAAATATTTAGCACAAAAATTCATTTCCATTGGACTGTCAAAACATGATTTGAGGATAATTAAATCATAGAATAATTGTTTCTGTTAAAAGTAGCTGTCTGTAAATACATTTTCTGTATTAACAGGGAATAAAAATATGGTTATTGGTCCTATTATTGTTGCATTTGCAATTATTAGTTCAAATTGGATAATTTTATAGCTGATATATAAATAGCGGAGTGTCATAACTTGCTTTCATTCCAACACAAATAAAAAATTGCATATCCAATATTCTCGAATCTACCCTAAAAATACCCTGTAACCTTCCTGTAAATACACACGGTACATTTCAGTTATAGGGCAAGTATTTTTCAGAATTCCTCAGAGGAAGTTTTTACTGAAAAACCAAATGAATCTTTAGATTTTGTAATTCCAGGGACCTCATCATAAGGCAGCCTCACTGGGTTCACAGAAATCTTTTTGACCTTCTGAATGTATATTGCCCGACACTAGCAATGGGTCTATCTCATATCACCTCTGATTATGCTCCCTAACACTAACCAAAGCCCAGGAGAAATGAAGCATCTTTCCACACCCTCAGGGTCTCCTGTGAACAAAACATTCCACTTTAAAATATTTTCTTCACAGTAATTCAAGATAATCCATATGGATTTTTTTTTCTTAAAAATGTATAAGCAGTATAAGAAATATTTCCTTCAATTTAGAAACTGTATAACAGATACACATATTTCTATGTATTTTTTATACAGTCTAACATAATTTGGTTGGTTTTAGTCTTTATGAATTCAAAAGGCTTTACCCATATTTACTTTTGCAATCTTCCTGTGAAAGAGGTGGTTGTACACAGAGGAGGAATATAGCCTTGCAGTTTAAGGAAAAATGAAATACTGTAACTGTGCCATTTGAAATGTGATGTGTATGGGGCTTAATTTATTTTAAAAGTGCCTTTGCTTTTAGTGGGTCCATGTTTATAACCAAAATTATTTCAAGTCAGGAGAGAAGGCAGGGATCACTCTGGTATGTGAACTTAATTATATTCCACTTTAAAAAAAAAGCAAATTGAGTATTTGCATATCAATTTGTTCTGACCTCCAGAGCTGACATCTTAACAATTAAATTTCAGAAAATTTGCATATTTGAAAATACAGTTTCTTTTTCTGGAGCACTTTTATTTATTTTTAAGAATTATTTATTTTTAATCTTCAACCAAGGATATGTTTTACTGATTTCAGAGAGAGGAGTAGGGAGGGAGGGAGAGAGAGAAAGATTGATCTGTTGCCTGCCTTACACACCCCTCCCTGGGACTGAACCCACAACCTAGGGATGTACCCTGACCGGAATCAAACAGGCAAACTTTTGGTGCATGGGACAGTGCGCCGACCAACCGAGCCACACCAGCCAGGGCTATGCCTCTCTCTCTCACATTGCTTTCGTAGATGCCTCTGACAAAAGAGAAAACAAAAAGAGGCAATAAGAATTTTTTTAAAAATTAAACCATCTAATTTATCACAATACATTACTTTCAGTAATGAAATCTACATCTCAGGGTATTATGTATAATACCTAGTAAGACAGAATCTAGTAGAACAAGTATAGATGCTTTCCTCCATTGATCAGTCGGTCTTGATTAGAGCTCATTTGCAGTAAGCACGTAAGGACATTTACTATTTACTATTCTCCACATTGCTATGGAAATTGAAGCTACACAACAGTCAGGAAATCTTTGAACTAGTTACTGTTGCTAGGAAACCACTTCCTAGGTGCCTGTACATTCTGCTCCTATCTCGGGCTGGGCCTGGCTTTAAGACAGTCTTACGGCTTGATGGCAGGGGTTAAAATACAAGATTCTGATACAAAATAAACTACAATAAACCCTTTCACTAAAAGGAAGGAAAAAACTAAGGTGCTTAAATGGATAATTTTGTTGTATGGCATCAGTAGCAGGGCCAAGCTCCTCTTTTTTCCTTCCCCAGCACTGGCAGGAGGTCTACGCTGCACAAGATGAGGTCCCAGAATCTTCATCTAAACCCATGAAGCAATTTTATAGCAAAATACTTAAAATAAATGAACAGATTTTTCTTTCTCTCTTTCTCCCACTTGCCTCCCCCCCCCCCCAAATTCCCATTTGGTCTTTTATTTCCATATAGGTAAGATAATTTGCAATGAATTATAAAACAGATAGGCATCCTTGCCTATTTTATATAAATAAATATTCCTCCCAAATAAAGCATTTAAAAAAAATAAATGCCTGCCCAGGTGGGGCTCAGTGGTTGAGTGTCGGCCTAGGATCCAGGAGATCGTGGTTCGATTCCTGGTGAGGGCACATGCCCAGGTTGTGGGCTCAATCCCCATTTGGGGGCATGCAGGAGGCAGCCGATCAATGACTCTCTTATCATTGTTTCTCTCTCTTCCTCTCAAATCAATAAAGATATACTTTTAAGACAATAAATAATAAATAAATGAAGCCAATAGTGGTAAAATAACTAGATAGCAATTTGTAAAGAGATCAGATTGCAAAAAATATAGTTCAGATGGAGAACTGCATGAATGTCCAAGCTTGACTTTTTACATAGGTGTGACTCTGCAATGGAAGGGTTATCCCTTAATGAAGGTGGTCAGGGTTTTCCACTGGTCTTTGAAGATGAGGGAGCAGGGGATAGGAGGCTTCCAAATGTAACATAATGCGTCCTGTGGGGCTGAGGTGAGGGCAGATGCTGTTGGAGGAACAAGGAAGTGGAAGTTTCAAGTAGAGTAAGATGAAGAGTGGTTATCGGGTATATGGTTCCCATAGAGTGGAGTTTATGGAGAGGAGTAGAGAGGTGATTCTTCTCTGGGACCACCTGGGGCACCTGAAGGCATAAAGCAGGGGATATGATCCTAGACATGGAGTGATTTTTTTTTTAATGGCTATGACTGCAGCACTCAGAGAAAAACAATACTGATGACATCTGAGCATTGATTAAGTGATGTTTCAGAGTTTTCTTGTTTGGGGTGCTTAGTTGCCACGGTGAGAGGCCACTGTGAGTAATGTCATGAAGAAAGTTCAGCAGGTTTTAAAGAGTGAGTGGGCCAGGGTGGGAGGGTTATGGTACTCACCCGAACACTTCTAGCTTGCTCAGAAGAAAGTTGTGTATGGACAAGGCTTTAAAGGGGAATGGACTAGGTTGCTAAGAGCCGTAGCTTTTTCAGGCTGAATTGAAGGGCAAGAAGAAATACAAGTTTAAAGATTTTTTAGTTTGTTTTGTTTTTAGTAAAATAGGATGTGTATATGGAAATGGGAGAATGATTAAAGCTACCACAATAAAGCTGGATTGTATTGGAACAGAGTAAGGAATACAAAGACTGCCTTGAATTAGGAACACAGACATGACACAAGCAAGGCTGCTATGTTTGTTCCTGTATGCTTGTTCCAAGAAATCACCAACCTCCTTCATGCCATAGCCATCCCATTTCTTAGGGGAATATAAATCCTTCCTCTTGTTCCATTTTGGGTTTTCCTGACTTGAGCATAATGGCAATTATATCATGAATATTTGCATCAGTCTTAATCTGCACATGTGGTTTCCCTAAACCCATACAGAGGTTTAAGAGCATGTAATCAGATAAGTAAGATGGTGTCTGAACAAACTGAGACAGAGTTCATGGCAGAGATTGGCAAACTCTGGCATGTCTACCAGGTAGTGTCCAACCGTGTCTTGCTCTCGCCCACAAGACAGGCAAATCCCACCTCCCTTTCCTCTTGGGCCCCGAGGTCCTGCCTTGCAACATTGTCAAACTAATGGCAGGAGTTGAATGTGTCTGGAATAAAAGTTTAAAATAAATATAAGAAATAAGAGGTCGTCAATTAAGTTTTTATTTTTTGCCTCAAAGTGAATGGCATGAGGCTAAAATGAGACATCTGTGAAGGCGCGGGTGGTGGTGTCTGACGGGCAGGTCCCCCTTTCCTCTTTTCTCACTTACATGCTACACTAATTGTTAGATCTTTCAGATCATTTATATGAAATGTCATCTAAGGAAGCTTATTTGACCCCCAAAACTGATACAAAAAAAGGAAAGAGCTACAACAATTTTGAGATTAAGTGGAAGATCCTTTGGGTGTTAGAAGATCCCAATAAAAAGTAATAGGACTGAAATTTGGGACTGAAGTCCATATTTTTCTTTCAATCTATAGCAAATGGCAAACCATTTGTGTTTATTTCCTTTGCTGTCAGAGAAGTCAGGTAATATTTTAATAATGTGAAGTCATTCGTGTTGCTTATGTCAATTGACATAATACACATGAAATTGAGAACAATCTTACTTGTTCGTTTATTGATTAAGTGAAATGGAATTTAATGTGATTTAAAAGAACCAATAGAAACAATAGTCGAAATTAGATTCAGGAAACAAAAGAAAATACACAACACATAGGAAATCCCCTTTACCTCCAGTAACTATCTTAAATTATTTCAAGAATGTACCTTTCTTTCTTTCCTTGACTTAAAATGATCCTCAGAATAACTGGAGGTAAAACTGTCTTCTTAAAAGGTGGAGATTTAGGGTCTGAGCTACACGGTGCTAAATACGGAGCCATTTCAAACAGTGCAGCTCTTTCCTGTGATGTTTCTCTAAACTGCAAGGCTGCCAAACAGCACACCATGCCCTTCCCCAGCAATCTCTAAATCTGGCACCGACTGGCACAGTGACACTCTGCCAAGCTGCCTTCAGAGCAAGGACCAGCCGGGAAGCCCGCAGCTTGCTGCTGCGGAGCTGAACTGAATACTCTCCCAGTGGGAGAGAGACAAGAGCGAGACACACCCTGCAAACCTCTTTGAACTCACGTCTCATCCAGGAATCCAGGCACTATAAAAGGGTGTAGAGCTTTTTCAGGAATTTTTAGAGCAGCCCCAGCAGGAGGAGTCGGGATAACTTTGGTGGTATTCTGGTTGGATACCTGCAGAAGACAACCTTGATAGCTTACTCTTTTTACCTCACCTTATTTTTGATGTTTCTGGCCTTTTTTCTTTTTCTTTTTTCATTTCACGACATGACATCAGAGTTCCTTAAAACCCCCTAAATATTTTAAGGCTATTTACATATTTGCTCTTTACTATTTCCCCGATACTTCACCCTCTATCTGGCTGTCAGTTAAGGTGAAGGACCTATTGCAGAGTTCTATAAAGAGAGGAAATCTTGAACTCTAGATTTTACCTGTGCCATAATTTATGTCAAATATTTAATTATTCTAGACAGGGATAGACTAGACTAGTCTAACATAAGTTTGAAAAAACAATGCTATTGCAAGAACTCAGAGTTTAATGAATTTAATATCTAAAAATAAATTTTTAAATTGTTACCTGAAATAAGTGATTTGTGCTCCACAAATACTAAGTCAGCTTAAAGAGCTTAAATAATACATATTTGAATCTTCTAGCAATTATTTTTCTTTAATCTTAATCACAAGGTAAGAAAGACATCAAGAGTATTATTGTCCAGCATTATAAATATAACCTTTGGCATAGAAGATTTTAATTTCAGGATGGGGTAGCCAGATCTAGATGCTACATTTGCTTGTTTGTGTTCTGTGCTTTCTCATTGTCTGGAAGTAAGGACCTTTTAGACTTGCTGTTTAAAAGAATTCCAGCTCTCCATTAGTACAATTCACATTGATTCACCAAAGATGTCTCTGTTTATCTGATAGAAAAGGCAATTATCAAAATGTTTCCAAATAACTGCAGATGTACATTCCAGGTGTTATCTTGCCTGAAACACCCTTTTCTGTGATAAGGAAACACCCGTGTGACATCTAGTCAAATGATTCTTCCCTGACCTGTTGGACAAATATTTAAGGACAAATATTCTAGATTGCCTGAATGTATTTTTAAGATTTAAAAACTCAAATGGAGCATTTGGAATAAGTGTAATTTCTCCTTCAAATCTTTCTGAATTAGAAATGAGAGACGCACTAAAAGGGTCGGAGAATCTAACACTTAAATTTTGGCATATACATGACCATTAAGATGACCTTGAATTTACTAGAGGATTTTTATGCTTTGCTGTTTTATATTTCTTCTGAATAACATTGACTGATTCATGAAATTCATATTCTCCAGTGTAGAAATGCCCTTAATCCATTGTCATATTTGGGAACTTGGGAGTTTTAGGTACTGATTTTATGTTTGTGTGAATGTATTATGAAAAGAGTTAGATTTTTATATTTCTTTCAAGCTATCAGATAGTTGATTCTGAAGAGAAACTTACACAAGGTGCTTTTGCATATTTCATTGTGAGACAAAAATATCCTTGACAGCTACACTCTGAAGCTCTGAAAATAGAACAGTTTGTGAGCACCAGTTAATGTTTGGTATTACCAAGTGCCACCTTTATATTTTATATATGCTAGTATTCAGAAATAGATTTGAAACAAATCTTCATGTGGCAACTCTTAGAAGGCAACATTTTCTAACATATTTATCTTCCTTTATAAATCTGCTTTAACAGTTGTCTCAGGGCACAAACAAAAAATTAGCAAGTACTTATTTTTTTACGTTGGTTCTTAGGAATTTTTTTTCTAAAAATACATACATTCTTAGTGGTTTCCCCAATGCAAATTTCTGCATAACAGAAACAGTGATTATTGGATAAACACAAGACTCAGTACCAGTTTTTGATTGTTAATATATGTGTTATATCAGACAACTCCTTATTCTTTTTTCCCAGAAAAACCCAAATTTAGAAATATTAGAATCAAAGAATGGAAAAGAGGTCAGACAGCACTGCATCCATCCCCCACTCCCTTAATTCACCCCTATCACGGTCTCATCACTAGGATGAGAACCTGAGGTGGAGAAATACAAGTGGACAAAGGTCTTATCATTGAGCTGGTTAGCCAAGACTCTGGTGGTGGTGGCGGTGATGAAACTCCATGTCACTTTTCAAATCTTGCAATTTGGAAAAGAGACTGCCGGTGACTTACGATACGGGCGAAAGGAGCTATAAAACAATAGGCTCCGATTTTTTCTGCCCAACACATTTCACAACAACAGTGGCAGGATATTTTATATCAGTGCTTTTCAAAAGTAAAGATCATTGTGTGTTTTACCTTGGCAGTCTCTACAACGGTGCTTCAGCAAAATAGGGGCAATGCCACTGCATCCATGCTTTGTTTCATAATCCAATAAAACATTATAATAAACTAGAAGGAGAAGGTCAATAATGTGAAGTCAGGAAAATGACTTTGTCATTGACTGGGATAAGAAGGCACTTGCAGTGATGTCTTTGAAGAGCTTGTTAGGAGCCTAATGAGCCACAGGAAGTGGAAAGGACAGGCTGATGCAAAGGCATCATGTGATCAGAATAACTATGGATCCTGTGTTATTCATGCTTATTCATGTGTTTAATAAAAGGTATAATGTTCTTCAAATGTCCTTGTGATATGTATGTTCTTTACTCATCATGGTCCAATTGTGAATGGATATATGGAAGTTTGGCTTTACCAAGTGACCTTTTTGTTCCCCCAAGACACTCAACCAGAAACAGCTGTTCTTGTCATCTTTTTGTTTTACTGAGTTTTGTTTTTACATCAGGGCATATAATACTTGAAGGGAGACAAGAAACAGTCTCACCGGTAGAATCCCTTACATGACACATACACAGAAAATCCCAGGTCAATTTCAGTCAAGGGATCATTGGGTAATCTCATTTTTCACAATATTGAAAGCTAGTTTAATGATTAGGCCGTATCAAATACAGTGGTACCTTGGTTTTGGAACGTTTCCATTGATGAACATTTTGGGTTACGAACGCCGTAAACCCAGAAGGAAATGCTTCAGTTTTCAAACACACCTCTGAAGTCGGACCTGCTGAGGGCAAGATCCTGAGGCCTGGCTGTCGGCTGTGGATCCCTCAGTTTTCCAGCATTTCAGAACTCGTTATGTCTTCCGAAACGGATTACATTAGAAAACCGAGGTACCACTGTAGTAAATCCCCCTTGAAAGACACATATATTGTTTGTAACAGTGGAAATAAATCTGCCCTCTCATGAGACTTATTAGTGGTGAGCCAGACATAGCCATTTTGATAGCTGAGGAATTCCCAACACTTCTCTCTATAGATTATGGCAAGTGATAAATGTCCTTGGCAATTGCAAAGTCGAGGTACACCAATATTTGTACTAGGAAGTAAACAAAGTGGGTATTAGATTATAAAACCAATGATAACTGCTTTCTCAGTCGATTGTCATGTAGACATTATCTGGTCATTTCTAAGAGAAAAAAGTTAATGTTTGCCCTTTTTTTTCACAGGTTCAGGATGCATTTAGATGCCGATTGAGAAACTGTCAGGATCCAATCAATGCTGATTCTTCAAGTTCTTTTCCTAATGGGCATGCTCAAATCATGGTGAGCGTTTATTTTCCCTCTGACTGTTGACTGAGTCATGACTTCTCAAGGGAATAAACAAATATTCTTATTAGTAAAATAGCATCAATGTTCCATTCTGAGTGACTTTGGCTTTAGTTCATGAACAGACTTAGAACTCTGATACCAGGTAACTATTCTATCTGGATAGTTTAGGAGTCCAGGATCTGTTATTGGCCCCATGGTATATTGAGTATGGGGCTCCTATGTAACACTAGACAGGACTTTCATCTTTGCATGGAATTGGGGATAACAGTTTGTCCAAAGGATCATGTTTGTTTACAGATCAGTGCCTTGGTCCCGCACTTCTAGTCTTTAAGCCGCGGCTCTCAGCCTTGGCTGCACATTAGAATCCCTTAGAATCCACTCTCTAGACCAATGTGATCTCTGGGTTGGGACCGAGGCACTGGTGGGTCCAATGTGCAGTCTCACATGAGAACTACTGCCCTAAACTATAAAAGGGCAGACATGCTTCCAGTAAAAGTCTGAACTTGAGCTCCGACTATTGTTGGGATTAAGAAGTACTTTAGACATAACCACTTTGGTAGATGTTAGAAATGAGATCATTTTTAAACTGTGTCATTAAAATCAACAGAGCTGTTTTACAATATATGTTTTAAAATTAAATTTATTGGGTTAACATTGGTTAATAATAATATATAAGTTTCAGGTGTACAATTTTATAATACAACATGTATATATACATATGTGTGTGTGTGTGTGTATATATATATATGTATATTTTCCATTATGTATTCACCACCTGAAGTCTAGTCTTTTTCCATCACCATCTACTTGTCCCCCTTTATACTCTGGTAACAATGTTGTTTATATCTATTAGTTTGTTGCTTTTTTATATGAGTGAAAGTGTATAGTTCTTGAATTAGATTTATTAATGTTTTTGATTAGGCAATACAAAAATAGTCCAATTGATATACTAGTAACATTTAAGTAAGACTTGGGAGGGATAATTAAATTCCTTGTTAAAAACAAGATACATACTAATATCTTGAATTTAAAATATTAAGATCATCTAATTTATTTTAAATAAATGAGTTTTTGTAATGGTGAAATTAAAAGTTTCGGGAAAATATGAGGATGGAACTAAACTCTAGCAGCTTCTAGGCCAGATTAGTATTGCTGTGTCTTCAATTTTAATTCCTAAGCCTGAAAACCTTTTGTCACATTGGAGTGAAAATGGATCAGTAGAAGAGACTGGTTTGACAGCGCTGTATTATAAGATACTACATTGCAAACAATATATACAAAGTGAATACTTTAATATCTTCGTTATTTGTATTTTTTAAAGTGTATTCATAATAGTGCACATTTTAATCTTTTTATTTATTATGGTTTAAGGAATTTCCTTAAAGTTCTGTCTTTGAAGATGACAGTGGGTATTTGTATTGCTTTATCAAAATTGTATGTGTTTCCATTGATTTTATTCAACATGTGGTCTCTAGGAAATACTCTTGGAAACAATTTATTCCTTTAGAAAATTTCTTTGTACAAAACAATAACCTGGTACTGCCTAGTCAGATATCTATAAGCCTCCGATAATCTGGTTAGTAAGAGTTACTTGAGGTCTTTATTAAATGATGATTCTGTGCCTCGTTATTTCTTGTTACAGACAGACTTCGAGAAGGATGTAGACATTGCTTGTCGGTCAGGTAAGAATATTTGGGTTTTGAAACTATAATCGTTAGAGATGTTAAACCATTTTCATGGATTTTGATTTTAAAGAAAATGCTGTGGGTGGTTTGTGCATCACATATTTGTGTGGTAAATAGAACAGAATATTCAAAGTTCTATTCATAAATAGAATCTTTCAGACAGAAATATTGTATTGTAATAGCGCAATGGGGTTGGGGAGGGAATGAGAGAAACTAAAAGTGATTAACTGGGAGCATGGTGACCGCAGAAAAGCATCGACTTGAGGACATAAGCCTTCCCACTCCACTGATTACTGGTTGTCAGGTATGATACCCATCAGTCTGGTCTCTCTGTGTCTCGGTTTATCGTGTATGGAATATGGGTGGTTGTAAGGATGAAATGACACCGTGTGTATGTGTAGTTAGAACAAGAGAAATCATCAGCATACCCTGCCTTACAGTACTAGTGTCCTATTGACATTGTCCCTGATGGTTGTCCCTGGCCTGTGGCTAAGCTCTCACCAACTTCATCAAAATATCCCAATATTTGAGAGCAAATATCATTTAGTCCAATCCAAGTCTCTTTTCTCCAGGCTAACCAAACCATGCTTCCTCATTCATTCCTCATAGCATCTTTCTCAGGCAGGCAGGCATGGTGTCCCAGGTAACCTCCAATTTGTTAATAATTTTAAATTATGGTACCCAAACAAATACATATGTACCCAGCACTTATCACAGTTAGCTCTTTACTTAGACTAATGCTGTCTGCATTTGCATCTGAGTACATAGCAGCTGGTACTATACTAGTGTCAAGTAGTTGTCACCTAAAAGCCTTAAAATTTTTGAGTAGTTGTCAGGGCTTTCCAAGTCCAAGACTATGAAAAGGTTCCGTTTGTTTTATTGCTGTTGTTTTGCTTTCCCCCCCTTGAAGAAAAATCTGTCCTTTGCATTTACCTCTATTTGCTATTATCTTACCAGTTACAGATTAACATTCTATTCATTTGAAATTGTTTGGCCATTGAAAGTTTGATTAGAATACCTTCTAAATCTTCATCTAAACTGTCAATAAAGGAATTGAATGGGATGAGACTGAGTATGGAACCCTGCTATGTTCTGTAAGGCACCCCCCCACCCACCACATGCAAACTCCTTCTAAGTGTAGTTTTCAGATTCAACTCATAACCTTTAAACATCTATGCAGAGTCTGAGATCATGGAGTTGTCATAATCACAAGAACATGGGAGAATAATCTCATAGTCTCATTCCTGAATTCAATCAAAATACTCTATGGTAGAGTATCGTCACAGCAGAGCATAGAATAACTGTCATTATTTGGTAGCCCATAGGGGATTTGTGTAGGCTATTAGGAGTCACCCTGTCCTGTTCCATATCTAACAAAATATTGCTAAGTCACAGTGCTTGGTTTCCAAAGTTTACCTTTTCTCTCGCTTCATCCACTTTCCGTAATTTCTCAAAGATCACTAGCCATAGTGCCAAACTTCATATCTGAGTTCCAAGATGGAATGTGATTTGTCTGGGTCTGGAAGCCAGAATTTATTTAATTCCTATTTACCTACCTTCAGTTTAGTTTCCTTTCTACTTCTTTTGGTGTGTTCTTTACCGTTCTTGGTAGAGAAGCAAAATAGAAGCAGTTAATCTTCCTTTACCAGCTATTAACATTAAACCAGTGGTTGTCAAAGTGTAGTCCGCAGACCAACAGTGTTGGTGTCACCTGGGAACTTATTAGGAATAAAACTTCCAAGTCCTATCCCAGACCTACTGTGGGGCTGGGTAAATTAATCAGTGTTTTTACCTGCCAGCCAGGTAATTCTGATGCATTCAAACTAACATTGGAGAACCACTGTAATAACCTAGCCTAACCCAAGCTGTGGTCTCATCTCTTAAGCATTCATTTAAATAGTTATTTAAATATTTACATAGCCTTAGACTTGGAAAGCCCTAAATAACTCTTTATTTAAATGACCTATTTTTTCCAGAATTCACTGCATTCCAAGATTTAGTATTCCTAGTACAGACCAGTATCATTTTATTAGAAAATATTGTTCTGAATGTTTTCAATTTCTGTCTGTGCCAATTTTAGCTGAGCTCATCAGTAACTTGCCTGAGTATTTCTAGAGATTTCTGTCCATGCTGAGGTATATTTGGTTTTAAAGTCTAAATAATCTTTCTCTAAGTTTTGTTGAAATTCACTTTCCCAAAGGGTGTTTTATATATCTGATTGTGCAAGATATTCAGGTGTGTTTTGGTTTATTTGCATTTTGCAACTTGAATAATTTCTCTCAAAATCATTTTTGTCAGTGGTGTGGATTTTTTGTGCTTGTATATTCAAATTTTGGATATCCAGTTTAAGCAAGTCCAAGAGGCTGACATTTATTTCATATAGAGTAGACACTACTTTATGAGAAGTTATCATTCCCGAAAATTTGTGTATCTTAAGTATTTGAATAAAGATGGCTATGCCATTTGATAAAAATGTGCTGACTATAACTATAAATCATATTACATTTATACAAAACTAAATGAAACTTGTACAAATTCACATTATGAAATCAATATTCAGCTCTAAGAGTTCCTTTATAGTTTATAATATATTCATAAAAGTATAAAATTGTGCGTCCTTAATACAACATGATAGGTTCTTATGACTAGCCTTTAAATTTTACTGCTACAAATTTTGGGTTAATTCTTACATACAGCTAAGGATTAAGTATTCTTCCCTGAATATGGAGATCTTTAAAAGTATTTTATTTAAAATATCATTAAGTCTATGAATTTAATATACTTTGCCCTTTAATATTTTCATGTAAATTGTTCCTGGCAACCACAATTTATTACCAATCTATTATTTTAAGAGGTTTGGAAATAACTCTTTTAAACTAAATTATTCTAATACAAAAGTCACAACCGAATTGTGGATTAATAAAAAACATGTAGATGTCACATGATTTTTCATGTCTAAAAGAGACCTAATACAATAAATACAGTATCTTTAAAGATAAAGGACACTACATGAATGATGCATGTTTTGAAGGCTTCTCTTCCTTGTAATAGAAATACACATTCATAGTCTATTTTTCAACCTCTGCTTTAATGCACAATAATTATGATGCTATTTGATAATTGGATAATAATGGGTACAATTCAGTATATCTGAAACTTCTCAAGCAGACATTAAATATTTATCTATGCCTAATGAAATTTTCAATGGCAATTGCTCTGCTTTGTAGATGGCTCAACGTGCACACCCAACATTGCCCTAACTTGCACAGGGTGCTGTTCTGTGTGCTTTCAGTACCAAAATCAATTCCATTGTTATACCTCAAAACTGAAAGTTGTTCATAGATAATCATGCTTTGAGTCATTCTGTCTCTATTATCCATATAATATGGATTTATTTTTATAGAGAGGCAGAACATATGAAAATTTATTTTAATAAAGAATTCTGAACTCTTTTGTTAAGTCTTTTTTTGTTTGGTTTGCTTTATGTTTTCATTTTGTTCCCTCTCTTACTATAAGTTATTTTTAATTTTTTTCTAAGTCATTATTTTTCAGGTTTAAAATGGAATGGAGGTTTCAGAAGCTCAGAGTTAGTTTGTTTGCCTGTACTCAGTTGGCAATTTTAGTACCCCCTGAAGGGCATTCGAGCATATGGATTGATCTGGTGAAAAAGAATTTTTCCTACATGGAACTGAAGATGATAAATACTTTTGAACCCTGCATCTACCTTAACCATATGGACTTAATAGATAAAAATGCTCATTAATTTTCAACATGCATAATTATTGGAGGGATTTCTGATGCAGCAGGATGAATACTTTTGATTACCTCTTTCAAGAAGTATTTTAATGATTACAACATATATAGAACACTCTAAGGGTAAAGCCTTTACAAAAAAGTCAGATTCATTGACATATATCCATAATGTTACAAAAGCCTATGCAGTAGATTGATGGAGAAAATATCTCTGGCAATCTGCCTTTCCCCTGAAAAGTTATGCAGAGCTGTTTAGGGGACTGAGGTTTTTGAAAGCTAACCATTAACCTTCAGATATGCTTTAGCTGTGTGCTACCTGAGATCTGTGAGTATATCAGAATCAATGAAGTGCAATTGAGTCATTTGCACCATGTACAAACAGTAGATATGTAATTTTTATAATACTTTTTATTTCATTAAGAAAATTGATTAGTAGAAAGAACAGAATAATGAAAAATGGACATGCGTTAACTTTCCGTTATGAACTTTCGTATTTGAATTCACAGTTCTTCATAAGGATATTGGTCCTTGCCGAGCAGCAACAATAACGGGGACACTCTCTAGGATTTCTTTAAATGATGATGAAGAAGAAAAGGGAACAAACCCTGAAGAGCTAAGCTACTCAACACTGCCTGGAAATGTCATTTCTAAAGTCATCATCCAGCAACCCACGGGCCTGCACATGCCCATGAGTATGAATGAGCTGGGCAATCAGTGTTTGAAAAAAGAGAACAGTGAATTACGGAGAACTGTGTACTTATGTACAGATGATAATTTGAGAGGGGCTGATATGGACATAGTCCATCCTCAAGAAAGAATGATGGAAAGTGACTATATCGTGATGCCCAGAAGTTCTGTAAATACCCAGCAGTCAATGAAAGACGAAAGCAAAATGAATATTGGCATGGAAACCCTGCCACATGAAAGGCTATTGCACTACAAAGTAAATCCTGAATTCAACATGAATCCCCCCGTTATGGACCAGTTCAATATGAACTTAGATCAACATCTCGCACCCCAGGAACATATGCAGAATTTACCCTTTGAGCCCCGCACAGCTGTGAAGAATTTCATGGCCACTGAGTTGGATGATAATGCAGGACTATCAAGAAGTGAAACTGGATCGACCATATCAATGAGTTCTTTAGAGGTAAGCAATTGAATAATTTTTTGACATTTGAAACGTATATAGAGAATGACAGGGATTGATTCATGTGGCACTGGACTGAGGGAGAAGAGTCGCATTAGCTTTTGCAGTTACGTATCAATAAGAATTGTTGGCACGTTGGGATTAGAATATTCTGGGTGTATGTTTTTCCCAGTAGTGCATCAGAATCCTCTTTCTCAAGATCATGTTTTTAAAAAGGTACTGAGAAGTCACAGTTCTTCATAAACCAAGTAGAGCACTTATAAAGAAAAACCCCCAGAAGATCCTCCTGACATTTCTCAGGTACTGAAGGTCATTTGGTGGTTAAAGAAGTTTCTGGATGTCACAACAAACTTAAACCAATATCTGGATTTTCTGTGTGAGGGCAGCTGTTAAAAATAATGAAATTGGAATGTGACTATAAGGTCTACCATTACACTGATTATAAAGTATTATTATTATATTAAGTCAGTATATCTCAGAGTACATGTTTTGCTCTTAGCTCTTAAAGAATGACTACTAAAATTTTTGGTCTTTATATTCCTCCTGAGAGGTCATAATTAAATTTAACAGGCTGAGTCAGGACTCTGAGGTCCAACCACATGGCTTTTGTAAAAAAACAAACAAACTCCTCTGTTTGCTTTCTATACCCATAAAGTAAGTAGAAAATAGTCAACAGTTATCAAAATCATTCATATTGTATTATAATTAAGATCTAAGGAATATAATGTCCTATTTTCTTTTGACATACATGTAACTTTATATCCTTTACCTTGAAGTTTTTCTACAAAGTCACTGCTGATGTATTACATGCATTCTTTTATATGTATTACATCATAAGACACTATTTAGAGAAAGATACTATAATTAGTTGCCTACCCTTTCCATTAGAAGTATGCTGATGATCCTATGTTCTGGTATTGCCAAGTGCTCAGAGGGGATAGTCTCTTCCTTCGCCCCCCAGCCATGTCTTCTAGGTCAAAACAGAGATCCTGAAAGGCCAGGGTAACTTGGCAAATGGTGTTATTTTGAGTTTTTTCCAAACTGGATCAAGGAAATTCTAGACCAAAATGAAAATGTACACGGGATTTAAAATGAATCCCTAAATTCTGTATCAGTCTTAAATGGAATAGGATTTCTGAGGAGAATCATCCTTCAGAACCAAAAGCATAGGGGCTGTGAGGCCAAGTTCACTCCAGAGTGACTGGCTGGACACCCTCCAACAAAAGCATCCTGTCACTCTGAACTAGCAGAATAGCTACTGTTTCTCTAGTTCTAATTTGCATATCCCAGAGCCTAGCAGGTCTACTCTAATATGACCCTATAAGCATAAACTACATGATGTTTATACAAAATCACAAAATGTTTTATAAGGGTTTTCATTGAGTATGCATATAATGATCATAATTCGGATGTACTACTGGAAAAATCGTGACCACGTGGAGTCTTCTATATAGAAGGGCTCTTTAGATGTGCTAAAGGGGTTAGAATAGAATTGCATTAAGTATTTTGTGTGTTATAAAAATACTTTCCATCTAAAAGCCTAAAAATCTTCCTGGGTTTGATATTGTACAGGTTGTGTGTACTTGAACAATAGGCTATTTCCAAGTGCTATTTGTTCAGTTTGTAATTTTTCCAAATCTCTCTATCCTTATTACTAAATATAAGCATCATATAGAGCTGTGATTCAGCCAAAAGGCCTGCATTTACATGACTTAGAGATCACAAGGCTTGTATCTTGAAAAGAAACTCAGTTCCTCATTTTCATTCTTTCAAAGAGTTGAACAGTAATTGCTTACAGTGGCCCTTTTAGGAGACAGCTAGCTAAAAGAGAGTATATAGATGTGGGAATGAATAATAAAAATGAGCATTTATATAGCATCTTTCATTAGAAGAGCCTCAAATCACCTTAAAAACATGAATTAATCTCCACAACACTTGCATGCAATGGATAAATTGTTATAATCCTTACAGTCCTTTGTTCAAGGTTACAGAGCAAGTGCATAGCTAATCTGGGAATAGAATCTTTCGGTCCTGATCAATTTTATACTGTCTAAAGAGACAATAACATGCCTGAAAATTAGCCTGAGAGTAACTTTAAAGTTCATTTTAACCCTTGATAGACACTTGCTCTTAGAGTAAAGACATGAAATGAATCAAGGGCAGGTGTATGTACCTAGCAGTCTGGAGACAGGATGGTGACCGTGAAAATAAAGTCAGTGGTATGGCTTTCTCACTGAGCAGAGATGCACTGTCAATAGCTGTCAACTCCGCTAGGCTGTATCTGCAGGACCAACCAGTGGAGAAAGATGATATTCTGACAATAGAGAAAAAGCAGAAAGAGGCCTGGAGTATCCGAGTGGAGAGTGGGGATTAACGGTAGCTAGGAGGTGACTTGAGAGTCTCAGAAGACGGTGTGAAGATGGAAGTGGGTAAATACGTGGATGGCATGAGGCCTAGGCCATAGAACAGTTTGTCTTCTCCCCCCGAGTGAGAAGGGGGATTATAGCCACAGGGATATTTTCAAAGATATTATAGAAAGATGTTCTCATTCATTCAGGACTTTTCCTCTAGAGGACTGAGTGTTCACAAATTATCCCGGTGGAAGAAAGAGCAGGGTAAAAGCTACCAGTTGTAGCACAGAATGTGGTATTAGTGAGGAAAAGAAGAGTTGAGGGGTGAAAAAAGGAAAGCCAAAGAGTGGGTGAGTGGGTGGAAGTATTTATTCAAATAAGCAGGAGGCAACAGAGAAAGAGGGAGGCTCCCCAATCCCCAAGGCAGTGCCAGCAGAAAAGGCTCCAACCTCCCGGGGAGTTTGTTCAGCTAACCCCCAATTATTGAGTGTAGAAAGTTTAATATATTCATGAAGTTTCTTGGCATGAAAGAGATTTTCTCTCTGCCTCATGGCACCTTGTTTTTCTTTCTTGTACTGTGCCATCTTCCAAACTGTATCTGTTCCCAGAATGGACTTGTTAAGCAATTCTGAAAATTTTAGATTTCATTTCCACAATTACGGAATAATTGCAATATTAATATGGTAGAATTTCTCACAATGGCTCTAATGGCTTTGCTTAAGGTTAAGGAAAATGAAATTATCGCCAGCACTTAAGTCATTCACTTTCAATTAATTAACAATGTGTTGAGTGTGTGGTATGTATATAAAGCAAAAAGACTCTAGTTGCTATGGAACAAGTAATGGGAAACAGAAGTATCATAGTTCTCAAGCCACTGAGGATTAAGAAATATAGTTTAAATCTTAGATTGTGGTTCTATTTATTTACTTTTTGAAGAATTAAGGTATATCACTGTAAGAAGATAAGTATTTAACAGCTTGTAGCTGTTAGATCTTGATAGTAAACCTTTCCTCACTCAGATGTCTTCCCAACTTGTGTGCATGTCCTGAGCCTGTTTGGCACATGATTAATTCTCCATCATTTTCTCCTGTATTGCTCAGGGTTTATTTAGGTTTCTGTGTTTTTGGCTTCTGGCTGGTGAGAAGATCGCCAATCGGAAAGATTGGGGAGAAGAGCCATATGTCTCCCTGCTCACTCTTTCTGCTTTTGGCAGCACCCTGTGCCTCTTTAGCTGCAGTTCCAGAGTCCTCCCAGCTTCTGCCGGGTGCCTCGGTCCCTGGGCTCAGGTCACCTATGCCATCTCCCTCTCTCCATCCAGCCTGGCGGGGGACAGTGGCTTCTCCTCTTGCTACTCTCTAGGTTTGCCTTATATGGCGTCTCGGCTCCTTTATCACTTGAATTCTTATGAAACACATTAAGTGGCTTCTGCTATTCTTCTGACAAATCTTGCCTTAAGTTCTGTTATTAATAAAGAAACCATTAGTAGCTAATCAGAGTTAGCTAGATTACAAAATTATTTTATCAAAAGCAAAGCTCCAGTTTTGTCCATTTAGGTATATATCTGAAAACATGCTCAGATAATCTCTCTCAATTTAAATAGGTGGAAAGGGCCACCATTCCAAGCTATATTTTTATGCCCCCGTTTACCTCGGGACATGAATTATAGAGCTCTCAGCATAATGGTTTTTAGAGGTAAAACATTTTAGCTATAATGTCGCATCACAGGTGCCTCCCTTATGGCTCTTGTAAGGATCAAATTAGATAATGCATGTGCAAACCCTTTGAAAATTGTAAGCAGTGCTTCAGATGGAAGGTTGTGTTATTTCATTACCATTATGTCTTGAATGTCTATGAAGAGGCTTGAATGCTGTTCTAAATCGATATTCAGGATATTAGACAAAATATGGACTCACTTGAGAAGTGGGAGACTGTCATTAACAGAACCCATCAGAACAGACCATTGCGCCAAAGCACCTTTTTTCAATTCTTTTCTCATATAGCTGTGGGGAAAGAAGGCCTTACTCTTTTGGTTTTACTCGGGAATTTTGTCTTTTGTGCAGGCACACAAACAAAATTAGCTTAAATAAAAGTCATTTTTCAAAATTAATTACTCTCAGGTTTTATTTTCAGGTATTATAAATGGATTATCAAAGCTTTCTCCTTGAGGATTCACTGCTCACTGTGTAACAGAAACTTTTAATGGCAGTCATATCGCATTTACTAGTCAGTGGAATGTATTCCTCACTGTGAATCTTCTAGTGTCCTATCCAGTTTAATGTGCAGAGCTACAAACAATGAAGTATTCCCTTTGAGAAAGCATTCATTATTCTGTAAGAACTGGATATGGAGCGATGCGTCTTTGCATATACTCACTAAGTATTCCTCAGAGTAGCCTCATACCATTGTGCATATTTTTTGCTTTTCAGTCATCCTAAGGAATTTTTCTCTTTTATTAGTAATAAGCCTGCTCTGCTTCCCTATAAATTATCTTGATTCTCTCCGCTGTCATTTGTTCCATCCGTAATGGTTTTGTGTCATCTGCCTGCTTCTCCAAATTCTCCCGTTTTGGACTTGTTCACCTGCCACCGTGCAGCTCCTTCAGTCGCTCATCAAGAATTTCGTGAATCTCTGCTTTTGTGCCAGGCCCTCTGCTAGATGCTTGGGATATAACAGTGATGAAAACAGATGGGGATCCTGCCCCTGTGGTGAACAAGCCTTATGGAAGAGATAGGTAGTTAATCTTTAACAAATGAATAATCGAAAACAGCGGACTGTTCTGAGAAGTAACTGGAATGTGAGAGAGAGACTACTTTAGCTAAGGTGGTCTGGGGAGCCTTCCGAAGTGCAAAGGGTGAGGGGATGTTTCAGGCAAAAGAAACGGCAAGTGCAGAGGTACTGAGGTAGGAAAGGGCGTGGGATATTCTCATAGGATTAGAAGACCTTGGTAGCAGGGGGGTGAGCTGCTTAAAATGAAGCTGGCCTAGGAAGAAGAGCGCAGACTGTGCAGGCCTTCTAAAACAACGGAGGAAAATAAGGACTGTTAAGCCAAAGATTGTCTTTATCATTCCTCTGTCCATCGGGCCCTTCGATGGCCTGGAATTAGAAGAATTCGGATCCTGTGGTTTGTAGGAAAGGAATTGGAGCAGAAAGCTGGAGGACAGTTAGGAGGCGACGGAAGTAACCCGTGCACGAGATAAGGCTGCCTTTCTCTCTAGGGAGGTGCAAGTGGAGATGGAGAGAGTGGGCGGATCAAGATGTATTTGGGAGGTAGAACAGATGGCACTTGCTGATGGATGCGATATGCAGGATGAGGGACAGAAGGGGTGGAAGGATGATTCCTCAGTTTCTAACTTGACCAATTAGGTATCCAACTTTTTCAGTGATGGGAGAGAAAAAAAAAAAAACAGGAAGAAAGAGGGTGTTTGAAACGGAAATGATGGTATTTAAAAACAGGGAATGAATTATATTATCCAGGAGAGAACATGAGAAAAAAGAGAAGGCAGGGAGATGAGAAAGAGCCAGCAGAGGAGATGTGGGAAGGAGCCACAGCGAGCAAGAGGGGAATAGAAGGGAAGGGCCCATAGGTGTCGAGTATTGTAATGAGGAAATGATGAACTTTCAGAAGCTTCTGAGAGTCCAGTAAGACAAGCACAGAAAACTGACCTTGGAAACTGACCGGCTCGAGTTCAACAGAGACACAGACACGGAGAACTTTAATGGAATGTTTTGGAGAGAATACAAATTGGGATGGAGTGTAGGTGGGAGATTAGGAAAAGGAAACAGTGTAAAGGAACTAAAGAAATTTTTCTTGGTTACCTACTTTGACAAAAAGATTATTTGTATCAAGTTCATTTGGTAAATTGGGGATATGTAGACAGAGGGATTTATATCTTCATAAACTATTTCAACATGACCCTGGTTTATTTTAAATTTATCAGTAGCATTTCTTCAGTTATCAGTTTAGCAGAAAAATCGCTATGACTTGATCACTTTTCTTAGTTGGGTCTCATATTTTAAACATATAACTGTCATATCAAAGCACCATCATTCCTTACAGTAACACTGCAGAGAGCTCAGAGGGACATTTGAATAACAAGTCAGTCAGTCATGGTTTCCACAGCTCAGTGATTGGAAAGACTTTCCCACATACTACAGGGTGAAAACAGACTGAAACTGAGCAGAACTGAGCATTCTGGTTCTTGCATCATATCACCAACTTTCCAGTGCCAGATATTTCTTTAAGGTAAATTATATTCTGCAATAGGAGGCAGAGAAGTCAGCTAATCTTTGTCATGGTATCATTGCTCATAAACTATCCTGTATTAGAACGGTTTTTGAGTTATTTTACTCAAACTAATTATCTTGACATCAGATTTTCTCTTTAACGTTTACTCGTCAATTATATTTTAATCTGGTTACCTCGCTTTATGCTTAGAGAGCATCTCTGTCCACGGCTGCCAGTCTTGGATTGACTGGGTCCTCTAATGTTACTCTTCATGAGTTCTAGTAACAATCAGCAAAATATCACAGGCATCTTGGCTACAAAATATTCCCACTTGTATGACTGAGCAGATAGCAAGAGAGTGGAGAAAACGCAAGTTTTAGAGTTAGAAGACTCGAGTGTGAATCCCGATTCATTTGCTAACTATCCAGGTGAAGTGGACAAGTTATTTTAACTTTTCTAGTCCTCAATTTCTCTCATTCATAAAATGGGGATAATAAATAATACTTTCCCAACCATCTCACAGGGCAGTTAGCATGTTCATATGTGAAAACACTTTATACGCTATAAAAGGCTGCAGTACTTGGTCAGTATTGTGGGGATATGAATAAATATTACACAAACTTTTACGTCCCTTGGGCTCAGAAAATTTGCCACATTTTTTCCCCAGGCTCTCATTTTTCAGTCTTCACTGCTTTATTTCCCATCTTTGCTGCATTTCTTCATTTCTTAGTCTATCCGTCAAGGCTACCAGTTCTGCTATATACCTTTATGTTAGAATTTAATTTTAATAAATTTAAATGGAAGACAAATCTATTTGTAGGAGTAAATCCATTTTCTTTTCCATATTTCATATAGGCTTAGGTGACGTGTGTTCTAGGAAGCAGATTCTCTGGTGTTCTTCTAGGTTCCCATCTTTTGTTCTTGCTCCTAAGACATGGAGCCTTTAGCGGCATGCATCCATCGGGATTTCCAGTTCTTAGGCAACACAGCTTTGCATTCAGAAACAAACAGGGCACCAGAGAATTCCTCAATACAGGCAGCAGAAGGGCCTCTTACTCTCTAGCTAGCTGAACCTTTTTCATGAGATTTCGCAGTTCAGTTTTTAAATAGAACACAAAGCTCATGACTAATGTTCTATAATAATTGCTTAAAACGAAGTGTTTCCCCGCTTGGATCTGTTGTATTAGGAAAGAATTTTGCTTAACGTGTACTTACAAAAAAGGTCCCTCTGAATCACAGTGCCAAGAAGACACGGCATCCAAGAGCAGAATGGAAACACTGACATTTAGTCTAGCGTCGTGCAGCGAAGCGTGAGGCAGAGCAGCCAGAGCCTGACTTTTACTCAAAGCAGTTAGATAACAGCGGTGGCGGGGAGATGGCAAAGGAGGTCTGGGTTCAACGCCCGCCCCCTCACTCTCCTCCTTCCGAGGCGTCACCAGGGCTAGGCTAACGCCGGAGGCACGGAGCAGAGTGACATCAACAGGCTGAGCCCCGTTTAACAAAGCAGCCTCCTCGGCACTCTCCTTGGTGGTACGTGAGACAGGTTTCTCAATCCAGCTCCTCCAAAATCAAATTATCTCAGAGCTTTTCAACTTTAGAAAACAAAGCCTATTCTTTTGGTATGTTACCTTCTGTCGACTGCAACAAGCTTTGGGGAGTTGGTTACAGAGGGAGGCTCTGGTGACCATTTTAACGCTAGTAGGTGAAGGTTAGTTAGGTTTTTCAGTAAACCACACGAGTGCCTTTCTGTCTCTGCAATGTTAACAGTTACAGGAGCCTCCCGCCTGACTGGGATATGGTTAAGTCCCTGAACTTAAGATTGTAGATATTGGGAGAGAAGAGGGAAAAGTAAAACAGAAGAAGTTTGTTCAAAGGTTTAAATATTTCTTCAACTGCCTGAATATTACTTACTAATTTTTCCTGTTTCATCCCCATTGCCTCTAAAAAATAATGACCCCCCCCCCAAAAAAAAAAACCACACATACCTATATTGGAAACTTGGAGGACCCTTTCTACACTTATCCGCCATCACCTTCTGTATCTCAGAATCCAGTGACTTCCCGGAGCAGATGCTAACAATACCCTCCCTTCCCTCTGCCAGTATAATAGCGTCACATTAGTTTCATTTCAATTATGTTTACTGATTTTTATTAGGCCTGCTGCCTAATTACTTTATTAATGCATATTTATATTATAGGGACTGTTTAACAGCTGGAGCCAAAGAGTAGCTCTGTGGACTATTTTTTATTTGTTTGACCAAAGTAAGATAAACACTTGACATCCTAAGAGAGGACTAGCAATTAGAAGGACTTCCTCCCATGGAGGAGTATCAAAAACCAAGGAATTTGTTGGTGAGACTTACATAGATCTCTGGGACCAGATAGAATTTGGTAGAAATGAAGACTGGAGGTTGGTTGGTGGGAGGTCTTGAGATGGCTGCATGATTTTTTTTCCTGTCCTAGACCTAAAGTCTCCTTCAATACTGAAATTTTTGTGTGAATTTTCAGAGAAATTTCACCTTAGAGAGGTCAAGATGAGAAATATTTTTATATTCTTTTATATTATATGTAATATATTTTATAAAATGTGTATAAAATAGTTTTAAATCATAAAAATTTTCATATGTTTCTGTGAAGGCAATACTTATTGAAAATAATTATTTTCATTTTATTTCAATGACTAAACACAACTTTATTGGTTTTTCTTCCTTTTAAAAATATCTAACAGAGAAGAAAATCACGATATTCAGACCTTGACTTTGAGGTAAGTTTCTAAGATTTTTTAATTACTTGAATTCAAAATTGTTATATAATAAACACATCTGTGCAGCTATCTAGAGTTTTTTTTTTAAAAATTAAAATTAGGAGTGAAACATTTTTAATTAAAATCTGTACTGTATAAGTAGTTTAACATTTTTTTCTGTAAGTTCTAATTACCTAAAATATAAGCGAAGCTGAGGTTTTTCCACACAAGTGAGAAATCTGTTTTATAAATGCTAAGATAAGTGGGCATTTTATGGTAAGGGCTGAACTTGGTCAATTTAGTTTGCTGGAAGGTGGGAATGTTGGTTTCTTGATTTTTTATATTTAAAACAATTATAATGGTTTTACCTCAGTGATACCTGGAGAGAGCCTGCGAGGATGCTCTGGCTGGTTAGCTGTGGGACTGACTTGCCTCGTGTCTTGACTCCTATTATTTATTTAGGTTCTCTGAGGCACATTCCAGATTCTGTTTTCCAATAGCAAGTGTTGGTTCCATGTGCTCCTGGGTTTAGTATGCCTTTTCACAGATATAAACAAGATGAAGATGTTCATTTTCCAGTTTACATGGAATTTATATTGATGCTGTAATATCGACACTAGAAATTACTGAAATCACAGCATTTGAGCAGCTTATGCTAAGCATAAAATTAATGATGTTTGAGCGTCACATAAAATGCACTTACGCATCTTGATAATTGGAGATGATTCATAGCCTGCTGACATAATTGGATAAAATACATTATAAATTCCTCCAGCATATTTGTGTTGTGATGCTCACATAAAACTTAATACTCTTAGCTGATATTCCTAAAATTACAGGGGCCTCCTAAAACATGGCAACTCAAAATTTAATCATTTCATTTATGTAAATGAAAGTGGTTGCTCAGTAACATATATCAGGTATTAAAAGTGAGACTTAATTGTTTTTATTTACTGTAATGCTGAACAAAGGAGTCTAAGAAATATAGGTCTTTCTCAGTAATAGTTCAGTAGTATTTGTACAGGATGCAAAGTAATGATAAAGAATGTGGCCTCCATGATCATGTGGCGGTTAGTCCTGATGCGAGTGGCTCAATTGTAACCACCTGGCATGGGATAAATATTTTATTATATCCTAAGTTTTTAGGGCAAAAGGATCAAGACTATAAATTCAAAGAGAATATATTCAGCAATCTGCACGTTTAGGTTCTTCAGTGCTTTTAAAAGGATAGATATTTTAGTGGCGCCCCCCCCCCCCCAGTCTTCAGATAGCCAAAAATAGAAGATCATACTGTATGTGCATTTTGGTAAAAGCAGTAAGTTGTTAGGTTAGTACAAAGGCAAGGAGGTGGGAATTAGCCCGTTGGCATCAGTGACAAAATATAGTAAAAACCTAGATCAAAAATTAAGCCTCAGTGCAACCAGCCAAACACTGAAAAGAAATATAATCATCCTGTGTCATTTGGAGCATTAGAAAAACTGTTCCTCTTTTTGTATATTCTCTATGGCAACTGGTAGCCGATTCCTTAAGCTGATACTGTGTTCTGTGCTTAGTATTCCAACATAGCCATGGTATTTTCAAAACATATTGATAATTGAAAAATGTTACAACACAATAACCCTGGGTATCATTTTTAGCTCTTACAGTTATTGCATGATTGCAATAGGCATCAAAATTTGGGGGGAAATAACTTTGAGCTATTGCTTTACAAATCGTTCAGTACTATGTCCCTTAGTCAGTATTGCAACTGCAGTTCTGTGGCAGGTCTCTCAAAAATTGTAATTGCTGATGAATTTTGATACAATCTATTTATACTTTGTGGACGGCCCTGAGGAAGAGTCCAGGTTACCCTCTTCCCCTTTTATTGCAGGCCACATAAATCAAATTTATGTAAGCTTCCTGATAGCTCCCCACCACCACCCCATAAGCTTTACCACACAATGGCCAGCTTAGGCATTTTGTCACTGACAAACACACTTTGCCTCCTGGACTCCTGAAACCATTTTCCCTTCAGACTCTAAGCCTCACACATTCCCCAGAGTCTATATAGGATAATACAACTCATATGCCAATAAAACTCGGTGGCTAGTAAGCACTATACCTGAGAAAAGGCCTTTCCATGCAGCCATCTCGAAGACAACAGTGCATTCTTGGAATAAACAGAGCAAAGTATTGACTAGTCATAAAACGGTAGAACACTGATTCTTGCTACCTGGAAAGTATACAAAAAGTACTACAGTGATATTCCTGTATTCTGTGACCAAACCACTTACTGGATGTGTATTCCCAGCTCCAAGCAGAGATCTGGTATATAGTAAACATTCAATCTTTTTTTGTTGTTGAATGAATGATGAAAAATTTGAATTTTAAAATCCAGTTTGCTTTAATAGAAAGTTCTCAAAAACTGTATCTAAACTCAGGTAGAAACTAGTATAAGGATTGACAGCTGTGGAGGTGACACCTCAAAGATATCCACATCATACGTAACTCAAGGGGGTGAATGGCAAATAGAAAGTCCAGGAGGAGGGCAAGGCATGGAGGTTGGCTAAGGCCTGATGGCATGTTGAAGTCAAACTGCACTGAAACATGGGACCTATGCAAGAAAAGACTAGACAGAGGAGGTAATTTAGAAACCATACAGTAAAGAGTTTGTACCCCAAGGGAGGAGATTTTACCTGATTTGTTACTAAAAGCCGCTAGGGCTTCTCTGCTGTACTTTTGTTTCTCAGTGAGGGGTGATTTGCTATGACCTGGGCTTTGGGAGAATGGATATGGCAGTAAAGGAGGGAGAGGTTGGAATAGGGGGCATGTGGAAGTTGAAATACAAATTAGAAAGTGACTAGTCCAGGGAAGAAAAAATGAGCGTCCACGTCCTAGAAGTGACAGGATAAGAAGGGATGAAGGGACACTGAAGGGTCAGGATCTGTGGAATTTGGTCGTTGACTCTGCAGGCCTGAGCCGGGGTTTCTACTAGTACCATCCACAGATCCAGGGAAATTAAGGAGACACCTTGTTAGCATGAGGGGCATTTTAATACTATAGGGATTAAGATACCTAATGGTGTTAAATCAGAAATATTAGGCAGTTTAAATTTTCTATCAAGGCTGAAGACAAAGCTCGGGGAATTCTTAGCAATGTAATTACAAACATCCATTCTGAAGCTGTAATGGACATTATTTTCCATTCCATGGACAGAGCAGTATTTATTGTTTATCTTCTCTTGCAAAGCTATGTTGATAAACCTTGTCATATTCTTCCATGGGAACCATGTAGCCTCTTATAAACACCTTAGAATATATTTGTGAAGTTGCTAGTGAGCCCCACACATCTTGTACCCATTTCGCTTCTCAAACTGGGGAGAGGTGAAAGTGAACAGAGGAGGGCACAAGGCGGCACAGATCCAGGATAATCTTTGTGAGGACTTGACTATATTTCCCAAAATCGTTCAGTAAAAATTCAAGTAAGATAAAATATATTTTGTTATTTTATATCACTATGAACACAGCTAAACTATGACGTAGGGCAGGTTTTCAACCTTTTTCATCTCATGGCGCACGTAAACTAATTACTAAAATTCTGGGGCACACCGAAAAATAGAAAAATATATTTTTTGCCAATCTGAAAAAAAAGATAGGTATAATTTTGATTCAGTCACACCAGATGGCTATTGTTGTGTTGGCTGTTGTCATTGTTTTTATTTGACAGTCTAAGGGATAGCACACCGGTTGAAAATTGCTGACATAGAAGGTAAAATGTATGTTAATTTCTAAATATAAAGCGTGAGTCCTAAGAAACATCTTCATAACAGACTCCTTCCTGCTTTGTCCCCAACCTCCAGCAGTAAATGCACTGTTAGGCAATCAGCGCACTTCCTGAAGGAAAGGTTTGAGGAATGCAGTCCTGTGCTACATTGGTCTCTTCTATATTACTAAATTTAAACTACTGCAAAATTATTTGTAGCCAAGTATACTACTGAGTGACAGTGACTATACACACACATATGTGTATATATATTCATTCCTTATTCATTTTTTTTCAGATCCTTTGTCTAGTTTCTTTTAAGCCCTGGGTACTATATATTTACTCAAGTAGAAACATATTTGAAACAAATGATCCCATAATGTCAGGCAGTTCAAGTGACTACAGGCTCTGTCTTATGGATACATTGGGACTCTGACCAAGGAAAGGTACATAAAACATTCTGTTCCCATACTCAGCTTTAAAAATCAAGCTAAATTTCTGCAATGTGTGTTGCTTCCTTAACATGAGTTTTGACATTCATTTCAGACTAGTATTCAACTGCCCCCTCTGGAGGGAAGCCTTGTATGTAAAGCAGTCAAGAATAAAAATAACCACAGGTTTAGAATAGTAAACATGGACAGCGGCAATAGAGGCATATAAACAACTAAGGCTGGAAAAGGTAATTCAGGCAAAGTGGTTTCTAATTCCTATTAGCACATGACTTCCAGGCCCCATAATCTCGAGTTTACAGTCAGAAGATTCTCCAACTTTTTCTAACAGTTTCTCTTTTGCTGAAATTCTGTATATAGTAATGCCTATCTTATTTGTAATTCAGACTTAAAAGAAATCCCAACTCTTGATTCGCATTTTTGAATTTAGAAGAGAGAACCTCTAAACCGTTTGTATCAAACCTACCTACAGGCCCTGTAGGAGCCACTGGTATGGACAAGGGAGTACAATAGGATCAGAAGGGGAGGGAGGAAGGCAGGGTTCCCGCCTGGGGCCAACTAAAGGAGCCTTCCTTCCCGTGGGGAGGCCTCTTCAGTGATGATGTCCTTCCGTGTGACAGGCATCTTCCCTGGTCTATGTGCCTGTCCAATCTCGTTCATTTAATTTATTCCATACACACTTATCCGTCACCTGCTGAATGCCAAACTGTGCTAGGTGTCAGGGACACAGAGTCACTGCCCAGGAAGTGTGCAGAGAAAAGACAGGGAGACCGGCCTTTCGAAAGATAAATGCAGACCTTTGGGACAGTTGCAGGGTGATCAAGACCCACAGAGTTTACGGGCTCACGGCAAAGGGCACCTAACCCACCCTAGACTGTTTCATCTGCTTTTCCACCTGAATAGGCATCATCACAAACTTGAAGAGTCTAAAGGGGGGTGCTCCCCGAATCTACAGGACGCATCGAAGAGAGCAGCATGCAAGGAGAGCTGGCAGTGGATTCAGAATGGATTTTAGCTCTCTCACCACCTGTGTGAGCCTGGGAGCTTTGCTTAGCCTCTTGAGCTCCAGTGTCCTAATGAGTAAAATGAGACAATACCTGCTATCTCCCAGGGTCCTTGTGAGGATTAAGAAAGATTGATAATGGCTACCATTTCTTAAGTGGCTCTTATCTGTGCGCTCCACCGATAAGTGACGTGTATCCCTTTTTAAATCTTCAAAACAGCCCTGCAAGGTTATTCTGACAACTGAAACTGGGACAGAAGGAAGATAGGACTTGAAGGTGATGGAATGAGACCTAGAGCCAAGCTTGTCCAGACCTAGAGCTCTTAGATGTGGTGTGTCCCAAGTGTTTACTCTAGGAGATTGGCTGGGATATAGTAGGTGCTAGAGACGTACAGGTTGTTTACATCCTAATTTTTCCTTCAACTAAAATTCCATGAAAATACATTATAATTTATCATTTTTCTCTAAAATCAGTAATCAGAAGGCTACAAAGAAGCAAGCTATTCATGAGACAATATTTTTGTGCAGTTAGGATGTGGGTTTATACACAGCTTCAAAAAAAGTTGAGTGACAATAATCTGAGTGGAAGGGAGCATTACCAAGCCTTTATCTCTATGACAAAAGATGCCTATAACATTTGACAGGCATTGTAACTAAAGGAAAATGAAATAAAATCCATATGAGTTACAATTTTATCATTACAAAGTTTTAGAAAACTGAGTTCAAAATTGAGTTTTTCGCAGAAGTCAATTTCTTTGGGACACAGGATGTTTAAGTCACGGAAGAAAGAAAAAGGTAAACAGATAAAGCCAAAAGCAGCCATTAAAATGGACCAGTAAGATTCATAAGCATGTGGACTTCTGATTAGGTGGTCAAGACCATCAAAAGCATGAGTGCTACAAACAGCTAATTATTCAGAGAAGCAAATAAGGGAAAACCCTTGTTAAAACTAAAGCCACAGCCAAGTTTTTACCCTCCAGTATTTGTTGTGTTGTTGCTAGCTTTCTTGTCACTGGAAACTTCCCCACTAAAAAAACTGAAAGATGCACTTGAGTTTGTGCACAGAAAGGAGTCATGCTTGGAAAATCAAACTGCCCGGACAGATACATGAGCTGTTGATGGGCAGCTCCAATGTGGTACTTCTGTCAGAACCACCAGGCCATCATTGCTATGGTGATTTCTGGCTGCACCAAAGTGGAGATTTCAAGTTAAAATGATCTGGCACGAGAGGATATATTAGCAATTAGTGTTTTTTAGGTAGGAAAGGCCCCAGATTTCAGCATCCATGTTTTTTATTTGTTTCTACATTAATTTCAGGGTGCTTGAGCTTTATTATTCAGAGTAGCTTTCATGAACCCATGTAGAATACTGCAAAATACTTTATGGTTATCTAACATCTGTGTCTGCCACATACAGCAGACCAATCCTAGCAATCCAATTTCTCAAATCCCTTCAATCAGAATACGGTCATAAAAACTCCAGACTGTTAATGTATCTCATTTCTATGAGACATATTTGAGCCTTTAATTCATTAAACATGCTTTATCCAACAGAGATATTTGGTTGCAAGAGACAGAGAGTATATTTAACTAACATACAAAAGAGAACTGTGTTGGAAGAATATGAAAAAAAAAATTCACCTCTTGGCCAAGGGATGGTACAGGTATTGATTCACATTTTCAACACCATGGGAAGGGATAGCTCCTCAGTGCAAAGTGAGGATCCTCTCATATGATGAAAGATAAAAGGAGACTGCACAGACAAAATCGCATGCCCACCTTAACACGGGGGAGCTGTGCTAATAATATCAACTCTCTTAGAAGACAATGAGCTCTTTGAGGGAAGGGAATTCAGTCATAAGATAAAAATTGTACCAGAAATTCACTGAATTTCAGAAAATAGAAGAAAGAAAACAGACAAAATGCAGGGAGAACTTGAAAACATTAAATGTAGGAATCTGTCTCACTTGGATTGCCCTCAGCAAATTCCCCTATCATTTACTCTCCTAACACCGCCATTTGTTTGCCTTATCACAGTTCTAATTTTATGTGTATTTGAGTTGTTATGGGATTAATGCCTATGTTCTCCATTACACCTCAAGCTATAAGAGGGCAGGAACTCTGCTAGGTTTTGCACAGCATGTGGTGTATTATCTGACAGAATGAAATACCTATAGAGAAATGTCAGTTGTGTGGCATCACTCCTACTGCACCCTAGCAGAAAATAACTACATAGTAAGAGTCATTGTCATGAAAAATACTATTTGTAAAGCAGAGCCAGTCATAAGTATCCTGACTACTCTATTGTTTTCAGAAAAGGTATTCCTTGCCCACAAATCCATATTTTAATCAGTGTCTTGGGACCTGATAATGAATGGGGTTATCTGCCTCCCCAAGGATAGAAAGTACTACAATATATTTGCCAGCTATGTGGTCCTCAAAATCCCTGCATTGAGTTGCTTATGCAAATCTTTCCTCTCATAAATCTCTATCAGCTATCACTAGTCAAATTATGTTTGCCTGGTGTTTCCCTGTAAATCCTGCAAATCTGTTTCCTGTACTCTCCCCAAAACTGATGGGAAGTTAATCACTCTGTAATTGCTTCCTATGTTTCATGTCCCCATCATGAGTAATGTTGCCATGTTGTCATCCTCAACCACCGGATTTGTCAACACCAGTTCCTAGAGCTAAGAGGAGCAGAGATGAAACTAATTTAGCTGCAGCAAGACTTAAAATGGCAGAATTGTCTCAAATGAAAGTAGACTAATAAAAAGAAGAAATTGGCTAAAGCAAAGTGTTATCTAGACACAGATCCAATAAATATAGGAAATTTAAATTGACATAAAAGAGAATAAGGCTTTTTTTAAAAAAAAAAAATCTTCATCCAAAGATACGCTTTTATTGATTTTAGAGGGAGGGTTAGGGAGAGGGAGAGAGAAATATCAATCATTTGCCTCTCCTACACGCCCTGGCCGGGAATGGAACGACACTCCGACCAGCTGGGCATTATAGATCTTCCCCCACAGATATATTTCTTTTCGAAACAAATTCTTACTTTTGAAAATATTTGGTAATTAAAACAGACAAAAGTTCAAATTTTAGCATAGTCATGAACATAATATACCTATGCGATATACATGAGGAAATAGTAAGTTATGAAGCACATGTTTAAAAATACTATAAAATCTTACACAAACATGAAGATAGAGGATCACCAAAATACTGTATTTTTCTCTTTATTTTTAACTTGTAAAAACTGAGGAAAGTATTTTCTCCTTTAAAATAACAGTGGTAAATATAGGGAATTTATTATCTTACTTTTCTTTGTGTGTGCTCTTTTAAATCCTACGTAATGGAAAAAGATTCAGCCCATGTTACCCCAAGGTCATTTTTGTTGAGCTAATGTGAAGTAAGGAAAGGCTATAAGCAGAGATGAGTATGAATATACGGGGGTGGGCAAAAGTAAGTTTATAGTTGTGAGTACATGAAGCAAAGTTTATTCTTTGTTTTATTTACCCTCACCCAAGGATATTTTTTCCATTGCTTTTCAGAGAGAGTGGAAGGGGGAGAGAGAGAGAGGAACATCAATGTAAGAGACACACACAGACTGGTTGCCCGCTGCACGTGCCCCAACCCAGGCCGGGGATCTAGCCTGCAACCGAGATACGGGCCCTTGGCTGGAGTCGAACCTGGGACCCTTCCAGTCTGCGGGCCGACTCTAACCACTGAGCCAAACCAGCCAGAGTTTACTCTTGTATTATTTACTTGTATTACAACTGTAATCCTACTTTTGCCCACCCCTGTATTTGTGTCTGTGATTTTAGGAACTCTTCAACCACACAATTTATGCTCTGAATCCTAATTGTTAAGATTCAGTACCATCTCACAAGCAAATATATGAAACCTATGGGTCAGATTTTCTTTGTGCGAAGCTCAATCAGTATTCACACAGAAAGTATAAGATTTTAGATCTTGCCTATATTTCAGACACTTCAGTGCTTTGAGTCAGCCTTAAATGGCAGGGCCTGGGATTCTGTTCCCCCTTTAGTACAGTCAGCTAGGATTTTAGTGTTTATAGAAATAAAACATAAAAAAGTAATATTTCCCATGGCAAACATTGAGGGACTCGTGTGCTTTACAAGTCCAAATTTTAAAACATTTTTTTCATATTGTAACGATTTTTTGTAAAACAGTTTTAACTCTAAATGATGAAAATCTTACACAGGAATGACTGCTACATTTTTAATGCCCCCACAAGAGAAACCTATTTTTGGTAATCTTGTAAGAAGAAGAAAAAGCCAATTTTTCATGTTTAAGGAGTGCTGACTATAAGACAAGGATCTGGTGCAACTCATTTGTAATTGTAGCACCTTTTGGGACTTCCTGGTTTCTGCCAAACTTAATGTCCCTTATTAGTGAGGCAAATATATTAAATTTCTTTTTTAATGCATAAATCAAAATAGAAATGAGAACCATCCTATTCTCTTTTGCAGAAGGTCATGCATACAAGGAAGAGGCATATGGAACTGTTTCAGGAACTAAATCAGAAATTTCAAACTTTGGACAGATTTCGGGATATACCAAATACAAGCAGTATGGTGAGTATGCTTTGCTTCATCAGTGCCTGATGCCATGCTAATAATGTGTCACATTAGCTGTTATCCCTGCCCTCCAGGAGCTCCCATTTGTCTTGGGAACAAGACTAGCATATGTAGGAAAAAATAACTCCCCCCAAAATGTACTTTGAAATGTGCTAATAGGCAAATTAGGAATGACCGAATCTTGGAACATTTTTATTCATATTTCAAATGTTCTCATTTATAAGCTTGAATTGAAATTAGTTACATATCAAAAATGTGTATTGGCTTCACTTAGCCTTTTTATCAGAGTTAAAAATTAATTCAAATGTCCAAATAACTAAGAAAATGGAAAACTTTTCAGGGGCTGGCATTTTAAGGTTATAAAATGTAAATTTTATATATACAACTCAATACATGTCACCTGAAATCAGAGTGGTAGATTTTATCTCCGGGAGATTTGGGATACACATCAACACTGAGGGCTTTGACTGTTGATGTGACCATTCTCTTCTCATTCATTCACACTGCTGCCATCCTAGCATCTGCCCTCATCAATAAGATGATATTGTGTGGTTAATATGCGCATGGCATAGTCAGAGCTCCAGAGAAGGCTGCATATTTGCGAAGGCACTGGACCAGAAGTCTAGAAATCAGTCTACGAGTAAGAAGCTCAACCAAGAACTACCTGATCTTGAGCAAGTTACCCAGATCAGTTTCTAAAGTTCAATTTTCTCTTAAGTTGAGCACAGAAAACAGTAATTAATATATGCTTCTTTTGTGCCTCACAGCACTTTCCAAAGCTGTGAGGGCACTTGAGAGGGTAAGAAGCTAAAATTGCCACTTAACACCAGTCTTCACTCCAAATGCGGTGCTCTTTCTTTTCCTGAACCTCCTCCCAACATCTGGGGTTCTGAGATAAATCCCTCTATCGCTCTAAGATCCATGGTGTTTGATCACCTTGTATATGTGTATTATGAGTCTTAGTCTCAGCTTCCTAATTAGTAACCTTAACTTATCAAGAGCAAGAATTTATGTATCTTTATGTTTTTCTTATGTTCCTCTCAGTACTAGTACAGTGCTGGTCTTGGTAAGTTATCAGTAGAGGGCTGTTCTTAATTTATTACATGTCTATGATAGTTGAATCTGTGTTTGTTAAATGATGGTTATGAGAAATACTATACACTTCGGCACTTAATTGGTCTGTAAGTAGTTAAGGTATATATCTATTTTCCTCCTTACAGCAGGACTCCTGCATTATGTGATCACCAACACAGAGCTAGGCATATAGAAGGCACTTAATGTTTGGAGATGAGAAAGAACCACTCCCTACACTTAAGTTGTCCATTTTTCGTTAGCAGGCAAATGAGAATTGCATCATTGAGATTAGACCCAAGCACATTAGCTACTCATTTTGGAATATTGAAAGCTAACATTGAAATAAATGGAAGAAACTCTATTTGTTTAAAATAAAAGGAGACGGTTATGTTTACAAATCTGAAAGGGTTATGCAACGGATACAGCTGGCTGGCTGCTATAATATGATTGTAATTCCCCCTTGTTGTATGGTCTGGCTATTAAATCATTAATGGCACAAATATCTGTATCTCAGTTTCCTGACAACCAAAACACTCTACTAATTACACCACACTTCTGTAGCAGTAAGTCTTTTCTAGAAAAGATTTATAAGTATCGTCTGGGAGGTAGGAGTTGTCACTGCTGCTTGACTGTTAGCAGAAAAAAAGTTTCTTATTCAGTTTTGATTAATAATGCACATGTATGTGAGTCCATTATCATTAATTCAGTCATATAATTCATAGTGGTGTACTGCTAATGAGAAATTGCATAATTAGGCAGAGAAAGACATTTTCCCAAAAAAATCTCAAATTATTTTTCCTTTTTTTTTTTTTGGAGACTACCTCACAACACCTGCCTAGCACTGCAAATGATGGTAATTATGTAGAATTTGGGGACTCAAAGGCAAACCAAAAAACCATTTAGGCCATTTCTCTGCTTTGAGGCACAACAACATTGAAATCACACTACGAAGAAAAGGTGTTGTTAAAAGAACCCTTTTACTTTGAACGTGTCTCTCACACTATTCTCCACCAAGATCTCTTTCCCCCAAGGAGCTTCTCTAAATTTTTTTTTTTAGAATATAGAATAAACATATCCCTTTTCACTTTGTCCCCAGTATTCAATATTGGTAGGTTGGTAGAAGAAAGGAAAAGAGTAGAGGGTAGAGGCTGCAGGTGACAGCCAGCCTGCCCCTGGACCCATGAGTTTAGGGAAACGCTCAGACAGCTCTGCTGTTTTAAGTGGCTCTGAATTCTCAAGTTCAGCTAACATTCTGTGTCTTCTATACAGCCCTAAGACCACATTAGCCTTTTCTGAGCTTCATGCATGTAGACTTATATTGAATTTATAATGCATTAGGCCTTTTTCGCACACGTTTTCAGTTTGACTGCATCTTGTCTAGTCTGTACTTGAGCTCAAAAAAATAAAAAAACAGCTGCATAAATTCAGGAAGTTCTACTAATGGACTGAATTTTATAAGATTGTGGCCTCCATTGAAGCCTTCCCGCCCCTATGGCTCTCAGATTCAGTGATCTCTTTGGGCTCTTCCACGGTTTATCACTCGTTCACTTGAACCATTGAAAATGTTACACCTTTCCATAAGAGTCTGTAAGCTCCACTCTCGGCACACCCAACCATTCAGGAAGATCGGTAGCTTGCGGCCACCGTCCCAACGCCGACCCTCTCAGATTGCTGGGTGCAGTAGCTCTTCAGCACTAAAGCATGGGCTTCTCACCTAAGGGTGTCCACACATTTGTCAACAGTAGTGAGGACCACAGTTCAGCTGGGAGTGCCATGAGATGCCAGAGGAGATGAACATGAAAGCCAACCTTAATTTATTACCCACTAATAGAACCTCTCAGAAATTCTGTCAGTCATGTACTGGCAATAATACTCTTTGAAATTAGAATCTAGACGTTCTGACGAAGTTTAAAATTGGCCATTTAGTTCACGTATCCACGGTGCTTGATCTTCAGACTATAAAAGGAAAATCATTCCTGTTCCTAACATAATGAAACCCCTACTTTTAAAGCAAATGAACTAACAGTTTACATATCAGGAATCCTTTTAGGATTGAACTTTGTCAAACTAAGGATTCTCAGAAAGCTTGTTTAGACACAGCTCTTGCCTAAGAGAGAGAGAAATCCAGTCTGTGGCTTGATTGGCACAGTTCACACCAGTGAACGTTTCAATTGATGATGGATGATTCAGGTCACTGTAGTGCCCCCAAACATTTGACCATTTTCCATTGCCTACAAAATAAATCCCAAATTTACTGGCCTGGTATATGAAGCCCCTCATTCACTTTCTGCCTGTTTTCTTCTGCCGTTCTTTTTTACTTCAACTAAAATAAATTGGTCACTGTTCTCAGAGTTGTCCCATCTTCACACTCTGGATTTTTACTCCTCATATGCATGACTATTCAGCCATCCAGCCTCCAGCCCCGCATATGTCTTCATGACCGAGCCCATCCTTAAGGCAGCCTAATTTCACCCTTCTCAGAAAGGTTTATGTGCTTTCCACAAAAAGACGCCATCTCCCCACCCTCCTCTAAACTCCCACAGCACATTTCCTGGGCCATAGCTATAGATATATCTGTATTTTTATACCTCCATTTAACTATAAACACCTTCATAATAAGTGATTGCAATATTGTGAGCATTATTAAATACCAGGCATTTTGCTAGGCGGTTGCACTTTTTTTATGTAACCCCACAAAGTAGGTAATGAGATCTGCACATTTTGCCAGCTCCCCTGGCCTGCAATACAAAGCTTATCTCTGTTTTACAACTGTTAAAGTTGAGATTCAGAGAAAGTGAGTAAATTGCTCAAGGTCACATTCATCTGAAATGGAGCAACCGGGACTTGGATCTCCATGTGTCATGCTGCTTTCCATACTTGATTTTTCACCTTATTTTCCCTGATGCCTAATATGATACCCAGCAGAGCAGCTGATAAATATTGGTGGGAGGGAGGCAAGGAGGGAGAAAAAAAGCAAGAGTTCATGAGACTTTAGGATATGAGACGAAATCAGAATTAATCCCCTGTACATATCGTACAGGTGAACTCTTTATTAAAGATTTACTATTAGCTATTTTTTCTTATCTGTTGTCATGACTAAGGCTAATAAATGCTGAAAGCATCTATTGTACTGAGGATTTTTAATTTATTTTCTAGTTATGATGAGTATTTCTACAGGTTGTCTCTTTTCTTACCCATACTTTAGGATGATTTTTAATATACTGAGTGGAATGCAGATAATAATTTAAAGTACCTGTTTGATTCCCCCTCTGCTAATTGATTATATTTAGTCAAAGGCGAGAATTTGGGGTGGAGGGGGGTAAAGGACACATTCAGCAACTATAGTTGTTTTAGTTTAATTTTCTCTAAGGAGCTTTCAGTCACGGTTGCCGCCTTGTTCTTTGATGTTTCTCACCTTAGTCCATCCCATTCAAATTCTACAGAAATCTTTAAACAATGCTTATTTAAAATAAAGCAAGTTCACCACTAAATCTTAGCAAAATATTAAGGCTATAGAGACCTCAAATGATGTCTACTCATATATTCATTGAGCACCTATATCCTACAACATGGAAGGTTTGGGTAGAGTCATAATTAGGCAGATCCGAAATCTTAGGTAATAAGAGTGTAAACTATGAAACATAAGGAGCAATAGTAGCTAGTAGACAGTTGTTTTTTTAACCCTTATGTTGCTGGATATATTTTCTAAAAAGCTGTGCTCTTTGAACAGAAAAATAATTTTTATGAAATTAATGTGCCACCCAATTATGTAGACAATTGTGGGGAATGCACAGCAGGAAAAAACTAACACCAAAAAAACATAGCAGCATTTTAATATACTAAAAAAGAATTTCTTGAAAAACTAAGCAAAGATAGTGATAAAAACTCAGTTTTTTAAAATATGGCCAATTTGGGTAACTGTTTCTATTATTACATAACATGCCCCATTACATATCCTCAAATTTTGTTTACCCTACCAAAGATTCTGGCAAATACTTTAATTTTCTGCATGTAACCTCAGCAGTAATTGAGTGCTCCTTCCCACCTGAATGTATAGCCACACTGGCATTTCACAAGGTACCTAAAACAAAACATCTACTGTGCCTCCCATAATACTCACTTCCTTGGATTGCTAGAAAATTTTAGGGCAACTCAAAAAAAGTGTTCATCAGTTTGCTCAATGAAAGAAAACTGAAATCAAAACCGCTTCCTGCAGCTGGCCACAATTTGAAATCATCTCTGAAGCATATAAACTGGATTAAGGTTACAAACACGCCGTCCTCCTGGAAACTTCAACAAGCAGCAATCCTAGGCGTCAAATAAATGACTCTCTCCTCCTCTCTTCTCAACAGGAAAACCCAGCACCAAACAAGAGCCCGTGGGACACTTTCAAAAACCCCAGCGAATACCAACATTACACCACAATCAATGTCTTAGATACAGAGGCAAAGGACGCTTTGGAACTGAGGCCAGCAGAGTGGGAGAAGTGTCTGAACTTGCCTCTGGATGTGCAAGAGGGTGACTTTCAAACAGAAGTTTAACAAAATCAAAATGGACTGAGATGGAGACAAATTTATTGCACTGACACTAAGACTTGGGAAGCCTGACATTTCGACCTGGACTGCGTGACCATCCTGTGTCAGGACCTTCATGTGCCAAATGTCAGTGGTGTTTGCATATGGTAACTTCTCCCCAGTCAGGCTAGTGGAGAGAGGACCAGGTGTACAGTTCTGACCATCCTGTGTTGTAAGTACCCGTGGAATGGATTTGTAAGGTAATCTTTATAGATAAACCTCAAGCAACGATTCATGTTGTAACCGCTTCATATGGTTTAGTTTTCAAAAAACTTCACCATGAAGCACAATGTATATATTTATGCAGTTTTTAAAGTTTATAACAGTCTGTTTGGCCATTACTACACTTTTTACTTTATAATATAAAAGCAAAGTTTTTGTCATTAAATGAATGTTTGTTGAGCTACATTCTTCATTGCTTTAAATGCAATAAAGTAATAATCTCACTTTTATATGAATAATATATTTCACATCTTTATTATTGCAGTTTTCTCTAGAAAGCTCTGAGTAGCTTTCTCTGCTGCAGCTGTGTATAAAATATTTAAAATGTTGTATGGTGTAAATAAACTTTTGTCTACATATCAGTTTTTTAGTGCATTTTATTTTAGATTTGTTGAATGGAAATTTACATATTTATAAGCTTTTTTTTGAATACAGATACTGAAAATGTATTCATGGTTTTAATAGCATACCGTTATTACTCCTTTGGGGCTAATGCTTTCTCAAATGTAACAGTAGGTTTGTATAGTGTTTCTGTACTTTCTACTCAAACACCCTGTGGAAAAAATGTACCATGTAAATGAGGCTTGTCAGAGAGCCACTGCCATCCCACTCTTACGTAAATGTGTTTTGTTCTATCTTGTGGCAAAAAAGACAACTAGTACAAAACAGTAAGTGACCATACAAAAAATAGTACAGGGAAAATGTTTATTATGCATAATGAAGTTCACTGCATGTTTCACAAAAGAAACTACTTGTACTACAGTTCTTCATAGCATACAGAAATGAGAACTTATTCAGGGTTTTAAGGAGCCTGCATCTTCTCCAGAAGGGAAGGGGGAGTGGGTGTACTTGGGATGATCTCTCTCTGGTTTGAAAAGTGGGGAGTCTGAAGTGAACTGACTGCAAGACAGTCGCTAGCATCCTCTCTCTCATGTCAAGCTCCCCCCCCCCCCATGATAGGGTCCCTCAGAAGAAACTCCAGGGAAGGATTTCAACAATTTCCTTGTTTTTTCAAGGAATGGATGAGATTGTTTTTTCAGCCTGAGAGAAGTAAAGGGAGTGGAGAGGAGATGGGGGTCTTCAGAATTCCTAGAGTGCTTATTTAGATTAATTTATTAAACCTAAGATGCATGGTTTTCTGTGGTCTGTCAGAAACTCAAGTGAGCTGCTCCTGCCACCCAGGACCTTGGGGACCCCCACCCTCAGGCCATGAGGCGGGAGGCAAAGGTGCTTCAACACTCAAGTGCGCCGCTAAGATAGAGCCTTAAAAACAGCCCAGCTCAGGCTGAACAACTCTCAGATACTTATAATGTTCTCAATGTAAAGATGTTAAAACTATATTTTTAATCAGATTTTTTAAATCAAAGGGACATCATTATGCAAAAAAAAAAAAAAGAGTATACCATAACTAAGGACTGATTTTTCAATAAAATAAACTTCATGTTAATTATAATGTAATTGTAATATCAAATGCCTATTAAATTTATAAGATACTTTCTACTGATAGGAATAATATTTAGTATATTGCTCTTTATCTAACCATCTATGTCATCTATCTATCTGTAGATCTATATCTTTATAGATAGATATACAAATATATGTATGTCTGTATATATACATACTATACATATATAGAGATTCATAATGCTCAGCTCCACCTCAATAACCTGTAGAATGAACAAAAGCTATGTATGCAGTTCCCCATCCCAAACTGTAAAATCATGATGAAAACCCCACAATCAGCATATGTTTAAAAAACATAAATTTAATATATTAGACTACGATTTCTTGTAAAACTGTAATATTTACTACCATAAAACAAAATCTTACATTTTTTTCACTTCTATTTTTCTTTTTTCTAGTAACTCAATATTAGATTAATATATGAAAACTAACCAGAAATTACATACTTAAAAATGTTAGGGTGAATTTTTTGGTTACTCTAAGAAGGATGCCAACTTGTAGTGGAATTTTTTGTTATTTAATCTATAAGAAAAAATACAGGTCAATTATTATGAAAATTATGATCATTAAGGACGCTCCCTTCTAGCTCACTCCTTTAAGTTTCCACTGCCCTTTCACACATACTCTACCAAAGGTGAGTCGCAGCTGAACCCTTACAGTCCTGGGCAGTTTCCTCCGAGCCCCCTGCACTTATGACCTGCCAGGATCTTGGTGCCCTTGAACTAACTGGACAGTCTTCCCCTTCCTCCACATCCAAATTTTACTTATGCTTTAAGGTACACCTCATTATTTCATCTTCACAAAGTTTTATGTAATTTTTCCAAGCTAGAAATAATTTCTGCTGTGAACTCTTATGACACTGATCTGTAATTCTCTTAGGACCTTTAAAATCATTTATCTTGTTATTTATACACATTTCTGATACCCTCTGGTGGACTGTAAGTGCCTGGAGGGCAGGATTCATGTCTGATTCATTTTTGTATCTTAAGGGACCAAGCCCAGTAATGTTCACACAATAAATGTTTGCTGAATTATTGGTGGAATTTTTTTAGTATTGCTCACAGTCATACATTCATAACAAGTCACACATTTAAAAGTGTTTATGGAACAACTATTATGTGTTTACTTATACGTTAGGGAACTACAGGGCCTCTATTTTAAGTAGCTCACAATTTATTAAAAATACAAGATAGATATGTGAAATGAGTAACAATATTATTTAAATATTAATAAGCTTTTATTACCCTTTATTGTCTTTTTCTCCCCATGAAGCAGGAATTAATTATCCTAAAGAAATGGGGGCTTGACATACAGATGGTCAACAGGCATATGAAAAGATGCTCAACATTGCTAATCATCAGAGAAATGCAAATCAAAACCACAGTGAGATACCTGTTAGAAAGGCTATCATCAAAAAGTCAACAAATGACAAGTGCTGGCAAGGATGTGGAGAAAAGGGAACCCTTGTGCAGCCACTATGAGAAACAGTATGGAGATTCCTCAATAAATTAAAAATAGAGTTGCCATATGAGCCAGCAATTCCGCCTCTGGGTATTTAGCCAAACACACTCACTCAAAGATATATGCACCCCTAGGTTCATTGCAGCATTTCTAGTAGTATCCACCTATATGGCCATCAACAGATGAACGGATAAAGATGTGAGATAGATACACACACACTGGAATATTCAGCAATAAAAAACAATGAAATCTTGCCATTGTGACAGACAACATGGAAGGACCTAGAGGGTAATAAGCTCAGAGAAATGTCAGCCAGAGAAAGCTAAATACCATATGACTTCATGTATAATGTGGAATTTAAACACAAAACAAATGAATAAAACAGAAAGAGACCCATAGGTATATCAATAACAAGCTAGTCATTGCCAAAAGGGAGGGGGGTGAGGGTGGGAAGATAAATACATAGTTAAATAAATTTTAAAAATTTAAAAAGAAATCACTAAAAAAGATATTGGGGGGGCTCAGAAGAGGTTAACTGACTCACTTAACTAAGATCATCATAAATAAATGACGGACCCACTATTAGAGCCCAGGCCTTCTGACTTCTACTCTGAGGCCATTACCAGGACACAATAGTGTTTCTATCTATTCCTCTGAGATAACAAAGTCCCCAAATAAAGACAAGTTCTATGGAGATGTTTTTCAGGCAAGTAGTAGAAGCATAAAACTGAAAATATGCATCAGCTGTCATAGGGCTGGTGAGGCCCACAGCTAGTTGTAGCAGAAAAGCACGGCTGATGCGAAGTAACAGGCGAGTGCCATGTTGGTAGCGTAATGGTGAGGACAGCCGCCTTCCAGCGTAACAGGTGATCTTAAATAGATTTGGTTCTATAGTGCTTTGTGCGCTTCTATTTTCACCTACTAAACTTTTCAAATCCTCCTAAAATGTAGTTACCATTTCATTAATTTTGAAATTACCTACACATATGCCACAGGACACAAAAGAAAAACCAACCTGAATTTTAGATTGGCTCCAGATGTTCAGTAAAAACAGCCACAATTTTAAAAAGTTGCAGTCAGTAAACTTCTGAAATTGCTGCTTCGGAAAATTTAGTTTGTAAATTCTAAATCATTCCCAGCTTCTTAGAAAACTTTTAGTTTCCGTTTTCCAGAGTTATCTATATCAAAATCAATTAAGTTTTACAAATGTGTAGTACTTCATCAAAGAATATGAATTAAATGTGTTTAGCATGTCGATCTACACAAAATTTTCCTTGATGACAAAAATCATCTTACCCCCTGAGATACTTCTGTAGTTAAATTTGTAACTGGGGTAGCACAACAGTTTTTCAGAGTCAAAACACTGTGCTATAAGTACAAAGCTCTCCTATGATCTGGCTGAATACAAAAAAAAGAATATCCATTCTACTTCAGAAAATCGCCCATGCATATGATTTTTGAAAACAGATGTTTGGGTAGTAATTTTAAGGTCTGAGTGCGTACGAAACCTTAGGTATAAATATTCATTTAATCCTTAAAGTAATCCTATAAAGCAAGTTCTATTATTTTCATTTTACAAATAAACTGAAATCCATAATTTCAATATCACACAAGGCAAAGACAGTAAGAGGCAGAGCCAGGATTTAGCCTCACAGTTTTGTACTAGAGTCTAAGTTCCCAATTTTTATGCTGAAAAATGAATAGTTTTTGACAGTAAAAAGTTCAAGGGTAAAGTCACCAGCAAGTATTTGGGCTGAATTAAGGGCAGATCTGCAGAATCCGACAGAGAAACATGGGTATCCAGAAGACCACAGAAGAGTGCTGAGAACCACCACCAAGAACTTCCTCAGAACGCAAATTTGGGTTTGGTTCAACATGGGGGCACACGAGAGACTGTGACCCCAAAGTTCTATATCACAGAACCATTGAAATGATAACTTTTGCTTAGAGGATTTTATCATCAGGTTACTAAACCATGTTGCTTTCATTAAAGTATTCTTTTTAAATTCAGTATTCACAGAACATCTAACTTTTAAGTGATTTCATTTTCCAGTGAACCTTCTAGGATAAACTGGCAGCAAAACATAATTCAAGGTGACTAATATAAGTCAATTAGATATTTACTAAAAATTGTAATTAGGGCTCTGAAGTCATGCATTTAAAGTCATGCTTGCAGATAATGGTCATGTCAAAGGATATCTCTTATGGCCATATGATTATAAAGTCACCATTGGGAGTAAAAGGGGAGATTGCTTATATCTTTCTGTTCTGTAAGTTGGGGAGGAGGTAGGGAAACATACCCAGTTCATTAAATGGTTCCAAGACAGTAATGTGAAGAGCAGCTTGGTCTATCCCACTGTGAATTCTTGACCCCTGGAGGGATCATTGCCACAAACTTTGACCCTCAAGGTAAAATTAAGACATAGATTATAAATATGCATCAATAGTCAGGGAATTGTAAAGGTAAATAAAAAAACTACCTAGTTTTATTTATTTTTTTCCTCACAAAATTCCCATGAAAGTGAGAAAATACAACAACAATCAAAGGGAGATTAGTTGTGTGTCCAGAGCTCACTAGCATTGAGTCAAATATTGGCCCGAGAAGACCAGACTTGTAATTTTTTTTTTCCATGTAGGAAACTGCCATGTACTTTGGACAAAATGTCTACCAAGTAATAGTTGTAATTTTGGGAGAAATTAAGCACATTGTTTTTAAATATATATATATGTCAATAAATGTCTTCAGCACTAGGATGGCAGGATTAATAATAACTATCGAGTTTGCCAGGTATATTTACAGATAAAGTTTTATATCTTATACAGATTTTAATGCATAGTTGTCATTTGAGTTGGTAACCAAACTAAATGGAATGGCCTTAGATATATTTCTGTATGAGCTCTGACCATCTGATGCCTTCAATAAGAACTATGAAGTACATGCCCAGTGATTCTGTCTGATCCTGAGAAGGTAGGGAATGGGGATGGCTCAGGGGTTTCACATGGCTACTACCTGCTGATCTTCCCTTTCATGGAAGCAGAGGGCAATCATGCACTGGAAGAAATTCGTAGGCCCTTCTCTTGCTACCTAACCTTCCCAGTGACCCAAGTCTCTGAAAAGCAGAATAAAGAATGGAGGAAAATCATGGCATGGCCTCCCCCTCCCTCAGAGTCCAGCCATCTCATTACCTCAGCAGATGGACTCAGCTGCCACACTTTCCTAAAATGAGGGATATTTCCACAGGTCACCCTGAGCAAAGAGCTTCCACCCTGAGACCATTGTGCTGAGGTCTCCTCCTTACTTGTATTTTAGGATCTTGGAGTACAGCCAACTTTTAGGCAACTATTTTCTTTTCACTTCCAGAGTTCCTTAGACCCAACTTCCAGACAGATAAGCCATGTCAAATGGTCCATTTGATAGGAAATTTTGGATAAAGCACTTTATTTGCACAATTTCACATTTGGTCATTCATCAGACAGCTAATTTTTTTCTTCACAGAGATGTGTGAATATAAAGCAATGCCACACATCATGCTTTGAAAGGAAGCTCTCCAATCATGGCCTGCCAATTGTGCCAATACGTGTTGTCCTCCTTTGCTTGGGAAGCTCATTTGTAAGCCATGTTTGAGGAAACATGAGGATGCACAGGAAGCTGTACTGGGGATGGTTGGCGTAGCCGGAACCATGCTTGGGAGGAAGCACCACCCTCACGTGGGCCAAATGCTTTTCTCTTGCTACAGAAAAGCACAGAAGCAGCCAAAATAACCATACCCTCGCCAACTTTGGCAGAGAATTAGAGCATTTCATAGAATACAATCTGTGGCCTCCTGAACAAACACCAGGCATTTGGCATCAGCATAGTTTCTTTGAGCAGCAGACCATTGATCTGATGAAGAAACTTTATTAGGCTCTTAAAAATATTTGCATTATAAGAAGGGTTGTGGTTTTTTATTTTAATCATTTTTATGAAGATAATAAAAGAGCATCATCGCCTAGAGATTGTTTTGTATATTTTTTAAAAGGTAATTCTATAAATACTATTGGGGAGTAACCCAGAATTTGCTAATATCACACTGCATGCGTATTTCTCAGGAACCCAAGCAGAGACCCTTTGCTTGAGTGTTCACCCAACATGTCTTCTGGGACTTCTCAGAGCTGAAGTTGCGTTTCTGTTGACATCGACGTTATGACAACCATGTGTTTATATAACAGAACACTAGCCTTTGTCCACAACTTCAAATGCTTCACTTCACCGCAGCTGTGTAGAGACCTTCCTGACCCTTATTTTAATTAGTATAATTAACTTCCAATATTATAGTTCTAGAACAGAACGCTAGATTTTTTTTTTCAGAATTCATCCTACACTCTAAGAGAAAAATCTGAAAACTTCCATCATTAAAAGAAATCATCTCGCTTCTTTTATGCCTCCAAGAAAAGCTGGTAGGTATTCACAGGCATCCTCCTAGTTGTACGCCACATTCCTGAAAAATGGGATATGTTTCTACACTCTCTGGCCAAGCAAGGGCTGCCCCAGAAATAGTGGCTATGTTGAAAGTAAGGAGATGGAGCAAACCTTTCGACTTCTTGCTCACAGCCATATATGCAGAAATAATGGTTACTTAGAAATTACTCCCTTTCTCCTAAGTTTCCAGTTATACATATATGTGTCTAGGAATTTCAAATTTCTACATATCAAAGGTTTTTCTGCTGTTAAAAAATTTATGAAAAGTCAAATGGAAAGGGCGGCTTCAAAAATATAAATCAGAGAATGAATATTGATTTACCACCCTGCAGGGCCATCGGTGTGTTTCAGCAACATATGGATTAAAAGCATGGTCATTATTTTTAGGGGCTGGTGGGAGAGAAGGGGGAGAGAGAAAAAGGAGGGGGAGAGAAAGGGAGAAAGGGAGAAAGGAAGATTATGAGACTAAGCATTGACAGCTAAGAAAAATATAAAAGGCATATGTAGAAAGTAATCTGGGGGCAAAAAAAAAACCCACCACCACAAAAACAAATGTGTGCTTCTCTGCTAGCCAAAAGCATGTTCGGCTCATGGGGATTACAAAGCATCTAGTGGTGAAAACACTGTGCCTAAAGAAAGACCAGGAAGCATATTAAGGGTAGTAAGTGGCGAAGCATGACAGACATTGAAAGGGAAAGAAAAGTATATAGATGATGGAGATGCAGATGAGATATTGGGATACTGACAGGGATATTCAGCTATAAAATCCTTTGTACAGATTAATTTCTTGGGGTTATCCAGCTGTGTGCCAGATGTTGCTATGAGCAATGAATACAGCTTCTTAATTTCTTTTCCAGTACAGATTTTTGCCTGTGTCTAGGGAAAATTGGTTCTCCGGTAAATGGTATCAAATCATTGGGGAAACATATTTACGGTGCCATAAAAATATTGTATCTATTGAAACTAATGCTGTTTTTAATCTGCTTGAAGTCCATTTTTATATTTTCCTTAAGTACTGATCAAGATTAAGATTTTTACCTTTAGTGGCTCATTCAGCCTCAACTATTTACTAATTATAACCAAAACCACTAAAAAACACTCATAAAGATAAAGGTACCCCTATGCTCATTACACCATTATTTACAATAGCCAAGACAAGGAAACAACCTAAGTGTTATCTGGCTGGTGACTGGATTAAGATGTGCTCCATATATACAACAGAATATTACTCAGCCATAAAAAGATGAAATATTGCCATTTGCAACAAAACGGATGTATGTTGAGAGTATTGTGCTAAGTGAAATAAGTCTGACAGAGGACAAGAGCCATAGGATCTCACTCATATGTAGGATATAAAACAAAAAACATCTAATAAACAAAAAAGCAAACACATAGATACAGGCAACGGACTAGTGGTTACCAGAGGGAAAGGGCAATAGGGGGAGGAGGGAGGGAGTAAGTGGGGTCAAACACATGCTGATGAAAGGAGACTAGACTTTGGAGGGTGAGCACACAACAGAGCATACAGATGTCATAAAGTTGTACACCTGAAATTAACCATGTTACCCAAATAAATTCAATGATTTTTAAAAAATACACTCTATTTCCAGTGACCCAAAGAAACAACTGTTCTCATTACCTATGCATGAGAGAGGAAAACAATCTGATAAGAAAATGTGCGGCAGAGGAAAATCGAAATGGGGAGGGAAGACGACATTTGTTCATGGAAATAATTCTTTGCTAGTTGTACAGGAAGTGGGAGAGCCAAGCAGGACTAACAGTAACTTTGCTACCTGAAGGAGAGTGTGTTGAATCTGATGATGTCTTGAGCTCTACCTTAATTTAAAGGGTCTGTGATTCCAATGAAGGATTTTGACCCAGAAACTTTATAAACACTGTATTAGTCATAGTAGGAAAATATATAAAGACCACATTAGGAAAACGTGTGTCAGTGAAGAGCCCATGGCAGAGTTTTCTGTAACATAAACCTTCTCCGTGAACAGCCATCTCATCACCAGCCCAGGGTTTGTCAGTGATGCGGAAGTGTTCCGTGCTTCTGTCCTGAGGGAAGTTCATGGTGTGTATCTCATTTTATTATTTGACAAAGCCTTTGAAAGTTTACAGCATTTTTTTTCTTATAGTAAAGTTTTGTTTCTAAAGAAAGTGACACCATGAGTGCATCGAAAACTATTGACAGAAAAGTACGTTAGCCCTTTACGACCACCATCGCATCGCATCGCATCCCATCCCAGGAAACAGCTTGCGGTCCATTGCCGCCCTGGTAACAGCCTGGTCACCTAACCTGATAGGTGACGTCCTGGGAAAATGCTCGCTTTCTCCAGGGAGAGGCAGGGACTGCTGAAGCGCACAGCAAGGTTGCCCTGGCCCCGTCTAAATACCGAGTAGCTGCAATGATTTACTCTTTTCTCTGATAATAAGGAAATCTTCTTCTTTTCTGACTAGGATAACAGAAGCAGTAAGTTATTAAAACGCACATTGTCAGCTAGCAGGCTCATTTTCTGACGTAATCAGCAAAACTCAAAGGGTACTTTGGGATGTCAGCGAGAAGAGTTTCAAGTGAAAGAAAGCCAAGGATTGCTAATACTGCTTGGAAACAGGGAGCCAAGCCCTTGAGAGGTGTGGTTATTTATTTACTCTGCCTAACCTATAAAAGGCCTTTCCTCCCTATGATTCCAAGCGGGAGCCTGGCTTTTCAAGTCAATTATCTAATATGAAGTGATATTCAGGGAAGTAAACTTTTTTACACCTAAAGTCAGCTCCTGGTGAGATGAGCCCTGCTTAGCCTGACTCTCTCCTCCTCTGCACACCTCCAAGGCTCAGCAGGGCCAGGGCAGCAACCTTCACCCCTTTCCCGACACTCACCCTGTCTTCCTTACCAAGTTGAGAACATTCTAGCAAAGCTTCCCCAGTGCGGTGACTAACCCCAAGTCCCCCACACACAATAGAACATTTGCTAATTATGCAGTAATCATGCCTGTTTCCTTGGCCTCAGAGCTTGATCTATTATTTCTATAAGAAACACAAGGATCTCTTAATCCATAGAAAAAATAACATTGTACAAAAAGAAAAAGTTGCCTATTTTTATTTGAACGTCCATCTGTAGGTAGGCTTATTGAACCTTGAACTGTTAAACTAATGCAGAGATTCCCTTCCGTTGCTTACTGTCCCACAGTGAAAGCTAGTGATAACCTTTAAAAATGTTCTCTCACCACAGAATAAAAATTATTGAAATAGCTTCAATCTTTCTCTTTCCATTAAAAAAAAATACCCCTTTCCCTGCAATCTATACCTTCCCAGAATACTTCAAAAGACTTCCAAATAATAGATATTTTTACCCTAAATTATGTTTTAAGTCTAATAGAAAGCAGGCATTTATATTATTTAGATGATTAAGATAGTTAGAGGGGATTAAGCAGGGGAAATGGAGAAAGAAGAGCCAGGTTACGATTGTGGAGAAGGCCTAAGTGTTTAAATGAGAAATCTGAATACTGTTCTCTAGGCAACGGAGACCCTAAATCTATTTGTGTGGAGTGAAGTAATGACTCACTTATGTGAACAAATGAAAGACTAATTACAATAATCAGACAACTAAGTGGGCATGTGGACAGTGTGCTGCCAGGAATCTCTAAAGTCATCCCCCATTCCTTGCCTCGTCCCACAACCACATCAAAATTACAACTAAATTATAGAACCACCACCCTTGAGAACCACCTGAAGACTAGCTAAGCAGAACTTTTATAACTAAGGATATAAAGAAGACAGGTCAAGACTGGTAAAAGGTAAACTGGCTAGTCCCACACCTGTATGTGGCAGTTGGGAACTGGGAAGGATGCCTCAGCTGTGGGGGTCCCCCTGAGGAGTGAGGGGTCCCAGCCCACACCGGGCTCCCCAGCCCAGAGCACCAGTGCCTGGGGGAGGAGTCCCCATAATATCTAGCTGTGAAAATCAGCAGGGATTCCACCTGGTGAGATGGAGGACTGCTGCAGACCGAGCACAGACTCACTCACAAACACTTTCCCTAAATTCCAGTGAAGGGACAGCAACTCAGAAAGCACCAGGGCCATATGAGGAGAAACTGAATTGCCTGGCTCCATGGCAAGGGCTGGAGGGGCAGCTCCCTCCAAAGCACAGGCTTTCAGGCACCACTGTCCCTTTGTTGAGCCCTCCCCCGACTCAGCCAGCAGGCACCAGATCAGAGTGTCCGTTAACCTGGCTGACAGCACTTGCCCAACCCAGGTGATTCCCTGAGACCCCGTCCCACCTGTCGACAGGAAAAAAGGGGCTCTTTGGAAAGTAACCTCATAGGGAGGTCTGATTAATTCTTAACTGGGTAGGTCTTGGTGGTAGTCATGCCCCAGGCATATAACGTTTTAAGGTTTATCTTTGCCTTAAGCAAGCCCTGTCCATTGTTTCTGTGCATCTAGGTTAATACACCTTTGAAAGAAACTGTAACCACCCTCAAGAGAATACATAATCTTGTTAACTATTCTGGAATCCAACCCCCACCTGCTTTCTCCCACCTCCATGTGAGTGTCTGCATCTTGCTCCCCGCAATATGTAGTTAGTTTGGATCAAATAAATTCTCATAAAAATTTTCTACAGGGTTGGACATCGACACATACTTGGTATGGTTGGCAAAATTCTTACGTACACCCAGGACCACCCTGCAGACCTGGCCCCAGTGCGAGGTACAGCAGGGGCCCACTGTGTTCTACCAGCTCCCCACTTCATATCCAGTAAACGTGGGGAGTTTCTCTTGGGGTTCTGGGCCTCCTTGCTTTACGTATCAGGCCATGACTTTAGTTGAACTGATTTTAGAAAATCCTCGAGATAGGTCAAGGTTGAGATAACCCAGGGAAAGCAAAAAAAAAAAGAGGGGGCTTCTGTTTAATTTTGGCTTTATAACTAAATTGCTTACTGAGAGCCTGAACAAAATCTTTGCTGGTCAAATGAGAGACTGAACTCTCTAGCTCCAAAAGAGAAAGGATACTTGCTTCCCCAACTCGAATAGCCAGTGGAGTGACAATAGTTGTTTCCAATCCCTGAAACCGTAGATGCAGACATGATGCCATGAGGGGTCCTGTGCAGTAACTCAACCAATCTGGAAATAGCTGACGGGAGCCTGGGGAGAAGGGCAGGGTGTCCTGGAATGGGTTCACCCCAGGAGACAGGCCTAAGAGAGGGACGTGCGCCTCTAAAAGAATCGTGGTTCTGGTGGCATCTAGTAAGCTCTCACCAGCCCTTGCTCAAGTATTCTTAGATGACTAAGAACCTTTGTGGGGCTGCCTGAGGAAAAATTTCCTCCAGGGTATAAAGCAGTCCTATAGGGATACACACGGCATTGGCTCATCTAGAGATGTGAATGTAAAGGCTGGTGTTCCCTAGAAAGACTCTATAGATCTCAAAATTAACATGGGAATTTGTGCCTCCCAGGCCAACAAGGACCCCCGAGTCAACCTCCCATTTATAACTAAGATGGTCAAGGTGAGGATCCCTTGATACTTCTAAATTAATTTTTACATGCACAATTTTAAAAAGCTGGCTATAATATTACACAGAATAAATGGAAACAAAGTTATTAGAGACTTTCAGAACTTAAAAATGAAACTGTGCAAAAGGATTTTTACAAAGAAAGAGCAATAAAGTATTTAGACAAATGGATCAAGCTATGATATCATTTAAGTGTCAACCCAGTTCTTCGAGGTATGAAAAATGGCTATCCTTATTTTAAAAGGGGGAAAGGTCAGCTAGAATTTGACTTGCCAAGGCAGATATAAATTGTAAAATGCTTCCAAAACAAAATTTGGATCCACCTGTTCTCTGTGTCTGTCTGTGTATGTCTATATATGTATGGTGTAAATGTGAGATAATTTTCTACCTCAGGATGATATTGTTAAAATTAAAGAATTAAATTACCTTGTAAGGATTAGATATTCTAAATTTCTTAGAAATATAGAAACTAACTCAAATGTTTTTCAAGTTCATGTGATCTAAGACTAATGCTTAGTAAATAAAATCTAGCTTAAGGTTTTGGTGTAAATAAAACAGACATGTCTTTATTTTACCTGGGTTTTACAAAAATAAGTCCACGTTAATAATTGACTTTTATGTGTATGAAAATGTTTCTAGAGGTTATAAAATGTCCAAGCTAAATAATGCTAATTGATTAATTCTTAATTTTTATTAGACATTGAAATTTTAAGGGTTACAATCTCAGTCTGCTTAGAAATAGCTTTGGGGTGTTTCAGAATCGCTCCTGGAACACCTCAAAAGATTTGAAATTGCATGGAAAGCATTGTAAAAACAAGTGATGAAAATTTCTAGGGTAAATTGTATAGGTAAACAATGGTTGTAAATTAAACAAATAGTTTGGACTATGGGAAACCAAAGATAGCCACTTGGTTCTTCCTGCTCCATGGCTCCCCATTTATTTTTATTCTTATTTTTTGTATTCCTTCATGCATCACAGGGCATTTAAACTGGACTTGATGAAGGAACTTATAAGCTGACATTATTGGAAGAAGACATCTTACACTACTGCCAAGGTTTGATAGAGTCACTTCAAGAAAACAAGTTGGTAACTTTCTTTTCATAGCCAGCTCCAAGGAGACAAAGATTGCAAAGATCATTTGACTGCCACCTGCATATTTGAAAATACATCAAATAAAAGACACTCTCCAATCTCATTGGAAGGGACCTTATCAGGCACCTAACTGCAAGTAGATACCTACCTCATCTTTGGACATTAAAAACTCCTCTAGGATGAGAAGCTGCTGAAACCAGAGGCTGACAGCTATCCCAAGACCTTCACAAGGCCTGCAAACTTGTGCATTGATACTGAATTCAGGATCCTCTCATCTTTACCTGTCTAATTATATTAGACACAAGAGCTACATTTGTTCTTTGGGTTTTCCTATATAGTCCAACTGTTTATGATTACTGAACACGTATAACTGTGTTAATATTATTTTCATGACTTATGTAAATGTTATTCTAGATGCCAAATACAGAAAAATGAAATAGGAGGCAAAACTTGGATCCTGATAGCTCACAAGATAGAAATGATTCAGAGTGTTTTCTCCCAATAAAGGCCATAGGACCTTACTGTCTCCCATTTACCTGCCCTTCCTGTTTGGGGAAGATTTGGCCTACATTCAGATCTCATGGCTACAGTTCTGCCCCATTCCCAAGGATCAAAAAGATGATGTTGATACTGAAATTTCCTAGGAATGAGCCTTCCTAGTGCTGTGAGACCACACTATCCAAACAAAATGTTGGTCATCAATGCATCCTTCAGATTAATTTATAACTGAAAGGGGAAACTGTGGGGGGAAAAAGGAGTTCCATGGAAGTAACCTTGCAGGATGATCTGATCATAAATTCCTAACTGGGCAGGTCATTCCTAACTGGGGGGTAGTAATACCTCAGGTACATAACTTTTTAGGAAAAGGTTTATCTTTGTCTTAGGCAAATACTTCCCATGTTTTCCTCCTCATCTAGGTTAACACACCCTTGAAATAAGCCATAAGCACCTTGAGAACACAGAAACTTGTTATACCACTCTGCCTTGCTTTCTCCTACCACCACGTAACCTTCCTTACATCCCCTCATTAATCTCAAATGGATAAAAGAGATTGCAAAACTGTTATTCTCTGGAGCATTTGAGATCTTGCTTCAGAGCATATGTCATTAGCTTAGCTACAATAAACGCTTATAAAAATTCTCTACAGTATTGTATGTTTCTTACGTTGACACACCCAACTCACACACCATCCTAAATATTTTTCAGTAGCTGTTCCACACCTGCGGCCAATCTCAGCCCACAATGCGGACTTTCCAAAAATTTCTCAAAGGTTCACAAACCCCAAACAACTAGCAGCTGGCCTTGGCATGCCCTGTACCCCTTGCTAAGCAGCACCAAGCCCAGCACTAGTGGCAGCTGGCCTCGTTCACGACACAGACTCTCCCAGGCACCTCCAAGCCAGCACTGGCAGCTACCCATTGCAGATCACTTTGTAGTTCCCATCAGGAGGCCTCAGGCCAGCCACAGGCAGCAGCTAACCTTGGCCTATACTAAAGCCCCTCCCAGAACCAACTCACCCAGTGGCCAGCTTCAGAACACACCTGAGTACCACCCGATTATCCCCACAAACAACACACCCACAGGGTAGATTCAGCGGGCAACAAAGCCCCATCTAAAGCGAATCCAATTCTGTAGGGTGAGCCCCTGCACAACAGCTCCTCTGCTGTAGTCCTGGCCAGTCCTCATAGCCAGTCAGCCTGTGGGTAAATCCCACCCATTTATGTGCCAACAGCTATCAGGCAGGGCACACACAAGTCACATAATGGACACCCCTGGAGCATCCAGCTCAGGTGACCAGGGAGACTGTGCCACTGGACCCCCACAGGACACATACTATATAAAGCCACTCTGCCAAGGCTAAAAGATATAGCAGATCTACCTAATACACAGAAACACTAGGAGGCAGCCAAAATGAGACAAAAAAAAAAACACATCTCAAATTAAAGATAAGGTCAAAACTCCGGAAAAACAAGTTAACAGAATGGAGGCAAGCATTCTACCAGATACAGAGCTCAAAACACTGGTTATAAGAATGCTCAATGAACTTGGGGAGAAAGTAGATGAATTTAGTGAAAACTTATATAAAGAGAGAGAAAAAATAAAGAAGAGCCTGTCAGAATAAAGAATACATTAGATGTAATCCACAGCAGATTAGGTGAAGCAGAGGATCGAATCAGCAATTTGGGGAACAAGGTAGCAGAAAACACCCAATCAGAACAGAAAAAAATAAAGGATACAAAAAAGTGAGCACATGGGGTGGAGGAGGGCAATGGGGGGAGGGGGGGAAGGGATCACCTGTAACAGTTTCAACAATAAAGATTAATTTTTTTAAAATGTAAGGATAGTTTAAGGGACCTCTGAGGCAACATGAAGCACATTATTCGAATCAGGGGAGTACCAGACTGGATGGCTTCATGGGTGAATTTTACCAAACCTTAAAAGAAGAATTAACATCTATCCTTCTCAAACTATTTTCAAGAGGAGGAAAGGCTCTCAAGCTCATTTTATGAGGCAAGTATTACCCTGATTCCAAAATCAAACAACATTAGAAATAAAATTATCAGCCAATATTCCTGATGAACATAGATGCAAAAATTCTCAACAAAATATTAGCAAAGTTAAGTCAGCAATACATTAAAATGATCATGTACCATGACCCAGTGGAATTTTTTCCAGATAAGCAAAGTTGGTTCAATATCTGCAAGTCAATTACTATGATATACCACATAAATGAAGAATAAAAATCATATGAGCACATCAATAGATGCAGAAAAGGCATCTGAAGAATCCAGCATCCATTTATGATGAAAACACTCATCAAAACGGGAATAGAGGGAACGTACCTCAAATAATAAAGGCCACATGTAGCAAACCCGCAGCCAACATCACACTCAGTGTTGAATACCTCAAAGGGCTCTCCTTCAGAACAGGAACAAGACAGGGATGTCCACTTTCACTACTTTTATTCAACATAGTATTGGAGTTTCTAGCCAGAACAATCAAACAAAAAATAGAAATAATAGGCATCCAAAATGGAAAGGAGGAAGTAAAACTCATTATTTGCTGATGGTATAACACTATACATAGAGAACCCTAAGCATTCCACCACAAATTATTAGAACTGAAAAATGAATTCAGTAAAGTAGCAAGATACAAAATTAACATTCAGAAATCAATTGCATTTTTATATACCAAAACAAACGATCGGAAATAGAAACTAAGCCCTAGCCATTTTGACTCAGTGGTTAGAGCGTCGGCCTGTGGACTGAAGGGTCCTGAGTTCGATTTTGGCCAAGGACACATGGTTGCAGGACCTTGGTTGCAGGCTCGATCCCCGGCCAGGGTTGGGACGCACGCAGGAGGCAACCAATTGATGTGTCTCTCTCACGTCGATGTTTGTTTCTGTTTCTCTCTCTCTCCCTCCCTTCCTCTCTCTGAAAAGCAATGGAAAAAATATCCTCAGGTGAAGATTAAAAAGAAAAGAAATATAAATTAAGAAAACAATTCCATTTATAATTGCATCAAAAAATAAAATAAAAAGTAGAATAAATTTAACCAAGGAGGTAAAAGACCTATACTTGAAAAATTATAAAGCACTGAAAAGAGAAACTGAAGAACATACAAATTAATGGAAGCATATACTGTGCTCATGGATGGATAGAATTAACATCACTAAAATGTCCATATTACCCAAAGCAACCTACAGATTCAGTGCCATCTCTATCAAAATACAAATGGCATTTTCACAAAACTAGAACAAATAATCCTAAAATTTGAATGGAACCACTAAAGACCCCAAATAGCTACAACAATCCTGAAAAAGAAGAACAAAGTTGGAGGTTTCACACTTCCTGATATCACTCTACAAGGCTCTAAGAATCAAAACAGCACAGTACTGACATAAAAACAGCTAGATCAATGGAAAAGATTATATAGCTCAGAAATAAATCCACTCCTGTGTGGTTAATTAATATATGACAAAGGAAGCAATAGTTTACAATGGGGTAAAGACAGTCTATTTAATAAATAGTGATGGGAAAATTGGATAAATACATGCAAAAAAATGAAACTGGACCACCTTCTTACACCAAATATAAGAATAAACTCACAACTAATCAAAGACTTAAATGTAAGAACCCCAAGCCATAAAAATCCTAGGAACAAGACATAGGCAGTCAAGTCTTTGACACTGTTCTCAGTAATCTTTTTATTATTATTTTTATATGTCTCCTCCAGCAAGGGAAACAAAAGAAAAAAATTAACAAATGAGACTTTACTAAACTAAAAAATTTTTGCACAGCAAAGGAAACCATCAACAAAATGAAAAGTCAGCCTACTGAATGGAAGAAGATATTGGCCAATGATACATCCAAAAATGGGTTAGTATCCAAAATATATAAAAATTTCATACAACACCAAAAGAAACAATCTGACTTAAATATGGGCAGAGGACCTGAACAGACATTTCTCCAAAGAGGACATACAGATGGACAAAAGACATATCAAAAGATGCTCAACTTCATTAATGAGAGAAATGCAAATCAAAACCACACTGAGGTATCCCTCACACCTGATATCATCAATAAATGGCTATCACCAATAAATCAACAAACATTCCTTTTCTCAATGCTGGTGGGATTGCAAATTTGTGCAGCCACCATGGAAAAACAGTATGGGAGGTTCCTCAAAAAAAATTAAAAAATTTAAAATTTAACAAAAAACCCAAAACACTAATTTGAAAAGATGTATGCATCCCTATGTTCATTGCAGTGTTATCTGCAATAGCCAAGATATTGAAGCAACTTAAGAGTCCATCAATAGATGATCGGATAAAGAATAGGTGGTACATATACACAAGGGAATATTACTCAGCCATAAAAAAGAATGAAATCTTACCATTTGCAATAACAAGAATGGGCCTAAAGGGTTTTATACTAAGTGAAATCAGAGAAAGACAAATACGATATGATTTCACTTATATGTGGAGTCAAAAAAATAAAATATACAAACAAACAAAACAGAAACAAACTCATATAGAGAACAAAATAATGGTTGCCAGATGGGAAAAGTATCGCCAGGCTCAATGAAAAGGTGAAGGGATTAAGAAGTACAAATTGGTAATTACAAAATAATCATGGGGTTGTAAACGCAGGTAGGGATAGAGTCTATAATAGTGTAATAACTATGTATGGTGTTAGGTGGCTACTAGACTTAACGGGGGGCTCACTTTGTAAGTTATATGTATAATCACTATGCTCTAAACCCGAAACTAACAGAAGTTAGAGCTTCCTAGAGAAGGTTTCACCACAATTTTATGATCGTGTAACCCCACATATATTTCCAAAAGAAAACAAATATTTTAATCAAAACTCAAAGTGCTAGCTTCACAACTTTTTGTAGAGCAAACTTTCCATAGCACATACCCCACCTTCTCTTATCATCACTCAAGTATTTGAAAACATACAATAAGAAAAACATGCTGATAAGAAAATTGCTCTGAATTCTCATGTAATTCAGTTTCTGGCAAATTGGTTCCAAGCCCTGCTTTGCTGTAGCTGGGTGGTCAGCACACGCCTGTGGTCTGGGTGTTGATTTATAGGAAGCCACACAGAACACCCGGAGCTGTCGTTGCCAAGAGGGATGTGGACTTGTGTCATGATTCTGCCCAATACACAAACCATTTTCAGGTTTTTTAAATAATCAGAAAATTCCACTTCTTCCTAAAGGACCTTGAAGTACACCTTCCTTTGTGATCATCAAACGAGAAATGATGTGTTTTGCACAGTGTTTGGGGTGTGGAGGGAGTGTGCTGCACGGCAGTGAAGAGGGGACAGTTGGCCCCAGGTGCCCTGCACGACAGTGGTTCCCCAATTTTTCTTGTGTGCAAAACCTCTACACTTTCTTTAAAATTACTGATTACCCCCCAAATCTTTTTTTATTCAAATATTTGAAATATGCATATTGAAATTTAAAGTGCTAATTTTAAATTTTATTTAGTTTAAAATAACAATAAACCTATAAGCTGTTAATATAAATAACATATTTGAGGAATAATCCATTTTCCACAACCAAATAAAATTTAGTGAGAAAAATAGGATTGTTTCACATTTTTTGCAGATCTCTTGAATGACTGGCTGAACAGGAGAGAGCTTGATTCTCATATTTGCTTCTGCATTCAATGTTTTCCGATACGTTGTTTTGGTAGAAGCATATGAAGAAAATCAGGTTCTACATGTATGTGATTGGAAAAGGGAAAAGTGTTTTAATAATCTCTTTAGATGCCTGGGTGGTGTTGCTCAGTGGTTAGAGGGTCGTCCTGCACACTGAAGGGTCACAGGTTCAATTCCCAGTCAAAGGCATGTACCAACCAATTGATGTGTCTTTCTCACATCCATGTTTCTCTCTCTCTCCCTCCCCTCCATTCTCCTCTCTCTAAAATCAGTGGGAAAATATCCTTGGGTAAGGATTTTTAAAAATAAATAAAAACAATCTTTTTAGATAGCTCTGTAAATTCCTTTTTGATACCATACTAAAACTCAGCATTAAAAGTATCTTAAAAGTTAGTTGCAATGTCAAATCTGAAACCATATCAATAAACTTTTCATATTCTCTTACATTAAAAATCCATTGGTCTATCTTGTACTTTAATAGACTTTGTACTCTGCACAATTTTGTAATATCATATATCTATCATTTGGAAAAGATTGGTTGAGTTCTGCAGATCCTCCAAATGTTAAAACATTTTATTTATAAAATAGCAAATAATCACATTCATTTATATACCATCAATGATATATCAGAAAAGTCTTTAAGTGTTGGGACTCTATAAGCTTATGGTGGCAGACTCAAGTTTTTCCAGATTTGAATTTTCATTAGAAAACTCACGTTTTATCACTGACAACGAATACTGTCAGTTTTATTAAAGTGGTAGGCTCACTTTGTTCAGTTTCAAGAAATGCCTCCCAAATACTCAAGGAGTGCTTATTTGTACTGTGTTCTTCCAAGTAAACAAATAGCTCCTTCAGCTGAGAACTCAACTGTAAAGTGGGTTTTCTGGAGACAACCACAGTACTTCAGCAGGCAGAAGTGCTTTATGTGTATTTCTTATTTCATCACTCACAGTACTAAAAGAACATGTACTCACAAGCTGAGATTTAACACAATTTGCAATTTTTACTGATTCATTAATGTCATTTTACATGAAATTAGCCTTGGGCTATTTTGCTTTGTTTTTGTTGTTTTTTTCTACTAATACCTTGCAGTGAGGAATGACACAAAGACGACTGATACCACTGCTTTTATTTGCACTAAAAATCACCAGAAGTTTTACTACTGCTGCTTTAATGTGTAAATATCACCCCAGTTTTGACTTTGTACACCCCCTGAATGGATCTTGGGGACCCTCAGGGTCTAGGCACCACACATTGAGAGCCTCTGGGGCAGCAAACCTCCATAGAAATCAAATGATAAAGAGAAAGTATACTACACAAATCAACTGTGAATAGCAGTGTGCATGGTTATAATGGAATTATTGTCATGTATTATAATTTTATTTAGATCCAACTATATTGGGGGTTGGGGAGGGGGTGAAATGTATGTTGACAGTGGGCATGGGCAGGTGAAAAAATTAAACATCATCTAAAGTGGGAAGTAAATAATCACTTAAAACCTAAAAATTAAAATTAACAATATTATTTTACAATATGTGCTAAATAACAAAAGAAACTACTCTCAGACCTATACCTATTCTAATATAAGATGACAGATACTAAAAATGAGAAGACCTAAAAGTGAGCAGGTAAAGGAACAGTGCCTAGGGGAGAAAATGGCACAGAAAGTGGAGACTCATGATGAAAATAAGTATAAATACCTGGTGCCAGATGTTTTCCTGCTTCAAAGAAGGGAAAGAGTTTGAGAGCAGGAGCAAAAGCGGACAGAAACAGAGGCAGTTAAAGGACACAAAACGGGCACAAAAGCTTCACAATTTGGCTTACAGTGAGCTCTGTTTACCATCAACTGCCTGTGGACAAGTAGAAGGCACAACACAAGTGCTGTTGCTCATTGCTCACAGGTGCACACACTGCGAATGCAGCCTTACGAGGTTAAGGAGATTTGCTTTAATCTCATGCATGTCATCCGAAAAAGAGCAACAGTCCTAGAGGACTATTAGAGTTGTTCGTTCAACGCACAAATAGTTATTGAATGTCTCCTGTGTGCCAGGAGCTGTTCTGACGGCTGGGGACACAATGATGAAAACAAATGTGGCCCCAGACCTGTGAAGCTTGTAGTCTTGTGGTGGAGACTGCCGCTAATCAGGAATTCCTAAAATAAACGTTACGAAGGAGAGGTGCTGGGACACATGCCATGAGAGTGCCTACGAGGATTTGACCTGGTTGAAATTTCAGAAGCATGTCCTTAAATAGCGGTGACTGAGCAGCAATCTGAGGCAGGTGCCAGCTGGGTGAAACACAGCATAGAGACATCAGCACGTGCAAAGGCCGTGTGGCGAGAGGGCGCAGTGGAGCATGAAGCGTCCAAAGGGGCCTGTGCTAAAAAGTACATGAAAGTGTGGGAGGAGTTTGAGCCTTAGCAATGGCTACACCAAACGGAGCCTTGCAAGCAACGCTGCAGAACTCTGTCTCTTTCCCACGAGAAAGTGGGGAAGCTCCGAGATATTTTAAACAGGAGTGTGATGTGTACTGACCTGTCTTTTGAAAACATTACTCTGGGAGGCCCGGTGGCCGAGGAGGATGCCAAACCTGCCACCTCCACTGAGCAAACTCAAAGAACACATCTGTAGGTTAACAATTCCTCTTGCAAGACAACTGAGGGCCGAGTGAACAGCTTATGACAATAAACAAGCGATAAAGATGGACTAGAAAACTCTGGGGAGCTGCACAAGCCCTCTGAGAGCTGCAGGAAGCCTCCAGGGCGAAGGAGCTTGTGAGCAACATTGTTACATCCCCCACTTTGATAGGCCAGCTGGGGCTTTTGGGGGGGGAAAGGGTGGCTTTTGCCTACCTGCAAGGACCTTCACAGCTGCACTGTACACTGCTTGGAAGCTTTGGCCTCCAGCGAAGAGAGCAAGCTGGAACAACAGGGCGTGGCATACCCAGCACCCTCCCTGCAGGGAAGGCTCCTCCCAGCAGGCAGCGTGCCAGGCGCCTGTGTGCATGCTCCGCTCCACTGCTTCCCAACCACTGGGCACTTAGAGCGACACTACATGGGCAGTCTAAGTGGGACCACTTTCTGTGACTATGGAGAGACGGCTATGGAGGGAGACTATGGAGAGAAGACCTGAGAGCCATGGGAACTCTCTGGGATCTGCAGGAATTCTCCACGATCAGAGGAGCCGTTGGGCATCATGGTTTCTGTCTCTTCCCCTCTATAGGGCAGGCAGAGCTCCAGTCAGGTGCTCTAGCCTGCCTGCAAGGTTCCTGCGGCGGGTTCACAGACACATTGCCTGAGCCCATCTCAGCCCAGACAAGGGGAGCAGGCAGGATCAATAGGGCATCACTACAGGTAGCTGGCCTCCCCATCTCTAGTCACTCCAGCTGGGTGGGCCTGTGCCCCAGATGCCTTAGGCACCTGCTCGGCTCCCACCTGCCCAAACTACCCAGCACACAGTCTACACAAAGCCCACTTCTACATCAGGCCATTTTTCCAAGACTGTTTTGTCTAATTCATATATACAAACATAGAGAGTCAAACAAAATGTAAAGACAATCTCTCTCAAATGAAGGAACAAGAAAAATCTCCAGATAAAAACCCTAAAGAAACAGCGATATTTTGCCTGATAAAGAATTCAAATAAAGGGTCGTAAGAACGCTCACCAGACCTGAGAGTGGAATAGAGGAACTTAGGAGAACTTCAAGGAAGAGTTAGAAAGTATGAGAAAAAACTACGCAAACATGCAGAATATAATAACACATGAAAACAGCATTAGAAGGAATCAAAAGATTCGCTAATACAGAAGACTGGACCAGAGACCTAGAGATAGACTAGTGGAAATCAACCAAACAGGACAGCAGGAAGAAAAAAAATTTTTTTTTAATTAAAAAAAAAATTAGGCTGGTTCAAGGGACCTCTGGGATAATATCACGCACACATTCAAATATTTAAATTATAGGAATCCCAGAAAAAGGAGAAAGGATCAAAAACTCTAAAGAAATAATGACTGAAAACTTTCCTAACCTGGGAAAGGAAACAGACATCCAGGCCCAGGAAGCAGGGAGAGTTCCAAACAGGACATACAGGGTGGAGTAAAAGGAGGTTTACAGTTGTGAGTATGCAAAACACAGTTTACTCTTGTATTATTATTTATTCATTATTGTATCATTTTCCATATGAACAACTATAAACCTACTTTTGCCCCACCCTGTATTGTAGTTAAAATGACAAAAGTTAAAGAGAGAATCTTGAAGGAAGCAAGCAAAAAACAAGTTACATACAAATAAAAGCCTCTAAGGCTATCATCTAATTTCTCAGCAGCAACTTTGTAGGCCAGAAGGGAATGGCAGGATACCATTAAGTTGGTTCCTTTAACGAAAGGAACCAACAGCCTAGAATAATTTACCCAACAAGGTTTATCATTCAGAAGTGAAGGAGAGATAATAGTTTCCCAGACAAGAAAACTCTGAAGGACTTCATCACCATTAAACCAGCTTTATAATAAATATTAAAGGGTCTTTTTTAAGCAGAAAAGGAAAGACCATAACCAGAAATAAGAAAACATGAGTAAGAAAAAAAAACTCACAGGTAAAGCCAAATATTCAATAAACACAGCAATCTGATATTTAAAAAGCTACTACAACAGTTTAAAAAAAAAAGAATCAAGCTCAACTCAAACTATAATAAGTAGTTAGGAGGGGGGAGAAAAAAATGTAGTTCTTACAAAATATATTTGAACTTAAATGCCTATCAGCTAAAAAATAGACTGCTATAGATAAAAAATGATATACTTAAATCTTATGGCAATCACATAACCAAAACCTACAAAAGATGTATAGAATAGAGCAAAGAACCTAAATAAAATACTAAAGAAAAACAGCAAACCACAAGGGAAGAGATCAAGAGAAGGAAGAGTACAACTATAAAAACAACCTGAAAACAATTAAGAAAATGGCAATAAATACATACCTACCAAGAATTACTTTAAATGTAAATGGATTAAATGCTCCACTAAAAAGACATATGTTGGCTGAGAAAACAAGAAAACATTACTCTGGAAATAATGGAGAGAATGGGCTGGGTGGCGGTAGGTGGGAAAGACAAATTAGGATGTGACAGAGTAGGCGAAAGGTGACAATCACCTGAGATAAGATGGTGACTGAAAAGATGGAGAAAAGTGACTAAATTTAAGTTTTAGGTGGGAGAAAAAAAACTAAAAACCTTAGGATGGGCTGGATGCATGGAGGGAGGCAAGGAAGGTGTCAAAGATGGCTAGCTGATGTCTAGATTCTGCAACTAGATGGAAGGGGGTCGCAATCATTGACTAGACACCTGAAAGTCTTGAGGTAGAGAGAAATGACGGACTGGAGATCATGAGTTTAATTTGGTGCTTGTTAAATTTGAGATGACTTTGGGATACTCAACGAAGATGTCAGGTAGGGAGATGAGTCCTCAGTTTACAACTTCGAGGAGAAGCTTGCATGGGAGAAATACAGGTGTGAACCATGGGTGGTTACTGAACCTGTAGAGTAGATGTCATCTACTAGACAACAGAGGAAACAGGAGGACCTAGGGACTGTGACCTCTACAATGATAATGAGGAGGTAGAGGAAGGAGAGCCCTAACAGTGTCAGAGACAAAACCGCTAGAGAAGAAGAAAATAGTAGGATGTTGGGGAGTGCCATATATCAATTTTATATGAAAAGATGAAAAAACACCCAGAATAATTTTTCATGTAAAATGGTCTAGAGTTTATGGGCAATACGATAGAGCCTATGAGTGAGATTTTAAAATTGTTCTTCTCTAATAACTTGTTCTCCAGTGTTGACCAAATCCAAACAGGAATTTCTTACCTCTCAGACATAGCAAACTACATTTAACTTAATATAAAAATCAAGTAATCTTACCCACCTCCAATGTCCCTGACTCCTATGAAAGACTGATGAACTGTGCTGAGAAAAGTTGAGACTGACATATCCAAAAACATTCTGTGATGAGCTAAGAAGCAATTATGGAGCTAAGCATTGTATGGAAAGAAATATAAGACTGTAAAAAAAAATTACACTCAAGTCTAAGAGAGCAAGGCTACTTAAAATCAATCATATATAAATAAATATGATATCTGATGAGTATAATATGAATTCAAGAAAGACAAGATGGCAACGATAGCTGGTTGGCTGCCCAAAATCCATTCTCCTCTTTTTAAAACAAAATCTGAATTTTTAATTTAAAGAAGACATCCATTCTTTCTTAAGCAAAGCCTGGTCCCAGGGTTATCCAGTTAAAGGACTACATGCCCCAGCCTCTCTTGCAGGGATGTGTGGCCATGTAATGTGAGTAGAATGACCGCATGGGGTGGGGACTTCTAGAAAGTCTCCTTAAAGGGAAAGGTTGCTCAGCTTTGCTCCTTCCTGTTGGCTGTAATGCAGATGTTAAGGTTGTCACTGAAACAGCCATCGTGTCTACGAAACCAGATACTAAGCACAAACACTAATAAGAAGGTATCTGGTTCCCTGACAACTCTTGAGCCACCATAAAAGTCCTTGCTGCCTCTGGACCTCTTTCATTTGGAGAAATATAAATGTCCAGATAATTGAAGCATTGTTTTGATGGGCTCCTAGTATATCCATTTGAACCTAGTCCTAAACAGCTTAAGGTTATCACCTAAGGAGGAATTACAGCAGAGGTAAAAATTCAGGTGAGATTTTAAGGCTGAGGAGGGGTAATAGAAATCAGTAGTTTAACAGAATAATGTTCTAAAAGAACATTAGGTGAAATGAGATTCAAAGGACTCCATTCTCTGTAAAATTAATGAATTTTGGAGTGTTAAATTTCATATAGGTGGATCAAGTAACTTTTATGTTACATGCCTTTTATTTGTTTTCCATAAAGTTATAGAACTTCTCATTTCCCCCTAACATTTCCTGTTTAATAGCATAGAGTTGAGATAGTTTCTAAGATAATAAGAAGATTAAGAATTTAGATTTCAGACTAGGGGAGGCAAGAAGATGATAATACAGCACCTGGCCCTTTACGTGGACACAAGCCTCAGGGAATGGATGAATGGTATGTAGAGAATGCTGAAGAACCTGCAGCGGTGAACTCAGAGCTTCTCAGTATTCACTGGGGGTTATTGTAGCCTGGGAAATGTGCCAGGGCTCAAATGGGTAAATGTCCCACATATTCCAAAAACTATAGATCAGTGACCTCATCACCTTCAGCAGCATCGATTATTAAATGAATGGTTTAGGCCCTGGCTGAGTAGCTCAGTTGGTTGGAGCCTCATTCCACATACCGAAAGGTCATGGGTTCGGCTGTAGGTTTGGTCCCCAGTTGGGGAGCATGCAGAAGGCAGACAGAGGCCGATCAATGTTTCTCTCTCTCATTGACGCTTCCCTCATGCTCTCTCTAAAAGAATCAACCAATGAATGCATACATAAGTGGAACAACAAATTGGTGTTTCTCTCTCCCCCCTCCTTCCTCTCTCAAAAAAAAATCAAATAAAAATTTACAAAAAAATAAAATAAAAAAATAAGTGGTTTACGAGCATTTTAGAAGAAAAGAGGGACTGGAACTGCCGATCCCCAAGTACCAGAATAGAATGTTGTATATTCCCTCTTACTCTCACCTGCCAGTGCTTCTTTTCCTTACATTTGCCATTTACCAGCATTCTGTCGAGTTTCTCTCTGCTGGCTCCACTTTCTTCTCACCAGGATCTCTCATATATATTCACGGCTTTTAACTGCTACACTCCAAGGGGAGCCAACAAGACCGTGAAACCCCAAAAGTACAAAAGATAGTGAAACATTTTCATACAATTAGGCTGGGAGCTTTATAGTGTGCAAATATCAGGCCAGTGGGGGTATGCATTTCCAATTTGGACACAATTGGGAAGTTACACTGCCTGTGGAAAAAAAGAGGAAATGCTTTCTTAATTCTCTACTCAATATTGCTCAGCTTTTCTGTCTTTCTTCCTCCCCTTTGGAACTGAATACAAAGTGGCATCCAAAGGCAAGAGAGAGAGAAAGTAGTCAAGCTGAAGGTGGGGGAGCAGACCAGTCACATGGGGAAAGAAGTAATTCCAGGATTAAGTAATAGCTGAGAGCATATACTTAATATTAAGCATAAAATAAAGGACCTCTGAATACCATAATAATAGCTGTGTTCTAAAACTGAACTTCAAGTAATTATAAACAAATTTATGGGCAGCACTTTCTGGGATGGGACAAAACCAGCGTGGAGTATAGACGAGGGCCAGAGGACCAGAAGGAAAACAAACAATTAGCTTCACCACATCTGACTGAAGATTTTCACCAGTGTCGTAATGAAAAAGATCTAGACTTGGATGTGGCTGAGAGCACTGTTTATTATTTAGAGATTTCTCATGATTGCATTGAACTTAACTGTATTTTGTGCTAATTTCCTAGTGTCGACTGTCATTCTTCAGTTATCTCCTTATAATCCTGACGAGAGACCACCGGTAAGTATTTTTACAGGCGGTGACACCTGGGTAAGGTGGACGTCCCCTGAAACCTGCAGGTAAGATTCTGCTGCCAAGAACGCACGAGCCAGGTCAACGGCACAGGTTCCAGAACCCTGCCTCAGGGCCCGTTCGCTTCCATGCCAGTAGCTATGACATTCAAGGAGAGAGCCCGCCTTCCCGCTCTGAGCTCCTGACTGCTTTTCTACCTGTCACTATGCTTTGCCGTCGCGGCACACTAGGGAACAGGGCGGAAGGCTTTGTCCCCTGGCACCATCCCCCGCCTCACTCAGCGGGATCCTCACCTTCACCCATCCCTCCTAGCCACGCGGGATGCCTCGGGGTCAGCCAGCATCCTCTCCGCCCGCTGCCCTCCGCATTTCCATCAGCCCCCAGCCCCCGAGTCATATCGCCACCACCTCCACAGTTCTCCGTAGCAGTCAACCCCATTACCCCCTTTCCCTCTGCCGCTGCCCTAGTTCAGTCCCCTCTCCATCTTTGTCTGCAGTTATCTTCCCGAAACAAAAATCTATTCCATAGCCGTACTTCAGAAAGCCTTCTCTGGTTCCTTTCTGCCTGCTGACAAAGGCCGGCCCTTGAACAAAGCTTTTCAAAGCCCTTCAGAATCCAGTTCTACTTCTCCAGTCTTATCCCCCAACCTCTCTTTCACTCCCTCCTTCTCTCCCCCCCACCCTCCTTTCCCAGAGAAAGCCCCTCCTCCCGCCATAATCACCAAGGGCTAAATTTTCTAAAAACAACAAACATTTACACCCTCAGAGCCTAGCGCAGGGCTATCAAATTAATAGTGTTTCCACACCAATTTGATTACAATGTTGGCTTGCTGCTGCTTTTTTATTTTTAATCCTTACCTGAGGCTATTTTTTCCATTGCTTTTTAGAGAGAGTGGGAGGGAGGGAGAGAAAGAAACATCCATGTGAGAGAGACAATCAATTGGTTGCTTCCTGCGGGAGCCCCGACCTGGGCCAGGGATCGAACCTGCCACCCGGGCGCATTCCCTTGACTGGGCGTCAGACCGAGACTCCTCCGAGCGCGGGCCGACGCTCCCACGGCTGCGGGCTGCTCCTGTGAGTGCCCGCAGTGCACCAGGACTGTTCGGAGCCCAGGGTGTTCAGCAGGAGAAGAAATCATGCAGGTCTGAGGCCAGGCCATTTGGAGAGGGCATTGGTATCTGGACAAAACTCTCCAGAAGTATCATTCAGAGGGGGAGGAGTAGCAGGGGGGAGGGAGGGAGGAAAGGAAGAGAAAAAGGATTTCCAGTGGTTTATTTCTTTGGCCTGTGTTTCATCATATTTATTATTTTATCAGTAGCTTTGATAAAGACAGAGAAGACACATCAAACAACTCAGCAGATGACACAAAACAGGGAAAATGCCCAAGATAGTAAAGCACAGAATAAGAATAAAATATGTATCAGTACAGTCGAATTCCAAGCTAACACAATGGAATATATAAGGATAATTTGAAGGTATACACTTCATGTTCTAAACATTATATAATTTCAGGTGTTGTGGGAGGAGAGTAGGCTGATCTAATAGCAATTTGTGTGAAATTTAGTTGAATAAAGTAAGCAATACTTGCTGCCTATAGATTTTGTTCCAAGTATGATGCTAAATATTTGATATGCAATTTCATTTTTTTTTAATTCTCAAAACCATACTATTTGCACCTTCATTTTACAGATGAAGAAACTGAGGCACAGAGTGTTCAGTCTAAGGTTATATATGTAGAGATGATGGAACCAAGGTTTGAAACCAAGTCACCTGACTCTGAGGCCTCACAATCAATCACTAGGCAAGGCTGTCTAGCATGAGTAATGCTAAGCCAGTTGTAGAATATAACTGATTTAAATAGCAAATGCAATATTGGGTTGTATTAATAGAAATATATTGTCCAGCCTGACCAGCATGGCTCAGTGGTTGAGCATTGACCTATGATCCAGGAGATTGCTGTTTGATTCCCAATCAGGGCACATGACCAGGTTGCAGGCTCGAACCCCAGTAGGGGGCATGCAGGAGGCAGCCAATCAATGCCTCTCTCATCATTGATGTTTCTATCTCTCTCCCTCTCCCTTCCTCTCTCTGAAATCAGTAAAGACATATAAAAAAGAAAAAGAAATATATTGTCCAGATCGAGGGAGTTTATTTTCAGCTGTAGTACTCACTAACCAACTCAAATGCAAATGTTAAATTTGGTCTAGGAGCTACATTTTAAAAATTACAGGGACAAACCAGAGAGTACCCAGAGAAAGGCAGCTAGGAACATAAAAGGTCCTGAAATTCAGATTTTTGACTGAAACTTTAAAGCTCTGAAGATCATTAGCCTAGAGAAAACTCTCAAGAAATATATTAGCTTTCTTCAGCCATTTAAAAAAAGAGTCAAGTAGGAGGGTATTATATTTATTCTACGTTGCTATAGCAGGCAAAATTAGGACCAAAGCTTAAAAGAAATAAATATCTTTTGACACTCAATATAATAAAAAACAAATATAGTGTTTGAGTTGTGAACAAATATAATAGTTCTCACAAATGAGTAAGTTCCCTATGGCGGAAGTATTTAAGGGGAACCTAGCTGATCACAGTCAGTGTAGTGTAGATAGTGTTCTGTATCAGGGCAAAGGTTAACCTAAATGGACTCTACTTTCCAATCTACTCTCCCTTCTCTACAGTTAGTTTTTCTATGAGTCTAATTTGAAAATACCATAGTTAATATGCATGGTGCCTGGTGTGTACTTGAAATATCAGGGAATTACTTTGTAAAGTATATGATTGTCTAATCACTATGCTGTACACCTGAAACTAATATAAAATAATATTGAATATCAACTGTAATTGAAAAATTAAATTAAAAAAAGAAAATACTGTGGCTAAGTAGAGATAATGTATGGCAGGTCTTTATATAGCACTGGGCAAGGAGCAGATGCTCAATAATTATGTCGTCAGTGGTCTGGTTATGAATGATATTTCTTTATGTTTAGAGGCTTTCCAAGGCAAACATGACATGTTAATGTGTTTCTGTAAATGAGAATGTGGTAACTTTTTAAAAAAGTCTCAAAATTCTTTGAAACTCTTGAGAGGGGGAGTCCCTACCCCTGGAATCTGTGTAGGTTTATGTGTGCTTCAATAGTGCCTCTATACACTGTCAATAGGGTCAGTGGAAGTAGCACTGTGTGACATCTAAGGCAGCGTCATGAAAGGTAATGTAAGCTTCTCTTCTTTGCCAGAATGCCTTTCCTTAAAGCCTGAACCACTACATGAGCTGGACTACCCTGAAGCTACAGTATTATGAAGAAGCCAAGCCATATGGAGGGGTCATATTATCAGCACACGGGTTGCCAGTTTTGGTCTTTGAGTCACCCATACAGACATGCAAGTGAAGGAGCCCCCAGATGAGTCAATCCTTGGCCATCAAGTCATCCCCAACCTTTGAGTCCTCCCAACTGAGGTTCCAGGCATCATGTAGCAGAGACAAGACACCCCTGCTCTGCCCCATCCAAATCTCTGAGCCACAGGACCTCTGACCATAACTGAATGATGGTTGTTTCAAACCACTAAGTTTGAGTTTGTTTTGTTACACACCATTAATTACCAAAACAAACATTTCATGTTTATATGCAAAATTTCTAGATCTATGTGGAAGAAAACAATCAGTTACTATGTAAAGCATGTATAAAAGGAAGGTCATAGCTACTGGTAGTCAGGAAGTGCTGATATCTTTCAAGCAAGGAGTCTACAACGGCACTTGGTTTATGCTCAAGAAAATCCACTTTAGGGTAGGTACCAGTAGCAAGACTATACTGAAATATTTAAACTACACGATGCACTCACTCATTTCACGTTGATTGACATGGTGATTTTACACAGGGCAACCTGGATACTGCAAAGGAATGTGAGTTTGTTTGTGAGGTAAGCCCCTATCCTATATAAAAAGTGCCTAAAACCATTCCAAAACCAGTACTAGATGTTAGGATATATTTTTATTCTCTCATAGATTTTCAATTAGGCAATAACTTTGACTACTTTTGGAAAATCACACATTATGTGCAATTCTTAAAAAGACGTGGTAAATAGTTTGCAATTTCTAAGTAGCCTTTACCCTTTTATATTCAGATATATTATTTTATTTACTTGTTAAAGTATATTGAACCACAGACCAAGGCTTGCTTTCTTTACATCAACAACTTAAAGCAAAAATGTGATTGCAAAGAAACTAAAAAAGCCAGGCCCCTCAATGCTGCTACCTCTTATGGGCCAAGGCACAGGGATAATGTAGCCAAAGACAAAACGTCCCCTCCAGAGTCTTCTGTCCTGTGCATTTAAATGAAGACCAACAAGTAATTATTGATTACCTTCTATGCACACCCAGCACTAGATGACAGTAATTGATAGCACACCAACAAGTGTTTATTGACCACCTACTGTGTGCTGGGTGCTATAGTGGTTATGAAAGTCTAGGACTTAAGGACTGTTCAGAGAGATGAGTTGGGTACATAACACAATCAGAGAATCTTGACAGACAAATCATTTACTCCACCCTTACAGAGCACAGTCTAAATTTCAAGACCCAGGGATAAAAAGATGAATGAGACATGGCCCCTGCCCACGAAGGGCTTACATTACAGTCCAAGAGACAGATGTACAGTCAGATAAAATGTCACGTTATAATGAGGCAAGTGCCATATGAGAGATATGAACAAAGTGTCATGGGACAGTGAGAACACAGGAGAACCAGGCTTGGGGGAGTGAAAAAGCACTCACAGAGAAGTTGTCATTGAAATCTTGAACGAGTTTTTCAGATAGACTAGATATAAGGGGCAAAGACATGGAATTATAGAACAGAGGCCGGGCGGTTTCTGGGCATAGTGGTTTCTGTGCGGCTCAAGTGAGGAGGTTATGCCAAGCCATCTCTAGCAGTACCGTGGCAAATGAAGCTGAACGAGGGGCAAAGTTCAGTGCTGCTCTTTTCCACTGTAGAAGCGTAAGAAATGGAGACTTTGATGTCAGCTGTAGTCATCAAAGGCATCTTTATGGAAGAGGTGGAACCTGACCTGGACCTTTAAAAGTGAACCGTTCGATTCAAAAGGAGATTGAAAAGGAGACGGTCATTCTGGGAGGAAAATGATATAAACAAAAGCATAGGAGATTAGAAGTGGCACCTGCTCAGAGGAGTGGGAATTAGGAGGCCTTGTCTGGACTGGAAAAGGCGGCAAGAAATTTATAGAAATAGGAGCCAACACTGGCTATTTAGGGAACTGGTCACAGGGAGCCAATTATAAACATGGTAGAATACCAACATCTGTATTTTAAAAATAGTCAAGATGATGCAAAATACCTTTGCTTAGCCTGTGTTTCTTTCTTTGGAAAATAAAAATAATTTTTTTTTTCAAGGAAAGAGGAGACAATATAGTTGACTAATGTCTACCAATGACTTTGCTGAGACACAGTACCAAGGATTATTGAATCCTCAAAGCAGTTCAACAGTGTTGTAAGAAGCATCCTCATACCAATGATGTGAAATTTGAGGAAATGTGGAGGTTACCCAATCAGTCACAGGTCAAGGTTTTGGTCCAAATCTGTTTGGCTTCAAAACCTGCATTTTCAGCAAGAGCAAGGTGAAAGCCGAGAACAGAGGAACCAGAACCCAGTCTCTGTGATTTAGCCGAATCTAGGCCGAAGTGCCTTAGATCACTACTATTTTGAAGTTCAGTTCTTAAGAGCAAGCACAGAAATGAAACAAACCACGTATAAATAGTTCACCCTCTTTCCTCGCCTAATGTTATGAAGACGAGCTGCACTGCTCAGCCGCGTGGTGAGGCAAGAGGGCAGAGGAGGAGCCCACGATGAGTGACAAGTCACTTGAGTTTAGCTCTGTGCTCAGTGAGCTGCCCGGCTTGAGACACCCAGTGTTACTTGGTATGGGCAATGTGGCAAAAAGGTTTGCCTTGGGGTGAGTATATCTGGAAATATCAAACCTGAGATGGCGAAGGCAAATCAAACAAAACAAAACAGATCATTTGAGTAGGAAACCAGAAGGCCGGATTGAATCCATTTCTCAAAGGCGGTATGCTTGTCCGGTATTATTCATGTACAAGTTCTTAATTAGCACGTTTCTCCTTCAGCCCTCCCCACAATTGTCTGTTATATTTACTCTAGGGGCCTCTGCATTTTAACCTTCCTTTCAGAAAACTTGGTAACCAGAGGCCAGACCCTCTTGCTGTCATTAAAAACCCAAAATGATTGTATTTGAACGGTCTCATTTCAGACCAGGGTTAGATACCCATCATAAAGTCATCTATTCTCTTAAAATGCCACCTGCCCTGCAACTAAGTCAGGCTTCGCTTTCCTCTGATAAGCACGTAAGCTCTGTTTCCAGGAGGAGTGGCCAGATGGAAGACATCATCCAAGGCAGACACATATTTCCTCCCCCAAATAGAGTATTTGTTCTACAAATTCTTGCATAAATATTCTTTGCATAAGAAATGATACAAGGCCTACAGTTCTACTGGAATGATATTTGCTTCATTATTTTACTGGAGAATGAAACACTTAATAGAAGATAATTATATTATTGGCTTTGGGGCTCTGAAAAAAGAGATAATTGTTACACTTGCTCCTTAATCCCCTGACTCTTCTAAATACTTTTCAAAAGATAACTGCTTGTAATTCAGAAAGTTCATGAGTTAATTTACTTAAGACCTTAGAAACAGACATAGGACCCAAGGAAGACCTAGGGACACTATAATCTTTTCCCTAACAGGATTATTAAAGACAGATGATCCTAAAGATGCCATGATAAAATGACATGAACATTTTTTTTTTTTTTTAGTTTGCACATATCTGCATGAAGTAGACATGAAACATTATATTTCATAGCATTGGTACTAAGTAACGTGTTTTAGCATTTCTTATAAAAGTAATATATGTTTGTGATTTTTTTTTAAAGCAAAAATATTCCTCCCTACCTTACTTCCCAGTGTGCCCTAAACATTTTCTCCAAAAGGAACTGCTGTAAAAGCTTTTATCCACATGTAAATACGTGTTCTGGATTTTTCTTTATATAATCTTCTTCAAATTTTGTCTACTTAACAATATATCTTGGATATAATTCCTGCAAAAAATAACATCCATATCCTTATTTATAACAGTCCCTAGTCTTCCATTTTATGGCTATACAACAATTTATGTCACTAGTACCCTATTAACGGCATTTAAGTTTGAGGTTTTGCTTTTAATAATCAACATTGTATTGAGAGTCCTGGAACCTATATGTTTCCACATAGCAGGAGACTATTCTAAGATAAATTCCTACTAGTGGAATTGCTGGGTCAGAAGGTATATCTACTCACACTAGCAGGGCCACATGCTTTATATCAATGAGAATAAAAGTATTCATTTCTGGATGAAATTTATAGATAAATATAAATTTGCTTTTATTTGAAATGAGACAGGGGTTTTAATTAATGATTTTCCTTCAAAATATGAGGGATCTTAAAATGGGTCCTTTCTTTCCCCCAAAACAAGAGGTTTCAATTCCTTGTTTGACTATTTCACAAAGAATTGCCAGTCACAATAGGACCTTGGATTTGTTTTAAAGAGATACATTTTGAATGGCATTTCATGTTTACATATTTCACCCACTCCAGAAAATGAATTGCTGTCTGTTAAGCAGTGTAGAATAGGAATACTTCATAGGAGTTAGTTATTTGGACCATAACAAAGAATAAAATCTTGTTCCCAGTGGATAAAAACTGGCACTGCTAAATCAGACTGACAGCATGGAGCAACAATTTGAGCACAACACGTGCTGAGCGCGACTGCATGTAGAACAGTGCACAGAACCATGTAGCTCTGCCTGCTTAGGTATTTAAAAGCCATTCCAGGGTTGTTATAATCTAAGATAAATTTTCTGGGACATGCCAAGTCATGCATGTATTAGACATGCTTCTCAGCCAAAATCAGCTGCACTTCAATATAAAAGGAAAAGCCAAAGCCCGAAGTAGGTCCATATTCTTTGTTTTTCAGATCCTCCATTCTCTAAGCACACACTTTCTCTCTCCCCCCCCTTCTCCCTCTCTCCACCTCTCTCCCTCCCTCCTTCCCTCCCTCTAGTAATGTAGAAATTTCTCTAAGTTTCTAACTATATTATATATAGGATATTATATATAAACATATATAGATACATTTTCTCTTTAAATGTTAATATTTAATCACCCCCTGGTGCCCCCAGGGCCTTTGGTCTCACTGTCAGACTGCTAAATAGAAAGGTACAGGCCGCCTGTGATGGCTCCCCTGTCACTCTCAGTGGGCATGAGCAGTCGTTGGAGCTTGCAGGATCGGTTGCTAGGCAACATGTTCATCTGCTGAGCCTGATATTTCAATTCGGCAGCAGTAAATGTCGGTTATGTTATGGCCTTTCAGAACCACCTTCATTACATAACATCTAGCATTATAATAAAGGGGTTTCAAATGTTGAGGGGTGTTTGGGTAGCAAGGAAAATCTGTACAGCTGTGGCACTGAGTGCACGTCAAATTAGACTTTCTGCATACAAAAAGTATAAAATGATGACATATTTAACACCCGGTCCTTCCTGGCAGAGCACTGACAAAGCATCATGTCAAGGCTGTTTACTTGATGATATCAAATCAAGTTGTCTTTTCATTCTAGAAAAGTTTCTAATTGGCACTATAGTGAAGGTAAAACAGCAATGACCTGGGGAAATGAGAATATTAATGTTCTGGATAAGATAAATGAGGCTAGTCTATCTAGGCAGGTATTTGTACAAATGACAATTCATTTAAGTTTGAAAAGCAGCAGCTGTGTAAATATTTTAAGTTGCCAATCTTGCTAAAACATTTTCCTAAACAAATGTCTGAGATTCTATGACATTCACTCAAAATTATTTCAATTATTATTATAATAAGATGGCTCAAAGCAGTTCTGTTCACTTATCCACTGTGTCCAAGGTTTCCCTATTTAGAAACTATTAGTGACCTCATCAGAATACAGGTTTGGATACAACCCAAATCCCCAAGTAACGGTGTCTTATAGTAGATAGTTATTTTTCTTTTACCCACCAGTTTGGTACAGAAGTCTGGGGCTGGTAGGGTCCTTTGTTGCATTTGCCACCTTTAACTTCCTTTCTCAAAATCTAAGATGCATTCCAACCAGTCAGAGGCTAAAAGGGAAGCGTGTATACATTACTTTCCTTCAGGAGAACAGCAGGAGGTCGCATTCGTTACTCTGCTTGTATCGGTACTGGACAGAACCTGGTCACATCTTCCTGCCAGGGAAACTGGGAAACGTGGTTGTTAATGGAGAGGACATGTGTCTGTCCAGCTAAAGCTCAGGGTACCTATTACCAAGGAAAAGTGAAGGCATGGATATTGAGGGACAACTAGCTGACCCTGCCATGAGAAGAAAGAAAAGCAATCCTCAGCAGTGTTGTACAAGAAAGTAATACAATTATCTTAAGCTGTAAAAATAAAATTCCTTTATAAGTTACAATAAAACAAAAATGAGTTAACTTCTCCACTTCTTTCAGATGGTCTAGGACCCTGAAGACAATGGGCCTAGAGGTCCAACAACAACCTGGAGTGACAGATATGTTATTCTCTCAATCATGGCAATGGTCTCACCTGTGGATACATGTCGAAACTTAACCAAATCTACACTTTAAATACGTGCAGTCTGTTGTATGCCAATTATCCCACAATAAAGTTGTAAAACAAAAAAGCATGAAATGTGATCAAAAAGGCTTTAAAATAAATGTCACGGCTGTCATTAGAGAAATAGCTGTTTGCAGGATTAAACTCAAGGAATTCAAGTTGATGCTGTTATCCATAAAGTTCTCCAATGAAACAGGGAAACCAAAAATGTGATCCTTTGTTAATACAACAGTACAAAGCATATAGAAGAAGAAAAAGAAAAAAACAAAACAAACAGGTGGAAGACTTTAGCTGGAAAATGGATCACTGAGAACGCTTGAGCAAAATTGGATTTGTTCGGCAATTGTATATATTCATGATCTCTCCTGAGTCATCAACACAAGAACCTACCACATTCATTCAGATCAGGGTCAAGGTAGTTGTGATGAAACATAGGAAGAAGAGTCCTCATGGGGGAAGAAACTAAAAAAACACAACAGGAGAATATGCTTTCTTTTGGAACAGGAGCCAGAACCTCCAGGCAGCCAGCAATTGGCAAAAACAAGAGTGAAGCAAATGTGCTTTATTTTTCTACGAAGCTGAACGGTAGAAGGATCCAAACCTTCCTTTTGACAGCAACTCCCATTGAGAAGCTTTGTTACTAATGGGTTGCAAATTTACTGATCCCCTTGCCTGTCATCTACGCTTTTCCTAAGTCTCAGTCATTCTTACTAACTCTCATATTTTTACATATTTATTCAATCAAATATTTTGAGTACTTTTATGTGCCAAACACTTTTCTAAGTGCTGAGGATAAAAAAATAAATAAATTCAACCCTAACAAAGCTCATAATATGGAAAAAGAGACAGGTAGAAATAAAATCTCTCCCACTCAGTTTATCCATTTATTTCTGAATTTTTGCCATGTCCTTGTAAAACTATATATTTACTGTATACTTTAAGCAAGCACAGAAGAAATAAGTGGTAGAAAAGTGGCAGAAGACTGTCTTTTTGTTTTGTGAGGGAGGGGGTTGGGGGGGGAGGGTTGTCCTAGAACCAGAATTCCTTTCTTCTGTACATTATTGGGACTTTTTAAAAAAACTGTATTTTAGAATCTCAAATTGGGTGGGTTTGGCCTCTGCATATATTTGGCCTTCTCATTCTCCATGCTATGGTAACATAAATAGAAGAAGACAGATTGAAGAGTAGTGAGGCATGCATAAATTTCACAAGTAAAATAAAATAAGAGCTAAAACCTTTATATTAGAGCCAGGAGAACAGTGAGATTTTATGTTAAGGGAAGATTCTTAACAAGTGTTTTATTTTACATTTCCCATTGTTTCCTGTTATTTTATTTGTCATCTTATAATAATAATAAAAAGAGCTGAAATATGAGTTATTATATTGAATGATTTGTCCATAACAGCACCACATCTTTGCAAATATAAACCTATTTTTCTTTCAGAGGGGGTAAGAAATTTGTCCCTAGAACGGGATGAGCTCAGAGTTGACATTCTTCGCTTCTTAGTCTGGTGATACATTTGGATCTATTACACTTGGATGGAAGATAAACATGTGGGCTTCTGGAATGTGGTAGAGACAAGCTGAATACAAGAATGTTTTAATGGCAATGCTAACAGTCTAGTTGCAAATAGTCTTACATCACCCAGTCAATCTATAATGAGCCCAAGATTTCATAATGTTAATTAGCTAAATTAATTTATATAGAAAAGGTGATTCATAATTTTATTTTTGTGTATCTCCTTACCCCTGGTACATTTTCCAAGTCATCGAAATGTTTCTTATCTTTTTATAAAGCATCACCTACTTGAAGTTTTCCAACACCTTTGCAACCTGTCAATTGCAAATTTCCTATCATTTAATACTTCCACTGAATCAACAGTACATCTTTAAAACAGTTTGGCTGTGCAGAGCATTCATCTAGATGGAGAAGAGTCTCAGACCCGAACAGCACTTTCCAGATTAAGTAAGATAACTGAATTATACAGTAAAGTACTGATTGTGCTTCCATAATTAGATGGGAACTCTGATGTTGACAGGTGCTACCTTCTTCTTTCCACAACTGAAAACATAACTGGAGTGCTCGCAACTTCCTCCAAATTATCCATGTTGTCACGAGAAATGTAAGTGCCCGAGGAACAACCACATTTTGCAAATGGAAAAACAAGTCTTCGCCCCATCTATCAAAACCCCATCTTCACTGCTGAAATCAAGTTTTCGAGGAAGTTAAATATCAAGAAAAGCTAATAACACAGAACATCAAGGCAGCACTGATACTGTCTCCTGTAATTTTTCTAAAACCAGGTGATCATTGTTTTGATTTGAAATAAGAGCTAATTCCCCTCCCTTTGATCCAAGATTATCATCCCCCCAAACAGCTGTGGACTCATAAAAGAAAAAAATGCCTACAATGCTATTTTGCAAATTCTATCATCTTGAGCATGTTACATATTGAATAATATAATCTCTGTCTACAAAGTTGCAGGAATTCAAGAGTTTTGGATCCTCTGTGAAAGTGTTACTGTGGACCACTATGGGGCAAACTAAAGGCAACGGTTCAGGTGATGCCTCACCCCTGCATCCCTGGCTCCCTTGGAAGCTATTCTCAGCCACGGGGAGGGTGAACAGTCAAGAGTTTATTTGCATTTTAATAGAGGAGTCCTTTAAAGAAAGTCCTTCAATTCAAAAGACATCAACTAAAACTATAGATTTGGGTTTGTGTTTTAGATATGTTTGCTAGGTATACCTCAATTAAACCAGAGATGCTTGCTTACTCTCTCAAGTATAGAATATGTTAGCTGAAATTATATATGCCTATGGAAAAACAGTGTGGTCAAATAATTGCCAAGAGTATAGATCATACTTTGGCAACTTCTGTGTTTCAGTGTTGTTAATATCCTGTCTGTTGTTGATCCGCATAAATCACTAAATAATTGTACTGCTTTATTCAACAGATAACCACTGTGTCATGAGCTGGGCAGGTATTGGGACTTCAACAGAGAACCAGGCAGATATGGTCTTTGAGGCCATTCTAGAATGGTCCAAAGACTAGGGGGAAAGAGCATAGATTTTTCTTGGGAAAATTGGTCAGAAAGAGGCCTGAACAAGTGAGGTCAAAAGGAAATGTAGGTTGATTCATCAAATAAAATTGGTAATTACTGAATGGTTATTATCCCAGATAAGGAAATTTCTCCCTAAATCTTCCACACTCTGTCCCTGCCCCCAAATTTTCACACATGTAAGTATGAGTTTTAAATTACATAGCAGATGTTCCTTAAAACACACAGAATGTGTCTTATTAATAGCAACACTATTGGAGTGCAATCAAGGTTAAATAACAATAAATAACAACATATCCAGAGCCAGTAACCTACAGCACCAACATTTATCAAGCAAAACAATTCCATGTTTTATTACTGGGTTAATAAAAGAGTCACTTTTATGAAGCATTAAATATTATATCATAAAGATTAAAAATCGAAAGGCCTTTATAAGTCATTGTCATGTGCCACTCAATCGGGGGCATCAGCCTAGTGAATTTTGCAATGTGTTCAGTTACCCAGCAGAGGTGCTGTACAGAGCTCTCACACAATTCACTCTTAACTTACAGGCCCCAAGAACCCAAAATTCAAATGAGTCTTTTAGCATTCTTTGAAGCTGATAAAGCAAGAAAGATCAGTCTTTTTATCTCCTTCCTTGTGGAACTGGGCATGACGCTGTCAAAATATCAAGGGCTCCCTGCTGACTTTTTTTTTCTAGTTCTACAAACTGGGAAAGTTAAAATTGGAGACTCCTTTCTATCCCCATGGTCAACTAGCTTTTTCTGAAGCTCAAGGACCTTGCTAGGTGGCACAGGGTGACTGTTTAAAGATTCAGACCATCCTAGCAGAATGGCTGCTGATCAGCAGTGAGCTGACTGAGATAAAGGATCTAGAGAAGGCTGGTGTGGTAGCCAGGCAAACGGGCTGGTTTGATGCTTTCTGACCTTCCTACCATAATCATTGCTAACACCTCCTTTCACTTTTGAAGGTTTCCTAGTTTTGAACATAAATTATATAGTTCCCTTATACATAGAAGAAAGAAGGCTGTTACCCTCATCCCATATGACTAGGACTCAGTATATCTGTAAAACAAGTATTCAGGTGCAAAAGCACACCCAAAAGATCTTGTTTCCACTGTAAAATTTGCAGAGTGAAGCCTGCTTTTCACTTCCTTGTGGCAATGCAACTTTCTTGTGCTCATGCAGAAATGGCGGTCACTTTCATAAGCACCATTTATAAGCGTGAAGACCAGGCATACCTTGGATTCTCAATATATTATTGTCTGCTAGAGAATGCAAGCTCCTTGAGGGCAGGGACTTCATGGTTGTGTTTATTACTGTATCTCTACTACCTAGAATAGCCCATGGCATAGGGAAGGTGCTCAATAAATACTTCTTGAATAAAAAATTCAAGAAGTCAATGCTGTCCTTTGTAACTTTTCAAGGGACAATGTTATATGTGTATATAACATCAAAGGAAAGTACACTTCTTTTTCATGGTTCTTACTCTTTCGTTGTAATAACCAATTGACCGCGTGGCCATTTGAACTTCAAGAAATCAAGCATTCCCTCTTCTGATCCTTTTTTTTCTGTCTCTTTGGTAGGTAGAAACCATGAGATTTCCAAATAGCTAATTTATTGCAACAATATCATTTTTCTCATCACAGAAAGAAGTTGTCTAGAACTAAATATGAAGACCATAGATTGTCTTTCTCCCTGCACTTAATTACTTGTTAGAACCAACACCAACTATATTTTTCCAGATGGGGGATAAATTTGGTAATAAAATAAAATATATTAGTTCATTTATTTTTATTTACTAAGACTCATGTTTATTACCTCCTCAAATTGCAAAGCTGCAACCTTAAATACCAAATGTAAATGTGTTTCTTAAAAAAAAAAAAGGAAATTCAGATCAGAACACAGTTTATTTATCTAGATGTTGGTGTCTTCTTTTCCTTTTTAAAAGTTTACATGCCATTCACTTTCTCACTGTGTTCACCCATTCAATTCCTCTAAGGATAGTCTTTCTCAACAAAGGCACTTTTTCATTTTTAATGTTTCCCAAGTTAAAAAATAATATCTGTATCTGTCTTCACTACACATAACAATGGATATTTAACAAAACCACAGATCATGGTCAAGGTCAGCAGGGTCCACTTTTAATTGCATCCCTCCTCTACAATTCTCCAGCCAGAAATATAGTTTATTTACTTTTAGGGGTCTGGCCCCAAAAGACTGGGATGGAGACCAGTAGAATGCAAGTATTTCAATTTGTAATATTTAGTTTCCATGGACGGGAAACCTAGCTAGAGCTAAGAAAATAAGATAAACTAGTAAATTTTTAGAATCTAGGAAACAGCTGAACAGCCAAACTCAGGCAAGATTAGAGCTACATGAGGCCTAGGGAACACCTGAGACCAGGGAATCCCAGTGGAGACCTCAGGATGCTGACTCCATTTCTAATCCTGCTTTTCTGCTTACTGGCTTCATTTTTCTTTCTCACTAACACGAGGCTATCTCTACCTAGAAAGAACTATGTCATCGTTGTCAGGGAAACAGGTTCCTCTAACTGGACCCATGTCATTCACACACACACCCCTATGATTTGGCATCTTAATAAGTCTTATCTCTATGGATAGCAGACTAGAGTGATAGCAACAAAGCTGTAGTTGATAAAGAGGGGATAGTCACTCAGTTGAGAAAGGAGGGTGTTTGTAGGTTGCACAGTGACCATGCTTTCGTCCCCACTTTAAAACCACTTATCATGGCTTTACAGTGACTTTGTCTTATGTTGATGTTCTCTGAGATGGTTTATGTCCAACAAGAGAACGATAAGGCCTGGCTTGTAATAAGCAAAGCCTAGTTGTAAGCATTTTTGTATAAAAATATGGTTGGGACTAGAGGAGAACAGAAAAGTACCAAGATACCACGTGCAATGTGTCCAGTGATTGAAACTGAAGAAAGGGTTACTGGCTGCATTGTGGGTCCGGCCGTATGAACTGGTGGTAGACTCTAGGCAATCATGTAGCCTGACTCTTAAAGCAATGATAATGTAGAACATTATCTTGACACCATGCTGGATAACAGTAATTTATTCATAGGTTTAAAATTAAAAGAAAATATTGATATTCTAATATCTTTCACATTTAGACAAGGTTGATCCCTTTTACTGTTTCTTCTGAAACTGTACCCAAAGCATTATATTTTAAGAACAAATCCTTTTTTTGTGTGCCAAAAATCCTATGTTTTAATCTATAAGAGTACCTCCTGATTTTACAGATTTAATGAGATTCATAGAATTGTAAAAATGTTGAAATACGTTAGTACCCAAATTCCAAATAATTTCATCTTAATCCATCCTATGAGTTTACATGATTGTTGTTCATTGCCCTCAAACATGAACTCTGAGCTAGGAAAGAATATATGAAGATTGTAATAACATGACTTGACATGGATCCATTTAATTGACATTAAGTTTGACTTCCTATATCCTTTATCAAATTACCACTATGCTTATGCTAATATGCAATAGGAGATGTTAAATCAAGCACATTTTGTGCTTTGCTAGTGGCTAGAGAAATGTATCAGGTCTTAAATCATACATTCATTAAGTTGATTTGTTTCATTTCTACCTCTAAACCAGAGTATAGATGTTCTATAGTAATTGACATTATTCAAATCTAAAAATCTAGTTTGTTACTGAGAAATCATGCTCGACTCTATAAATTTAAAACACGCTCAACTCTACAAATTCTAAGCTCCGAGTCCTGTTTTGCCTTTTAAATCTCTAAATCTGGTAAAGCAGACTTTCCTGGGTAGAAATGGAGCTTTAAAAATTTGAACAAAATATTTAGACTTTGAAAGGTAAGGTCTAAATTTTCTCAATAATCCAAAGAGTTTTATTCATTTATGTTTTGAAAAACTGACCCTATCTAACATCAAAGAATACAGTCCTCTTTATAATTTTAGGGTGATATTTTCTATTTGTGTCTCATAGTAGTTTATCATTAAATAAAGCAATAATGACCAATTACGAGGGGGGAATGATAAAATGCTTTGGTTTATGAAGAGAAAGTATTAAAAATCAGGTAGAATTTCAAATTGTCCTCATCAGAAATCCACAGTCTCAAACGAAAATGTAGTATGACTAATATTTCCTAGAGAAGGTTATAAGACCTCATCTGAAGACCATAGATTTAGTGAGTTTTGCCTTATTTCATATGGATCCCAGGGCACAACCAAATCAAAGGATTAAGATGTCCCTTATCCTGACTTACCCTCAAAATAAAGAGTTTTGCCACATTCCTGACATCTATGACAATCTTGTAAATTTAAGACTGTTGTGCCCTTTCTTTACAGTTTTATTCCTTAAAATTCTTTCTTACTTTAATTTTAGTTCAGTGTTAATTTAAGCTAACCACATTAAATTCATTGGAGTCTGAGAGGGGTAGTTTTAATTAACTGTTCCAAGGAAAGGGACTATGACTGTGTAGAGATTTCTGCATGACTCACTTGGGTCATTGCCTCTGTGCAGAGCATCCCGAGATGTAGAAATAATTGTTCTGCTTTCGGAGCAATGGTTTAAAAAATTACTCACATTAGTTGAACAGAATTTTGCCTTGAAGGGCACAGACGTATAAAGAAAAACTGGGACTTAGCAAAGGAGTGAATTTGAAAGGATTATTGCAATCGGGAGGATGCTCTAAGATCTGCAAGCCTCTCAAAGGTAGGCAGAAAGGGGTTTTTCTTTTACAGGACAAGTAAACACAGCTAGAAAGAGCCCGATGTAGGGAAGTAGGGCAAGGTGAAGAAGAGGTGGAGGTGACAGTGATAGGATAGTAGATCAGAGACCGTTTTACTCCATGGCCAGCCTATTCTCAGGAGGGTTGTTAAGGAGGAGGTATCTACTGACTCAAGCTGAGGGTAGACCAAGTTCAGGGGTCTTAGGGAAAGAGAGAAGCTTAATTAAAGTTTGATCAAGTCAGATTAATGAACATTTTGCTCCAATTGATTAATGGGGAACAACCAGTTTAGCTAATCATTTATGAGGCAGTCGTGGGAATTTGGAGTGAACTGGGGAGGTATCCCCGAGTCTTATCTAAGTCATATAGGAAAGGGTGCTTCTTTGCAATAGCTGCTTTGCTGACTATTAGAGTGAGAGGGTTTCTTAGCCATAGCTGTTTTTCAGGATCCCCGAGTTTCGGTGAGGTTCAACATTGTCAGTGCCCAGATGCAACAATCAAGGTGTTTGTTTTTCCTCTGTTACACATGAAGCAACAAAAGTTTCACAGAAGCTTCTCCTGCTCTGTGATGGGCAGAATTCTACGAGGGCCCTCAAGATCCCTGCCTGTAGGTGTACACACTCTGGATAAACTCCCCTTGAGAATGGGCAGGGTCGTGATTATGATGGGATATCTGCTACTTTGCAAGGCAAGAGAGATTTTGCAGATGTATGTAATCTCCATAATCAACTTCTCTCCAGCAGAAAGAATGCTTGACACCTTTTCATCCGTTGTATTTTAACTCGAACCTGCCCCAAAGCAGATCCCTATCCATTAGTCTACTCTGCAGAGCCCAGGCAACACAAGACAAATACTCCTTCAGCACTATAGGAGGTTAAATTGCAACTAGAAGGCTGAAATCTGAATGAACTCCTTACTTTCACCCAGCAGTGAAGAGTCCTACTGTGAACTGCCACTCGGCCTCTTGTATCACTGAAATTCATTTAAAAGATGAGTGAGATATGTTTAAGTTCTTGAGCATGGAATCACCAAAATAAAGGGGAAATAAAAGGAGCCTGCTGAGTGCAGCGCTGCTGATTGAGTGTGGCTTCAAAACTTTTTCTCAAGCTGTGTGTCTCTAGGTAAGTTCTGAACTTCTCTGTGCCTCCCTTTCCCTGGCAACTAAGTAGGAACAACAATACCATCCCCTTATGAGGTTATAAGAAATAAATGAGATACTGTATTTCCACATATGTCTATTGCTTAACTAGCACTATAAAGAAGTGATAAAGGATTTCAGTATTGTTTTTGTGGTTTATATTAAATATTTTCCCTTCATTTGAAATGTGCCCTTAGCTTAAAATTTTGATGCATTGTTACTGTTTTTACTGGTAGTAGTGTTGGCTGTTTTGATTGGTTACTTTTGGATTTTGTTTTGTTTTACTTATTTGCTAACATTTTTTAATTCCAGGAGGGGTGAGGCAGGACAGTGAGATATTAGACTTTTTTTTTTTTACAAGTGGGAAAAAGGGAAACTGAGGCAAATGGTTAGACAAATAGGGCCAAACAAGTCAAGCAATTTATAGGGAGCTAGTAAATGGCAAGAGCTTATCTTTCCTAACCAAGGACACGAGAGCTAATACTTCACACCTCTCCTCCCTAACCAGAAAGTAAATAGTTTAAATCAGGGAGATAGATAATAGAGACCCAATTAGGGCCATTAGTGCCAGCCAAGCCCAAGGACAAATGAAGTCAGGGGAAAAATAGCAACAACAACAAAAAAAAAAACAATTAGAGTCAAACAAATCCAAGATAGAGACAAAGCTTACCAGAAAATGACCCTGGTCCCTCTATGCACTCATTTTGGTACATCAACATATTAAAAAAACACACCTACACAACTGATGAATAAATAGTCTGCTGAAACCCTCCCGAGACCTCCCCTAGGGTTTCTGCCTGCAAGAGAGAGATAAAAGCCCTCCAGACAAAGGCTGCCAGCACAGGGCTTTCTCCGGAGCACCCCACAGCTTATCTCAGGCGTGAACTTTTTATTTGCTTTCTCCTAAACTCTCACTGTCCCCGGCTTTAATAAATACACTCTTAGACACACCTAGACTTGCATTGTGAATCTTTCCTGCAGGAAGTCAAGAATGCACACGCTCCTGGCTGTCCCGAGGCAGCTGGCCTTGGTCCTCATCAGGTAACAAGAGATATAAAGAAAAAGATGTGAGAGAGTTAGAGATTTACTTTTCCAACCCTTTCACTCACTCACAAAGGGCTAAGTTTTATTCAAGAAAAAAGAGGGCACCCTTTGTTTAGAGGCAATAATGAGACAACAAAAGAATTTGTCAGGTTGCTGAGGGGACTTATATTCTGAGGTAAAAAAACAAAAAAACAAGTCTTACATTAGAGCAGAATAGATTTGAGTGGACTTGAAGGCCTTGTCTGTTAGGGCAAATTGCGCAAAATTCCACTTTTGATTGACTCAAGAATACAAAGGTAAAAAAAAAAAAGAAAAAAAAGAAAAGAAAATTTGCTTTTCTCCCTCATAAAGACTAGAAAAACATTCACTTTTAATTTCTACTCACTGCTAATAAAGCTGCTTTTTTTTCCCTTGGGGGAAGTAACCCAGGGAAGCCTTCTCAAGTAAATAGGTGGTTTCTAATTTGGTTTTCATTGGTTAGAGCTTTGCTGGTCGATTAGAAAAGTTATCTATCCGTTCAATTTTCCAAACGAACATAGGAACAATTAATTGCATAAATGTTAAATTCTAGAAAAAATTTTGGATTTCTGTACCTGGTATTAAATAACCAGCTGCTTCTTGCTTGGCTACCAAACACCTAGGAAACCCCTCTTATTCAAAGATAGGTCTCAAAATAAGCACTGAAATTCATTTGTCACTGTAGGATTCTTCCTTAATTCATCAGAGAATGAAACCAACCTCCAAACTCCCAATTTGATGCAAAAGGGAGTTTGGAGATTAAGAATGGCCAGCATCCTGTATGTTCTTTGATACCTAAATATATGAGGAAAAACAAACAAACAAATCAGATGGACAAAAAATGAAGATGGAAAGAAGGAACTATTCCCTGGGAAGTTTCCTGTTTTAGCTATGCAGCACCCTTGTTCCTCCGAATGAAAAAAACCCAAAAACCCTATTAACCTGAGAGAGTACTCATGACATCAGATTCTCCATCTGCACTCATGATGAATCTACAGTTAGGTACTACAGCTGCAATTAGGAAAAGGGAGGCCAACATTACTTCATACCCGACGGAAATATTTATGGCCCTGTTCTCAAAATCCCTTTGCATGTGTGCGTGACACTGTGTAAGAGATTCTGGCCACAGAGGCTCCAGTTCAGGCATTTCATTCCAGCATATTCTTGCTACAGATGAGATATGGGTGTAGACAGGCAGAATAATTTATTGAGGATGACAAAACCCTGGTCACAACTTATAATTCCTAAGTTTATTGTCTATGCAGGCATCTTCAGTCATTATTATCCAATTTCAGAGCACTTTATAATTGAGTTTCAGATTAAAATCCTTGTGGAAATGATTCATCATTTTCCTGAACCAGATTTCTATTTTGTTTTTCTTTTCTTTCCCTGTCCTCACTGCAGTTCTTCAGCTTCTACCTACCTACACTTTATTACATTCCCACTGCTATAAACCAAGGCTCCTAGTTCATTTTTCAGCCATTCCATTAATTTGATGTTTACTCACTCAGATTCCCTAATAAAAATGCTAATTATGATCATATCTAATAGTGACTGCTGTGGCACCCCACCAGCTCCTTCCTACCTCCAACTGGACCTACTCACATTTATCATCAGGGTTTGATTTCCCAGACAGATTGCAATTTTCCCAACTGCTCTTCTTCAAGCCTGCTAACCCCAGTGTGGGAAATAAATCAATTTGCAAGATATTCTATCAATTATTCTATCAAACCTCAGATGCAGAGGCACATTCTGTTTTTTTACTAATGTAACACCATTGGGAAAAAAAATAAAAGCTGCAAATGAAATCGAATTTATTCTTACCTGTTTCCATAATCGCTTTACTTACTGTTCTCTCCATACAAATTTTTCTATAATCATTTCTCCTAATACTAATTTTACATGTGTACCTGTCTTTCATAAAGCTGCAAATAACAATTCTATGCTACATGGAATTCTTCCATTTTTCAATTCCAGAATTGGTTCATAAAATGTGTTAAAACAGCCCTAGCCAGTTTGGGTCAGTGGTAACAGTGTCAGCCTGTGGACTGAAGCGTTCCGGGTTTGATTCCAGCCAAGGGCACGTATCTCGGTTGCAAGCTTGATCCCTGACCCTGGTCAGGGCACTTGTGGGAGGCAACCAATCGATGTGTCTCTCTCACATTGATGTTTCTCTCTCTCTCTCTCCCCCCCTGTCTCCTTCCACTCTCTCTGAAAAGCAAGAAAAAAAAAATCTATCAGGTGAGGATTTAAAAATAATGTGTTAAAACATGGATCTGCTCTTTTGACTCAATTTTAATATTGAGCTTTCTTGTTATTTTCCTAAAAGTTATTTTGACAAATTCCTTCATACCACAAAATAATTTTTTTTTAAATATATCTTTATTGATTTCAGAGAAAGGAAAGGAGGGGGGAGAGAGAGACAGAAACATCAATGATGAGAGAGTCATTGATCAAGCCCGCAACTCGGGCATGTGCCCTGACCAGGAATCGAACCCCGATCGCCTGGATCCCAGGTTGATGCTCAACCGCTAAGCCACGCCCGGCAGAGCGTCCAAAATAATTTAATAATGTTTTTGCTAATTAATTTAATGAGCACAGCCCACATTCTTCTACAACAACTGCATGCACACTACACAATCAGCCTTATTTATAACTTTCCTTCTTTCAAATTTTACTTTGGTTATCCAAATATTGTTACTTATTTAATTTTTTAAAAAATATGTTCTCTTTGCGTAGTTAAATCCTGACAAAGAATTCACTGTGCCACAAAGAAAAGATAAGCTGCAGAAGGAAATTTTAATGTAATTAGATAACTTAAATAATGAGGGGGGTCTCTGTGGAAAACTCTTGCCTTCCTGAAATCAGAGTATCTCTACTTATAAGGTTCAGAAACACTCTACCATTTTTTCCAACTTTCCTTATTTCCTTCTCATTACCCAGAGAAAAACAACTATTTTCTACCCTTACACACCTGCCAATAAGTTTGTTCACTCTGAGTGTCAGTTTGGGACCATATCAGCTATACTCCACATGGGCATCAGCTCTATTACTACAACAGAGTCTCTTAGACTGGGCTGCCATCACAATGATTTGTTCAACCGCAACAATAAATAAAATAGTTCAAAAGAGTTATGCAGCTGGAAGTTCAGAAGCAGCTCTGCTTTTCCCCACAAAACTTTGTCTCCTTTCACTTAAATTTTGAAGAACTAATTCTGATCCTGTACAAGCCACTCTCAATTTGGAAGAATTCTCATTACCACGGCTTGGTTGAATAACAGCAGCCCCCCAACACCACAGTTCAAATTTTAGTTATAATCACTGTGAATAACTGCACGAAGTACAAACCTGCTGCTAGCAATTTGGTCCACATATCAGCAGGTAAATAAATTTGCTTCATGATCGGTGCCCAATCATATCACTTCTTTCCGAGTCTGTGAGTGGTTGGTCACTGATATCTCCACTCAGTTCACCCTTAGGAAAGCATGTGCCTATCCTGCCTCCTTGTCACTCAGTTTTCAATCCACGTGACTTATTAGAAAAATGGGTAGTTGAAGAGGGAATTGGCCAACAGAGATAAACAAAAAACAAAACAAAACAAAAGGCCAAAAGTGGTAACACTGGGAAAGATGCTTGAACGGAACTCAAATGGAGTAACAGTTGACTGCGGGAATGTTGACACTGCCAACCATGGGGGAGGCTCCAGATATGCAGCCAGAGAACATCGTGAAGATGAAGCTGTGGAGATACGTGATGAAAGCACTCATAGGCAAATAGATGGCTATGTCCCAAAGGCAGTGATGCTGGCCAAAACATCTTACCAAAGAAATTCCTGGAGATATTTCACAACATTGAAAGGGAAACAGATAAAATGCAACCTAAACTTTAGGGGTATGACAACTGGCCAAGGCATGGAAAGATGTTCAGTTCATATCATAAGTTATATGACCGCAACGAGGTCATCACTGCTCAAATTACCCTTGAATGTTTCTTTACAAAGAGATGAAACACTTCAAATATTAATGTTTCTAGTATTTTAAACAGCAGTGTGTTAAATATTAGCTTTAGTATTTAAAAACATCGCCCTGTGTACTTAAAACCAAAAGTGAGTGTTTATTGTTTTGACAATTTCAAATGGTGCCAAAACAATTATACTTTTCCTATTATTATGATCACTGTGCATGGCTTCAGCTTGCACAGCCATCTACTGTGCAATGCAAGGCCTACCTGTAATAACAAAAAATTTTTTAACTCAATAGCTAAAAGGAACCTATGACTTTCCACTAGAGGTTTTTTTTTAAGCTGGGGAGTGAAGAAAGGTTTACTGACTCACTGGGCTTTGATTATACTGTCCCTATGACTATTCAATTTTAATATTTCAGCCTAGTACATTCCCAGTTTAATCCCCCACTTCCCCCTCACCCTCTCGGAAGCTTAATCTAAATGCTGTGCAGGTTCTGATGGTCTTCCTTTCTGTACAGAACTCGAGTAGCTTACACTTCTGGTAACAAAGTTGTGTATTGTTCTCACACGAGTGCAGATGTCTACATCACCCAGGAAACCAAAGACACGATTCTCAAAGGGGCTCTCGAGGGCTTACAGTTGACTGAGTTCCTTTGGATGCTGGTGCAGAGTTGTGCCGAGAAAGCCCTGTGTACACAGGTTTGAGTCTAACAACGGTGGAAAGACTGGAAGAGCTTTAGCTGACCTGAGGGAAAAAAGAGCTCAGAGGGAGTTGATGGAATCTTTTTCTCAAATTTGCAGATTGTCTAAATTAAACTTGCCACTCAAAGTATGAACACAGATTGTCTCCTGTTTGTTCAGAGGCTCATAATGGCCCCAAAGAACTGACTGCCAAAGGGACAGAGGGACTAGAACAGAACAAGAGGTTCCTATCTTACAATACCTTTTACTCCAAAGAATGCTATTTGGAACCCCAAACTCTTTTCCCCCGACTGTCAGCTTTGTACGTGGTGGACGTGCCAGCCCACAGAAACCTATTTAACCCAAAGCATAGCTCAAGAGAAGTGCTAACTGTTACATGGCATTAACCCTTTGATTTTCTAAAGATTTATTCAACAAGCTCACCACAGGGAATCAAGACAGAACATAGGAAAGGAATAAAAAATCCACAGGAAATGTCTTAAACTTGCATTATTTTGATCAGAAAACCAAGATACACAAAAAAATATCACTTGTAATTCGACTGCCCTTCAATAACTATATTCACTATTCTGATGCATGTTCCCTGAGACTTATTTCTGTACATACACATGTGTATGAATGTGTGAATGTTAATTTTTAACAAAAGCATAATTTTATTATTCATTTTGCTTTGAAACCGACTTTTTTCACAACGTATTAGATATTACAGCAAGAAATATATATAGATAACATATATACATATACACGCACACGTTATAATTGTTCATGGTTTTATTCATAAGTGAAGAACTACTTGGCACCAAACTTTAGACTCCTTCTTTTTGTATTATCATTGGATATCTATCTTCACATATTTGTTTCCTGTGGACAAATTTCTAGAATTAAAATGTTAAGTCAAAGAGAATGTCATATTCAATGGTTTTCATATATAGATTCACAAAGTACCTTCTAGAAAAGTTGTATTATCTTGCATTCCAACTATCTGGTATGTTTCTCCAGTTCCTCACGTTCTGGTCAAACTATTCTGTAAACTTTATAAACTTGCCAACCTGACAGGAAAGAATGGTAGCTCCTTTGTTTTCAGTTCTCTCACTGCTGCTGAGACCGAATATTTTCCATGTTTCCTGTCCTTTGCCCATTTTGCTATTGGAACTTTGACGTATTTTTATCAATTGATATCTTTATAATAAAAACAGTAACACCTATATAATGCAAATGTTTTTCCTGTTTGTGTTTTAATTTGGGGAGTTATTTTTATAAAATTATTTATTTCATGAAATCTTTCACTCTTTTTAAAAAATAGTTTGCATATTTGGTGCCATGTTGAGAATGGCCCTTCACCTCAAGGTAATAAACAAATAACTTACATATTTATGTAAAATTATATGCTTTTACTTTAATATTTTATGTTTCTACATCAAATTAAATACCTTTTCATTGAAATATTACTACCTATTAATACTACACAATTAACTTTTTATTTTAGATATTGTATTTTTTTAGTTCTAAGATTTCCATTTGGTTCTTTTTAGACTTTCTGTAATTCTGAAATTTTCTAAGCTCTTCCCATTACTTTTATCATTTTTCTGTAGATTTATTAGCATATTAATCATAGCTCTTTTAATGTCCTTGTCTGCTAATTTTGCCTGGGTGATCTATTGTTCTGTTTCCATTAACCATATTTTCCTCTTAACTGAATTATATTTTTTGTTTCTCCTTATGTCTAGAAAGTTTTTACTGTATACTAAACATTGTAGATAATACATTGTAGTTTTTTTGTTATCTAATATTTAGTAAACAGTTTATTTTTAAATGTATCTGTATTGTTGAAAGTATTACAGATGTCCCCTTTCTTCCCTCATTGGTCCCCTCCACCCCACCCCCAAGCCTTCCCCACACCAATGTCTGTGTCCATAGGTTATGCATATAAGTATGTAAGTTCTTTAATTAATCTCTCCCCACCCACTCCCCCACCCCCACCTTCCCTCTGAGATTCCTCAGTCTGTTCCATGATTCAACGTCTCTGGATCTATTTTGTTCATCAGTTTATTTTATTAAATTCCATGTATGAGTGAGATCATGTGGTACTTGTCTGTCTCTGCCTGGCTTATTTTGTTTAGCATAATACTCTCCAGTTCCCTCCATGCTGTCCCAAAGGGTATGAGATCCTTCTTTTTAACAACTGCATAGTATTCCATGGTGTAAATGTCCCACAGCTTTTTTATCCACTCATCTACTGATGGGCACTAGGGCTGTTTCCAGATCTTAGCTGTTGTAAATTGTGCTTCTATGAACATAGGGGTGCATAAGTTCTTTGTGATTGGTGTTTCGGGTTTCTTAGGATATAGTCTTAGAAGTGGGATCACTGGGTCAAATGGCAGGTCAATTTTTAACTTTTTGAGGAAACTCCATACCTGTTTTCCATACTGGCTGCACCAGTCTGCATTCCCACAAATCAACAAACAAGTACTGGCAAGGATGTGGAGAAAAGGGAACACTGTAGAGTTTTTAAGTTCCTGTTATCTTGAGGGTTTTTTGTTTTGTTTTTGTTTTTAATTCCAGTGCAATGCAACTGACCTAGTACAGTTAAGTCCTCAACATCATAACTAGGTTCTTGGAAACTTACCTTAAACGAAATGAGGTGTAACAAAACCAGTTTTACTATAGGCTAACTGACTTAAACAAGTTAAGTTCCTATGGTATATTTCTGGTCACAAAAACATCACCAAACTTCTAAGTAAAGACCCAAAACACTTCTAACAGTAAACATTTAAATAAATGTGAGCTATATACACATTTTTAAAAGATTAATAAACATAGGTAAGATTGTTTTGCACCCCACTTATTCAAGTTCATGGTCATGAGTAGCCAGACCCCATCCGGGCAGCTCGGGGCACTAGGTTGAACTCAACCCCGGAATGAATATTTTTCCATTGAAGGGGGAACTCACACCCAACCCACACTCACTCAGACTGGACAATTTACACACCTCAGCCAACTCACTACACGTGCACATTTTGGGATGCAAGAGAAAACTGGAATCCTGGAGGAAACCCAGGGAGGCACAGAGATAACGTGTGAACTCCATAGACAATGACCCAGTGGGGAATCAATTTTTGCTTTTGTTTTATCTCATCAATGTTATAATGAAACAGCAATGAACAAAATGTTACTCTAGGACCTGTTGTACTATCTTATACAATATATTTGGGTATCTTTCTGAACTATTCCATCCTGTTAATCTATTTGCCCTTGAAACAAAACTGTTTCTTCCTCTGAAGAGTATTGAGTTTTATTCCAGCAAACAAATTAGTGAGGATGACCTTGACAGTGTGGGAAGTGCTTTCAGGCTTTATTCAAGCAGATCCATTTCAGTTTTGCCTTTACTCCTGAGACATGGTTCTTTCTAAACTATGGCTCTCTGGGTTCCATGGAAAGCTTGAGGTATTTTCACGGTGGAAAGTTTTAGGTGTTTAGGTGTTTTCTTAATACCATTAAGTTGGTGGGAATCAAATTCCAAACTTTTATCTCCCCATCTACCCAGGATCCAGGGAGCTGCTAAAATCTATGCAGTTTTTTTTTGTTTTTTTGTTTGTTTTTTCAGTTTTCTAGCTGCTCTTTTTTTCCTGAGGGGCTCCTCCTTGTGTTTCTGCTTTCTGGGAGATCCTTCCCTCAATATCTAACAACATGGCCACACCTACCTGCAAGTAAGCAAGAGAGATGTAGTCTTAAGGAAGGCTACACCCCAGATAGCTTAGAGATGCTCAACAAATATTACCAATAAAAAGATTTTCTTCACAATTAACCCATTTTAGGAATGGAAGGAAACAGAGGTAGGAGCAAAACATCTCATTATATGCCTCTTTATATTATTTTGATTTTTGAAACATAAGAAAGTATTATTTATTTTAAAAATTAGTAAAGTTAATATAAAATAGTATTAAAAATTCTAAAGGAATGAGGTAGGAGTGGTGGGGCACCCCCAGGGAAAGTATTTGATTTTTTTAAGCAAGCATTGGAACAGGGTAACTCAACTCTAGTTTTAGATGTTTGAACTGAAAATCTTTCAGATACGGGTTTCTGAAAATTCCTTTGGGATTTTTCTCTAATGTGTTAGCTCTTTATTGAGGTAACTGTGCCCATTGGTGCTTGTGCTTCTCTATTAACAAGCCATTCAGGTTTCATAAAAGCAGTAAGGTTAGTCAAAGGAAATTCAGAGAATGTGATCGATACACTGAGAACGTAACAAGTGCACCAATTTCTGGCCTCATCTGTTCAAAAGAAAGACCTTTAATATATATCTTTTATTGCCACCCATGCCAAGTTTCATGCATCATGATAGAATTTTCAAATAGTCATATACATCCGTGATAAATAGCTTTGCTCAGATGATAGAGTGAAATACTGAGACATAAAGTCCTATCTTGGTTCCAAACCATATAAATTAAAGGAGTATTGATCTTAAAATAGTACAGTAAATAACTGAAGCCACTAGCATTGTTGGATGTTTTGTCTTCATAATGCTCTCCCAAGCAAGCACTTAAAACAGTCAAGTCTATTAGGTCTTTATAGAGAAAAGCATTGCCAACTTATTGACAGACTTCTTTAAGCACAGATCTCTTTCTTGCTTCTGATTCCTCGCTCTGGCATAGCGATGACAAAATGCACCATATTATCTGAACACTCATTTAATGTAGCTCTAAACACCTGCCTTCAAAATGAATGCAGGTGCGAAAATGGCACAGTTTTCTTCCCGCCTCTTATTTTTCTGCTACACACACTAGTCTGAAGTCAAACACAGAGTATCCATTGGAGAAATGGCAGGACACAAATTCACTGGTATTCACTGCCTTATTACCAAGAACACCAACACTTTTCCTCATTGACAAATTGAAAATACTCATTTTATAAAAGACTCTTTCAGAGGATGATATTTTAAACAACAACAAAAAAATGGAACATGGGCATTAGAAAACTCTGAAGGAAAAGCAGTTATAGCTCCTATTGTGAAAATATTTGCAAATTTAAGTTGAAATCACTTATAGTGAAAATAATAGGAATATATTTATGAATACAAAGTGTGAGCATAATTTCACATGATCATAACACGAAAATGGTTCTTTTGGTGATGAAAGTTTTCTTGAGATGATCTTTTATTTGTTTTTCCTAAAGAACATAGGGCTGGAAATAAGGAGACCAAACCAAACTGGCTGACAGGGTACCTGGCACACAGCAACTTAATAAGTGTTCATCGAATCCGAAGCAGGATAATTGAGTTCTGAATCTGTACTCACCATTTGGGATCTTGGATGTTTCGCTTCCCTTTCACACAGCTTTCTCGGCCGAGGTAATGGTACACGCCTCACAGAATAACATGTTACAGTGTGTACAGACATTTGAATTGTTTAAAAGGAACACATTATCACAGTTTACTATTTTTCACTTAGAAATTACTGTCCTATTTTAAAATGTCAGAACCATGTTGGAACAAGCCCAGTATTCAGCTATTTGCTTAAATTTACGATTGTGTAGACAAAACATTACCACAATTGATAGGATTCCACCATTTGGCATTGTATAAGCTAAAAACAAGCTGAATTCTGCAATTTTCTGTTTATCCCAACAATATCAATCTCCAAGCAACAAAGGTCTTTCACGTGTCAGTTCAGCTTCCTCTGGCTGAGGAGAATATTAGAAGTAGGATGGGAGCTAGTGTTTCTGCTGGGTTCAGCTGTCCCTGGGATGGGTCATCTGCATCCCACACACAAAGCTGAGTCTCCCCTCTTTATTAGTGCTCCCTCATCCTTTGCCTTCATTTTCTGAGTGTTTTCCAGATCACGCACACTTCTACAATCAGTATCTACCCTGAGCCCCAGTTTTCTTGATCAGGGCTCTAGTTCTTACTAGTATCCTCCTTGCAAAATTTAGATTCAATTTTCTCTGCCTCCTCCTACTCTCCATTCTGGACCAGGCACTGACTGGAGACCTGATTCAGCCTAACCCTCTGAGAGCTATATCACCACCACCTGCCAGACTACTCATTAATTGATCCAATAATCACCCCAAACTCACTGTCAGCTGTCGGCCTTGAGTCCTAGCTCACTGATAACATTGACACAATTAGAAGAGAATTTTCAGATCCCTACCAGCACCTGTACCCTACATGCTCTGCTTTCTTGCATGTTACTAGAGATGTGAGCTATCCATATCTACATTTATCTAAAACCAGGCCATCTCTGTGAACACTGGACTTCATTCCTTTCTAATTGAAGGACATCATCCTAGCAAATCTGTTTCTCCTACATCAGCATATTTGCTCTGCATTTATATGCTAATAAACTAGCAGTTATTTCTCCCATACTAAAAAAAAAAGTCTTCCCTTTATCTGCTGCCAAGTAGCACTAGACTACTTTGCTTTCCTAGAACAAAATCCCTTGAAAGTGTGGTCTATACTGTTTCTATGGCCCTCTTTTCATTCTCTCTTAAACACACTCCAACACAGCTTGACGTCCAGCTTCACCAAAGCTGCTCATATCTGGGTCACCCATAACATCCACATTGCCAACTATCATTTTTCAATCTGTACCCTTCTTGGCATACGGGCCATATACAACATGGGTGAGCACTCTTCCTCCTCGATGCACTTGGCAAGTCTACTCTTCCAGGGGAAGAGTCATCAGTCATCTGGGATGAGAAAATCCAGGAAATCTCTTGGCATTGCCTTTGAAATACATCCAGGATCTGGCCATACCCACCATGTCCAGCGCTAATACCCAAATGGAGCCACCATCCCTCCCTTTTGGAACACTGTGACTATCTCCTCACTGGTCTTCTTCCTGTTTCCACCCCTGCCACATTGCAATTTCAACATTTCTTTTCAACATATTAGCCAAAGCAATCTTTTAAAAATGTAAATCAGATGATACCTCTCTGTTCAAAATCTTCCACTTGCTTCCAGTCTCACTCAGAATAAAATCAAAGACTTTAAAATTACTTACGAGGACCTGCAGAATGTGACCACCAATTCTCTCCCCTGAGATGCTCTCCTAGTTTGTTCTGCTCCAGTACGTAGGCCTGTTTTTCTCAAACATACTGCCATTGGGGAGAAAGGTAGTGGAAATTAATCAGCATTTACTCTGCAGCAATGCTGCTTCAGGGTACGAATATCAATAAAATAGTACCCATATCAAAAACAATAACATTAATTATACATGATCATTTGAATTGTATTCCAGATATGTCTTATGTGAACTATGTAAGCAGAATGCTAGACTTAATAGGTCCTTTATAAATATACACTGTCTCACTCTTATCATTTACAGAAGTGATATATAATATTTCTATCTCAAAAATCTCACAGAATTTTAAGAACTTTATCTGGTGAAATTTTTCAATGCACTTATTGCCTGGTGTGAAACAAAGAATCGTAATGACCAGCTCAATGCCACATACACAGCTAAAGATAAATTCCAAGAACTTGCTATCTGTATTCATGAGACTATTTCAACTCTGCTCTAAAAGATTGTGTTTGTTCTAAACAAAGTACATGAGAGCATTTTAAATGAAAACAGGCAACCTATATTAGTCATTTCCTCATAAGTTTTATAGTTTAATAATTCTAGCATCCAACAGTAGCATCCGAGTGCTGATCTGATATTACTCTCTGCTATTGCCGCACTTCTCCCTCACCACCACACCATCCTCTTGGATCTCCTTCAGTCACTATGGAACTGACAACCAAGCTCAAAAATGTTTTACTACCAGAGATTTCCAGGATTTTTGTAGCCCTTTCTTTGGAAGTAGGTTTGCTGATCTGTCTAATATTTCCTACACATTCCAGACCATCATCATTCACAATGCTCGACCTCAAATTTATTTTAAACATCTCTTTTCCAGGGACCAGCAAAATAATATAAATAATTTCTTTATTGTTTTCCATGGGATAGGATGGCAGCCCTTTTGCTCCTTTATTTTTAGTTTCCTAACTATAGTTAATTTAATGAATACATATTGATTTTGATAATGGAGAAACTGAAGATTGCTTTGATGGCTTCATTAAAGAAGAAAGCACCCAAATAAAAATGATAAATTATTAATTTCAAGATTGACTGCAGTCTAATAAGTACTACTCCAAGGAGCTTTCTCTACCTTTTCACCTGGTGACAACAGCTGCTGCCGGTTGTTAAGGCAAGCAATGAACAAATATTTATTATGCATTTACTAAATAAGAATATTTTTAATAAGAGATGCAAATTATAGTAATAGTTTTTGTTATGAATTATAAATATATAAAACACAGCATTGCACCTTAATGTTTTAATGTTAATGATCAGTACAGCAACTGGGAGATCAAGATCAAGCCTGTTGAGGCGGTGATTTGGAATATAGGAAACGTTTCTGCCTTTGAAGGATCTGAAAGGGGTTGATCTGGAAGAAGAGTCTTCTAAGTCAAGGAAATGTGGAGCCCAAAGACTTAGGTGATATATAACATTTCCAGCCTGAAAGTTAAGGTGAAGGTAATCAGTTGTTCAGGAGTTAGTAACCAAGAGGCTATTTTTGACTGAACCGCTGCTTGAAATAGCAGCTAAACCCAATTAGAACTGGAAATTCCAGTTAATTCCAGATCTAAGAATGGCCTGAGTACAAAACTAAGGAATATACACATCTTATTTAGATATGTTATAACTTAGGGTCACAAACAGGTGGACTATGGGTTTGTGTTTTTTAATCTATTCTTATTGTTGGAAGTATTACAGATGTCCCCCTTTTCCTCTCCTTGATCCCCGCCCACCCCGCACACCCCCACCCCAGGCCTTCCCCATACCAATGTTTTGTCCACAGGTTACAGCAGCAAATGTTTACCATTTCTACCGCACCTGAGGGCATTCGAGTTGCAAATCCTGCTCCAGAATAGTGGAGAGCTACTTAAAGCGTTTTAGTGAAATAATAACATGTGCCATATAGTAGTTTCAGAACAGGAGCCTGGCTGTGCTGTTTAATAAGAACTGGAAGGTAGATAAACTGGAATGGAGAAAACCTACTAGGAGATGGCAATAGAAATTTAAGGATGAAACGAAGATGTCTTGAACCAGCATGGGGATGTGACAACGAGGAAAGGAAAATTCCTGAGGGCATTCAGCACTTTATTTGCTTACGAAGTATTAATGGAGCATCTAAAATGGTGGTCAAAAAGTATTTGCCCTCATGCAGCTTATAGTTTATTGTGGGAGACAGACTGTAATCAAATACTAAATGAACACAAAACTGTAAGTGCTGTATTTCAAAGGGTCACACATGCTGATAACAGTGAGGGAAATTTCAGGTAATACTTGAGCTTGGTCTGAAGGACCAGTTGGAATTAATCAGTAGAGGGAAGGTGAGAGCCTTCTAGGCAGAAGACAGGGCAAATTAAAACTACCTGTGGTGAGAAGATCTCATGCTATTGTACTTTGCTTTACTGCACTTCACACATGTTGCGCTTTCTACAAATTAAAGCAAGACCCTCCATCAGCAAAAAAATTACTACTCGCTTTGTTCTGGTGTCTGGAACAAACCGCAATAACGTATCTCAGGTATGCCTGCAGTGGACACTGAGAGCAGGTCAGCGCGGCTAATGCAGAGAGAGGGGACAGGGGCACAGGAACATGCCAGGCCATGCAAGGTTTTATTAAGAAGATGACCTTTATGTTAAGAAAAACTGGAAGATTATTTGAAGATCGTACGCAGCTGGGTAATAGGATGAGCTTTGCATTTTAAAAGACCATGATGGCTGTAACAAGGTGAAATGATCTGCAGGAAGGCATGCAAGGTGTGGAGAGGGGTACAAACTTTAACACTGCTGGTCACACTCAACTTGAAACAGACATGACATGTGGGTGAAATAAGATACTTAGCACTTTCTCAAATATATTTTGTGAAACACCAGACACAAAATGTCCTAAGGGCAAAGTGTTCCATGATTCAATAACACTGGGAAATGCTGCATATTATATCCTCTTAGAAATTTGCAATGAATGCAGTATATTAAAGACACGTGCTATGAAAGAATACAGCTAGAAGACAAAGCAAAGCATGTTTAACTTTGTGAAACCCAGAATTATCGTGACTGTATCTAACCTTGAAATTTATTGCACATACAATACCTCTTGGGAAATACAAATATAGACTGTCTTCTTAAAGCACAGAGCTGGATTTTAGTGGATGGCCCTGCCTAACTTTTTGTATGGCTAGTACGGAGAAATATTTTTCACTTACATATTTTAAAGTAATATTGGAGAGAACAAAACAAGACTAGAATTTAACCCATGAGGCTATTTCAACTATATAAAAATGAAATAATTTTAGAAGCGTAAAAAGCAGTGAATAATAGAGATTGGGTTTCCTTCTAAGTAACTGCTGCGGAGGAAAAGTAATTTTAAAAAATACACATTTCAAAAATGATATAAATGATTACATATCTCCAAGAATAGGAAATGTACCTGTGAGCAGCAGCCAGCCTCCTAAGTTCTTAATGAGCCATGCCTCCTGCTATTTATGCCCTTGCTCTGCACCCTCCCATGCTGAATCACCCTACTGGTGACCAATAGGAGGTAGTGGGAGTGACTCTGAATTTCAAAGTTAGACTGTAAAAGACTCTACAACTTCCACCTTTGGTGATTGGGTTCTTGGATTGCTTCCTCTGAGGGAAGCCAGCCACTGGGCCATGAAGATGCTAAAGCTACCCATTGGGAAGACCAAGGTAGAAGGAGCTGAGGTTTTCGTGACCAATCGCCAGCATCAGATTGCCAGTTACCTGAGTGAGCCACCTTAGGCAGATCTCCTAGCCCAGGCATGACCACAGCTCCTGCTGACATATGACTGCAACAGCCTGATGGAGTCCTTCCCAAATCCTTGATCTACAGAAACCATGCAAGATAATGAAAGATCATTAGTGGATTTTAAGCCACTAAGTATTCGTTTGTTTTGTGTGTTTTTTTAAAGCAGTAATACCTAACTAACATACAGAGTTCTTTTAGAAAAAAAATTGTTTGGAATGATACTTTCTTGTTGATATAAGTCAGAGATATACTTTGCCAATTAAGCATTAATGTTTGTAAAGTGTTTTAGTTGCCTTCCAAATTAGCATATTCTATGATTTTCAAAAAGAAAACTCCAGGGATGTAATCTGGAAATCTGCAGAGAGAAAAAATATATAACTCGTAGGAACTGACGGACAACATCCCAGGTGCTAATGTACAACCCATCTTCTTTAGAGGAAGCGAACTGTCACAGAAGCGGGTCTTCATAAGACTGTCCACTTTCGAAGAGATAAGCCTTCTGCGATGACGAGCGGACATAAGGCTTTGGAAACTCTGCTCGCCGCTGTAAATGAAGCTGGAAATGTTCACAAGGTGAAGAGTATGGATCTCACACTTTGCAAGGTCTTTTCCTTAATAACATCCACCAAGCTCTTTTCACTCCTATCTTCTAGATAGCCTACCATCTCGGAGATAGTAATGGAGGCCTGGCACAGAACAGAATTCATTTCCATGATCCCAACACTTCATTTTATCTATTAACTTCAGCCTTGTTCCTCACTTCTTACCCTTACGCTTCGAACAGAGAAAAAAGAGGTTTTGTTTCTTCGTGGTTTTTTTGCCTACTCCCAATCACTTTAGCAATTCTTATTTGAATAAGAGCATTGCTCTAAATCAGGCTCTTGGGGAGAAATGTGAGCAGGCATAGCTACAGACAATTTATAAGTAAAATGAGCCTTTGGATACCTAAGAGTTGATGGATTTAATTCTAAGCATGTCAGTTTTATTTATTTTTAAATCGTCTAGACTAAGAAACTCTGAAAATTTTATATTAGTCATAATGTTGAAGGAAATACAAAGTTTCAGATATTTTTATTTATGAAAAATACATTCAACTTGCAGCTCCAGCTCTTACATATAAAGAGCTGAGAAGTCATTTCTCTGGTCCTTACAACAAGAAAAAAGCCAAACAAATTGAAAATCAATAACTTTTCTTGGACTCGTTAGAGGACTGAGGTCACAGGGCAAAATACCACCTCAAAACCTGGATGGGAAAGTGAATATGTAGAATCACAGATGAGATCAATTTACTTGGAGCAGAAGCTGCTGGAGCCAAAAACTGGTAGAAGCAGTAAGTGGTAATTTTGATTAATTGCTGGGGGCTGTGTGTGGATTAAATTGAGAGGGCAGAGCACCTGAGGGCCCAGTTCCACACATTTTCATTTGTTTGTTTGACGTCCAAGAACCTCACCAGGTGCTCACAGTAAAGATTTAAGTAAAATTCCCTCATGTTTCTGGCAGGGGGAGGAGACCAGTAACTATTTTGAAATACATCCTGAGTTTTTCTCCATAACAATGGACTACTCTCCAAGGAAAGATAATTTATAAGATCCTTACCCTACTTGGGAAAAGAGCAATTATTCAAACTGTAACCCCAACTCTTAAAACTCAGCAATAATAATACAGAAATCCAATTGGAAAATGGGTAAAGATTTGGATACCTCACCAAAGTAGATATACAGATGACAAATAGGTGTATAAAAATAAGAATTTCTGTCCATCAAAAACACTAATAAGAGCCCAGCCGGTGTGGCTCAGTGGTTGAGTGTGGACTCATGAACCAAGTGGTCACCAGTTCCGTTCTCAGTCAGGGCACATGCCGGGGCTGCGGGCTCGATCCCTAGTAGGGGGCGTGCGGGAGGCAGCCCATCTATGTCTCTCTGTCATCGGTATTTCTATCTCTCTATCCCTCTCCCTTCCTCCTAAAAAGTCAATAAAAAGATATTTAAACACAGACAATGGTGGGGGGAGGGATTGAGGAGGGGGATGGGACGGGGTGGAACAGGTCATTGGAGAAAAAGGGACATCTGTAATATTTTAAACAAAAATAAAATTTAAAAATAAAATAATATAAAAATAAAAGAAATACTAATAACAGAGCATAAAGGCAGCACATATAGCAGAGAAAGATATTCGTAATACACATATATATATTTTTAAAAATCTATTCTGAATATATAGAGAACTCCTACAGATCAATAGAAAAAGGGCACAAAAACCCAGCAGCAAATGGGGAAAAGTTTCTGAACAAATATTTTCAAAAGAGGCTATCCAAAAGACCAAGGAAACCACGAAAAGGTGCTCAACTTCATCAGGCATCACAGAAATGCAAATTAAAGCCACAGAGATTTCACGACATACCTGCCACAATGTGAAAAGGAAAACAAATAAATAATAAAAAACAACAAACAGATAAGCAAGTGCTGGGGGGGGGGGTGTAGAGCCCCCGGGAGCGGGAGCACCGCGCTATGTGAAGTCTCCTGCAGCCTCTATTCAGCTGCCTGCAGGGGGAGGGAGGCCAAGCAGCTGGGTTTTGATGCGCACACTGCCCCCACCCAGGGGTGGCTCTTGGGAGAAAGGCCCGTGGGCTCATCCAGTCTAATCTCCTTCAAAACTAGACCTCCAAATAGACTAATGATATCTGCTAGGAAGAAGGGACCTTCACTCTGACTGCCCTTGGCAGGATGTTCTGGCTAAGGACCGCCTTCAGAAAAAGAGCCCAGGACATATGAGAAACGGCTTCGGGTAAGCTGCACAGCTCTCTGGCTTCACATTTAAAGGCCCCTGCTGTGCGAAGGGGCCCTGCAAAGGTAACATGGAGATCTCATCTATTACTTGTCCGACGTGACCCACTGGCCCAGAGTAATGGATGAGATCTCCATGTTACCTGTGCAGGGTCACTTCGCACAAGAAAAGACAGGATCTGGGAAACCACCCTTGGTGCCCTAAACCTCTCTCTCCTCTTTCTGAAATTTTCAGTTGCCTTCCAATGGAAATGATTTAGTGAAGTTTACTAAGGGATCAAGTTTGCGCTGTGATTCTTGCGAGTCTGTTTGGGTCATTCCATCCTGTGTATTTAGTTTATACAATCAGACCCAATAAATTCCACTCATAGATAAATGCCAAACAAGTCATGCATATCTAAGACCCAGAACTGTTATAATCTTAGCCGCACTCTTCTTAATGGCTGCAAATATCCAAATGCCTTAAAGAGAAATGGATAAGCTGTGGTATGTTCACACGATGGAAGGTTTTTCAGCAGCTAATAACTTCAACGACATGAATTATCATGGACGTGCTTCAGAAACATGATGTCGATTGAATTAAGCCATGCTCAAAGAATACTGTATGTTTCTAAAAGCACAGAACAGGCAAAATTAATCTAAGCTATTAAAAGTTAGGTAGTATTAACCTTGTTGGTTAGTACTGAATGATAGTATTGAGGGGACTTCAGGGTATTGTTCTGTTTCTTAATCTAGGTGCTGGTAAATTCCTTTTGTACAAACTTATTGAACTGTACACTTCTGATAAGTGAACTAGAGGAAGAAAGGTCTCCCTGTGGGAAACAGTGCCCATAAATGGGTCTTTGATCTCCCATCACAGTCTCTTCCAGAGGCTTCTGAAGAGATTTATATAACTTTCAGCGGTCTTTAAAGCTAAAGTATTTATGTATTCAATGTGACAAAATGTGGAGATGAGTGAACAGCAACATACTAGGATTATAAATGAAAAGAAAAAAAACCTCATCATGCAAATATAAATTTTAAAACTTTAGAGATAACAGATTATCTAATTGTTGCTATTTCTAAGCCTTTATATTTTGTTTTATTTTGTTTTTTAACAGGTTTTTATTGATTTCAGAGAGAGAAAGGGAGAAGGAGAGAGATAAAAACATCAGTGATGAGAGAGAATCATTGATCAGCTGCCTCCTGCATGCCCCTTACTGGGGATCGAGCCCAAATGTGCCCTGACCTAGAATTGAACAGTGACCTCCTGGTTCATGGGTGGATGCTCAACCACTGAGCCACACCAGCCAGGCTATATTTTGGTTTTAAGAAAATATTCTTATATAGAGTTTTAATTAAATATTGATACTGTCATATTTTATTCCATAAGAATATTCAACTTAATTATTTTTAGTACCTCTAAGAACCTTAAAATATTATTGCTAACTTGATAATTCCAAATATATATTCCTACTTTCTGAAATTATGACAATGGCGATGATGATAATGATGATGATAATTATAACAACAACAAATTCACCTTAAACCTCTATCCTATAAAGATACTGTGATAAACACTCAAATACTGGGATTCTTCATTCAGAGTCTAATAAAATTCAGAGATCCATAAATTTAAATGGGAAAAATTACATCTTTATTTTCACGAACCATTAGAATTTAGCACTTCTTTCAGACATCACTAATACTTTCATCATATGTATATCTTGAAATACTTGTTTATGCTCATTACTACACTGAAATTATGAGTTACCTGACTCTCCATCAGATCTTATTTAATATGTAAGAATCATGAATATTACTATGTCACATGATCCTTAAAATGTTAATAAGTGTATTTCAAAATTATTTTTAATAACTCTATGTATTTTATGAATTGAAAAATGTTATTTTCAATTGTATCAAAGGGTTTCATGGCACCAAAAAGGTTAAGAACCCGCAAAATATTTCATTTAATCCTTACAACCTATGACATAGCACTGTCCTCATTTTATATTTTATCTTCATCTGAAGATACGTTTCACTGATTTAGAGACAGTGGAAGGGAGAGAGAGAGGAAAAAAAAATCGATGCTTGAACCAGCAACCCAGGTACATGCCCTGACTGAAAATCAGACCCAGCGACCTTTGGTGTATGGGACAAGGCCCCGACACACTAAGCCACACCAGCCAGGGCATATCACCCTCATCTTAGAACTAAGTAAAACGAAGCATGGAAAGTTGAATGACTTTCCCAAGTTTATAAGACAAATAAAGCCCAAGGCTAGAATTTGAACCTAAAGTCATCTGACTTCAAAGCCTGTCCTCTTGTTTACTGGTCCATGTAGCCTAACAGAAATTAAAATCCTAGCACAGCGGCTTTCAAACTGTTGTCTACAGGGCCCTGGGGTTCTTTGTATGTGCCCTAGGGTGTGCCAGGGGGAGCAGTAGAGACCAAACTTCAGGCAGAGAAGCCCTTTGTTGATAACTTTGAGTTCCATTTAAAATTTTGCTTTAAAAACTTATATCTGCTAGTATTAAAACAATAAGTTCTCTCTTATTTCTGTATTGTTCCCCAATAAAAATAGACTGTATATTAAAAAAATAAGTTCCTAGCAATTGCCCTAAAAGAACACAAAAATATACAAATCTTAGTCATGAATCAAACTGTAAAACATCAGTTATCAGACAGATATTTCTGTTATCAGCCTATTCGGCCAGCTAAGGCCCCAAATAAATCATTTCACTGAGTAACTTAATCCTTCAAAATTTTAATCTTATGGGACATCTCCAGTAATGACTCCTCAAAGTCAACTATAGAACAAGGGAAGAATCCCAGGACTTCCCAAGATCACACCCACCCACTCCTACTCCAATTCCCAAACCCTAAATTTATTCCATAATTTTTTGTAAGACTTTCAGTGAGCTGGTAGACTTGGCCATGCTGAAATATCTGATGACGGGCAACATGCTAGACTTGGCTGTAGTAAATGTTTAATAATATACAGTCACTCAACCTCCCTTTTATATTATTTTTGTTGTTAAGCTTCTTGGCTTGATTATCCCCTATGGGATTTCTGTGAGTTCCATGGAATGCTTTCAAGATTATAGATGGGCAGAGTTTCCAATTTACAAAGATATGTTGTTTGTTTGCAAATGCTACCATATTCAATTAGGAGAGTTTAAATTGAGGCAAGAAAGATGCACACAAAACACACACACACTACATTGCATTTTTTCCTTTTAGGGATGTGATTCAGGTTCAGAAGGGGTAGAGATGAGTTAGGAAAAAAGAGAAGCCTTTTTATGATTCATCCCTATTGTGATGGGTCAGGAGGAAGCACAGGAGCTCACTATACTACACTTGGGGAAAGCAGCTGATCCAATATTTCTATTTCTGCCATTAAACACATCAGAGTGACCACTTCAGATGCCAATCGGCACTATTAACTTTCCCAGCAAGTATTAAATGGATCTTTGAACATCAGATCCCAGTGCCCAGGAATATAAAGAAATGAGTGAAAAATAACTTGGGAAACATATGCTGCGAGATGAGGGAAAGACTATGGTAAAATCAGAGGAAGATAAAATCATATCTGTTGAACGTATTTGCCCAAAAGTCTTGCTCTAAAACAGAGTATCTCAGTGAAGACCACTGATCCTGGATTTCTCATAACCCCAACAAGAAGAGAAGCCTTTTTCATCCCTGACTCACCAGAAGTTTATGTATCTGCTTTCAGAGAAGGTATCATTACCTTGAAATCTATCCTCTCCACCCCCATTCCCTACAAAACAACATCAAGTGAATATAGATGATCTACATCTAAAGTACTATGCACTTTATTTGGCACTTAAAGTACAGATTAATCTCCCTAAGCGATTCAGATGGTTATTATATAAACAAAACCAACATATGCAGTGCGTTTTTTATTATCCTAGCCTCCCCTTTCTTTTATAGATTACTTCTGATCAACAGTTACCAAACTTAAGAATGGATAAACTGTTTTTTTTTGTTTTTGTTTTTGTGTGTGTGTGTGTGTGTGTGTGTCTCATGAAAATATCAGACAAATATTAAAGGTGATACACAATTTAAGCAAACATCTGAGTCACAGTGAGAAGTCCAATAAGTGCCATAGGCATGAGTGATGGAAAAAGGAGACCGGCAGGGTGAGGGGCAGAATTGCAGCAATGAGACTTGGAAGCAAAAACTGAGCTGTTGGGGGCGGGGGGGTGGGGCATGAAGAACAATTCCTCAGGCCTCCCTGTAGCATAATCAACATCTGGACCTCACATATGATCTAGTTCTTCATTCCCACACCAAAAATTTTTCAGGCACATCTTTCCACTTTCACGTTTCACCAGCATATTCTCAACCCCAAATTGCCACAGAGTGAAATACACGAAACCTTCATCTTTGAAATGGAATCTCTTTATTTGTTGTGATGGAGCCAGAGCCTCAAACAGGGCCAGGTACACAGTGGGTTTTCAGTGTGTGTGTTAAATGAACGACTGATTTACTACTCACTCAACATAACTTGTTGATCTCCCTGAGCATTTATATAATATATGCACCCTGCAGTCAATCATATGCAAACATATATAAAGTGGAAACGTGTGGAACAGTTTACGTGAGTGACAGTGTTTACACCAACCCTTTCATGCAGGGACTTACAACCTATGTGGGGTGAAGGACATTTTTATAACAAGATAACTCATGCAACTCCGTATGTGCTATTTGCTAAAGTAAATGTTATACTCTTTATATATTTACAAGAGAAAAGCATTACAGATAGGTAGATCCAGGAAGAAAAGCTGCATGATAACAATAACAATAAAATAATAGCAATAGTTATTTAGGTTTTAAAAAGTGTTTTATGTATATTATCTAATTCAAATCATTTTCCACTACCTTACTATCTCCATGATATAGATGAGAAAGCTAAGGGCCAGGAGGTTAGCTAAGGGTCACACAGTTAGCAAATGTGGGCCTAGCTTTGGATCCCACACTCTTAACTACTATGCTTTACATCAAGGCATATGGGAACCTATTTATTATTAATCATAATAATGATAGCTTCTAATATATATACTGAGTACTTCCCATGTGCCACTTTAGGCTTTACATACTTTATTTAACCTACTCAATTTTATGAGGTAGGTGCAATCATGATCCCCACTTTATAGAGGGAAAAACAGACTTAGAGAGGTTCAGTATCCTGCCCAAGTTTCCTAGGTAGTGAGAAAGCCAAGTACAGGCTGAACCAGCCGAGCTCAACAGCCTGCACACTTAACCAGAGAACAAAGACCAGTCCTTCATGGCAGGCAGCTTTAGAGATTAAACCAGGCAGTGGCAAAGAGTACAGTACTGTGCGAGCATTTAAACCCAACTATATTTTTCACCCCTTTTAAAGCAATGTGAACTCTCTGAAACTTCTGCTTGAATGGAGACTGTCCCCTGAAATTGAAAGAAAGTGATTTTTGGCTTTTACACAGAGATCTATTTGATACAGAATCCATTGTTGTAAAGAGATTGTCACTGTAGAGGTCTGAAATCTGCACCAGGGTAGTGACCAGAAGTCTCTTTACAGAGCAATATGGATGGTCCTTGAAGCAAAGAAATGAATGTTCCTCTCATGATATGTACCAGTGTGGTCATGTTAAAAGTAAGATATGACAGCCCTGGCTGGGTGGCTCAGCTGGTTGGAGCATTGTTCTATACAGCAAAGGGTTACGGGTTTGAGTCCCAGGCAGGGCACATACCTAGACTGTGGGTTCGATCTCCAGTCAGGACATGCGTAGGAGGCAACCAATCGCAGTTTCCCTCTCACATCACTGTTTCTGTCTCTCTCTCTAGAATTAATAAATACATCCTCAGGTAAGGATAATAAAAAGATATTACAAATGAGTACTGTCTGGTCAAATGAGTGTCATATTACAAATGACACCGTCTGGTCAGCATAAAAAGCAGTGTATAAAAGGATTTTGCTCTTGTGAATTATATCTTTTAATGTTAAAATCACTAACTTTTACAAAGCCTCTCTTTGCCTTGGTTGCCTCATTTTTCAATAGAGGTCATACCTACTCCTCAGGGTTGATGTAACGATTGAAATGAGATAACATTTCTTAGGTGCTTTGACAGTGCCTGCCACAGAGCAAGCATATTTATTTGTAAATGGTATGTACAAATATATACAATCAATATTACTATAATCCAGCACAGTAATTAGGAATGATAATCACATCATCAATTACCATGTGCATCACACAAACAAGAGGTCCTACTGATTGAAGGGAGGAAACCAAGGAAGAAAATGATCCTGAGAGAGTGGAGGGGATCAAAGGTAGTGTAAAGAAGTTGGAAAGTAAACTAATGTGATTCAGAAGAAAACAATCACAAGTTAAAAACAAGTATGAAGCTTGGCCCACGGAGGGTAAACACGCACCTTCTAAAATTAATAGGATACAGTATTTAATGAAACACCCAGGCACTGGGTGTTTAGCTGGAGATTCTCATTGCCACTCCTGAAAGGAAGAGCTAAATCACGGTGGTTAGTAAACTCTCAGTTGAGGGACAGTTATGAAGTGTGCCATTTTCCTGAGGCATCATCTTGAGGGAAGCTAAGTGATTCCTTTTTACCTCAAATGGCTTGGGAATGGGCCAGTATCTTGACTACTCTAAATATAAAGCCTATTTGAAGAAAGAAAAAAAAAGGTGTGTGGAAACTTATAACAAAAGGTCTAAGGGTTCAGATGTTATCAAACTTACTGGAGTATACACACAGATTTTTTTTTAAAATTAATCAAGGAGGTCAGGGGTTTCCAAAAAATTCAGGGTGGGTGAAGAACAAAACATGAGCAAATATTTCCTATTGTGCTTTTTTCTACACACAATATAGTCTAACAAACAATTTGTGATCTTAATGGATCTGGGTATTTTACGGAACCTTATGCCTTTAAGATTTTGCAGGTGTCCTTGTAGGCCTTCCCACCCACCCTGGCAAACTTTCACACACTGATGCCCCAACCTCTCAAAACAATATCAACAAAGGGTTATATATTATACCACAGTGGTCTCAGGTCTCTGAGCCCCTCCCATTATTTACACAGTTTTATACAAATGGTGGTCTGAGCTCCTAGAAAAGTTTCTCCCAGATGCCTCTTCCTCCTATTATAAGAATGAACCCAAAATTTCCCAGAGAGATTGACAAAACTTATAAAAACCAGACCTGAATTCATCAGCCTCATCTCCTTTCGTATCTATGTATCATCAAAGAATTCTTGGTTCCTTGAGATAATAAAATTGCATATTCTATGTGAATCCGTAGGAACAGTGCAAGATGTGGGTTTCACGAGTCTTGTCAAACTCTCTTGAGCAGCTTGAGTTCATTCCCACAATGAGAGAATTGGAAAATCTTGGAATGTGAACCATAGTTCTGAAGTCATCAGAGTTTTGAGTAGCAAACACCAGTTGGGGGCACAAATAAGATTTTTCAAGTCTTTCAGTTGATGAACATGATAGTAAATGTGATGGTTAATTTTATATGTCAACTTGGCTGGGCCACAATGCACAGAAATTTGGTCAAGTATATTGGATGTTTCTGTAAGGCTGTTTTTTAGATAACATTAACATAAGGTGAACTTTGAGTAAAGCGGATCACCTTTCATAATGTGGGTGGATCTCATCCAATCAGTTGAAGGGCTTAATATAACAAAACTGACCTCCCCTGAGCAAAGAATTCTGCCAGCAGACAACCTTTGGACTTGAATTGCAGCATCAGCTCTTCCCTGGGTCTTCAACCTTCCAACCTACTCTGCAGATTTTGGACTTGTCAGCCTCCATAATCAAGTGAGCCAATTCCTTAAATCAATCTCTCTCTCTCATATATATATATATGATCTTATTGATTCTGTTTCTCTGAAGAGCCCTGACTAATACAGTAAAAGAAATAATTATAATTAATTAAAAATAGAATGTGTATATTTTTGACAAATATGTATGGTATTGGAATGATGGACTTTTGACAAGGGATAAATTGCATTGCATAAAATATAGTTAATACATGTATAATAGGAAATTTGTTGACCTCAATAAGAGAACTCTAAATGAATAAAAGAGAAGAGGGAAATTTATATATATTAATGTGCATATGTAAGGTATCCCAAAAAAGATATACACACACTTTGAATAATTATAAAGGCAGCATTTATTAAAATACATTTCATTTTCAAATTTGAGCTATAAGTTGTTACACTGTGTATACATTTTTGGGGGACACCCTGTATGTATACTTATACACACATACACATATATACATATTTCTATGGGTTTTCTTAATTAGCACCTACATAATGAATTTTCTAATGGCCTTGGTTGTGATTTTTACTCATAATCTGGAAAATATAGGATGAACAGTGTGTTAATCTTGCTTTAACTGCTCATTTCACTCAGGCTCTGGATTTTAGCTGTAGTTAACTTTTTTCAATCCTCTTTACCCATATTATTTTTCTTCTTCCTGTGCTACCATTCTAAAGCTACCTTTTTTTATAACTATATTGGACTTCCCTTTGTATGACACTTCAACTTCTCAATTATTCATATATCATATCCCAAGTTCAGCAGCAGAATTACTATGAAACGAATGATGCTTAACTTTCAGGACCCCTCACTCCTATAGGTCACTTTCAAAGCCTTTGGAAGAGCTCTAGCAATAATCTTTGAAATTTGGTAAACTAAAGTATTATGGCCTTCTTTTTCTTATAGAGAATTGCTAGAATTATATTAAGCTTCAGGCCCCAAACAAATGCTTGCTTAATATAATCAGAGATAAATTGAAACTGGGTGGGATATTTTCTTTATAGCATAATGGATTCGGGCATTTTAAAATCTTCAGTTTCTAAAAGAATGAGTCATTATAACAAGACTGATTTATCAGAATTAATGTAAATTCCTAATATTAACTTCAAATAATCAATGGCTTAGATGTAGAAGGAAAAAAATTGTTTGACAGTTGCTTATATGAAAAGCTCTAGAATGGAGGCACAAACACACTAGGAGCCAACAAGAATGACATGACTATAAATGGAATGCAAACTTAGATTATAGAATGAGTCTGGGCTTAATTGGTTTCATGTGTCTTTATAAATCTAGATTCTAGGTCATACTTGTACCAACCATCCATAAACCATAGTTTGAACAGGTTAATGTGTTCTAATAATCAGTAAATTAGTAAAATGCTGGGGTTGATTAATACTTCCCTCTCAGTTTCCATATCCTGGTGATGGATCTGTACATCTGAAGGCCTCTTAGCAACTCACACTTAGAAAAATGTGCTTGGATGGATAGCAATAATAAAGCCTAATTTGCCAACAACACTGTGGGAAGGGCCTTAGGGAAAGATGGCTGATGTTTGGTTAGAAAGCAATGCACCCTCTCATCATTGAGTAACACATTATGCCAGTAAGTAAGGTTTAAGATGAGAGATATTCATGTGTAACCCAAAGAGAAGGAAGGTAACAATGGGGACTTCAGGTCAAAAGTGAGAAGTTCCCTGTCCTGTGGCAAAATCGTGAACTGTTCATTTTTCCGAGGCCCTAGGTTTTAGATAAACAATGCACGTATGAGGTTGAGATGGTAACTATGGAACTTTACTGGGCCCAAGACGTTTAGAAGTAATTGACTTGAGCAAACAGGAAAACTGCCTGAACTAAAGAAAAGTACACCTTCCCCAAGGAAGCTTGAAAAGAAAACTCCCCACATTCAGCTTTTCTAAGCCAGCTGACAGACACTCATGAGATTAAGACTTTGGCAGCACAGAGGAAGAGGTATTGCCAACTTCATAGTCAAGCTATTGAATTAATGTTGTTTTATCTTAATTAAACTTATTATTATAGCCATGCATTAAGTGTAGCTATCTTGTATTCCAATATTCCCAGGAGGAACTGCTAGAAGAGAAAATATGCCAGCCCAGCAATATTCCATGAAATTAATTACATAGAGAAATTTGCTAAATTGTGCTCCAGCATGGATGCTTTTCTTGTACTTTACTCCTTGGATTTTATGGTTAGGTTCTAAATTGGCTGGAACAATAGTAATACCTTTTTAAGAAAAATTCCTGAATAAAGCCTCACAAAATCTACTAATATTTAATATATTAATAATCAAGTCATCTGGTACATGAACTTTAGTAGGTGATCACCATTTATGAGAGCCTTGTGACATCTCCCATTGCCAACCAAAAACATATTGTTAATATTTACTTTGTCCTATATTGCCAACTCTAGAGTTTTGCAACAGATTTATTACATATCTGGCTAAGTAGCAATATTGCTGAGTGACTATTGCCCATATATCATAGAAACTAAATAAAGATTTTTCCTTTCATCCTGAAATATAACAATCTACATTTTTAATGCTATAGAAGACCATATCTTTCAAGTGTTTATGTAAGCTCTTAAACTTTCATATTAAGAATGGTTTTCATATTACTGTGAACATAACCACATGCATGCTTTTAATGAGTGATTCATTTACATCAGTAGATGCATTACCTGTTTCATCATCTGAAATGCACTTTATATTTCTAGAGCAAGTTTCTGTCCCAGACCTAAAGATATTTTCTATGTCTCATGTCAAGACATAAACTGAGAATGTCTATGACATACTCAGCCGTAATCATCATCATCAAACTGTACTCAGAAATCAATAGAGTTATAGGATAATGGTGGTTAAACTAGATGAATGCCTATTAGTAACTAAAAGGCCTCAATTCCAAAATTAATGTTATAGTTAGTTCTAGATTTTATTCATCTTTCTGTTTCTTTGTTTCTTTGATTTTTGTTGGCCTGTTTTCTTAATTAGCACTTAGAGACTTCATTGTGCCAGAGCCTTTTCAAGGGACTAGTAAGGCGAAGCCTGAGTTTGAGCTACAGTGTACACCAACATAGTCCTCTACTTGGCCAAGAATATGGCTCCACAGGAAAAATAATACTTATTTACTTCTCTAGAGAGCTACAACTTTTAATTAATGTTCCTAGACAGCTTTTGACCTCTTTGTGTGCTAGCCTTTGTATAATGATCTCTATTTTTGGTTTGGTCATATTTTTTAAATTACCTTTAAAATGAACTCACTGGCAAATATTACAATAAAATGTTAGGTAAGTTAAAATGAAAAGAAGACTGCTCATTTTTAATGTTAAACTCATTACATTACATATAAGCAAAGGATGCCCTGTGACCTTTAACAAAGAAACAGAAAGAAACCTAAGAATGCCAACCATTTGAGAAAGGGCTATGGCTATGTCAAGCACTGCTCTGTGTGACGTAAATTTTATCATTACCAAACCAATAACAGCAACAACTATATTCCAAGGTCTTTCTAAATGCAGACAGCAACCACTGTTAAATGAAATGTCATGATTTTTGTTCTATAACTCAAATATTACTGCTTCCGATAAGAATTTAAGAATGGGAACAAATTTCTTATCCCCCAATCCATGTTATGGGCCTTGTTTATGAAGCTAATGCCTCAGTATTTAAATCCATCATTTTAAAAGGTTGGTTTCCCTGATATTATGCCTTCCTCATGCTTTTTTTTATTATTAAAAAGACAGCATCTGCCTCAATTTTCTTTTATCTCCAGACTTCACTCTTATCAACTTCATGTTTTGTTTTCTTAGTGTTTCCCTTGCCTCTTCCTAAACAGTACAGAAAACAACTATAAACTAATATTATAAATGAGGCTTAATAGCTTTAATTCTAAATATAGGTATGACTAATATTAATATTAATTCTAAATATAGGTATAACTAATATTAATATTAATATTTTAATATGACTGATATTAAAAAATTAACAGAAAAACAATTCTCACCTATTCCAACTAGATCATACTTGCAATTTACTAATCCAGTCTGCCCATAGTTTTCATTATACTTTTCTGAAGTTATATTTAATTACAAAACATTAAATATACAATGAATACAGAAGACAGTAAGGGAAACATATATGTACTCTTCCCAAAGCCAGATAATATTAGCATTCTATCAGAATCTCCCAATTTGATTGTATTGCTCCCCTCTGAGAAGCAGCCACCGTTGTACGCTTGACATAGAGCCTTCCCATCCCTGTTTTCACACACATATGTTTTCATAAAAAACATAGAGTTGAAAGTAGTTTATGTTTTTTCCATATAGATAGAGATTTTTGTCTCAGCACCATATATTTTCTCCTCTAATTTATAATGTAAACTCCTCCTTTAACAAGTTATAAACATAGGCCTATTCCTAGATTTTTTTTTTTTTTATTCTATTCAATTTGGCCTGTTCATGTAACCCAGTAACAATACCCATTGTTTTCATTATGAGAGTTTCATACATTTGAAAGCTGGTAGGATAAATAAGCCCCCCTCCATCTCCTCTCCCTGCTCTTCCTTTAAAAACTAATAAATGACTTCAGTAAAGTTGCAGGATGCAGAATCGGCATACAGAAATCTGCCGTGTTTCTATACACCGATAATGAACAATTAGAAGAAGAAATTAGGAAAATAATCCCATTTACAGGTGCATCCAAAAGTATAAAATACCTAGGAATGAATTTAACAAAAGAAATTAAGGACTTACACCCTGAAAACTATGACACTGAAGAAAGGAACTGAACAAGATACAAGTAAATGGATGAATATGCCTTGCTTGTGAAGTGGAAGGATTAATATTTTAAAATGTCCTTACTATCTAAAGAAATACACAAATTCAATGCAATCCCTATTAAAATACCAATGGCATTCTTCTCAGAATTAGAAGAACTAATCCTAAAATTTATATGGAACCACAAGACTCCAAATAGTCAAAGAAATGTTGAGAAAGAACAAGGTGGGAAGTATCACAATCCCTGATATCAAACTATACTATAGAGCTACCATAATCAAAACAGTACGGTACTTGCATAAAAACAGATATATAGGTCAATGGAATAGAACAGAGAGTCCAGAAATACATCCTAGTTTATAAGGTCAATTAATCTACAACAAAGGAGGCAAGGAAGACAGTCTCTTCAATAAATGGTGCTGGGAAAACTGGACAAGTATATGCATACACACATAAAAAGAAACTGGACCACTTTCTTACACCATATTAAAAAAACACATATGCACAACCCAAGGACACGGACAATGGTGGGGAGAGGGCCTGGAGAGAGGGATGAGACGGGGTGGAACGGGTCATTGGGGAGAAAAGGGGACATCTCTAATATTTTAAACAAAAATTAAATTAAAAAATATATATATGCACTAAGAAAAAATAAAAAAACACACACAAACAAAATGTTTTAAGACTTAAATGTAAGACCTCACACCATTAAAATTCTAGAAGAACACATAAGCAGTAAACTTTTGGATTTAACTAAATTTTTTTAAGGACATGTTTCCCAGGGAAAGACAACAAAAGCAAAAAAAAAAAAAAAAAAACCCCAAAAAACAAATTAAAATTAAAATATTGTTTTTACCCACATGAAATTGTTACAAGTTTTTGGTTTGGGTATTTTTGTCTTTTAAGGAGTGAGGAAGGTAAGACAATTTTTAAAAATATTGTTTGGGTTCAGGGAAAAGGAACTCTGTATTTCCCATGGGGGGTATAAGGTGGTGAGCAACATTTACAAAAAGTCTTTAAAATGTAAATGCCACTTGATACAAGAATTCCCCCTTTATATCTTTATTTTATAGAAAGTGTCAGATGTGGTAAAGATGGAGATAAAGGAGGTTGACTGTGGCATTATATATAAGGGCAAAATAACACATTCGACAAGAAGAAATTTGCTACATAACTTGGGACATTCAGATGACAACATACTATGTAGCGATTTAAAATCGTATCATAAAAAACTTCAAAAAATTCAACCAATTTTCCTAAGATATTGTTAACGTTTTAAAAGTCACATGTATACTGTAATTGCAATTTGAATCAAACTATATACTGGATGGGGCAAAAGTAAGTTGACAGTTGTGAATATGTGAAACAGTTTATTCCTGTATTATTATTTATTAATTATTATATTATTTTCCATACAAACAGCTGTAAACCTACTTTTGCCCCACCCTGTAAACATAAGAATAATAACGTTTACTTGTCATGTGCCAGATATATATGTGTATAAATTTATTTAATATTCACAACAATCCTATGAAAATGTTATTATCATTTTAAAGATGGAGATGCTGAAGCACAGGAAAATTCAATAATTTTCTTAAGATTAGACTGTAAGTGGCACAGCTGGACACACACACATTTATACCAGAAAATAGCACAGTAGTTGTTATTTTCCCACTAAGCGTGGGAGTATGGGTCATTTTTTTTTATATTTGTGCATGTTTTATATTCCCTCAATTTCCCCAAATGACCAGTTATTAATAAACCCAATAAATTATATAACTACAAAGATGAATATTAATGTTTCTTGTGAGAGCTGAAAGGAAAAAAAGCCTACTTAATTATACATAATACAAAGGCATATTAATCCCCTTCATATATATTTTTTTTACCAAATTCTAGAAACTTAGCTCAGCCTTTGCATTGATTTATATTTTGCTGCGCATACTGTTTTCATGAAAACAAAAACAAAAAATAGTAAGCCATTCCAATGCAGCAGCTTTATTCTCACTATCAGTTTCATTCGATATTAGGGTGATATTTCCCACCCCTTACACCCTGAAAATAACTGATGCCAGGCTACAGCTCTGCCTGCGTTCACGCGTTACCCTTAGCCAGAAAGCAATAGGTTCTGTAAGGAAAAATATTGCCCCATTAAACAAAGTGTCATCATTGAGAGCAATCATTCTTTTTTATTTTTCCTGTGAGGTTATCTTAATAACTCACTCATAACAGTTATCTCCTAGGAAACATCTAGTTTCATAGAGTGAGACTGTTAAACAATATGAATCTGGTACAGAGAGCAGAGGATGAACGTTTCCAACGATGAAGGGCCCATATTTATTAAAAATCTATACAAGGCAAAGACCACTGCACGCGACTACCTACTGTTGGTAGAAAACTAATTTATTCTCGCTTTTTCGGGGATTTTAACGTCCTGTACAGCTTGTCACATTTGAAGCTATTTTTCGTCACGCCAAAGGCAGCTAAGTGAAACCTAACTGGCAAACCCCAATCTGATTTGTGAGACCCAAGATTTGTGAGAAATAACGACTAATTGGCATCTTAGATCACCATCATTTTAGTATCACTGGACTATAATGCTTTAATGAGATGAGGGAATTCATTTTATTGCCTTTCCTCCAACATGGGTTTGGTGGGAAATTTTCCAAAAAGAATTAAAATAAAATCTTTGCAAAATATAGATGTTTGTTGCTACAGGGACTCCACATTTATACACATGCATAGATGCCCACAGGATGAATCTCTAGCTCAAATGACCTAGGTCCAAATCTATGTTCTTGTTGCTCTATTTATTGCTTTCTCTTCAACTGGCATTTATTTATAATACAGACTTACTGACAGAGTTATCATCGGGGTCAAACATAAACTCAAATTGTTCAGTGCAAAGCAAAAAGAAAATGCTATTGGGAACATTTACCCAAACTTGGCATGTGACAAACCCTGAGCATAGGGCTCAATGCATCAAGTTTAAAATAATTCATACTGGAAATCAGTACTTTTGAACTTACCATATTTTCTTTTTTCAATCCAATGCTAGTTTTTCATTGATTAATACTTTTTCAAGAAATAAATGAAGGTCATGCAAAGGAAAATAAATGTCTTGTTGCTTAGCAATCACCTAATTTGAGGAGGTAACTATTATTTTCCAAAGTAGAATTACAATTCATTTTCTTATAGATGTTAGAATTAAGATTTTCTTTATTTATCAGTGTATTAGTTATTTATTTCTGTGTATCTAATTGCCCTAAAATTTAGTGGCTTAAAACAACAAAATTTATTACCGTATAATTTCTGTAGGTGCTTTTGCTACCTGCCCTGCTTTAGGGTCTCTCACAGGCTGTAATCAGGGTGCTACCAGGCTGCAGTCATCTCAGTGTCCACCTGGGGAAGAGTCCATTTCCAAACTCAATTATGTGGTTGATGACAGGAATTAATTCCTTGATGGCTGTTGGCCAGAGGCCCTCCTCAGTTTCTTAACACATAAGACTTTTCTACATGGTAGCTGCATCAAAGTGAGAAAGTCAAGAATGAAAGAGATCTTCTTTTAACAAGACAGAGCATCCTACCAAGATGGAAGTCAGAGCCTTTGGTAACTTAATCATGGAAATGACATCCCATTACTTTCCATGTGCTCTCTGTTTTAAAAACTAGTTTCTTGGTCCAACCCAGACTGACGTGGAAGGGATTCCACAAAGGCATGAGTTCTATCTTAGAAGTCTGCCCACTACACATAATTAAAATTGTGAATTAAAACATGCTCAAATTGAGTAATATTACAAACAAAATTCTTATCTTTTATTTATATTTGAAAGTAATTATAATCAAAAGTATATAATAATTCCAATGTATTAAACACACATACACAGAGGGGGCAGAGATGGGAAAGAGTGAGATCAACTTGGAATATAGAGTTCCAAGGTAAAGAGCAAAATAAGGATGGCACTCCTTAAAAAAAAATGTTTAAGCAACACTTAAGACAGAGATAAAAGGCACCTGACCTTCGTAACTGCTTCCCTCTCTCAGCAAGGTGGATTCATCAACTGGTCCAGGGCGCACAGCCACATTGGACTGATCCCTCTGTTTCTCCACTGTAACTGCTCCCCGGATCCTGAGACAATCCCCATGCCCTAGCACAGGGGCAACACCGTGACGGACGTGCGGTGAGAGTGTGCGAGCCGGTCTCTGCGGTCGGTCCGGGAGGGCCTCCACCCCTTCTCCAGGCGGGAGGAACAGGCTGCTTGTCTATTTGTTTTCCGATCTATTGCTTACAGTCAAATTGGATAACCTTTCTTTCAACAGATATTGATCCTAATATTGCCAGTCAAGGGCTTATGGTTCGTTCAGTTTGGCTTTGGAAACTGTCTGTTTTTCTGATTACTGTTCTGCTTTGAATTAAAATAATCTGTGGAGGACTTTCACTGGCTTCTTTGTCCTGGGATCTATGGGCCCTCGCCACATGCAAAGGTTACTCAATAGGCAAGGAAATAAGAAAAAAGAGTAAAGCCAGAAAATTATTTGGTTATTAGTTCAAAATGCTAATCTAACACATAGGTGTGGGTTTGCGATGTGAAGATCATTTTTAAACTTCCCAAGTGATTCTCACAGTCATCTTTGAGAGCCCTGATTTTCAGCATCTATTTTGTGGTCAGTGTGGCGGGAAGCCATTTGGGTTCAGAGCAGTGCCACTATCTGAATGACGCTAGGCAAGCTATTGCTTTAATTCTTAATTTACCCATTTATAAAATGAAAATATTTTATGTAAGTTATACATTTATTATTAAGAGAGAATAAGATAATACATATAAAGCTCTCTCTCAGTGCCTAGAATACTATAAACACATGATAAAGGAGAGCAGTGATAATAATTGTAACCATAAATTAGACTATTATAGACATTAAGTATTTTGTTATTGGTGATTCTATTTGGGGTACATATACATGACAGTCCCCTGGGATTATTTTGAGGATATATATTATAGAATTTTTTAAAAAAATTTAAGTGCTATCTAAATATAAGGGCACATTGTAATTTTATTCATTCATGCATTTTTAACAGTGTTCTGTGTACTGGGGATACAGCAGGCAGCAAGACACACAAGGCCCCTGACCCCAGAGAGTTTGTACTCTAACAAGGAAGACAGACAATAAACAAAAAGCAGTGACAATATGATGTCAGTTAGTGGTTGTTTTCATGAAGAACAGTAAAGCTGGGCAGAGGGACAGACAATGGTAAAGTTGTGAGGGAGTGCTGAGTATCTATCAGAAATAAGATGAAGAAGAAAGGTCTCCCAGTGAAGGTAACAGTTGAACAGAGATCTGAAGGAAATAAGGAGTCATAGAAAATTCTGCGAGGGGGTGGGGGTGGGCGGGGGTGTGTGGAAGCATTCCAGATGAGGGCATAGCAGGGGAAATAGCTCTTGGGAATCCTGTGAACTTATTCCAAGAACATGGAGGCCTTGTAGCCAGAGCCTCTCCCAGCAAAGGCAACGTGTGGTGAGTGAAGAAGCCAGAGGGTGAGTGGCCAGGAATCTTATGATATTTGTCCTATTGGGTCTGGCTTCTTTTACTTAGCATAATGTTTTCAAGGTTCATCCATTATGCATTATGAATCAGAATCCTGATTTACATTTTTAAAAGACCATGCTTGTTGCTATGGTATAAATTCATAGTAAGGATACAAGAGTGGAAACAGAAAGAACAGTAATTCAGAGAATGCTGGACCCTGGTGGCAGATGATGGAGGTTCAGGATGACAGAAGTGTAAGTGCAGAGAAGAGGCCAGATTCATGATCAATCCATCATGTGACTTGTGAGACAAAGTCCTAAAAAGCCACATACGTTTGCCTTCTTTTCTTGGGATGTCTGCTCTTGGAAACCAGCTATCATCTGTGAGAAAGGCCAAGCAGCCACGGAGAAGCCCACGTGGAAAGGAACTGAGGCCTCTATCTCCCACCTCTCGCTAAGCTTCTAGCTGGCAGCCAGCACCAATTTGCCAGCCATGTGAGTCAGCTGTCTTGGAAACGGGCCCTCCAGTGCCCCACTGAACCAGCCCTTCTGACACTGAGTGGACCTGTTCCACCAAGCCATGTCCAAATTGCAGGTGTGAGAGCAAACTTAATACTGCTGTTTTAAGCCACTAAATTTGTCTGGACTGTTTCAGCAATAGAGATAAATGGACTACCCTATAGCACCAAGCTTAACTTCCACTCGTATTCAGCTAGGTTTTCTTAAATAGGGGAAAAGGGGGATAGAATTACATTAAAACCCTGAAAAATGACCATCTCCCACCATCTGTCTTAATTAGTGCTCAAGGTCATTGTTACCAGTGTATCATTTATAGTTATTCAATACAAATAAAATGATTTTAAAAGTACTCTTACGCAACAAAATGAGCTTGTAGATCAAGAAAATACTTCTCTGTGGTTTTGTCAAGATCTGTCTATGCCCAGTGGGAGTAGGTCTTCAATGTTACAACAACCATCTTGTGGAAAAAGGGAATCGATTTTTCATGCTATAAGACTTTGGAGAGGGGGAAAATGAATGAGAGCTGGGTCGTCAGAGAAGATATCTTAAAGAAGGTGGAACTTGGGCTGCATGTTAAGGAAAGGGTTGCATATGGACAGGCATGTAGTAAGTACCAAGAAAGGAAAAATACTGTGAACAGATGCCACGTGGCAGAAAATACTGAGATGCAGACCCCGTGTTTTTTCTAGACCAATGTGTCCAGAAGAGAGGAGAAACTTTAAGAGTGAGTGAAAAGGAGAGGCCAGATTGCTTACAAAGCTAAGATGCAAAACCCCGTAGGACTGGTTTAAATCTGGATGGCCGTTCCAGTAATTGCTGTCAATTTCCTGTTGTATTAATATGCATCAATTACAGATCCAAATAAATCTATTCTTCATGGATTTTCTCTGCTTCTGAGATGTGCAACAGCATACTTTGTACTAAAAGGAAGCTAACTATGTTTTTCTCAAACAGCTCCTCAAAATTTAAAAAACATGTTTTAGTTATGTTTATCTCTCTCAAGTAAATTCAATATTTATGTAATAGGAAGAGTCTAGTGGTTTAAATTCTCAGTCGTCTCAGTCTTTCTTATTAATCCTAATCGTTTTAGTAAACACCATTGATGGCTGTATGCATCGGCTGATTGGCAGTTTCAAAGCTGCTGGAGCACAGCACCCTTTTTTGTATGGTCAACCTACCTCTGCCCTCCGCCCCCATTTCAGAATCCTATCCCTAGTATCAAGGTAGCCCTTCCCACATTTTAGTATTTAAGCGTATTCACTCATTTACCCATTATAATATGTTCTAGGCACTCTTCCAGTCACTAATGTTTGTGACCAAGTCTAAAAGAATGATTTGTTGGTCTCTGGGAACAGATATCTATTTCCAGGTCTCTGAGGTAACCTGATAAATAGCTCTCCTCTTACTGTTCCAGTTCTGAACCCAGTAAGATAAATACGTTGCAGGCCCTTATGTCGCTCAGATAAATCTGGATTGGAGCACGTAGTTTATATTTGTGGACAAGCGAATTTCTCCATAAGGAATCTGAAGAATTCAACAGATATAACCTGTATGGGATCAGAGAAGGTTTTTTTAAGTACACACTGTAGTACATCCCTAATTTGGCAGAGCCTCTCCCTGGAGGAGCAGAATGGAATGTGCTCCTAACTCCTCACAGCAAAGGGAACAGAAGAACTAGAGCTACAGACGCCCAGTTTCTCTCTCCAGGCTCCCAAACAGAGTGAGACCGTCGGGAGAGATCAGAAATCTCATCACGAGAGAACTGCTGCGCGTGGAACAGGAGCAGGCATTGGCCCAGGGAACCAAATCTGGCCCATCACACGCTTTCGTACAGACTGCAAGCTAAAAGGAGTTTTTATCTTTTTCAGTGGTGGTTGAAAAAATTCAAAAGAAGAAGACTATTTTGTGACACATGAATGTTATATAAAGTTTAAATTTCAGTGTCCGTAAATAAAGCCTTATTGGAACGCAGCCATGCCCATTTGTTTACTTGTTGTCTATGACTGCCGTCGGGCTAAAGTATTTGCGATTTAGCCCTTTACGGACAAATAACAACCAAAATATGCTGATCCCTGACAGAGAAGGAAAAATCTCGCTTGGGGAAGAAGCATTCTCCCTGGGGTTTTGGGATTTTTACTGGAAATAGAACTCCCCTCTGTGTTCCTATCTTTGATATGTGACCAACATTCTCTCACCTCACCCCCACCTCCATCCCCCCACGCCCACTCAAAACCTGGCAGGCGTGTTGTGACTTTCCTTAACTCCCATACCTAATTAATCACCATTTCTTTTCTGTTTACTTTTCTTTTAAAATGTCTCAAATTTTCTTTCCTGCTATCGCCCTAGTATCACCGTTTCACACCAGGATCCCTGCAACAATTTTCCCGTTAGGCATCTTAATTCCAGTATCGCCACAGTCTTTTAGAATTGAAAGTAACTTTAGAGAGTTTCTGTTCAATCCCCTCATTAGCAAAATGAGGAAACTGTTGCTCTGCGAGGCCAGATGACTTGCTCAAACTTGCAAATCTAATTTGTGAAAGACTAGAACAAGACCCCAGATCTCCCAAATCATAGCTTAGTGATCCTTCGACCGTGGCATGCTCTCTCTTCACATTGCCCTTTGCACAAAATTTTCAAAGAACCTTTTTGAGCAAGTCAAATTTAGAATCTCAACCAGGGGTCAGAAAACAATAGTCCATAACCAATTTTGCTCCCTAGTTGTTTTCTTCTTTTTTAATCTTCACCTGAGGATATATTTGTGTGTGTGTGTGTGTTGTTGTTTTTTAATCCTCTGTGGAGGATATTTTTTCCATTGCTTTTCAGAGGGAGTGGAAGGGGGAGAGAGAGAGAGAGAAACATCGATGTGAGAGAGACACATTGATTAGTTGCCTCCCACTCAAACACTGACCAGGGCCAAGGTACATGCCCGTGGCTGGAATCGAACACAGGACCCTTCAGTCTGTGGGCCAACACTAACCACTGAGCCAAACCGGCCAGGGCTGTTTCTTTTTAACTGATTTTAGAGAAAGAGGAAAGGAGGGAGAGTTAGAGAGAGAAACATCAATGTGAGAGAGAAACATTGAACATTGATCATTTGTGCCCTGGGGATCGAACCTGCAACCGAGGTATGTGCCCTGACTGGGAATCCAACGAGCGACCTTTCCGTGCTCAACCAACAGAGCCACGCCAGCCAGGGCTTCCTATTTGCTGGTTGTAAATTAGGTTTTAATGGAAGAGAGTCAAGATCGTTTGCTTACTTAGAGCCTGTGGCTGCTTTTGCACTAGCGTCTAGGCAGAGCTGAGTAGTTACATCAGAGACTGTACGCCTCACAAAGCCTAAAATATTTACCATCCAGTCCCTCAGAGGCAAAGATCGCAGAGCGGTGGCCTAGACTCACTCAAAGTACTCTACCTCGTCTAGTTGGGTTTTTAGCTGAGCACGTGACAGCCTGAAATGAAGCTTGCATTTCTCAGCTTCCCTTGAACCTTGGTGCGGCCAGTGGAATTCGTACAAGCCCAGTGGACCTGTGTATACAACTTCCAGGGAGCGTCCTTCAAGGAAGGAAGTGTCTGTAAGGAAAGAATTGTGCCTTTCTCTGCCCTTTATACTAAGGCCAAGGCAACTACAAAACCCAGCGTGAACAAGGTGATTTTGGATTCCGAGTTAACATGCGATGGAGCAACACGGTGGAAAGTTCCTGGGTTTTGACATAGAAGTGTTTCCACCTTCCCCAGACCACATACCTCTGGGTTTTTACACGAGTAAGACACACAACTTTATGTTTAAAAAGACCCTCTGTTGACTAGGATTTTTCTGGCACTTGTAATGCATCCTAAGTGCTCCACTTCCCAATAGGAAATCTGTCCTGCAGACAGCCGGTAGCCTTAGAACTTGCTGGACTGACCGCGCTGACCCGCTCAGCTCCGCTCTCGCCCGCTCTGCCGGCTCCCGCTGGGCGGCCCGCCAGGCTCTCCTCCTCCGTTTCAACGCATTTTACAAAGTACTAGACGCAGGTGAAGTTCTGTCCGCATCCTGAAGCATTTTTATCCTTTCCCCATTTACAATGCAGTGCAATGTATCTGGACTATTGAGACTGCCTGTTGTACTACATTCTTTCTTTGAGCCACGTGTTTTGGCCGCTTACGCTCAGTGAGAATGCAGACTTTTAAAGGACTGGGATCATTTCTTTGTTTTATCTTTATTTCCAGGGCCACCGTACTCTGGGTTACCACAAAATATTTGGTGAATTTATTTGAATAAATTTGGGCTAAAATGAGCCATACTTACTCCTGAGCTCACGGGTTCTCATTCTTTACACTCAGAATGCCTGCCAGTGCCTGAACCGTAACGCGAGAACCAGCTGTGAGACCTGTCCCACGACAGGTCATTTGAAACCGCGTATGACGGACATTTAGGCAAAGGGCTCTGTGCTGCCTGGTAAAGTCGCCATGAGACAACGCAAGTGGCCATCATGTACGATAAATTGGACAGAGGTGCCACGCTCTCGGCAAAGGGGGTCCAACTCCACATTCTTCATGATTTATGAGATGTTTTGAGGTCCTAGGAGCTACATAGCCCTACTTTCTATCTAAGTGATGGCACATTAGACAGATATATTGAAACTAAGGAACAAAAAGCGAATCGTAGACTGTTTATATTTGTCCCAGTTCACGAAGCAAACAGAAATGTACTGGCTTGTCAAGGGCTCAGATGTCAGAGCTCAGAAGTTTCTTCCATCAGCATCCAGGCAGTTTGCTCCCCGAGGAGCAGTGGAAGGCAGGCTAAACTTGTTTACTTACGAGGTGTGGGGCCGTTTATGTAAACCCAGCCCGCAGTTCTTAAAGGGTGATATGTGGTCTGTCTATTCACATGAGCCTCCAGCAGAGCTCTCAGGACATTCTTACAAATGAATCGATTCCAGTGTCAGCCAAAGGCTACCTACAGATAAGTGTCAGGAGCTGCTGCAGGGGGAATTGAGAGCTGGCTGAGCACTGAGAGCACTGAAGGCCGCTTGCTCTGGATTCTCTGCCTCAGCTTATGAGCTAGCTCTGCGGCCACCTTCCCCTGGGGAGGCAGGCAGTTGCCCATGTGCGGGGAGGGAGAAACCCGTCAGATGGCACAGGAACAGAGTGGCTCTCGAGTCTTTTGTTTGTTTTAGTTAAATGATTGCTGTCCGTATCCCCAAAGGCTTACTGAACATTTAATTCAAGTCTTCTTGATTTCTCTGTCAGTTGTTGCTTCTTTGAAGAAAAGAGACATAGAGGGAGGAAAAAATATATGGTTTCTGGACGCAGTTCAGAAACACTAGATTGTCAATCAGGGGTGAAAGATCATTCCGGTAAGTTTTGGGAACTGAAGTTTATGGTCCAGAGCATATAATTAAAAACAAACAAACAAAAAAACTTTCTGAAATGATTTGAATGTGCAGCAGATGTAGGAATCAGTGACTTGGTGTATAAATGATGTGAGCATTTGTCTCTGTTTCCTGGGAGTCAGCCCTACAGGGCTAGCACTAAGATCTTGGCAAAAAGGAGATAGAAATAAATAAAATCTGTAATACTGGTAGTTTACTGACAAATAAATAAGCAATGGCCATTCCACTTGGAAAAAAAAAAATTTAGAGATTTAAAAAATCTTCTCCCACTGTAGAAGAGAGAGCTGCTTTTTTTTAGATTCCACATATAAGTGATATCACACAGTGTTTGTAGAAAGAGAGCAGAATGGTGGTTTCCAGGGCGCGGAGGTGGGGGAGTTGGAGAGATGTGGTCAAACGGCACAAACGTGCAGTTGTGCAGTTAGAAGACCAATCCGTTCTGGAGACCCAGTGCACAGCTTTGTAATTATAGTTAACAATGCTGAATTATATACTTCAAAGTTACTAAGAAGCTTGATGTTACATGTTCTCACCACACACACAGAAAAGATAATTACAGGACATGATGGAGGTTTTAGCTAATGCTACAATGGCAATCATATTGCAACATATAAGTGTATCAAATCAACACACTGTACACCGTAAATTTATACACTGCTATATGTCAGTTTTAGCTTGACAACGGCAATAAAAACAACAGAAAAGAGACCTGCTGCTGTAGACAGTTCCTCCCTCCCCCCCACCTATGTCATGAGGTTTGAGAGCGGGACATCAGGCAGGACTCCAGGGCTCAGGGGAGGCAGGCGGAGAGAACCACAGGGCCTGTAAGAGTCACAAGGACACTTCTGAAACGGGAAAGATTCGAGTGGGAAGGGGACATCCAAGGATCTCTGAGTGGGAGACCCAGATAAGCCTGCCATTATTCTTGCCCTCATTCTCTTGTCTTCATCCAGATGCTTGGGTTTATAGATGAAAAGCCAAAGGTGGGTACACCGTTTCTGCTCATAGGTGACTGACAGCAATAATTAAGCGCAAAGCTTGGTTAAGGCTGGGGTTTTCTGAATAGCATTTGGACTCTTGGGGTTGATAAAATATAAATTTCTCAGCACCTGCAGATAAACTGGAAAGGCTACAAAAGGTGTTTTCAAGATTTCCTGGTAGGGAGGCAGCAAAGTTGGGCAGCAGTGTTCTGTGTAAACAACAGATGGTCTAAAAGTAGCGTCTTGAGCACAATGGGGATGGGTGGAGAGCTGGGAGGCCCAGATAAAAGTACGTGGGGGTACTTTTATAAAGTAATAGAATTGAATAAACAGCAAAGGGAGAAATCAAAGACAAGCGATGTCTAATGAAAGGATTTCAGATGCAAGATGGACAGTGATCAGAGATAAAATTAAACATTGATGCTTTTGGAGCATACTGCAGGTAATATGAATTTTTTAAACCCTATCTGCCAAGTAGAAATTTATCCATCCATAACTGCAAAATTGAACTAAATACCAGCTCTCATCACTGTAGTAATGAAAATAAAAAGAATTGTAGTGACATCTATTCTCAAATGAAATTCAGCCTCATCTGATAATTACAAGGATATCATTCCTCAATGACATTACACTGAGAAAATGGGGCACTGAAAACATACTGTGAAAAATGTCATAAGAAAAACTGTCATTTATTGAGCACCTACTGTGTGCCAGTAAGGAGGCTAAGTATCCCACACACATTATCTCAGACATGCTCAGAGTAATCCTATATATTAGGTATTATTTACATGTTATGTATATGGAGCCTAAGTTTCTGAGAAATAGGTTGTCCAAATTACACAACACCGGAGTGGTGGAAACAAGATTGAAACTCGGGACTGTTACACAAGGCACCCTTTGCATTTGCGCTCTGGTTTCCAGTATAGATTCTTTGGATTATGTTTCCCATTGGTTTCTATCAATAATTCGATTCTAAGTGGTCATAAGACAGAGGGGCTCTCTGATTTCTCCCTTGCTAATTCAACATGTGATTGCCAGATGATTGTAACCACCCAATTATCTTCTAAAGGGCAATCTCTCATTCTAATTTCTAACTTTCTACTCAATCAGTAGTCTCCAAGCTTTTTCTACAATGTTCCCCTATTAGTACAAAATTTTTTTGGTCATGCAGTACCAATATATGTATATTTATTTTTTATAATTTTATACTACTATATTAACATATATATATTATAACACTTACCCAAAGAATAATTTTTAAATGAGATTTAAAAATAATTACAATATGATACTTTCAGTACTAAGGTTTATTTATCCACTTGCCCAAACATAATGTGGTTGATTTCTCTGCCTTATTTTTGTAGGTCTTGGTTTAACATTTTGTTATACACTAATGAGATTCAAGGCCAGTTTCTAAGTTCAGTTGGTTTTGATACCTATGTGAGGCATCTTTCATTTGGCTGTGGCAGTCATTAAAAGCAAATATTCAACGAGTAAATATGCATTTTCCCTGATTTCAATAAGCTGTCCTTGAAAACATTAACTGGTGATGACTGTTCATATTTTTAACAAGTGGCTTCAAATAGTGAATAAAACATAAAAGATTTTAAAACGGTTTAGAAAATTCTGCTTCTAAGTTTCTTAAATGTGTGTGTGTGGTGCCTGTATGTGATTATGTGTGTATGTGAGTATGTATGTATAAACATGACTCTTGATCAATGGCACACATATTGCTAAAATGATGAAAAGGTTTCCAAATGCCCATTTTCAATATACAGGGGTGGGCAAAAGTAAATTAAGTTACTAGCCATCATTGCCTAAAAGATAAATCATAAGGATAAAAAATAACAATAATAATAAGGCAAATAATACAATAATAAATAAATAATAATACAAGAAAAAACCCTGTGTGTCACATATTCACAACTGTAATCCTACTTTTGTCCATCCCTGTATTTTCCTATGGTACAAAAGACAGTAATTTTCTCACTTACTGTTAATACAGGATGTCCCCAAAAAATGTATACACACTTCAACAGCTGACAGCTCAATATCAAAAATGAAATGTATTTTAATAAACACTGCCTTTCTAATTATTCAAAGTGTGTGTATACATTTTTTGGGACAACCTGTATAAAACTTACATGCAGATAACTGTGATTATATTTGTTGGACCCTGTCAGATCTGAGCAGATCATCATTGCTTTTAACCATGAAATGGGCTGACAAAGAGCTCCTACTAAGAGAAGTGGCAGAGCTAATCCTTTCTTGTGCTCATATAACTGATATCATTTTTAAACTACAATCTTTATATTAATATTTGTCTCTCTCCCATTCCTGAGGTATATTTGTTTAAAACTCAATAACAAGTTTTATAAATCCATTCATCCAGTAATGTTCCTGGGTGGCAGAACCCTGATTAGACACGGGGGGATGCCACTATCAGCCCATTCTCAGTGCAGAAATAAGTTCTTTGTGCAGGAAACCTCCCTTACTGTTACAGAATACATGCTGGTGCAAAACACATGTGGCAGTCAGTGCTCAGGGCGACACAGTAAATCTTAATTCATTTTTTAATAATTAAAAAAATCAATACAAATAGAAGTTCTAATATTTTCTTTGTACACCATATGAATACCCACTGAATACCCCTCTCTGTAGGCTGCTCTAGTGGACAACTCCAACTAGATGCCAACACCCAAAAACAACTTATGCAAAACACAACAGCTCTCTTTATTCTTTACTTTCTACCACAACCCAAAATGTATCCCTTTCCTATGTTCCTATAACTAAATATTTTTTTTAAATGCCAACAATCAAGAAACATTTATTGAGCACTTAGTAGGTGCCAGCACTGTGCCGGGCAATGTAAATTCAACCCTCCCTAAGTGTCAATATCCTTAATATACAAGTACTTTTAGAAATTCATAAGAAAAAAGCAATGATTTGCTATAAATCATTTGATTTATAAAAGATTTGATTTTGTTAGTAATCGAATAAGCACAGCACACTTTTTAAAAAAGAGAGACCACTTTTTATCAATCAAGTTACACAATGCCCTCTGCATAGCAGTATTTTATATTAGTGATGAAGAGAATGTCCTGTTTTGAAGACCATTTGACAAAATTTATCAAGAATTTCAGAAATGTTTGTGCTACTTTAAATTATGGTTAACAATGTCATCTCCATAAATTTGTTCTAAAGAAATAGTAATAGATAGAGAGAGAAAAATGATTAAAAAAATTAGTCTAGGTGAAAGTTGGAGACAATATGAATATCTGACAATTGGGGATTACATAAATCAATGACAGTGGAGCCAAAAGACTGACAACTACGTGATTATTAAAATCAGATTCTGGAAGAATATTTAATGATATGGTAAAATGTTCATGATATAATTGTAAGTGGGAGAAAAAGGCAGCATATAACAATATAAAAGATTATCTCAATTTTGTAAAAAAAAATGTTCATAAAAACTAAGAATGGAAGGAAACACATTTTTAACAATGTCTGTCTCAAGGTGATGGCATTATGAATAATCACTACTTAACTTTTCATATTCTGCCATACTTTTAAAAATTTCTACAGAGAATATATGTACCCATATGTATATACACACATACGCACATACATGTGTATATATACCTTGCTCACTACAGACATTCTTTTAAATATAAAATGTATTTGAATTATCTGTGATATGCAGCCAAAAAAAATCCTGTATATTTGTGTCTACGGGGTTGATTTGGCTTCATATCATAGCAAATCCAAACACATGCCCTCTCACTTAACAGAGGTCTAGAGAAAGGGAGCCTGGACCAGGAAGGACAGGTCCAGAGCCATCTAGGACCTTGGCTCCTCAAGCCTTCCTGCTCCACCGGCAGAGCATGGCTCCCTTCCTCGGGGACCTCCAGGCCGTTCTGTCTGCTTCCCAGCAGGAGGAAGAATGAAAGGGGGTAGGCAAAGGGCACAGCACCTACCGGGCGAGACCCCTTTGAGAAGCCTTCCTGGGAGCCCCACCCAACAACATCTTATCGCACCCTACCTGCGGGCTGGCAATTGCGGCCTTTCCCCGGCATACACTGCTGCTTGGAGGAAACCCCAGGCCTCCTTGTCAGGGGGTAGGAATGGCATTCGAATAGGCAATTAGCAGGCTCTGCTACACTTACAATAACCAAATTAAACGTCTCTATAAAGCATGACGGTGCAGAACAACAAGAAGAGGACTGTCCGAGAGAAATAGAATGGACAAAAATAGATGCAGAAAGAAGTTAAGAATCACAGAAATCAAAGATTATTCTGAAACCCCTAAGAAGGGAAGAGAGGACTCAGCAATGGATTCAACTATCAGCAATACAAAGTTTCAAATGTACCCTATACCACTTTCCAAAAATAAATTCACAGAAAAATGAGTGAGAGAGAGAAAAATATGAAGGACTATAAATCCTGATGTGTCATTCACTGGCTGTATCTCTTTCCAGGATTCCTAAGCGTTAAAGCTAATCTTGAGAGGAGAGGAGGTATTGGGAATTGGAGTCTGGTTGTTCTGTTTCTCCCCAACTAAAACAGAGATGGCTAGAATCGCCATAGTGTGTAATTCGCATCTCAAATTACCAGTGCTGTCTGTTCCCCTACTCCATGGGGTTGCTATTTCTATATAATACTTGCCATTTAATAAACTCCTTGGTTTTTATATGGATTTGCTACATAAATATGACTATTAATAATATTTTAATAATATTTTAATGTATACATAATTTTAAAAGAAATTAATATAAATATATAGTTATATAGAGACATGGAAAAAGACATGCAGGTTGTGATCTTTATAATAGCTTTATTAACTCAATAGAATGTCACTCACAACTGTAAGCCTAGTTTTGCCCACCCCTGTATGTATTATCTGTTTTCAAGCCATAATAAGTCATTCTTCAGACTGTCAAGGGTATACTATAATGTTGTCAAAGAAAAATGATTTTAAATTCATTTTTAAGTTAGTTAAACTTTAAATCAGGCACATGATTTTGGGAAAGTTGGAGCACAGGGAACAACAGAAGACCTTAAAACTAAATAAGCACAAAGGATTTATCCTATCTTATCCAGTTATATAGCTAAAGAGGTCAGAAGAAAATACAAGAACTTTCTCTGTAAACTATAGATTAACTAATTGTAAGACTAGCACTTCTGAGTAAGCAGGATGGTCAAAAACTGGAAGAGAGTTTGATGTGTGTGTTTAAATGGACCCACAATGTTTATTCTAAAGAGAGCAATTAGGAAATGCTCAAAATTAAAGCATGAACGTATTCTATCTCTTCCAAGCCAAAGTGCAACACAGGTACAAGTTGTTTGGGCTTCACTTTATCGCACTTCACAGATGCTGTGTTTTTTGTTTCTTTGTGTTTTTTTTTTATAAATTGAAGGTTAGTGGCATCTCTACATCAAGTAAGTCTATCAGAGCCACTTTTCCAACAGCTTTTGCTTACTTTGTGTCTGTCATGTTTTGGTAATTCTTATAATATTTCAAACTTTATTATTATTATTATGTTTGTTATAGTGATCTGTGATTAATCATCTTTGATGTTACCATTTTAGTTGTTTTGGGGTGCCACAAAATCCACCTATGTAAGATGGCAAAGTTAATCAACAAATGTTTTGTGTGTTCCGACTGGTCCACCGACTGGCCATTCCCCCATCTCTCTCTCCTCAGACCTCCCTATTCCCTGAGACACAGCAATATTGAAATTAGGACAATTAATAACCTTACATTGGCCTTTAAGTGTTCAAATGAAAGGAAGAGTCCCACGTCTCTCCCTTTAAATCAAAAGCTAGAAATGATTAAGCTTAGTGAGGAAGGCGTGTCAAAAGGTATGACAGGCAGAAAGCGAAGCCTCTTGGGGTTAGTCAAGTTGTGAATGGAAAGGAAAAGTTCTTGAAGGAAATGAAAAGTGCTACTCCAGGGAACAAAAGATGAAAGCAAAACGGCCTTAATTGCTCATTGGAATAAAGTTTCAGTTGTCTGGATAGAAGATTGAACCAGCCACAACATTCCCCTAAGACAAGGCCTCATCCAGATCAAGACACTAACTCTTCAATTACATGAAGGCTGAGAGAGGTGAGAAGCTGCAGAAGAAATGTTGGAAACTAGGAGAAGTTGGTTCATGAAGTTTAAAGGAAGAAGCAGGCTCCAAAACATAAAAGTGCAAAGTGAAGCAGTAAATGCTGATGTGGAAGCTGCAGCCAGGTATCCAGATCTGGAGAAGATAATTAATGATGGTGGCTACACTAACCAATGGAGATGAAACAGCCTTGTATTGGAAGGAGATGCTACTTAGGACTTTAATAACTAGAGAGGAGAAGTCAATGTTTGGCTTCAAGCTTTAAAAGACAGGCTGACTCTAGTTAAAGTCTAATACAGCTGGTGACTTTAAGTGGAAGCCAATGCTCATTTACCATTCTGAGAATCCTAGGGCCCTTTAGAATGATGCTAACTCTACTCTGCCTGTGCTCCTAAGTGGAACAACAAAGCTTGTAAACATCTGTTTACAACATGGTTTACTGAATATTTTAAGCCCTACTATTTTGAGACGCACTGCTCAGAAAAAAAGATTCCTTTCAAAATATTACTGCTCATTGACAATGCACCTGGTCCCCCAAGAGCTCTGACGGAGATGTACAATGAGGTCAATGTTGTTTTCATTCCCGCTAACAGAACATTCATTCTGCAGCCCATGGATCAAGGAGTACTTTCTAATTTGAAGTCTTATTATTGAAGAAATACTTTTTGTAAGGCTATAGCTGCCAAAGATAGTGATTCCTCTGATGGATCTGGGCAAAGTAAATTGAAAACCTTTAGAGAAGGATTCACCATTATAGATGCCATTAATAACATCTGTGACTCACAGGAGTTTGGAAGAAGTTAATTCCAACCCTCATGGGTGTCTTTGAGGGGTGCAAGATTTCAGTGGATGAAGTAATGCAGATGTGGTGCAAAAAGCAAGAGAACTAGAAATAGTAGTGGAGCCTGAAGACGTGACTGAATTGCTGCAACCTCATGATAAAACTTGAATGGTTAAGGAGCTGCTTCTTATGGATGAGCCAAGAAAGAGGTTTCTTAAGATGGAATCTGCTCCTGGTGAAGATGCTGGGAAGAGTGTTGAAATGACAACAAGGGACTTAGAATATGACACAAACTTAGTTGATAGAGCAGCAACAGGGTTTGAGAGGATTGACTCTAGTTTTTAAAGAAATTCTACTGTGGGTGAAACGCTATTAAACAGCATTTCATGCTACAGAGAAATCTTTTGTAAGAGTCAGTTGATGTAGTAAACTTCACTACTGTCTTATTCTAAGAAGTTGCCACGGCCACCACAGACTTCAGCAACCATCACCCCATCAGTCAGCAGTCATGGAGGTAAGACCCTCCACCAGAAAAAGATTGTGACTCAATGAAGGCTCAGATGATGGTTAACATTTTTTAGCAATAAAGTATTTGTTTTATATTTTTTCTTTTTATTGAAATTATTGGAGTGCCATTGTTTAACAAAATTATACAGGTTTCAAGTGCACAATTCCACAACACATCAGCTGCACACGGTATTGTGTGTTCACCACCCCAAGTCAAGACTCCGTCCATCACCATTTATTCCACCTATCCCCTCCTCCAATTCACCCCATCTCCCCTACCCCCAACAATCACTACACTGTTTCCTGTGTCCATGAGTTTTTTCTTTTTATTTTTTTTGCTCAATCCTTCCACCCCACCATCCAGCCCCCCAACACCCCTCATGGCTATCAGACTGCTCTCTATGTTAGAGAAAGACAAGTACAATATGATTTCACTCATATGTGGAAACTAATAAACAAAATGAACTAACAAGCAAAATAGAAACAGACTCATAGACAGACAACAATGAAGTATTTTAAATTAAGATATGTAAATTATTTTTTAGACATAATGCTATTGTACACTTAATAGGCTCCAGTAAAGTGTAAACATAACAATTATATGCACTAGGAAACTAAAAATTTTGGATGGCTCACTTTATTGTAATAGTTGTTTTATTGCCAGGATCTAGAACCAAACCCTCACTATCTCTGAGCCATGCTGTGTACTATCGGGACATTCCCTTCCATGCTATCCTGATGATCTGGGTTTTTTCTTTTCTTATTTGAGAAGTGTTTATTGTGTATATATTTGTAAAGAGCAGATGTTGCAAAGGAAACATAGGAGTAAAAATATCTGTGAATAGTGCTGACATATTCCATGATCAATAGAGGGTCTCTGTTGTTTCCATGAAAGTGACAGTTTCTACCTGTGCTAAGCTATCCGGTCTCTTATGAGAAACCCACTCCTACCAAACACAAAGTGCCCTTTTGACACTAAGCAATAGGATGTTGATAATCACAGGAACTTAATTTCCCACTTAAATTTGTTTAAGGTAACAACACCATCATCATAGCAGTTAGCAGATCATTGAAAGGCCACTAAATTATGCCATTGAATCTTTGAATTTATTACCACTTTATATTCTACTGACTTATTTATCTGCAGTAGCAGAAAGCACCTAAATTCTGAATCCTTCTCACCTAATCATTTATAATCATGCAATCGAACAGCATTTATCAGAAGCCTTCAGACACATTGTGCAATATTGGGAATTTTTCCAAGATATTCTCTATAAATATGGCCCCCAACCTCTGGAAACTGAAAATAAAACCTTGCTAACCTTTTAAAAATAAGAAGAATTTTAGCAGCTGCCTATTGCTGAGTATTATTCCTTGTAATGCACTTACTAAGTGTGTCACAACAACCCAACAGAGTAGGCCCAATCATTATCATTATTCTGTGAATGAAGATATTGAGGCTCAGAGAAGTAGTGAGCGGCCCAAGATTACAAAACTAATAGTAAGTGACACCAGTTTCGAACATAACAACACTGCCCTGGCCTGCCCTGGAGCAGAAAGACCAAATTACCTACATTGTGCATCAATGTAGCACAAATACTGCACATTTTTCAAAGACATGATTTTATGTGAACTTGCAACATAAATATGAATATGTTTTATAGTTTTATAAATATATGCAAAAACAAAACAAACAAACAACAACTGCAACTGAAACAAGTCCACAATGATTAACTTCATTTCATCACCTAGGCTAAGACAAAGTTTCCCAACTCTCAGCAAATAATAGCTGTTGTTATTATTACAAAGCAGTGTGCTTTCAGGGGTACTGCACAATGCGGGCAGTGAGGATAGAAGGGCTCCTGATCGGGTATCACTCTCGGTCTGAAAACCAAGTCTTAGATCCAAAACACATACCCTTTCCTGCCCAACAGATAGTTATCCAACCTTGACTGTGCTCCCAAAATGTATAAAAATTAAAATTAATCCTCTTTTTGTTATTATGAGACAGCCAGATATGACAATGTCAACTATTAATTCAAGAAGGCCTTTGTTTCCTTCCATCTAATACAGGACTAATTTTCCCAACCCCAGGAATAAAATTCTTTAGGAATATATCCAGCTTAGGAAACTCCTGCCTTCTGAGTCTCCCTGGGTGAATCCTGGCTGTCTCTACTGTAATGTACCACAGTTGGCCTTGCTGAGCAGTTAACATAAATCATAGACAAAGTGTCAAGGAAGAAATATAATGGCATAGGTGTCAGCTCTCATCAGATTAACTGTATTGTTCTGGAACTGAGAGTAGCTTTACCCACCCAACACAACAATCTTCAGGATACAAAATAAAGCAACTAAACCATGCTCTATATTTTCAAATCATAAAATGTGTCACTAATGTAAAAAATTCATCTAGCTTAAATATTCTTCATAAATCTCCCTCAGTAACAATTTCCAAACAAAAAGGCAAAATACAGTCTCTAGTCTGAATTTATGGTTTGTCGGCGCCATAAGACAGAAATCCATCCTGACAAGTTCTTTGAATTGTCAGATATTATCCTGCTGAGCCTTTCAAGTGATTTATTTTCTGGGTATAAGGCCAATATTTGCATCTTGACTCATTTTTATAGCTACTTTACTGGACTGTTATGGCCCAAAATGCAGCCTCCAGCACACTGGTGTAAAAACAATAAGCTCTTAGAATCTTGTAAACATTTTATTTCAGTTCCTTCAGAACTAAATGGTGCTAACTCCACAACCTTTCTTTGTAGGGCTCAGGTTACACCTATTCACACCTACTGCATTAGAACACTGAAATAGGTGACATATTTTGGAGTGTAGGTATCAGAAGTGGAAAAATGCTGTATTGACCATGTTTATAGCTTTTGTCCGTTATATTATTATTTTATTTTTTGTGGGAAAAGATTATTATTTGTTTCAGCTGACAGAATTATAAAATCAACTTGCAGTTGTCAGCCTGCACCAAAAGATTATGGCTTAAGAAAAAAAGAAGTCCGGCCGGGCGTGGCTCAACGGCTGAGCTTCGACCTGGGATCCAGGCGATCGGGGTTCGATTCCCGGTCAGGGCACATGCTTGGGTTGCGGGCTTGATCAATGACTCTCTCATCATTGATGTTTCTATCTCTCCCTCTCCCTCTCCTTTCCTCTCTCTGAACTCAATAAAGATTAAAAAAAAGAAAGAAAAAAAGAAGCTAATTTTATAATTTTCAGGTTCAATTATTTCTATTTTTAAATATTCAGTGGTCTTGTTTCATTAGTTTGCATCATGGCCAATACTAAGATACCTTGACACATAATGTCTACAGAAATATTTGCACTTTATGGATTCTTTTGATTTTATAAGCTACATTGTATTATATGATAATATAAGTAAAGAATTTTAAAAATGAATATAAAGTGGCCCAGGCAGGGTAGCTCAGTTGGTTAGAGCATTGTCCCAATACTCCAATGTTGTGGGTTCAATCCCAGGTCAGGGTGCATACAAGAATCAAATAATAAAGGCAAAAAATGTGGAGCAACAAATTGATAATGTTGAGCTCGCTCACTATCTCTCATCAATAAAAAAAGATTATAAACAAAATACACTTTTTTTAGATTTAATAAATACTCAGCATTCTAATCTATATTTACTAATTCTTTCACTAAAATCTAACTCTAAATACTTCAATAAGAAAATAGGAATTGAAATAACTTCTTTAATCTGTTTAATGGTTTATGGAGGCAATTTAGTGGGATAAAGGAACAAAACAGAGTTTAGGTTTCAATAGACTTTAAGGAGGGGAGGAAGGGAAAGAGGTAGATAGATGATAGATGATGATAGATGATAGGTAGGTAGGTAGATGATTGATAGATAGATAGATAGATAGATAGATAGATAGATAGATAGATAGATAGATAGATGATAGATAGATGATAGATAGATAGATAGATAGATAGATGATAGATAGATAGATAGACACAAACATACGTACATAAAACATTTTATCATGTTTATGTATTCTATTCCTTCATTTATCTCTTTGATACATCTTTAATCAATCGTTTTGATTTTAAACATTGTTATTTTAACATTATTTTCATATTGATCTATTATTTCCTGTTCTTTGGAAGCACATTCTTCATCTTCTGATGGTGGATTGCAGCTGCATGCTCTATAATTTTGTCTGTGAGCTCCTCTTTCACAGAATCCACGTTCCAGATTATAGAGGCTTCCCAAAGACCAATTTGATTCTATTTTCAAATTGAGATATAGTTTATATACATGAAAATAGCCAAATGTTAAGTGTTTAGCTTGATTAATTTTTGTATGTATATACCTATGTAACTATCACAGAGATAAAAATATATAGTTGACCCTTGAACAAAGTGAGGCTTAGGGGCACTTACCCTCATGTGGTCAAAAATCCACATACAACTTTTTTTTTTTTAAGATTTTTTTATTGAGCTTTAGAGAGAGAGGAAGGGAAAGGGAGAGAGGGAGAGAAACTGCTATGAGAGCAAACATCAATCAGCTGCCTACTGGGATTGAGCTGGAAACCTCGGCATGTGCCCTGAAAGGGAATGGAACTGGCAACCTTTCAGTGCATGGGCGGATGCCCAACCAAATAAGCCACACCGGCCAGGGCCCACTTGTAACTTTTGACTCCCCCAAAACTTAACTACTAATAGCCTACTGTTGACTGGAAGCCTTACTGATAAAATAAACAGTTAACACTTATTTTGTGTATTATAGGTATTATATACTATATTTTTAAAATACAGTTAGCTAGAGAAAGGAAAATGTTATTAAGCAAATCATAAGAAAGAGAAAATATATTTTACAACACTGTATGTTTTGTTTTTTTTTTCCATTGCTTTTCAGAAAGAATGGAAGGGAGAGAGAGAGAGAGAGAAACATCGGCACAAGAGAGGCACATGGATTGGTTGCCTCCCACACAAGCCCCGACCAGGGCCAGGACCGAGCCTGCAACCCAGGTACCTTCCTTTGGCTGGAATTGAACCCAGACCTTTCAGTCCAAGGACTGACACTCTAACCACTGAGCAAAACCAGCTGGGGCAGCACTGTATTTTTTTGAAAAAATTTTGAAGATAAGTGAACCCACATAGTTCAAACTCATGTTGTTCAAGGGTAAACTGTACTATGTTTCCCACATCTTTGTGGCCCCTATCAGTCAATATCGCCTGAAAGGTAACTACTATAAGTCTTGATATAGTAGTTACCTACAGTTAATTACCTTGATATAGATAACTAATATATTAGTGTTAGTATGTTTCCAGTTTTGTTTTTTCTGGACAAAGAAAATATGTTAGTGTGTTTTCTACTTTTATTCCTTGGAAAGAGTGGCCATCCTATTCTAGGTCCTTTAAATTTCCACTTTAATTTTAGAATCAGCTTTTCAGTTTTTATGAAAAAATTCATTAGGATTGTGATTGAATTGGATATACAGATCAGTTAATGAAGAGCTGACATTTACCAATATTAACTTCTCCAATCCATGAACATGGTAAATCATTACATTTATTTGGCCTTTCTTAATTACTCTCAGGAATATTCTCCAGTGTTTGGTGCACTTATGCTAGATTTATTTTTATCTATATAATTTTTAGTGCTGTTACAAATGACATTGCTTTTCATTTTTAATTGTTTCTTGTAAATGCAAATATAATTGTTTTTGTATATTGACCTTTTATCCAGCAACCTTATCTATTTCATTATTTTTAATATACTTTGCAGTTGTTTTTAGATTTTCTATGAATGTAATCATTTCACTGTAAATAATGACACTTTTTCTTCTTCCTTTTCTAATCATTATGCCTTTTTTTTTTTTATTTACTGCACTTCTAACACAAATATTAAATAGCAGTGATGAGGGTGGACATCTTTGTCTTGTTTCCAATGTCAGGCTTTAAGTAGACAGCCTTTATAATATTTAGAAAATTGTCCTTTAGGCCTAGTTTTCTGAGAATTTTAATCATGAATATGTATTGAAATTTAGGAAGTATTTATCTGCAGCTATTGAGATGATCATAAGAATTTATCCTTTAATGTATTAATGTGATGAGATCTATTTATTGATTTTTTTTAAAAAAAAACAAAACTATTACATCAGATTTGCATTGCTGGAATAAATCCATATGGCAAAATTTTAAATTAGCTGTATCAATGGATCTATGGAATTCATTATTTCCAGACAGTTTTTTATATTACTATTTCAGCTTGAGGTTGTGGTACCATGAGGATAGTCCAACTGGGAATCTACATAGAGGAATCTAGAGTCATTCTATAGAGGAAAAGTGAGTAATACGATGAATTCATATTATTCTGATTATAACACACTTCTCTAAACAGAGCTAAGGAGATTAATAAACCGCAAATAAATTTTAAAAGTAGCAAAACACACACTTACATGTCTTTAAAATTTGTGGATTTTTACCCAATATAAAGTTCCTTAGGCATTGGATTAGTCTGATGACACTTATGAGAAATAAGTAAATGAAGGAGAAATTAGTAAGAGTTAGTAAGGCAGGAGCAGGGAGCAAGAAGTATTGAAAGCAGATAAAGACGAATACAGCTGTCTGTGGCCCTCTTGTGGAGACATCAGGAGACAAACCTTCCATTGCTTCTGTGCGTGGGTCTCGCATTATTGTGGGGCAGTACATGAATGTTTATAATAATGTTTATAATAATGTTTATAATAATGATCCTAAATCTTCTAGAAAATATTTAAATTATATTAACTTTGTTCTGATTAAAAAGATGAGAAGAATTTTTCAAAATATTTTATGTAAAATGATTGACATTCCAAGTCTGATAAAGAGGCAAACCTTTAGCTTTACATATAAAATTATATATAATAGATATATAGTTATATGTAGTTATAGACATAATATAAAGTTTAAAGGTTTATATTTATTATCTATATGAGTGTGACTTTATATATAAAAGGTTTGTATGTACATAGATGTATGCCTATATAGTTATACAGACTGTAGTTCAGCTATCCAGAATTCAGTCTCTCAGCCTCTAGGATAACTGAAGTTAAACTTTCCTGGGACCATCAACTCATTCTTTGTCACTTTGTTTTTTAAAAAGCAAAGGCAATGTGCTCACCTGCTAGGAAATTTCCCTAGCAAACAATTTCAGAGATTTGTTTGAATAAACAACAGCTGTCATCATGGTATCAATTTACCTGCTCTTCCATTCTTACATCCATAAAATAATTTCCTTTTACACAGGAGTGTACTTAGGAATAATTAGTTAGTGTTTTAAAAACAATTTGAAGATATAAAAGATTACTCCAAAATGCTAATTGTGATTATTATTATTATAGCCAAAGGCAAGAAGAAGAATGCTGTGATCCTAATTGGTGACTCAATACAGATGTCCTCAACCATCTGTGAAAGGGGTAAAAAACAAATCCTTTGGGCCCAACTGCAGAGGCAAGGTAGCCAATGCAAAACTGCTGAGGGATAAAGTGTTGCACTGGAGAATTCTAAATGGCTTCTTTCACCTTTTGTCTGGCAGAACGTCATCTTCAAAACCCATTCAGCCAGCTGCCTTCAAGTATATCCTGAAATTTACACAAAACTCTTAAGTGAAATGGAGCTCAGTACTAAAGCCCATTCTAGAGTAAAATCTAAAGTTTATATGCTCTGAGATGTCAAAGATGGCAAATTTAATGTTATGGTAAAACATATTTGCTTTTGTATCTTGGATATTTTACATCTACAGAATAGGTGTGTACTATATTATGTATGTCTATATAAATATTTCATATACTATGTGTATGTTGATAACTTCTAAATGTGTATCTGTAATTCAGACATTTCCTCTGAACTCCAGACTCACACATTAAGCAGCTATTTGAAATTTCCAATTGAACACCTTATGGGCATCTCAAATTTCATACATCTAAAACACAGTGCTTCTCAGTTACGAAATAGTCACGAGGATGTGAGGGAAAGCATAGGGAATATAGTCAATAATAGTATAATAACTATGTATGGTGTCAAGGGGATATTAGTCTTAGCGGGCTGATCACTTCATAAGTTATAGAAATGTCTGACCATTATACTGTACACCTGAAACTAATATAATATTGTATGCCAACTTTAATTGAAAGAAATAAAGAGGAGTGCCTCTAATTCTCAGCCCCCCAACTTTATTCCTGTGTGTCTTTCACATCTTCATAGATGGGATGAAACCCGCAGCCTGGGTATGCGTCCTGACTGGGAATCAAACCCATTACCTTCTGGTGTACCGACAATGCTGCAGCCAGCCGGGTCACCGGGCCAGGGCAAACCTCAGGATTGTTTTCTATTCCTCCTTTTTTCTCATCGCTCACCTAATCTACTTCCAAGTCCTATCAACTCAACTACAAAATTACCTTGATTGCATTCACTTCTCTTTATCTCAGCTGCCGCAGCTATAATGAAATTCACCGTCACCTCTTGCCTCAATTAGTATATCTAATTATAATCCTGCCTATTTGGCTCCATACATTTTCAATACAAATGCCAAAACAATCTTATAAAAATACAAATCTCACCTTGTCATACTGTGCACTGTGTTAAAAAACCCTCAATGATTTCTCATTTCACATAGAATAAAATGAAATAAATGAATACAGCCTACGAAACCCAGTCTCAACTCCCACTGCTTTTCTCCTTGTGACTCACACTTCAGCTGCACTGGCCTTTAACTTCTCAGATACACGAAGCTTTCTACCATAAGATCATCACAAACATCACTCCTTCTACCTGAAAAGTTCTTTCCCCTGACTGCCGATTTCTCTGATTTCATGTCTAACCTCCAATATCACCTGTTCGGGGAAGCTTCCACTAACATGATGCCATCTGAAGTACTTTTCTCTCTCCCCTTACCTTTCCCAGTGGTCTCTCTGGCTGAACATTGCTATTTCCCCTTCCTAGCATTTCGAACAACTTGTAAGATACTCACTTGTTTGCTTACTTTTTGTTGTTGTTCTTCCTCAAACTACAAGCTCCACGGGACTGAGACCATCGCTATTCTGTTCATCGTTGTAAGTGGCACAGTACCGTGTAGTTGTAGCATGCATGTGTTGGAATGCTGATGGGTGTGTGTGTTTTGAAAAAGTAGAGATTCTTCAGTTAAACTCGCTTCTGGTTACCCTTAGTCAGAGGCCTGCTCTCAGGTGGGGAAACTGACAATGAAAAGTTAGACAGGGTCGCTGGCGTGCTTTCTAATTGGGTTAAATGTTCACCATACGCTAAGCCTTCTCTTTACTATCTGTAGTCTATCTTTTCTCACTTAGCAAATAGCTAGTTCTTCTTCCTTTGCTGCTGCAAAAAACAGCTTCCTTTTCAAAGGCTTTCAGTGGTGCTCCATCCTGCATTGCCAAAAAGTCTGGGCGTCCATGTCACTCTCCCCAGCCCGCCTACCTCCATCACCTCCAGCATTTTCCCCACCTGTTAGCAGCACACTGCTCGAGCAATACCACCCATTCCCCCTTCTGTCTCTCTCCTTCTATAGACGCTTTATAGGACAGTTTATGCTATTTCAAAAACCTAGAACAAGTTTCCATCTGCCATCTGTTAAACCATCATTTCTCCTTCATTAAAAATCTTTCTTAAACTCTGGCTCATTGCAGAAAAGTATGAGTCTGCAAAGACTGTCTCACATTTAGATATATGTGTCTGACAATGTTCTGCCTACCTGGGTTTACTTAAAAAGAAAAAAAGAAGAAGAAAAAATACCAGAATAGAGAAACAGAATTATAGTATTTACATATTATAATACATGTGACCATATTTATACAAACACATGTTCTACTTATGACATGCTGCAATGTTGCAAAGTGATAGGAGACCAGAGCTATGCTTCCCTTCTACACACTGCCTAGCACACTGAGGATACACAAGAAACATATGTATGTTGCCATAAATGTGCTAATGTACAAATTATCGATAAATATCTGAAGTTTGATAAGTTTCAGATCAGAATTTTTCATAAATGTAACCACTGACTTCTATAGATTGAGAAGATATCGATATAGAAATGTCAAGTTGCTGACAAAAAGCTCTCCTGTTCCTGAAGTATTTAAACATTTCATGTTCTTAACAAGGCTATCGCCATCAAAATAGAATAAAGAGATTTGGCAGTTCCCCGATTGGGGTGCAAACTATCATTAATGTCAGGCCAGAAAAAGAGGTTGATTTTACCGTGTATCCCCAATCCTTTGAGTTCTAAACTAAGCACTACCCGAACTGTGGAAATTGAAGGCTAGACATCAGGATCACAATTTTTTAAAGTGGAAACTAATAAAAGACCATGAGTTTATTATGAGTCACCTCTCGGTTCTTTAAAAACTCATCCTCAGAGGAGCTGTCCAGATGAGAAGAGGCAACCATTTCCCTGTACTTGTGGAGGCTTGCTGTTGATCTCTGTAACTTAAGAGGAATATGAAGAACTTGAAAAGACCCTGAAAAATTATAGATGGGATGATGATAATAAAGCCTATTAAGAACAGATAAATCATTTGGGGTTATTTAGTCTGCAGAAGTGAAGGTAATGGGATGACAACTACTTTAAAAAGTAGAAAGTTTTTATATAAAGGGTACTTTCCAGCTTTTCCTTACTGTGAGGGCTTTATAAGGTGGGAAATGCATCTAAACTGTGTTTGAAAGATATTTACACCAGAAATAATGGAGCTCTGTTCATAACCATTATAACATTTAAAAAGGAGCTTCTGCAGAAATTAACACAATCACTCTCCTCTGAGAGCCTTAGAACAGTCCACGTGGTAATCTATCTGGGGTTGCTTGCTATCAGAGAAAATTGTCCAAGCAGTTTGGGTTCCTTAACAATTAGGATTCTTTGATTCTATTTACAGTGATTCTGGGAAACTTTTTCCTTAATAATAACAACTTTGTATTTTAATAGTATATGAAATACTATTTTAGGACACACTGTTTATTATTCGAAATCTCTATGATATGAAGAGAGCAATATGGAAAACTGAGGAGATGAAAAAGAGAAGTACCTTTTCTATGATTATAGGTTAATTTGAAAAAAGCACATCAATTTCTCATCTTTCTTTCCTCCAGAATTCTGAAGGTCAGTTCAGACACAGTACTTCATCCTGATCGTGAGAAGGTAGAAGCAGCTATCACTAAATTTAAACTCAACTCTGGGAAGGTTAACGTCATAAATTGAACATGTCACACATGGTGTATGCTGAGAAATTGGCATTAATTAATTAAATATAGCGGTGTCCTCATTATCAATTTGTAGTACCATTCAAGAGTGATGGGGTCACCCCGACAACACGGGCATAAATTCCACTGTCCTGTCTGGCTCTGACATTTTCCTTCTGCATAAAGTGCATGCCGGCTCAGTTCCAGCCTGACCTTTCTCTTTCCCTGTAATGGCCCCCCCCCCAAATAACGTCCATGATAGCAACAGAAAGTGCCTGCGCTTGACCTTTATCTATCACAGGAAGGAGACTGTTATAACACCAAGTACTCTTTGCAAAAATGTTATCCTTGTGAAGTGATAAACTCCTCATTCACAAAGAAAATGTTGTTTCAGGAAGAGTCATTAAGAATTATAAAGAGCTCATAAAATCTAAATAAAGACACTGTCAGCAGTAAACATGTGCAATTATGCAAGTTACCAAAAATTACACCCTATTTATGGCAGATATTTTACAATTATAATCAGGATGGATAAAACAATCACAAGTGCATTTATCTAGTTAAGTTTTTCAATTTTGCTGATCTTTAGTTTTTCCATTTGAGAATTTGTTATGGCTGATTTCTGAGACCTTTCCAATTAAAAAAAGTTTGTCTCAATTCAGTGACTTCCTTTTGATTAACGTGATGAGCCCAGAGATCACAAAATGTCTTCTATTTTAATGCTCCTCTAAGTATTATTTCCACTTGATTTGGCCAGAAAAGTTTATTCAGGAAACTGATGTGTAGTACTAACATAGTAACAATCCCAAAACACATGTCCCATGGGCCCATCACTATCACCATCTCTCAGAACCATGGGGCTCATCCTGGAGAAAGAGGAGAGGGAGAAAAATATTGGAAGCAACCAAGAGATTTTCTCCAGTTGGCTTAACATTTCTAGCAGTGATAGAACAAAGGAAAGGATGACTGAGAAGGAAAATGTTTGAAAAATATACTTATACATATTATGTGTGACATAGCTCTGATTTTTAAAAAGAAAAAATCAGTTTTTTACTATTTACAAATTTCTAGACATATGGTTTTGTTTCTTAAAAAAATACAAATGATTGACTGAATTGAGCTGTGTTTCAAATGCAACCATGAGGTCAATGGCTTAGAGGTAACCTCAGCTTTTGCTAACTTATTTCAAAGAAAGAATTAAAACATACTTCTTTCTTTTATACACAGTTTCAAAAAATTGCAATTTAAAAGGCAAAGCTTGACTAATTATCAGCTAGGCTTCCAGATAGTTAAAGTATCCAAAGGATAGCTATTTAAATAAATAATAAATAAATAAATAAATAAATAAATAAATAAATAAATAATAAAGCAGGTGTTGGTGAGGATGTGCACTGTTGCTGGGAATGTAAACTGGTGCAGCCTCTATGGAAAACAATATGGGGGTTCCTCAAATAAACTAAAAATATGGTCCAGCTATCCTTCTTCTGAGTAGATGCCCAAAGGAAATGAAATCAGTGTCTTGCAGGGACATCTGCACTATCATGCTCTGTGCTGCATTATTAGTAATAACCAAGCTAAAGAAACAACCTAAGTGTCCATCAATGGATAAATGGATAAAGAAATTGTGATTATATATATTTGTGGGGTATATAAATGATGGAATATTATTCAGCTTTTAAAACAGAGATTCTGCCATTTGCAACAACATGGATGAACCTGGAGGACATTACGCTGAATGAAATAATCAAGACATAGAAGGACAAATACTACATATCTCATGTGTGAAAACTAAAAAAGCCAGATGCTTTTGGTTACTGGGGCAGGGAGGTGGGGAAAGGGGGAGATGTTGGCAAAGTTGCATTTATGTAGGATGAATGATGTACAGCGTGATGACTATACTTAATAATGTATTGAATCCTGGAAATTTACTAAGAGAGATTTCCCCTCCCTCCGTCCTGCCTTCCTCCTTTCCTTCTTCCCTCCTTCCTTCCTCAAAATAATGCTGTATATATTTTAAAACTCAAATACTACTGTAAGGTTTACAACAAAAAACAGTGCCCTGTCCTATCCCATCTCACCAATTATTTCCGTGTCCAAAAGACAATCATTTTAAACTATATTATTTTTTTTCACTTCCCATTTCTAAATAGCAGGCTTATGTGGTTATATCATAAATTTTATTAAGTCAGTGTCCATTTTTTAAAAAATTCTGGTTTTATATATATATATATATATAAATATATATATATAAATATATATATATATGTGTGTGTATATATATATATATATATATATATATATATATATATGGTTATAGCTAATCCATATAGTGTACATGATTATATTTCCTTTATTTTCTAACATTTACTTTTTTCTAGAGTTTATACTTGATTTCAGTTTTTGGTTGCTTGCTTAGTTTTCTGTGTTTTCATCACTAATTTGTTTTTTTGTTTTTTGTTTTTTAATCTTCTAACAAACTTTCAAATTCATCTCAGTGCAAACACATCAGATAGTCCACCAGTTCATTCTGGTCTTTCGTAGAGACTTCTCTCAGGTAGCCCTGGGCCCTCCTGCTCTGACTTCGACTTGTCCAGCTGCAGAATCGGCATTCCCCTTCACCTTCGTGCTTGGAATTCCCTTTCCCATTTCCTTTGTCAGATTTCTCTGTCCTCTGGATCCCAAGTCTTTCTCTTGTATTGTTTACTCTCACTTTGGTGGAGTACTTCCTCCAGAAACTCCCTAAAAATATATATATATAGAAGGTAACTTTTTGAAACCCTGCATGTATAAAAAAATCTTTGTTCTATTTTCACATTTGACTGACAGTTTGAGTATGAGTTAGGTAGACCCTTCAATCAGAAAGTTATATTATAGACCTGGAAAACTTGCAAGTATTGTTTGATCTCTTCTCTCCCATTTACATTGATTTCCCTGTCTGGAGCCTCTACCTATCAAGTATTAGACATCCTGGATTGATCCTCTGATTTTTAAAAATATATTCACTTCTATTTTCCATCTCTTTTGTTCCTACTTTTTCCATTGTTCCTACTTTCTGAAAAATGTCTTCAACGTTCTCTATTAATTTTGTTGTATTTTTGCTACCATATTTTTTAATTTCTGAGACCTCTTTCTTATTCCATATGTCCTTTTTTTTTTACAGCTTTTTAAAAAAAAAAAAATTGATCATGGAGAGAGGACTAGAGGCAGAGAGAGAGAAAGAGAGCGAGAAATATCAATCAGCTGGCCTCCCGCTCACGCCCTAATTGGGGATTAAACCCAAAACTTGGATGTGTGCCCCAACCGTAATCAAACTGGCCACATTTTGGTGTACAGGACAAAGCTCCAACCAGCTGAACCACATGGGCCAGATCATGATCTTAACTTGATTATCTGCAAGATCTGCAAGGACCCTGTTTCCAAATAAGGTCACATTCTGAGGTGCTGAGGATCAGGACTTCAGCATATGAATGCGGGGGGAGGGGAGACACAGTTCAGCCCTTAACACCCCGAATGACATCTGATGAGAGATAAAATCTGGTGATAATCAAGGAGGCAGAGCTGGTCTAGAAGCTTCCTGTTAAAGGCAGGTCTAAAGGACAGCATCTCGCCCAGCCGGGTGTGGCTCAGCGGTTGAGCTTCGACCAGGGATCCAGGCGATCGGGGTTCAATTCCCGGTCAGGGCACATGCCCGGGTTGTGGGCTTGATCAATGACTCTCTCATCATTGATGTTTCTGACTCTCCCTCCCTCTCCTTTCCTCTCTCTAAAATCAATAAAGATATATTAAAAAATAAATAAATAAAATAAAGGATGGCACCTCAGTGAGGGATTCCCGCTCTGGGCCACAGAAGAAGGATGCCTCGCCAGGAACGAGAAGGGTGCTAAGAAATGCTCACGTCTAACTCTAAATACGAAGGGATTTTATAGAAATAAACCTTACTGTTATATATAATTGGCTTCTTTTTTCAGGCTTCACTGTTTTTGTTGTTTTGTTTTTGTTTTTAGAGTTGGCTAAGTCGCATTATCCTCTCCCCAGTCGGACGCCATTGAATTCTACCTCTCACTGAATAAAAAAATAGAACTCGAGTGTTACCTGGTCCTTTCAACGACTTTCTTACTTGAGGGCTAATAAGCAGTGTTCTCCAGTGAAGGAGCTGTCACAAGCACTAAATTTCTAGTTCCAGACCTGCATCAAAGTACAAGCATCAATTTCACCTGAGAATTGTCATCCTACCTTTCCCTAAAGCAATCATTAGATTAAACAATTGCCTTCCTTAAACACACAGGTAATAGTTTATTATCATGCTGATCCCAGCACAGAATCAGTGTGAACGGCAATAACCGACCTAGAACTTTAAATCCTTTGTCACATTCAACTGTTGACTTCAAAGCATATTAAAGGAGTCTCGTTATCTGCACCCTGTATTTGAAATTTTCCTTCACCAGAATTGTGGTATTTTATTTATCCAGGTGGCTGAATCCTGTATACTTTTGCTACTGTTGTAAGTTAATAGTACATATATACAAATAAAAACAGCACAAATAATAATAATAACAGCAATAGCTCAAGATGAAAGTTAAGTTAGAATTTTGAGACTGAGTAAATTTAAAGGAGAGTAGCAAAGATGATTACTTATGACTATTGATAAGCAAGAAAATGAGTTTAAAAAGTAGCTGCATGTAATAGTAAGAGTGGAGAATACTTGTGAGCTGCATTATTCAAATTCACTCGATTTAGGTGATGCCTTTCATTGCCTCTCTACATAGCTTATTGCTTTTGTCAAACTCACATATCTTAACTGGGAGCCAACCTTCAACTTCCCTGAGAAAAATGAAGCCATCGAATGTGACTTCTGTTCCCACTCCCTTTGACTACTAAGCAGGAGGGAGTGGCACAGTGCGGTGATCTGGCTGGAAGGCAGGACTAAGGACCAAGTCTTGAAACTGCCTTTCCAAGCAAGCACATTAGTTTTATTATGTCACATTGTTCTGGACCAATAAACATAAAATTTTCTAAACATCATTTATTCTCATTTTACATAATATTTATAAAAGGCAATTCCTCATTTTAAAGATGATGATGATGATGATGATGATGATGATTGGTGGTGGTTTTGATGATAATTCTAAAGGCTAAGGAACAGGGCTAAAACTACTCTAATCCATCATTGCTATTATCCTAACATTTCTGCAGACTGACCCCTTTGTCATATTCATTTCTTCTGCCAAAGAACTATGTCCTGTCTCCTTGTCAGAGTTGTGTTCTTAACATCCTAGCCTATCTCTATCAAGAACTTGATCCATGAATTATCCCTTCTTTCATACTACATATATATATATTTAAAATATAGTCTACCATATATATATATTTTTATATATATATTTAAAATATATTCTACCACCTTCTCTGGTGAATCTACAAAAATGGTCTTCCTGAAGTTTCTGTAGGGCAAATGCAGTTAGTGGAGATGTCAGGAGGAAACTGGGGGGTTAGGGCTCCATCTAACCCCTGTCCATTACCACTGTCCACAACAGCAGACAGGCTTTACACATCTTGGGTGTGAGGTTTCCAGGGCATTTTTTTCTGAAAAGAACCCTTCGCTACTAGAAAGGATCCTTATGACAACCCTGGCCTACAAATATGCTCACATCTCCCATATATTCTTCCCTATTTAGCAAGATTTTCCCCATTAGAACCATCCTTTGTCTTGCTTTTACCTCCAAATGAGCTTCAGTCCTTACTGATCGCACCTTAGTATTACTCTTACTACTTTGTCTTCCTCTCTCTTCTCTCTTCCTCTTACTCATTTTTCCTTCTCCCCTTTTTTTTTCTACTTTATATTTTTTTGGTATGACTCCTCTAATAAGAATATAAGCTCCGTGGAGACAGGAATATTGCTCTATTTTGTTCCCTACATATTACCTAATGCCTAGGACAATAACTGCCAAAAATACGTACTTGCTGAAAAATGACAAAATACTAGGAAAAAAATAAAAAATCTAAATAAAAATAATTTTTTTAAAAGATCACAAATAATCTCATTAAACCAAGCTAATCATGGTTAACATTTTTAGTGGGGCCCTTTCGTTTGAAGATGTATACCATATATTCTTCTAGAAGCTCATGGTTCTTTTGAGGAGACAGAAATATAAAGTATAATAAACACACTAAGAACTATAAACAATTCTGTGGAGCAGAAAAGATAAGTGATTAATTCTGCCTGGTAGACTTAGCGAGCATAATAAAAGCTGAACTTAAAATATGAGTAGAACTTGCCAGATTGCTTTGGGAAATTTTAAAGAAAATCCCAAGCCACCCAGCCATATAATTATTTTATTCTTATTAGAATAAATATTAATAATTAATGGCCATTATTTTAAAACAGCGCATGTCAACTATTACTACACCCATTTTTCCCCCATGAGATGTTTGCATGCTTGCACTGAGGAAGGAAGACTAATACAACTAAATTTTCCTGCCTAAAGTTTCATTTTCCAGGCCCTCCTTGGCTAATCTCCCTCTCTTAGTTTAAGGATTCACTTAAAACATTGCCTCCAGGTAGGAATTAATGGGATTAGCCTTCAAGGAAGATAATTTCATCCATAGCTACAACCCCTGCCCTTTTAGTCCCTAAAATAAGAATCCAGGACACTATCTCCCATTGATGAATTTGAGAGTCTGCAATTCTCTATTTCACAGTATACACTCCATTCTATGACACAGACATAAGCTAAATCGGATCTAGATCTACAATTGTTCCATTTTATACCCCTAGACGGAAGACCAAGAACATGGGGGTAATAGCTAAGTATGGTTCGAGCAGTTATTTAATGAGGAATAAAAAGATATTAAAACTCTTCACCAGTATCTGATCTTGAAGACATGAAATTTTTAAATCACTGAAATTAAATGAATCATAATCATGTATGATTTGAACCATACAGTGATATTTCCTCAAATATCGAGTAGATTCAAAACAGAGGTCATAATGGTGAGTGAGAAGGTTCAGGTAGAGCAAATAAATGGAAATTAGGCAAGGCACATTACAGAAGAAGGAGAGGTTTCCTGTGGCAAAAGTAAAGGGTACATAAACAGGAGGTGAGATAGGCTGGGGCAAGATTGTGAAAGGCATTGCAGGCTAATATAAGGCGTGTGGAATTTACGTTCTACATCACCATAAATGATGTTTATAATTGCTAGACAGCAAGTTGGCAATTCAGGTAGATTCTATCAGGTGATGGTGAGGCTCAATAAGAGAGTATTGAGAATTGCTGGAGAGTATTTCCTAAGGCCAATCTCAGTTGGCACTTTGCTGAAGGCTGGGTGTGTAGCTTCAAGATTTTTTCTGCAAAAATATAGTCAGAAATAGGGATAAGGGACTTGACTTAATGTTAAGACAAGACTGCAAAAAAGTTTTTGCAGAGCAAATATATGTAGATTAATGATTTGTTGGAAAAAACTGCTAGTTGAACCAGAAGAGTGAGTTGGCAATCCAAAAAATACATTGATTTTTCTAGATTCAGAATAAAATATTATAGTAAGAAACTATTACTGTAATTTAGAGGTCAGTAAGCCTTTTTTAAAAAAGGGCCAGATAGTAAATATTTTAGACTTAGCCATATGGTTACTTTTTCAACTACTGAACTCAGTCATTATAACATGAAAGCAGCCATAGACTACACGTAAATCCAATAAAACTTCATGGATACTGCAACTTAAATTTTATATATTTTTTACATATCACAAAATATTCTTTTTGGGGGGTTTTCTAACTATTTAAAAACTGTAAAAATCATTCTTAGCTCATGGCAAATCATCATTTGGCTATTTGCAGAGTCCTGTAGATGATAATAGGCAAGGCTACTTCAACAACTTTCTGTTTTACTTTGCCCCCAAATCTTTTCCTTTGGCCTTAAAAGTATTTTTTTTTTAAGTCAAATATAAATGGAAAGTTTAGAAAATACAGAAAATGCATTTTTAATTATATATCTGGTTGCTTAGCATTGTATATGAGTCAAAGGGATCTTATAAAAATTGAGGGGCAAGGTTTATTAACTACAAAAAGAATAAATTCTCAATCATGATCTCTTTTAGAAAATTATAATGCAACATCAGTTATATCTTAGAGGAATTCCATAAATATACAAATTTTAAACACTGGCAATTGTTTAGATTTCACTCCCTGTCATTATGCAACTCATCACAGGAGCACTCGAACACCAGACTACAAATGGGGTCAGCTGAATTCATTCTATTTCAGTGCAACAGGAAGAGGCAGACATGTCCCAGTTTAGTCAATCTCATTTTTGGTTTTGCAGGTCACACACCAGCCCTTCCGTTCATGAAGTTTTTCTCTAATTCTAGAATAAAAGCATCCCTTAGCCTGTAGAGCATTTCAACCCTGTCAACTCGGAGAGAACTGATGGGACTGATTTCTCTGCTGGATGTTGTGAGCAAGATGGTGTAAAACTGACAAGCTTAAGGATTCAAGTGAAAATATCCCAATTAAAGTGCAGTTGAAATGTGAAGACTGGCACCATCAACTATATAAATATATATGTGTGTGGGTATGTATATATGTATATATGTGTATATGTATATATATGCAAAAAATTAAAAAGGAAAGAGCATAAGTGTGACCGCTGTCACACAAGAAAGAGCTTGGGAAATGAATCTCAAACCAGGAGTTTTCAAATTCTAAAAGGGGGTTATGGACAGGACAACAGGATGGAGATGAGAGATAACCCCGTAACAACATAATGCACTTCACTAACGAGACAGAGCACTGCGGTGTGTAGGTTCACAGAACCTCTAAAGAGCATAAGAGGCAAGGAATGGCTTCTTTATAAGATTGCCTGATTCATCTCAGAACTATTTTCATTTTCCTGAACTCATCTTCAAAAGTCTTTCTATTTCAGTGTACTTAAATGGCCCACAGCACTACTCTCTCTCCCCCTCTCCCTCACTCTCTCTCTCTCTCTCTCTCTCTCTCCAGATGTGCCTATTGATCCTTTTAAATTACTTGCAAAAATGTGAGAATGACTGAGCTAGCCCAAGTTAATGTAGGTACCAGAGCATAACAAATGGCCCCTAGAACGACCCAGAAAAGGCAGCAGTGGTGAGCAAATCCAAGAGTCCCTGAAATACGTAAATGAACAAGGAATCCTATAAGTCTGAAGTCACCAAAGGTAGCCAAGGGCTGCATTCAATGTGCAGATATTTGGTCATTGGCCTGCATTTTGTTGACTCACACAATATTTAAAATGTATTTGAGTTAGTTGCCAACATTATCAAGCCTAGAGATTTTACATAAAAATACAATTTTTTGGATTCACTTTGGTTACCCCCTCTGTGCCTGAGTTCCCTGATTTATAAAGGGGGTAAATAATATGACTCACTTTGCAGAGTTTTGTGAGGATGAAAAGACAACCTACTGAAAGTACCTGGAGCACTACCTGGCACAGTGTAGGTTATAATACACGTTACGTATTGGTAGTAACAGCACTTGCTGTTGTATTTGACAACCTGACCCCTAGAATCTTGCAGCAAACATCAAAAAGAACCCAGGGAAATTACTGAAAACTGATCAACAAGGGATATTTTGTGAAACAGATACACAATTCTGTGTTATAGACTTCTAACATGATGATCTGCTTTAAGAGAGCATTGCATACCCTCACTGACATGAAGAATTCCTTTCAAAGCATCTTCCAGCTTCAAAATTCTATATAAATTGAAGTAATTGAGCGGGCACGAGGTGGCAGAGATTTCATCTTGAAAGTAACTAAAGAAGCAGACTTCAAAATAAGACAGTCTCGTTTCAGTGAGTTCTTAATAAAGGCAAGCACCTGAAGCAACACTACAGAGGCTGTGTCCTTAACCCACAATACAGGTTTTGAAGGATAGAATTTCTAAAACGTCCATAAAAACTGTAACAAAGAGACTTGTAATGACACTATTTTTTAAAACAAATTTCAAGACAATCTGCCACAGTCAATTAATGTCATTTTGAGTTATATTGTTATCTAAAAGCTAAAAGGAAGTAATACATATTTATATAGGCATTGGCATGTAAGGAAGCAAAATAGTAAAATGATATGTAAAAATTCAGTATCAGTATATTATATACCATATATTAACAAAATCCAGGAGAACTCTTGGATGGTTGAATATTCAGTGGACTAGATGACAATTAAAGAATTAATAACCTTACTCTATAATGAACACTTATAAATCAATAATAAGCTCCCATAAAATAAAAAATGATTTAAGTACACATCATTCTGTTAAGTACAACAAACAAAACATTTTAACCTCACTAGCAACCAAATAAATACAAATTATACCAGAAATAGAATTATGTATTTCACCTACAAATTGGAAGAGGTTGAACATTTTCATAAGAGCTCTAGGAAAGGGGACTCTCATAAATTGTTGGGATCAATTTCTACAAATCACAGACAGTATATGAATAGGTGTCAAAGGCCTTAAAAATGCACCTATTCTTGAATTCCAAATTCCACTTTATGTAATTTGCCCAAAGAAAAGACATCACCAAGAAGAAGGAAGTGAGGCCCAGCCGGGCGTGGCTCAGCAGTTGAGCATTGACCTGGGATCCAGACGATTGGGGTTCAATTCCTAGTCAGGGCACATCCCCGGGTTGTGGGTTTGATCGATGGTTCTCTCATCATTGATGTTTCTATCTCTCTCACTCCCTCTCCTTTCCTCTCTCTGAAATCAATAAAGATATATTTAAAATAATAAAATAACGAAGTGAGGTATTGAATTTCATGGCCTATGGCTTGGGCAGTCCCAGCAAGCAGCCCTTCTCCAGAGAGGAGAACACGGACTTCATTTCCATGGCAGATGTACATGACGATTCCCTTTCTCCGACTCTATTACTTTTATCTCCTGGTGGCAAGCCCTAAAAACCTATTAAATTGGGCTGGGTCACCATAAGAACTCAAATATCTTCCTAACCCTTGATTCTCTTCAGCTCATTTCTGAACAGCAAAGAGATCTAGAGAACAGCAGATGTGACCTTCCACCAAGCCCATGATCCAAAAGAGAGGTTAGAAGACAGTAATAAAACCCAGAAGTTGCATATTGATTAACTTGACCACATAACAACTTTAGATTTCTACACCACAAAAAATTAACAAACTATATAAGAAGTCAAGAGATGGGAAAAATAGGGAGAGAAACAAGCTGGCGGAGTAGGTAACAGCTGCACCCCCCGCCTCCCGCAACCACATCAAAATTACAACTGAAATACAGAACCACCGTCACTCAGAGCCTCCTGGAATCTGGCTGAACCGAAGCCCCACAACCAGGGAGCTGAAGGAGCATCGAGACCAGGAGGAGGGGCGGAGACGCGGGCGGATCGGGGCTGAATCCTGGAGACGTGGCCACGGGCCCACACCCAGTGTCATAGTGGAAACCGGGAGGGAATCTCGGGGGCAGAGGTTTCCCAGAGTAGGGAGGGGTCCCAGACCCATAGCAGGCCCCCAGCCCAGGGCTCCAGGGCCTGGAAGAGAGGTCCCCACAACTCCGGGCTGTGAAACCAGCGGGGACTGTGGCTGAGGGTCGCGGAGGCTGCGGGAGCCCCTGGCTCTCCTCTTAAAGGGCCGGCGCACGGACTCACTCAGACGCCGCGCTCCCTCTGAGCCCAGAGCCGGGCAGCAGCCTGAAAGGACCTGGGACACTCGGGGAGGAACTAACCTGCCTGAAATCCAGGTGAGAGGTGGAGGGGCAGCTTCCTCCCAGGCAGAAGGGCTGGTGGAGGCCACTGCTCCTTTGGTGAGTCCTCCCCACACACAGCCGGCAGGCAGGTGCCATATTTGAATCCCCAGCGCCTGACTCACACCTTTGGCCCTGCCCCTCCCCACCTGCAGGCTCATCCAGGCCATTTCCAGGGGCTTTTCTATGCAAGTGGCCTCTCGAGCCTCATGCTTAGGACTTTCCTGAAATCTCTCAAACAAGCAGCAGCGGGCCCCATACAGCTTGATAAGCGGCCCCAGGCCTGGCACTAGTTGCAGCCTGCATTGGCTCATAGCTTGGACTGTCCTGGACACCACCAAGCCCAGCAGAAGTAGCAGCCAACTACGGTTTGCTGAGTAGCTCATGCTGGGTGACCCTGAGCAAGGTATTGGCAGAGGCTGACTTTGCACCTCCCAGGAGGCCCCAGAGACAGTGCACCTGGTGCTCAGACTCGACCACGCTGGATTACAACCCTACCACATCCACGAGTGACACTCAAGGGGCCATTTGGTGAACACCAAAGCTCCACTGAAGTAAATCCTGATCCATAAGGGTGTCTCCAGCACAGCAGCTCTTTGGTTGTAGTTGCAGCTGGTCCTCACAGCTGATTGGCCTGGGGGTCAGTTCCTCCCAGGGACGCCAACAGCAACCAAGGCTCAACTACACAGGACAGTGCACACAGTCCACACAGGGGAGCACCTAGAAGGCCCAGCTCAGGTGACCCGGGAGGCTGAGCCACTGGATCCTACAGGACACCTATTACACAAAGCCACTCTACAAATTCCAGAAGACATAGCAGCTCTACCTAATACATAGAAACAAACACCTGGAAGCAGCCAAAATTTGGAGGCAAAGAAACATGTTTCATAGAAAAGAACAGAAGAAATCTCTAGAAGAGGAACTAAATGAAATAGATCCAAGCAAGTTCAGAATAATGGTTATAAGGATGTTTAAGCAGACTGTTAAGAAAATAACTGAGAAAATCGATAACATAATAAAGTACCAATTTGAAATGAACGCTACACAAACTGAAGTGAAGAATAATTTACATGGAATCAACAGTAGAGTAGAGGACGCTGAGAATCAAATCAGCAATTTGGAACATGAGGAAACAAAAAACACCCAACCAGAAGAGCAAAAAGAAAAAAGAATCCAGAAATATGAAGATAGTATAAGGAACCTCTGGGACAACTTCAAGAGGCCCAACATTCATATTAATGGGGTGCCAGAAGGGGAAGAAACAGACCAAGGAATTGAAAACCTATTTGAAAAAATAATTAGAGAAAACTTCCCCTACCTGGGGAAAGAAATAGACGTACAAGTCCAGGAAGCACTGAGGGTCCCAAACAAGAGGAACCCAAAGAGGCCCATAGCAAGACACGTCATAATTAAAATGTCAAAGGTTAAAGACAAAGAGAGAATCTTAAAAGCAACAAGAGAAAAGCAATTAGTTACCTATAAGGGAGCACCCATATGACTGATTTCTCAACAGAAACTTTGCAAGCCAGAAGGGAGTGGCAAGAAATATTCAAAGTGACGAAAAACATGGAACTACAACCAAGATTGCTCTACCCAGCAAAGCTATCATTTAGAATTGAAGGTCAGATAAAGAGCTTCTCAGACAAGGAAAAGCTAAAGGAGTTCATCACCACCAGACCAGCACTACTGCAAAAGTTGAAGGGTCTTCTTTAAGAAGAAGCTAATGAACAAAAGAATCTGATGAACAAAATAGATCCAGAGACACTGACACATGCAACAGACAATCATATTTCAGAGGAAAGAGGGAAGGGGGGTGGAGGGTGGGAAGAGATTAACCAAAGAAGTTATATGCATAACCCATGGACACAGTTAATAATGGGGTGAAGGCCTGGGAAGGGGGTGGGAGGGAAGTGGAGGGGATCAATTGGGGGGGGAAATGGGATACCTGCAATACTCTCAACAATAAAGATAAATTTAAAAAGTTAAAAAAAAAAAAAATGGGAAAAATATAATTGCCACACAGATATAAAAGATCACATATTCTTAATATTCAAAAAGCTATTACAGATCAGTACAAAAACACCAAAACATCAATAAAAAATGAGCAAAAGACAATCATTGATTGTTCAAATAAAAATGAATATAATTTTTAAAGCATATAAAAATAAATTAACCTTAATCATAGTTAAACAAATGCAAATTCAAACTGTGAGAAACCATTTTGCACCTCTCAATTAGCAAAGACCAAGCTTGACACTCCTTTGTGTTAATAACAGTGTGTTGACACAGAATCCATCACACATCATTGATGGCTGTACAAGTTGATACACTCTCAAGGAAGATCAAGTCAAAAAGATTTATTACTATTTAACATGAACATATGCTTTGATCCAGCAATTCCACCTCTAGGAATAGCTTAACAAATACACCTGTACATCTACATAAAGATTGAAATCATTCACTGCAATGTTGTTTGTTGTAGCAAAAGACTGGAAACAATAAAAATAATTATTAGCAATAGACTGTTTAAATAAACAATATATACTATGATATATTATAAAATAAGTAAAAATAAAAGATACATATATATATGATAAAGAATGATCTCCGTTATCTTAATTATTTAAAAAAGAGATGCAGAAGAATGTACACATTTTGCTTCCATTTGTTTGTGTAAAGCAGGTGTTTTAATGTGCATAGACTATCTCTAGAAGGGTTTACAAGAAACTTTTGCTGCTAATAGCGAGAGTTTTACACAGCATTTAAAATGGACCTGGTATTGCTCTCATTGGTTTACTTATATTATTTAATCATCAAAACAGTTGTATATGTTTAGGTACACTTATTATCTCCATTTTTCAGATGAGGAAACTAAGGCACAGGAAGGTTAAGCAATCTTCCTAAGGTTACACAGCTAGCAATTGCAAGCTGTGATTTGAACCCAGACAGTCTCCAGAACCAATGTTTTGAACCTCAGGGTAATCTGCCTCTAGCTAGGAAAACCTGGGGGGTCAGCGTTGGAAGAATTATTTACCTGCCACTTTATTGTTTGTCTTTTTACAATGGGCATGCACTATATTTAAAAACATTCAAAAATATTCAAAATACCACACAAATTCTAAAGCATATCTAAAAAAATCAGGAGGGAAAAAAACTCCCAAAACTCTGATACTATCTAATGAAGGAGGACTGGCTCTACCAGATGGCAATGCCTGCTATAAACATGGAAAAATTTAAATAGTGAAGAACTGACAGAAGAATTAACAGAAATCAGTGTAACAGAAAAAATAGCTTAGAAGCCAATCCTAGCGAAATAAGACCTTAATATATTATTTTGAAAAATATGAAAAAGTGGGAGGATTATTTAATTAATGCCATTAGATAAACTGACTAATTATTTGGAAGAACATTCATTTAAGATGTCATTTTTTACATGCTAAATATATTGCGGATGCATTGAAGAAATAAATGTAAAACTGAAGCTTAACTGTGAGAACCTGCTCCCTGGGTAAGGAAGAACTTCCCAACAAAAAGCACATAATCAAAAAGGATGAGGCAATTTTTCCAGCATCAAAGTTCTAAAACTGCACATTTAAAATATAAACAAAACGCAAGACTATGAATAGGACATAATCACTCACAACAAATAAAATAGGAGTTATTATTATTATGTACAAGACATGATTACAGTCAATAAGTAAAACACCAAGATGTTAGAAGATAAATGAGCAAATCAGCTGACCACAGAAGAAAAATACAAATCACACATACCTCATTTAATTCTATCTTTCATGCAGATATAATCATTTTTCGCATTTTACACATGAAAACTGATACTGAGAGATTAAGTAGCTTGCCCAAGCTCATATAGCCAATAACTAGTAAGTGGATATCTGAACTAAAAACTTAATTTACTCCGAAGCCCATGCTTTTAATCCTAAGGTTTCACTCTCTAGTTATTGGCCCGTATCTGTGTACAGATACACTATCAAAACTGAAACTGAAGAAAATACTGTTTCATGCATGTAACTGAGGAATCGGTGCAGTGTTTTTCTAAGTCTAGTCTCAAATTAAGGTCACTGTACCTAATCAATTCAAGGACATATCCTTACTACTCTTTCTAATGAAATAGTCCACTGGTATCCATGTGGGAGTTTATGTTTTGGGAGCACATATGAAAAAACAAATGCAGACAGCTCAATTGGAAAGGACTCAATGTATTCCTGGCTAAGTATGCTCTTATATAGCTGTTTTTTAGGAAGCCAAGGGCCAAGTAACAATAACTACCTAAAGAATTTAAAACCAGCAAAAAGCACCACGAGGCATGTATTATTATTATGAAGAAATTGAAACTATAACAACATTCGCAATATCTAATTTAAATTTTTCATTTGTTTGCATTATTTAAAATAATTTTGTGTCCAGATAAAACCTAAAGGTGTTTCTGTTTAAAAGTTAATATCTATATTCTGAGTTAAATCAGCTTTCTTGCCAAATTCCTGGCCCAAACTGCTGGTATTGCTGAAGTCAGCCAACTGCTAGACTGGGGAAGATAATGTCAACTTTGGTAGCAGGGGTTATCTCTGAGGCTTTTACAAATTCTTGCCAAATCCAAGATCTATTTCAGTGTTAAGACATGGTAATTTGCAAATGGCCTCTCTCTTTTTTCCTCTCTCATCTTCTCCAGAGACGGGGGTTTCCTTCACCTGGAATTCTCATCATTCCTGATACCACTGCTTTATGCTGCCTATTGCTTTCTCTGGAGCCTCACTCCAAAGTGAGATGGGGAGGGAGGGCGGATGGGAGGGAGAGGGGGAGAAAGAGAGGGGAGAAGAGGGGGAGAAGGGGGCAGGGGGAGAGGGGGAGAGGGAAAGAGGGGGAGGGAGAGAAGGAGGGGAGGGGTGGAGACATGGGGAGAGAGGCAGAGAGAAAGAATCATTTTCTACTCTGAAATTCATAGGCAGCAATGGGAGAGGTAATCATCATTACTCTAACCTCTACCATGATCACTATCTATGAGAGACAGAGAGAGAGAGAGACTCTCTGTGGGTGGTTGAGCTGTTTAACTCTATCCACTAGAGGTCAGGTACATTTATTGGTGGATGAATGTATAAGTGGCAGGGATAGAGAAGAGGAGGGTATTAAGTGCCAAAGGGTATTAAGCTTCAACAATAACTATTGGTGCCAATTGGCATGATCCAACTATCCCCTCACCAGACAGATGGCATGCAAGTTGTATTAGTGGAAAATATGACACCTTTTAAAATGCATACAATGAATTAGATATTATGGAGTTGAGCCTGGAAGTTTAAATTAATTTTATCTTCCAAATATGTCTCTACTAACAAAATTCTGCAAATATAGGATATTGTTAATGCAACCAAGTAGCCAATATATTTCAAGAACTTTAGCTCAAGTTCTTGAAATATACTATAATATGGCAATAGATATTTTATACATTAAATATGCTAATATCATATCAGTATATATTTTTATAGGTTAAATACACTAATATAATCTAAATTACAGCTCAGAGAGAAATAGCAACATTGGATTTACTTTATTTTGAGTACTTGAAAAAGTCAAAGAAAACGGACAAATAGAAATTATGGGGAGCATAGGTGTTTTACCTATTAAACTATTAAACGAATTCACAAATATGCATCCTATTAAAAGTATCTTTTTTCTTTTCTCTTAGGTTCTTTAAAAGATTATGGTCCAAGTGTGTTCTTGTTGCCTGTAGATTACAGTGCCTTTGAAAAAACTAGTACATTGTACCAAACCTTTTCATCTGTTTCCTAAATATAAAATACAATTTTTGTTCATTATATATGTTCAGAGCAACGCCTTGATAAGAGATAGATACTACCAAGGTTTAATTTTACCAAATGATATCCTGGGTGTCACAAAACCATCAATTTGAGAAGCACCAATGAGTTATGACAGCAACTGCGTGCTCATCACTGAGGATTTTTTATTTGCGCACAATTGGTGTTATGTTGGAAATACCTGCCATTTGTAGAAACACATATAAGTGGTCATGTTCTATCCAAAAATAATGAAACAGATGTTGTTGCTCGCTTACAATACGCCAAAACACACTTTGTCCAAGTAACATGAGCCAAATTTCACCCTGGGAAGTCACAAGCTGCAGGGTCCAGAGTCTTTCAGGATTCATCAGGCTAATTACCTCAATTCCACATTAGCTCAAATGGGGAGTTTCAGCAATCTATAATTTTCATCATTGGGTAAACCAACCAAAATGAAGTAAAAATCCAGGTAGCTGGATTTAAAGATCAGCATGTAAAAAGATGTTTTTCATTTTAATTCACTGAGTTTTTTTACATGCAAAATTAAAAATGTCCAAAAGGTTATAGGAAAGATAGCTTCCCCTGTCTCCAGGTTCCATTGTGAACACATAGCTTCTTGTGGTTCTTTCCATAAATATTTCTATACCTAAGCAAATAAATATGTCATTTTCTCCTTTTATTTTAACCAAATGGGGCTTACTATATGCATCATTCTGTACCTTGCATTTTTCACTTAATTTTTTCAGAGATTGTTTTATGTCAGTACATAAGGAAATTTTATTTCATTACATAACAATCAATTGTATAAATATCCAATAGGTTGCTAAAATTCCCTGTTGATGAATATTTAGATTGAATCCCAATTGTATCATTATAAACAAATCAAGCAACATATGTATACAAAATACTTCTAGCCTAGGATTCTGCTCGATACCAAACCCAATAAGTATTTAATATATTGGTTGAAATATTAGCAGAAACACACTGTCATGCTTGGAACCATCCAATCTGGTAATTTTACCCTTTAAATTCTTTTCAGCTCTAATTGCCAAGTCTAACAGTAGGCTCTTGGTGAACATTAATTAAGAGTGATGTGGCATCTTAAATTTCATTAAAATTCTAAATGATGTTACCAGCCATCAGACTATTGCTTCATTGGAGGTTCTGTTTGACCCTAATTAGTGAACTCAACTTGGCTTTCTTTGTACTTCCTTGGGGGGAAAAAAGGAAGGGAGTAAACCACATTAATCTTGGATTTGTGACACCGGTTACAACAGACCTTCCCCATTTGAGAACTCTTGTAGCATCAGTATCAGGTGGATTAACATTTAACTCTTCTACTTTACTGCATAATTCAGAGACCTTTGCAAACTATGATGGTTTAACTATGGTTCACAAAGGCAGCATAATAATTTACTGGAAGGAAATTGGGAGCTTATAAAACTGTCTAAAGGACAAGGCCTGGAAAACAAACAGAAACTAATGCAACTCCAAGAGGGCCAGGACTCAGAAGAGCAACATCTGAACAGGATGCCTCCTCGGCTAATCCAGAGAGCACGTCTGCAGGTCACTGTGACCCCTGACCCTGAGGACTCCCACAGAAGCCACCAATGAATGCACACCATCCCTCGGCAGTGTTTTTCAATCTTTCTTATCCATGCCCCACATTAAGGAACATATTTTATATAGTATGCTAGTACACCCATACACACATAATTAAACCAATGTCATTAAAACAAGACTCTTCCAATGTACAATGCATTCTAATATCACATATTCTCTTCTAATTCATTTAAATGCTGGTTGCAACCCACTAAATTGATTTCAAGACCCACTAATAGGTCAGGACCTGCAGTTTCAAAAACACTGCTCTAGAGAGATTGATTTAGACAACAGTGTAGCTGTTGATAAGTAAAGTGAACAAGCTTGCGGAGGAGGTGAAATGTACAGAAAATAGAAGACCATACCGCATTTGGAAGGAGCCTGGGTAGAAAGAATGGTAAATGAAGCTTGTAGACACATCCTTTATCAGCAAATGAAACCAGCATGACCCTAATTTAATACTGAACCAAAGATCAACCCACACACACAACCACTTACCACTGCAACAAATCATGACTTTCTGACAAGGAATGAAGGAAGAGAGGAAGGAAGGGCAATGGTTTAAGTGCTGTCCTTACATGTAATCCAGCAGCTCAAATTCAATATAACTGCTGTGAAAAATCTTCATTTATTTCAGAGACAACACTTGCTTTCCCCCTGCCCTTTTCAGCAGTGTTTTATAAACTCTTATACCTCCCCATTACTTAGGCTGGAGTCTGGTTGCTTGGTGTGACCTATCAACACACTGAGTCATAAAATTAAAAAGAGTCATCTTGGAGGATCCAGCTGCTTCCATCCACATTCCCCTAGATCCTGGACTAAATTCTGACTACCTTGCATCCCAATAAATGTCTCAACTCAACATTGAAGTTATGTGTTCAGGCGCACGCCATACCCTAACTTGGCATCGGTTTCGTGATGTCTGTGGCTAGATGACATTTTCCTCAGGCTCTCTCTCTTGTTCCCATCAAGTGCCAACTACCTCTCTTCTGGGACATTCATTCTTCCTGCAAGGTTTCAGCCTTGGCATCTAACCCCTCTACAGTTCTAAAGTTAGTAGAGAAAGAGAAATATTTCATCTCCTTGATTATGCCTCCACTCTCAAATTACTCCCAGGAAATGTCAATGCCAGAAGAAATACCTTGGAAACTGTGGCTAATTAAAATTGTGCAGAATAGTGGCCTGGCTTAGTGAAACTACCTAGGGCACCCATGTTGGCTGGTAAGTCCTCTGAGCTAAAGGAAAGCATTTCCCTACTGGCTTTCCTGCTCAGAGGATAATCTAACCCACCCTGGCTGTCTGGGTGCCCTCAACAGTCTAGGAAAAGCCAGCTGGAATCTCCAAGCCGATCACCATACTCTGTGTGGCAGGCGTTGCTCACTCTTTTTTAACTTGGGAGCAAAAACCCTGCGTTCTACTATCTTTAGTCACATTTGTAATAATGGAACGAAAAATAAGTGACTTCTTGAACTCCTCTCACATGTCAGTCAGGGAGAGCAAATATAGCTCATGCTGACAGTTCCCAAGTTAGAACTAAAGCATCTCTCAGCAGTTCAGGGGTGTGAATTGGCACATTCTTTAAGCTGGCTGTTTCCTGGGTGCCCTGTCTCTGCAGAGAAAATGTGAAACACGGTGTGGAAGCCTACTTGGCATTCACAGGTGACAATCAGATTCTTGTAGGCCTAATTATAGCATAAACAATGATCAGCAAAGGGTTGCATTCCTAAAAGGGATGGGTGGTGAGGCCGTGCCATCACCACGAGTTTCCTCTCACTTCACCTCAGCCCCAGCTCCAAAAATCTCAACCCCACAATGAAGGCTGAGGGATGGTATGTCACAAAATGCAAAATAGATCAGACTTTGGGATCACAAAGAAAGCACGAGACATAGAAAAAGTGTGTTTTCCTTAAAAAAATTTTTTTAAATAAATGCAAATTGCTTCTAAATGTTACTTCTGACTCTTCTTTAAATCTATAAAATAAAATGTTAAACCAGTTGTTCCCCGATTTGATGGTTTTCTCTATTTTTCTTTCATTTTGTCAGCATAATCTGATTTCACTAAATATCTGTTCTCCCATTTTACGTTAGCAAATTATTTTGAATGAAATAATTCAACAGGCAGCATTTTAAAAGAATAATTAATAGAGCATAATAAAGGTTTCTGTTTTATGTTAAGGAATGTCTATTTTGTAAAGACAATTTCAAGTTACTTCTCTTATACTGGCTTAACGCTCAGTGTTCAACAGTGTACAAGATATTTATATACATATATGACTTTTGTCCATAAATATGTAATGTCACCATTTTTCCCATGTTATCAAAATTCAGGTTCATTTTTAAGTTCTCACCTGTATTTATCACTATCTCTCTTTGTGCCCAGCAAGTTAAATCCATGATTTTATAAGTTTAAGGACTTTCAGGTGCAAAGGTAAGCTTTGTTTAGTCACTCCCCCCACCAAAAAAACCCACATCGGAACTAATCCCATGCTTCACATCCTTGTTTACCTCAGTCCAAGCCTTTCAGATTACTTTTCATCACCTGTAATCATCATGCACAGCTCTGCAGACCCTCTAATCTTATCCTACCCCTCCCAGACCTAAGCTGTGCCACTGAGACTTTGGCAACTTGAAGCTTATTATCAGCAATATACTGATAACTCATTGTGAGTTATCATCCCCACTCAAAACTGAACATTTGCTTCACTTTTTGCTGAAACTGAAGCCTGGCACTACCTGGAGGATTATATCTGTAACCTTCTTTCTTCAATGCTGCACATACTTCAGGATCTGGAGGTAGGGTAGGTGTCCTTGCTCCTTGTAGACATCTTCAGATAAACGTCCTGCCTCTTTTGTCATAAATCTCAGCTTCCTTGCCACCTATTCATATTGTCTACTGAACCTCTAGTCAACCCTCCTCGGGTTGTTAGCACCTTGTTTGTGAATTTCCTCTTTACTCCTTCTATCATGGTTCTTTCTTATCCGCATGGATGGTCTACTCCATACCCTGGCCTTTCAATTTCTCTACCTTTTCTCCTCCAACCAGTCCACTCAACCATGCACTCCCACGGTCAAACTTTAGCATTGCCAACATCAGCAGCAGTTCCTGTCTGTCTCAAAAATGGACATCTCTGATCACCACCATTAATCATTCCAGCCAACTTCCTTTGATCTTGCACCGTCCAATCCATTTACCCTGACACTTTTCACTGCTCATCTCCCCACCCACCTGCCCACTTATCTAGCTTAGATTCCATAATCATATGAATCCCTATCTTGCATTCTCCCCCAACTACCTTGACCCACTTCTTCTTTATATATGTCGGCAAAATTCGAACTTGGTTAAACTCAATTCTCTCTTTACTGCAGGATTGTTCTGGAGCTGTAGACCTTGGCTTACAAAACACACAAATGTGCAGACTAGATCCACTTTATACTTATTCCTCTAAACCTTAAGTGAGCCCTTAGGCATACTTCACAATCCTATTATACTCCTGTAAACAGTTTATTCCTTCACTCTGAGATTACATTTCACATTTCCTTTTCCTCAAAACTCCAACTATTCCTTTCACCTTGATCTCAGCTAAACTGGACTGGATTTTTTTAATTTTATTGACAAATAAAGCAATCAAAAGAAAAATACAAAAATGCACATCACGGTGCCTGACTCCCTTGCTTCCTCTACTCCAGCACAGTGGCTTTCTTTCAGCTCTATAAACACTCCAAGTTTCCTTCCATTCATTTCTTCCCAACAAGGAATCCAAAAACCTAAATTTACTGCAACGACACAAGCATGTGACAGATTCTGCCATCAACACACCCACATGAGGCTCAGTGTGAGAAAGTAGTTAAAGGAAGTGATCAAAGAGGACAGGACCTCTGTTTTGCTAGGGTGAGTAGAGAGAGAAGCAGCATTGTTTGGGGGCAGTCACAGCAATTGTTCTACTGTTCTATGGTCGGTAGCAATGGTGGCATCTTGACAGAGATATAGTGGCAGCTCCCTTTCCAGGCCAGTTCTGTGGTATGCTTGTGAAGGTGTTTCCAAAAATTAGCCTGCGGTCTGTTTAATCAGCCCTTCCAGTGATTGATTTTTCCAGCCCACCTAAGCCTTTCTACTTAAAATAATTGAAGTACATGTTATATGGTTTGCAAGAAAGATTCTATGATTCTTGTTTCAAGGCTTTGTTTGAATTTTTGGGCATCATTCATAAGAGATTTGGGGAAATACTGGTAAGTTTTCAAGGCTAAGACAGGTACAGCAGAAAAGCCCATTACAAAATCCCAGTGACCCATCATAAAATGATATGTCATGGAGGACCATCAATTGCAACAAATATACTGCTCTGGTGGAGGATGTTGATAATGGGGGAGGCTATGCATTTGTGGGGATGAGGCCACATAGGAACTCTCTGTACTTTCTACTCAATTTACTGAACCTAAAACTGTTCTTTAAAAACTTTTGCTGTGGTCCTAAAACTGCTCTTAAAAATTACTCTTAAAAAAGTCTCTTAAAAAACCCCAGTGACCTCTCATTCATCCTGCTGTGTGTCCAACACTAAATTGCCCACTGCCAAATCAAGGTGCATTGGTCTAGATTCTGAAGACGTAAATACAAATAAAGATGCTCCCTGTAATTATAGGTCAAAAACACACACAAAAAATACAAAAATCATAAGGATAGTCATACATCAGATGAATTATCTTATTTCTGTCTTCAACTAACCCTATAGGTGCATAGTGCTACCTTCACATTACAGATAAGGCTTACAGAGATTGAGGGACTTGCCTGCAATCACAAAGTTAGTAAGTAGCCAAGATAGAGTTCAAATACAAATCTGACCACAGAGCCTGAGCTCTTACACACTACACAATAGCACATTGTGAAAAGTTCATTCACTGATTCAGTGTATAGTTATTGACACTGACTCTACCAGGCCTTGTGCTAGGGACCTTGATAACAGTTTAACTCCTAAAAAATAGGAAGTCAGAGAAATAAAGGCACAAGTGACTAGAGGCAGAATGTGGAGCTTGATCTGAAGACAGGCACAAGTCAATGTTCACACAAAAAGAAGGGATTCAATGGAATCAAATATGTTCATCAACCACCTCTAAGCTCTAGACATTCTGCTTGGAGTGAGGAAAGATGAAGATCCAGCCCCTGCCAGGGTCTCAGTTACTGCTGTGGCCTCAGCACCAAAATTATTTGTGTGAGGAAAGGAGAAAGCAATTTCTGAGCAAATACCATATGATAAGTTTATTGTAGTGTAATGAATAAATTCTGTGCAGGGAGCATCAGAGAGGGGCCATGGGAGGTAGGAGGTTAAAAAAATAACTAGGCTTTTGAAGGATGAGTAAGATTTTATAATGAGCTTTTTTTAGATCAATTGCCCCAGTTATCCTACTTGACTTTCTCACCACAACCCTGTTTGGTGGGGGTTTCTTAAGACTCTGAATCTCTGAATACAACTTAATCAATGTAAGGGCAAATATTGCTAGATAAATATTCAAAACTAGACATTCTTACGTATGTTTTTCCCATATTGTTTCAGTCTCTATATAAAGTACTTGTTATATATGGCCTTATTCTGTAAAGCTTCAAAGTATTTGTGTGTGTGCATATATACACATACACACACATATAATACATATTTGTGTGTATACATATATACATGTGTATCCACTTCCATATATATACATACATATATATGAATACACATACATAAGATCACTCCAACCTCAGCATGTTTGTAAAATGTTGTCACATGGCATTGATAATATCAAAATTAGTATTACATATAGAACCTCATCGTAGTCAAATTGCACCCCCCACACACTTTCCTTCCAGGCTTGGTGCCTTGTTGAAGGCCTGGCCCATTGCTACTTCCATCATCTCCAGGCTCCATGTCCTGCTCACTTTCCTTTCTCTTCAACCAAATCGTGATAGGAAATGATTCCAATAAGCTAAAGACTTGGAAACCACAGTAACAGATGAGTTTTCACACACACCACATATACAGAAATTGTGTTCATATTTCCTTGGGAAAATATATCTTGAATATATTTTTCAAAGAACTTAAAGAACTTCCACAGCTAGTATATACTAATATTCCAGGGAAAAATATAATGGTAGCTCATCCACTCCCACCTTACAGATGAAGAGCCAGGCAGAAGAGGGTTCCCACAGTGGCTCAAAATGATGAGTAATGTCCAGAAGCTAGATGGGGAACCCATGTTTCCCGAATCTTAAATTGTTCCTTTTTCCCCTCTGTTGTTAAACATTAACTCTTAAGATGCTAAATACATAGATAAAATAAACAGCATTTTATTGCTAAATTCATGCTCTAGTTGGCAGACAAGTGTTATCAAACATACCCTGCAATTTGGGGCTTTTGATACAAGATAGTAAAAGCTTAGTCAAGAAGTTTTTTCTGTTCTAAACTTTTATAATGATGTAAAGGACCAGTGAGTTGACCTTGTTAACTTCAGAAAACTTATAGGCTTGCTTATTCCTGAGACTATGGTAATCCTTTGAAAATATTTTTTGTGGTCTTACTTAACATTTTTTTTGACAAGCAATAAAATGTTTCTCAGATATTTATCCCATCTCACATCAATGAGTCATATGCTTATCCTAGGTTCTGTCAGCTGATGTTTCTTCATGTGGAACCTCAGGGTATCTGATGAATATATGATTGTAGAGACAGACTTGATCTGTAAAAAGTGCAAAGATGACACCATATTGTACAACAAATTGATAGTGCCAAAAGAATTTTGCCACCAAGGTCAAAATTACCATATTGACACAAGCATATGGGACAAGTTACCCATGTCACTCTTCAGCTACAACAAGGGCCCACTGGGGATGGTTCCCATACCACCTGATATATTAGTTTGCTACGGCTGCCATAACAAAGTACCTGGCTTACACAACAGAAATTTACTAGGTGGCTCACACAATCGAAATTTATAGTCTCACAGTTCTGGAGGCTAGATGTCCAAGATCAAGGTATTGGCAGGGTTGTTTCCTTCTAAGGGATAGATCTGTTCCAGGCCTCTCTCTCAGGTTTGGTTGGTTTCCTTACAGTATCTGGTATTCCTTGGCTTCTGTTGCATCAACCCAATCTCTGCTTTCATTTCCACACGACTTTCTCACCGTGTGTGCATTTGTGTGTCTAAATTTTCCCTTTCATATGGATGTCAGTAAAATTGCACTAGGAGGGTCCACCCTACTCCAATATTATCTAATTTTAATTAACTACATCTCTAATCACCCTAATTCAAATACGGTCACATTCTAACATAATGGAGGTTACAGTTTTAACATGAATTTTTGAAGGACACGATTCAGACCATAATACTTACGAACCGAACTCAGGGTCTAAACAAAATGCCCAATAAATGGGACTTACATGATGGTTGTATTTTTTCTACAAAGGAGGTAGGGATATTTGGTCCAGTGCCAGGGGTCAATTAAAATCACACAAAATAACAACAAAACAAAACACAAAAAACATTGCTTTGAGACCACAGGGTCCCCGTGGTGAGATACGTGTGGCCCTAACTAGTGTAGGTAGATGAAAAAGCATGTAGTCAGTTTGGCAGACAACATCATTATTATTGGAATTACCCAGAATATGATTAAGCGGTTCAGACTCCTTTTATTTATAAGATAGAGCAAGGTTATTGTTCCTTAGGGAGTAGTAAAAGTTTCTTGAGAAGATGTGACGAAGCTATTTAGAATCCCACATAGTCATGTGCTTTTGACAATGATAAATGGAGATTGTTGCCATTCTCTCATCTCAGTGTTCAGGAAAAGGTTCACATAAATTCGACCAAAAATGTGGTACATAAAAATACCATGTATTCTCCTTTGGATTTTATAGACTTTAAATGTACAGATTTGTATTAGTTTTCTACTGCTGCATAACAAATTATTGCATATTTAACAGTTTAAAGCAATACTCATTTATTATCTCACAGTTCTATAGGCCAGAAGTTTAGCACAGTGTGGATGGATTCTCTGCCCAGGGTATCAGTAAGGACTACAGTTCTCATCTTGGTCTCAGGGTCCTATTCCAAACTCACTGGTTGTCGAAAGAATTTCTCTCAGGCTTCCTGCATGGCCTCCACCACTTTAACCCAGCAACAGCATAGTGAGTCGTCACTATGCTTTGATTTCTTCTGGTTTTCTCTTCTTTTTGGCTTTTAAAGGACTCATGTGATTACATTGGGCCCACTCTGAAAAGCCAAGATAATCTCCCTACTTTAAAATCAACTGATTAGGGCTTCCAGTCAAGATGGCATGTAGGTAAATGTGGTACTCACATCCTCTCACAACCACATCAAAAATTCAACTAAACCAGAGAAAAACCATCATTCAGAACCACCTGAAATCTGGCTGAGTGGAAGTCCTACAACTGAGAATATTAAAAAGAAGCCACATTGAGACTGGCAGGAGGAGTGGAGATGTGGACTGGGCTGGTCCCACACCCATGTGTGGCAGATAAAAATCGAGAGGGATATCTTGGTTGTGGGAGGTCTTCCCTGAGGAGTGAGGGATCGATCCCAGCCCCATACCAGGCCCCCCCGTCCATGTTTCCAGTGCTGGGAAGAGAAGTTCCCATAACTTCTGGCTGTAAAAACCAGCAGAAATTGAGGCTGAGGGAAACAAAGCTGCTGGAGTCCCAGGCAGTTCCTTTTAAAAGGCCCCCACGCGGACTCACTCATTCTGAGGCAGCAGCTCAAAAGGCACCAGAGACATATGGGGAGGAACTGAAGTGTCTCGCATCAGGGGCAGAGAATTTGAGGTGCAGCTTTCTGCCAGACAAAAGTGCTGGCAGAGGCCATTGTTCCTTCTCTGAGCCCTCCCGCTACAGAGCCAGCAGGTGGGCACCATATTTGAATCTCCATCAACCTGGCTCACACTGTTTACCCTGCTCTGGTAATTTCCTAAGGCCCCGCCTCACCCATCTTACAAGCACACCCATGCTGTTTCCAGCGGCTTTTTCCCGCCCATCTTGGATCATGTTTCAACTTTACTAAAATCTCTCAAACAAGCAACGTCCACCCTCAGCATCCCCCATACCTCTCACTAAGTGGCCCCAGGCCCAGCACTAGGGCCAGCCAGCCTTAGTTCTCAGCTTGGCCTCTCCTGGGTACCTCCAAGCCCAGCAGAGGTAGCAGCCATCTGCAGATCGCTTTGTAGTTCATGCTGGGTGGCCCCAGACAGCACACAGGTGGTGGCTTACCTTCGCCTGCACCACCTAGGAAGTCCAGAGCCAGCACATGCAGTGGACAGCTTCAGACTATGTCGAAGCACCACCCAACCACCTCCACAAGCAACCCACTCAAGGGGTGAACTCAATGGGCAACAGAGCCCTGCTGAACTAAATGGTGTGGGTCAGCTTCCTTTCATAAGAAACAAGCATAAATCATCACACAAATAAGTGTTTAGGTGCCTGCTTCTTTCCTATTGCAGCCCTGGTCACCTATCTCATGGCATGTTATTATTAATGTTTCTTTCTATCCTAAATGATTTCATCCTAAGAATTATTTTATTTATGAACTTAACTAGCTCTTATATAACATGCGTTATTAGACACTGTTGTAAATTCCTTATTAATATTAGCTCATAATGATAACTCATCTTGATAACAGCCCCATGAAGTTGAAAGTACTATTATCTCTATTTATAGCAAAACAAAATACAGCAATTTGTTTCAAAATCTTTTTCTTCTTACAAAAAGGGGAATTTTTTTTCTAAATGGTTTCCCCTCTTTTTTCCATCACTCCTACAATTTACATCAAAAAAGTTTTGAAATGTAGTTGCTGCTAAAGGCTTTATCCTACCAAAAATGACAAAACATAGACCGATTTCAGTAAAATCTTTGAAGTGACCAGGTTAGCCCCACACAAATGTACCAAGATCAAAGGTAATACTGTGATTTTCCCAATAGTGTCAGTTTTAATGAAGGAAAAGTTTCCTTCTCACACAACAGAAGGCACCAAATTGTCTTTCTTTGGATTCACTACGTTTCTTGAGCCTTGTAGCTCTTCTCTATATTTTAAAAGTACATACAGTTCAAAGTGTGTTGAATTTATTCCTTCTACCTTCTAATACACATGATAAAAATCTGCTCTTTCCTATTCTAAGCAGTAAAGACGTGCTCTTGGTATATGTCCTTTCATTTTATTTCTCCAGCAAAATTTTCTAAAATTTCTCCCCATTTATTGTGCTATTTCAAGGTTAGGCTGAAAAAAATTAGAAAACAATATTCCAAAGTGGTAAATTGGTCTGCCTTACTCTCACTTTGTCAGACACACAATTAACCCAAGCCTAGGAAACTATGCCTGGGTATCTCAGTCAACTCAGACTTTCTAATAAAATATCATAAACTGGGTGGCTTATCAACAACAGAAATTTATTTTACTTCTGGAGGCTGGGAATCCGAGATCAGGGTGCCAGCACAGTCTGGTTCTGGCGAGGACCCTCTTCCAGGATGCAGATACCTGACTTCTCTTGTCTTCACATGGCAGAGAGCAGAGCTGAGGATGTCAGCTCTCTAGTCTGACTCTGATCCCTTTCAATGAGGGCTCCACACTTATGACCTCATCTAACACTGATTACCTCCCAAAGGCCCCACCTCCTAATACCATCACATTGAGGGGGGGGTAAATTTTCAACATGAATTTAGTGGGGGAGGGACACAAACATTCAGTGCATATCACTGGATTTATTCTAAAATCTCACAGGTGCAAGTAACAGGGACAGCAAACGACCAGCATCAGGACTGATACTTTTCATTTAAACAGAAAGGGAGTTTTGAGATGAGTTTCTGTAAATTTAATTTCATTTTGCATTTTTATATTTCAAGTTCCAGATTTGTAGCAAAGGCTTGAAATTCATATAAAATCATCATCAACATTAAGTGAAATTTTATTATGGGCAAGGGCACATGATATTTGAGATCAAATTTCTTTCTTTGGGGAGTTAAACTACCTGGTACTAAAATTAGATATATTTTCTTTAAGAGTTCAGGGGAAAGAAAACTCGCTAAGAGCTAAGCTGTCAAAAACTATGAACATTTTATAAATATGCCTCTCACACAAACGTACTCGAGGTGTTCTTATAGCAGTATTTAACAGGCAACCACCATCACGGTCCTAAAACAATTGGCCTGAAATGCTGCAGTCTCAAGACCAGCCCCAGAGCATCGAGCTACAAAGACCCTTAATGCTTGTTTTGAGAATTAATTCACGGGCCCCAGTCCAACCCAGGCTCTGTGCTGTCTGATAATGTATGCAGAGTGTTTAGTAAAGTTAAATCAACATCTGAATGTAAGGTGTTATACCTACAGAAATAATATTAATCACCTTGTTGACTAGCTATTTCTAGCCAGAACTCAGCAAGGTGTTTAAAATTACTTAATGTAAGTGCAGACCCGAGTTATCTCCTGACAGGTCAGCAACGTTTGGGCATGGAAACACGTGTGTACACGAGGGGTCAGCAAGGTGTTTAACAACTAATGTTTATTTCATGTTTACTATGCTCCAAACACTCTAGTAAGAACTTAAACTATTAACTACTCTCTTTGTTTTTAACATGAGGAGACCAAAGCCAAGAGGCTGAGTAAATTGCTCAGGGTCATAAATGTAGTGAGCGTCAGCATTGGAGCCCTGGCTGTCTAGGTCAGGAGCCCAGGTTCTTAACCACACAATTCTCAAAATCCTGTCTTATAAATGTTAAGCACCCTTTTCTCAAAAGCAACACTCAAATCTCATGTACACTATCTAAAACAGTCCTTAATAAATAATTCATTACTGAATATTGCTATGTGTTAGTTATATATTGTTGCTTAATGAATTATCTCAAAATTTCCCAGCTTAAAACAACAAGCCTGTATTATTACACAGTGTCTGAGGATCAGGAATTTGAGAGCAACTCAGCTGGGGGTTGTGGCTCAGGGTCTCTCAAGTTGCTCTCAAGCACCTTCTGAATGTTTGGGGACAACCTGCTTTAAGAAGGTACACTCAAATGGCTGTTGTCCTCAGTTTCTTGCCACACACACCTCTTCATGAGACTACTCTGCAAGACAGTTGGCTTCCCCTAGAGCAAGTAATCCACAAGAGAGAGCAAAGCAGAAACAATGTGTTTTCTAGAGGTAACACACCATTACGTCTGCCCATCATTAGAAGTCAGTCACTAAGTCCAACTCAGACTGAAAAGGAAGGGAATTAGGCTCATTTGAAGAAAATGTCAATTGTGGACATACTTTAAGGCCACCACGTGCATGTATCTCATTGTAACTATTTCAAGTAATTTTGGCCCCGTGTCATCCTTTCTTCCTACTATTTTTACTCCATTGCAATGTGCCCACAAATGCTGAGCTCATCAGGGCTGGACAGTCCCTCAACCTGTCCCAAGTCACCATTCATACCTATTGGGTGGGTCTCCATAAGAAACATAAAAGCAGTAATTTACCTAAGCCCTGCCCTGCAGACATGTGATCCCCTGTATATCCTGTTTGTACACTGCAACCAAATTGACAAATAAGCAAAGTTTGTTTCAGACTCTGATTGCCAACAATTCTCCTTGGATCACGGGACCCTCCTCCTACCCGGAACCCCTCCTCCAGAACCCCCCCACTCATTTATGCCTGGTGGTCAGCTTACCTTTCCATCTGCTCAACCTTAGAGCCATCTCCTCAGAGTTCGCTATAAATGCTGGCTTCTGTTGAATCAGTTACCCATTAGTGACAGCTGAGAGTGAGGTTCTCAGTGTAAGCTAGAGTTTCTTAACCTCAGCACTATTAATATTTAATGCTGGATAAATTTTGTTGTGGAGCCATCCCGTTTGTTGTAGGATATTTAGCAGGCTCTGACCTCTACCCATGAGATGCCAGTAGTGCTCCCCAACTGCAATAAACAAAAATGCCTGTGGGCACTGTGAAATATTCCCTGAGGGGCAAAATTACCCTTGATTGAGAACCACTGATTTTAGTTAAAGTTGGCTGAATAAAATACGTAAGCCTTGTCAGGTAAAATATATGCAGAGATATCCCATTGCTTCATCTATAAGAAGTAATCAATGCTATTTGGAGTTAAACAAGAAGTAGTTGAGTACAATTCAATTTTTTAATGTAGGTGGTCTCTCTTCAGAGCTGCCACCTGCCCTTTCTACCAGCTGATCCCTGGGAGAGAGGAGCCCTACACAACAGGCTATGGTGTGTTTTCTCAAGGCTGTAAATACTTAAGAAGCCTGGAGTAAGATGGGGGGAAGAAAATGAGTGGAAGCAGAAAAAGGGTAAGTAGGAGAACAGGCAAAACCTGTTCTCTCCGTGTTAACATCATTTTAGGGTATCTACCAGATGTCAGTCTGCTGTTTCTTAGGAAACCTTTACTGAGTGGTAACCAAGTACAAGCCACTTTGCTAAGGCCTTCTATAATCTGACCCCATCCTACCTTCTCAGCCCAGTCTTTGCTCTGATGCACAGCATTGAGCTACTTGCATTTCCCTGAAATTCCTTTCTTACCTCTAAACTCAGTTTCCTCTGCTTAAAGTGCTCCTTTCCCAGTATCTGCTCTATTCAAATGCTACCGTCCTTCAGGGCCTAAGCCAAATGTCCCCTCCTCTATGACTCAGCCTCCATTTCCAGTTGGAAGCACCCTCTCAATCTGACATCTACAGTGCCCAGTTTGTACTTCTTTAAGGAATCTTGGAGTTCCTGTACTATAACGAGCAGTGTATCTGTCTATCCAGCCACTAAAAAGGAACAAATTGTAGTCATCTTTGTCTACAATTCTGTACTCAATAAATACTTGCTGAATTTAATTGAAATTTGAGTGTTTGACACCATTTTTAAAGCTGAAAAAATTTAAGCCAGCATAAAAATTTCAGTTTACAGAAACATGCTGCCAAATGCCTTAATAACCTTGGTATTTGTAGAACATTTTTCATTTCTGAAGTGCTTTATAAATAATTTCTCATTAACCCTTCGGTGGCCTTGGCCTTGCTGTATCAGGTAATAGGGTAATGAGTCTGTTCCCCTTGGCATAACACTGGGGAGACTTTCCATGAGGGGGTGAAGTTGGATGTTTTCCAGAACACACAGAAGCAAGAAACCAGCAGGTTTCAAGTGAAATAGCCTGCCACTCACCACAGAGGGGCTGAGCTCATGAAACAAACGTAATGAAAACCAAAGGTTTCTTTTTTGTTTCTCTTTTTTCCTTCTTACTATAGATGACATTACATTCTTATAAATTCCAGAAAATAACTCAAGTTTTTTCTAGTCTAACAATCTATTTTTATAGGAGTTATATGTCCCAAATCCAAAAAAAATAATGAGGGTCTATGGTTGAGTTAGAAAGGGAGGAAAAAATAAACTTTGCTAAATTTTTAATTTTATTGAAGAGCATAATATCACAGGTGTAGCTCACTTTAAGCTAAACCATTAAGTAAACATCCAGATTTTTGAAACAAACATTTTAGAAGACCAGTCCTTCCTTTTAACACAAGGAATTACCATGCTTGTTCTCTCTACAATAAGCACTAATTCACAAAAAAATTAGATTCCACATTATTTTTTTAGGAGCATATCTACTAACTAAATTAGAACACACGTGTACATAAATTTTAAGAAAGAGTTCGCCTACCTGAAAAGAATCCTTCATGTGCTCACAGTATGTTGCAGGGCTCATGTTATGGCACAGTCCACAGCTGCAGCAGGTCCTTGTCCTCCAGAGTCCCCACGCCTGAGCCCCAGGTCACGCTGTGGCCCAGGGCAGGCCTCCTGCAGCAGAGTTTCAAGACCACTCCTGCGTGAAGGCTTCTGCAGGCTTCTCCCTGGCAGATTACCCACTCTTCTGGGATACCATGGGATTATATCTAATATAATTTATGTCAACATATTATTTGAACACCTAATATGTAAGCACCATACTTTTATTAAATATTTATAACACCCTGCCTTGTAATATAGTTAAAAGTGTACATAGATGTGTCTAAGATAATGTAGGCATCCTGACCACAGAGTTGATGGTCAAGACATATTATTATCAACACATATCTTAAAGAGCTCCCAGCATTTATTATTTAAATTGGATAATACTTAAACACATTTTCCCTTGGAAGCAATGCTATAGCCTGTACATATAGTCCCAGGTGAGAACATAAAAGCGTATTAAATTGGCCGAAAGAAGAAATCAAGTTCTCCCTTCAAATTTGTTTTTGATTTTCAAATTAATCTTTAAAAAACATTTGAAGGTTAATTTGATGATATATACATCATTCCTATAAAATAAATTACAGATAAGTTTGTATAGTGATTACTCATGTACAGTAGTAAAAATTAGACACAACTTACATATCCAACAATATAAATTATTAAATCTCACAATAAGTTTTGTTCATAGAAAACTAGGTACCCATTAAAAATTGTGTCATAAAAATTAGTATATTGTGAAAAATATTTACAGTATAGTGAAAAAATGAGAAGATTCCATGAATTATATAACTCATTTAATTGTGATTTTTAGCCTCCCGATTGTTGTCTCCAATGCCATTTTCTACTAAAAGGAACCAGGACTCCTCAGCCTATTCCAGATCTGGAGCAGGAAATATATTAGAATGATCCCCAGAGCATCCTAATCCCAGAAAACAAAACAAAACAGAGTTACCAAAGACTGTTAGGATCATGTCAAAAGGGCTCAGGAGTCAACTTGAACAGGTTCCCACTGGAAAAATTTGAGCATCAAAAGAATACTAACTGACCCTGGCCAGGGGTGGCTCAGCAGTTGAGCATCGGCCTAGGATCCAGGAGATCCAGGTTCAGTTCCTGGTTGCGGGCTCCATCCCCAGTCAGGGGCATGTAGGAGGCAGCTGATCAATGACTCTCTCATCATTGATGTTTCTCTCTCTCTCTCCCTCTCCCTCTCCCTCCCTCTCTCTGAAATCAATAAAGATATTTTTTAAAAAAAGAATACTAACTGAAATAAATTAAAATGTATGAAATATGTTTAAGTCTATGGGTACATAAAGATAATTATTTTTAAAAATGCATAGATCATCTTTGGAGTATACTTAAGAGACCAAACATAATTTTGAGAACTAGTAAATAAAGTGAAAGAATCTAGCATTTTTCTGCATTCTCTATGTGTTATGCCTCACCAAAGAGTTAATGAGGGAAAGTTCCTTTTCATATAACTATTCCAGCTATTAAATGAATTTTCATGTCACTATTTTACAGCAATCATGACACAAACATAAACAATCAGACTTTATGTTCCTCCTGGTAGAAGTACACACCACCACCTATGAATTAACTTTGCCAAAATAAATCAATCTAACTCTGATAAAGGATCCAGATCTAACGACCAATTTATAGAAAATAAAGAATAGAAGAACATGGAAAATGATAATATAGGAATACAATCAGCAAGTTTTATAGAGCAAATCCTGGTTTATTAATAACAAAAAATAAGCAAGGGGGTAAAAAAGGACGGGACACCAACAGATTAAATGAGACCTTGTTTTGATATCAATCCAAATAAATTACAAAAATAAAATTAATATTTATAGGATGATTATAGAATGATAGGGAAATAGGATATTAAAGGATTATTGTTTATCTGGGGGAAAGTGTGATAATAATATGATGGCTATATTTTCAAAGGGAAGTCCTTGCCTTTCAGATACATTCTGAAATATATACAGGTGAAAGATGCTGTCTGGGATTGACCTTAAAGTCATCCCAGAAGAAGAAATAAAGAGAGCAAACATTGTGATAGCAGGCTATGGATACCTACCTGGGCGTTTCTCATAATATTCTCTACTTTTGTGATTGTTTGATATTTTCCATACTAAAGAGTTTTAAAAACAGAAATAAATTTTTTCAGTGAAAATAATGATGGCAAAATAACCAACTGAAAAGAATTAGACCTATCGGGGTGATCACTTCGTAAGTCATATAAATGTCTAATCACTGTGTTCTACCCCTACCTGTGTGTCAACTGTAATTGGGAAAAAAACAAACAAACAAAAAAAACGAGCTTAAAAAAAAAGAATTCTTAAGGAACACTGAAGTATGGATTTCTCAGTTGAGTGTTCCACTCTGCCATCTACCACAGACAAAACTTCCCTGCTTTAGATGATACAAAATATGGTGCGCTCAAATGAATTAGTCTCTTTAACAGCTTGCTTGCAGCATTTAATTTTATTTAAAAAAAAAAAAAAAAATCTGCTGATGCAAAGCACTGCTCTGGCATTCACTTTACAATTACCCAGGAGCACTTCATAGCCCAAGCTAGTCTGAATTCATAGAAATCCGTTACCCAAGGAATTAATTACCATCCACTTTATTACTTCTTCATATCATCAAACTGCCGAAGAAACTGGTTACCTGGAAAATCATTTATTTTTGGAATGCTTGTCAAATTTAATTTAGGTTGAGTTGCAAAGCAGAATTAACAAGCATTTCCCTCTTCCTTGTGCCTAAAGAGCCACAGGTGTGTCTTCTCCAGGACAAGTGGTTGTAATGTGCTGGAATAATCCTACATGTGGCGGCTGTACAGTCAAGGCTACCGAATCTAACTTCTCAAAGGACAGAGCTGCAGAACTCTCTGCTGAATTTAGCATCTGTCAACAGCTAATTCCCTGGTAGCTTACCTGGTTTTCTCACATCATAGTGGTTGATTTGAGGTTTGGAATGGTGCTTGATGTATTACATCAAGGGTACATACATTCTAAAAGCAAGACCCGTATTAATGCAAAATCAAAGTCTCTTCCATTTGCTTCCTTCACCAATTTGGGAGGAATAAATTTAGCTGTCCTGACACCAGGAAAGGGATCTCAGGAGGCTCAAAGGCTGCCTTTATAATTTATGTGAAAATATAAACATTGATCTTCAAAGACTATCTTCTGATTTCCCGTTAATTTACCTCATTTAAGTTTTGCCCTCCCTAAGGCTCCCAGACTTGGCAAATAAAAATATACGACACCCACTTAAATTTGAACTTAGAGAAGTAATGAGTAACTTTTTAGTGTAAGCATGTCCCATGAATATTTAAGCATGTTTCATGAAACATTTGGGACACACTTATATATTCTGTATTTTATCTGGCAACCTTAGCCCTCTCCATCATCAGCATTAAACATAAAGCTTCTGAAATTGACAAAGGAGTTGGGGTTTTTAACATCATTTCAGTTAGTTCTATTTTTGCTGAATGGAAAACTGCGATATTCTGGTACAAAATCTCAAGGGGGTCTTTGTTAAGAGATAGCCAACTACAAACATTCTCCCAAAATCAATCTCAGGAACAAATTTTCACCTGAGAAGCAAAACCATCTGACAGAGCAGCTTAGTTATTTGGAAAAAGAGTTCAATCTGATATTGGGAAACTTGGCATCCTTTACAAAGTGTTGCTAACGTTCCTCTGTAACCTGGGACCATCACAGTCTTGATGAAGAAATCAATCTTTACTAGAGAATTGCTTCTCAAATGTGAAGAGTGTGCAGATCACCTGGAGATTTTGTTAAATGCAGGTTCTGGTTCAATAGGAATAAATTCTATCAAAATCCCAGGCGACTTCCATATCACTGATCCAGACACCACTATTTGAGAAGCGAGAGACTAGAGTAGAGCAGTCTACATAAGAGATGTTGTGCAAGGTCTGATATCAAGAGAAGATGCTGAATGTCAAGAACTCAAGTCTCAGAAGGGCTTTGAGAATCAGGGTAAGCACATTATGCTTAAAGCTGGGAATATAGCCAAAATTTGATTAAATAGTGGTTGAGAATGCACTGAAGCCATCCCTAGTTGTATATAACCCTTGCCTGAGATAAGTGATAGAAATAAGTAATAGAAACCTCAGTCAGACTACTGATATTTATGGAAAATGGTTTGAAAGATAAGCAGTTCACACATATCTGAATCAGGGACTCTTAACTTGAAGTCCATAGTATCTGAGTGGTCCTGGAATTTACTCGAAGGAAACTCAGGAACTCCAGGGAAAGCCTGAGTCTTCAAGTTTGGGAAATGAGCATCTGCAAAACAAGCTATCTTTTTTCTTGCTGACGTTGATAATCTTCTCAATGCATAACTATTGAATCACTTTATACACAAAGTTTTCATCTCTATTTTCAATCATACAAAAGGCTCCTCTATAAATGAAATAAAAAGAAGGAAGAAATGACCACCCCATTCTACCACATGTATCAAAAAGGGAATTTATTAGATATACTCTGGACTATTCCATGTAATCTAAAAAAGTTCAACAATCAGGCCCTTGGAAATAAGGGAACTTGAGCATACAGTGTGTGTGTGTGTGTGTGTTTATATTTAAAATGTAACCTTAACCTGACCACTTCTTGGCACCTTATCCATAACCACCCTAATCTGAGCCACTTATCAACTCTAGACCAAAAGCCTGATGTCCCTGCTTCCATTGCTCTACCCACCTTCACCTCATGATTAGTTCTTCATAAGAGAAACCAGAGTGGTTCTTTATAACATAAACTTGATTATGTTAAAAAATTCACAAAGATTTGACTTCTACATCTGGAAAGATGGAATAAGCAAACTTTTCTCTATTCCGCCTCTAAGTGCAACTAAAATCCCTGCATGTTATGTATAAAACAAACATAAGACTAGAAAGGTAGAGAGAATAAGGCAGACTGGTTAGGAACCCTGACCTGAGAAGTGATGGTAGTAAGTTCCCTTTTGCCATGTATGTTTCAGATTTGATGCTGAAGTAGCTACTAAACCAAAAATGTCAACAGGTACAAAGTTCCAAAAGAGCCTGCTCTCTCTAGTCGAAAGGTGCAGCCTGGGAAAACAGAATACTTTTAGAAAATAATGATTTATTCCAGACAAACACCACAGAAAAAACTGTGGTCTTTCCTCCATGTATCCAGCAAGAACTAAGTGGGAGCCTAGACTTCTATCCCCCACAAGACTGTAAGACTGCATCTCAACACTCCTATTGGGGTTTTGTCAGAGAAGTCCAAACAGATAACCAAGGACTCTCATCCCTACCATCTGGTAACACCCGCCCCTTACAGTGTCAGTGGCAATCACATAGCAGCTTGGACTTCACTCCCACCAGCAGAAATGTGGTGCCCCTCTCCCTCCTTGCTGTAGTGCTATCAGAGTAGCCCTAGTGGAGAGTCAGAACTTTCCATGTTGCCCAATATAGTGCAGTCAATCTCAACATGATGCCACTGGGAACCACATGGGAAGCTGGAACTCTCACCCTTGCCTAACAGTCACAAAGAGCTTTCACTCAAGTGTCAACAAAGGCTGAGTGGGATGCCTTTACTTGTAATTCCATTTGGTGACTACCCCACACCCTGTTCCCCCTGACAGACCAATTTCAGAAAAAGTCAGCTAAAATAAGTTTGATTTATAACTTAAAATGAACATGTCCAGGTTTCAATTAAAAATCAACTATAACAACCAGGAAGATAAAATGAATGAAAAAAGACAATAGATGACAATATCAAGATGGCAGATAAATAGGAATTATCTGAAAAAAATTTTTAAACAGCTATGATTAAAATGCTTGATCAAGCAATTATGAAACACTTGAAATAAATAAAAATAGAAAGTCTTAGCAAAAAAGAAGTCATAAAGATAAACCAAGTGGTAATATTTAAAAAATAACCAAAATTAAAACCTCAGAGCATGAGCTCGACAACAGAAAAGAAGAGACAGAGGAAAGAATTAATGAATTGGAACATAGGGCAATATAATTTACCCAATCTGAACACAAGAGAGAAGACAGACTCAGGAGAGGATCCACAGGGAGCTGTGAGGCTATAATGAAAAATCTAACATTCTTGTTATTGGAGTCTTGGAAAGAGTAGAGAAAAAGGGTGGGGCTGAAAAAGTACTTGAAGAAATAATAGCTGAAAACCTTTAGAATTGGCAAGGGACATAAAGTTACACATCCAAGAAACTGAGAAAAATCCCAAATAAGATTTCTAAAGAAATCCACACCAAGACATATCAAAATAAAAGTCCTGAAAACTAAAGACAGAAAAAATTCTTGAAAGCAGAAACATAACACCTTACATATAGGGAGAAAAAACAAACAAACCCCACATTCAAATGAATAAGAGAAGATTTCTCATCAGATACCATGGGAACCAGAAGAAATAACAGTATTTTTCAAGTGCTAAAAGAAGTTTCAACCCAGAATTCTATACCCAGTGAAAACCAGTTAGAAATAGACCCAAAATTCTACCCTGGCCTAATAAATTTACTGAATAAAGAGAAACATATCTCTGTTAACACAGTTCCTGGCACATAATAGGGCATATCTTTAAATCTGATGCCAAATTAGCTTTCCTAGGCCATCATAACTTTTTATAATTTTATCCTTAAAATCATTTAAATAAGATGTGTACATTCATTAACAGGTCAGTAACATATGCATGACCTGCTGGAGGTAGAGTGACATGGTATAGGTTAGAATCTTATAGAGACATGTGGTGATTTGTTATACTTAAAAACTGTTGCTGCTCATAATTAAATAGCATGCTTGGCCCTCTTAGCAAAGAACACAGTCAAGTTTCAGTGCATATAATAGGTTCATGACCTTGTTTCTGCAACATTTTAATGACCAGAAGTTGGAGCCCAAATAACTTGGGTATAAGCCATTAAGCTAAGGTGATCAAAAGACAGGGATGGCAACATATACAATCTAAATAATCTCCAGATTTTATCCAACCTTTAAGAAGTTGTCTAATTGCAGAACTATGACAACTCCCACCTACATACCTATACTTTTGGGTTACAGACAGGGTTCCTCTTATATGTTAAATAGGCTAGTGGTTCACCCAACTCATTTTTTCCCCCCCTAGGCACTAAGTTGGACTGCATCTCCCAAACTCCTGTAACCTTAGACATGCCACATGACTGAGTTCTAGCCAATGGAACGTGAAAGAATGAGATGTGTGACACTGTGAGGCCTGGACCATAAAAGCCATCACACTGTGTCCTCCAGGTTCTCATCTCCTCCTCTGGCTTGATGTAGGTGAGCTAAGAAGCCACACATTGAAGATGGTAGAGCCACAAAATGAAAGGGGTCTAGGTCTTGAGTCACAGATTAGGAAACAGCTGCTTGCCAATCAGAAGCACTTGTTTTGGGCTTTCTGTGAGCAAGAAATAAATTGCTCTTAGATTAAGCAACTGAAATGTTTACTTGTTACATGGTTTACTTGTTACAGCAGCTAGCACTATGCTAATTGATGCAGTAGGTTTACCTTCCATACCTGCTTCCCAAAGCCCCACTCCTCGCCCATCTACAACATTGTTCATGGTTCCCCCTCTTCAGTTTTCTTCTTTCCCTTATTCTCACACACATTTCACCACATAGTCTCCAGCTCCTGGGCCAGGGCAGACTAGAGGGCAATGCCCCTTCAGTTCCTACAGAGAGCTCTCAGTTTTCAACACTGCAAAGGCAGTGAGAATTGACTGGGTCCCTGATGAGGGAGAATTTACGCCTATCCTGAGCTCTCACAAAGTTGAGCAGAAAAGGGAAGGGGGTTGGGCTAGGTTCCCATATGCTCACTGAGGGCTGGAGGCCAATCTGCAGACATCTGTGACTGCATGTAGTACAAGTGCTGTGGGAAGAGGCTTCCCAAATCATCCAAGTTAAGGAAAAACCTAACTCCTGTGGCTCAGGTCAGGTCTTCTTGTTAAGGCAAGATTTTGTTATAATTTGTGCCCAGAGCTTATGATTGCGGCAATTTTCTTGTCTTTTTCTTTTCAGAAACCACCTTGTCCACCTCTTTTCTGTGAACCTATGAAAAGAAAAACATGAAACAAGCAAACAAAAAACACACCTGTCTGCTACAGGGTAACCTAGTCAACCTTTAAATTAAAACGCCACGAATTTTCAATGGTCTGCCTCTGACTATTCTGCAGGCAGCCTGACTCCCTGCTGATAGGACTGATTCAGAAACTTTACCTTAAGAAATAAGGGTCTGGAACAAAAAGAAGCAAGGGATACAGAGAAAACAAAGTGGACTGTGACAAGAAACTGGGATGAGAAAAGAAGGAAGAGGAAGGCTTACTTATGTCACCTACGGAGACACAAGGAAGAGAAACCAGCATTGAAATGACATGACTGTTTTTAGTTGTTTGTTCATAGATGACAAATGTCAGGTCAAATGCAGTTTTTCAGCAACAGTTTTGAGTAAGAAGGCGATGTGTGCTCTTTGAGAGAGTAGCTGATACATAATAGGTGCTTGATAAATTATAAATGAAGGACTATCAGAAAGAAAGCAGGACAATTTTATAACAAACAAAAAACAGAAGATGGAAACTGCTCATATTCAAGATAGTCTTTAAACTTTTGGAAGAATGATGCCAATAATATCATTTTATATAAAGAAATCTCATTAAGCCAAGTTTGATACGGGCAAATTTATTTTAGTACCATTTAGTTCATAAATCAGAGGTTGGACTGTCCCAGAAGGTGATTCAAAATCCATAATTAAAGCAGACCTGGCGAGTTACCGTGTAGACTGAATAATCTCCCTTTCTTTATGCAGCTAAAATAAAATCCATTTGGTCTAGTTTCTCTAATTTTTCTTTGGTGCTTTGAATGGAACCTATTATTATTTCTTTTGTTCTTGTGCCTTATAGTTCTTTTGTTTTTTGTTTTTAACCTGTATTCAGCCCCTTGGAACAGAAACCAATTTCAATTTAAAAGGAAAAGAAGGAATAGAACTTTGCCCAGTCAAGAGGCAGAGGAAACTTAACTTGTACTAAAATAGCACATCATTCCAGTCCATACTCTATATTGTGCACAGCAGATGCCCTAGTGGTAGGATTAGGATTGCAGACTCAGGAGGAGATGGCTTCAGACATCTTCACCCACCAAGGACTACTGAAATACAAGTCCTTAGCCCCAGATACTAGCATTAAATCTAATGATAATTAAATAGCTGGGTGGCCCTGGACTATTTAGCTCTCTGGGCCTCGATTCCTCATCTGTAACATGAGGAGGTTTGTTAGGTTTAAAGCTCCCTCCAGTGAAGAGTTAACTCAACCCAATGGGGACCTTCAGGAACTTGGTCTAAAACAGAAATATTGCTTGAAGCATTCACATATGAAGTATTTCAGGTGCTTGCTCAAGACACCCACAACCAAGTCTGGGGCCTCCAGAGAATAAGGAGTCATTGGAGAAAGATTTGTGAAAAACCATGAAACGGAAGAGGCAAAGCCTGCATTTTCTCTGCACTGACTGTCTAAACTGACTGCACTGGAAAGGTGATGTTAAATACTTTTATATCAACATAATGTTGATATGTAATACACATTAAGTCATGTAGCACTCTGCTTGCTTTCTCCCTTATTGACCATTTTCCCTTCCTCCCTTATAAAATAATTATTGTGACCAGATGCTCTATTATCCACTGTGGAGGAGACCAAGAATGACTTAGATAAAGGCTCTCCTTTAAAATGCTTATAGTTGATAAATATATTATTTGTCTATATATATAACTATATTTTTTACTTATCAAGTAATATATTTATATTATCTCCAGATAAAGATAACATGCTTATGGCAGAAGAAAGGTATTCTTTCAGGTGAGGGGAGGTAGGAGAGGGTAAAGGGGAGATAAATGGTGATGGAAGGAGACTTGACTTGGGGTGGTGAACACACAATACAATATACAGACAATGTATTATAGAATTGTATACCTAAAACCTATATAATTTAATTAACCAATGGCACCCCAATAAATTCAATAAAAAATAAAAGGAAGGAAGGAAGGAAGGAAGGAAGGAAGGAAGGAAGGAAGGAAGGAAGGAAGGAAGGAAGGAAGGAGGGGGGAGGATTCTTTCTAGCTGTGTACATGAGAGGAGAAGAGAATCAGAGTAGTTTCCATGGACAAAATGGCTTTTAGTGAGATACTGAGGGTTGAACTCAATCTGAGGGGTCAAAGGGGAAACAATATTTATGATGAAGTAATGGGAACTTATGCTGATTTAAAAGGTTTTATTTTGTAGTGAGTAGGGAACTATAGATGGTTTTTAAGCAGGGCAAGTAACAAGGTCAGAGCTATGTTTTCAGATCTTAATCTGGCAGCACTGTAGAGGGAAAGAATAAAAAGAGATTAGAGATGAGGAAAGTAGGTAGAAAAGATATTTCTGGGTCACAGGAAAACTTGACCTTAAATTAGCCTGATGACTATAGCAATAGGAGTGGGTCAGCAGATAACAGAACAGAAAGGATTCTACAGCATTTGATGACTGATTAAATCTTAAGGACAGAGATGAATAAAAAGTGGGGGAAAGAACCATGATTTGATCCCCTAGTGCTGAAGAGGATGATGGAATCCCCATGGGCCCTACAGAGGAGGGTTATGTTTAGAAGGGAACGTGACGAGGTCAGGTCAGGATGCAGCATGCTTGAGGCCCATACACCATCAGTAGGAGGCAAAGACAGAGCCACTTAGAGACCTGAGCATTTCCATTCTCTCCTCCCATCTTACAGTATATCACAAAATGGGAAAACATCGAAATAGAATATATATATAAAAGTTTTATATGGCTAATTAATGTTTTTAATAAACATTAATTACATAAAGTCACAATGACTATTCGTATGACCTTGGAGATAATGTCAAAAAGTCTAAATTTGTGGTGGAAGGAGGAACCCTTAGTCAATTCTATAAGTGGCCAAGAATGAAAGCCAGTCTGTGACAGAGACTGGGACTGTGAGAAGAGAGAAGGAATGTCTTCTGATAAATTGACAAAGCAATATTAACATATTTAATTGGTTGTATTTTAAGTATTTAAAACAATTGGGAATTAGCTTGAGAGAAAGTTGACATTATTGTTAAATTTTTATTACTTGTTTTTAATTAGTTTTAATTTTATTTATGTGAAATTACTTTTTTATTATAATGCATATTTATAATGTTGTATATAAAACACTGTCCCTGAGAAGTATCTCCTAAAGATGTTTTCACAACATGATAATCTCTCAGATGACCAATGAAAATTAAAGTCAAGAAATATTGAAAATTATATGTCATCCATTAAAAGTTCACAGTGCACATTAGAAAACAAAGGGTCCTGAAAACCCTACTATTTATCAAGTTTACACTGTGTGAGGCCCATAGTAAACCCTTTCAATTATCTTACCTGATCCTCAAAAACGATCTAATGCTATAAGTGACATGATCATCTCTATTTTATAGAGAAGAAACTGAAGCTTAGAGAAGTTCAGCAAATTGGCCAGACCTCAAGGTCGGTCGTTAAATTGACGTGAAACCGTCTTTGCCTCTGAACACCAGTTAACCCAATAGACAAACACACTTTGGGAAATGCTGCCCAAGGGTGAACTGGTTTTCTACTCCCAAAGCTATTCACTCCTGCTTCTCTGTACTCAGCCCCCACTCCAACAGGGGGTGGTGTTAATTGTGTGTGTGTGTGTGTGTGTGTGTGTGTGTGTGTGTGTGTGTGTGTGTGTGTGGCAGGCATTAGGAAGGCCCTAATACAGGAAGGCACTAACAAATCAAACCTCTAAAGCCTCAAAAGGTGATCTAAATGTCAACTTGAATTTTCCCTTCTCTAGCAACACATTTTATTTATTTATTTTTTTAAATATCTTTATTGATTTCAGAGAGAGGAAAGGAGAGGGAGAGAGAGATAGAAACATGAATGATGAGAGAGTCATTGATCAAGCCCACAACCGGGGCATGTGCCCCGACTGGGAATCAAACCCCTATCACCTGGATCCTAGGTCGATGCTCAACCGCTGAGCCACCCCTGGCCGGGCGCTGAGCCACCCCTGGCCGGGTTTAGAGTATTTCTGACTAATTTTGTGGTGTCTCACCACTTTAGATGCTCCCCCAGTCTAGCAATTACAATAAAAGATAGAGTGAATGGGCTCACACTTGCATCTTTCTAGCAAACAACACACAAAAAGAATTGCCTCTGCAAAATGAGGAGGCCCTATGTTCAAAGAGAAAAATTAATAATTTTTTTCTTTATAGGCAAAGTATTGAAAGTCCAAGTGATACTACCCAAATCCACACTTTAATTTGCAGCTGAGTAATTCGATAACAATAAAATGTGTCCTGTGTCACAACTCCAAACCCCAGCTGAAGCTATCAGCTAGCAAATGACTCTAATTATTGCAGAGGAAAGGGTGAGTGTGTGTGCATGCGCTAATAACACAACATGTATAAAGCCCCGTTCAAAAAAGAAAATGCTAACAACTCAGGAAAGCATGTAAGATCCTTATAATGAAAAGAGATATAAGGAAAAATGCAGTTTGCTCAAAATTGTTGTCAATATCAGAGAGCAGATGTTCAGCAAATGGTAAAACCTGGGAATAAAAAAATATTGTGATATTCAGCCTTTGATCTCTAGCTCCCTTTCTGTTCAGAATATATCAAAATAATACTTTGTTTCATATTATGGAAGAGTAACTTCTTGAAACTTTAAGAAAAGTATTATAACTTGGATGTCAAACAGTTCATAAAATGGGGAAATTTTACTTTCAGGCAACAGAATAACTTTTCAAATTGGAACCTGATATTTTTATTAAGGAATTGTGGTCTCATATTATAAATAAAAGGAATAAATGTGTCCTGTGTAACAAAAATAAATTTTATATTTTTCTGGAAGTATATTTACACTGTAATTATATAGAATTAAATGTACTTACTCTTTGCATAATTGTGAATTTAGAAAGAAAATTGAGTCAAATTGTAGGCTTTTTTTTTTTTTTTTAAATATATCTTTATTGATTTCAGAGAGAGGAAAGGAGAGGGAGAGACAGAGACAGAAACATCAATGATGAGAGTCATTGATCGGCTGCAGCCCGCAACCCGGGCGTGTGCCCTGACCGGGAATCGAACCCTGATCACTTGGATCCTAGGTTGACGCTCAACCGCTGAGCCACACCCGGTCGGGCTGTAGGCTGACATTTTAAAATATGTATTATATATAAATTGCAACTGGAGTAACATGCATTTTTGCATTTATTAAGCTCTGGTCTTTTGTATTTGGGACAGGATATATATTTGTATGTTGTTAAAAAAAAAATACCATGAACATTGTCAGTTCTATAGATATAATAAGTACTGAGTACATTTATACCTAAGTTTCATTTATATTTCACTTTTTTTTTTTTGATTTCCTAAAATGTCCCAATCTATTCACTTTATATTCTGCTTAACACCTTGACAACATTTGATCTTATTTTTTGGAATTCAAGGGGTTTTAAATATTGATAACTAATTCCATTTGTAGATTAATTGTCTTGGTTTCTCTTTTTATATTCTCTGACTTCAAGGCTTGTTTAACTCTCTTTCCTCCACTCCACCTCCCACTTTTATCTCATGCGGCACCACATCTTGGTAAACAGACATGATTCTTGGCCTCTGTGGTTATTGCCCTAATAGCCATCAATTTATGCAGGGTGGTTTCTTGTGTTTATCCAGCACAAGTAAGGTAGTCTTAGTCCCCGAATAGATTCCTGAAAACACCTAACTTAGAAGACAGAGAAGCTTAAGGTATTAGAGTTCAGGAGACTGATGTTAGAAGCAAATTCAAGAAAGCTCTACACATATTTATATCAACTATAAAGCTAAAAGAGTCCCTTTACACAAATTAACAATAGTTCTGTACAACTGATATTCAATTTACCACCTAATACTGGATCTTTTTAAAAAAACTTTATTTATGATTTTAGAGAGAGAGGTAGATTTATTTGTTGCTCCACTTATTTATGCATTCATTGGTTGATTCTTATATGTGCCATGACCAGAGATCAAACTGACAAACTTGGCTTATTGGGGTGACTCTCTAATCAACTGAGTTCCCCAGCCAGGGCTGGGATTTTAATCTTCTATTTTTCAATGAGATGCTAACTAAAAAGGTATTTTTGGTAGCTGCTCCTGTATAGATTTAAACACACACCCACACATATCAGAATCTGTTGGAGGTTTTTAAATTGATATGCACAGGGGCTTTTATTTTATAATTGAGAAAAATTGGACAAAACTCAGGTATGTGTGCATTATTGATCTCTGCAATAACATTCCACAATGTCCCCTAGACTGCTAGAAAGTTAATGGATTTAGTGTTAGACTTGATGAGTGGGCACTTGCAAATACCTAAGTAGAGGAGGCAAAGAAAATATTTTCATCTCCCTATGGAGAATATGGAAAAAAAAAAAAAAATGCTCCAAAGGATCTTAGAAGACTCTCCTCCTTCTAGCTGTTAATGGGAAAAAAGCCATGGACAAAGATATCTAGGAGTACCATTTAATTTAGATGACAGCATTGTCCTCACCAGAACCCTGGAAGAGCCTGAAAATCCTCGCCTCAAGGCACTGGATTTCCTCAAATTCCTGTAACAACTGTCCATTGTGTTAGGCCTGAAGCAAAATCTACAGAGTATTAGAAAGTTGCAACAAGAAATGAGCTTCACCTCTGAAAAGACAAAGCCCAATCAATTAACTACAGATCATTAAAGGCAGTCCTGGGTCCAGAGCTTCACAGGAGAGCATGAATAAGAAAGGGGAAACCTCAAACCAGGATCCAAAATCAAGAATATGTTCAGTTTAAGATTCTTTAACTGCAGCCACTGACCCAGCCAAACACTATTTCACATAATTTTGTGCCAGTTCTGAAAGCTTAGAGACTATACCATATCAAGACACTGAAATCAAGAGGAATCCTCTTGTAAGAGCTAATGCTAATTAAATGCCAGCATAACCAGGATAGATTAAGGTCCTGTTCTGATGAAGCTCACCGTTTAGAGAACAGAGACAAAAAAATAATCATGTAAACCTAGTAATTTCGATAACTGCTCTAAAGAAAATAAATAATATAGCGATATATAGAAAGCAACTGCTGGTTGAGGGGATGCTACTTTCAATAGGGGGGGGTCAGGCAAGGCTCTTTGAATCCTAATTGTGTAAAGAACTGGAGACAGAGCATTCTGAGCAAAAGGAATAGCAAGTACATTTAGATGTACTTTTTCAAGGGAATGACATTTTCAAGGGAAGGAAAGAGGCGCACGCGGCCCTAGTACAGTAAGGAAGGAGGTAAGGTACATAGTTAGGAGCAAAATCATCTAGGGCCTCTAATTCCATATTAACTATTAAGCCTTTGGCTCTAAGAAAAATTTGAGATCCCCTGCCATCAATTTTAGACACAGGGTGTGTGGAAGAAACTCCCTTGGAAAGAACCCAGCTAAGGGGAGTGATCTGAGGAAAAACCTGAGGATTCCAGGCAGAAAGAATCAACACTTTCCCCACAGGCAGAAAATATCTTGTTTACAGCTTGTTATAGACTGATGATGGGGATTTGGAGACAAGAGCAATGGTTTTCCAAGAGTACACTGAGTTTTTTCCAAGAGATAAAACCAAGAGTACATGGTTTTCCATGGTATTGAAAGTTTAATATATGGCTGTGGGCATCTGGGAGATGGAAAAATCCCTATGGCTCATGTGTTTTCCATCTTTTTTTTTTTTCTTTTCATTTTGGAAATGCATTCTAAGAGATATTCTTCTGATCCTACATCCATATTTGCCGTTCCTTTCTGATACGATGTCTCAGTTGTGGAATCACTTCTCCTGTACCCCAACTTATTACCCAAGATGCAGACATGCAGAATGACTTGCACAGCAACCAGAAAGAAGGAGGATTTCAGGCTAAAACTCTAGTATAAAGGAATAAAGATGTTGCCAAACCTGAAAATAGTTGAACAAATCCTAATGAGCTCAGAAACTAGAAAAGGCCATTTAAAAGTGAAAGAAAAGTGGTTAAGGGTTGCAAGGGCCTGTGGAAAGAAATTCCGCGGCCTGCACTGATTTTTATTCATTTACTGACATATTCAGAGGTGGAGAGGGCTTGTCCCAGTGGTCAAATGCTGGGTACCTCTGAGCAAGGGACAAATAGTGAATGATTGGAGTAGCTTTTTAGACATTTGGGATATTTTAAGAGTGATTTCTCAAGGGTCTTCTCCAAACCACATAGATAGGTTGCTTAGCTGGTCTCCATGATAATGTCCTAGCAGCGCGGCTCAATCTCAACTCAGTTCCAGGACCTTCAGTTCCCTTCATCTTGTCAAGACCTTGTTAGAGGAATAATTCTTCCTCTCCACCATTGGCTTTACTTCCATGGTCTAGTCACAAATTTTTCACTTCTCCTTTTCAATTTATCCCTGAAGAGTGATAAACAATAGCCAATACTGGTAAAGAAAAGGCATAATTTAGTGAAGCTGCACACACTAGAACTGTGTACACAGAAATTCACTGCTGTGGGGAAGGTGATTTAACTCCTTATAAGGTTAAATTTCCTATAACAGACATTCTTCCTCATTAATTCCATGTTTAAGAATTCCTCAATTTTGTATAGTCTTTTCATCTCATATAAGCTGCCCTCATCAATTGCTTAAGTACCAGAGGTTTCTGAATAACTTACTGATACTTGATGTCTTTCATATGCAAACATCCAGTTTTATGGGACCTGTTTGCTTGTGTCCAGTGCAGTGACTTGCAAGGCAAGTTCACCCCAGGTTAAGATAGGAGCAGCCTCTTGTAGACACTGTTATTAATGAACACGTTATCAATTATTTGTTCCCATTCTGGGGTTTGTTACTCTTTACCTCTGTCTTTGTGACTCTTTTGTTATTTTTTTTCCCTTTAATTTTCATCATATCTTTTAACAGATCTACTTAAGATCTCTGTCCTGCCTGCCCAACCAGTTGACATTTCTGGGTGAACTGCTTCATGCATTTAGCAGATAATGCAACTTAGTAGATTTGTCAAGCCTACATTTCACTGCTCCAGGTCTCTGGAAGGAAGGAGAGAGAAATCAAATATCAAACTTTGGACCTTGTTTAAAGACATATTTAAATGAATTACTGGAATATTGTTTGAAAGTACAACCATAATTAGAAAAGACTGATAATTTTGAATTACTTTGTTGAAAATTACTCACCCCTAAAATGTATCCCCTCTACACATCAATGAAATAAATCTAACAGATTATGAATGTGAACAGCAAAGATGTCATTTGGAACTATTTTGAACTACTTTTAGTTAGAACAGATTGGCAGCAGAAGTTGGGGCCATCTTACAAACCAACCATGTTTGGGAACAACAGATAATGTTTTCCCTCCCTTATATATTTACATAAATTTGAATTTTTACATGTGGACTTTATTTCCATAGCATGAACCATCTGTATAATATAAGACCAGGCCATCAATTTTGTTTCACTAAGTCACTGGACAGAGACATGCAACTCTGATTAATTTAGTTTCTTTCTTGCTCTAAGCTAAACACTTCAAAACAAAGTAGTTTAAATGAACAAATGGAATATTCCTCAGGTATTATCATATAAGCAGGGAATTTAATAAAATAATCCATATCCATTTTGAAGAGATGTCAGGTAAGTGGTTATTTTGCCGAGCAGTTTTTATTCATGGTTACTTGAGAACATCTACTGAGAATAAATCTAGTTTGCAAAACAAGATTGAAATGTAGAATTAAAATAGTAACAATAAAAGGACTTGCTAGAAATCACAGGAGGTTAATTATGATGTAGGGAAGTGACTCTACTTTACATGGAGTTGGGTGATTTGAGGGATAGGCAACAAAAAACAATACTGTTTCTTCAAAGTTTATCTTCCTTTTTAAAACAATGAAATATTAATATAAGCTAGTGGATTTTTTCATGTTATGACATATGGGTTTCTCAAAAGTAAGTAGGTAAGTAGGTAAACAAGCAAAAACTGTAAATAGCTACATCTCAGTTCCATGTACTGTATATATGTGACTGTGAAATCAGCCCACACAACGATCATTTTCAGCAGAAACACAAAGCTCCACGTATAATTCAAGAACTCAAGATAGTGTGAGTAAACAGAAAAAAGTAATCTGGATCACTGAAAATCTTTTGAACACTAAAGTAGAATATATAAAATAGTGAGAGCTCAGAGATAAACATAACCCCCAAATAGATTTGCTGCAAGAAGGTTTTAGAAAAGAGATAAAATCTATTCTCAAAGAGACAAAAAGGGGCAGGACACCTATGAACCCATAACAGTCCAGGGTGAAATAAAAAGTAAAATGAAATCTGCAATAGACTCAGTAAAATCACTGTTGGAAGTAGCCACAGGCTGGTTACTATAGAAAGCTGTTGTATGCTAGAGCGGACAGAGTGTAAAAGCTGGCATCTGAAGACCTGGGATTAAACTGGTTTGGTTATTTACTCACTTTGTGATCATGAGAAAATCACTCAGCCCCTCTGAGTATAAGGTCCTTCATATGTAAAATGAGGTTAACGGTATTTCTAGGTTAGTCAGAAACATCCCCGTGTACAACCCTGGGGAACATAAAGTAAATGGTGCCCTGGAGTAGTATAACACAATATGCTAAAGTTCTGCTATGAAGAATAATACATCATTGTACCTATTCCTAGCACATAGTAGGCACTTCAAACCTTTCACCGAAAACCATTAAAAAATCAGGCCTCATGACTAAAATGCCGAATCAGCAAGACAGAAGACAAAAGCAACAACTGTATCTTGGTCACTGGGAAACAAAGATAAATATTAAAAATTTCCAAAAATGATGACAATCAGAGAGACTACAGCATAGAAATCTAACCTACAAATGACAATGTTTTCCAAAGAACATAGGATAAATGGATGTTAGCATCACTAATAAAAAAATGTAAGTTAAGAAAAAGTTGCCAACCTAAGTAAAATAGTCATTAAGCTAAGAAAAAGTCATCACTATGCTTCAGGTGTTAAACAATAATTGACTACAAACTTTGCAAACACAGTTTGAAAAGAATGTTATAGTCAAGGGATGGAAAAATGAAAATTCAGAAAGACATTTTTCTCCTCTGGGTCAATCAAGGTCAGAACAAAGGAGTTATATCTGAAGAAATAGCTTACAGCCAAAAAGAATGGATTGAAATGTTGCATATATGCAGTCACCAAAATGGCATTCCCAGTTATGCAGGTTACCTGCAAACATATTAACCTTTTCAGAGGAGCTGAGTGAAGATACACAATACTCCAGAATACTGGATATGAAGATAAATGTCTGAATTTACCACTAAAACACTTACCATTAGTGCTGATATAAATTAAATGTAATGGGAAAATGGGACACATGATAATTATTAAAAAGGATTTTAAAAATCCAGGGCCTGGGGGTTCCAGGAAGATCATGATGTGAATGATCCTCCCTTTTAAGCACCAGTTTCAATCCTTTTGCCTCACTTGAGTTAAATGACTGCTGGCAAACAAATCCAGTAAGGCCTGGGGTCAGTGGGCATCCTGGGTGAAAGAAATGGTGTGAGGCTAACCCCTAGGGCTGGGTTAGCACCTGGAGACCAGCAGCAGAAAGCCTTAGGTTGAGGATCATAACCAGGTCACTATGAAGCCCAGATGGAAAAGTCAACAGCAACACCAAGAGAGCATGTGGAAACCACCTCTGGCCCTGAGGAGACCAAGAAGGAGCTGAAATGGTGTCGTGGGTGCTCCTTGGCCTGCAGCCTGAACGAGCACAGACCAGGAAGCAGGAAGCTTCCTCCTGGGGTCTTGGTTTGGAGACTGACCTGCTTCTGCACAGTTGCCCCCCCGGGCAGAGACAGATTATGTGCCACCACCTGTGGGATTCCCAGTGAGCTTGCCAAGGAAAATAATAACACACCACATAGGGCCCTGATGGAAAAATGTATCAGTCAGGACAGAATACTTCACAGTAAAGGAGGCACACATGACAGTGTGAATAAAACAATAATAAGCACACTTAAAGAGACTCAAGAGTGCACATAAAAGGATTTCTGGAGTTACAAAAAACCACATTTTTTTGAACTAAATATTTTAATAGGAGAAGTGAAAGAGAGACTAATATTTTTGATAATTCATGGACAACCAGTGCATAAAATATCTCAAACCACAGTTAAAATATAAAAAGGTGGTGTATTAATTTCCTATTGCTGCTGTAATAAATTACCACAGACCTGGTGACTTAAAACAAACCAAATTCATTATCTTATAGTTCTGGGGGTCACAAGTCTACAACAGGTCCCCATGACTGCATTCCTTCTGGAGGCTGCAGGGGAGAACATGTTTCCTGGCCTTTTTCAGCTTCTACAGTCACTTGCACTCCTTGGCTCATGGCTTCTTCCCCCACCATCAAAGCAGGAAACATAGCATCTTCTCTCCTCTTTGACATCCTGCTTCCATTATAAAAAGGAAGATCCTATAAAAGGACCCTTGTAATTACTTTGGCTCACCAAGATAATCTTCCCATGTCAAGATCCTGCCAGGTAACATATTCACAGGTTCCAGGGACTGGGACATGGACATCTTTGAGGGGAGGCATTGTTTAGTCTACCCTAGAAAGAATGATAAAAAGATAAGAGTTGAATGATAAAGTCAGAAAATATAACATGAAAATCATAGTGGTTTCAAGTAGGAGACAAAAGAACACATGGAGGGTAAGAAATTGTTTAAACTTGTAATCAGAAAATAATTACCTAAACTGAAGAAATCTTGAACCTGTAGATCAAGTGACTTGAGCTCAGACAAGATTAGTGGGAAAAGGAACACCTAGGCATATTCTGGTATAATTTTCATGTTATTATGACAAAGACAAAAAATCAAGCCTTTGAACAAAATAGCAAGTTATTTAGATGAAAGAAGACTCATGTTAGCATCGGACTTCTCTGCATAACACTGATGGTGGGAGAAGGCAGTGGAATAAACCTAGACTCTGGCCTGGCTGGGCGTGGCTCAGCCGTTGAGCGTCGACCTAGGATCCAGGCGATTGAGGTTCGATTCCCGGTCAGGGCACATGCCCGGGTTGTGGGCTCGATCAATGATTCTCTCATCATCGATGTTTCTATCTCTCTTTCCCTCTCCTTTCCTCTCTCTGAAATCAATAAAGATATATTTTTTTTAAAATTAAAAAATTTAAAAAATTAAAAAATAAACCTAGACTCTGGAATTCACATCTTTCCTGTCACTAGTGTTGCTTATGAAAATCCAATAATAAACTGAGACTTTTCCCCCCAAATAACTATGAGAGACTAATGGGAAAAAGTATTGTAATCCAAGAATTCCATACTCAGCCAAATAATTATTCACCAGAGAGCCTAAAAGGTGTTCACATATATGCAAGAGTTTAGAGATCATCTCACATACCCCAACTGAGAAAAATACTCTAGAAAGAACTTTATTCAAACTAAAAAAAAAGAAGCAAAACAGAGACCTCAAGATGGGTGTCTATGTGGAAGAAAGAAACAATAGAGAATGTGGATAAATCTGAATGGATTATTCTCTTAGACCTTCTGAGAAAAATGTTATTTAAAGATATGCCATGTTAGTATATTGTATATGCACATATGACACTAAATCATATATTATAATATTAGTGCTGTTTAAATATAAATCAAGAACATAAATATAAAACAAAGCAAGTTTTGCAAAAGAAATTCAATAGATATTCTAATAATGATCTACAACTAAATTTTAAATTAACTTAGCAAAACCTAAGACTTGATACAGTTGAAAATATGCAAATGTCTCATGAAGTTGGGAGTGAATTAGACAGAGAAGACTGAAGGAAAGTTGAGATATTATAAAGGTCTCATTTAGTAAGAGTTGGGAGCAGGGGAAAACAGAACTAAGTGGGGAAATAGAACATCTTGTAGATAAAATAATTGGCAATGTGTTTTTAAATAACAGCGGAGAAATATATTGTCAGATTATGAGTGAAATGTCAGGTAATGATTCACGGAATGGAGAAGTGTGGCTGAGCTTCCAAATTAACAACAAAATGAACAACAAATTGATCCAAACTACAAAAACAGAGGGGAAAAACAATGTAAAATAAATCATCAAATAAAAACGTATCAGTCCTTAGAGAGAGAAAAAGATAGAATAAACTCTGCCTTTAAATGCAAAAGTATTAGATTTGTGTAAGAAATAAACCCAAGCGAAGTGCTATTTATAAAAACACAGTAAAAAACGAAATGATACAGGTATATTACAAATAAAGAGCAAGTAAGGAGATTCTAGTCAGATGCAACAACAGCAAAAACAGCCACAATGTTAATTTCAGACTAGGTAAAACTAAACTTGAAAGGCCCAAGCACAATTCCATAACAGTATATAAAGTAAAAGACACAATGCCTAAAGGTGATGCAATAGTTACAGACTTATGCATGCTATTTATATATTAAAAATACAAGAAGAAAGCCTTTGCACGATGAGGGCTCTGCATTCCTTTCCGCCTTCATTAAAGGGCAATCCTCCTTTTTCACTGTCCGCTTAGTTATTAGAGCACATCTTCTAGCAGGATTAGAAGACATCAAACACCTTTCTATCCAAACCTTTTCATTTGCTCTACCCTCTGCTTGCTATTAAAGGCAGGTTACATGTTATCCTGCAGGTCACATCTGCTTCTAACCAACTTCTAGTAACAGGGACCAGATCTGCCTTATTACTAAAATAACTAAAAATCAGAAAATAAAGGGTAGTGATCCGAGAGCCAGGAAACAAATTCTAGCTCTAGAATTGCCCCATCTCACCACCTTAAGAGAGTTTTCAGTAATGAAACAAAATTTACACAACTCAAATTAAAACTCAGTGTATAGGTTAAACAACAGATTAGATCTGGATGAACAGAAATTAATAAATTAAATTATGAATCTGAACAAGTTACCTAGAATGAAGCCCAGAGAAACAAAGAGATTAAAAATGTAAACAAAGATGTAAAGCCATGGAGAATAGTGAGAAGGATCTAAAACACCTTTTATGGCTGTTCCAGAAAGAGGAAATAAAAAGAGACCATCCCCAAATGTGTTTACAACACTAATCCAAATTTGGAAGAAGTCCGACGAATTCCAAGGGACAAAGGGACACTGATTCTAACCCATCCTCTGACTGACTACTCTGATAGATCCTCAATTTTCTCTTTTTCGCGCACACCTCATCTAACTAATAGAAATCCTGTTGGTCCTACCTTCAAAATATATTCAGAATCTGAACATCTTATGACTGCCACTGGGGCAAACTGTGATCCAAGCCACTATCATCTCTCGTCTGAGTTACTGGAATATATTGATACAGTTCTCTCCGCTGGCACCCTCACCCCTAAAACCTATTCTCAGCACAGCGGCTACAGCGATCCTTTTAAAACTGGTCACACCACGTCATTCCTTCGCTCCAAACCTTGAATAAATATCAAACCTTTTACAATGACCCTACATGATCTGCTCTCTGCACTTCTCTAAGCCAGTCCTCTATTGCTCTATCCCATACCTGGACCTCCCTGTCCTTACTCCAACAGAATAAGAGTGTTTTGGCCTGAGGCCAATCTAGTTGTTTCTTTGGCCTAGAATGCTTTTCCCCTGCACGTCCATTTAGCCGATGACCTTGCTCATGCCTCCCCTGGCTATTACATTCTCAATGAAGCACACTCCGCCTTGTGTTCTGCTGCGATCTGACCCATCCTCCCAGAAACCCTGATCTTTTCTACCTATTTTTCCTCATAGTACTTGCTATTCATGATGCTTATTTTTTATTTTTATGTCTCCTCTACTCCCACAGAATGTAAGCTTCCTTGAAGGTCTTTGTGTTCACTCTTCCCTAATTTATCCCAAATTTCCTGAAGTGGATACTCAACATATTTGTTAAATAAATGGATTCCACAACAAGATACATCATAGTGAAACTACCAAAGACATTTTAAGCAGCTAGAGAGAAAGGGCACCAATGGACAGCTGAGCTCTCAGCAGCAACAGAAACCAGAAGACAATGGAGGAACTTTTCATCTTAACCTAGATATTCATGCACAGTGAAACTGCTTTCCCAGAATGAGAGTAAAGTAAAAACACCTTCAGATAAAATGAGTTTTCAACAAAAGTTATTCACTAAAATAAAATCTAAAGGCATAATTTAAGACAAAGAATCCTGAAAGTAAGATCTGGGAAATGAAAAATAGTGAGTAAAAGAAATGGTAAACATACAGATAAATCTAAACCCATTAATATAAAACAATAAATAATCCAATAATAAATAAAACAATAAAATAATGTCCAATTTGTAAAAATTTTTTAAAAAAGATAGGCTTTCATTGCCTGGCAACATTTGAATGTTAGGTGCGAACTGGTGGGACGACTAGAATTGAAGCAGTCTGATACACTTCATATTTATGACAGAGACTGGCAAGCTACAGCCCTTGGGCTAAACTGTGCTTGTCTTCCATTTTCTTTCATATTTAGAAAGTTGAAATTCATTTTCTCACAGTTTTGGAGGCTAGAAATTTAGAAAGGAGGACTTGGCAGGGCTCTGCTAATCTCTGAAGGTCCTAGGGAAGAATTCTTTCCTGCCTCAGATACTGGTGGTCGCCAGCAGTTCTCCGTGCTCTTGGTTTTAGTTGCATCACTCCAATTTCAGTCTCTGTCTTCACATGGCTGTCTTGCCTCTGTGAGTCTGTTGGTTTCTCTGTGAGTCTGGCTTTATAAAATAGACACTAGTTATTATATTTAGGGTCTATCCTAATCCATCATGACTTCATTTTAAATTGATCACTTCTGTAAAGATACTATTTTCAAATAAAGTCATATTCACAGATGCTGGGAGTTGGGACTTCAGCATGTCTGAATTCAACTCATAAGAGTCTGTGGCTTGATATTCTACTCTCTGGGCTCTTGGTGGCAGCTCAGCATCTATTTGTATAAATAAAGTTTTATTAGAACACTGTTACATCTATTTGTTTATGTAGTGTTTATGGCTGCTTTCGTGCTACAATGGTAGAGTTGTAACTGTAAAAAGACGCCATGGCCTGAACATCCTAAAATATTTATTATCTGGCTCTTATAGAAAAAGTATAACAATCCCTGCTTTAAGGGAACCATAAACATATGAACTATCTTTAGACTTTAAATTCCCAGAGTATAAACTAAAATAGTAGGAATAGAGATTATAATTCCCAATGCAACAGAGCCTGATCAGTTCAAAAGAAGGGAAAAACAGAGAGAAGGAAAGGAGGAAGGAAGGAAGAAAATTAACAACAAAATAAAGATAAATAAAAACCTCAATAAAATATGCAGGAAAAATCCATATATATGAATAATCATGCCATATTTAAATAAACTTAAATTTTCAATTAGAAGAGACATATTGTCAGACCAAAAAAATAAACTAAAAATCCAGCCATATGTGGATTAAAAGGCTCAGAGAAAGTGTAAAGTAAATGGATAACAAACATATATTAGAAAATTGCCAATCAAAAGAAAGTTTATATATTCAAATTAATATTAGATGAAATAAATTTTAAAATGAAAAACAGTTTAACAATGTTAATATGCTATTTTCATACAAATTGAACTTCATACATTGTAAACCCATCGACTAAAGTAATCTACAAAAACACCCTAAAATTAGTAAGAACTTAATTTAAAATTTTGAACACTAGATAAATATTAAAAATATCAATAACTTTTATACATTTCTAAACATAAGTATCTAGATATAGAGAAATGTTAATTGCCATATCTAACTCTAAAGCTGCCACAATAATGCAATATGGAACAGGCAGAGGTATTTAAAAATTAATCAGTTTTGAAGACTGAACAAGCTGGCGGCGTAGGTAACAGCTGCACCCGCCGCCTCCCGCAGCCACATCAGAGTTACAACTAAAATACAGAACCACCGTCCCTCAGAGCCTCCTGGAATCTGACTGAGCAGAAGCCCTACAACCAGGGAGCTGCAGGAGCATCGAGACCCAGAGGAGGGGCGGAGACGCGGGCGGATCGGGGCTGAATCCCGGAGATGTGGCCTCGGGCCCACACTGGGTGCCACGGGGTAAACCGGGAGGGAATCTTGGTGGTGGAGGTTTCCCAGAGGAGTAAGGGGTCCCAGCCCCATCTCAGGCCCCCAGCCCAGGGCTCCAAGGCTGGGAAGAGACGTCCCCACAACTTCGGGCTGTGAAACCAGTGGGGACTGTCCCTGAGGGTCACGGAGGCTGCGGGAGCCCCAGCAGCTCCTCTAAAGGGCCCGGCACGGACTCACTCGGACGCTCCCTCTGAGCCCAGCGCCGGGCAGCAGCCTGAAAGGACCCGGGACATTCGGGGAGGAACTAACCTGCCTGAGATCTGGGCGAGAGGCGGAGGGCGGCTTCCTCCCAGGCAGAAGGGCTGGCGGAGGCCATGGCTCCTGTGGCGAGTCCTCCCCGCACACAGCCGGCAGGCAGGCGCCATGTTTGAATCTCCAGCACCTGACTCACACCTTTGGCCCCGCCCTGTGATTCCCGGAGGCCCCGCCCCTCCCCACCTGCAGCTCATCCAGGCCATTTCCAGGGGCTTTTCTATGCAAGTGGCCTCTCCAGCCTCATGCTTAGGACTTTCCTAAAATCTCTCAAACAAGCAGCAGCGGGCCCATACGGCTTGATACGCGGCCCCAGGCCTGGCATTAGCGGCAGCCTGCACTGGCTCATAGCTTGGCCTCTCCTGGACAACGCCAAGCCCAGCACAAGGAGCAGCCAACTACGGTTTGCTGTGTGGCTCATGCTGGGTGGCTCTGGGCAAGGCTGACTTTGCACCTCCCAGGAGGCCCTAGAGACAGTGCACCTGGTGGTCAGACTCGACCACACTGGATTACAGCCTACCACATCCACGAGTGACACACTCAAGGGGCGCACTTGGTGAACACCAAAGCTCCACTGAAGTAAATCCTGCTCCATAGGGGTGTCTCCAGCACAGCAGCTCTTTGGTTGTAGTTGCAGCTGGTCCTCACAGCTGATTGGCCTGGGGGTCAGTTCCTCCCAGGGACGCCAACAGCAACCAAGGCTCAACTACAATGGGACAGTGCACACAGCCCACACAGGGGAGCACCTAGAAGGCCCAGCTCAGGTGACCGGGGAGGCTGAGCCACTGGACCCTACAGGACACCTACTACACAAAGCCACTCTACAAATTCCAGGAGACATAGCAGCTCTACCTAATACATAGAAACAAACACCTGAAAGCAGCCAAAATGTGGGGCAAAGAAACATGTTACAAAGGAAAGAACATAAGAAATCTCCAGAAAAGGGACTAAGTGAAATGGAGCCAAGCAAGCTACTAGATACAGAGTTCAGAATAATGGTTATAAGGATGGTCAAGGGTCTCAGTAACACTATTAAGGAAACTAGTGAGATCATCAATGACATAATAAAGTACCTATCAGAAATGAAGGCTACATGAACTGAAATGAAGAATAATTTACAGGGAATCAACAGTAGAGCAGAGGACACTGAGAATCAAATCAGCAATTTGGAACATGAGGAAGCAAAAGACACCCAAATAGAAGAGCAAAAAGAAAAAGGAATCCAGAAATGTGAAGATAGTGTAAGGAGCCTCTGGGGCAACTTCAAGTGGCTCAACATTCACATTATGGGTATAACAGGAGATAAAAGAGAGCAGGAAATTGAAAACCTATTTGAAAAAATAATGACAGAAAGCTTCCCCTACCTGGGGAAAGAAATAGACTTACAAGTCCAGGAAGCACAGAGGGTCCCAAACAAGAGGAACCCAAAGAGGCCCACAACAAGACACATCATAATTAAAATGCCAAAGGTTAAAGACAAAGAGAGAATCTTAAAAGCAGCAAGAGAAAAGCAATTAGTTACCTACAAGGGAGCACCCATACAACTGTCAGCTGATTTCTCAACAGAAACTTTGCAGGCCAGAAGGGAGTGGCAAGAAATATTCAAAGTGATGAAACGCAAGAACCTACAACCAAGATTGCTCTACCCAGCAAAGCTGTCATTTAGAATTGAAGGTCAGATAAAGAGCTTCACAGATAAGAAAAAGCTGAGGGAGTTCATCACCACCAGACCTGTACTACATGAAATGTTGAGGGGTCTTCTTTAAGAAGTAGCTAATGAACAAAAGAATGTGACAAACAAAATAGATCCAAAGACATTGAAGCATGCAACAGACAGTCATATCTCAGGGAGAAGAGGGAAGGGGGGTGGAAGGTGGGAAGAAATTAACCAAAGTTATATGCATATGCACATAACCCATGGACACAGACAGTAATGGGGTGAAGGCCTGGGGAGGCAGTGGGAGTGAGGTGAAAGGAGTCAGTAGGAGGAAAAATGGGATACCTGTAATACTTTCAACAATAAAGAGTATTTTTATAAAAATAAAATAAATAAATAAAAGTCAGTTTCTAAAAATACATCTGAGTGTACATGATCATTAACATGATAATTTTATAACTCAGTGCAAAAAAAGATAAATTAATAAATGGCTGTTATTCCAACTGAGTATTTGTCTCAAATAAAATTAAAATTTGATCTTTCTCTAACACAATAATCCAAAACTAATTTCAGGTATAAATAGAGAAATACATCCAAGCATGTAAGGACAATTGAATCTCTGCAAAGGTGCAAAGGCAAGTTAGTGGCTAAAGGATAGCCTTTTCAACAAATGGTGTTGGAACAATTGAATATCCATTGGCAAAATAATAGACCTTAATGTATATCTTGTACCATATCTAAAAGTTAACTGCAAATGGATCATAAATTTGAATATAAAATCTAAACTTACAAAACTTCCATAAGGATGAAATACTGCCATTTGCAACAACATGGATGGACCTTGAGAATATTAAGCTAAGAATCTGAACTAGTGGACACAAGCAACAGTGTGGTGGTTGCCAGAGGGCAGGGGGTGGGGAGTGGAGGGGGTCTTAATATATGGCGATGGAGAGAAGATATGACCTTGGGTGGTGGGCACACAGAGCAATATACAGATCTTATAACATAGAAACCCACACCTGAAATCTATTACGTTCATGTTAACCATTGTCAGCCCAATAAATTTTATTTTAAAAAGTAAATAAAAATAAAACTTTCATAAGGAAATGGGAAATCTTTGTGAAAAATGTTTAGGCAAATATTTCTTAGGTATGACACTTAAGACATAAAAGAACAGACTTATAAATGAGATTTCAACAAAATTAAGTACTGCTGTTTAAAAGACAAGGTTAAGAAAATGATGCTTATATGATCAACTAATTTATAACAAAGGAGACAAGGATATACAATATTGAGTAAAACAGTCTCTTCAATAACTGGTGTTGGGAAAACTGAACAGATACATGCAAAAAATAAAAATAAAATTGGACCACTTTCTTACACCATATACAAAAATAAACAAAATGAATTAAAGACCTAAATGTAGGACCTGAAACCATAAAAATCCTCTTAGAAAACATAGGTAGTAAACTCTTTGACATCCTTAGTAGCAATATCTTTTTGGACATGTCTCCTTGGGAAAGGGCAATTAAAAAAAAATAGGACTACATCAAACTAAAAAGTTTTGTGAAAAAAGCAGACACACAAAACAAAAAAACAACCCATTGAATGGGAGAAGATATTTGCAAATTATATATCCAATAAAGGATGAATATCCAAAATATATAAGGAACTTATACAACTTAACACCAAAAAACAACAACAAATGAAAAATAGGCAGAGGACCTGAATAGACATTTTCCCAAAGAAGACATACAGATGGCCGATAGACATATAAAAAGATGTTCAACATCACTAATCATCAGGGAAATGCAAATTAAAACCCAATAAAAAATACCACCTCAAACCTGTCAGAATGACTACTATCAGTAAATTAACAAATAGCCGGTGCTGGCGAGGATGTGGAGGAAAGGGAGCCCTCCTGCACTGTTGGTGGGATTGTATATCTGTGCAGCCGCTACAGAACACAGTAGGAAGATTCCTAAAAAAAAAAAAAAAAAGTAAAAAATAGAGCTATCATATGAACCAGCAATTCCACTTCAGGGTGTTTATCTGAAGAAAACAAAATGGAATATTTTTTAGCAATAAAAAAGAATGAAACTTTGCTTTTTGCAACAACATGGATGGATATAGAGGATATTATGCTGAGTGAAATTAATCAGAATGACAAATACTGTATGATTTCACTTATATGTGGAATCTAAAAACCTCTCAAAATTAATAAACAAACTGGAAACAGACCCATAGATATAGAGAACAAGCTGATGGTTGCCAAAGGGGAGGGGTGGGGAGATGGAAATTAAATAAATAACCCTAATAAGGCAATGAAGTCAAGCTACAGACTGGGGGAAACTGTTAGCCAATCACATAAAGAACTTGTATTCAGAATAAATAGAGATCTCTCAAATGGCTAATAAACATAGGAAAAGTTGCTTGCCATTGTTAGTCATTAGGGAGATGCAAATGAAAATCACCACATAAGTATTAAAAATGACTTAAACTAAAAAAACTGACCATACCAAGTGTTGGTGAAAATGTAGAAGCAACTGGAACTCTCATGTGGGAATGAAAACGGTGCTGCCGCTTTGGAAAACAGATTGACTGCTTCTTAAAAAGTTAAACAGACACTACCATGTGACTTGCCATTCTACTGCTGGGTGGAGTTGTATAAATGGATACACATGTCCAAGACAAATGAATTCATTTACCCACACAAAGACTTATATATAAATGCTCATAGCAGCCTTATTAGTAATAGCCAAAAACTGGACTTGAAGGCACCACTCACAAACTTTCCAGGACAATGGAACTATTATACCTTGATTGAGGTGCTAGTTACAGATTGTGTAGATTTATCAAGTCATCAAATTACACATTCAAGATCTGTCCATTTCAGAGATGAAAGTTTTATTTTAAAAATGATTAAAAGTTTATTTTGTAAGTATTTTTATTAAATTTATTGGGATGACATTGGTTAATAGGGTCATATAGTTTCAAAACTTTAGAACAAACAAAAATGTTTTTAAAAGAGAAAATAAATAAGAGATATGCCGGATGATTTGTTGAATTTTTACAACAAATAAGGAAATAAGAAAAGCAAGACGCAGAAACAGATGTATAATATCTCCTATAAAACAAAGGTATAAAAAAGAGATACTATAAATTACATATAATTATTTAAATGTGGTATAAACATATGATTATGTAAGCATGGAAAAACATACCAGCTTACCAGGTTTTTAACATGGTAGGTCATTATGTGGTTTATGGTTTAAGAGGTAGGGAAAGGTATAAAAAAAAGAGATGAAGGGGGAGAGAAAATCCAACTGAGAAAGAGAGAGAGAGCAAGAGACTCAGAGAGAATTCACTGAGTTGTAGTCAGTATGTATGTGTGATCACAGGTGTGCATTTATATAAAGTTATATATAGGCAGGGCTAGCACAGTGCACACCCCCAAGCAGGAACATTTCATATGAGTGGTTACGCAATGCAGTAGTACTTCATATGGTTGTGTATATATAAAAAAATAACATTTTTAAAAGATTATAAAATGAAATAAAATAAAGATCTATTACTTCTGTTATAAACCAACCCAATCATTTCTTAGTAGGGAGAGACTCCTAGTGACAAGCACTTATTTCTTGCCTAACGGTGAGGTGTTTAAAATTTTATTTACGGCTTCTGAATTGGATCTGAATATCCTAAAATATTTTCTTACTCTTAGGCCTAATGTGATCCCTACATAGAAATACAATGAAAAATCTCCATTTTCTTCATAATGTAATGACCTGGTTAAGTTGGATCCAAAGCTTGGGCTCAAGTTAAATTACATAGGACCAACAGCCACACTTGTTTTGGAAAAGTAATAAAATGAATGACTCAGACCTTGTTCATAAAAGGAACAAAATATTACTACATATAGATTATATTTTTGCATAATAAGAAATAGGAAGTAATCTGCTAACATCATCAATCAAAGTCCAGCATTCGTATTTCCTAATCCTTTACTTTTGACAGGGTGTTTGCCTAACGTTTTTTATATTTAAAGGGATCCTCACCTTTAATTTATTTGTAAAAATCCCAAATTATTTCTTGCTTGATTACCAGTGAGGTGGAATAAACAATCACAGTTGGTATTCAGTCCAGAAATAAATAAATCAATAAAATAAATCAGAAGTGCCGACGACTAGCTTGTTGGGTACAGTTGAGTGTAAACAGAGGTATACACACATGCTTCACAAGGTGGCTTCCAGGATGCCTGCTAATTGCAGGAAAACACTGTTACAGATCAGGTGACTCACAGTCAGATAAAAAAAATTTGGAGCATAAGTCATAAATTATTTATGGAGAAGATGCTGAAAGATTTTAGAAACCGTGTCTATAACCAACAACCAAAGGTGGGCAGGAGCCTTGGCCATGGGGCTGTTGATATCACCGGCCTCACACACACTGTCACCTGCAGTCAGGCAATCTGCTCTCCTGAGAGCTTGTGAGGAAGCCCAGTTAGGAAAGCTGACTTCCTCGAAGGTGTGAGAGGATCCTGTCTTGCCGGTAGCATTTGTCTTTGTAATCTCAGCATCACCTGGAGTCTGGCACAGAGTGAAAGTTCACGTTTCTGATTGAGAGAGCTTTGCATTTGGTAAGTCACCACGACTCCTTGTAATAATTGCTGCTCTCAGGCAAATAATGTCACAGGAACGCTGCTGTAAATGTAAAGAAAGATTTATCCCGAAATGTTAACATAGCCACAGATCGATCACCTCCTCAGTGTCCATTAATTGAAGGTTGAACAAGAGACTGCCTAAGTAAGGTCCCTACACTCTTAACAATTATGTAACTCTTGAAACAACTGCATAAGATTCTTTTCACAAGAAACATCCGCTGTGCCTAAATGCCAAAACATTTTCCACAGTCATGCTTTTTATCCAGGGGGTAGGGGGAACATAGATGGATGAAATCAATTAGCAAGCCCTATTCCAACTACTGAGGCAGAGAAATGGTTGGGTAGATTTAGTCGTTTGCAGAAACACCAGTGTGTAAAATAATAGCAGCTACTTTTTACGGGATGCCTACCAAAAGCCAGGTGTCACACTAGGTACTTTGCATATACTCTTGCTATTCTCACAGCAAGCTTCCCAGATCACAGAGTTGATAAGCCACTGAGCAGAATGCAAGCCCCGGGGCCTGCCAGCCTCCCAGCTCCATGCTTGCAGGTTGGTGGACTTCTGGGGGGCTGCTCCAGTAAAGCCAAGGTGCAGAGAGGGGTCAAGCAAGGTTGCTGAACAGCAGGAAGCTAACGGTGGGGTAGGATGCTGAGAGTGGGTGGAAATGGGAGAGGCGGAGACCGAGATGGAGGCCGAAGCAAACCCGGGTCCGAGGAGAATGAGAAGGTAGTTCTTCTTACTGAAAACTAATCAAGTTCCAGACTGACGAATCTCAGAGGGAAGGTGGGGGTGGGCAGAGGGAAGAGATTAAACAAAGAATTGATATGCATATCGGCATAACCCATGGACACAAGCAACAGTGTGGGGAAGGCCTGGGAGGGATGGGGGCTTGGGGGGAGGGGGTCAATGGGGAAAAAGGGGAACCTCTGTAATATTTTCAACACTAAATATAAATTTCTAAAAAATTAGTCCTGTTCCTGGGACAGTGGTGTAAATGGCTATGGCAGAACCGGAAAGCCCTCTGGTGGGGCTCCTGAGGCTACAGGCAGGGCATCCCTCTTGGCCCCATTCTCTCTTTTATGGAGCCTCCTGGAAATTTCTATAGGTTCTAATTGTTTTCCTTTTCTTTAATGATTGTGAAAGTGTTTAATCTTATAAATATATTATATTTCTATTTCAAAAGGACAGCAGAACAGAGTGTAACTTTGGAGTTGCTGTGATTTTTTGTAGTGAGCAAACCCAGTTTTTCGTTTGGTTTTGATTACTTCGTTTAAAGATGTATGGTGAGGGGACAAATTCACACATAGGTTTTAGACGTATTAAGCTGTTTAGATGCATTTTTCATTATTGTTTTAATATATACTGGGGAAAACCATGGCCCTTTTCCATATGAATAAACTTGTATCGAGGCAAAAATTTGCAGTGAGTATAAAGAAATTCAGAAGATAGAGTAGATTGTGGCTTAGAAACGGTGAGAAATCACTTTTCCTGAATAGAAAAGTAGTCATGCTGGGAAATGTGGAGCCCCAATCGTTGAAATTTCTTCTCTTTCTGTCAAACCAAAGGGAAAAGAAAAATAGTTTTGAAAGAGAGAAGCACAAAATCCTCTGAGGAAATTACTTCGACAACCAGATAGGGAGAGGCTGAGAGAACAGACAGCTACCAGGCTGAGATGGGCTCCCAGGGGCCATTCATCTTTGATAGCGTGAAACTATTTTTTACACAGAAAATTGACACCTGAAGTGACATAGATCAAAAAGTAGAGGTTCAGTGTTGAAAGCTTTAGGAGAAAGAGGAAACCGTTAAGACTGAGTAGAGTTAAAGGTAACAGAGAAAATTAATTCATCATAGGTAGGTATTTACATGGCTTTAAATTTTTTCACACTTATTTGCCCTGGTCATAATATGCTATGTAACTTTAATTCCAACGTTCAGAAAAAAATATCATTGAATGGAAAAGCTCTCTGGACAGGGGCTATGCTGTATATATCTTTGTAGCTCTCTGCTTCTAACCAGTCAACCCAGAGGGAATGTGCTAAATGAACAGAGAAATAAATCTGGTTTCAGTTTAACCACTCCTCTGGGAAGCTTATCCATTTGAACTCTAGAGACAAAACCCAGGGCCCAGGGCCAAACTCAAAAGCCTTCCAGGAGCACATATTTGCCAATGGGTTGTGCTCTTGGGTTGTAAGTGTGGCCATCTGGAGATTACATGTCCCCCAAAAGCATTCGTATTCCTTTTAGGTTTAAACTCTGTGCTTTCCTAAGGCAGTAGATATGTATAGTGGTCCTTGGTGATAACTGGCTAAGTGCCTACTATAAATCCTTTTGATAACTCAACAAGGTAGGTAATGTGCACCCATTTTACAGATGAAGAAGTAGGCTTATAGAAGTAAAATAGCTTGCCTAAATTCACTCAGCTACTAAGCAACTCAGGTTGGATTTTGACCCAGTCTGCCTTCTCTTCCTACCGTTACCACACTGTTGACAGAAGCAAGCTTGCAGAAGTGTGAGTGTGAGGAAACAGAAGCTAGGTAATAAATTGCAAATTCCAGCCTCCAAAGTGACAGCAAATGTTTCATTTTACTTTACTTTGGTTTTGTACTCTGTAGTGATGGTGTGTATACACATTTTAATCCACTCCTAAAGAAAAAAAAGTTTTACAAATATTATTTTTGGAATTCATAATGTTTCCATGAAGAACTGAAGAGAAATTCTTCACTCTGTACATTTAAGTAAACAGAAAAACAAAAACTAAAAGACAAAGATTATACTGTAGTCTTTTCAAAGAGACCCGGCAAGGAGCAATGTGAAGGTGGAACACAGTGGCTTGTGCTTCGTAATTAGTGTTCTAACTACAACTCACTGCTCTACGGTTGAGATTACTGGGATTTTATTCTTGCATTTCACTGTTTGGAGCTTTGAAATACAATTTGAAGAAAATAAGATCTCTAAACAGAAAAACTGGAGACATTAATGGTGATGATTTATGTTACAAAAGTTTTTTTAAATCTCAAAAATATTTACTCTCTAGGGTTTCTTACACTCTCAGTTCTCCTAGTACAATTAAATACTTGTTTTGAATCTAGTAGTTACTTAGCCTAGACATTGACGCACACGAATATTTCTTAAATGTAAAGTGTTTGGAGCCCTGATGATTAAAGAACACTATGAAATAAAGGAAAGGACTTAGAAATAACAATAATGAGTAATAAATATTTAGAGTTTACCACCTAAGAGGCACTATACTAAGTACTTTATACTAATTTAATGCCTTCAATAATCCCATGAAGATGATAGTATTATTATCACAATTTTACAAATGAGGAAACTGACCAAGCGAGAAAAATTACTAGTACTCACAATTTTCAACCCTGGAGTAACATTTATAATTCTCTTTGACCAAAAGGGAGAAACAGGAGACAAACGTTGTAAGTGGAAGTTACATTAGAGATCATCTTGTCCATCATTTCTCCAACTGTGTTCCTATGAAAAGATAAGGGACGACAAACACCTAGGCAAACAAACTCGGCGATCACTGCGGATTCTCACTGTCTCTCTTGGTCATTCTCAACTTCTGAACTGTTTGAATTCTTTTACAAGTTCATATCACCTTTAAACGCAAAATAAAAGTTAAGTTTAATCACTAAAAAAATATGAAACAACATGCTAAAAAGCATTTGAGAAAGTTTTATTTTTTTTCCATATAAGTTAAAAATCTCCCTTCTATAAGTTCATATTTTTTATGTTGTTAGCCAAGCTTTGTTTAGTAAAACTACCTTAAACAAAACGATTAATGGAGTAATTCAGGGGTTGGCAAACTACTGGCCAAATCCAGGCAAAGAATGACTTTTAATTATGCAAGGGCTGTAAAAAGAAATTTAAAAAAGAATGTATGACAGTGTCCTTTATATGGCCCTGCAAAGCCTAAAATATTTACTATCTGGCCCTTGGGAGCAAAAGTTTGTCAACCCCTGAAATAATCAAACATTGAAATGGCAGGTACAATTTAAGGGTTTACTTACACAACATCAATAGAGATTTTCTTCATTTCACTTAGGAAGTAACTAATTTACAGAACAATTAAGAATAATTAAATGGCAATGGAATCAGAATGCTTACTGGTGTAACTAAGTGTACTTAGCTTTGGCAGGTGAAAATACCATTTTGTGAACTCAGATAAAAGAAATCGAATTTATTCCTATAACAATTTAATTTCTAGCTCTCATTCTCCTTGGGAGCTGAAAGTTAATGTCAGTTTGGGGTTCCCTTCCTTTTCCCAGCACTGAGTCTCATTTTGAGGGGGCAGTTTAGATCCAGAGCGCATGCTGGTAGTGCTGAGGCCCGCCCTCCCCGCTCTGCTGCGGGGTTCCTGGCCGGCTCGGCCCTTTCGCAGCCCTGCGTCCCACCCCGCAGCCCCTTGGGACTCTCCCCACCATGGCTTCCTTCCTACTGTCCGAGGCCATCATAGACTCGCTAACAGAAGCCTGTTGCTTTCCGCTTGGACAATTTATTGCCTGTAATTGGGTTAACATTTGCTTATCTCAAGTCTTAATCCTTCCCTAAGCCTAAGAACACATCAATCTTAGCTTCACCTCATTCTGTAATACTTTTTTTATAGCATTTGTTACATTATAATTTATAATTTTTTAATTTATTTGCCCCGTGGTTTCTAAACATTGAGAGTAGGTGCCTTTTGTTTTTTCATTTATGTGTCTCCAGTTCATAGCCGTTTCTGCTATACACTATTCAAATATTTGTTCAAGTTAATGAATCACTAAATCATTGCATTAGAGAAGGCTTTTCAGATTTACAGCTGTCGGCATCTGAGTTACCATATACATCAGGAACTTATTGTTTTACTGGGCAGACTTGTCTTCTTATATCAATGAAGAGTTTGTGTGTATATAAATATTTACACATACAAGCTTGTGATCTTTAAAAAACTTCAGATAAATATAATAGAGTGGAACTGGAACTGAAGAGGCCATCGGATATTATCAAATTTGATAGAACTTTTCACTAAGTACTAAATTATGGTCCAAAATAGTTTCTGGCACATGGTAGCCACTAGTTGGATAGTCACTGAGTGAACTTTTTACAAGTAAAACAGCAATTTATTTTAGATATACTTTCTATCTTGGCCTACAAATGCCCTAGCTCTTGATGGGACAACGAGGCAGCTCTAAGTGCCCCCAATCATCTCTCCAAGTTTTAACTTTGTTGTCTGCTCATCTGTTATCAAAAATGTACTCTGCCCTGACTGTCTAGCTCAGCTGCTTAGGGCGCGGTCCCGATGTGCCAAGGTTGTGGGTTCTGTCTCCGGTTAGGGCACATACAGGAGTCAGCCGATGAGTGCATGAGTGGGTGGTACAGTGGGTCGGTGTCTCTCTCTCTCTAAAATGAATAAATAAACGGTTTTTAAAATGTCCATCTTCTACAGACAAGAGAAGACAGAAGACATTGCTTTACACGCATTCTTGTCAGAGCTCAGCCTGCATTTGGTACCGTAGAGCAGCGTCAGTGCAGAGCTGAAGCAGCTGTGGCTCTGTGGGGTGCAGAGAGGTTTGTGCCTGGCAGTCCCAGCTTAGTTCTCCACAGAATGTGATACCAAAGTTATGCCTTAGGATTTATTTGCTTTGTTCACATGCCCTGTGAAATCAGTTGAAGATTATGGGTAGTTCTAGAAGTGCTTCCCAAGAACTTGCTAATGAGGGAAATAAGGTATTTCTCAATAAAACTTATTAAATCAAAATGTGTTTGTGAGGAAGAAAGGGAGGGAGAGAGAGATGACAGACAGACAGACAGGTAGATAATAGATAGGGGGAGGGCGAAGGACTAGAACCAGAATGTAGTGTAATCTGTATGTACAAATCAAGTAAAATAATGTGTCAATTGGGACAATTCAGTTAAATACAGTCAATGTGTATCTAGGAAACACAACTCAACCTGGGGAACTTGCGCAATCTGGTCACATGGGAGGTGATCTCTGCTAAAGAAAGGTGGGTACTTATTCAAGCATCAGCAAATGACTAAAATGTCCCTCCCAACTACGTATCTCACATCAATTCCATGGTCAATATCGAGAGGACGTGTTGTTCATATGTAAGAATTCCAGTTACTGGAATATTCTAACTCCAACTTGATAAAGTGATTTTTTATGTATTCATGATGTCAGACACTTAGTCTTAGTAGATATTGATAAGGTCCAGTTACTGCCAAGGGCCACTCAGCTACAAATTCCAAGACCAAGTTCTGAAAGGACAGGGACTACCTTCTTCAAACCTAGGAAATCAGAAGCTGCTGTCTAATGCCTGGAATATGTAGGAGCTCTGATGCTTGAGTAGAATGAATAAATGATGTTCACATAAAGCTAATTCACTCTGAGACTTCTCAGAAACCGACCAGATTTCCCCTGGAGATCCCAGATTCTGTCTCCTTGCATATATGCCTTCCTATTTAAATTTTAGCAGACATTTGTTCATTGTTAACATTCTTTTCGTAAGAATTCACAGTGTAACTTCCTTCTAAATTTTAATGCCAGAAAAAAATTATCTCTGAGCAAACTTGAGTGCTTCCTTTTGTTAATGTAAAAACTTTATCATCCCTCAGTTTCCTTTTTGTCTCGGCTGCCAGGAAATTCAGACATGTTTATGTATAATTGCAATGACTATTTTACCTTCTGACAAAATTTCCCCTTTAAATTATACCTGATCTTTTTATCTTTAATGTTTTTGTTACATTTTAATATATTGCTATTTCAAAGTTTATCCATTTTTCAATAACTACTGACTTCTTATGATAAAAGAATTTTGACAGTTTCCCCTTGGCTCTCCCTTTCCATCTCCCAACACTGTTATGTTACTGTTTTTGGTGCTTTGTTACCTTTACAACTTTAATGTGCTCATACCTTTCTTCTTTGCTTCCTCTACTAGAGACAGTAACTCATGATTTCTCTCTATGTGACACCCCTCACCTGTCCCACATAGAGGGGACATTAATACCCTTTCCCCTTTTCTTCCACCCACTCCTTCAGTCATCCAACTTGTATCAGCTATCTTTTTACATTGTCAAGGCTGATATTTACATTCAGTGCTATAATCAATGTGTACTGTGCTCTATGGATTAATTCTAAAATAATGTGTTATGTAACTATGTACGCACCATTAACTGAACAACTCAGCAGTACACCTTTTCTTGTATTGCTAGTTTCCCGGAGCTCCTGCTTTGCTTGTCCTGTCCTCCCCTCCCTCCCTCCCTCCCTCCCTCCCCTCCCTCCCATACAATATGCATTTTCATTTCCTTTGGTGCAGTGGAACTACAATAGAAGTCAGTTCCAGGGTCCTCCTTTTGCCAGTGCCTTGCTGCATAGCTGATTAAATCACTGAAGTTTGCATGGGACACAAGGACCTTGGTCTTTTAGAGAAGTGTCACTCTGAATGATCTCTAAATTAGGCATATTCAAAGGACTTCAAAGGAAGTGTGTTCATTAGTGGAAGTCACACTTAAATCCGCTTCATGAAAATAAAAAGTTAAAGCCATTCCATAGGACCATGAGTGGGGGGGAAACTTGGTTAAAATAAAAGTAACCTTCTAAATAGGCAGGATGCCAATGTTTAAATCTAAGAAGAAAAAAATATGTTAAAAAAAAATAGAAGTAGCAAAATAAAAGCCTAAGAGGTTGGTCTGACAAAAACAAAATCATTCCTAGAAGTAATGAAATGTACATGTAGTATTCAAGAAAGATATGGTAATACATCTAAACCTCTGGGTAGCAAAATAAATCTTAAAACACTCTAAATATACATTCTCTTTTGTCTAAATGCAGTTTATATAGGCTTAAGCCATGCATTCAGACTTAAAGCTTCTAACTAGCAAATTCACCTGTCAACTGAGGGTCTTCCATGTACAAGGAGCTACTCTAGGCACCAGGGATGAAGGTGAAGAAACAGATGTGTTCAGGAGACAGAAAAGAAGGCAATAAATCAGCACACACTGTACAGGGTACCCTATGTCTATGTGTAGGATAAAGCACCTAACTTTGCCTGGGAGATTTAGAGGCGAGGTATGTGAGGAGATAATGTTAAGGTTGAGATCTGAAGAATAAAGATTTTCTTAGGAGACAAAAGGAAGGGCAGAGTGTCATAGGCAGAAGCAACGGTGCAACAGAGTGAGGATGTGAGAAATCGGAGCCATTTGGATAATGGTGAAACATCTGTTAGTTTGGCTCATGTGAGGATGGCAGAGAAAGCTGGGTATTCAGGTAAGAAACACGCCAGAAAGACCCTATACACGATGTGATAGCTTATAGATCGCATTCTAAAGTAAACGAATAATCTGATTTGTATTTTCATCACTAAGAGTGAAAGGAGTTGGCAGAAAGTCCAGTGAGAAAGTTTAAGAACCAGTGTGTATTAGTCTGCTTGAGCTACCATAACAAAATGCCACAGACTGGATGGCTTAACAGGAATCTATTTTCTCACAGTTTTGGAGGCTAGAAGTCCCAGGTCAAGTGGATTCTCTAGAGGGCTGCCTTCTCCTTGTGTCCTCACGTGGCCTTTTTCTATCCACACACATCCCTGGTGTCTCTTCATATAACAGCAACAGTCACATTGGATTAAGGACCCACCTAATGGCCTCATTTTACCTTAATTACCTCTTTAAAGGCCTGATCTCCAAGTATAGTCATATTCTCAGGTGCTGGGAGTTAAGAACGGAGACGAGGGGACAAGTAGAAGGATAGTTAAGCAGTAGAAATTGTCATGACTTGATAGATGAGTCAGGCACACACGCAGGACATAAAGAGGGCTCCCTGATTTCTGGTTTAGGCAATCAGATATGTGCTGGTACACTTGTCAAACAACAAGAGGAGGAGGCTCGGCATGGTCAGAAAAGTGAAAGATTCAACTTTCAACGTGCTGCAAATGAAGTACTAACTTCTAGTTAACAGGAAAAGTTTGGAGCTTAGGAAAGAACACAGATGGAAAACAAGGGTATTATGAGATTGTCCAGAAAGAAAATGTAAAATAAGAGCAGAAGGGAATGCAATCTTGTAGAGTAACATTAAAGGGCACACGAACAAACCCAACCTGAAGGCTGTGACCGTGTATCTAGAGAGAGAGAATCAGAGCAGAGCGATGGGCCATGAAACTGAGGGAGAGAAGACTTAAGTGGGAGATGGTTGTTAATTCCTAAGTTTTATTCAGAAACTTAATGGTATTTTATTTCAAGGATCATATGTGCTTTTCATGAGTTCTAATTTGCTTAAATTAGTAAACTCAGCTATCATTTGTGATGATTTCTATCTAGAATGTATTCAAAATACTTTATCAATATTATATAGCTTTCCTTATACTTTTTGCAAATTCTAAATCTTTAGATACTTTCAACAATAAAGATAAATTAAAAAAATACATCTTGAAAGCCAAAATATGATGCCATATCTTAAACTAATCGGTAAACTGATTTTTTTCCTAGGATTATTTATTCTGGACAATACTCCTGATTATGTTGTGATATAATTTTGAGGGCAGCTACCTACAACAATGTATATGCCTTAAATACTGTAGAGGTGGTAATAAGATATCTAAAGGATTGATACCTGAACAGTAACAATATAACACACTTTGGAATGCCATGGTCTTAGAGCACCAAGTAGCTTGAAATCTGTTCGTGAAATCTATTTGAATGGCACTCATGATTTAATGTGGAAAATAGAAAACAAGATGCATAGAGGAGTAACATTTATTTATCAGCTGTATCATGAATATTATTTTTAGGCAATCAGATATGACACTTTAAAATTCCACATTGCTCTAGAGATCCAAAGGCACAGACACAGTGATTTATTATGTTTTTAAAAAGTGACAATAGGGAATATTGATTCTGGATGATTTTTAATCAATTTAACACTATTATACACTAGAGAAAAAAATTCCACAAACATTCCCTCACAAAGCCAGTAGTTTTATATTTACAGTATTATAGCAATTTTAAATGTTAATCTATGATACAATAATGTTACTTGAGAAAACATAAAAAATATAGTTTTTTAAATAGTCATGCTCCCATTTTTGATGAAAGCTATACAGTTCATCTTAATGCAGTTTAACACTTTAAAAATGCATGAGATATTGCAGTCAGCTTTGGAAAATCTTTAAGACTGAAGGCTGTCAGATGGAATAGGGCTCATCATCACTTATGTCCGAATCATCTTCATCAACTCCTTCAATCACTGATTTCTTCCCTTTACAACAGGACACAATTAATCCAATCAAGAATACCTGTAAATTTAAGTAAACTATGTTACTTCTCTACTCTTGTCATTCAGATAATAATAAAATGTGATGGCATTACTGTGATACAAATGGATCATGAAGGATCAAGCATCCCTGGGATACCCATACTTACCCCAAGGAAGGCCCAGTTACCAAAATAGTAGGCAGCACTGAAGAACCAGAACTTGTGAAGGAATAGATACGTCTGGGTGACAGTACACTGATCTATAAAAGCAAATAGAAAACTATCATGAGATAATTTGTCTCTTGATATGGACTATTAATACTGTATCTAAAAAGTTACTAAACAAAACTAATCCCAAAGTCAGTCAGTAAATAAATATTAGAGAGAGGACTGAAATCTAGGTTTGTCACCAAAGCCACTCTTTCAATTCCCTACTATAGTTTAAATTACCAACTAATATGATGTATTTTTAAAAATGAATGCCACCAATGTAATCCTAGCTCTTAAGTATTAAAAAAAAAAAATTATATTGGCTAGTTCAATTTATTTTAGATAGAAAAAAACATTTTAACCAGGAGTGTTAGGCATGTTCTAAAACAAAACAGATAGAAGTTTTCCTGATGAACATTAAAAAAAAATGAACAAAGTAATCAGATGTGGTTGGTATTAAGCTCCACTTTTCTAAGAATCCAATTTTCAGGACATCCCAAACTTAAGAGATTCTTTGAGCTGTTTTTTTTTGTGTGTGTTTTCCCCCCTAAGAATGCTATTGAAAAGATGGCTGTGCCTGGCTGGCATGGCTCAGCGGTTGAGCATCGACCAAGGATCCAGGAGATCCTGGTTCGATTCCCAGTCAGGGCACATGCACAGGTTTCGGGCTTGATCCCGGGCAGGGGGTGTGCAGGAGGCAGCTGATTGATGACTCTCTCATCATTGATGTTTCTATCTCTCTCTCCTTCTCCCTTCCTATTAAAAAAAAAAAAAAAAGATGGCTGCTGCTTCTAAAAAAAATAATAAAATCATTATATACTGATATGCTTACTATTTGAACTTTAGATACCATTATAGCTTGAATTAAAAATAAATTATATTCTTTTCTCTTTCCAAAAAATTGACCTCTTAAAAGGAAAGTGGCAGACTGGTTATTTGATATTTGATATAGTGGTTTTATCTAAATACATTATTTCTACTAGGTTACAAAGTCCTCTATATTTCTTGACATATATCCAGTAAATAATGTCTAAGAAAATACTTGTTTATTAAAACCATAATGTAACTGATTGAAAATTATATATGCTGCAGTTAATATAGAAGTCCAACCTCACTAATTTCAGAGGGCCTTTATTCATTACAGAAGAAAATCTTATCTTACAAGACAACTTCTTTTCAGTCTATTAAGTACAAAAGAGATTATGATTTCTGCATATTTTTATCCAAAATGGACAGTGACAAAAAATTGTACATGCTATTAGGAGACCAATGTCACATCCTGTTGCTGATTAAGAAAATGTACTATGGATTTCTAATTTTATGAACTCGCTTCTCAGCTTCAATAAATAAGTGCTATTTTCTCTTAAAATATAACATTGCGCTGGGGATTCTGTAGTCCAGTTTATTACACAAGGGTTCTAAAACACTTTATTTTTTGGCTGTCTCATGGTTTTCTGAAAAGTAGCATTTAGTTTATATTTTATCAAAATACAAGACCTGTTTTGTCAAGTTTTAGATGTTATGTAAATATTTAGATACCCTAACTCTTATCTATTCTAATCCCTTCCACTGTACTTCAACATGTACTTCCATTGCTCACTCTAAGCTATACAAAGCAGCCTCTTTCTGGCAGGAAAACGAGCAGTTTCTTAGAGAAGCAACCTCCTCCTTTCACAAGCAAGGATCAAGGATCCAATGCTGACCCACTGATGCCCCAAGAACCTCCTTGGTATTCTTCTCTTTTCAACAGAAAAGTGCAGAATGAATATTCGAAGCTCCCTAAGGAAAACCAAAAAGACTTCATGCAGCAGTAGCTGAACAAATGTTTCCCTCCACTCTATAGTTACAGGATGATCACTTTACACTTGGCACTGGGAGTTCAGTCCAGTGGTGGAGACTCCCAGACAGGGCATTCCTGAGTCACTTACCACTCTCACAATGTTCTATTCTCACCTCTAGTATAGAACTTTCTTCACAGTAGTATGTCACTTCAAGTTTTTCAATTATAAACCCCTGAGTATCCAAAGAACTTATCGGGGTACCCAGCATTTGTATTCAATGATTACTGAAGTAAACCAAATTTTTAAAAAGGGATATTTTATTTAAAAATCATATTGCTAGCCCAGCTAGTGTTGCTCAGTGGTTGAGTGTTGAACCATGAACCTGGAGGTCACTTTGTTCATTTTTTTTTAATGGTCAGAGCACATGCTCGGGTTGGGGGTCTGATCCCCAGTAGGGGGTGTGCAGGAGGCAGATGATTGATGATTTTCTCTTACCATTAATGTTTCTATCTCTCTCTCCCCCTCTCTCTTCCTCTCTCTGAAATCAATAAAAACATATTTAAAAAATAAAAAATATATATTGCTAACTAATACATTTTCTAATTTTTCTGACTAAAATCTGACAAGATTCCAAGGGTATCAAAACAAGACACTTGAATACGTTTTGAAAATGAAAGTATAAAGTGTCCAGCACGGTAAAGGAAGAGCCCAGACTCTGGTCTCTGACACACTTGGTGTCAAACATCATTTGGCCACTTCTCTGCAATGTGATGTTTGTGGCAAACCTAAACCATTGAAACTGTGCTTGTAAAATGGGGATATCACCATATTTCCTTGCAGTCATTCTAAAGACCAAATGAGGTAGTTATCCTTTGGTAAACACAGAGGATTGGTTCCAGGATCCCCATGGACACCAAAATCTGGAATGCTCAAGACCCTTATATAAAGTGACATAGTATTTGCATATGCCCTATATTTGCACACAGCTACGGCAAGGTGCCTACATATCATGTCATTCATATGGATTCAGCATAGTGCTCAGTGTGTGGCAAATTCAAGTTTTGATTTTCAGAGCTTTCTGAGATTTTTTTTTCAAATATTTTTGATCTGCAGATGGTTGAATCCATGGATGTTAAACCGCAAATAAGGAAGGCTTACTATATATCAAAATCCCCATGTAAGCGACAGTTAACATTAATTTTCTTCTTTTTTCCTTTCAAGGTATAACTAAACCCATGATAAAGAACAGAGTTCTCAAGAGCTGCTCAATTGGTAGCAAGAAAAACAGCTAATCTTAAGATTTTAAAAGTATATGTCCAATAGTAGTACAAAAAATAATTGCTTAGGTACCAGTATCATGACTATTCTGTACATGTTCATTATTTTTCTTTCTCTATAGTCAAAACAGATACAAATGTGTATAATTTAGTAACAGATGACCTGCTAAATAGTTATATGCCTTTGAATAAAAATAACCAATGTTTCAAAAATGAAGATAGGCTGGGGCTTATGCAAAAATGCCTGCTCGCAATTATTCTAAAATCAAGAACTGCATCTTCCATTGCTTAAGTATTAGATGAGCTCTACTATATAAGTATAAACTTGTTTGAAAAAAGTCCCTCAGCTTTCTCAACATTGCTAACACTCTAAACTTTAAAAACAGAAGTTTTATTACTCATTTCCATACTTAAAGATACTTTGCGAGTCAGAGCTTAACTGAATTAGAAATTTCAGGGCCAGAAAGGGATTACAAGACAGAGACTTGGCAGAAGCAAGTAAAATCAAATCATTTCCCCAGAGGTCTAATAAACCATTCAGTGACATTTTAAATTGGCTTATAGCCATCAATTATTTTGCCCACCACAAAAAAAAAAAATCTTAAAGATTTTTTCTATCATGTTGTTTTTCTATCACGTTTACCATTTTTAAAGGTTGCAGATTTGATACAAGCCTTCTAAAATGAGATTAAAAGGGGAAATCATTGTTTGTATTCTGCTTTGAGTTGGAAAAAATGACACTAGACCACAAATCCACACACACAATGTGTATGTAACAGCTCTTTACAGTTATCTTTATATGTACATATATTTATATTTATATTTAGTGGCACATGTTTATAGAAGAATTTGGTTAATAAGCCCCATGCATATATTTTATATTCCATGGATAATTCCACACTGAATAAATAAAAGGCGTCCCTCTTTACCATCTGTTTTCTTCCAGCTGCTCACCTGAATCACACATATCTAGAAGTTCTATAGATGTCTTTCTATAATTATCTAAACAAAATTATAAATGAATATTTTGAACTTTGATGTTCAAAGTAAATTTAAGTTGCTGGATGTTTCATCTAGTGACTGTATTCTAAAATCAGAAGCGTTCAGCAGACTTCTGACTGCTGTTCCACAAAAGAACATATAAAAGCTCCAATTAAACTGAAGAGTACATGTTAACAATGAAAAACTAAAAATGGGGCCCAGCTAAAAATTTTCTAATGACAAGGGGCCATTACCCCTCCCCCGCAAAAATTTAAGAGCCTAAAAAGTGCATCCTGAGTATATGAATAAAATCAAGAGTTTGAATCCTGCTACTACCACACTTCCTCCACTCTTCTCACTTATCACCAAACCAGATAAGTAAGTAACAGTGCAATTAAACCATTATTTTTCAAGTAATAGTAGCCTTTATAAGCACACATGATAAATTTTATATTATATATTTCATTTTTATTTTTGAACTACTTGTATGTCTTTGCTGATGTATGCTGACTGACACTGAGATAATTTTAGTTATTAAGTAGGATAAATACACCTTCTACTTTAAATATATATTTTTAAAACAGTATTTAGTGTTGATTTAAGTCACAATTAAGTCATCATCATATTATATCTTCACCTGAAATCAACTTAGAATTAATTACACTCTGCATTTGTGCTTTATTTATAAAAGGAATCCTTATATTGCATATGTGCATACAGAGAGCGCACATTTTCGAAAACTCATGTACCATGGCAAATAGATTTTAAAGCCTATATTTTGTTTGACTAGTGACAAACTGGCAGAAGAGATTAGGCTATTTAGAATGCCAATTCATTTCTCATGGTTGTCCATGATTATGCTAACTTTGGTTTCTGATTAGGGTATTGCTAATATTGAGTATTTATAATGACATATAAATCTTAACTGTATACTGGCTAAACAACTTGGACTTTATTGTGACATGATTAGAAATGATTTATCAATTTGTTTTAAGAAAAGGAATTACATGAGTGGAGTATAGAGTGACAGTGAGAATTGAGTGTAAGAGGTTCACCAAGTCAGGAGACAAAGTGAAAACATGAGCTGTCGGAATAAAAAGGAAGGTTGGGTCTGAGAGGTATTTGGAAGTAAAATCCCAGTTAATCACTGTTCTACTGCCAAATGAATTTATAGCATATGAAATATAAACACATAAAAAAATTTGAGAAACTAGCAACATACATCCGAATAAGGAGGGTAAGAAAAAATTAACATATGTAATAAAAATCAAAGTTGTATATTTATCTTAAAATTTAACAAATGGCATACAATTAAATCAATGTTTTGTTAAATCTCACTGGAGAAGCTGGGTAAAACGAAATAATTAGTGAACATCAAAAATCATAGAAATTCTAAAGGAACTATATATTGTATAAATACAGAAACTGTATCAGGCCAATAAAGAGCACATGCCAAATTTTTTTGCACTCAAGAATGAGTTTTATAGTGATTATGTTTAAGACATAGTATAATTTGTGGTAAGCTCTGAATACATTTAAATTTAAGATGTTTCTAAGGTGCTAAAATATGTATTGCTCTTTTAAGAAAGAATGCTCCTGATTACATTTATATTATTAATTGGCCATATAAAACTTATAAAAGGGGGTTAACAAAGGTACGCATTAGCACCTAACCTTTAGAAACAATCACAAAGTGGACAATACTCTAAAGCCAAGATTGCGAGTTCAATCTCAAGTCAGGGCACACACAAGAAGCAAACAATAAATGTATAAATAAGTGGAACAACAAATCACTGTTTTGATCTGTTTCTCTCTCTCTCTAAAAATCAATAAATTGAGTTAAAAAAAGAAACAATCACAAACTGAATCAGTGAACTCTAAATTAATGAGATTATTTATTAGTCTGAATTGTTCCAGGATAGTCAAATTAACAAACAATTGTTTCCTGCTACTTTATCGTTTTTATAAAACAACAGTAGTTTAAGGGGTATAGTAGAAAATATTAAAGTTAGAGACAGAAAATTGAGATTTAGTTCTTGAGTCCGCCACTTATATACTGTGAGCTTCTGGCACGAGTCATTTAATTTCTAAGTATCAGTGTCTTTGTAAGTGACACTGAAATAATACCTCCTTGTGGTGGACAATGACAGGATAGACCAGCCTTCTGAGAATTAAATTTAGGGGCAAATCTACATGTGATTTTAAAAAAGGAAAGATGGATGTTTTAAGAGTTAGCAACCTTAAGCAAGACTATAAATAAGTGGCTGAGAAATTTCACAAAATTACCTAGGTTGACTTTGGTGTGGCCTCCACAGAACTTAGAAATCTTACACCTAATTAACTTTACTATATTGTCTTAGTTGAACTTTTATCAACACAATCAAAATGTAACTTAGCAAAAGAACTTTGACACCAAGTGACTTTCTAGATCTCAAGGAAAAATCAGGAAAAATGATGCTCTGATTAATACTCAATTTTCCAGTTTGCATGGCAACCTCACTGAAAAACAGAAACAATATATCAGCTATCTCAGCTGAGGATTCCAGCCAGTATCAATGAGGCCCTCTTTCTGACTCCATCCTACCTAGAAACTATGTGACTATAAAATTGGCTTTCCATATATATTTTTTTCACTAACACTGAGCCTCTAGTTTCTTTAATAGCTATATTTCCTGTGGTAAATTAATAAACAACCATCTGGCTAATATATTAGTCTCTTCTCTGTTCAGTTATCTGAAGCCAAATACAGATGCTGGAGACAGGTATGGTAGCATTCTTAGATAATAATTACATGTCTTCACTCTAACTTCAATATGCCTCTACCCATTTGATGGACAGAATTAAATCAAATGAGGCTATCCACACAAACTTTTTATTTGTCTAGTAACATACTATAAATTTATAGTACTTAATCATGAAAAAAGTATTTTAACCCGTTGAAAACAAAGCTTTCTGGTTCAAGATGACAGAATGATCACAGGCATTTATTTCTTATCCTTCCCAGGACTCATTAAAATTATAAAATTTATTTATAGAAATAAAGCCAGCAGCAACCTTTAAACACCAAAGAGAATGGGAGGAAGGCCATCAGGTGATGAAAGATTTCAACATCAACCTGGAAGATGGAAAGCCACATTTAAAAGGTCTCCTGTAAAACAGCTGGCTTCCCTCCCATTTATTTTAAAATATACTTTAAACATCAAAAAAAATCCCAGTCACAAAGTTCCCAATGATAAATCTTCCTAGTTCCTAATACTTAAATACAAATTAACATAAATACGAATCATTAGCTCTATACAGAAAACCATCAGCATGAGGGGCAAAGAACATGATAAACAGAATTGTTCCAAGATAAACAGAATTGTAATGTTGCTTATAGAAAACCATCAAGAGTGTTTAGTATCTTCAGGTATTGAAGAAGATATTACATCCATAAAATGAGGATGCTTGAAGAATAATCAGAACAATAAAGTACTTGAGGAAAGTAAGATGTTATAGGAAATTTTAAAAAACAGGCTATAGTTTGAAGATAAAGCTTCATACATAACCAAGAATCTAGAACAAAATGGTAGGTGGAAAATGTGAATATGAGAGGAGACAGATGATCAGCTGAAGATATCCAGCAACTAATCACCAACAGCTCCCCAAAAGGAAAATGGAGAAAAGAGAAACTGTAAGATAACTTCAAAAGCAGAAATAAGACTGGCATTAGATTTCTCACCAGTTAAAAATGAAAGACAGATGAAGCAATGCCTTTAAAGTTTTAAAAGAAAGGATTTCTTAGGCAGAATTCTAGGCACAAACTATCCATCAATTTTAAGGACAAACTACTCTTCAGATACACAAGGATTTTCCGATATATATTTCATGCAAGCATTTGTTTTTATTTTTAACTCTAGCCAAACTAGGGGCTTGGTAGAAGAAATCAAGAAAGAAGATATGGTTTATAATGTATCAGAAGCCCAATGAACAGAAATTATAAGAAAGCAGAATTAGAAAGCAATTGATCCAAACAAAAAATGAAGTCACTAGGTACTTAAAAGGAAGTGCAATGAGTTTCGTGCAATAGATAAAGTGAGCAAAAAGCTACAAACTATTACATATATTAATATCTTATGATATTTTAAAAACATTTTTTCAAAAAGAGAAAGCCACAAACGAAAAAAACATGGTTCAATTCTACGAATGTGGATGGAGACAGAAAAATATATTTATTTTCTTACCTGAAAAAGCTTACATTCCTATAAAAGAGTAGGGGAGAGGTAAGCTATATAACTATTAGTTAACACAGAGTAAGGTAACATCATAAGAAGTATAAAAAAGAGACTGCAAACCTGTTTGGAGGTTCAGGTTTGAAATAAACCTTGTAAGATGATCAGGATTCTGATTGATGAAAATGGGAGAAATGGAGTAGAAATTGGCTGTGACATTTTGAGAACAAATAGTTCAAAAGCAAAGGTTCAGAAAATGTATGACAAAAAGCTAGAAATTTGTAGGATGGATTAAACAGCGGCAATCCTTCAATCCTAGATTGAATTAATCAGATGATTACTTAAGAGGAGCACTTAAGGTTTCTATTGGAGAAATGGCATTATCAGAGTACTTTAGAACAGTGGTTTCGACACTGTGCTTCCCAGCCCAGAACCATCAGGAAATTCTAGAGTCCCAACTCGGATAAAAAATTTTGCAATCTATGCCTTCCAAGTGACTCTGATGCATTAGACAGTTTGATAACCACTGTTTCATAACTATTAAGCTAAAAGCACCACGTAGTATGGATTAGGGTGGAGCACTAGTTAAAAGGTACAGCAATTCATGTGAGTTGTAATTCATATGAGATGTGAGGGTCACTGTGGCAACAGACTGTCTGCATCCCTTAGACAATCATTAGGTGTGAAGAAAGAGTGAAGAAAGACAAAGGTGCTTTGAAGAAAACTATTAGTAAGAGAAGCGAAGTCAGTAAGTATATTCCAAAGCCATTATCTAATAGTTCGTGCTGTCTTCCCCAAGAACTATGCATTTTAAACATTTTTATATACACATTACCAAAATAAGGCAAGGCACTATATATTACTTTCATGGGACAGGTTAGCCATAGAAGGCTAACAGGCTAACACCTTTATTTTGCTTTGGTCCTAACACTACATACCACATATTACAACTACACATGCGCTTTCGGCCATAATGGAAACCTAATGAGAAAATGTGCAAGGACCAATGGTGGGGCTGAGAAGTTATTAGGTTACCTTATTAGTTCTCAATTTATGAAGAAATACCAAGAACAAACAGGCTCAAAGTATTTAAAAAAAAAAAAAAAGTATAACCTTAATAGCTGCAAATGCCGCAAACAGATTTTAAAGACAATTATTCTAGATATTATCAAAAGTTGAATATAAAATATTAAGCAACATTTTCTAATTAAGACTCCAAAACACACAGACATCACCCTTAATCTCTCTTACATCCTATTCTAGACTCCTCAGTGCATCCTACTGGCTCTACTTTCAAAATATATCCAGAATCTGACCACTTCTTGCCATTTCCACCCCTACCTTAAGCTCTCCCTTGTATTACTGCAAAAGCCTCTGGTCAACTTGCTTTTGCCCTTGGTTTATTATGGTCTGTCTCAGGGATTGGCAAGCTATAACCCAAAAGGGTAAATTTAGCCCAATACTTGTTTTTTCTAAGTTTTACTGGACCACCGCCACAGCCACCCACAACGTATTGTCTGTGGCAGCTTTTGTGTTGCAATGGCGAAGTGCAACAGGGAGGGAGACTACTGTATGCTCCACAAAAAAGAAAATATTTACTATCTGGTCTTTCAGTAAAAGTTTGCCACCCTCTGGTCTCTATACAACACAGTAGTCAAAGGGATCCCCTGAGAACACAAGTCACTTCATGACCACAAATTTCCAGACACTTTCCACCTGAAAGTAAGAGCTGAAGTTCTTAAACCTGATTGCTTACTGTTCCTTCACCTCCTCCAGCACGCTCCCACTCTGCACTCGCTGTTCCTTCAATCGGGAATGCTTTTCTCTAGATATTTGCCCTTCCTCCTTACTTCCTTCAGGTCGTTTTGCTCAAATATAGCCTCTCAGTAAGAATTTCCTCTCTATACTACTTAAAATTTCAAACCATCCCTCCTCTGGGTAACACTTACCCTCCTTTGGCACTTTGTTTTTCTCCCTAACACCACCTGACATATTTATTTGTCTCCTACTACATAAACTCCATGGGGAAAGGAATATTTGTTTTGTTCACTGTTGTATCACTAGTACCTAGAATAGTGCCTGACACAGAGTAGACATCAAAAAACATTTGTTAAATGAGAAAGCACAGGAATAATAGATAAGTGAATGATCATATGAACTCCTAGAAATTAAAGACATTTATAAGTTAATCTCAGGATGTCAAAACTATAATTCTTAGTATTACTAAAAAAGATGTCAATATCTTCTAAAAGTGCTTGACTGCAATAGCCATTAATGTATTCCTCAAATAAACAGAGTAACTTTCTAAATGAGACTATCAAAATGATCACAATTCTAACGGAGTTGATCTATCCCCATCTTATGGACTAAATCTAACTATCCTTAACTTTCCCATCCCTACCCCCAAATCTGCATCCTGTAAAACAAAAAGGCCATATAGTACTTTTTAAAGGCCACTGCCCCATGTTCTTGAGTTTGAAGGAAAGGATGATGTATATTCTCCTGAATTGGATCTTCTTGTTTCAAAATTGTAGAAAGCTAAAATTAATTATTAGCTTCACTTACTATGGGATAGGAGGTGTTAAATTGATAGTCCATATTTAATCTGACTTGTAAACAAACACAGTCAGAGTCCAGCACCATTTTCATTTCGAATTATATTTATGGACCATCCACTTGGGCCACAGCACAAGTGGATGAACAAATACTGTCACCACAAAGTACCAGTGTCCCTTTTCAACTTCAACCCTGAAGGCTTAGTTTCTAATGAAATCCCTTGACCAGCTTCATTTTCAGCCTGTTAAAACTGGCTTTCATTTTATTTTATTTATTTTTTTGGCTTTTATTTTAGAAAGCTGTTGGGTTGGGGGTAGGGGGCTGGGTGAGGGTGTAGAGGGGTTGAGCAAAAACAAAAAAGAGAAAAATTTATGGACACAGACAACAGTGTGGTGATTGCCAGGGTGGGGTAGGGGTAAGGGGAGGTAGAGGAGGGTATGGGGGGAATACATGTGATGGATGGAAACCTGACTTGGGGTGGTGAACACACAATGCAGTGTTCAGATGATGTGTTATAGAACTGTGCACCTGAAACCTTTATAATTTTGTTAACCAGTGTCACCTCAATAAATTCAATAAAAAGTAAAAAAGTAAAAAAATTGAAAAGTACAAGTAACCTGAAAAAAAGGGAACATTTTATTTATTTATGTATAAATCAAACATCAAGTGTCAACTATTATATTAACTCTTTTAATAGCACTGGTTTTAAACAGAAGTAAGCCTCTCCTACAAAACATGTTTCTCTTTTTTTTTTCTTTTGTCCTTTCTGCTTAGAGGCCAAAGTATGGGTGGGAGAGTAAAAAATTAACGTGAATCCATGGATAGTAATATTGTAAGTGCTTGATTGGTATTGCTTATTTACATAGACTTCAAAATAAAATTTCCTTGGAAGCTCAGAAATTCAGGTAGAAACATTCCATATTCTAGGAAAAAGATAGTATCAAGAATTTAAGAATTAATTTTTTTCAAAGTCTCAGTAACTACCTCCCACTCCTACTTTTCAACAAACTGAAAGGAAAAACATCCTCTCTAAAATCAGTATCTACTTAGCAGATGCATGCTACCATCTTGTCTCTCATTGTTTTCTTTTTTTTAAAAAATAATACTTTATTAAATTTATTAGGGTGACAGTGGTTAATATGAACATATAGGTTTCAGGTGTGGGTTTCTATGTTGTAAGACCTGTATATCGCTCTGTGTGCTCACCACCCAAGGTTATATCTCCTCCTGTCACCATATATTAAGACGCCCTTCACCCCCCACCATGCTGCTGTCTGTGTCTACAAGTTTCATATATCCCACATATGAGTAAAATCCTTTAAAAGGATTAACAGTGTTTTTTCTTTAATTATAAAATAAAAGCTATTAACAACAACAAAAAATAGAGTAATTATTTATCTTTACTCCAAATTTCATTTCTCTGACGTATAGTCAGATTTTCAGACTGTTTATGCACAAAAGCATAAAAAGATAATAAACCCACTCTTCTACCTACCATCATATGGCATATGAATATATATTTTTTTATGTTAAAAAATATAAAGCTATATCCTTACATTGTATGTAGTGTTATTTCAAATATCCTCAATGATTGATAAATGCCCAGTTGTTTCTTTGGGTTTCCTATTTCTAACCTAACCATGGTGGGACTTGGACACTGGTTAGCTATTAAAGGAGCAAGAAAATGTGACCGTGACTTCAAGATTTCCATCTGAGTAAGTAGGTGAGGGCACTGACAAAGAACAGAGCAACTCCTCCCGCCCCATAGCATGAGAATAAGTGGAAGAGGAAAATCAATCTTGGTTTTCAGAAGCTGGCAGGACATACATTTCCATATAGATAAACTAGCAGGCAGCTAGAAAATAAGACAAAGGGTTGCAAGCTCGATCCCCTTGGGGACGTGCAGGAGGCAGCCGATCAATGAGGACTCCCTCATCACTGATGTTTCTCTCTCTCCCTCTCCTTCTCCTTCTCCCTTCCTCTCTCTAAAATCAATAAAGATATATAAAAAAAGATATTAAGACAGAAATTTAAGATTTTGATTTCTTGATTAAATCATTAAATCTCCCTTACTCGGCAGCACGATTAGGCTTATTTATTGTCAACTATCAGTTCTGCAAAGCACCACTAGAAATTCTCACTGATCTAGCAAAGCTAAGCTTATTAGACTAGCTACAGTGAAGGAGTATAAGAAAGAGAAAAACAGGGAATATTTATAAGTTTTATGAGGCTGCAGTGAAGTGGACCACTTTAATCAAGGTCTTGCAAGGTGGGGAACTGGTTAGAACTGCCCTAAATTTATGATACAAGTTTTGGACTGATGGGCACAATGAAATGAGACGTTTTGAAACAAGTCTTGTTGAGCAAGTAATCTTGATAAGTAATCTAATTTAGTTGTTTCACAGTCAGGAGTAAGTTATTTCCTGAAGCAAGTAGATAAATGATTTTTGTTTGTTCTCAGTATTATTTAACCTATGGACAGGGAAATGTGTCTATGTCCAGAAATGTTGAACATTAGCAACACTATGTTGGTGTCAGTTCCTCATATTTTATGGAGTTAAAACACTTAAAATTTATTGATCAGTATTTGGGGATGGTTTAAGACTTTAGATAGCCTATTATAAATTGTTAAAATATGCTACCCTGGAATGGACAATATACTGGAGTTAACAGAGTAAATATGGAAAAGCCCCAGAAAGAAGAAATCTAGGTTGCTGACACTATCCTAAGAAACTACTGTGATCAGAAAATCCACCTGTTTTAGTTCACAGCTTTCAAAGCCAAAGCTTCATACAAAATGTAAAAACTGTTCTATTTTTTTTTTTAAATAGGTGAAAATTTATAGAAAAATCTTAAATTGTTTAAGAAAGTTGGATTCTATCACCAAATACAGAACACCATCTTTGCACTTAAATTGGTGGGTTATTTATTTTAGTATTTTTAAAATTCTTCAGTAAGTTTTAAAGTACTAAGTGCCTTTAGAGAAGAGGTTTAATTTCTGAAGAGTTTTTAATATTCTTTGTAGATTTAAATGTTCTGCAGAGCCTCAAAAGGAATAGATTCTGTAAACCTAGTCAAAGAGTGACTCATTTTACATGATTGAATATGTCTATAATTAAATCAAGATTTATTTGATGCTAGAAACTTATACCAGGAGTGACAGGAAAATATGAGGTAAATTATTTTGTAGCAGATTCAAAATTAAAAATAAACATGAAATATTAACTCAATGTCATAAAAATGTATACATTTTAAACTAAATTGCTCAGAGAATTACCAAATTATCATTGTATTCGCTAACTTTTATGTTCAAAATATGCTATCATTTTGTAGGGCAAAATACATCATGTTAGGCCACTGAGGATATAAAGTTAAATTTGTAGAATTTAAGAAAAATAACATATGTAAGTGTAAATTTTTTAAGTATATACGTAATGTATAATTATACAATGTATAATACCCCTAAAATGGTAATTAGAAATATCTTTAGTGGGTCTATATCTTGGCCTATCAGTTTTAAAAATAGTAGTCATCAGCCAAAGAGTACCATTTGGTAGTGTACAGTGTCTTTTTTCCCCCTTTTAAAATTCTCTCAATGTGTACACATTTATGTTTTCTGAACCACATATTACGTGACTTAACTTCTTAACATTTCTCTTACATAATGCATAAAATTATTAAATTTAGAAAACTTAACATACTTTTAAAAATTTACTCTACAGCCATACTCCAACTCTGCCCTTCACTCCAGTATCGTCTTACACCCCAGTATCTTCTTACACCAGTGTCCTCTTATACCCCAGTATCCTTACACCCCAGTATCCTCTTACACCCCACTGTACTTACACCCCAGTATCCTCTTACACCCCAGTGTACTCTTACACCCCAGTGTACTCTTATACCCCAGTATCCTCTTACACCCCAGTGTACTCTTACACCCCAGTATCCTCTTACACCCCAGTATCCTCTTATACCCCAGTGTACTCTTATATCCTAGTATCCTCTTACACTCCAGTGTACTCTTACATCCCAGTATCCTCTTACACCCCAGTATCCTCTTACACCCCAGTGTCCACTTACACCTCAGTATCCTCTTACACCCCAGTATCCTCTTACACCCCAGTGTCCTTACACCCCAGTGTCCTCTTACACCCCAGTGTCCTCTTACATCCCAGTGTCCTCTTTACAGTACTTTTATCCTCTGGTGCAGGATCCAATTCAGGATCAAATATTCCATTTGGATATCATGTCTCTCTAATACCTTTACTCTGTAACAGTTTCTCAGCCTCCTTGTCTTCTATGACTGACTTTTTTGAGCATACAGGCCATTTACTTTATACTTGTCAATCGTCAGTTTGGGTTTGTCTGATATTTCTTCATGATTTGTTTTTTCCATTTTTCTCAGGATGCCATATGCACTGCCCCTCAGTGATGTTAATTTTGTTCACCTGATGCAGATATCATCCCGATTCCCTGTAGTTCGCTAAACTGAGTTTAATTTTAATTACTGAATCTTCATTTCTAAATATTGTGTTTGGTTCATTTACAAATCTGCTAGAATTTATTCATTCATTAATAGTTGTTGTTCCCTGCCAACGTTCTGATCTTTTCATATTCCTTTTATCAGAGCTGTTCTATAATCCATGTTGATAATTCCCATATCAGATCTTTGCAAGACTCTTTCTGCTGTCTGCTATTTTTTCTAGTTCTGTTTCATGATTCTTTGTTTCCTTGTGTGCTTGAATATTTGACTCTGACATCTTGGTTTGTGCTCCTTTGTGGAAATTCCTTGAAGTCTAGAATTAAGCCTAACCTATTTTTCCTCCTGTCTCACTGGTTGTACCTAAATGCATTGAGGTAATGCATTTCTCTAGTGAGGATTTATATTTACCTGTGCCATGTGCCTACAGCACTGCCAGTCTGAGATCCCAACGAAACAATTCACTCTGGTGATGTGTATTTGGAAGGCTGATCTGCAAAACGCCAGTCTGTAGTTATAATTTTTGGGGGATGTGATTCTTCCCTTTCTTTTCTTCTTGACACTAAGGCAAACTTTGCTGGAAGCAATATAACTTTACTTCTGCTACACCCTCACATGATTGTACAATCCTTGGGGCAGGGGGGACTCAGCTTTGAAAAAGGGTACATTTCCTGTGACAAGCCACCACTCAGAAGGGCTCTAGACCTGTGCTGTCCACTATGATAGTCACTAGTAACATGTGGCTCTGAAGTACCTGACATGGAACTACTGAGACTAAAGGAACTGGATTTCTAATTTTATTTAATTTTAATTAATTTAAGTTTAAATAAAAAACTGAAGCAGTGTAAAATATTTTCATTATACACAACTTTACTGGTTTGGTAGAGCTATAATTCGCTTTAACCAATAAATAGTTTCAGACGATAAAAATTTAGTATTTGAATTAAGATGTTACTTAAGTGTAAAATACACAGTATCCTAAAAACATGTATACACACTTTTCTGATAGCTCAATTGATGTTTCTTTCTTTTCAGATTTAACCTTTGGAATTAATAATTATTCAAAATGTGTATACATTTTTGGGGGACACCTCGTATATTCCAGGTTTTAAAGTCTTAGTATTTAAAAGTATAGAATGTATCTCAGTAAAATTTTGTTAGTTACATGTTGAAATATTTCAAACATACTGGGTTAAATATAATGCTATTTAATAAAATTAAAGTCATCTGTTTCTTTCTCTTTTAACATGACTACTAAAAAACTTTAAATCACATATGTGACTTACATATTTCCATTGGACAGTACTCTAGGCTTTATTTTCTGTTCCTTTTGCCTCAAAAGGCTGTGAAAATTGGATCTTAAATCACTGAATTTAGTAAATGCACTCAGAACAAAGCACTTTAGCACTCTACTAACTTCTCTGCTTTGAAGTTCTTTCTTTCACTCAGGCCAAAGCAGCTTCAGAATCACCTGGAGTGCTTATTAAAATACAGGTTGCTGGGTTCCATCCCTAGAGTTTCTAATTAGTAGCCTTAGGGTGGGGCCTAATAATTTACATTTCTTACAACTTCCCAGATGCTGCTGATCCAATGATGTTGACTAAGAACAAATGACTTATATTTTTGTCTTAATATCCTATAAGCACTTTGATACTTTTAAGAAATTTGACATTTTACTCAACTTTTTTAAAGGGGGAGAGGGGATGTTTTTGCCATGATGATCATTTAAATAACTTCTTAGTTATTCAAATACCCATTCCCTCTTGAACCTGCTCCAATTAGCACTTTGCAAAAAGACTGCAGGACTTAGCCAAAAAAAGCTCCTGAATGCATTTTAGTATGATCTCATACTAAAAATTAGATTTATATGCAATTTTCAGTGATATCTATATGCTCTTAGCTTATGTGCCATTTAATATGTGGAATTTTTAAAGGCCATTTAGAAAGCATGGTAAAAATCCCAGACAAAAACCACATTAAGAAAAGGAATTTCCCTCATTGTTAAATCTTTTCACATAATCCTCTACTAGTACAGCCACACTTCCCTACTAAACCTTCATTCTCAAAGGTTTAAGATTTGCTAGTTGCTAAATCTCTCTCTGAAGCCCTGACTTTCTTTACCTCTGGACACAACACTCTCTTAGATACTACAATGTTATAGTATTTTGGTTTATCTCTCATTTTCTAGACTCTTATGTTTCTTCAATAACCTAGCTCTTAGACCTCTAGTTCGTCTTTATACTGTTGGTGACTTTCATCCCCTCATGGCTTCAAATGATTATCTCTATTACATTAAAAAAGCACTAATATCATTTTATTAAAAATTTTTTTTTACTGTTGACACTATTAAAGATGCCCCTCCACCCAGCCTACCTTCCCACCTCAGCCTTAAAATTTAAAGGACAGATGATGCAAACAAAATACAAAACACTAAATTATTAAATGAAGAAAAGAGACACTTGGAATCCAGACACTTGCATTAAAGTCCTAATCCTGTCTGTGCAACTTTTAACTCATCTGGTAGACCTAAGTTTCTGCATTTAAAAAAAGGGGGGAGAGTAATTTAGATGGCCTCTCTATAGTTTTTGTTTTCTTTTTTTCATATTCTAGTTTATATTTTTTAACTATTCACAAATTATGTGTCTCTTTATGGCCTTTACTTCCATTGTTATAATTTTTATACAGAAAATTGGGGGGGATTATCTCTTACTGATATTATATCTTAGATAAATGTTTTCAGAAGGATAGGTTCTAGAGGTTCTGTGAAAACAGGTCAATCTGTTTACTTGTTGGCAAAAGCAAAACAATTTGGCAAGTAAGTTTCATTTATAGAGAATGGGCTTGTTTACTCCAGAACTTAGTGTTCAACTACTTTCTAAAGTAAGGTGTTGATGCACATTTTACTTTATTAATTTTTCACGAACACTGTATTTAGTTATTTAAAATAATTCTCACTTTCCCCCTTTGACCTTCCTATATATGATTACATAACACCCCCCCCCGTTAGATTAATTTTCAGTCTGCTTGAATTTTTGTAACTCATGTACTTTAGTTTAACACATCAGTTTTTATTTAAGCATCATTTGCTAACTTGAGTCACCTTAGCCATTTGTCTTCATAAAATTATATCCTAAAGCTAAAATCTAAAGCTGTCGATCATTTGTTTATTGTTAAGGCTATCTACATGTATTACGTTAACGAATACACTTGATCAGAATAACTCCCCAAAATTAAATTTTATATATACAGATCATTTCATTTCCAGTTGCTTTAATGTCCAAATAAGACAACACACATTTCTTATTGGGGTGATTACTTCGTAAGTTATATGAATGTCTAGTCACTATGTTGTACACCTGAAACTAATATAAACTGTATGTCAATTATAATTGAAAAATTAAAAAAAAAATAAAGACAACACAAGTTTACTTCAAGAAAAAATAAAAGAATTAAATAGGACAGCAGAAGTAACACTGGGTTCATGGATTTTTAAGTGATCATTCAGAAACATATTATCTTGCTTTGTCCTTTATTGTATCCCCAATGCTCCTGTCACAATTTATTGTTACGATAACTTGCCAAATATATTTATATCTTTATGCTTTGTTAACAAAGGTTCCTTTTCTGCTTGGAATATCCTCCAGTTTTTTCAGTTTGTTTATTTAGATTTAATTTATGCTTTTGGGCTCAGCTAAAATGTTCTGGGCAGAATAAATCATTATTCTCTTTTTATTTCCTACAACAATTTGTTTATAATTTCAGTATACCTTGCTATTTACTTTTCCTTCTATTATGATTATTTATTTTCATATCCATTAGGCTGTACGCGTTTCGAAGTAGGGACTGTATATATGTTTCCTCTGACACTTTCTCTTTCCAAAAATCTACCCCAGTACTAAGAATGGTTATTGTGTTTATCCAGTAAGAAACAATGACCTTTCATCTTATCTGACTCAAATAATTATGTCTATTTATGTTACTTTTAATAACACTATTTTAAAAACTATATTATTCACATTAACACATAAATTGTATATTAATGCAAATTAGATTAAATAGCAATTAAAGAATATAAAATTAAGATGTAAAGGTCCTTTTGCTGTAATGAGATATAAAGTTTTAAATAATTTCTAATTTTCTCAGTTGACTCACTTTTAACATATAAACTATGGATTACCTGTCAAAATAAATTAAATAATGTTGTCGTTTTAAGAGAACTTTGTAAACATAGTATAACAAGCATTCTTTATAAATTTTCTAAATTGTTCTGTTCTTTAAGATATTATTTTAAACACAAAGAACTTAAAATATTTTTAAATGAATAACTCTGAATGATAAACATCACAAACACTTAAAACTAGGGTTTCAGTAATATTTTCTATGTTTAATATATATGCCAGACCACCCCAAGTATAAACACAGTATTACTGTAAATGTCTCTAAAATGTATTTAAAATTAATGAGATCAATATATGTAGTTTTAGAAATCACTGCTTCAATATTTTTCAGAAATAATTTTAAGTATAACACTGTAAATTATAACATTTGTTTCTAAATCTAAAATTATTCTCCAATATTCTGCTATTTGCAATAGACACATAGCAAAGATGCCATTAAGTGCCTGAGGTACTTATATTATGGCATCATCTACTCTAATCAAATGTTCCCACCATAATGTCACAAGTAACAGTGCTGATATTTTTTCTCTGCATGTTGCGATTCCCTAGTTCATGTCTAAATAACTATTGCCACGCCAGTACATCAGCACACATTCCACCCCATCTCCACCCTACCTGCCAAATCTCAGCCTTTAATTTGCTTCTTCAGTTTCTTAATTTGCTTCTCCATCATTATTTCTATTTAAAGTATTCTCTTAAAAAAACTACCCTGCCACCCCAAATTCAATGATCATATTCTATCATTCTCTTCCAAGTATGCACAGGTAAAATTAAATTTGGAGATTAGAGAACAGAAAAAGGTTGGAAACATAAATCAAAATCCACAAACCTAAAGGGTATGTTTTTGTACCGCAACACAACATTTCAAAGGATAAGTCAACTGAAATGTTTAAGAAAAATATTAAACAGTTCAAAGGGAGTATTTTTAGCACTGTAAATTAGATTAGACTGAAAAATAATAACTGTGATTCATAAAAACATTATGGTCAAGTGTATCGCTTGACTAATGCTTACTGATCTATAATATACAAATTCACTCAGCTCAGCAGTATAAAGGCATTTTTAAAGCCCCATTTACTAAATGCAATGTAATTCTGGAATCTTGATTTGTTTTTGTTTTGTTATTTTTGCTTAAGGTTTCAATAGTACTATAAGAATTTAAGATCAGATTCTATTTTAGATCTGCAAGATCACTGCCCTCTTATTTAAAAAAATTACAAATCAACAACAGTAATTTTGCATTCTATTTGCACTTAGCTAAAAGTGACAACCCAAAACATTTCAACGATTAACCCCATTTGTAATATTTGTGTATGCAAATTTTATTTTATTTTATTTTTTTATTTAAATATATCTTTATTGATTTCAGAGAGAGGAAGGGAGAGGGGGAGAGACAGACAGAAACATCAGTGATGAGAGAGAGACATTGACTGGCTGCCTTCTGTAAGCCCCCGACTGGCGATCGAGCCCACAACCTGGGCATGTGCCCCGACCAGGAATTGAACCCTGATCTCCTGAATCCTAGGTCGATGCTCAACCGCTGAGCCATGCCTGGCAGGGTGTTGCAAATTTTAAAGTAAAAAATCTGGGACTAAAGTCATTAAAAAGTAGAACTGGAAAATCAAGTATACTTATTTATACCAGAAATACTTTACTATTATTTCTTTAGGCAAAAAGAGGTATCCCTACCATATCTGTTTCCCCACCTCTGGTTTTCTCCTCTGGGTTTAGCCTCTTCTGTTTCCCTATGCACCACGACTGTGGTTGGTCACCTTATTCTCCACCTCAGCTTGTCCAGTGCTTTCCATCCTACTTCAATCCTTCAACCACCTTCCCCAGACACCCTAAGCACTGATGAAAAATAATCACGCCAGTTTACAGATTTGTTAAACAAAAATACAAATTGATAATTTCATCTCTGTCCCTTGACATATTTACCTGTCACTAACTTATCTTCAGTCAGATCCACCTTCTATTCATTTCACGGCCTATCAAAAACTTTTGCCACTATTTTACATTTTGTGCCCAATTTTCAGATGACCTAAGATTAACACTTCATAGCAAACTGACACAATCATACAGAAATGCCAACTTCTTGCCCACCCTCCCTGAATCCATATCACTGCTTCCTTCTTTGCAATCTAGAGAAAGCATTCTGTCTTGATGTTCTTAATATCATCTTCTCCAGAAATGGATGATATTAGTCCATCATTCATCCATTGATATTTTTCTTCAGCCACACCCACTCCGTTAGTTTTACCCCAGGATCACTAAGTCTCTCCTAATCTTAAAAAAAAAGTCCTCGACCCTAAATGCCTTCTATAGTTTCCATCTAATCTCTCTCAATCTCTATTAAGAATTTCTATGAAGACTAATGTAAACTTAGTTGCTGCTAGATATCCCTTTTTATTCAATGCAGTTAAGTTTTTATCTCCATCATTAACATTTCTCAGACTTCTTTTCTCTATACCTTTGTCTGCTTTGCCCTTAGATTTTCCTCAGACTTCCATTCTCCATGTTCTTCTCACTCTCTACCCTCAGAATTCCTCACATATATATTCAACTGCCTATAAAAGCGCCATCTGAATGTTCCTGAGACACTCAAGTCAACTAATCATTTACATTTTTCTCTAGTCTTGGTACGAATTTTTATCTTAGTTTGGTGATAACAAAATTTATCAAACTACACAGTAACAAGAGGGCCATTCTAGAACCCTCTATTTCTCTTGTCTGTGCTCTAGATCCAAGCAATAAGGAATTCTTTAAATTAACCCCATAAATTTTTTCCTTCATTTCACACGCTCATGACCACCGTTTCTAGTTCAGGCTTTCACCATCTCTTTTGGATTACTATAAACAGCTCTCCCTGGCAACACCTCCCAACTAATTTCTATGTTCTGGTCTCAATTTCTCAAATCTACTCTCTCTATATCTGTTATAATTAAGTTACTGAAAATAAATCATATCATAATGTCTGCTTTATTGTTGAAAACCATTGGCTCTTTAGTTACTTTCCAAGACCTTTTGTGATCTGACACCTAACTATGCAATCTCATTTCCTCCCTCTGTAACCCTCTACCCCCATAATTTAAAAAACAAAACAATAATGTTTTAAATTCTCTTGAACACATACCCATACAGTTTAAGATCATTTTACCTATGCATTTTGTCCCTCTGCCTACAACAGCTTTCTCTAGGTGCACATACCGGGTAAATTCTTTAACCTTGGAATGCAGCTCTGGTATCCCTTTTCTGAAGCCTTTCTTTTTTGCTACAATTCCACAGTGATCCCCTCCAGGTAGTGTTAGTTACTTCTTCCTCTGTGCTATCCCCATATTCTATACCTATTCCTGTTACTATACCTATTCCATCACATTCTATAGGTGACCCTGCTAAAAAACTCAGAATTTATCTTTTTCATAATGATACCCATGGATGATTTATGAAGAAATATACTATATTTGACATTACTTTACCCTGAAATAAAAGCATTCTGAAGGCACAGTAAGAAAAAACTGCAAATGCTGAAAGAATATATCTGGAATCCTTAATCAGGACAAAATATTATAATATTTAAGGGGGAAAAACCACCTTGACATACAGAAAATAAGGGGAAAAATGATTCCCTAAAAATTATGAGGTTAAGAGCACAGTATTGGTGTTTTTCTCAGAATACACGTGAAATACTTAACATAGTGACTGGAACACAATTATGTGTTCTTAAAAGTTACTGCTATTATTGCTAACATTATTGTCACCTAAAGTGTCTAGACTTGGACAAATTAAAAGTTGTTCTAGGTCACAGGTACTTTTGATCTTGGTCCTAAAAATTATAGATTCCCTCAAAACTCTCTTCAGTTTTTCAAGAAAAAAACAAGTCATTTAAAAGTGACTTCTTATACTAGTAAATGTGATAAACAGTACCTCCTTTATTATTTCATAAGTAACTAATTTATAATGGTCCTTTCCCTAATTAAAATCATTATATTATCAGGAAATTTTATTGAAGAGACTTATCAATTTCTTCTTGCTAAAAGTTCCTTTGTCACCACATATTAAAACAAATGCATCAAATGATTAACACAGCAAAGTGCAAGGCAATTCTTTTCTTATAGAGTTATAAAGTCTAAAACAGTTGTAAGAGTTGCTTTACCTTCGGGGGCATCTGCGTCACATCTCTTTGGCACAGAAAGAGTTGAATTGCCTTTATGGTCATCATAAGTTATATTGCTCTGAAAGATAAAAATATGGTAAAATGTAATTATAAATTTATTTTGAATCAAAAGTAATCACATTAACTTTATACTGTGTTTTCTATTAAACTACATCTACCTAATATTCTAAAAGGTAAATTTTAAGATAAATCTAATATGAGGACTTCTTTGCAACAATCTTTAGGTCCTGCGCTGAACAGAGGTCCTTCCTAGAGAAAGGGCGTACTTATTTTTCCACAGTGGAACAAGAAAAGAATATATTTGGTCCATACAAAAGCACAATCTTCATTCATTCATAGAAGAATGTTTAAAAAGCATGACCCAGTGAGCTAGGCGCAGGGAATGAGGCAAAAAGAGAATTAAGAGGGTGTAAGAAGTGGGATACAGGACTCAAGTAACCTGACACTGCGATTCCCAAACTCAGGTCATTTGTGCACCCCATTGCGACTGCTCCGCCGACACTGTTGCTGGGCATTTCCCAATGACCTAACCTTTCAGCACCTGGCGGTCTATGGACGGTGCTGACCGGGCTCGCCCTGCGAGTTCGGTGTTTCTGTCCCTAAGGGCACGTCAGCCTAAGAAGCAGGGGATAAAGGCAGGCTGGAAGGCAGCGCACGGGGCCGGCGCGCGGGGGGATCCAGCCACGCAGGGCCACAGCGAGCCCCACATGCGGATTTGATCTGAGTTGTGAGGAAGTAGAACGGGAGGTATTTTAGGAAAAGGGAACTAAACTAAGGTTGAACCGGTTATGGCCAAAATATTTTAAATCGTCAAAACACCCAAACTAGCTACCCAATTATAACGGGGAACCACAGCTGGCTTTGAAAGAGCACCATCAAGGAACCAGAGTTCCAGGTAAGAGAATACCCAGCTACCCACAAACAGAACATTGATAAAGCATCTTCGTGGGGTTCAGAGCACTGATGAGCAGACAGTTTTCTTATCAACACTTTTTTGGGGAGCTATATTAATAAATTTACTTAAAATGCTATTTTCAAGGAAATGTTATGGGTTTTATTAAAGTTCTGAGATAAAGCTCAGTAGCTTAGCACCATGGGATCCATTTAAACAACTATTTTAATGAAACTCTGTGTTATTTTTAAAAAGAACTTGTATGAAACAAATATAAATATGCTAAAAGTGGAATAACCAGTTTTAGCAAAATTAAATTTAATCTGATGAGCTCATCTTATGCCAGCCTTCACAAATTAAAATTTGCTTTAAAATATCAAAATAATGCATTTTTAAGTTTAGCACTTACCTCTATTACATAATTTTGGCTTCCATACATAACATACTGGGGAGCAAGACTATAAATCATATAGCTAGTGTGAAGGACAATAAGCAGAAGTATCATGCAGAGAAATAAGAGTGCCTGGGGCCTGGTTCTACCTCTTCTGATTTTATATAACTGGAAAGAAAAAAGACAGTAACAATATTTCAGCAATATGTTTTATTTGTAAGACACTAAGTCCTGCTCATGTGTTAGGGGTAATGAACACAGTTCAATCAACCATTTCTTTTTTTCAAAATAAATACTAAGAGTTCTTAATCATCCCAAATAATTATAAGAATGGTAAAGACAACTTTCTCCCTGCACAGCTTTCAGGTTTAGATTTGTTTATTTTTAAATCATGGCAAAGAATCTATATCCAAAGGAACCTATAAAAACTAAGGACCTAGAGAGTACATCAGTATTTACAATGGTCTGTTTCCAGACAAATATTCTAAACTTATTATGCAATAACATCTGCTAGAAGCTCATAGAGCTAAGAATTGTGAACTACCTCTAATGCTATCTAAAAATTAGAAGAATTAGTTTAAACTATAAGTATTAGTAATATATTTGTGGTTTTATATAACTGCACAAGAACAGACACATCACATGTTTGTACTCATTTTTATGAAATACTCATAACATCCTCATACTGTCATAAAATCTAGTTTATGATAACAGGACTACATATTTGCATATGTACCTATACTAGAGCAAAACTAAAACATATGCTAACAAATACAAGGAACTGGGTAGCTTGCTTCATTTCAATGGAACAGCACACTTTTATTTTAGCAACTAGGATACCACCTACCTCTTTTATTACTAGTTTGTAGTACAATACAGAGTAACAGAATTCCAGCTCTAAATGGGAGGATGATATGATCACCTAAATTTTTACCTTTCCCAGATTCCCTTGCACCTAGTAGAGTCTAGCAGTGATAAAATACTAAACATCAAAGAAAAGTCAAAGTCTACTGGAGATTTCTGGGAATGTCTTGCTTTACATAGGAGTCACTCCTTCTTCCTAAGTACCTTTTCCTCATGTAACATGGACAGGATAAATGGAGCTGCAGCTGCAGCTGCCAAGTTACAATAATGAGGGAGAAGCCAAGAGGATTACAGAGATATTAGACTTGACATTTTTGAGATACTAAAGCAATGCTAGATTTTTTTTTCCATAGCAAGAAGTCATTCATTAGTTCAAGCCACTATTTAAATGGTTTTTCTTTTACTCACAGCTGGAAGTAGTCTCTATCTGATACAGCTTCATTTTAAAATTCTTAATTTATCTCAAAATAAACATAAGAAGAAAATAACCCTTTTTCTAATCATATAGTGATCTTTAACTCCTAGTAGGAAGGACCATCTTTTGAGCTACAGTGTATCCATTTGTGCTTCAATGTGTTTCCATGCAGCCAAACACTAAGGAAAAATAATATAAATTCTAGACCAGTTTCTCAACCTTGGCGCTACTGACATATGGGCTGGATAAGTCCTTGTTGTAGGAGGCTGTCCTGTGCACTGTAGGATGTTTATCAGAAACTCTGGCCTCTACCAAATAGGTGCTAGTAGCACCCCCTAGTTGTAGCAACTGGTAATGTCTCCAACACTGTCAAAGTATCCAGGGGGGCAAAATCACTCATTTAATAACCACTGCTCTAGACAAAAACACTTTTATGCTAGAAAAAGTACAAAAGCTAATTTTCCATCACTTTTAGTATCAAAATATTTGTAACTTCTGTATTATAAATATAAAATAACTTTCAATAATAAAGATGCACAAAATGATGAAAGTAATAATACTGTAATATATACTCACTCTAATCCAAAAGAACCATATGCCAATATTTCTAATCCCCGCCATTGAAGTAAAAATAAAGTACATAATAATAATTGTTATAAGAATATAATCAAGAGGAAAAACCTGAAAAAGAAAGATAAAATTAAATATACAAACAGGGCTCTAGAAGTCACATAAAATTAACCAAAACTTCATTATTCATATTTGGCAAATATTTAAAATACCAAACCTGATTTAGATTAGGCTACTATAAAATACAAAACACAAAACAAAAAAATGAACAATTACCAAATTGTTTAGCACTATGATTCTAAGAAAAATTCTAGGACACATTAAGCTAAAAATTATAATTAAATATACAATAAAAACCTTCATCAAAAACTAAAAACAGGAATTGCTTAGAAAAGTATATCTTAAGGTTTATATTGTATAAAGTCAAATTATGTATAATTAAAGAGTTCAGAAATACATCAATATAATAATTCTTAAAGCAACACATCAATGGAAAAGTTATGCATAAATAAAAAGCCAAATCAGCAACTAACAAGCATATAATGTCAAGCAGTAATAGGCTTTTCAACATAATAACTTGACAGTTTGTGAGAATGTGTGGAGTATAAAATGACTGTTTTTTTACTTACTGTTTGTAGTAAAGGCAAAAGCATATTCAGTGGATTACTCAGATTAGCTCCAAAAATTATGAAACCAGAATTGATTCCAGCTGAATGAAGAGCTTTATCCAAACTAAAAAAAAAGACAAAAGAAAAAAATTATAGTGATTTTACATATTATATGACATTTTCACTTAATTTAACTTAAGCATGTAAATTCAACTGAGTCAAAGAAAACCTCGAATAACAAACCTCACTTAAATATCTTACAGATATTGTTCAATTAATAGAGAACAAAGAAATACTATCTCATATTGAAACTTTTTATCATTCTTTGAGTCAATGCTGTAGAACACTTCAAGTAAAATAGCTACTGAAGATGAATAGACTACACTAATGGAATTCAGCGTGAAAATGTGTAACATCATAGGATTTATATAAGTGCTTTAGAAAATGTGTCTAGTGTACTTACTTTGACAAGAAGAGAGAAATTACAAACAGCAATGCAACTAAGATGAAAAATATTCCCCAAATGATCTAAAAGCAAAAAAAAAAAATCATTAAAATATAGTTTTAAAAGTTGATATTAAAAGTGTAAAACCATTATGTTCAATATGAGTTGTTAGTATATGACCATGATCTAACTAAAATGATCCAAGATACATTTTAATTTAATATATAACCTTAGGCATTTGTCATCTAAATTTCCATTATGAGATTGTTTGAAAACATACATAAAACAGACAAAGCATTTGAAAGACTTCATTTGTAAGTAAACAAATGAGATTCTTTGCTAGGTCACATAAAAGATTTATGTTCAGTTACACTCACATATAAACTTCAAAATTAACTGAAAAGTTAAGACTAATAAAACTACATTAAGAATAATATACACATACACAAAAACCAAAACCAAGAAACTCATCATGTTATATTTAACTTGTTAAAATATGGAATTTGGAACATTTTCCCACAGAAATAATGATGTATATATAGTATATATTATATATACCATATATATACTGTATATGCCAATTATATATTTAAAAATTATATCACAGCCCAGAAAAGACTATATAACTGATAATATTTCTGAAATAGAGTACTAGCAGCACTAAAGAAACTGTCATATAAAACCATGTTTTTGTGGAGAAATGTGTTAAACATTGTAATTGTGATATCTCCTTTTAATGTATAAACTTTGTATTAGAGAAGGTAGAAAACAAGCAAAAAAATTTATTTGAACTGGGTCCTTGAGAAATAAAGTTTCAGGCCCGGCCGGGCGTGGCTCAGCGGTTAAGCATCGACCTAGGATTCGGGCGATCAGGGTTCGATTCCCGGTCAGGGCACATGCCCGGGTTCTGGGCCGCAGCCGATCAATGACTCTCTCATCATTGATGTTTCTAGCTCTCTCTCTCCCCTCTCCTTTCCTCTCTCTGAAATTAATAAAGATATATTAAAAAAAAAAAAGAAATAAAGTTTCAGAATGCAAGAGGCAAAACTGATGTTTCTAATAACCTAGGCTTTTTTTTTTCTTGACATCTTCCCAAGTTCCAGGGACAACTAGGTTGAAGAGTCCACAAAACCAAAGCCATGATTACTGAGAAAATGCATGTGTTAGGTAAGCTTTGTTCAGGCACGAACCCTTCTGCATTGCTGGTAGAAATGTAAAATGTGCAGCTGCTGTGAAAAAGTTTGTAGATTCCACAAAAAGTTTAACACAGAATTGCCATATGATCCAACAATTTCATTTCTAGATACTCAAAAGAACTAAAAGCAGGGAATCAAACAGATACTTGTATGCCAATTATCATGGCAGCATTATTCACAATAGCCAAAACTTGAAAACAACCAAATTTCCACCACTAGATGGATGAATAAACAAAATGTGGTATATACATACAGTGGAACATTATTCAGTCTTAAAAAGGAATGAAATTTTTATAACTCTACAAACAGATGAACCTTGAAGACATTATGCAAAGTGAAATAAGCCAAACACAAAAGAACAAGTACAGTATAGTTCCAGTTATATGCGGTTCCTAAATTGGCAAGTTCAGAGAGGAAGAAAGCAGACTAGAGGTCATTAGGGGATATGTGGCAGGGTAGGGGGAGAAATGAGGGGTTATTGTTTAATGGGTTCAGTGTTTTTGTTCAGGATGGCAGAAATGTTCTGGAAATGAATAGTGGTGGCAGTTGCACAATATTGTGAATATACTTAATGCCACTGAATATACAACTACAAAAAGTTAAAATGATAAATTTTATGTTATGTATATTTTACCACTATAAAAAAGTCTGAAAAATATGTGATATAATTATGGACATGAATTTATAACTTTCTATGTAAGTACCAGAGGTTTGTGTGTGTATAAAATAAGAGGTGTATATATAGTAAAATCTCAAGTTACATTTAAAACCTAATGAATCTATAGGTTATCAAGGTCAATTATTGCATAAGCTCAAACTATGTCCTTCTGCCAGGGGAGAGTTAAATAAAATATTTAATGAACATTTTAGACTGTATGATTAGAAACACATTCAGTAGTAATATGTAAATGCTGTTTTAAGAAGCCATTAACTTATTCTAATTAGATGCTTACTTTTTATAAGTGTCTTCAACACAAAACTAATTTTCTCTCTAGAGTTCCATGACAGTATCTTTAAGAAGTTGAAAAATCCTAACTATAGAACTTTAACGCTAGCAGTTGCAATTCTCTGAACTGTTTATAGCAAAAGACAATGCACAGCATACATTATTTCATTTAATACCTATAACAAAAATAAAATTAAGGATATAACTCAATTTTAAGGATGAGAAAATTGAGGTTTAGAAAGGTGAAGTTAAAAGAGGTTACATAGTTTGGTAAGGATCACAGCAAGGACTCAAAACCAGATGGATGCATATGATGGCAAAGTCGACGCACTGAACTCTCACACTACTGAGAGGAGATGTGTACATTCTAGGGAGTGCAGGACCATGTAAAATCACAAGATCAATAGGCATCTCATCGAGATCTACTACTCTTACAGGGAAAACATAGCACTCAACTTTTGCAAAATTTTAAATTTAATACATCTTATAATAAAACAAACATGGATTACAACACACAGTAAAAGGCAATACTACCACAAAATTCTGAGGTAGAAGATAACTTCAAAGAAATTTTGTATCAGGAGCTTCTCACCAGTCTTAAATCACCTTCATCATATACTGACCACTAGGACTACTTGGATGCTAATGTTTAAGAAACACTAATAGCACATGGCTTCCTATTTCTGAATTATATCAACTGTGGACAAACACAGTAGTAATGAACAATAAATAATTTTCATATTTCACGTGAGCAAAAAGCAATGTTTATCTCTTGGCATTCATGTTAATCTCTCAAATACATTACAGTAATTTTGTATACCCAGATATTTCCTTCAGGCATCCCTATTACTAATTATTCCTAAGTTAGGACTAGATAATAGACAGGTAAGAATTTAGATCGATATTCAGGAATGACACATTTATACAGCAAAAGGAATAAATAATAAACTGTATTGGAGATTTCAGCCAGTGCAGAAGTAAAAAACAAGAAACTAAAAATCTTATATTTGAAGGGAAAAAGTAAAACTATCTTTTAGCAGCTGACATGATCATGTACTTAAAAATCCCTTAGGAATCTATAAAGCTACTAGAACTAATAATTAAGCCAGGTTGCATGATACAAGTACAATATACAAAAGCAAATTTCTAATTACTAGCAACAAATAAATGAGAATTAAAAGTAAACAAAACCATTTGTAATAATATAAATAAAAACATACTTATAGATCAATTTAACAAAACATCTGCAAGGCCTTATCACTTAACACTACAAATGACTGCTGAGAGAAATTTAAGATAACAAATAAATGAAAAGATATGTTCATGGATTGAAAGATTCAATATTAAGATATCAATTCTCCCCCAAGTTTACCTATAGATTCAAACTAATCTCAATAAAAATTCTCATGGGTGTTTTGTGAAATTATGAGTTGATTCTAAAATTTATATGAAATGCAAAGTTTCTAGCACAGCTACAACAATTCTGAAAAAGGAAAACAAAACTGATGAACTTAAACAATACTTGATTTCATGACTGATTTGAAAGCTCCAGTAATCAAGTTTAGCATAAGGACATATAGATCAATGAAGCAGAAGACAGAGTCCAAAACAGACCCTCACACATATATATGATCAACTGATTTGACAAAATTGCCAAGGAAATTCAATGAGCAAAAGATAGTCTTGAGAAAAAGTGGTGCTGACATCCATATGGAAAATAAAATAAGCTTTGACCCCTGGGTCATACCATCCCATAAAACTAGCTTAAAATGGGCCACAAACCTAAATACAAGAGCTAAAACTATAAAATTTCTAGAAGAAAACACAGGAGAAAGTGTTTGCTATAAAAGCTTTAAAAACATCTCATGGAATGACAGTGTTAAGAAAACATAAAAGCAAGCCATCAACTAGGAGACAACATTCACAATACATATATTTGAAAAAGTATTTGATCCAGAATACATAAAAATTCTTGTAACTCACGCATAAAACAAAAACCTAATTTTTAAAATGGCTAAACAAGCATTTTAGAGAAGATAGACAAATAGCCAATAAGAATTAAAAGATGATGTTCAATGTTGTTAGTCATCAGGGAAATGCAAATTACAACCATAATGAGATACTATCACACACCCATTAGGAAAACTATTACAGTTACAATAGAAGAGTTGACAAGAATATGAAGAAATTAGAAATCTTACATTGCTGTAGGAATGCAAAATGGTACCACCACTTTGGAAAATATTTTGGCAGTTTCTTGTAAACTTAGACATATATTAAACATTAGACCCAGCAATTCTACTCCTAGGTATTTACGCCCCCCCCCCCCCCCCAATGAATGAAATGAAAACACATATCTACACAGATATATGCACAATATTTATAATAGCATTGTTCATAATAGTCTCAAAGTGGAAACAACTCAAATCCACTAACAGATAAGTGGATAAGCAAATTGTGACAAAAGATAAACAATGGAATGCTACTCAGCAATAAAAGAATGAACCAGGTAAAAAATGCAACATGGATGAATCTCAAAAACATTGTGCTGAGCCAAAGAAGCCAGGCAAAAGACAGTACAATCCCCAATAAATTTTAAAATGATTATACATATGATTACATTTACACAAAATTACAGAACACATAAAATTAAAACATAGTTACAGAAGTCAACACTAATAACACATGGTTGACTGGGATCTGAGCTCAAAAGTAGCTTTCTGGGGTAAGGTGGATGTTCTACATACATACCTATATTTGGTAAGATCAATCTGCACACTTAATAAAGTTCATTTAAAACTACCTCTAAACATATGTTCAGTGAAATGGAACAGAGCATGTTTAAAACAAGGCAGTTAATATTACAGACTGGTTATAAATATTTATAAGAAGCTGCAAACAATTTAGAATTAAGATAAGGTTGGGGAAGGCTTCATCATACCTTTGGTACTATGAAGACAAATCTCTTCGGGAAAAAGGATTAGGGTGAGTCTTTAAAAAACTTACTCTAACAGAAGGTTAAAATAATGATACATATAACTGATTATGGTGTATTTTTGAAAAACCCTTTAAAAGAGGAACTTTTGGGGGTTAGCAGACACTGCATTTCCTCTCTTCCTTTCTAATTATAAGAGGAAGACAAAACAGCACTAGAATTCAACCTGACTGACTTTGGGTGGGGTTCTATAAAGCACTTTTTAAAAAATTTAACCAAAACCCACTTTCTAGCTTCATTCTGCCTAACTTTACTCACACCAGCCTATTCACTGCACTTTCTGAATTACAACTGGCATTGTATACTTATAGTATACAAAGCTCTGGTGTTTGGAATGTCAGATACAGAATGGGCACATATGGACATTTTTGGCCAGCAGTCCTAGTTACTTTTTAGATTCATTCATATTATGATGACCTTAATTCAATTTATTTATTTAAAATACTCATAGCTTTATTTTTTTAAAAATTGATCTTAGAGAGAGAAAGGAAAGGAGAGAGGAAAACAGTGATTTGTTGTTCTACATATTTATGCATTCATTGGTTGTTTCTTGTATCTGCCCCGATGGGGGATAGAATCCACAACCTTGGCTTATCAGGATGACGCCCTACGCAGCTGGGCTCTGTGGCCAGGGCCTCAATTTAGATACTTATGTTTAGGTACCATAGTTCCAAAAATTCAAGGCCAGCATATGATGCCCCCCCAACCCCAAAAAAGTAATAGTTTTCCATCTCAAATATTACTTTTTACATAGTTTTAGCCACATATCACCTAACAATAAAAAAAATTCTATTACTTTTCAGTTGGGGCTCCTAAGTTTTATTATGAGTCCCAGATCTCCGATTTATAGAAAAGTACAACTTACAAAATATGCTAGCAGCAAACTACAACTCTGTTGATAGAACACTTGCATTACACATGAGTAAACGAAGTTCAGAAAGGTTACATACCATGCCCAAACTACCAAATGACAGAGCTGTGATTCAAAACCAGATTATTTTTAACTCCCAAATCCATGTTCTTAAGCACCATTCTGTAATGCCTCAAAAGGAGAACTCAACCTCTCTGAGAGATACTATATAAACTTAGAAGAGTGACAGCATAATTTTTTAAAATCTATTTACCTTCAGGGGCCGAAGAGCGCCACAAAATTTTGTCCAGCAGCTGTTTTCAATGAATTCTAAGCGCCTCTCTCTTTTCCTAAGTGTGCGTAACCTTTCTTCAAGTTGTTTTAAGGTGCGTTTATCTCTTGCTGGCAAAGGTCGACCATCTTTGCTCTGCAAACAACAGAACAGAAGAAAAAACCAGGTTTTACCATTAAGGTCTCAATAAAGTAACCCATCAGATTTAGCAGATCAAGCAATGAAACTTTTTTAGGTTGGATTTTACTCCTTAGGCAAATTTACAAATTGAAAATAAATGACAATTTTGATGTGACAACACACATATATGAAACCAAGGTCAGCACCAAAATGTGGATGTGTATACATTTAATACTAAAATTCCTCTTGATCCCTGTTTTCCAAACACATGGTAAAGTAAAATGGGGAGAAATATTTTTAAAAGCATCTTTCATAGGATACTTCATGTAACGCATTCAGTTGTCGCTTGCCTCCAAATTCCTTCCATCCCATATGTTAGCATATTTGGCCCCTCTTCTTCTCTCCTTTTGCTCAAGTAACTGTATTACAGTGTACCTGAACTGATGCTGCTCAGCCCTTATTCAAATATCAGCACAGAGATGCAATATTAGTATGTGGTATACAGAGGTTTTTATAACAACTGCTAAGAACTGGCACTTCCTTGTTTTCCAAGTACATTTGCAAATGAGTCATGTTTTCATTGGTCAACCTAAGCTAATTCCTATCTATTTCTGTGGTGCTCACTGTAACCACAAGCATACCTTTCTCATAGTGTCTCACAGATACACTTTCCACTTAAGTCCCTGCCTCTAAGTATCTTCAACTAAGTACAATAAACAATAATAATAATACAACTGCTAAGTATAAAAAAGGTGAAATGTAAATTTGTTTGTTTTATTGGAAGGAACAAGGAAAATATTTACATTGGACTGCATTTTTAAAATGTAAAGACATAAGATATGAGAATGTTAAGAGCCCTATTAAGGTTAAATAGGTTCTTAGCAGATACACAATATATTGCTACCCAGCATATCCTAATGCAGCCTCAATCTAAAATCATAGATATGATGAAGATAATACCCAAATACCCTTTAATAAAGAGGTTTACCCAGCTATGATCTCTTGACACTATAGCACTGCCATGCTATTATGGCACCATCCATCCTCTCCCATACCTTACCTTATTGCTTCTCAAATTCTACCATGCATAACAATCACCTGAACAATTTATTAAACACAGATTTCTAAACCCTACCCCCAAGAAAATATGATTTAGTAGGTCTTGGGTGGGGCCTAAATTTGCATTTCTACCAAATTCCCAGGAGATGCTAATGCTACTGGTCCAGAGATCATACTTTGCATACACTTAATCTTCACTCTTTAAGTCAAGTACATTAAATATGACCAATTTGTATCCCAAAAAAGGGAACCTTACGGAAAGGTATTTTCTGAAGGACAGAGAAATAAAACACTCCCTTTTAGAAGACAGATCCAGGCAATAATACTTCAGTGGTGTGGCATGAAAAGGGGTGAGTACTTTAGATGTCAACCATAACCGTCATTCTAGTATCAAAAGGAAACTAATGTTGAGGTAGTTTTATTTCACTGCTGGCTTTCAGTATATCAGGAAGAAAAACTGGTAAACTGATTTAAGGGTCCACTAAAAACACTCAAGTCATCTGCCTACTTGGTGAATGCTTCAGTGGAGTGAAGGATGGATACCCAGTCTGCTTTGCCTAAACCAGTATAAATGATTTTGGTCAGAGAAACAAACACTAGGATAGAAAAACAGCAGTCAACCACCTATCTAATTTGGGGGGGAAATAATGTAGTTATAAAGTATATAACACACCATTTTTTTTTTCGTTTTTTTATTTTATTTAAATATATCTTTATTGATTTCAGAGAGAGAGAAGGAGAGGGAGAGAGAGAGATAGAAACATCAATGATGAGAGTCACTGATCGAGCCCGCAACCCAGGCATGTGCCCTGACCGGGAATCGAACCCCGATCGCCTGGATCCTAGGTCGACGCTCAACCACTGAGCCATGCCCAGCTGGGCACACACACCATTTGTTTAAAAAAAAAGTGAAATGTGAAAGTTTCCCTTTAACACTGTTCCCAATTACCACTCCCTTCCCTATGGTTGTTACTGTGAAGCAGATCAATATCCTTCTACACATTTTCCATGTGTTTACACACATGCATATATACAAATATATACAAATACAGTGTTTATTATACATAACAGCTAACATTTCTTGAGCACAATTCTTGTGCCTAAAACTGATCTGTTACATTTATTCTCCTTGAATTTTCAGAATAAAATATTGAGGTGGGTAAGAATATCATAATGATTTACTAGATAAGGAAAATAAGGCCCACGGGTCTTATAAGCATAATCTGCAGAGCCAGAACTTGAACTGAGATAGCCTGATTTTGTAAGTCATATTCTTCAAGCTATACAAATCTACCTCATTCCTTTTTATCACTGTACAGCATATTAGACTACGGCATCCTAATTTAACAAAATATCTTATTTTTTAACATTTAGATCTTTTTCTTTTGGGCAGGTGGGGGGTATTAACAATGTGCATGAATTTCCTTATTCACGTGGGTCCAAGTGTACACATACAATTTAGTAGGATTGATTCCTACGTGAACTCTTAAACTTTAATTATTCAAAAGTATGTGTTTGTGTGTATAGGCAATGTCACAATGTTCAATTTTTTTTAAAGCCATATATTTTATATTGTTACAGTATACCTATCCCCAAATTCTCATTAACATCTGACAAAGGTAAACATTTAAGGCTTCTAAAGGATTAAAAAATGTACTGAGTTATTCTATTTTAGCACATCTCTGATTATGAGGATAACCAACCAACCTGATTTTAGCCCAGAAAGTCCCATGTTCTCAAAAATCCCTCAGGTCCCAATACTGTACAGAATAAAAGTGGCAAGAAAAAGCTTTCAGTTTTTCACCACTGAGGTATGATGTTAGCTGTGGGTTTGTCATAAATGGTCTTTATTATGTTGAGGTACTTTCCCTCTATTCCCATTTTTCTTTAATTTTTATTTTATTGTATTTTTTTTATTAGGGAGAAACATCGTTCAGATGCCTCCCACACACGTCCCTGAACCCAAAACCTGGGGATGTGCCCTGACTGGAAATCGAACCTGCCACCTTCTGGTGTATGAGACAACATTCTAACCAATGGAGCCACACCAGCCAGAGCCCTTTTATACCCATTTTATTGAGGTTTTAATTACAAACGGATGTTGAATCTTATCAAATGCTTTTTCTACATATATGAAAACAAACAAATTTTATTTTTCACTTTGTTAATGTGGTATATCACACTGATTGATTTACAGATGTTGAGCTATCCTGGCATCCCTGGAATAAATCCCATTTGATCATGGTGTTTGATCTCTTTAATGTATTGTTGTATTTGGTTTGCTGATATTTTGCTGAGGATTTCTGCATCAATTTTCATTAGAGATACTGGCCTATAATATTCTTTTTTTGTGTTGTGTTTGTCTGGTTTTGATTCAGGGTAATGATGGCCTCGTAAAGTGAGTTAGGAAGAGTACCCTCCTCTTCAATTTTTAGGAAGATTGAGAAAAACAGATATTAAATCTTCTTTGAATGTTTGGTAGAATTCACCAGTGAAGCCATTTAGTCCTGAACTTTTTTTGGGGGGGGGGGGGGAGTAGTGATTACTGCTTCAATTTCCTTACTAGGGATGTCTATTCAGAATTTCTATTTCTTCATGATTCAGCCTAGGAAGGTTGTATGATTCTAAGGATTTATCCATTTCTTCTAGGTTGTCCAATTTGGTGGTATATAGCCTTTCAAAGTACTGTCTCATATTCCTTTGTATTTCTGTAGTATTCATTGTAACTTCTGTTTTGTTTCTGAGTTTATATAGAGTCTTCTTTTTATCTTGGTGAGTCTAGTTATAGGGGTGTGTCAATTTTGTATACCGTATCTTTTAAAAAATCACCTCTTAGTGTCATTGTCTTTTTAGTTTCTATTTCACTTATTTCTGTTTTGATTTTTACAATTTCTTTTATTATTACTTTGGGCTTCATTTGTTCCTCTTTATCTAGTTCCTTAAGGTGTAAGGTTTAACTGAGGTTTTTCTTCTTTTTGAGGTAGGCCTGTATTGTTATAAACTTCTCTTTTAGTTCCACTTTTGCTGCATCCCAAAGATTTTGGCATGCCATATTTTCATGTCTCCATGTATTTTTTTAAAAATATATCTTTATTGATTTCAGAGAGAGGAAGGGAGAAGGAGAGATAGAAACATCAGTGATGACAGAGTAGTAATTGATTGGCTGCTTCCTGCATGCTCCATGTATTTTTTGATTCTTCTTTTGATCCAATAATGTTTAATCTCCATATATTTGTGATTTTTCTAGCTTTCTTCTTGTAGTTGATTGATAGCTTCATATTGTTGTGGTCCAAAAAGATAACTGATATTATTTCAATATTCTTAAACACTAAAACTTGCTTTATGTCCCAACATATACCCTTGAGAGTGTTCCATGTACACTTGAGAAAAATGTGTATTGTGTTGCTTTTGGATGGAATGTTCTGTACATATCTAGTAAGTCCCTATGGTCTCATGTATCATTTAAGGCCTATGTTTCCTTGTCTACTTTTTGTCTATATGACCCATCCATTGGTGTAAGTGGAGTGTTAAAGTCTTGTACTATTATTGTTACTGTCAATTTCTCCATTTAGGTCTATAACAATTGTTTTATATGTTATAGTGCTCCTAGTTTGGTGCAATATTAATAAATGTTATTTCTTCTTCATGAATTTTTTCCCTTGACTATTACATACTGTCCATCTTTGTCTCTTACTTTTTTTGACTTTAGGTCTACTTTGTCTGGTATAAGCATAGCAATACCTGCTTTCTTCTGGACATCGTTTGTTTGGAGTATTGTCTTCCACCCCTTCACTTTGAGCCTATGTTTGTCTTTGGAGCTGAGATGAGTTGCCTGAAGGCAGCAATAGTTGGGTCTTGTTTTTTAACCCATCTAGCTACTCTGTAACTTTTGATCAGTGAGTTCAATCTGTTTACACTTACAGTGATTAGTGATATTTGAGGACTTACTACTAATATATTATCTTTTGTTTCCTGATTGCTGTATATCTCCATTGTTGCTTTTCATTTGTGTCTCTATTTTAGTTTGGTGGTTTTCTGTTTTCTCTGCCTTCTTTTTTATGTTTCATGTCTGTGCTCTAGATATTTGTTTTGTGGTTACCTTGAAAAAAATATATATATTATATATATATATATAAATATAAACATCTCATAGATAAGTAGTCCTTTTTCTTCTGAGAGTATCTAATCTTCATTTGCCTATAGAAGGTCCATCCTTTTCCTCCTCCTTTGAGATAATTTTGTTACAAATTATCTTTTTTATGTTGTGTTTATTACCAACTTAAGTAGCTATTATTATTTTGAATGCCTTTCCCCCCTTTAACCTTATGCTATAACTGCTGAACACTCAATTCTGTAACAAAACTGCAGTTTCCTGATTCTGGGTTTATGGCCTTACTCAAAGCTGTGTGCACTTTTCCTCTTTCATTTCCGGTAGAAGAGCTCCTTTTAATACTTCTTGGAAGGCAGGTTTTATGGTGGTGAACTCCCTCATCTTTTGTGTGTCTGGGAAACCCTCCATTTCTCCTTCAGATCTGAAGGATAACTCTGCTGGATAGATTATTCCTGGCTGGCAACTTTAATCTTTCAATATTTTGAATGTCATTCTACCCTCTCCTGGCCTACAGCATCTCTGCTAAGATATCTGGTGATAGCCTGATTAATTTCCCTTGTAGGTTACTGCCTTCTTCTCCTGGCTGCCTTTAGAATTCTTTTTTTATATATTAACTTTTGGCAGTTTTAATATAACGTGTCTTGGAGTTCTCTTTTCATTAAGATAATTAGGTATTCTATTAGCTTCTTGTCCTTGTGTAAGTACAAGTCCCGTTCCTTCCCAGGTTTGGAAATTTCTCACCTATTATTTCTTTATATAGACTCTCTGTCCCCCCTTCTCCCTCTATTCTCCTTCTGGAATACCCATTATGTTGCTCTCTCTAATGAAGTTGGATAATACTCACAGACTTCTTTTGTTTTTTTTTAATTTATTTTTTTATCCTCACTTGAGGATATGTTTATTGATTTGAGAGAGGGAGGGAGGGAGGGAGGAACATTGATTGGTTGCCTCCTATACACACCCTGACCAGAGATCAAACCCACAACCTAGGTATGTGCCCTGACAGGGAAGCTAACCCACAACCAAATGAGCGCCCCACCAGGACTCTCGTTTTCTTTTTTAAATCTTTACTCTCTCTCCTCTTTCACCTGAATATTTTTTTTCTATCTTATAGCTAGTTAATTCTGTCTTTCGTATGTTCTGCTCTATTTCCACTGCTTTCTAATGTATTCTTCATCTCATTTATTCAGTTCTTCACGTCCAGAATTTCTGTTTGGTTCTTTTTTTTGGTAAAGTATTTATGTTCATTAATTTTACTCTTGAGCTCATGAACTGCCTTTCTGACTTTTCTTGTATCTCACTGAGTTTCTTCATGACAGCTATTTTGAATTTTCTATCATTTAGATAACAGTCTTTTGTGACTTTCAGTTTGGTTCCTGGAAAATTGTTATTTTCTTTTTGTGATACCATGTTACCATGGTTATTTACTGTTCTTGATGGATTGTCCCTCTGCCAGTACATCTGAAATAGCAAACGCCTTTCTTATTTAGGTACAGCTTTATTTACTTTAACAATTCAACAGGTTGATTATTTAGAAACCTTTCTTTTGTTTTCCAGTAGGGGCAATATAGCACGAGGTTTTGGTTTCTCTTACCTGAGCTGGCTCTAGTTATATCTGAGAATCAGCAATTTCCACCCTTCACTGCATCTGCCAGGGGTGTTGCAAGTGCCTTCTTCATCGCTGCTTGTGCCTCTGGGGTCACTGGTGCCTTGATGCTGCCAGTGTCACTGCAATTATGGGTTTTGCTACAATCAGGAGCATCACCGCTATAGTCACCAGGGTGGCATGTGCCCCTACCGCATCAAGTCTGAGTCTCCGGAACCACCCCCATGGCGAGAGGATACGGTGGGTTGGGGGAGCCAGGGTTGCAAGCCCTACCACTGCTGCTGCCTAGTTCCCTGTGGCTGCTGGCACCACTGTGGCCAGGAAGCTGAAGTCCCATGCACTGCCTCCACTGCTGCTACCAAGCTCTCTGGTGGCACCAGCACTGCCATAGCAGGGTAAGAGAGCCAAAGTCACAGGCGCCTATGCAGCTTCTGCCTTTCTTTTTCTTCGCTGGGGCTGTGGTGAGGAGCTGCCATGGCTGGGAACCAAGGTCACACACACAGTCCCTGCTACTTCCCTAGTTCCATCTCCTCTATGCATTCCAATCTAATCATATGTACAGATGTGTGGATCTCTCAGGCATCCTAGTGTGCTAAATAAAAGAATTTTTGTTTTGTTTTATATGTCCCACTAGTTGTAGATTGATGCTGATGTCACAGTTTTCTTTACCTTGTGCTCTTATTGTTTGGTTTCTGTATCAGGATTATGCTATTTTAGTAGAATTACTTAGAACATTTTCCATTTTCCTTATGTTCTATAAATAAGATTTATCTGTTACTTGAAGGTGAAGGAGAAAGAAAAACTTTTATTGTATTTTTAGAAGCACACTTAATTAGCAAGTGGTCAGATAGAATCTTTAGCTTATTCAACTAGTAGATAAAACTTGAAATGACACCATAAAATCTGATGTTACATGTGGAATCAGCACACCTGGGAACTAGCAAAGTTTTGGTCATATGTAAGCAGAACTTTTGTTTATCAGTTGTTAGAACACTAATGGGAATTCTCAAACTGACAGTGTCTTATATTTCGAAGAAGACACATTTTTAAAAATATGGGCATGGTTTTTGAAGGATATGTTGTAAAACAATTCAAGCAATGTCAAAAATATGTTTGCCAATGTCTAAGTCACATCAGAAAGCAACTCAAAGACAGTAATTTTATGCTTCTCAAACAATAAAATACCAACTCACTTTTGATTTAATTGATTGAATTTGTTGTTCCACTTCTTCAATGTCTTCAGTGTTCTCTAAACGTTCATAAGCAGCACTTCTGGTGCCTTTTATCAGATTTAAAGGTAATGCAGACATGCCATAGGCCTAAAAGAAACAAAATTAAAATGTGATTTAGTATTATTATTTTAAATACAGGTAGTCTCAAAAAATGTATATACGCTTTAACAGCTGATAACTCAATTTTGAAGATGAAATGTATTTTAATAAACACTGCCTTTATAATTATTCAAAGTGTGTGTATACATTTTTTGGAACACCCTATATATTACACACAATTTTCGGGTAAAAATGTCATTTAATGACAAAAAGAGTAAGCAATTGTAAAGGGGTATAGTCACTGAAGAATAAGGTATATGGGAGTGAATCACAATTATATTGTCTCATAATTCTCTTGTTTACTTCACACTTATAGAGTTATATCTGTCATATTAACTATTCCCAGAATAGGTAACATTTATTCCTCAAAGGGCAAGTTGCAAAATTAATGTAAATATAATACTTTATCAAAGAAATAAATTACAACTTCAGGCTAATCAGAGGTAAAGATAGTCTGAATGAGTAAAATAATTTACAAAATTATTTTCTATGGAAAAACCCCCAAATGTTTCCAAGTATATATAGTAAATCCTTAGTAAAATGTAAGTATTTTAATATATATGTTATTTTATTAACATATCAATTATCTGTATATATAGCTTATTTATAAGTTCTAAATATTTATAATCAATCTTTTTGCTATTTAAAATTTTTTCCCACAAGTATTTTTTAACTATTAATCAGCACTAAGAACAAACATATTTTATATTACCCAAAGCTATATTAGCAAGTCCCAAATGATAACTTTTTATTGTACCAATTAAACACATTAATGGCAATTGCCAAGTGACCATTATTCAAATCATTATTGACCTTAAATCCTTAGAAGCAAAATTGACAACTATTACCACCTCTTGCTGCAGCAATAGGCTCTGAAGCAGATACAACATTATGTATTTAAATATTTTTTCATTTTCCTCCAGGGCACACAGTCAAACTATTTAGTCAGTCTTCCCTGCTGATAGGGAGGGCCATGAGATTGAGTCCAGGACAATGAATGTGGGCAGAGAGATAAATGATACTTCTTAGGCTTTACTCCAAACTCCAAAGTATCCTGGGTGATCCTGCATGTTTTCTCTAATGCTCTTCTCTACCTGGTTGTCAACTCCCAGGATGACCTCAAATATCTTCAAAACATGAAAATGTAAATTAAAAAGTCTATGGGAACCAAAGAATCCCATAGCTCCTCTGACCTTTCCTTATAGACTTTCCGATCCTTATTATCATTTTGTCCTATTTGGTTTTTCTAGTAGTTCTATATCTTTTAAACATTTTTTTTAAAGTAACACAACAATTTAAAAGTCTGAAATGTACATGATATTATATAATGATATTACCAATTCTCCATATTATTTGAACACAAGGTCAACACAATGTTGTTTTTACAACCAGATGCCAAGGCAAAAATATATTGCTAAACTCAGCTTATGCCCAAATATAACTCTCTGTCCTCCCAACCACCTCCAAACTAGGCTTATTTTACCTGCTTGCATGTTATTCTGTGTTGCTAAATATACTAACCTGAGTACTCAATACTATTTCCCAAGAAATCTGTTGCTCTAGTCAATATTCACAAAGTGGTCCTTATTTTTAAAATCTTTTGTATTTTTAAATATTTATTTTAATATTTATTTACTTAAAATGAGTTTCATTATCGTTGACATGCAATATTATATGTACAACATAGTGATTAAACATATAACTTATGAAGTGAACGTGTCGATAGCTAGTACCCATCTGACACCATACATAGTTATTACAATATTATTGATTATATTCCTTGTGCTGTACCTTACATCCCCATGACTGTTTTTATAACTGGCAATTTATACATCTTAATCCCTTCTTCTCTTTTACCCATCCCATGTGGCAAGCATCAAAATGTTTTCTGTATCTATGAGTTTGTTTCTGTCTAGTTTGTTTATAGTTTTCTAGATTCCACATATAAGTGAAATCATATGGCATCTGCCTTTCTCTTTCTAACTTATTTACTTGGCATAATACCCTATAGGTCTATCCATGTTGTCTCAAATGGCAAGACTTCATTCTTTTTTATGGCTGAGTAATATTGCATTCTATATATGTACCACATCTTGATGGATACTTATGTTGCGTCCATATCTTGGCTATTGTAAATAATGGTTCAATAAACATAGGGGTGCATATGTCTTTTCAAATTAGTGTTTTGGAATTTTTGGATAAATACAAAAAATTGGGATTGCTGGGTAATAGGGTAGTTCTATTTTTATTTTTTTAAGGAAGCTCCATTCTGTTTTCCATAATGGCTGTACCAATTTACAATCCCACCACAGTGCACAAGGTTTTGGTTACCTAGCTTTTAGCTTGTTTTCAGAATGCATGTTTAATTTCAATGATTATCAGGAAATTCAACTATAATATTTAGACTATAATAAACTTGACATAGGCATTATAAAAAACATTTCATCAATACAACTTTAAGATCTTTAAACAATAATCTTTTCAATTTAACCTCAGACTTCTTTGGAAAAATGTGTGAAAAGATTAGCCTGTTCAGAAACAAAACTTTTATTGCTTACTACTGCCCTCTAGTGAATCACAAGAAAAATCAGCAATGCTAAAGAGATTACATTACTTAAAATGCTTTTAGGTCATCCATAATTGCCTCCAATTTTATTTGTTTCCACTCCCAAAAATAAATCACTATCTGTATTTTAAAATAAGAAATATTTTGAAGGAATATATACAAACTACAAACACTTGTAATACTACCTTCTTACACTGTCTAGTTTAGAACAGCAACTTTTCCATGCATCTCTCTCCTCTATCTAGGATGATAGTTTCCAACCTGTGAGCCTTGGATTACTGCAAAGAATCAACACCAACCACTGTTTTTAAACTGAATAAATGTCTTGCATATATTTGTAACACCTATCATTCAAATACATATATACTAATATAAACAAAAGAAACAATTCATATAACGTGTACTCACTCAGTAAGATTTCCCTTCTAAATATTCACTGTTTCTAAGACATATATATTTCCTCACATCTAACATTAGTGAAATTTGGATGTATCTTATAATCATCAGCTAGGCAGAAGTCATAACATAATTGTCATTACCTGCACATGCACAAATTTGGTCATAGGTGGTTACAATATAGTTGTTTCTTTAGTTGAATTACATGTCTTCTTGGTACAACTATTGCCACTTAAAATGTCTTTTAAGATAGTACTATGATTTGACATTGAAACAAAAAAATGTGTAAGGAAAAATGAACAAAGGAGCAAATAATGAAGCAAATATTCACTAGAACAATGAGCACAATTCTGTATTTTCTTGCAAAGCAAGAGTCAAGAATTTTATGAGCTTAGGAAAGGAAGATACTCAAAGTAGAAACCATTTTGCTACTTAGGTACAGGCAAAAAGCCTTTCACATGGCAAAATAAGAAACTGCAAAACAGCAATGAAAAAAGCTTCAACTTATGCAACGGTTATGTTAGCAGCTTCAAAGAAAATCCCACTGACAAGAGTGGAGTCAAGAAAAACTGTATCATCAATTCTCTTGATAGCATAAAGGACAATCTTGTATAATAAATCATGGACATAAATGACCAATTCAAAGAAATGAGTCAAAAGATTCACTTTACAAATGTCAAGTTTTAGGAATACATTTCCAATTTATTTCAATTATATTTTTGTTTTATAAGCAGAAGAGAGGTATGATTTTTACAGTATTTATATAAGTCAAATTTTTTTCTTACTAAATATAAAACAAAAATTATAAATAATAAAGCATGGGCAGGAACCTTTTCTCTATAGTGGCACATAAAATACAGGTGCATCTTATAATCAGTATCAAAGACTCAATGAAACATAGTATATCACCTGGAAGGCTGAGAAAGTTGACTTTTAAAAGGGGTTTCTGTCTTCAAAGATTATTGAGAACCACTGCTCTACTTATTTCTATTTTTGAATCTTTAATCACTTTAATTTTTTTTTAATCCATTAGTTTATATTTTATATAAAATGCATATAGATTAACATATACACATACACAAATAAAATTCATAAATATCCTAGAGCACATGTTCAATTTTTTACTGACAAGTGTATATAATAAAAGTTCAGTAGTCACTGCTTCTATAGGCACCACTTCAGTGGTCCACATATTATATTTTTATAAAAATATCATTATTCAATATTTCCCCACTTGATGGCACCAAAAAATTAAAGTATCTACATAAATATCTGTGCCTAGAGGTTTCTTTTCTTTTTTTTAATTTAAAAAATAAAAGAGTCTCTTTCAATTTAAGCTGAAAACAATAGGAGGGTTAATATGTTTAATAATGTTCTTCTAAAATTGAGTGGCCCATTATTTGGCTATTCCTTAAGACATGGTATAGTGGATATAATCTTGGTAAAATTTAAATAATCGACTAGTTTAGAAACTAAACAATAATGAATATCTAAGAAATTCACACTTAACTGACATATACATTACAAAAGTGTATCTAATTTCAATACTAACAGTTACAGATTCTATAACAGACATGATTTTACTTTTAATAATTAATTCTTTGTACTCAGGGATAAAGTATGCTAAGTATTAACTTCCCACTTTGGGCACCTTAATTAAAATGAAACCTCTTCTACTTCCCATGAATATGTACCCTCTTCTATGTTCCCCCATGAAAAGTTCAATTCTCAAGGTTTTAGATAACAAGTTAGGACATAACTGATAACTAGTACTATCTATCTATAATAAAACCATTTATCTATAAACAGTTGATTTCGACTAGTTTTTAATAAAGTTTGTGTATTATTGGCCCATCTTTACAGTTGGAGAAGCCAGAGTTCAGATGTTAGATTTTACATAGACACTCATGACTAGTGCTCAGCTATGCACACCATGTTGCCCTCTTAAACAGTCTCCTCTAGCCCTCCCTTCTTTCTCTCTTTACACACAAGGTAGTCAAGTTGGCCAGACTGGTTTGGTAAAAAAACATTCTCCCACTGAGTTTTGAGCATATCTTGTAGTGTTATTTAAATAATGTTTTATCTCTCTAGCCACACATACCCAAGTAACTACCATCCAACTGTGAATGCCTCTTTGACTTATCTTTTCCTAATAAACAGTTTCACTGATCATGACACAATTGCTGTTAGCATCTGGTTTACTTTACACGCAAGAAGAAAGAGTTGAGAACTATACTTTGAACCATATGAAAAGTGAGTTACGATAAGATCTGGAAATAGCCCAAATGCCCATCAGTAAATAAATGGATTAAAAAACTGTGGGATATTTACATGCAGCTATAAAAAAGGAAAGATATCTTATCCTTTGAGATGGCATGGAGGGACCTGGATATTATGCTAAGTGAAATAAGGAGTCAGAGACAGACAAGTATCACATGATCTCACTTATATGTGGAATCTAAAGAACAAAATAAACTGACGAATAAAAAAGATCCAGAGACACTGAAACATGCAACAAACTGACGTATTTTGGAGGGGGGGAGGACGTGGGTGGGAAGAGATTAACCAATGAACTTATATGCATATATGCACAGCCCATGGACAAACAAAAGTGCGGGGAAGGCCTGGGAAGTGGGGCGGGGGGGGGGTCAATGGGAGGGTAAGGGAACATCTGTAATACTTTCAACAATAAAGATAAATTTAAAATAATAATAACAAAGTGAACATTCAACAGTTTGAGTTACTAGTGACTACTGAGTGGCTAATAGATTCTAAGATTTGGTGAATTGTTTAATTAAATCTTCACAACCTTATAAAATTATCCTCAATTTAGTGATGAGTAAATTTAAATGGTAAAGTAGTTCAAGGGACCCATGGACTTAAGAGGGATCCATATTTAAGCTTCTCCACCAAAAAAAGATCATAATTTTATGCCTTATTAAATATAAAATTCCTGAGTACTTTGGTCTTGATATGCTGTTACACTGCACCCTCTCCCTTGGCTTTAGGCCTTAAATGGCACATACCTACCTATTCAGCATGCCTTTCTAGTTCCCTACCTCAGCCCCATCATAAGGTTCTCTGATTGGTTTATCAATATCCTTCAGCCCAGCCCTCTGCATTCTAGAAAAGTAAAGCTCTTGACTAAGTCAGTATAATTATTTGGTTTAATTTATTGCTTAAATGATAATTTTCACAGTTTCAATTTGAATATAAAATATGGTATTAGTTTGAAATATATATCTTTATAATAATATCATTCCTATAAGATCTTTCAAATATTTTTAATAATTTCACTTTTTTCCAATCCCACTTATCACCCCTTATTTATTCAGAGTCTACTGCTTTTTTACTGAAAACCTTCCAATGGTTTCTAATCTCAATCAAAGTAAAATTCAAAATCCTAACCATAGTCTATACGGCTCTACATAACACATCCTCTGGCTATTTCTCATCTAAACTTCAGTCATTCTTCTGAATGTACTGAGTACAGCACACTGGCTCTACCTCCTTGCTATAATCTAAACACAACATTCGTGCACTTACCTCAGGGTTTTGCACTTACTCTTCCCTCATGGCTGGCTCTTTCATTTTACTCAGCCCTCTGAGTGATGTTAGAGAAGCCACTCCTGACCTTTACAGCAGAACGGGCCTCTGCTACTGCCTATCCCCTTATTTTTCTGCCCACATCTACCACTTGACTGCAGGGGGCAATTCTCCATGGGTCTCTCATTTCTGCACATCTTGCAAGCCAGGCACCAACTGCCTTTTTTTTTTTTTCTCTGTACTATCTTTTCAAAGATGTTTATATAACAAATAGCCTTGGAAGACAAAGATAGCACCTTCCTTTGAAGCAAACAGCAGGCATGTTTACTGTCCATTATAAAAGATTCAGCTTCCCTAAACTCAAGGTTCCTCTATTCTATGTGAAAGTCTCATCTGGTGCTCTTCATGTTGCCCCATGGAAATTGGGGCTCAGGCAACCAGCACAAGAAAACGTTTATTTCATGGCTACTGCTGTTACTATAAGTAATAGAAAGTTCTTTGTCTCTTGCATCTCTGGCCAGCATCAATGAATCTGAAGAAGCTGCAAGTAGGGTAAAACTTCAGACCACTCATACTTCTTGATATTGACTTTACATACTGGTTTCCTCTTTTCCATTTTTTCACCCTAATCTTTTATTGACTGCTACATATTCAGTTCCCTTATAGTTTTCAATGCACTTTTACAAACAGTATCATCTGACCTTCAAAAATCCTAAGAGGCATTGTCTATTCCCATTTAATGGGGAAGACACTGACCTGGAAAGTTAAAAGACAAATCCAAGGTCAGCATAACAACTCTATCATAGAACAACATTTAGAGTCCAGGTCTAACTCCTAATTTGTTATTAACTGTTGATTGCTTAAAAGACAACTCATGCTATGCACATATTCTGTGACATGGGAGGATAATAACCCACTGATATCTGATGGCAAATTCCCTGTATAGTAATACATGGCAAAATCAAAACTGACAATGAATAATAAAACTTGAGTACCCAAATCAGCACCGGAAATATATTAAAATGCATGTATGTTAGACTTCATTATACATTATGACACTTAAATGACTATCTAAAAAACTAGATTCTTACACTATAGTCCATTTCTTATATGTTTAAAGAAAAACATATTTAAAAATATCAAAAAGGTTTTCTTTATAACCAGTTATTTCCCATCTTTGCAAGAATCAAGATGTCCTAAACATAAACTCCATTAATCTGAAAAGGTTCCAGGTAATTTAAAGCTTCCTGCATAATTCTCTTTTGCGAGATGGGTAAAGAAGCATTTATTATTGGTTTTCCTCTATAATTTGAGCAAAAACCTAGAAGAGCAGTCTATACACAAGTTTGTCAGGCTATTATAATTTTTACGTTACCATTTCCAGAAAGACTGAAAAAAAAAGTCTCTGAGAGCTTGGATTCCATATACTAAAGAAATATCAAGCTATGTAAAATACCTGATTTTAAAAAATAATAATAACTCTTTATTGATTTCAGAGACAGGAAGGGAGAGGGAGAGAGAAATAGAAACATCAATGATGAGAGGCCTCCTACATGCCTCCCATTGGGGATTGAGCCCGCAACCCAGGAATGTGCCCTGACCGGGAATCAAAGCTTGATCTCCTGAAGGACAGGTCGATGTTCAACCGCTGGGCCACACCGGTCAGGCTAAAAATATCCCCAAGTAGGATAAATCTACTGAATCAGTAACAGGTACTGATCTATGGTTCAGAGTTCTAATATGCTTATAAATCACTAAATCTATTATTGCATGGTATATAACCTTCAAGGTTCACAAGTTATAACATTTGTTTCTGAATATTAAATTTCAAAAATAGATAAAATTATTATGACTAAGTAGTTAAAAATTAACCCTCTTCTTAAGTAAACTCAAGAAAAATGAAGAAGGAAACATTAAGATATTAAAGAAAAGAACAAGAATTGAACTCAATACAGGGAGGGCCAAAAGTAGGTTTACAGTTGTTCATATGGAAAATATAATAAAAAATAACAATACAAGAGTAAACTGTTTCACATACTCACAACTGTAAACCTACTTTTGCCCCACCCTGTATATGACTAAGGTAAAAATAATTGCTTCATAGAGTGATTCTCTAATTTTAACTCAATTATCACCATAATACTTACTGTGTATGTTATAGCTGCCAACATTCCAATCAGGGTCAGAGAACTAATGGAAAATGACAAGGCAGCTAAACCATCTGCAAAGGAAGAAAAACACTGTTAAAAAAGTACAGATACACTATTCAAATGTTTATATTCAACAAACCAATATAAAAATATAAAAGGTGGGTCTGTTACACATTCTGAAATAATAAACCCAATATGTATACTCTCATTCTTGAAGTGCTAAAACTCCAAGTGAAGGAAAGTGTTTCTGGTCTTTCTCAAGGGCAGACCTTGAGAGAAACAGCACTACACAGGAAATCCACTGACCTTGACTCTTCCCTCTCCCGTCAATCTTGATATTCCCAGTTTCTTTATTCTTAATTTTCAAATAAATTTTTAATATACAGCCTAAAACTAATATCTTAAAGAGTTTATTTCACCTTGTAACTGAAAGGAGCTAGCCTGCCTATCTGGAAGGGGGAGGGAGGGAAGCAAACAGAAAATAGAAAAACATAACACCAAAACAGAAAAATTATGTTAACAAGTTAGATTGCAGAAATGATTTAAACAAAAGCCAATGAGTGAGGAGCAGGGGTGACATTTTCAAATAAACATACCAGATTATGCAATAAAATACCATGCAAATTTGAATATTCTTAAATGGGAGTAATACTAATTTTTTGAATATGCAGACCCTGTGAAAGTAAATATGATTTTGATTAACTTAATGAATCAGTATTAACCTTTTCATAATGAATGATAAAATTAGAATAGTATCTTCTTAAAACCTGCACCTCAGTTTTTATGTAACACTTCAAGAGAGCATATTAACAAATGCACAAATCATGCAAGGCAAATTTTTAAGCCTTAATTTTTTAAAACTACAAATACTACATTTTATCAAATCAGACACTGATGCTGTTTTTTTCTTGACCACTTACAAAATACATCCACAAATCAAAGATTTAAAAATGTGAAAAAATATGCATCTTAGAATTGATAAAATGGAGTATTATACTAACATATTTGGCCAATCAAAAAAGTTAATACTACTAATAGTGGTAAGCAAAATGTACTCTAGGATATGGTGTCAGATTTGAGATTTTAAAAAATAATGTTAAGACTAAAGGGAATGAGATTACAGAAATTATAACAATGCTACCTATATAATCAGTGATTCAAATTATACTAATATTTAAAAACTAGCATAACTTACAGAAAAATGTTTAGGGCAGAAGAGTAGTTATTCAAGAGACCTAAAAGAGTTAACTGCAAGAAAAGCAGCAATTTATTTCTCAGCAATAGGATCAGGTGCATAAATCCTGACAATTCAGTATTAGTAAATGCCAGGCCTGCTATCCTTATTTCTGCTGGTATCAGCAAGATATTAATGGACCACAATTTACAAGATGAAATCTTAAGTGGAAAGCAAGAAAATTAAGAAGTTATACAACAGAGATTCCAAGACTTAATTTAATAAATGTTTAATATTGTATTTGGATAAAGAGAAAGAACTGTACATCAAAGGATGTACAGTAATTATTAAAGAATATACAAAAGCAGCCCTGGTCAGGTAGCTCAGTTGGTTGGAGCATTGTCCCATACATCAAAAAGGTTGTGGGTTCTAGGTGAGGGCACATACCTGGGTTTCGGGTTCAATTCCCGTCCAGGGTGCGTTAAGAGGCAACTAATCAATGTTTCTCTCTCAATCAATGCTTCTCTCTCTCTCCCTTCCTCTCTCTTTAAAATCGATAAACATATCCTCAGGTGAGGATTAAAAAATAAAAATAAACTACAAAAGCAATAAAAATTCTGAGCATGTTTATAAAATATTCTAGTTTTCTTTGAAAATAAGTTACTATGTTCAAATGCACATAAAATTCTGAGTAATAACATTCTTATTTGATATCAGTTTTTAACACCATCTGTATTTTTCAATGAATAAAAAACTTTCTTAACCTAACCTCCTGAGCCTATTTTGTTTTCCTCTAAAAACCTACGTCATGTTGACTAAGTTAAAGAAAGCTTCTAGAAAAACAATTTCAAAATGTTTTGGCGAGGTAAATTGGTAATAAAATATTATTTCATTCACATGAAAGTTCAGCATTTTATATTCTACAATTCATAACAGACTACTTAATCATGATCAAACAGCCATATAGGGTTCTTTCATTAGTTAAAAATTTTAAAAACCAATATATCTAGCAAATTTCTTTAACATATTTTTCTAAATTATCCAAAGTGAATTACAGATCACATAGAAATTATAATACCTTCAATGCTAAAATACTTTGAAGATCATGTTTTCAACAAAGTAATTTTATGAAGAAGTCAAGAGAATAGTTACATAATAGCTACAGAACTAAAAGTGAGTCTTAACAACACAAACCTAATTTGCCCAGCATACTTTTAAGCACAAGTTAAAAAAATTCTTAACAGTGCAGTAACAGGCTGCTCAAAAAGTCCAAAGGGTCGTGAAATATAAATTATTATGGATGGTTGTTTTTTTAAAGAATACTTACGATTACTTCCAAGTTCTTCAAACAAGAACTTCACTTTTTCCCATTCTGTAGAATTTTTGTTATGGGGAACATTCAATGGAATAAAAGCACTACAAAGGAGAAAACAGCTCTGTTTAATGGTTTTAAAGATAAAAGGTAAAATGAAAACAAACAGTCTGAAACTCAATTTTTAGTAATTTTTTAAAACAAAGATCAGCTTTCCCAAAAAGAGAACTAGCAAATCAAATCTGCACCATGTACAGAGGGTCTGAGGAGTTTCTTACCTATGTGTTTAGTATATTACAAATTTGTTTTAATAGTTTTATTACTGAATTCAGTGTTTTCTTTGTAATCCTATTTACTTTATTTTATTTTTATTTTTTTTTAAATAATATCTTTATTGATTTCAGAGAGAAGAAAGGAGAGGGAGAGAGAGAGAGACAGAAACATCAATGATGAGACAGTCATTGATCAAGCCCATAACCGGGACATGTGTCCTGACCGGGAATCGAACCCCAATCGCCTGGATCCTAGGTCGACACTCAACCACTGAGCCACGCCCGGCCGGGCAATTTTCTGCATTAAAAAAAATAATATTTTGAGAAGGAGCCACAGACTAAAGATGGTCAAAATGGTCCATGGCATAAAAAAGGTTAAGAATCTCTGTATTAAATCAGAATATAAATATATGTAATGATTTTAATATATTTATATGCATAGAAAGGAAGTACGTAGTTGTAGGATTAGGAATGATTTTTACTTTTTTTTTTTTTTTTAAATCATCACCCGAGAACATGTGTTATTTTAATTGACTTTAAAGAGAGAGGAAGGTGAGGGAGAGGGAGAAAGAGAAGCATTGATGTGAGAGAGAAACACGCATCAGTTGCCTCCCATATGCACCCTGACGGGATGGAACCTGGGTATGTGCCCTGATTGGGAATCAAATCAAAGACCTCTCTGTGTACATGATGAAACTCCAACCAAGCTATACCAGCCAGGGTTGACTTTTACTTTCTTCTTAGTATTTTTTTGTATCTTCAAAGATTCTACCAATACACACACATAATGAGTTTTAGAGGCAATGATATGTGAAAAAGCGAAGATGCTGCATGCTGACCTCCTGAAAGACACCCCTGGAACAAGTGCTGAAAGTGATTTAGTTAAGGCTAGTAGGGGGTGGTTCAATAACTTTAAGAAGTGTTTGTTTATAGACTAAACATTAGACATGTACTGTATATAAGAAATATTAAAAGAAAATAATTTGGGGGTCTGTACAGGATTAACTCAATTAACATTATTTCTAATGAGAAAAAATGATATGGTTTTGGAACAAATCACCTCTTGCAGTCTTCTGGAATGAATGAAGTTAGAGAACCGAGGTTCCATTGTATTCATGGCTCCCTCTCTTCCTTCAAGTATCTTTCTAATACTACACTCTTACTAAAATTTCACACCCCCAACACAATCTATTTTTTGTTTATTTTCTTTTCTCTGCTCCCCCCACCCCCCTCCTAAATGTATGCTCCATGAGAGGAGGAGTTGTCTTTTCTGTTAAATGCTGTTTCATCAGTACCTTGTACAGTATCTAGAACATAACAAGCACACAATAAATATTTTGGAAAATAAGTGAATGTAATGTTCAAAATGGCTAGACAAACTGTTGCTTCTTATTAGTGTATTTGCAAGGAACCATTTGCTTCACTTTTAATATACTACTTCTAAATAAATAAATATCATCCAGAGAATCATTTAAAACTTATTAGAATTGTGCAAAATGTAAACTGTATAAATGAGGACTGAAGGTGACTTTCCATAAAAAAGACCAGTAAATTTTATAATAAGCTTCAGCATTCCTTTTGTTTGGGACAGATATTCTGGTAGCTGTAAAGATTTGTGGTTTTATTGATGGTTCTCAGTCATGTTTTAAATCAGGAGCTGGCAAACTACTGATTGCCTATGTTTGCAAATAAAGCTTTATTGGCACTCAATTATGTCCTTTTGTTTATGTATTTTCCATAACTACTTTAGAGCTACAAGAGCTGAGTGAGCAGCCACAGAGACCACATGGAATTCTAACCTAAAATACTATCAACCCTTTAAGAAAAGTTTGCTAATCTCTGTTATAGATAATTTAGGTTTACAGATAGGGACCCCCACATTAACTAAACAAATCCACATAACTAGATTTACCTTTCTTTAAAAGGCCAAAAATGAAAAGTATGTTCAATAGCTAAAATGTCCTTTCAACAAGTACTATTTTTCATGTCACACCAAGGCACGCAAAGGGAACTGGAAATATGCCTTGACTACAGGGCATCTGCATTCTAAGAACAACTACTACTATAAAAAGTTACTGACCAGTTTTATTCCCTTCACAAACTATATTCAATAAATGAAAATTTTCATGTATTGAAATTTTTGAGACCAAATTTTAAAATTTAAAAACTTTAAAAAACTTATTAGCACCTCATATTATTTGCTAACATGAAAAAAAAATCAAAACTTATTTTAAAAAGAATAAATGTCTCTCATTAAAAAGGATAGATGTTTTCCAAAGAGAAAAATATTTTAAAGTATAAAAAATGTGCGGCCCTGGCCAGTGTTGCTTGGTGGTTAGAGCATTGCCCTGGGCACTGAAAGGTGGATTTGATTTCCGGTTAAGGGCACGTACCTGGGTTGCAGGTTTACTCCCCATCCCCAGTCGGGGTGTGTGCAGGAGGCAACCAGTCACTATGTCTCTCTTGCATTGAAGTTTCTTTCTCTCTCTCTCCTTTCCCTCCCTCTCTTCCACTCTCTCAGAAAAGCAATGGAAAAAATATCCAAAAAAAAGAAATTGTGCAAAACTTTATTAATATTAGTATAAAATTAAGGAAGAAGGTATTAAAAAGGTTGATTCAACAATTTAAAGACTAAGATGTCAAATCTAAAAAGATGCATGGAAAAGAATGTTCATCAGTGTTATTCATAAGAATGGGAAAACTGTAAACATAAATGTCCAAGTAGTCACCACTATAAGATCAGATGAATTGTTATATCTTAAGGAAATGCAATACAGACTAAAGTGATGGATCTGCATTATTATTCTGAAGACATGCCTACAATATTTCAACAAGTAGATTATCAAGAATTACATAAAATATAATCACATTTATGTAAAATAACAACATGGAGGGAGTATATATGAGGGAGGGGCACTCTGCATGTATCTGAGCACATACAAAATATCGAGATAAAACAACATTTAAAAAAAAGGTTGTTCGGCCAAGTGTGGCTCAGCGATTGAGCATTGACCTAGGATCCAGGCGATCGGGGTTTGATTCCCAGTCAGGGCACATGCCCCAGTTGTGGGCTCCATCCCCAGTCTGGGGCGTGCAGTAGGCAGTCGATCAATGATTCTCTCACCATTAATGTTTCTATCTCTCTCTCCCCCTCTCCTTTCCTCTCTCTGAAATCAATAAAGATATAGTTTAAAATAAATAAAATTAAAATTAAAAAAGGTTGCCCTGGCCGGTTTTCTCAGTGGTTAGAGTAAGGACCGTGAACTGAAGGGTCCTGGTTCGATTCTGGTCAAGTGAACGTACTTATCTCAGTTGCAGGCTTGATCCCCAGACCCGGTCAGGGTGTGTGCGGGAGGCAACCAATCAATGTGTCTCTTTCACATCGATGTTTCCCTCTCTCTCCCTCCCTTCCACTCTCTCTGAAAAGCAATGGAAAAAGTATTCTCGGGCGAGGATTAAAAAAAGGTTAATTGTGGTTATTGCTTTGTGGTGATATGAAAAGTGGCTTGTTAGTTTTCTTCACATTTTGTTTTTTCTTTTGTTAATATTAAAATAATGCCATTTTTATTCTCAAGGGGGAAAAAATCAAGACTTACCCAATTAAAAGAAGAAGAGCACAAATCACAGCAAATCCCAATGTATATGTAAGTGCCCTTTTAATTTGCTAGATGTCAAGGGGGAAAAAGCATAGCATTTAGTAAGATCTTTGAAATATAATAGTCTTACTACACTATAACAGTATTTTCACATCAAATGTACATTTATATTAACTCTGTAAAGTTTCCCTTGTTAAAAAAATCTTAACAATTAAAGAAAACCAATGTATATGCCACATCTAAGCATCTACACTAGATTTTAAAATCTTTTCAATAATTAGAACTTGTGAAAGCAGTACACTTAAAGCATAATTAATTCTCCAATGGGCGTCTTTAGTAAAATTATTAGAATGTTTAATAAACTATTCCCCCAAATAGGGAGCAATAAGAATCTACAATGTCCCTACTCCAACTCACCAAATAAATATAATATTTAATATATATGCATGTATGTATGTACACATGTTATGTGTATATGTTATATATAAAACATGTAAGATATTTATTTATATTAAAAACATACATAAATATATAAAACATGTATCATACTAGGACTGTTCTAAACACTTTACATATATTGACTCATTTCATTCTCACAACCACCCTGAGACAGATATGCTCATCCCTGCTTTAGAGATAAAGAAGCTGAGGGCCAGAGAGGTTAAATAATTTGCCCTAAGTCACATAGGCAGCAAGTGATTAAATAAGAACCTGAAACCAGGAACTCAGGTCTTTAAAGTTTGTGTTGTGCTTGGTGCCCACAATGTCATCCAAATATAAAGAAAAACACAAAGCTGAACATTCTAAATATGGAAAAGTTCATCTCAAAGAAAAAGTTAAATCAGTGAGAAAAAACTGTCTCTTAGCCTACTGAACTCTCTAAAAATGACCTTTTAAAAGTTAAATTCATGCTTCATACGATAAATTCTTGTTCTCAAAGGAGTTAAGATAGTCTTTAGGAGGGAAACATAAAGGTAAGGTGGATCTTAAGATCACGCAAAGGACTAGAGAAGATGCACTTTAGAAAAGTGAATTGAGAAAGCTTTTATTTCATTAATTTTTAACATTAAATGTGTATCCAGCCATTTTACCTTACATACATTGGGTTTTCAAATACAGAGTTACAGAGTATCTGCAAATAATAATTTTGACTTTCTTTATAAATATTTAAACATCTTATTTTTTCCTCTCACAAATTACACTGACTACCACTCTGGGAATCATATAAAATATTACTGATATACTTGCTCCTGATCTTAATGCAAATGCTTTAAGGTTTTAGCAAGTATGATTAAGCATAATGCTGGCTTTTGAGTCAATATATATTTGTTTTTGCACTTAAATATAAAACATAAACAAGGTATAAAACAAATTCCTATAACTCAATAAAAAGACAAAAGGCATTTATTCTTTTTATGCTTCCCCTCCCCTTAATCAGAAATAAAATGTTCAATTTTGGCAAATACCTTTCCACATACAATTTCTTCTTTGACCTTTTAAATTACTACATGTTAACAGATGTGCTGATTCAAAAGCACCCATGCAAACTAGAGATAGGTCCAACTCAGTTGTACTTTATTAATGTATTTTTAAGATACCCTTGCATTTGATTTGCTAATATCTAGTTAAGATGTTTATACCAATACTTAAGTGATACTGGTCTGCAGTTTGGGACATGCATATGTGCTATATTTATCAGGGTTTTGTACCCGTGTTATCCTGGATTAGTAAGAATAGTCTGCTAGTGTTCCTTTGTGCCCTAGAACAGAGGTCAAGCAAACTTTATCTTGTCGGCTACAAGTAGCCCACCTCCTATTTTACTGGATCACATGATGTTCATTAAGTACCACCTCCTCTGGCTACTTTCATACTACAACAGCAGAGCTGAGTAGCTGAAACAGAGACTACATGGCCCTCGAAGCCTGAAATACTACCTGGCCTTTTATAGAAAAGTTTGCTGATTCCTGCTCTAGAATGGGTCTAAAACAACAGTCAAAAGTCACATGCAGCTATTAAGCACCTGAAATATGGCTAATTCAAACTGGGATGCACTCAAGTATAAAATACACTCTAAATTTAAAATAGTGTGAAGAAATTTAGTATCTCATTAATAATATGTTATGACTCTATCTGAAATGGTTAATACTTAGAACATATGACATTTAATACAATGTATCATTAAAATAATTTCAACTGTTCCTTTGTACTTATTTTAATGTGGCTACTAGAAAATTTAAAATTTCACATGTGGCTCACAATATATTTCTATTAAACAACAGTGCTCTAGAATAAATTCAAACAGTCGTGTCATTTTTTGAAAAAGGAGGAAATAATCATTCCCGCTCCCCTTAAAGTGAGACCTCTAAAATAATGATGCTTACAGTGCATTTACTAGTATCATCATCATCCTTTTCTTCATAGTAGAAGTAGACAAAAGGGATCCAGAGGAACACACAGAATAATATAACAGAATATAAGGCTGTGGAGAAAAATAATAAACTGAGTTCTACATATGAACTTTATGAACTTTAAAACTGTTATATAAATATATATGAATATATAAGTATTTTATATTTATATGTATATATTCACATAGCAAATTCACTGCCCCCTCTGACCCCTATACTGATAACTCTATGTGTATATGTAATATCCAAATTAGCCTTTTCTGACTCCAGTCCCAAGAAATCAATAGCACTATTAGATAGCAAAACATAATTCAAGTAAACTATGGAGCATTTTTTTAACAACAATCACAATAATTCTGCCAATAACACCTGTGGCAGCTAACATCTGAGCTTTTACTATGTACTCAACAACACAGTGCTAAGAACTTCTTGTGAACCATCTATCTGATTTAAATGAACTTCAACTTTCATATTCCTTCCAACTTAAAATCCAGTACAGTTGATATGACTGTTACAGCTGCCAGTCACTCAAGTTAAAGAAATAGCTATAATTATACTGTCTTTTTGTTGTTGTTTTAAATATATCTTTATTGATTTCAGAGAGAGGAAGGGGGAGGGAGAGAGAGAAACATTGATGTGAGAGAGAAACATCAGTCAGCTGCCTCCTGCAAGCCCCCAACTGGGAATCAAGCCCGCAACCTGGGCATGTGCCCTGACTGGGAATCCAACCACAATCTCCTGGGTACTAGGTTGATGCTCAACTACTGAGCCACGCCCAGCCAGGCTATACTGTCATTTTAATACAAATAATTTCCCTAATCTAAATTTAAAATATGCAGTGTTATGAAAATGATCTTATTCAAATCAAGGTAGAGAAAAGTTAAGAAGTACAATAGAGCCCTCGTTGGGTGTCGCTAAGTTGGTTTGGTCTCTCTTGCACCAAAAGGTTGAGGATTCATTTCCCAGTCAGGGCACGTGCCAGGTTTAGGGCTTGATCCCCAGTTGGGGGTGTGCAGGAGGAAGCCGATCGATGTTTCTCTCTCACATCAATGTTTCTCTCCACCACCCCCAAAATCAATAAAAACATATTTTAAAAAAAGAAGTACAATAGAACAGTAAAATTAGTTTCGAAGTTAACTACTATGAATTACTATTTATCTGCTTTAAAGTAATGTTGGATTTGAGATACTTTCAACCAGTAGCAAATCAAAATATTTCTTTTAATTCATATAGAACTTAAAATGTGAATGGCCAAACAGAGTGTATTTAACAATAAAAACAGCACAAACAACTTTTTGAGACTTAACAAACCTAAGAAATCTGCTTTCCAAATCATCTGTGTTTTTAAATTTACCTGCCTATATATAAGTTCATGGAAAATAAGAGCAACAATATAATTACATAAAGCAAACACAGGATGATAATCATTAAGCTCCTTTGTAAAAGAAAGCATTTGTTAAAAATGTATAATAAAACCTCAATTACTTCTTCTGTTGGAAGGAATAATTGTATGAGCTACAGAGTTTTTAAACATGACTTAATACTTGCTGGCACTACCTCATTTATCTGGAGGCCACTTATGAAACAGCCCCCACTAAATGCAATGTAGCTAAAAAATTCATAGCAAATAGAGCCCTAAATAACGAACAGAAAGGTCAGAGTTAATTTATACTGAGCAATCGGAAAATGACTGTCAGCATACTGAATTTTGGCACTACAGTTATTTAGTGAAATTTATGCAGCCTTTAAATGTTATGAGAAACTAATAAAGATAGTAAATCATTAAGGGTAATGAATACTGTTGTTTCTACTACAGATCAGGGAGTAGCTAGAATTAACATTTCTATTACAAATCTAAGAGTCAATGGAAATAAAAAGTATTCTAAAAGCTTTAAAAAATTGAAAAAAGCCTGGCTGGGCATGGCTCAGCGGTTGAGCATTGACCTATGATACAGGAGATCACGATTCGATTCCTGGTCAGGGCACATGCCTGGGTTACGGACTTGATCCCCAGTCAGGCTAGTGCAGGAGGCAGCCGATCAATGACTCTCTCATCACTGATGTTTCTATCTCTCCCTCCCTCTCCCTTCCTCTCTGAAATCAATAAAGATATTTAAAAAAAAATTAAACATAAAAGGTACAGGGCAATAAGTCATCCTAAATATCATACCACTATTATGATTAAAATAATCAAGTTATATAAAATAGGAAAAAACCTGAAATAGCATAACAGAGTTTGTGAGCTGAAAGCCACATACCAAAAACTTTGATAAACAGATGCAGTAAGGTTAGGGTTCAAGATCAGTATGCCACTTGTCTCTACTACTCTGTGGTCTCGCCCTTCAGCTAGCCAGAGCGCCTAATGAATATTTCATAAACATTCCTAGTATTCCTGAACTTGTGTGATAAATTATCTTATAACTGCATAAGTTACCATCATATTCAATTAACGTAACAAGGTATAAAATTCCTATAATGTAATAAAATACAAATAACTCATTTATTAAAATGGGCAAAAAACACATACTTCACCAGAGAAGATAAACAAAATGGCCAAAAATCACGTTTTAAAAGGTGCTCATCACTGTTAGTCATAAGGAAGATGCAAACTAAACCCACAATGATATACTACAGACTCCAAAGGTGGCTAAAATTAAACTGATAATACTAAGTGTTAACAAGAACACAGAACAACTGATATTCCCACACTTTGCTGGAGAGTATAAAATGATACACTATTGTAGAAAACTGTTTAGTAGTTTCTTACCAAGTTAAACATACCTTATGACCCAACAATTCTAATCCTCTAGCATTCAAATTGTTTCCGCCCAGAGAAGCCTACCTCAGTTGCATAGTCCAAGGCTTTTATTATGGACTTGTAATGCAGGTGTACAGTTGACTGGATAACAATCTATGATTACCAAAACTACAGATCTTGCCAAGAGGCAAAACAAGTATTCACCATAAATCATGTTATACACAATCCAGACAACCTGGTAATGCTCATATTCAGCTGTACAAAACCACCTTATCAGTTAGTAACATACGGAACATCCCAAGGGCTAGGTTCCCAGGAGTTGGTCAAGGGTCAACCACACAAGCAGGCCCTCCAGAAGATATGCAAGAGTTGAACAGTATCAGGTAGCTGCATTAACATTTTCACAAGAATGTTCACAGAATATTATTCACAGTGACGAAAGTTAGAAGTGATCCAAATGTCCATCAACAGGTGAACAGATAAGCAAACTGAGTGTTATATTCCTACAAAAGACTACTTATCCAGCAATAAAAAGAAGTTACAGATACATGAGACAAGGAAGAATCTTACAGACCTTATACTAAATAAAACAAGCCTAGACACCAGAGTACGTTTTCTGTGATTGAACTTAACGAAGTTCTAAAACTGGGGAAACTAATCTGTCATGACACAAGTCAAAAAAGTGGTTGGGCAGCTGCTGACTATAAAGAGACATGAGAATGTACAGCAAGCAAAATTCCTATATAGTGCTGGTAGAACAGTCAGAAAAGACGGTTTCTAGAAATCAACACCTGCGGGAAGAGGGGAACACACACTATTCTTAGAGACTCTATATTACCCCCTCAGCAGTCTGTGGCTCAAAGTAGACATGAAACAATTGTTCTAAGTCTTTGTTTCCCTGACACCACGTTCTAAGCTATCTTCTGGTTATCTTTGTTAGGATTTCTGCCTTTAACCCATAAATGTTATACTATAAAGACAGAATTAAGTTAACATTTTTGTATGTTTCAGATCAGTTCTAATGTCAAGTTAGGCTTATACATCTGTAAAGGAAAAAAGTGCTTCTATCACTATCATGAAACAGAGAAAGTGCTTCTTTTCAAGTTCTACTTCAAACTAATAGCTATTTTCAAAGGAAACTTATTCTTAACTTCAACAGTGATGACACTCTAATATTCTGACATCTTTATAAAGTATGCTTACTTATAAATGTTTTTTGTTAAAATATTACTACTACCAAGTAAAAGATAAACAGACTATTTGGTTTAATAGTTCCACTAACATAAAAGAAAACATATAAAAAAAAACTTTTAAAATCTCATGTCCACAGACACTGGCAAAAATTAAACTCATGGGAGCATTTGAGATCTGGCTCCCAGCATACGTGGTCAGTTTGGCTTAAATAAACTCATAAAAATTCTTTTAAAAAAACAAAAACAAATTAAACTCATAAAACAAGTTCACTTTCTAAACAACTTTTCAAGAACTAGCATAAACAAGTGAACAGAGAGCCATGGACAAAAAGGCCATGGACAAAAACTGTGGCAAAGAATGCATGATAATTCTTATGACTTCTGAAAATGTACACAAAGCAAACAATCTACCTTTTAAGAACTGTTTATCATTAAATTATAATTCACATGAAAACTAACTTGGATAAATTAGGCTTTTGAATTTTTACACACTCTTTATTCCTTCCAACTACCAATGAAAACAGAGACAAAGAATATTGTCAATATTGTGATAGTATAATTAATTACAAAGCCTTTTTGTTTTAAAGGGTCAAAGTATAAAGATATTTTGGGAACTCTAAAAGCCTTCTAAAATTATCCCATTTACTCAGCTGAAGAAATTTGGCGTCAAGATTGCTAAATGGCATATCCAATACCCATTTTCCTTTCAGTTGGCATTCCCCTTTAGTACTTCCCCCTTCTTCCTGCTTCCTTCCTGAAATGAATACATGACAGCTTAAATTCAGGCCACCTTTTTGGATTCTGTGGTGACCTTAAGATGGAAATCATGTACTAAGGATAGAAAGCTGAGGAGAAATGAGCTGAGGATCCTCATGATGCCATGATGTTGCCATACCAGCCCTAGACAGCCTATCTCCAGGCTTATTTTGAGAAAGAAAAACCACTACACTATTAAAACCACTACACCATGTATTTCCAAACTATTAATAGCAGCCAGGTGTAATTTCTGAAACAGAATTTGTACGAGATGGGGGAACCCAGACATTCACTCCTGAGCTATCCTGAGCCCTTGGTGGTCCTGCCTGTGAGGAGTGTAACAGATCTCAATTAACTTTTGCCACTGAACATGGGAATCATGAGGTGCCAAAGGATGCCCTGGTTTCAAGATATACCTCCCCTTTTCTTTACTGTGTGGCAGTCACCCTGCTTCCCTTAATTAGCAGCATAATCACTCCAGCCAATATTGCCTGCTCATTCAATGAAAGAAAGGAGACAAAAATGGTCAGGTAGAAATCATACCTCCTCATTCAATGAAATTATTATTTCCTCCTTGAGAGAAGTACTTCCACACAGCTATTAAGAATTCTAAACCTGCAGAGTTCAGCTGCACAGTAAGAAGCAAAAGATATGTGCATAGTTCCCTGGGAATAACAGTACGAACTGCCATGCTTAGTTATCAGTAGCATGTACACAGGTTAGGGGAGGAAGAGAACTATACAGTGGCCACTGGCCCACAGTATTCTCTAAAATAGAGAGAGCACTTCTCATTTTGTTGTATGAAGCTAGTAGAGTCTTGATAGTCAAACCTGACAAGAATAAGATAAAGGAAAATTATAGAACAGTCTCAACTATGAACTGTTTTTTAAACGAATCCAAAGCAAGACAGCAAGTGAAATACAGCAAAAGATTTAAAAACAAACCCAAAACGCCAATGACCAATCTGGGTTTATCCTAGGAATGCAAAGTTGGTTTAGGAATAACCTATCCATGTAATACATCAGTTGAAAGAATTTTAAAAACAAAAAACCCTCACATAATTGTCTCCCCTGGTAAAATGTATTCAACTCAACAAATACCTACTAAGTATGTTGCAGGTATCATTCTAGGGGTCATGAATATGGCTAAGTCCCTACTCTCATAAGGCCTACTTCTAGAGGGGGACAGGAGGCAGCCTTCTGCAAGCCAAGAGGTCTCACGCCGGGAACTAACTCTGCTGGCACCTTGATCTTGTACTTCCCAGTCTCCAGAACTGTGAGAAATAAATGTCTGTTGCTTAAGACACCTAGTCTATGGTATTTTGTTGTAGCAGCCTGAGCTAAAACAGCCATTCTAGTGGATGTGTAGTAGTATCCCGCTGAGGAATTAATTTGAATTTCCCTAATGATTAACAATGTTGAACATCTTTTTATATGCTTATAAGCAAATTATATATCTTATTGGTGAAATATCTATTCAAATCTCTTGCTCATTTTTAAATTGTTTGTGGACTTAATGGTTGGTAAGAATTGTTTATATATTCTGACTATAAACCCTTTATGAGATATATGATTTGCAAATTTCTGTCTGTGGCTTATATTCATTTTTTTAATTGTATCTTTTTAAAAGACAAAGTTTTTAATTTTGGTAAAGTAAAATTTATCAAGGGTTTTCTTATCAATAATGCTTTTGATGTCATATCTAAGAACTCTTTCTCTATGTTAACATCATGAAGCTATGTCCTTTAATTTCTTCTACAAATTTTATCCTTTTATAGTTTAGGTCTATGATTGATTTTTGAGTAAATTTTGTGTATGATGTGAGGTAAGGCTCAATGTTGTTGGGATGGTGGTGGTGATTATCCAACTTTCCCAACAATTTTTGGTGAAAATGAATTGAATTAAATTGAATTGCCACAGCTGCTGAAAAATCAATTGACCATTAATGTAAAGAACTATTTTTGGTCTCTGAATTCTGTGGCTCAATATACCCATATCCATCTGCAATATTAGTGTCTGATTAACTGTGTTGCCTAGTAAGTTTTAAAATCCAATAGTGTAATTCTCTAATGTTATTCTTTTTCAAAATTGTTTTCAGCTACTCTAGATCCTTTGCATTTCTACAAAAGCTTTAGGATCCACTTGTTAATTTCTTTAAAAAAATTAATAAATGGCTGTGGGTCAATCTGATGGAAAATTGCCATAATATCCATCTTTACAATATAATGTCTTCTAATACATTAACATGAAATAGCTATTTATTTAGATCTTTAATTTTTATCAATAATTTTTTGTAGTTTTCAGTCTGTCTTTCAGTTCTTTTGTTAAATGTAATCTCAGGTATTTGTGAATGGAATTTTTATTCATTTTATTTGAATTGTCAGTTTCTAATTTTCATATTGATCTTGCATCCTGTGACCCTGCTAAACTTGCTTATTGGTTCTATTTGTCTTTATATAATCCCTTAAGATCTTCTACATATCAGATCTCATGTCAGCTGAGAAAAGTCTTAATTCTTCCTCTTAATTCGTACATGTAAAGGGTTTGCAAAGGATTAATATAATTTGTTTGAATATGTGATTGCATTCAGTAGTGAAGAAATCTGGGTATGGAGTTATCTCTGTGAGAAGATTTTAAACAATTCATTCCATTTATTTACTTGCTATAGGGCTATTTCTTCAGTTCTGGTAATTTATGTCTTTCTAGGAATTTGTCCACTTAATTTAACAATTTAACACTGATTTTTTGGTATGAAGTTCTTCATAATATTCCATTATAATCCTTTTAATTTCTGTAAGGTTGACAGTAACGTCCCCACTTTCATTCCTTATTTTCAAAATTTGTATTTTCCCTCTCTCCCACATGGATCCCCTTCTACCCTCTCTCCCTTCCCCCTGCCTTTCTTTCCCCTCTCTTCCCAGGTCCTCCTCCCCCCCTTCTCTCTCCTTCTCCCTCCTTTTCCCCCTGCCCATTCCTCCCCCACTACTCTCCCTTTCAATCAAGCTAGAGAATTTACTAATTTTATTATTTTTCAAAGACTCTGTTTTTCATTTAATTGATTTCTTGCTACTGTTTTTCTGTATTCTATTTCACTGATTTCTGCTCTAACCACTACTTTCTTTCTTCTGCTTGCTTAGACTTCAGTTTCTTTTCTTTTTCTAATTTCCTAATGTAGATGTTTACAAATGTAGACTTCTTTTCTAACAGAGAAATTTAAGCACTGCTTTAGCTCCAGCTCATATATTTTGAGGTGTTGCATTTTAATTTTTCTTTAGTTCAAAACATAACCAAGCTGCAGAGGGCAGTGGTGGAAACAGGGGAGGTAACAGACCAAGTCTAAAATTCTAGACTACCACTGTCCTTACCGGTTTTCAAGTATAAACACTCCTCAGACTGTACACCTTTGGTTGATTTCCAAAACACTAAGTTGTTCTTTTATCAATTTTGTCATGCTTTTGAAGAGATCTACCAACCTTCTTACTTGGTCATGTATAAAATCATCCCCAGATCATTCAATCTTAATTACATGTAAGTAGTGCTTGTAAGAGACATGAGAGAGCTTGCAGAATTTCTCTCTTTCTGGTCTCTGCCATGTAAGGACAGAACAAGAAGGCTGCCATCTGAACACCAAGAAACACGTCCTTACGAGACATTGGATCTCTCGGTACCTTGATCGTAGAGTCTCCAGCCTCCAGAACTGACTAAGACAGTAGTGAGAAGTGGTCAGATTCTGGCTAAATTTTGAAAATCAAACACAAGAAAATTTCCTGCCATATTACATACAAAATGTGAAATAATAAAGACTCATGATGACTCCAACGTTTTTGGCCTGAGCAATTCTATCCTTCTAGTTGCTATTCATGGAAACAAGGAAATGTATACCGTATAACAGACTGAGGGTCAGTAGTTTAAGAAATGTTAAATTTGTAATGTCTTTAACTTCTTCACAGAAGTTGTCAAATTGACAATGAACATAGTAATATGATGTTCAAGAGAGGTCTGCACAAAGATTTCAATCTGGGAGTTTAGCCTATAAATAGTATTTAGAATCAAGCAGCTATATAAGATCACCAAGGAGTTAACAGAGATAGAAGAAAGCTCCAAAGGTTGAACCCTGGGGCATATAAACATCAGAGAGGTCAGGAAAACCTGGCTGAGTGGCTCAGTTGGTTGAAGCATCATATTGTACACCAAAAGGTTGCAGTTTTGATTCCCAGTCAGGGCACATACCTAGGTTGCAGGTTCGATTCCCGGTTGGGGCTTGTACAGGAGGCAACCGATTGATGTTTCTCTCTCTTTCTCTCTCTCTCCCCCCCCCCCCCCCCAAAATTCAGTGAAAATATATCCTCAGATAAGGATTTAAAGGCATTCAAAAAGCACAACCAGGAATGTAAAAAAGAAGATCAAGAGCATGTGTCCCTCTCTCCTGTAGTGTTAAGGAAGGTTTACAATATGCATTTGACAAATTAGTAGTTTGTTTAGAGAAAGAATGTACAAGTCACACTAGCTACAAGAAAGCACTTGTTTTCTTAATATTTCCCTTTCGAAAAAAAAATTCTTAGGCCACTAAATCTCAAGGAGTCATTTTCTAGAGAATCGTTGAGTTCATCTAAGCAGAAACCACTTAGAAAATTCCACCTATGATAAAGAACATTCTTTTAAAATGGGGTAGAGGGCGGGTGGGAGATTTATCATGATGATCACTTAGTATGTTATGTAATGTATAATTACTGGGGTGTACACTTGAAACTAATATAATAATGTATGTCAATTGTAATTGAAAAATTAAAAATTGTTTATTAAAAAAAGGGTGGTAGGGAAAGCAGGAAATAGGAGGACACAACTATTACCTCATCGAAAAGAACTTTACAAACTTGAATCAAAAAACAGTCCCCAAAATTAGTCCCAATCTATCTTGTCTGGATAAGCAATGAAATATATTAGAGACATATTCAAGACAATAAAGCCTCAAAAAGATATGAATTTAATGAGATGCCAGGTCAATTCTTTCAGTACTTTAATTTTCCCATGTCATTGCACTGAAAAGTTTCTCTTGCTCTCTTAGCTGGCTTGAATTAAAACAGCAACAGATGACACCTAGTTGGCGCTATCCACATATCTCACACTCTCAATACACTATGAAGTAGTATCTCACACTCATCATGATACATTATGAAGTAAGTACTATTCATTGTCATTTCACAGGTGGAGAAATCACAGAGAAGTTAAATGATTTCCGGTCCCATGGTACTCTTCTCAAATTAAATGCTAGAAGGTTGTAAACCTTTAGTTCAAAATACTTAGTAAAGACTTCAGGTACAATTTTTGAGCAATAGGGAATGAGGAGAAACTTAGGTGCTTAAAAGGCCTGGCATGGAATAAATATGAGTAGACTGATACACTCTCCTATTTTCACTACAGAATTATTTAATAAAAAAAAGAACTTAAACACAATAATCTGGAACTGTTTGAATAAAGGCATCCATACAATGAAAAATAATGCAGTAGAGTTTTTTACTATTCAAGATCCGCATAGCAGCAGTATTTGAAATAGCCAAAAAGTGAAAACCCAAATGATCATCAATATTAGAATGGATAAACGAACTATGGTATGTTATTATAATGGGATATTATATAGCAATGAGAATCAACATAGTACTCTGACCTCCAACAATACTGAGGAATTTCAGATATAATGCTGAGCACTAAAGAAGCCAAACAGAAAACAATACATACTATATGATTCAATTTATATCTACACAAAAAAATAATAGCTTTAGAATTGGTGTCAAGAGGAGAAAGAACATCTAGGAGAAAGTGGTAGGACAATTACAGAAGAGCTGAACACAACAGCCTTGAATATTTCCCGTTTATGGTTTGGGCCCTCCCCATTTCTACAACCACTGCATTCAAGCAAAATCAAAACAAGCAGTTAGGAAAAAATACTAGGTAAAAGAAAATTTCACTCAAAAGCAATTAAAAGCAGGTAGTGAAAAAATTAAAACTAAAAATTTCAAGAAGTTACAGAAAACATTAAAATAAAGTAAACATTTATAATAAATTACAATAAAAGGAAAGATTCTAGAGGTTAAAATAATTCTGAAACAAAAATAGAACTCAGATAAAAGGTTAAACACATAAATGATAAAAAATGCATAAGAGGCTCAAACATGAGATTAAAACAGAAACAAGAACAAAAGAAGTCAGACAAAAGCAGTGAGAAGTTTAAAGATATAGATGAAGAAATAAATTAAAATATTCAAAAAGAAAAAAGGAATGAGTTGTTAATGTTTCTGGGGTGGACACAACATCCTCAAATGAGGGAGTCTCCTTCTGAGAATGAGTATAGGGCAAAGGGACAGAAATTAAAAAAAACTTTACCCTCTCTTTCTTCAACAAGCTCCAAGAAACTATTTCCTTTGTAAGCAGCTTCAGTAAACTGAGGACTGTTATCCAATCAACAGCTGGGAAGTTTACAGTGGGTAGAAGCAGCTGCCAGACTTCTGCAAACTTCCCAGAAAAAAATCACACCAAAGCTCCATTAATGTAACAGAAGGTTCTCAAAAATGTAGCTTTCAGACCTAGGATTAACAGAGATCCCTTCATGGTATTCACAACATGAAAATTATTTTCGTAATAATACGAAGATGTTGTTTGCCTTTCCACTAGCAGCTACTGTATTCTTCACCACCAAGCACTCACCAGCAGCAGCATTTTTTTCAGGAAAAGTCCCTCTGAAGCAGTAATAATTCTCTTAGATGTCCACCCCTGAGTACACAACTTTTTAATATTCTGTGTGAAGGGAAGTACACATAAAGCATACTTGTGAGAAGCACTTGTGCTGTTTCAGTTGTGAGTTACACTATTCACTTTTTTTTTCAAACACCATTTGTACTGGAAAAAAGAACTGACAGATAAGCAATGGTTTAT